>NC_141271.1:15000-2415000 GCF_054856545.1 Hippocampus guttulatus
CGTGCTCAGCTCGGGGTGAAAATGCATTTAAAGCAATAAAAACTAAAATTGAGTGTCACGCCTAAACCAAAGGACTTATGCACAAACTTCAACATGTATTTTGTTCAGGATGACCTCCTGAAGCCTAAATGAGCATTAATTTGACCACACAACTCATTCCTATGAAGATACATTCAAAGTCAGAAAACGTGCTTAGCTCGGGCTGAAAATGCATTTAAAGCAATAAAAACTCAAATTGAGTTTCACACCTAAACCAAAGGACTTATGCACACACTTCAACATGTATTTTGTTCAGGATGGCCTCCTGATAGCCCAAATGAGCATTAATTTGACTACACAACTCATTCCTATGAAGATACATTCAAAGTCAGAAAGCGCGCTCAGCTCGGGCTGAAAATGCATTTAAAGCAATAAAAACTAAAATTGAGTGTCACACCTAAACCAAAGGACTTATGCACACACTTCAACATGTATTTTGTTCAGGATGGCCTCCTGATAGCCCAAATGAGCATTAATTTGACTACACAACTCATTCCTATGAAGATACATTCAAAGTCAGAAAGCGCGCTCAGCTCGGGCTGAAAATGCATTTAAAGCAATAAAAACTAAAATTGAGTGTCACACCTAAACCAAAGGACTTATGCAAACACTTCAAGATGTATTTAGTTCAGGATGTCCTCCTGAAGCCTAAATGAGCCTTAATTTGACCACTTAACTCATTCCTATGAAGATACATTCAAAGTCAGAAAGCGCGCTCAGCTCGGGCTGAAAATACATTTAAAGCAATAAAAACTCAAATTGAGTGTCACGCCTAAACCAAAGGACTTATGCACACACTTCAACATGTATTTTGTTCAGGATGACCACCTCAAGCTTAAATGAGCATTAATTTGACCACACAACTCATTCCTATGAAGATACATTCAAACTCACAAAACGTTCTCAGCTCGGGCTGAAAATGCATTTAAAGCAATAAAAACTCAAATTGAGTGTCACGCCTAAACCAAAGGACTGATGCACACACTTCAACATGTATTTTGTTCAGGATGGCCTCCTGAAGCCTAAATGAGCATTAATTTGACTACACAACTCATTCCTATGAAGATACGTTCAAAATCAGAACACATGCTCAGCTCGGCCCGAAACTGCACTTAAAGCAATAAAAACCAAATTGAGTATAGTCATGGTACCCGCGTTGAGTTATAATTAGTTCAAGAACAAAGAGTAATGGAATTATTGGCTCAAGAGTAAAAGTTATACAGTCATATAAATGAAAATGGTTTCAGGCCTCGGAGACAATAACGGACTTTGGTGAGTAGAGGGCAACACAGACTATAACATGATTCAAGACATATTTTGAAAACTTGTTCCGCTCGGCCTGAAAATGCATTTAAAGCAATAATAACTCAAATTGAGTGTCACGCCCAAACCAAAGGATACATTGAAACTCAGAAAACGTGCTCAGCTCGGACTGAAAATGCATTTAAAGCAATAAAAACTCAAATTAATGATAAATCAGAACTAAGTTGATAAATAGAGAAAGGTATATAAATATCCATTATGAATTTAAGAGAAAATTGACACAAGAGTGTCAGGGTGTGGAAGTATATAATCCCGATACAAACCAAAAGTTGTAAAAATATCACGGTTAAGGGTAAAGTATGAGCCTTAATGGAGACTTCTTTCTTCTTACTTTTCTGATTGATATAAAAATGATTTATTAGATACAATCACATAACGGGGTAGGACTAGATAAGTTTTTTACTTCTTCCTACTCCCTTGAACATAATAACTGTGTTGAATGAAGATTGATTTCTTTCTTTTTACTTTTTTTATCTACCTTATTTTCTGTCAAATTATTACTGTATATATGTTTTATGTTCAATAAACAAACAAACAACAAACAAATTGAGTGTCACGCCTAAACCAATGGACTTATGCACACACTTCAACATGTATTTTGTTCAGGATGACCTCCTGAAGCCTAAATGAGCATTAATTTGACCACACAACTCATTCCTATGAAGATACATTCAAAGTCAGAAAGCGCGCTCAGCTCGGGCTGAAAATGCATTTAAAGCAATAAGAACTCATATTGAGAGTCACACCTAAACCAAAAGACTTATGCATACACTTCAACTTGTATTATTTAGTTCAGGATGACCTCCTGCAGCCTAAATGAGCATTAATTTGACCACACAACTCATTCCTATGAAGATACATTTAAACTCACAAAACGTGCTCAGCTCTCCCTGAAAATGCATTTAAAGCAATAAAACCTCAAATTGAGTTTCACGCCTAAACCAAAAGACTTTTGCACACACTTCAACATGTACTTAGTTCAGGATGTCCTCCTGAAGCCTAAATGAGCATTAATTTGATCACACATCTCATTCCTATGAAGATACATTCAAAGTCAGAAAGCACGCTCAGCTCGGGCTGAAAATGCATTTAAAGCAATAAAAACTCAAATTGAGTGTCACGCCTAAACCAAAGGACTTATGCACACACTTCAACATGTATTTTGTTCAGGATGACCTCCTGAAGCCTAAATGAGCATTAATTTCACCACACAACTCATTCCTATGAAGATACATTCAAAGTCAGAAAGCGCGCTCAGCTCGGGCTGAAAATGCATTTAAAGCAATAAAAACTCAAATTGAATGTCACGCCTAAACCAAAGGACTTATGCACACACTTCAACATGTATTTTGTTCAGGATGACCACCTCAAGCTTAAATGAGCATTAATTTGACCACACAACTCATTCCTATGAAGATACATTCAAACTCACAAAACGTTCTCAGCTCGGGCTGAAAATGCATTTAAAGCAATAAAAACTCAAATTGAGTGTCACACCTAAACGACTTATCTGACTTCCGGGTTGAGTGAACGCTGGTGCGATTTGGCTGCCGCTGCTCAACCCGTATTGTTTTGTGTTTTTTGTTATTGTAAAGTGTCCTTGGGTGTCTTGAAAGGTGCTTATAAATAAAATGTATTATTATTATTATGGGCGGCCCGGTAGTCCAGTGGTTAGCGCGTCGGCTTCACAGTGCAGAGGTACCGGGTTCGATTCCAGCTCCGGCCTCCCTGTGTGGAGTTTGCGTGTTCTCCCCGGGCCTGCGTGGGTTTTCTCCGGGTGCTCCGGTTTCCTCCCACATTCCAAAAACATGCATGGCAGGCTGATTGGACACTCTAAATTGTCCCTAGGTGTGAGTGTGGGCGTGGATGGTTGTTCGTCTCTGTGTGCCCTGCGATTGGCTGGCAACTGATTCAGGGTGTCCCCCGCCTACTGCCCGGAGATGGCTGGGATAGGCTCCAGCACCCCCCGCGACCCTAGTGAGGATCAAGCGGTTCGGAAAATGGATGGATGGATATTATTATTATTATTATTATAACTAAAGCATTCCCCACACACGAACCTCGCCCCCCAAAAGCTAAGGTTCTCCCGAACCCTTTATCCGATTTTCTAAACTCTATGTGTGTTGTACTCAGGTTGACGTATGATGTATGTTTTGTTTAGGTGTGACACTCAGTTTCAGTTTTTATTGCTTGAAATGCATTTTCAGGCCGAGCTGAGCACGTTTTCTGAGTTTGAATGTATCTTCATAGGAATGAGTTGTGTGATCAAATTAATACTCATTTAGGCTTCAGGAGTTCATCCTGAACAAAATACATGTTGAAGTGTCTGCATAAGTCCTTTGGTTTAGGCGTGACACTCAATTTGAGTTTTTATTGCTTTAAAAGCATTTTCAGCCCGAGCTGAGCTTGTTTTTTGAGAATGAATGTATCTTCATAGGAATGAGTTGTTTAGTCAAATTAATGCTCATTTAGGCTTCAGGAGGACATCCTGAACTAAATACATGTTGAAGTGTGTGCATAAGTCCTTTAGGTGTGACACTCAATTTGAGTTTTTATTGCTTTAAATGCATTTTCAGCCCGAGCTGAGCACGTTTTCTGAGTCTGAATGTATCTTCATAGGAATGAGTTGTGTGGTCAAATTAATGCTCATTTAGGCTTCAGGAGGACATCCTGAACGAAATACATGTTCAAGTGTGTGCATAAGTCCTTTGGTGTAGGCGTGAAACTCAATTTGAGTTTTTTTTGCTTTAAATGCATTTTCTACCCGAGCTGAGCACGTTTTTTGAGTTAAATGTATCTTCATAGGAATGAGTTGTGTGGTCAAATTACTGCTCATTTAGACTTCAGGAGGACATCCTTAACTAAATACATGTTGAAGTGTGTGCATAAGTCCCTTGGTTTGGGCGTGACACTCAATTTGAGTTTTTATTGCTTTAAATGCGTTTTCAGCCCGAGCTGAGCGCGCTTTCTGACTTTGAATGTACCTTCATAGGAATGAGTTGTGTGGTCAAATTACTGCTCATTTAGGCTTCAGGAGGACATCCTGAACAAAATACATGTTCAAGTGTGTGCATAAGTCCTTTGGTTTAGGCGTGACACTCAATTTGAGTTTTTATTGCTTTAAATGCATTTTCAGCCCGAGCTGAGCACGTTTTGTGAGTTTGAATGTATCTTCATAGGAATGAGTTGTGTGATTAAATTAATGCTCATTTAGGCTTCAGGAGGTCATCCTGAACAAAATACACGTTGAAGTGTGTGCATAAGTGCTTTGGTTTAGGCGTGATACTCAATTTGAGTTTTTATTGCTTTAAATGCATTTTCAGCCCGAGCTGAGCGCGCTTTCTGACTTTGAATGTATCTTCATAGGAATGAGTTGTGTAGTCAAACTAATGCTCATTTAGGCTTCAGGAGGCCATCCTGAACAAAATACATGTTGAAGTGTGTGCATATGTCCTTTGGTTTAGGCGTGACACTCAATTTGAGTGTTTATTGCTTTAAATGCATTTTCAGCCCGAGCTGAGCGCGCTTTCTGAGTTTGAATGTATCTTCATAGGAATGACTTGTGTAGTCAAATTAATGCTCATTTAGGCTTCAGGAGGCCATCCTAAACAAAATACATGTTGAAGTGTGTGCATAAGTCAACTTTGGTTTAGGCGTGACACTCATTTTGAGTTTCTATTGCTTTAAATGCATTTTTTGCCGAGCTGAATACGTTTTCTGACTTTGAATGTATCTTCATAGGAATGAGTTGTGTGATCAAAATAATGCTCATTTAGTTTCAGGAGGACATCCTGAACTAAATACATGTTGAAGTGTGTGCATAAGTCCTTTAGGCGTGACACTCAATTTGAGTTTTTATTGCTTTAAATGCATTTTCAGGCCGAGCTGAGCACGTTTTCTGAGTTTTAATCTATCTTCATAGGGATGAGTTGTGTGGTCAAATTAATGCTCATTGAGGCTTCAGGAGGCCATCCTGAACAAAATACATGTTGAAGTGTGTGCATAAGTCCTTTAGGCATGACACTCAATTTGAGTTTTTATTGCTTTAAATGCATTTTCAGCACGAGCTGAGCACGTTTTTTAAGTTTGAATGTATCTTCATAGGAATGAGTTGTGTGGTCAAATTAATGCTTATTTAGGCTTCAGGAGGTCCTCCTGAACAAAATACATGTTGAAGTGTGTGCACAAGTCCTTTGGTTTAGGCGTGACACTCAATTTGAGTTTTTATTGCTGTAAATGCATTTTCAGCCCGAGCTTAGCACGTTTTCTGAAGTTGAATGTATCTTCATAGGAATGAGTTGTGTGGTCAAATTAAAGGTCATATAGGCTTCAGGAGGTCATCCTGAACAAAATACATGTTGAAGTGTGTGCATAAGTCCTTTGGTTTAGGTGTGACACTCAATTTGAGTTTTTATTGCTTTAAATGCATTTTCAGCCCGAGCTGATCACGTGTTCTGAGTTTGAATGTATCTTAATAGGAATGAGTTGTGTGGTCAAATTAATGCTCATTTAGGCTTCAGGAGGAACATCCTGAACAAAATACATGTTGAAGTGTGTGCATAAGTCCTTTGGTTTAGGCGTGACACTCAATTTGAGTTTTTATTGCTTTAAATGCATTTTCAGCCCGAGCTGAGCACGTTTTGTGAGTTTGAATGTATCTTCATAGGAATGAGTTGTGTGATCAAATTAATGCTCATTTAGCTTCAGGAGGACATCCTGAACTAAATACATGTTGAAGTGTGTGCATAAGTCCTTTAGGTGTGACACTCAATTTGAGTTTTTATTGCTTTAAATGCATTTTCAGCCCGAGCTGAGCACGTTTTCTGAGTTTGAATGTATCTTCATAGGAATGAGTTGTGTGGTCAAATTAATGCTCATTTAGGCTTCAGGAGGACATCCTGAACTAAATACATGTTCAAGTGTGTGCATAAGTCCTTTGGTGTAGGCGTGAAACTCAATTTGAGTTTTTTTTGCTTTAAATGCATTTTCTGCCCGAGCTGAGCACGTTTTTTGAGTTAAATGTATCTTCATAGGAATGAGTTGTGTGGTCAAATTACTGCTCATTTAGGCTTCAGGAGGACATCCTTAACTAAATACATGTTGAAGTGTGTGCATAAGTCCCTTGGTTTGGGCGTGACACTCAATTTGAGTTTTTATTGCTTTAAATGCGTTTTCAGCCCGAGCTGAGCGCGCTTTCTGACTTTGAATGTACCTTCATAGGAATGAGTTGTGTGGTCAAATTACTGCTCATTTAGGCTTCAGGAGGACATCCTGAACAAAATACATGTTCAAGTGTGTGCAAAAGTCTTTTGGTTTAGACGTGACACTCAATTTGAGGTTTTATTGCTTTAAATGCATTTTCAGGGCGAGCTGAGCACGTTTTGTGAGTTTGAATGTATCTTCATAGGAATGAGTTGTGTGATTAAATTAATGCTCATTTAGGCTTCAGGAGGTCATCCTGAACAAAATACACGTTGAAGTGTGTGCATAAGTGCTTTGGTTTAGGCGTGACACTCAATTTGAGTTTTTATTGCTTTAAATGCATTTTCAGCCCGAGCTGAGCACGTTTTCTGAGTTTGAATGTATCTTCATAGGAATGAGTTGTGTGGTCAAATTAATGCTCATTTAGGCTTCAGGAGGACATCCTGAACTAAATACATGTTCAAGTGTGTGCATAAGTCCTTTGGTGTAGGCGTGAAACTCAATTTGAGTTTTTTTTGCTTTAAATGCATTTTCAGCCCGAGCTGAGCACGTTTTGTGAGTTTGAATGTATCTTCATAGGAATGAGTTGTGTAGTCAAACTAATGCTCATTTAGGCTTCAGGAGGCCATCCTGAACAAAATACATGTTGAAGTGTGTGCATATGTCCTTTGGTTTAGGCGTGACACTCAATTTGAGTTTTTATTGCTTTAAATGCATTTTCAGCCCGAGCTGAGCGCGCTTTCTGAGTTTTAATCTATCTTCATAGGGATGAGTTGTGTGGTCAAATTAATGCTCATTGAGGCTTCAGGAGGCCATCCTGAACAAAATACATGTTGAAGTGTGTGCATAAGTCCTTTAGGCATGACACTCAATTTGAGTTTTTATTGCTTTAAATGCATTTTCAGCACGAGCTGAGCACGTTTTTTGAGTTTGAATATATCTTCATAGGAATGAGTTGTGTGGTCAAATTAATGCTTATTTAGGCTTCAGGAGGTCATCCTGAACAAAATACATGTTGAAGTGTGTGCACAAGTCCTTTGGTTTAGAAGTGACACTCAATTTGAGTTTTTATTGCTGTAAATGCATTTTCAGCCCGAGCTTAACACGTTTTCTGAAGTTGAATGTATCTTCATAGGAATGAGTTGTGTGGTCAAATTAATGCTCATATAGGCTTCAGGAGGTCATCCTGAACAAAATACATGTTGAAGTGTGTGCATAAGTCCTTTGGTTTAGGTGTGACACTCAATTTGAGTTTTTATTGCTTTAAATGCATTTTCAGCCCGAGCTGAGCCGGTTTTCTGAGTTTGAATGTATCTTAATAGGAATGAGTTGTGTGGTCAAATTAATGCTCATTTAGGCTTCAGGATACCATCCTGAACAAAATACATGTTGAAGTGTGTGCATCAGTCCTTTGGTTTAGGCGTGGCACTCAATTTGAGTTTTAATTGCTTTAAATGCATTTTCAGCCCGAGCTGAGCACGTTTTCTGAGTTTGAATGTATCTTAATAGGAATGAGTTGTGTGGTCAAATTAATGCTCATTTAGGCTTCAGGAGGAACATCCTGAACAAAATACATGTTGAAGTGTGTGCATAAGTCCTTTGGTTTAGGCGTGACACTCAATTTGAGTTTTTATTGCTTTAAATGCATTTTCAGCCCGAGCTGAGCACGTTTTGTGAGTTTGAATGTATCTTCATAGGAATGAGTTGTGTGATTAAATTAATGCTCATTTAGGCTTCAGGAGGTCATCCTGAACAAAATACACGTTGAAGTGTGTGCATAAGTCCTTTGGTTTAGGCGTGACACTCAATTTGAGTTTTTATTGCTTTAAATGCATTTTCTGCCCGAGCTGAGCGCGCTTTCTGACTTTGAATGTATCTTCATAGGAATGAGTTGTGTAGTCAAACTAATGCTCATTTAGGCTTCAGGAGGCCATCCTGAACAAAATACATGTTGAAGTGTGTGCATATGTCCTTTGGTTTAGGCGTGACACTCAATTTGAGTTTTTATTGCTTTAAATGCATTTTCAGCCCGAGCTGAGCGCGCTTTCTGAGTTTGAATGTATCTTCATAGGAATGACTTGTGTAGTCAAATTAATGCTCATTTAGGCTTCAGGAGGCCATCCTGAACAAAATACATGTTGAAGTGTGTGCATAAGTCCTTTGGTTTAGGCGTGACACTCAATTTGAGTTTTTATTGCTTTAAATGCATTTTTTGCCGAGCTGAGTACGTTTTGTGAGTTTGAATGTATCTTCATAGGAATGAGTTGTGTGGTCAAATTAATGCTCATATAGGCTTCAGGAGGTCATCCTGAACAAAATTTATGTTGAAGTGTGTGCATAAGTCCTTTGGTTTAGGTGTGACACTCAATTTGAGTTTTTATTGCTTTAAATGCATTTTATGCCCGAGCTGAGCGCGCTTTCTGAGTTTGAATGTATCTTCATAGGAATGACTTGTGTAGTCAAATTAATGCTCATTTAGGCTTCAGGAGGCCATCCTAAACAAAATACACGTTGAAGTGTGTGCATAAGTGCTTTGGTTTAGGCGTGATACTCAATTTGAGTTTTTATTGCTTTAAATGCATTTTCAGCCCGAGCTGAGCGCGCTTTCTGACTTTGAATGTATCTTCATAGGAATGAGTTGTGTAGTCAAACTAATGCTCATTAAGGCTTCAGGAGGCCATCCTGAACAAAATACATGTTGAAGTGTGTGCATATGTCCTTTGGTTTAGGCGTGACACTCAATTTGAGTTTTTATTGCTTTAAATGCATTTTCTGCCCGAGCTGAGCGCGCTTTCTGAGTTTGAATGTATCTTCATAGGAATGACTTGTGTAGTCAAATTAATGCTCATTTAGGCTTCAGAAGGCCATCCTAAACAAAATACATGTTGAAGTGTGTGCATAAGTCAACTTTGGTTTAGGCTTGACACTCAATTAGAGTTTCTATTGCTTTAAATGCATTTTCAGCCCGAGCTGAGCAGGTTTTCTGAAGTTGAATGTCTCTTCATAGGAATGAGTTGTGTAGTCAAATTAATGCTCATTTAGGCTTCAGGAGGCCAACCTGAACAAAATACATGTTGAAGTGTGTGCATAAGTCCTTTGGTTTAGGTGTGATACTCAATTTGAGTTTTTATTGCTTTAAATGCATTTTCAGCCCGAGCTGAGCACGTTTTCTGAGTTTGAATGTATCTTCATAGGAATGAGTTGTGTGGTCAAATTAATGCTTATTTAGGCGTCAGGAGGTTATCCTGAACAAAATACATGTTGAAGTGTGTGCATAAGTCCTTTGGTTTAGACGCTACAGTCAATTTGAGTTTTTATTGCTTTAAATGCATTTTCAGCCTGAGCTGAGCACGTTTTCTGAGTTTGAATGTATCTTCATAGGAATGACTTGTGTAGTCAAATTAATGCTGATTTAGGCTTCAGGAGGCCATCCTAAACAAAATACATGTCGAAGTGTGTGCATAAGTCCTTTGGTTTAGGCGTGACACTCAATTTGAGTTTTTATTGCTTTAAATGCATTTTCAGCCCGAGCTGAGCGCGCTTTCTGACTTTGAATGTATCTTCATAGGAATGAGTTGTGTAGTCAAATTAATGCTCATTTAGGCTTCAGGAGGCCAACCTGAACAAAATACATGTTGAAGTGTGTGCATAAGTCCTTTGGTTTAGGTGTGACACTCAATTTGAGTTTTTATTGCTTTAAATGCATTTTCAGCCCGAGCTGAGCCGGTTTTCTGAGTTTGAATGTATCTTAATAGGAATGAGTTGTGTGGTCAAATTAATGCTCATTTAGGCTTCAGGATACCATCCTGAACAAAATACACGTTGAAGTGTGTGCATCAGTCCTTTGGTTTAGGCGTGACACTCAATTTGAGTTTTAATTGCTTTAAATGCATTTTCAGCCCGAGCTGAGCACGTTTTCTGAGTTTGAATGTATCTTAATAGGAATGAGTTGTGTGGTCAAATTAATGCTCATTTAGGCTTCAGGAGGAACATCCTGAACAAAATACATGTTGAAGTGTGTGCATAAGTCCTTTGGTTTAGGCGTGACACTCAATTTGAGTTTTTATTGCTTTAAATGCATTTTCAGCCCGAGCTGAGCACGTTTTGTGAGTTTGAATGTATCTTCATAGGAATGAGTTGTGTGATTAAATTAATGCTCATTTAGGCTTCAGGAGGTCATCCTGAACAAAATACACGTTGAAGTGTGTGCATAAGTCCTTTGGTTTAGGCGTGACACTCAATTTGAGTTTTTATTGCTTTAAATGCATTTTCAGCCCGAGCTGAGCGCGCTTTCTGACTTTGAATGTATCTTCATAGGAATGAGTTGTTTAGTCAAACTAATGCTCATTTAGGCTTCAGGAGGCCATCCTGAACAAAATACATGTTGAAGTGTGTGCATATGTCCTTTGGTTTAGGCGTGACACTCAATTTGAGTTTTTATTGCTTTAAATGCATTTTCAGCCCGAGCTGAGCGCGCTTTCTGAGTTTGAATGTATCTTCATAGGAATGACTTGTGTAGTCAAATTAATGCTCATTTAGGCTTCAGGAGGCCATCCTGAACAAAATACATGTTGAAGTGTGTGCATAAGTCCTTTGGTTTAGGCGTGACACTCAATTTGAGTTTTTATTGCTTTAAATGCATTTTTTGCCGAGCTGAGTACGTTTTGTGAGTTTGAATGTATCTTCATAGGAATGAGTTGTGTGGTCAAATTAATGCTCATATAGGCTTCAGGAGGTCATCCTGAACAAAATTTATGTTGAAGTGTGTGCATAAGTCCTTTGGTTTAGGTGTGACACTCAATTTGAGTTTTTATTGCTTTAAATGCATTTTATGCCCGAGCTGAGCGCGCTTTCTGACTTTGAATGTATCTTCATAGGAATGAGTTGTGTAGTCAAACTAATGCTCATTTAGGCTTCAGGAGGCCATCCTGAACAAAATACATGTTGAAGTGTGTGCATATGTCCTTTGGTTTAGGCGTGACACTCAATTTGAGTTTTTATTGCTTTAAATGCATTTTCAGCCCGAGCTGAGCGCGCTTTCTGAGTTTGAATGTATCTTCATAGGAATGACTTGTGTAGTCAAATTAATGCTCATTTAGGCTTCAGAAGGCCATCCTAAACAAAATACATGTTGAAGTGTGTGCATAAGTCAACTTTGGTTTAGGCGTGACACTCAATTTGAGTTTCTATTGCTTTAAATGCATTTTCAGCCCGAGCTGAGCACGTTTTCTGAAGTTGAATGTCTCTTCATAGGAATGAGTTGTGTGGTCAAATTAATGCTCATATAGGCTTCAGGAGGTCATCCTGAACAAAATACATGTTGAAGTGTGTGCATAAGTCCTTTGGTTTAGGTGTGACACTCAATTTGAGTTTTTATTGCTTTAAATGCATTTTCAGCCCGAGCTGAGCACGTTTTCTGAGTTTGAATGTATCTTCATAGGTATGAGTTGTGTAGTCAAATTACTGCTCATTTAGGCTTCAGGAGGACATCCTGAACTAAATACATGTCGAAGTGTGTGCATAAGTCCTTTGGTTTAGGCGTGACACTCAATTTGAGTTTTTATTGCTTTAAATGCATTTTCAGCCCGAGCTGAGCGCGCTTTCTGACTTTGAATGTATCTTCATAGGAATGAGTTGTGTAGTCAAATTAATGCTCATTTAGGCTTCAGGAGGTCATCCTGAACAAAATACACGTTGAAGTGTGTGCATAAGTACTTTGGTTTAGGCGTGACACTCAATTTGAGTTTTTATTGCTTTAAATGCATTTTCAGCCCGAGCTGAGCGCGCTTTCTGACTTTGAATGTATCTTCATAGGAATGAGTTGTGTAGTCAAACTAATGCTCATTTAGGCTTCAGGAGGCCATCCTGAACAAAATACATGTTGAAGTGTGTGCATATGTCCTTTGGTTTAGGCGTGACACTCAATTTGAGTTTTTATTGCTTTAAATGCATTTTCAGCCCGAGCTGAGCGCGCTTTCTGAGTTTGAATGTATCTTCATAGGAATGACTTGTGTAGTCAAATTAATGCTCATTTAGGCTTCAGGAGGCCATCCTGAACAAAATACATGTTGAAGTGTGTGCATAAGTCCTTTGGTTTAGGCGTGACACTCAATTTGAGTTTTTATTGCTTTAAATGCATTTTTTGCCGAGCTGAGTACGTTTTGTGAGTTTGAATGTATCTTCATAGGAATGAGTTGTGTGGTCAAATTAATGCTCATATAGGCTTCAGGAGGTCATCCTGAACAAAATTTATGTTGAAGTGTGTGCATAAGTCCTTTGGTTTAGGTGTGACACTCAATTTGAGTTTTTATTGCTTTAAATGCATTTTATGCCTGAGCTGAGCGCGCTTTCTGAGTTTGAATGTATCTTCATAGGAATGACTTGTGTAGTCAAATTAATGCTCATTTAGGCTTCAGGAGGCCATCCTAAACAAAATACACGTTGAAGTGTGTGCATAAGTGCTTTGGTTTAGGCGTGATACTCAATTTGAGTTTTTATTGCTTTAAATGCATTTTCAGCCCGAGCTGAGCGCGCTTTCTGACTTTGAATGTATCTTCATAGGAATGAGTTGTGTAGTCAAACTAATGCTCATTAAGGCTTCAGGAGGCCATCCTGAACAAAATACATGTTGAAGTGTGTGCATATGTCCTTTGGTTTAGGCGTGACACTCAATTTGAGTTTTTATTGCTTTAAATGCATTTTCTGCCCGAGCTGAGCGCGCTTTCTGAGTTTGAATGTATCTTCATAGGAATGACTTGTGTAGTCAAATTAATGCTCATTTAGGCTTCAGAAGGCCATCCTAAACAAAATACATGTTGAAGTGTGTGCATCAGTCAACTTTGGTTTAGGCGTGACACTCAATTTGAGTTTCTATTGCTTTAAATGCATTTTCAGCCCGAGCTGAGCACGTTTTCTGAAGTTGAATGTCTCTTCATAGGAATGAGTTGTGTGGTCAAATTAATTCTCATATAGGCTTCAGGAGGTCATCCTGAACAAAATACATGTTGAAGTGTGTGCAAAAGTCCTTTGGTTTAGGTGTGACACTCAATTAGAGTTTTTATTGCTTTAAATGCATTTTCAGCCCGAGCTGAGCACGTTTTCTGAGTTTGAATGTATCTTCATAGGTATGAGTTGTGTAGTCAAATTACTGCTCATTTAGGCTTCAGGAGGACATCCTGAACTAAATACATGTCGAAGTGTGTGCATAAGTCCTTTGGTTTAGGCGTGACACTCAATTTGAGTTTTTATTGCTTTAAATGCATTTTCAGCCCGAGCTGAGCGCGCTTTCTGACTTTGAATGTATCTTCATAGGAATGAGTTGTGTAGTCAAATTAATGCTCATTTAGGCTTCAGGAGGCCAACCTGAACAAAATACATGTTGAAGTGTGTGCATAAGTCCTTTGGTTTAGGTGTGATACTCAATTTGAGTTTTTATTGCTTTAAATGCATTTTCAGCCCGAGCTGAGCACGTTTTCTGAGTTTGAATGTATCTTCATAGGAATGAGTTGTGTGGTCAAATTAATGCTTATTTAGGCGTCAGGAGGTTATCCTGAACAAAATACATGTTGAAGTGTGTGCATAAGTCCTTTGGTTTAGACGCTACAGTCAATTTGAGTTTTTATTGCTTTAAATGCATTTTCAGCCTGAGCTGAGCACGTTTTCTGAGTTTGAATGTATCTTCATAGGAATGACTTGTGTAGTCAAATTAATGCTGATTTAGGCTTCAGGAGGCCATCCTAAACAAAATACATGTCGAAGTGTGTGCATAAGTCCTTTGGTTTAGGCGTGACACTCAATTTGAGTTTTTATTGCTTTAAATGCATTTTCAGCCCGAGCTGAGCGCGCTTTCTGACTTTGAATGTATCTTCATAGGAATGAGTTGTGTAGTCAAATTAATGCTCATTTAGGCTTCAGGAGGCCAACCTGAACAAAATACATGTTGAAGTGTGTGCATAAGTCCTTTGGTTTAGGTGTGACACTCAATTTGAGTTTTTATTGCTTTAAATGCATTTTCAGCCCGAGCTGAGCCGGTTTTCTGAGTTTGAATGTATCTTAATAGGAATGAGTTGTGTGGTCAAATTAATGCTCATTTAGGCTTCAGGATACCATCCTGAACAAAATACATGTTGAAGTGTGTGCATCAGTCCTTTGGTTTAGGCGTGACACTCAATTTGAGTTTTAATTGCTTTAAATGCATTTTCAGCCCGAGCTGAGCACGTTTTCTGAGTTTGAATGTATCTTAATAGGAATGAGTTGTGTGGTCAAATTAATGCTCATTTAGGCTTCAGGAGGAACATCCTGAACAAAATACATGTTGAAGTGTGTGCATAAGTCCTTTGGTTTAGGCGTGACACTCAATTTGAGTTTTTATTGCTTTAAATGCATTTTCAGCCCGAGCTGAGCACGTTTTGTGAGTTTGAATGTATCTTCATAGGAATGAGTTGTGTGATTAAATTAATGCTCATTTAGGCTTCAGGAGGTCATCCTGAACAAAATACACGTTGAAGTGTGTGCATAAGTCCTTTGGTTTAGGCGTGACACTCAATTTGAGTTTTTATTGCTTTAAATGCATTTTCAGCCCG
Organism: Hippocampus guttulatus; assembly: GCF_054856545.1. Taxonomy (NCBI): domain Eukaryota; kingdom Metazoa; phylum Chordata; class Actinopteri; order Syngnathiformes; family Syngnathidae; genus Hippocampus; species Hippocampus guttulatus. The sequence goes on from NC_141271.1 coordinate 30,147, forward strand.
AGCTGAGCGCGCTTTCTGACTTTGAATGTATCTTCATAGGAATGAGTTGTTTAGTCAAACTAATGCTCATTTAGGCTTCAGGAGGCCATCCTGAACAAAATACATGTTGAAGTGTGTGCATATGTCCTTTGGTTTAGGCGTGACACTCAATTTGAGTTTTTATTGCTTTAAATGCATTTTCAGCCCGAGCTGAGCGCGCTTTCTGAGTTTGAATGTATCTTCATAGGAATGACTTGTGTAGTCAAATTAATGCTCATTTAGGCTTCAGGAGGCCATCCTGAACAAAATACATGTTGAAGTGTGTGCATAAGTCCTTTGGTTTAGGCGTGACACTCAATTTGAGTGTTTATTGCTTTAAATGCATTTTTTGCCGAGCTGAGTACGTTTTGTGAGTTTGAATGTATCTTCATAGGAATGAGTTGTGTGGTCAAATTAATGCTCATATAGGCTTCAGGAGGTCATCCTGAACAAAATTTATGTTGAAGTGTGTGCATAAGTCCTTTGGTTTAGGTGTGACACTCAATTTGAGTTTTTATTGCTTTAAATGCATTTTATGCCCGAGCTGAGCGCGCTTTCTGACTTTGAATGTATCTTCATAGGAATGAGTTGTGTAGTCAAACTAATGCTCATTTAGGCTTCAGGAGGCCATCCTGAACAAAATACATGTTGAAGTGTGTGCATATGTCCTTTGGTTTAGGCGTGACACTCAATTTGAGTTTTTATTGCTTTAAATGCATTTTCAGCCCGAGCTGAGCGCGCTTTCTGAGTTTGAATGTATCTTCATAGGAATGACTTGTGTAGTCAAATTAATGCTCATTTAGGCTTCAGAAGGCCATCCTAAACAAAATACATGTTGAAGTGTGTGCATAAGTCAACTTTGGTTTAGGCGTGACACTCAATTTGAGTTTCTATTGCTTTAAATGCATTTTCAGCCCGAGCTGAGCACGTTTTCTGAAGTTGAATGTCTCTTCATAGGAATGAGTTGTGTGGTCAAATTAATGCTCATATAGGCTTCAGGAGGTCATCCTGAACAAAATACATGTTGAAGTGTGTGCATAAGTCCTTTGGTTTAGGTGTGACACTCAATTTGAGTTTTTATTGCTTTAAATGCATTTTCAGCCCGAGCTGAGCACGTTTTCTGAGTTTGAATGTATCTTCATAGGTATGAGTTGTGTAGTCAAATTACTGCTCATTTAGGCTGCAGGAGGACATCCTGAACTAAATACATGTCGAAGTGTGTGCATAAGTCCTTTGGTTTAGGCGTGACACTCAATTTGAGTTTTTATTGCTTTAAATGCATTTTCAGCCCGAGCTGAGCGCGCTTTCTGACTTTGAATGTATCTTCATAGGAATGAGTTGTGTAGTCAAATTAATGCTCATTTAGGCTTCAGGAGGCCAACCTGAACAAAATACATGTTGAAGTGTGTGCATAAGTCCTTTGGTTTAGGTGTGATACTCAATTTGAGTTTTTATTGCTTTAAATGCATTTTCAGCCCGAGCTGAGCACGTTTTCTGAGTTTGAATGTATCTTCATAGGAATGAGTTGTGTGGTCAAATTAATGCTTATTTAGGCGTCAGGAGGTTATCCTGAACAAAATACATGTTGAAGTGTGTGCATAAGTCCTTTGGTTTAGACGCTACAGTCAATTTGAGTTTTTATTGCTTTAAATGCATTTTCAGCCTGAGCTGAGCACGTTTTCTGAGTTTGAATGTATCTTCATAGGAATGACTTGTGTAGTCAAATTAATGCTCATTTAGGCTTCAGGAGGCCATCCTAAACAAAATACATGTCGAAGTGTGTGCATAAGTCCTTTGGTTTAGGCGTGACACTCAATTTGAGTTTTTATTGCTTTAAATGCATTTTCAGCCCGAGCTGAGCGCGCTTTCTGACTTTGAATGTATCTTCATAGGAATGAGTTGTGTAGTCAAATTAATGCTCATTTAGGCTTCAGGAGGCCAACCTGAACAAAATACATGTTGAAGTGTGTGCATAAGTCCTTTGGTTTAGGTGTGACACTCAATTTGAGTTTTTATTGCTTTAAATGCATTTTCAGCCCGAGCTGAGCCGGTTTTCTGAGTTTGAATGTATCTTAATAGGAATGAGTTGTGTGGTCAAATTAATGCTCATTTAGGCTTCAGGATACCATCCTGAACAAAATACATGTTGAAGTGTGTGCATCAGTCCTTTGGTTTAGGCGTGACACTCAATTTGAGTTTTAATTGCTTTAAATGCATTTTCAGCCCGAGCTGAGCACGTTTTCTGAGTTTGAATGTATCTTAATAGGAATGAGTTGTGTGGTCAAATTAATGCTCATTTAGGCTTCAGGAGGAACATCCTGAACAAAATACATGTTGAAGTGTGTGCATAAGTCCTTTGGTTTAGGCGTGACACTCAATTTGAGTTTTTATTGCTTTAAATGCATTTTCAGCCCGAGCTGAGCACGTTTTGTGAGTTTGAATGTATCTTCATAGGAATGAGTTGTGTGATTAAATTAATGCTCATTTAGGCTTCAGGAGGTCATCCTGAACAAAATACACGTTGAAGTGTGTGCATAAGTCCTTTGGTTTAGGCGTGACACTCAATTTGAGTTTTTATTGCTTTAAATGCATTTTCAGCCCGAGCTGAGCGTGCTTTCTGACTTTGAATGTATCTTCATAGGAATGAGTTGTTTAGTCAAACTAATGCTCATTTAGGCTTCAGGAGGCCATCCTGAACAAAATACATGTTGAAGTGTGTGCATATGTCCTTTGGTTTAGGCGTGACACTCAATTTGAGTTTTTATTGCTTTAAATGCATTTTCAGCCCGAGCTGAGCGCGCTTTCTGAGTTTGAATGTATCTTCATAGGAATGACTTGTGTAGTCAAATTAATGCTCATTTAGGCTTCAGGAGGCCATCCTGAACAAAATACATGTTGAAGTGTGTGCATAAGTCCTTTGGTTTAGGCGTGACACTCAATTTGAGTTTTTATTGCTTTAAATGCATTTTTTGCCGAGCTGAGTACGTTTTGTGAGTTTGAATGTATCTTCATAGGAATGAGTTGTGTGGTCAAATTAATGCTCATATAGGCTTCAGGAGGTCATCCTGAACAAAATTTATGTTGAAGTGTGTGCATAAGTGCTTTGGTTTAGGCGTGATACTCAATTTGAGTTTTTATTGCTTTAAATGCATTTTCAGCCCGAGCTGAGCGCGCTTTCTGACTTTGAATGTATCTTCATTGGAATGAGTTGTGTAGTCAAACTAATGCTCATTTAGGCTTCAGGAGGCCATCCTGAACAAAATACATGTTGAAGTGTGTGCATATGTCCTTTGGTTTAGGCGTGACACTCAATTTGAGTTTTTATTGCTTTAAATGCATTTTCAGCCCGAGCTGAGCGCGCTTTCTGAGTTTGAATGTATCTTCATAGGAATGACTTGTGTAGTCAAATTAATGCTCATTTATTCAGAAGGCCATCCTAAACAAAATACATGTTGAAGTGTGTGCATAAGTCAACTTTGGTTTAGGCGTGACACTCAATTTGAGTTTCTATTGCTTTAAATGCATTTTCAGCCCGAGCTGAGCACGTTTTCTGAAGTTGAATGTCTCTTCATAGGAATGAGTTGTGTGGTCAAATTAATGCTCATATAGGCTTCAGGAGGTCATCCTGAACAAAATACATGTTGAAGTGTGTGCATAAGTCCTTTGGTTTAGGTGTGACACTCAATTTGAGTTTTTATTGCTTTAAATGCATTTTCAGCCCGAGCTGAGCACGTTTTCTGAGTTTGAATGTATCTTCATAGGTATGAGTTGTGTAGTCAAATTACTGCTCATTTAGGCTTCAGGAGGACATCCTGAACTAAATACATGTCGAAGTGTGTGCATAAGTCCTTTGGTTTAGGCGTGACACTCAATTTGAGTTTTTATTGCTTTAAATGCATTTTCAGCCCGAGCTGAGCGCGCTTTATGACTTTGAATGTATCTTCATAGGAATGAGTTGTGTAGTCAAATTAATGCTCATTTAGGCTTCAGGAGGCCAACCTGAACAAAATACATGTTGAAGTGTGTGCATAAGTCCTTTGGTTTAGGTGTGATACTCAATTTGAGTTTTTATTGCTTTAAATGCATTTTCAGCCCGAGCTGAGCACGTTTTCTGAGTTTGAATGTATCTTCATAGGAATGAGTTGTGTGGTCAAATTAATGCTTATTTAGGCGTCAGGAGGTTATCCTGAACAAAATACATGTTGAAGTGTGTGCATAAGTCCTTTGGTTTAGACGCTACAGTCAATTTGAGTTTTTATTGCTTTAAATGCATTTTCAGCCTGAGCTGAGCACGTTTTCTGAGTTTGAATGTATCTTCATAGGAATGACTTGTGTAGTCAAATTAATGCTCATTTAGGCTTCAGGAGGCCAACCTGAACAAAATACATGTTGAAGTGTGTGCATAAGTCCTTTGGTTTAGGTGTGATACTCAATTTGAGTTTTTATTGCTTTAAATGCATTTTCAGCCCGAGCTGAGGACGTTTTCTGAGTTTGAATGTATCTTCATAGGAATGAGTTGTGTGGTCAAATTAATGCTTATTTAGGCGTCAGGAGGTTATCCTGAACAAAATACATGTTGAAGTGTGTGCATAAGTCCTTTGGTTTAGACGCTACAGTCAATTTGAGTTTTTATTGCTTTAAATGCATTTTCAGCCTGAGCTGAGCACGTTTTCTGAGTTTGAATGTATCTTCATAGGAATGACTTGTGTAGTCAAATTAATGCTCATTTAGGCTTCAGGAGGTCATCCTGAACAAAATACACGTTGAAGTGTGTGCATAAGTCCTTTGGTTTAGGCGTGACACTCAATTTGAGTTTTTATTGCTTTAAATGCATTTTCAGCCCGAGCTGAGCGCGCTTTCTGACTTTGAATGTATCTTCATAGGAATGAGTTGTGTAGTCAAATTAATGCTCATTTAGGCTTCAGGAGGCCAACCTGAACAAAATACATGTTGAAGTGTGTGCATAAGTCCTTTGGTTTAGGTGTGATACTCAATTTGAGTTTTTATTGCTTTAAATGCATTTTCAGCCCGAGCTGAGCACGTTTTCTGAGTTTGAATGTATCTTCATAGGAATGAGTTGTGTGGTCAAATTAATGCTTATTTAGGCGTCAGGAGGTTATCCTGAACAAAATACATGTTGAAGTGTGTGCATAAGTCCTTTGGTTTAGACGCTACAGTCAATTTGAGTTTTTATTGTTTTAAATGCATTTTCAGCCTGAGCTGAGCACGTTTTCTGAGTTTGAATGTATCTTCATAGGAATGACTTGTGTAGTCAAATTAATGCTCATTTAGGCTTCAGGAGGTCATCCTGAACAAAATACACGTTGAAGTGTGTGCATAAGTCCTTTGGTTTAGGCGTGACACTCAATTTGAGTTTTTATTGCTTTAAATGCATTTTCAGCCCGAGCTGAGCGCGCTTTCTGACTTTGAATGTATCTTCATAGGAATGAGTTGTGTAGTCAAATTAATGCTCATTTAGGCTTCAGGAGGCCAACCTGAACAAAATACATGTTGAAGTGTGTGCATAAGTCCTTTGGTTTAGGTGTGATACTCAATTTGAGTTTTTATTGCTTTAAATGCATTTTCAGCCCGAGCTGAGCACGTTTTCTGAGTTTGAATGTATCTTCATAGGAATGAGTTGTGTGGTCAAATTAATGCTTATTTAGGCGTCAGGAGGTTATCCTGAACAAAATACATGTTGAAGTGTGTGCATAAGTCCTTTGGTTTAGACGCTACAGTCAATTTGAGTTTTTATTGTTTTAAATGCATTTTCAGCCTGAGCTGAGCACGTTTTCTGAGTTTGAATGTATCTTCATAGGAATGACTTGTGTAGTCAAATTAATGCTTATTTAGGCTTCAGGAGGACATCCTGAACTAAATACATGTTCAAGTGTGTGCATAAGTCCTTTGGTTTAGGCGTGACACTCAATTTGAGTTTTTATTGCTTTAAATGCATTTTCAGCCCGAGCTGAGCGCGCTTTCTGACTTTGAATGTATCTTCATAGGAATGAGTTGTGTGGTCAAATTATTGCTTATTTAGGCTTCAGGAGGTCATCCTGAACAAAATACATGTTGAAGTGTGTGCATAAGTCCTTTGGTTTAGGTGTGATACTCAATTTGAGTTTTTATTGCTTTAAATGCATTTTCAGCCTGAGCTGAGCACGTTTTCTGAGTTTGAATGTATCTTCATAGGAATGAGTTGTGTCGTCAAATTATTGCTCATTTAGGCTTCAGGAGGTCATCCTGAACAAAATACACGTTGAAGTGTGTGCATAAGTGCTTTGGTTTAGGCGTGATACTCAATTTGAGTTTTTATTGCTTTAAATGCATTTTCAGCCCGAGCTGAGCGCGCTTTCTGACTTTGAATGTATCTTCATAGGAATGAGTTGTGTAGTCAAACTAATGCTCATTTAGGCTTCAGGAGGCCATCCTGAACAAAATACCTGTTGAAGTGTGTGCATATGTCCTTTGGTTTAGGCGTGACACTCAATTTGAGTTTTTATTGCTTTAAATGCATTTTCAGCCCGAGCTGAGCGCGCTTTCTGAGTTTGAATGTATCTTCATAGGATAGACTTGTGTAGTCAAATTAATGCTCATTTAGGCTTCAGGAGGCCATCCTAAACAAAATACATGTTGAAGTGTGTGCATAAGTCAACTTTGGTTTAGGCGTGACACTCAATTTGAGTTTCTATTGCTTTAAATGCATTTTTTGCCGAGCTGAATACGTTTTCTGACTTTGAATGTATCTTCATAGGAATGAGTTGTGTGATCAAAATAATGCTCATTTAGTTTCAGGAGGACATCCTGAACTAAATACATGTTGAAGTGTGTGCATAAGTCCTTTAGGCGTGACACTCAATTTGAGTTTTTATTGCTTTAAATGCATTTTCAGGCCGAGCTGAGCACGTTTTTTAAGTTTGAATGTATCTTCATAGGAATGAGTTGTGTGGTCAAATTAATGCTTATTTAGGCTTCAGGAGGTCCTCCTGAAAAAAAAATGTTGAAGTGTGTGCACAAGTCCTTTGGTCTAGGCGTGACACTCAATTTGAGTTTTTATTGCTGTAAATGCATTTTCAGCCCGAGCTTAGCACGTTTTCTGAAGTTAAATGTATCTTCATAGGAATGAGTTGTGTGGTCAAATTAATGCTCATATAGGCTTCAGGAGGTCATCCTGAACAAAATACATGTTGAAGTGTGTGCATAAGTCCTTTGGTTTAGGTGTGACACTCAATTTGAGTTTTTATTGCTTTAAATGCATTTTCAGCCCGAGCTGAGCACGTTTTCTGAGTTTGAATGTATCTTAATAGGAATGAGTTGTGTGGTCAAATTAATGCTCATTTAGGCTTCAGGAGGAACATCCTGAACAAAATACATGTTGAAGTGTGTGCATAATTTGGTTTAGGCGTGACACTCAATTTGAGTTTTTATTGCTTTAAATGCATTTTCAGCCCGAGCTGAGCACGTTTTCTGAGTTTGAATGTATCTTCATAGGAATGAGTTGTGTGGTCAAATTAATGCTCATTTAGGCTTCAGGAGGACATCCTGAACTAAATACATGTTCAAGTGTGTGCATAAGTCCTTTGGTGTAGGCGTGAAACTCAATTTGAGTTTTTTTTGCTTTAAATGCATTTTCTGCCCGAGCTGAGCACGTTTTTTGAGTTAAATGTATCTTCATAGGAATGAGTTGTGTGGTCAAATTACTGCTCATTTAGGCTTCAGGAGGACATCCTTAACTAAATACATGTTGAAGTGTGTGCATAAGTCCCTTGGTTTGGGCGTGACACGCAATTTGAGTTTTTATTGCTTTAAATGCGTTTTCAGCCCGAGCTGAGCGCGCTTTCTGACTTTGAATGTACCTTCATAGGAATGAGTTGTGTGGTCAAATTACTGCTCATTTAGGCTTCAGGAGGACATCCTGAACAAAATACATGTTCAAGTGTGTGCATAAGTCCTTTGGTTTAGGCGTGACACTCAATTTGAGTTTTTATTGCTTTAAATGCATTTTCAGCCCGAGCTGAGCACATTTTGTGAGTTTGAATGTATCTTCATAGGAATGAGTTGTGTGATTAAATTAATGCTCATTTAGGCTTCAGGAGGTCATCCTGAACAAAATACACGTTGAAGTGTGTGCATAAGTGCTTTGGTTTAGGCGTGACACTCAATTTGAGTTTTTATTGCTTTAAATGCATTTTCAGCCCGAGCTGAGCGCGCTTTCTGAGTTTGAATGTATCTTCATTGGAATGACTTGTGTAGTCAAATTAATGCTCATTTAGGCTTCAGGAGGCCGTCCTAAAAAAAATACATGTTGAAGTGTGTGCATAAGTCAACTTTGGTTTAGGCGTGACACTCAATTTGAGTTTCTATTGCTTTAAATGCATTTTCAGGCCGAGCTGAGCACGTTTTCTGAGTTTTAATCTATCTTCATAGGGATGAGTTGTGTGGTCAAATTAATGCTCATTGAGGCTTCAGGAGGCCATCCTGAACAAAATACATGTTGAAGTGTGTGCATAAGTCCTTTAGGCATGACACTCAATTTGAGTTTTTATTGCTTTAAATGCATTTTCAGCACGAGCTGAGCACGTTTTTTGAGTTTGAATGTATCTTCATAGGAATGAGTTGTGTGGTCAAATTAATGCTTATTTAGGCTTCAGGAGGTCCTCCTGAACAAAATACATGTTGAAGTGTGTGCACAAGTCCTTTGGTTTAGGCGTGACACTCAATTTGAGTTTTTATTGCTGTAAATGCATTTTCAGCCCGAGCTTAACACGTTTTCTGAAGTTGAATGTATCTTCATAGGAATGAGTTGTGTGGTCAAATTAATGCTCATATAGGCTTCAGGAGGTCATCCTGAACAAAATACATGTTGAAGTGTGTGCATAAGTCCTTTGGTTTAGGTGTGACACTCAATTTGAGTTTTTATTGCTTTAAATGCATTTTCAGCCCGAGCTGAGCGCGCTTTCTGACGTTGAATGTATCTTCACAGGAATGAGTTGTGTAGTCAAATTAATGCTCATTTAGGCTTCAGGAGGCCAACCTGAACAAAATACATGTAGAAGTGTGTGCATAAGTCCTTTGGTTTAGGTGTGACACTCAATTTGAGTTTTTATTGCTTTAAATGCATTTTCAGCCCGAGCTGAGCACGTTTTCTGAGTTTGAATGTATCTTCATAGGAATGAGTTGTGTGGTCAAATTAATGCTCATTTAGGCTTCAGGGGGTCATCCTGAGCAAAATACATGTTGAAGTGTGTGCATAAGTCCTTTGGTTTAGGCGTGACACTCAATTTGAATTTTTATAGCTTTAAATGCATTTCAGCCCGAGCTGAGCACGTTTTGTGAGTTTGAATGTATCTTCATAGGAATGAGTTGTGTGATCAAATTAATGCTCATTTAGGCTTCAGGGGGTCATCCTGAACAAAATACATGTTGAAGTGTGTGCATAAGTCCTTTGGTTTAAGCGTGACACTCAATTTGAGTTTTTATTGCTTTAAATGCATTTTCAGCCCGAGCTGAGCGCGCTTTCTGACTTTGAATGTATCTTCATAGGAATGAGTTGTGTAGTCAAATTAATGCTCATTTAGGCTTAAGGAGGCCAACCTGAACAAAATACATGTTGAAGTGTGTGCATCAGTCCTTTGGTTTAGGCGTGACAATCAATTTGAGTTTTTATTGCTTTAAATGCATTTTTTGCCGAGCTGAGCAAGTTTTTTGAGTTTGAATGTATCTTCATAGGAATGAGTTGTGTAGTCAAATTACTGCTCATTTAGGCTTCAGGAGGACATCCTGAACTAAATACATGTTGAAGTGTGTGCATAAGTCCTTTGGTTTAGGCGTGACACTCAATTTGAGTTTTTTTGCTTTAAATGCATTTTCAGCCCGAGCTGAGCACGTTTTGTGAGTTTGAATGTATCTTCATAGGAATGAGTTGTGTGATCAAATTAATGCTCATTTAGGCTTCAGGAGGTCATCCTGAACAAAATACATGTTGAAGTGTGTGCATAAGTCCTTTGGTTTAGGCGTGACACTCAATTTGAGTTTTTATTGCTTTAAATGCATTTTCAGGCCGAGCTGAGCACGTTTTGTGAGTTTGAATGTATCTTCCTAGGAATGAGTTGTGTGGTCAAATTAATGCTCATTTAGGCTTCAGGATGTCATACTGAACAAAATACATGTTGACGTGTGTGCATAAGTCCTTTGGTTTAGGCGTGACACTCAATTTGAGTTTTTATTGCTTTAAATGCATTTTCAGCCCGAGCTGAGCATGTTTTGTGAGTTTGAATGTATCTTCATAGGAATGAGTTGTGTGGTCAAATTAATGCTCATTTAGGCTTCAGGTGGTCATCCTTAACAAAATACATGTTGAAGTGTGTGCATAAGTCCTTTGGTTTAGGCGTGACACTCAATTTGAGTTTTTATTGCTTTAAATGCATTTTCAGCCTGAGCTGAGCGCGCTTTCTGACTTTGAATGTATCTTCATAGGAATGAGTTGTGTGGTCAAATTAATGCTCATTTAGGCTTCAGGTGGTCATCCTTAACAAAATACATGTTGAAGTGTGTGCATAAGTCCTTTGGTTTAGGCGTGACACTCAATTTGAGTTTTTATTGCTTTAAATGCATTTTCAGCCTGAGCTGAGCGCGCTTTCTGACTTTGAATGTATCTTCATAGGAATGAGTTAAGTGGTCAAATTAATACTTATTTAAGCTTCAGGTGGTCATCCTGAACAAAATACATGTTGAAGTGTGTGCATTAGTCCTTTGGTTTAGGTGTGACACTCAATTTGAGTTTTTATTGCTTTAAATGCATTTTCAGCCTGAGCTGAGCATGTTTTGTGAGTTTGAATGTATCTTCATAGGAATGAGTTGTGTGGTCAAATTATTGCTCATTTAGGCTTCAGGTGGTCATCCTTAACAAAATACATGTTGAAGTGTGTGCATAAGTCCTTTGGTTTAGGCGTGACACTCAATTTGAGTTTTTATTGCTTTAAATGCATTTTCAGCCCGAGCTGAGCACGTTTTGTGAGTTTGAATGTATCTTCATAGGAATGAGTTGTGTGGTCAAATTAATGCTCATATAGGCTTCATGAGGTCATCCTGAACAAAATACATGTTGAGGTGTGTGCATAAGTCCTTTGGTTTAGGTGGGACACTCAATTTGAGTTTTTATTGCTTTAAATGCATTTTCAGCCCGAGCTGAGCGCGCTTTCTGACTTTGAATGTATGTTCATAGGAATGAGTTGTGTAGTCAAATTAATGCTCATTTAGGCTTCAGGAGGCCATCCTGAACAAAATACATGTTGAAGTGTGTGCATTATTCCTTTGGTTTAGGTGTGACACTCAATTTGAGTTTTTATTGCTTTAAATAAATTTTCAGCCCGAGCTCAGCACGTTTTCTGAGTTTGAATGTATCTTCATAGAAATGAGTTGTGTGGTCAAATTAATGCTCATTTAGGCTTCAGGAGGACATCCTGAACTAAATGCATGTTCAAGTGTTTGCATAAGTCCTTTGGTTTAGGCGTGACACTCAATTTAGTTTTTTTTGTGTTAAATGCATTTTCTGCCCGAGCTGAGCACGTTTTTTGAGTTTGAATGTATCTTCATAGGAATGAGTTGTGTGGTCAAATTAATGCTCATTTAGGCTTCAGGATGTCATACTGAACAAAATACATGTTGACGTGTGTGCATAAGTCCTTTGGTTTAGGCGTGACACTCAATTTGAGTTTTTATTGCTTTAAATGCATTTTCAGCCCGAGCTGAGCATGTTTTGTGAGTTTGAATGTATCTTCATAGGAATGAGTTGTGTGGTCAAATTAAAGCTCATTTAGGCTTCAGGTGGTCATCCTTAACAAAATACATGTTGAAGTGTGTGCATAAGTCCTTTGGTTCAGGCGTGACACTCAATTTGAGTTTTTATTGCTTTAAATGCATTTTCAGCCCGAGCTGAGCGCGCTTTCTGACTTTGAATGTATCTTCATAGGAATGAGTTGTGTAGTCAAATTAATGCTCATTTAGGCTTCAGGAGGACATCCTGAACTAAATACATGTTCAAGTGTGTGCATAAGTCCTTTGGTTTAGGCGTGACACTCAATTTGAGTTTTTATTGCTTTAAATGCATTTTCAGCCCGAGCTGAGCACGTTTTGTGAGTTTGAATGTATCTTCATAGGAATGAGTTAAGTGGTCAAATTAATGCTTATTTAGGCTTCAGGAGGTCATCCTGAACAAAATACATGTTGAAGTGTGTGCATAAGTCCTTTGGTTTAGGCGTGACACTCAATTTGAGTTTTTATTGCTTTAAATGCATTTTCAGCCCGAGCTGAGCGCGCTTTCTGACTTTGAATGTATCTTCATAGGAATGAGTTAAGTGGTCAAATTAATACTTATTTAAGCTTCAGGTGGTCATCCTGAACAAAATACATGTTGAAGTGTGTGCATTAGTCCTTTGGTTTAGGTGTGACACTCAATTTGAGTTTTTATTGCTTTAAATGCATTTTCAGCCTGAGCTGAGCGCGCTTTCTGACTTTGAATGTATCTTCATAGGAATGAGTTGTGTGGTCAAATTAATGCTCATTTAGGCTTCAGGTGGTCATCCTTAACAAAATACATGTTGAAGTGTGTGCATAAGTCCTTTGGTTTAGGCGTGACACTCAATTTGAGTTTTTATTGCTTTAAATGCATTTTCAGCCCGAGCTGAGCACGTTTTGTGAGTTTGAATGTATCTTCATAGGAATGAGTTGTGTGATCAAATTAATGCTCATTTAGGCTTCAGGAGGACATCCTGAACTAAGTACATGTTGAAGTGTTTGCATACGTCCTTTGGTTTAGGCGTGACACTCAATTTGAGTTTTTATTGCTTTAAATGCATTTTCAGGCCGAGCTGAGCACGTTTTGTGAGTTTGAATGTATCTTCCTAGGAATGAGTTGTGTGGTCAAATTAATGCTCATTTAGACTTCAGGATGTCATACTGAACAAAATACATGTTGACGTGTGTGCATAAGTCCTTTGGTTTAGGCGTGACACTCAATTTGAGTTTTTATTGCTTTAAATGCATTTTCAGCCCGAGCTGAGCATGTTTTGTGAGTTTGAATGTATCTTCATAGGAATGAGTTGTGTGGTCAAATTAATGCTCATTTAGGCTTCAGGTGGTCATCCTTAACAAAATACATGTTGAAGTGTGTGCATAAGTCCTTTGGTTTAGGCGTGACACTCAATTTGAGTTTTTATTGCTTTAAATGCATTTTCAGCCCGAGCTGAGCGCGCTTTCTGACTTTGAATGTATCTTCATAGGAATGAGTTAAGTGGTCAAATTAATACTTATTTAAGCTTCAGGTGGTCATCCTGAACAAAATACATGTTGAAGTGTGTGCATTAGTCCTTTGGTTTAGGTGTGACACTCAATTTGAGTTTTTATTGCTTTAAATGCATTTTCAGCCTGAGCTGAGCGCGCTTTCTGACTTTGAATGTATCTTCATAGGAATGAGTTGTGTGGTCAAATTAATGCTCATTTAGGCTTCAGGTGGTCATCCTTAACAAAATACATGTTGAAGTGTGTGCATAAGTCCTTTGGTTTAGGCGTGACACTCAATTTGAGTTTTTATTGCTTTAAATGCATTTTCAGCCCGAGCTGAGCGCGCTTTCTGACTTTGAATGTATCTTCATAGGAATGAGTTAAGTGGTCAAATTAATACTTATTTAAGCTTCAGGTGGTCATCCTGAACAAAATACATGTTGAAGTGTGTGCATTAGTCCTTTGGTTTAGGTGTGACACTCAATTTGAGTTTTTATTGCTTTAAATGCATTTTCAGCCTGAGCTGAGCGCGCTTTCTGACTTTGAATGTATCTTCATAGGAATGAGTTGTGTGGTCAAATTAATGCTCATTTAGGCTTCAGGAGCCCAACCTACACAAAATACATGTTGAAGTGTGTGCATGAGTCCTTTGGTTTAGGTGTGACACTCAATTTGAGTTTTTATTGCTTTAAATGCATTTTCAGCCCGAGCTGAGCATGTTTTGTGAGTTTGAATGTATCTTCATAGGAATGAGTTGTGTGGTCAAATTATTGCTCATTTAGGCTTCAGGTGGTCATCCTTAACAAAATACATGTTGAAGTGTGTGCATAAGTCCTTTGGTTTAGGCGTGACACTCAATTTGAGTTTTTATTGCTTTAAATGCATTTTCAGCCCGAGCTGAGCACGTTTTGTGAGTTTGAATGTATCTTCATAGGAATGAGTTGTGTGGTCAAATTAATGCTCATATAGGCTTCATGAGGTCATCCTGAACAAAATACATGTTGAGGTGTGTGCATAAGTCCTTTGGTTTAGGTGTGACACTCAATTTGAGTTTTTATTGCTTTAAATGCATTTTCAGCCCGAGCTGAGCACGCTTTCTGACTTTGAATGTATGTTCATAGGAATGAGTTGTGTAGTCAAATTAATGCTCATTTAGGCTTCAGGAGGCCATCCTGAACAAAATACATGTTGAAGTGTGTGCATTATTCCTTTGGTTTAGGTGTGACACTCAATTTGAGTTTTTATTGCTTTAAATAAATTTTCAGCCCGAGCTCAGCACGTTTTCTGAGTTTGAATGTATCTTCATAGAAATGAGTTGTGTGGTCAAATTAATGCTCATTTAGGCTTCAGGAGGACATCCTGAACTAAATGCATGTTCAAGTGTTTGCATAAGTCCTTTGGTTTAGGCGTGACACTCAATTTAGTTTTTTTTGTGTTAAATGCATTTTCTGCCCGAGCTGAGCACGTTTTTTGAGTTTGAATGTATCTTCATAGGAATGAGTTGTGTGGTCAAATTAATGCTCATTTAGGCTTCAGGATGTCATACTGAACAAAATACATGTTGACGTGTGTGCATAAGTCCTTTGGTTTAGGCGTGACACTCAATTTGAGTTTTTATTGCTTTAAATGCATTTTCAGCCCGAGCTGAGCATGTTTTGTGAGTTTGAATGTATCTTCATAGGAATGAGTTGTGTGGTCAAATTAAAGCTCATTTAGGCTTCAGGTGGTCATCCTTAACAAAATACATGTTGAAGTGTGTGCATAAGTCCTTTGGTTCAGGCGTGACACTCAATTTGAGTTTTTATTGCTTTAAATGCATTTTCAGCCCGAGCTGAGCGCGCTTTCTGACTTTGAATGTATCTTCATAGGAATGAGTTGTGTAGTCAAATTAATGCTCATTTAGGCTTCAGGAGGACATCCTGAACTAAATACATGTTCAAGTGTGTGCATAAGTCCTTTGGTTTAGGCGTGACACTCAATTTGAGTTTTTATTGCTTTAAATGCATTTTCAGCCCGAGCTGAGCACGTTTTGTGAGTTTGAATGTATCTTCATAGGAATGAGTTAAGTGGTCAAATTAATGCTTATTTAGGCTTCAGGAGGTCATCCTGAACAAAATACATGTTGAAGTGTGTGCATAAGTCCTTTGGTTTAGGCGTGACACTCAATTTGAGTTTTTATTGCTTTAAATGCATTTTCAGCCCGAGCTGAGCGCGCTTTCTGACTTTGAATGTATCTTCATAGGAATGAGTTGTGTAGTCAAATTAATGCTCATTTAGGCTTCAGGAGGCCAACCTGAACAAAATACATGTTGAAGTGTGTGCATCAGTCCTTTGGTTTAGGCGTGACAATCAATTTGAGTTTTTATTGCTTTAAATGCAGTTTTTTGCCGAGCTGAGCACGTTTTTTGAGTTTGAATGTATCTTCATAGGAATGAGTTGTGTAGTCAAATTACTGCTCATTTAGGCTTCAGGAGGACATCCTGAACTAAATACATGTTGAAGTGTGTGCATAAGTCCTTTGGTTTAGAAGTGACACTCAATTTGAGTTTTTTTGCTTTAAATGCATTTTCAGCCCGAGCTGAGCACGTTTTGTGAGTATGAATGTATCTTCATAGGAATGAGTTGTGTGGTCAAATTAATGCTCATTTAGATTTCAGGATGTCATCCTGAACAAAATACATGTTGAAATGTGTGAATAAGTCCTTTGGTTTAGGCGTGACACTCAATTTGAGTTTTTATTGCTTTAAATGCATTTTCAGCCCGAGCTGAGCACGTTTTGTGAGTTTGAATGTATCTTCATAGGAATGAGTTGTGTGATCAAATTAATGCTCATTTAGGCTTCAGGAGGTCATCCTGAACAAAATACATGTTGAAGTGTGTGCATAAGTCCTTTGGTTTAGGCGTGACACTCAATTTGAGTTTTTATTGCTTTAAATGCATTTTCAGCCCGAGCTGAGCACGTTTTGTGAGTTTGAATGTATCTTCATAGGAATGAGTTAAGTGGTCAAATTAATGCTTATTTAGGCTTCAGGAGGTCATCCTGAACAAAATACATGTTGAAGTGTGTGCATAAGTCCTTTGGTTTAGGCGTGACACTCAATTTGAGTTTTTATTGCTTTAAATGCATTTTCAGCCCGAGCTGAGCGCGCTTTCTGACTTTGAATGTATCTTCATAGGAATGAGTTGTGTAGTCAAATTAATGCTCATTTAGGCTTCAGGAGGCCAACCTGAACAAAATACATGTAGAAGTGTGTGCATAAGTCCTTTGGTTTAGGTGTGACACTCAATTTGAGTTTTTATTGCTTTAAATGCATTTTCAGCCCGAGCTGAGCACGTTTTCTGACTTTGAATGTATCTTCATAGGAATGAGTTGTGTAGTCAAATTAATGCTCATTTAGGCTTCAGGAGGACATCCTGAACTAAATACATGTTGAAGTGTGTGCATAAGTCCTTTGGTTTAGGCGTGACAATCAATTTGAGTTTTTATTGCTTTAAATGCATTTTCAGCCTGAGCTGAGATAGTTTTCTGACTTTGAATATATCTTCATAGGAATGAGTTGTGTAGTCAAATTAATGCTCATTTAGGCTTCAGGAGGACATTCTGAACTAAATACATGTTGAAGTGTGTGCATGAGTCCTTTGGTTTAGGCGTGATACTCAATTTGAGTTTTTTTTTGCTTTGAATGCATTTTCAGGCCGAGCTGAGCACGTTTTCTGACTTTGAATGTATCTTCATAGGAATGAGTTGTGTGATAAAAATAATGGGTATTTAGGCTTCAGGAGGTCATCCAGAACTAAATACATGTTGAAATGTGTGCATAAGTCTTTTGGTTTAGGTGTGACACTCAATTTGAATTTTTATTGCATTAAATGTATTTTCAGGCCGAGCTGACCACGTTTTCTGACTTTGAATAACTCTTCATAGGAATGAGTTATGTGATAAAAATAATGGGTATTTAGGCTTCAGGAGGTCATCCTGAACTAAATACATGTTGAAGTGTGTGCATCAGTCCTTTGGTTTAGAGGCGTGACACTCAATTTGAGTTTTTATTGCTTTAAATGCATTTTGCAGCCCGAGCTGAGCACGTTTTGTGAGTTTGAATGTATCTTCATAGGAATGAGTTGTGTGGTTAAATTAATGCTCATATAGGCTTCAGGAGGTCATCCTGAACAAAATACATGTTGAAGTGTGTGCATAAGTCCTTTGGTTTAGGTGTGACACTCAATTTGAGTTTTTATTGCTTTAAATGCATTTTCAGCCCGAGCTGAACACGTTTTCTGAGTTTGAATGTATCTTCATAGGAATGAGTTGTGTGATCAAATTAATGCTCATTTAGGCTTCAGGAGGACATCCTGAATTAAGTACATGTTGAAGTGTGTGCATAAGTCCTTTGGTTTAGGTGTGACACTCAATTTGAGTTTTTATTGCTTTAAATGCATTTTCAGCCCGAACTGAGCACGTTTTCTGAGTTTGAATGTATCTTCATAGGAATGAGTTGTGTGGTCAAATTAATGCTCATTTAGGCTTCAGGAGGACATCCTGAATTAAGTACATGTTGAAGTGTGTGCATAAGTCCCTTGGTTTGGGCGTGACACTCAATTTGAGTTTTTATTGCTTTAATTTTAAATGCATTTTCAGGCCGAGCTGAGAAGGTTTTGTGAGTTTGAATGTATCTTCATAGGAATGAGTTGTGTGGTCAAATTAATGCTCATTTAGGCTTCAGGATGTCATCCTGAACAAAATACATGTTGAAGTGTGTACATAAGTCCTTTGGTTTAGGCGTGACACTCAATTTGAGTTTTTTTTTGCTTTGAATGCATTTTCTGCCCGAGCTGAGCACGTTTTCTGACTTTGAATGTATCTTCATAGGAATGAGTTGTGTAGTCAAATTAATGATCATTTAGGCTTCAGGAGGACATCCTGAACTAAATACATGTTGAAGTGTGTGCATAAGTCCTTTGGTTTAGGTGTGACACTCAATTTGAAATTGTATTACTTTAAATGCATTTTCAGGCCGAACTGAGCACGTTTTCTGACTTTGAATGTATCTTCATAGGAATGAGTTGTGTAGTCAAATTAATGATCATTTAGGCTTCAGGAGGACATCCTGAACTAAATACATGTTGAAGTGTGTGCATAAGTCCTTTGGTTTAGGCGTGCCACTCAATTTGAGTTTTATTGCTTTAAATGCTTTTTCAGGCCGAGCTGATCACGTTTTCTGAGTTTGAATGTATCTTCATAGGAATGAGTTGTGTGGTCAAATTAATGCTCATTTAGGCTTCATTAGGACATCCTGAACTAAATACATGTTGAAGTGTGTGCATAAGTCTTTTGGTGTAGGCGTGACACTCAATTTGAGTTTTTATTGCTTTAAATGCATTTTCAGCCCGAGCTGAGCTAGTTTTCTGACTTTGAATGTATCTTAATAGGAATGAGTTGTGTAGTCAAATTAATGCTCATTTAGGCTTCAGGAGGACATCCTGAACTAAATACATGTTGAAGTGTGTGCATAAGTCCTTTGGTTTAGGTGTGACACTCAATTTGAGTTTTTATTGCTTTAAATGCATTTTCAGCCCGAGCTGAGCACGTTTTCTAAGTTTGAATGTATCTTCATAGGAATGAGTTGTGTAGTCAAATTAATGCTCATTTAGGCTTCAGGAGGACATCCTGAACTAAATACATGTTGAAGTGTGTGCATAAGTCTTTTGGTTTCGGCGTGACACTCAATTTGAGTTTTTATTGCTTTAAATGCATTTTCAGCCCGAGCTGAGCTAGTTTTCTGACTTTGAATGTATCTTCATAGGAATGAGTTGTGTAGTCAAATTAATGCTCATTTAGGCTTCAGGAGGACATCCTGAACTAAATACATGTTGAAGTGTGTGCATTATTCCTTTGGTTTGGGCGTGACACTCAATTTGAGTTTTTATTGGTTTAAATGCATTTTCAGGCCGAGCGGAGCAAGTTTTCAAAATATGTCTTGAATCATGTTATGGTCTGTGTCGCCCTCTAATGACCAAAGTCCGATATTGTCTCCGAGGCCTGAAACCATTTTCATTTATATGACTGTATAACTGTACTCTTGCGCCAATTATTCCATTACTCTTTGTTCTTGAACTAATTTTAACTCAAAGCGGGTACCATGACTATACTCAATTTCAGTTTTTATTGCTTTAAGTGCAGTTTCAGGCCGAGCTGAGCGCGTTTTCTGACTTTGAATGTATCTTCATAGGAATGAGTTGTGTAGTCAAATTAATGCTCATTTAGGCTTCAGGAGGACATCCTGAACTAAATACATGTTGAAGTGTGTGCATGAGTCCTTTGGTTTAGACGTGACACTCAATTTGAGTTTTTATTGCTTTAAATAATTTTTCAGGCCGAGCTGAGTACGTTTTCTGAGTTTGAATGTATCTTCATAGGAATGAGTTGTGTGATCAAATTAATGCTCATTCATTTAGGCTTCAGGAGGTCATCCTGAACTAAATACATGTTGAAGTGTGTGCATAAGTCCTTTGGTTTAGGCGTGACACTCAATTTGGGTTTTTATTGCTTTAAATGCATTTTCAGCTCAGCTGAGCACGTTTTCTGACTTTGAATGTATCTTCTTAGGAATGAGTTGTGTAGTCAAATTAATGCCCATTTAGGCTTCAGGAGGACATCCTGAACTAAATAAGGTAAGATATCCTTTATTTGTCCCGCAATGGGGAAATTACAATCAGAATTCAGAAAGGAAAAACGCTGGGTAGGGAGAGGGAAAAAAAAACACGCTCCTCCTGCGAGGATAATTTAAGTCCAGGATAAGAAAGACCCTAGCACATGAATAAGCATTAGACAGTTACAACAAGTCACGAGACATAACATGTAATAAGGGGGGGATGAATGGGAAGGGGGGGGGTAGGGTAGGGTAACCGCGACGCGGCCGAGAATGACCAGCTGCACGGTCACCGTTGCGCTACGCATTATCGAACTACGTCACGGGGGAAAAAGAATCGGAGCGATGAAGACGGTGATAACAAGGATGTGTATGCGCGTGTGGTTGTCCAGTTGTGTATGTGTATGCGTGTACAGGTCATAGCTGCTTCATCGAGGTCTGCTCATCATGAAGACAGTCCAGGCTTATCAGTCCATGGCCGAGAAGGAGGGTGGTGGTGGTGGGGGCCCTAGACTCCTAGCGTATTTCCATCCAGGGGAAAGGCCAGATAGCGTTGTTTGTTTTGGAGAGACGGCCGCCAACAATTCCAGACAGCCTTGAGTCCTTGGTCTGTATCTCCTCACTGGAGCCGATCAGTCTGATCCAGAAATTCTTTCCGGAGCGTGGATTCCAACGTCTCCATGGTATTATCGATCGCGCG
Source organism: Hippocampus guttulatus (assembly GCF_054856545.1). Lineage (NCBI taxonomy): Eukaryota > Metazoa > Chordata > Actinopteri > Syngnathiformes > Syngnathidae > Hippocampus > Hippocampus guttulatus. The sequence continues at coordinate 50,796 of NC_141271.1, forward strand.
GAATCGCTCCAAAATCGCAACAATATTGTGATTGAGCTCAGTCACCGCTTGAGTCTGAGTGTTGGACATTCGCGCCAAGCCATCCAGAGTGACCGGCAGCTTCTTCACTTCCAATAGAGCCGCTCCCGTCGGTTGAATTTTGCGATTGAACAGCAAGCTGCCAACACCAAACAGCAGCATACCTGTTATCCAAAGGCCAATAATGTAGATGTCTTACACATCCTCCACGGACAGTACAGTCAGGCACACCGGTCTCCACTTTCTCCATGGATCCAGGGCGTATCCGGCAGCAAGTGTCCCCGGAGGGCAAGCAGGCTCCTATGCACACACTTGAACATGTATTTTGTTCAGGATGACCTCCTGAAGCCTAAATGACCATTAATTTGATCACACAACTCATTCCTATGAAGATACATTCAAACTCAGAAAACGTGCTCAGCTCGGCCTGAAAATGCATTTAAAGCAATAAAAACTCAAATTGAGTGTCACGCCTAAACCAAAGGATTTATGCACACATTTCAACATGTATTTAGTTCAGGATGTCCTCTTGAAGCCTAAATGAGCATTAATTTGACTACACAACTCATTCCTATGAAGATACATTCAAAGTCAGAAAGCGCGCTCAGCTCGGGCTGAAAATGCATTTAAAGCAATAAAAACTCAAATTGAGTGTCAAACCTAAACCAAAGGACTTATGCACACACTTGAACATGTATTTAGTTCAGGATGTCCTCCTGAAGCCTAAATGAGCATTAATTTGACTACACAACTCATTCCTATGACGATACATTCAAAATCAGAAAGTGCGCTCAGCTCGGGCTGAAAATGCATTTAAAGCAATTAAAACTCAAATTGAGTGTCACGCCTAAACCAAAGGACTTATGCACACACTTCAACATGTATTTTGTTCAGGATGACCACCTGAAGCTTAAATGAGCATTAATTTGACCACACAACTCATTCCTATGAAGATACATTCAAAATCACAAAACGTGCTCAGCTGGGCCTGGAAATGCATTGAAAGAAATAAAAACTCAAATTGAGTGTCACGCCTAAACCAAAGGACTTATGCACACACTTCAACATGTATTTTGTCCAGGATGACCTCCTGAAGCCTAAATGAGCATTAATTTGATCACACAACTCATTCCTATGAAGATACATTCAAACTAACAAAACGTGCTCAGCTCGGGCTGAAAATGCATTTAAAGCAATAAAAACTCAAATTGAGTGTCACGCCTAAACCAAAGGACTTATGCACACACTTGAACATGTATTTAGTTCAGGATGTCCTCCTGAAGCCTAAATGAGCATTAATTTGACTACACAACTCATTCCTATGAAGATACATTCAAAATCAGAAAGCGCGCTGAGCTCGGGCTGAAAATGCATTTAAAGCAATAAAAACTCAAATTGATTGTCACGCCTAAACCAAAGGACTGATGCACACACTTCAACATGTATTTTGTTCAGGATGGCCTCCTGAAGCCTAAATGAGCATTAATTTGATCACACATCTCATTCCTATGAAGATACATTCAAAGTCAGAAAGCGCACTCAGCTCGGGCTGAAAATGCATTTAAAGCAATAAAAACTCAAATTGAGTGTCACGCCCAAACCAAAGGACTTATGCACACTTCAACATGTACTTCGTTCAGGATGTCCTCCTGAAGCCTAAATGAGCATTAATTTGATCACACATCTCATTCCTATGAAGATACATTCAAACTCAGAACACGTGCTCAGCTCGGGCAGAAAATGCATTTAAAGCAATAAAAACTCAAACTGAGTGTCACGCCCAAACCAAAGGACTTATGCACACACTTCAACATGTACTTAGTTCAGGATGTCCTCCTGAAGCCTAAATGAGCATTAATTTGACTACACAACTCATTCCTATGAAGATACATTCAAAATCAGAAAGCGCGCTCAGCTCGGCAAAAAATGCATTTAAAGCAATAAAAACTCAAATTGAGTGTCACGCCTAAACCAAAGGACTGATGCACACACTTCAACATGTATTTAGTTCAGGATATCCTCCTGAAGCCTAAATGAGCATTAATTTGACTACACAACTCATTCCTATGAAGATACATTCAAAATCAGAAAGCGCGCTCAGCTCGGGCTGAAAATGCATTTAAAGCAATTAAAACTCAAATTGAGTGTCACGCCTAAACCAAAGGACTTATGCACACACTTCAACATGTATTTTGTTCAGGGTGTCCTCCTGAAGCCTAAAGGAGCATTAATTTGACCACACAACTCATTCCTATGAAGATACATTCAAACTCACAAAACATGCTCAGCTCGGGCTGAAAATGCATTTAAAGCAATAAAAACTCAAATTGAGTGTCACGCCTAAACCAAAGGACTTATGCACACACTTCAACATGTATTTTGTTCAGGACGACCTCCTGAAGCCTAAATGAGCATTACTTTGACGACACAACTCATTCCTATGAAGATACATTCAAACTCACAAAACGGGCTCAGCTCGGCCTGAAAATGCATTTAAAGCAATAAACACTCAAATTGAGTGTCACGCCCAAACCAAAGGACTTATGCACACACTTCAACATGTACTTAGGTCAGGATGTCCTCCTGAAGCCTAAATGAGCATTCATTTGATCACACAACTCATTCCTATGAAAATACATTCAAACTCACAAAACGTGCTCAGCTCGGGCTGAAAATGCATTTAAAGCAATAAAAACTCAAATTGAGTGTCACGCCTAATCCAAAGGACTTATGCACACACTTCAACATGTACTTAGTTCAGGATGTCCTCCTGAAGCCTAAATGAGCATTACTTTGACGACACAACTCACTCCTATGAAGATACATTCAAACTCAGAACACGTGCTCAGCTCGGCCCGAAACTGCACTTAAAGCAATAAAAACTGAAATTGAGTATAGTCATGGTACCCGCGTTGAGGTATAATTAGTTCAAGAACAAAGAGAAATGGAATAATTGGCTCAAGAGTACAGTTATACAGTCATATAAATGAAAATGGTTTCAGGCCTCGGAGACAATAACGGACTTTGGTCAGTAAAGGGCAACATAGACCATGATTCAAGACATATTTTGAAAACTTGTTCCGCTCGGCCTGAGAATGCATTTAAAGCAATAATAACTCAAATTGAGTGTCACGCCCAAACCAAAGGACTTTTGCACACACTTCAACATGTATTTAGTTCAGGATGTCCTCCTGAAGCCTAAATGAGCAGTAATTTGACTACACAACTCATTCCTATGAAGATACATTCAAACTCAAAAAACGTGCTCAGCTCGGCAAAAAATGCATTTAAAGCAATAAAAACTCAAATTGATTGTCACGCCTAAACCAAAGGACTGATGCACACACTTCAACATGTATTTAGTTCAGGATGGCCTCCTGAAGCCTAAATGAGCATTAATTTGACTACACAACTCATTCCTATGAAGATACATTCAAAGTCAGAAAGCGCGCTCAGCTCGGGCTGAAATCGCATTTAAAGCAATAAAAACTCAAATTGAGTGTCACACCTAAACCAAAGGACTTATGCACACACTTCAACATGTATTTTGTTCAGGGTGGCCTCCTGAAGCCTAAATGAGCATTAATTTGACTACACAACTCATTCCTATGAAGATGCATTCAAAGTCAGGAAGCGCGCTCAGCTCGGGCTGAAAATGCATTTAAAGCAATAAAAACTCAAATTGAGTGACACGCCTAAACCAAAGGACTTATGCACACACTTCAACATGTATTTTGTTAAGGATGACCACCTGAAGCCTAAATGAGCATTAATTTGACCACACAACTCATTCCTATGAAGATACATTCAAACTCACAAAACGTGCTCAGCTCGGGCTGAAAATGCATTTAAAGCAATAAAAACTCAAATTGAGTGTCACGCCTAAACCAAAGGACTGATGCACACACTTCAACATGTACTTATTTCAGGATGTCCTCCTGAAGCCTAAATGAGCATTAATTTGATCACACAACTCATTCCTATGAAGATACATTCAAACTCACAAAACGTGCTCAGCTCGGGCTGAAAATGCATTTAAAGCAATAAAAACTCAAATTGAGTGTCATGCCTAAACCAAAGGACTTGTGCACACACTTCAACATATACTTAGTTCAGGATGTCCTCCTGAAGCCTAAATGAGCATTAATTTGATCACAAAACTCATTCCTATGAAGATACATTCAAACTCACAAAACGTGCTCAGCTCAGGCTGAAAATGCATTTAAAGCAATAAAAACTCAAATTGAGTGTCACGCCCAAACCAAAGGACTTATGCACACACTTCAACATGTATTTTGTTCAGGATGACCTCCTGAAGCCTAAATGAGCATTATTTTGATAACACAACTCATTCCTATGAAGATACATTCAAAGTCAGAAAGCGCGCTCAGCTCGGGCTGAAAATGCATTTAAAGCAATAAAAACTCAAATTGAGTGTCACGCCTAAACCAAAGGACTTATGCACACACTTCAACATGTATTTAGTTCAGGATGTCCTGATGAAGCCTAAATGAGCAGTATTTTGACCACACAATTCATTCCTATGAAGATACATTCAAACTCAGAAAGCGCGCTCACTCGGGCTGAAAATGCATTTAAAGCAATGAAAACTCAAATTGAGTGTCACGCCTAAACCAAAGGACTTATGCACACACTTCAACATGCATTTTGTTCAGGATGACATCCTGAAGCCTAAATGAGCATTAATTTGACCACACAACTCATTCCTATGAAGATACATTCAAAGTCAGATAATGCGCTCAGCTCGGGCTGAAAATGCATTTAAAGCAATAAAAACTCAAATTGAGTGTCACGCCTAAACCAAAGGACTGATGCACACACTTCAACATGTACTTAGTTCAGGATGACCACCTGAAGCCTAAATGAGCATTAATTTGACCACACAACTCATTCCTATGAAGATACATTCAAACTCACAAAACGTGCTCAGCTCGGGCTGAAAATGCATTTAAAGCAATAAAAACTCAAATTGAGTGTCACGCCTAAACCAAAGGACTGATGCACACACTTCAACATGTACTTAGTTCAGGATGACCACCTGAAGCCTAAATGAGCATTAATTTGACCACACAACTCATTCCTATGAAGATACATTCAAACTCACAAAACGTGCTCAGCTCGGGCTGAAAATGCATTTAAAGCAATAAAAACTCAAATTAAGTGTCACGCCTAAACCAAAGGACTGATGCACACACTTCAACATGTACTTAGTTCAAGATGTCCTCCTGAAGCCTAAATGAGCATTAATTTGATCACACAACTCATTCCTATGAAAATACATTCAAACTCACAAAACGTGCTCAGCTCGGGCTGAAAATGCATTTAAAGCAATAAAAACTCAAATTGAGTGTCACGCCTAATCCAAAGGACTTATGCACACACTTCAACATGTACTTAGTTCAGGATGTCCTCCTGAAGCCTAAATGAGCATTAATTTGATCACACAACTCATTCCTATGAAGATACATTCAAACTCACAAAACGTGCTCAATCGGGCTGAAAATGTATTTAAAGCAATAAAAACTCAAATTGAGTCACACGCCTAAACCAAAGGACTTATGCACACACTTCAACATGTATTTTGTTCAGGATGACCTCCTGAAGCCTAAATGAGCATTAATTTGATCACACAACTCATTCCTATGAAGATACATTCAAAGTCAGAAAGCGCGCTCAGCTCGGGCTGAAAATGCATTTAAAGCAATAAAAACTCAAATTGAGTGTCACGCCTAAACCAAAGGACTTATGCACACACTTCAACATGTATTTAGTTAAGGATGTCCTGATGAAGCCTAAATGAGCAGTAATTTGACTACACAACTCATTCCTATGAAGATACAATCAAACTCAGAAAGCGCGCTCAGCTCGGGCTGAAAATGCATTAAAGCAATAAAAACTCAAATTGAGTGTCACGCCTAAACCAAAGGACTTATGCACACACTTCAACATGCATTTTGTTCAGGATGACATCCTGAAGCCTAAATGAGCATTATTTTGACTACACAACTCATTCCTATGAAGATACATTCAAAGTCAGATAATGCGCTCAGCTCGGGCTGAAAATGCATTTAAAGCAATTAAAAACTCAAATTGAGTGTCACGCCCAAACCAAAGGACTTATGCACACACTTCAACATGTATTTTGTTCAGGATGACCTCCTGAAGCCTAAATGAGCATTAATTTGATAACACAACTCATTCCTATGAAGATACATTCAAAGTCAGAAAGCGCGCTCAGCTCGGGCTGAAAATGCATTTAAAGCAATAAAAACTCAAATTGAGTGTCATGCCTAAACCAAAGGACTTATGCACACACTTCAACATATACTTAGTTCAGGATGTCCTCCTGAAGCCTAAATGAGCATTAATTTGATCACACAACTCATTCCTATGAAGATACATTCAAACTCACAAAACGTGCTCAGCTCAGGCTGAAAATGCATTTAAAGCAATAAAAACTCAAATTGAGTGTCACGCCCAAACCAAAGGACTTATGCACACACTTCAACATGTATTTTGTTCAGGATGACCTCCTGAAGCCTAAATGAGCATTAATTTGATAACACAACTCATTCCTATGAAGATACATTCAAAGTCAGAAAGCGCGCTCAGCTCGGGCTGAAAATGCATTTAAAGCAATAAAAACTCAAATTGAGTGTCACGCCTAAACCAAAGGACTTATGCACACACTTCAACATGTATTTTGTTAAGGATGACCACCTGAAGCCTAAATGAGCATTAATTTGACCACACAGCTCATTCCTATGAAGATACATTCAAACTCACAAAACGTGCTCAGCTCGGGCTGAAAATGCATTTAAAGCAATAAAAACTCAAATTGAGTGTCACGCCTAAACCAAAGGACTTATGCACACACTTCAACATGTATTTTGTTAAGGATGTCCTCCTGAAGCCTAAATGAGCATAAATTTGATCACACACCTCATTCCTATGAAGATACATTCAAAGTCAGAAAGCGCGCTCAGCTCGGGCTAAAAATGCATTTACAGCAATACAAACTCAAATTGAGTGTCACGCCTAAACCAAAGGACTTATGCACACACTTCAACATGTATTTTGTTCAGGATGACCACCTGAAGCTTAAATGAGCATTAATTTGACCACACAACTCATTCCTATGAAGATACATTCAAACTCACAAAACGTGCTCAGCAGTGGCTGAAAATGCATTTAAAGCAATAAAAATTCAAATTGAGTGTCACGCCTAAACCAAAGGACTTATGCACACACTTCAACATGTATTTTGTTCAGGATGGCCCCCTGAAGCCTCAATGAGTATTAATTTGACCACACAACTCCTCCCTATTAAGATACATTCAAACTCAGAAAACGTGCTCAGCTCGGGCTGAAAATGCATTTAAAGCAATAAAAACTCAAATTGAGTGTCACGCCTAAACCAAAGGACTTATGCACACACTTCAACATGTACTTAGTTCAGGATGTCCTCCTGAAGCCTATATAAGCATTAATTTGACCACACAACTCATTCCTATGAAGATACATTCAAACTCAGAAAACGTGCTAGGCTCGGGCTGAAAATGCATTTACAGAAATAGAAACTCAAATTGAGTGTCACGCCTAAACCAAAGGACTTATGCACACACTTCAACATGTATTTTGTTCAGGATGACCACCCGAAGCTTAAATGAGCATTAATTTGACCAAACAACTCATCCCTATTAAGATACATTCAAACTCAAAAAACGTGCTCAGCTCGGGCTGAAAATGCATTTAAAGCAATAAAGACTCAAATTGAGTGTCACACCTAAACCAAAGGTCTTATGCATACACTTCAACATGTATTTTGTTCAGGATGGCCTCCTGAAGCCTAAATGCGCATTAGTTTGACGACACACCTCATTCCTATGAAGATACATTCAAAGTCAGAAAGCGCGCTCAGCTCGGGCTAAAAATGCATTTAAAGCAATAAAAACTCAAATTGAGTGTCACACCTAAACCAAAGGACTTATGCACACACTTCAACATGTATTTTGTTCAGGATGGACTCCTGAAGCCTAAATGAGCATTAGTTTGACTACACAACTCATTCCTATGAAGATACATTCAAACTCACAAAATGTGCTCAGCTCAGGCTGAAAATGCATTTAAAGCAATAAAAACTCAAATTGACTGTAGCGTCTAAACCAAAGGACTTATGCACACACTTCAACATGTATTTTGTTCAGGATGACCACCCGAAGCTTAAATGAGCATTAATTTGACCACACAACTCATTCATATGAAGATACATTCAAACTAACAAAACGTGCTCAGCAGTGGCTGAAAATGCATTTAAAGCAATAAAAATTCAAATTGAGTGTCACGCCTAAACCAAAGGACTTATGCACACACTTCAACATGTATTTTGTTCAGGATGGCCCCCTGAAGCCTCAATGAGCATTAATTTGACCACACAACTCATCCCTATTAAGATACATTCAAACTCAGAAAACGTGCTCAGCTCGGGCTGAAAATGCATTTAAAGCAATAAAAACTCAAATTGAGTGTCACGCCTAAACCAAAGGACTTATGCACACACTTCAACATGTACTTAGTTCAGGATGTCCTCCTGAAGCCTATATAAGCATTAATTTGACCACACAACTCATTCCTATGAAGATATATTCAAACTCAGAAAACGTGCTAGGCTCGGGCTGAAAATGCATTTACAGCAATACAAACTCAAATTGAGTGTCACGCCTAAACCAAAGGACTTATGCACACACTTCAACATGAATTTTGTTCAGGATGACCACCTGAAGCCTAAATGAGCATTAATTTGACCACACAACTCATCCCTATTAAGATACATTCAAACTCAAAAAACGTGCTCAGCTCGGGCTGAAAATGCATTTAAAGCAATAAAGACTCAAATTGAGTGTCACACCTAAACCAAAGGTCTTATGCATACACTTCAACATGTATTTTGTTCAGGATGGCCTCCTGAAGCCTAAATGCGCATTAGTTTGACGACACACCTCATTCCTATGAAGATACATTCAAAGTCAGAAAGCGCGCTCAGCTCGGGCTAAAAATGCATTTAAAGCAATAAAAACTCAAATTGAGTGTCACACCTAAACCAAAGGACTTATGCACACACTTCAACATGTATTTTGTTCAGGATGGACTCCTGAAGCCTAAATGAGCATTAGTTTGACTACACAACTCATTCCTATGAAGATACATTCAAAGTTAGAAAGCGCGCTCAGCTCGGGCTGAAAATGCATTTAAAGCAATAAAAACTCAAATTGAGTGTCACGCCTAAACCAAAGGACTTATGCACACACTTCAACATGTACTTAGTTCAGGATGTCCTCCTGAAGCCTATATAAGCATTAATTTGACCACACAACTCATTCCTATGAAGATACATTCAAACTCAGAAAACGTGCTAAGCTCGGGCTGAAAATGCATTTACAGCAATACAAACTCAAATTGAGTGTCACGCCTAAACCAAAGGACTTATGCACACACTTCAACATGTATTTTGTTCAGGATGACCACCCGAAGCTTAAATGAGCATTAATTTGACCACACAACTCATTCCTATGAAGATACCTTCAAACTCACAAAACGTGCTCAGCAGTGGCTGAAAATGCATTTAAAGCAATAAAAACTCAAATTGAGTGTCACGCCTAAACCAAAGGACTTATGCACACACTTCAACATGTATTTTGTTCAGGATGGCCCCCTGAAGCCTCAATGAGCATTAATTTGACCACACAACTCATCCCTATTAAGATACATTCAAACTCAGAAAACGAGCTCAGCTCGGCCCGAAAATGCATTTAAAGCAATAAAAACTCAAATTGAGTGTCACGCCTAAAGGACTTATGCACACACTTCAACATGTATTTAGTTCAGGATGTCCTCCTGAAGCCTAAATGAGCATTAATTTGACTACACAACTCATTCCTATGAAGATACATTCAAAGTCAGAAAACGTGCTCAGCTCCGCCTGAAAATGCATTTAAAGCAATAAAAACTCAAATTGAGTGTCACGCCTAAACCGAAGGATTTATGCACACACTTCAACATGTATTTAGTTCAGGATGTCCTCCTAAAGCCTAAATGAGCAGTAATTTGACCACACAACTCATTCCTATGAAGATACATTCAAACTCAAAAAACGTGCTCAGCTCGGGCAGAAAATGCATTTAAAGCAAAAAAAAACTCAAATTGAGTGTCACGCCTAAACCAAAGGACTTATGCACACACTTGAACATGTATTTAGTTCAGGATTGCCTCCTGAAGCCTAAATGAGCATTAGTTTGACTACACAACTCATTCCTATGAAGATACATTCAAAGTCAGAAAGCGCGCTCAGCTCGGACTGAAAATGCATTTAAAGCAATAAAAACTCAAATTGAGTGTCACACCTAAACCAAAGGACTTATGCACACACTTCAACATGTATTTTGTTCAGGATGACATCCTGAAGCCTAAATGAGCATTAATTTGACCACACAACTCATTCCTATGAAGATACATTCAAACTCACAAAACGTGCTCAACTCGGGCTGAAAATGCATTTAAAGCAATAAAAACTCAAATTGAGTGTCACGCCTAAACCAAAGGACTTATGCACACACTTCAACATGTATTTTGTTCAGGATGACCACCTGAAGCTTAAATGAGCATTAATTTGACCACACAACTCATTCCTATGAAGATACATTCAAACTCACAAAACGTGCTCAGCTCGGGCTGAAAATGCATTTAAGCAATAAAAACTCAAATTGAGTGTCACGCCTAAACCAAAGGACTTGTGCACACACTTCAACATGTATTTTGTTCATGATGACCTCCTGAAGCCTAAATAAGCATTAATTTGACCAAACAACTCATTCCTATGAAGATACATTCAAACTCAAAAAACGTGCTCAGCTCGGGCTGAAAATGCATTTAAAGCAATAAAAACTCAAATTGAGTGTCATGCCTAAAGGACTTATGCACGCACTTATACATGTATTTTGTTCAGGATGGCCTCCTGAAGCCTCAATGAGCATTAATTTGACCACACAACTCATCCCTATGAAGATACATTCAAACTCAGAAAACGTGCTCAGCTCGTCCTGAAAATGCATTTAAAGCAATAAAAACTCAAATTGAGTGTCACGCCTAAAGGACTTATGCACACACTTCAACATGTATTTAGTTCAGGATGTCCTCCTGAAGCCTAAATGAGCATTAATTTGACTACACAACTCATTCCTATGAAAATACATTCAAAGTCAGAAAACTTGCTCAGCTCGGCCTGAAAATGCATTTAAAGCAATAAAAACTCAAATTGAGTGTCACGCCCAAACCAAGGGACTTATGCACACACTTCAACATGTACTTAGTTCAGGATGTCCTCCTGAAGCCTATATAAGCATTAATTTGACCACTCAACTCATTTCTATGAAGATACATTCAAACTCACAAAACGTGCTCAGCTCGGGCTGAAAATGCATTTAAAGCAATAAAAACTCAAATTGAGTGTCACGCCCAAACCAAGGGACTTATGCACACACTTCAACATGTATTTTGTTCAGGATGACATCCTGAAGCCTAAATGAGCATTAATTTGACCACACAACTCATTCCTATGAAGATACATTTAAACTCACAAAACGTGCTCAGCTCGGGCTGAAAATGCATTTAAAGCAATAAAAACTCAAATTGAGTGTCACGCCTAAACCAAAGGACTTATGCACACACTTCAACATGTATTTTGTTCAGGATGGCCTCCTGAAGCCTAAATGCGCATTAGTTTGACGACACACCTCATTCCTATGAAGATACATTCAAAGTCAGAAAGCGCGCTCAGCTCGGGCTAAAAATGCATTTACAGCAATACAAACTCAAATTGAGTGTCACGCCTAAACCAAAGGACTTATGCACACACTTCAACATGTATTTTGTTCAGGATGACCACCCGAAGCTTAAATGAGCATTAATTTGACCACACAACTCATTCCTATGAAGAAACATTCAAACTCACAAAACGTGCTCAGCAGTGGCTGAAAATGCATTTAAAGCAATAAAAATTCAAATTGAGTGTCACGCCTAAACCAAAGGACTTATGCACACACTTCAACATGTATTTTGTTCAGGATGACCACCCGAAGCTTAAATGAGCATTAATTTGACCAAACAACTCATCCCTATTAAGATACATTCAAACTCAAAAAACGTGCTCAGCTCGGGCTGAAAATGCATTTAAAGCAATAAAGACTCAAATTGAGTGTCACACCTAAACCAAAGGTCTTATGCATACACTTCAACATGTATTTTGTTCAGGATGGCCTCCTGAAGCCTAAATGCGCATTAGTTTGACGACACACCTCATTCCTATGAAGATACATTCAAAGTCAGAAAGCGCGCTCAGCTCGGGCTAAAAATGCATTTAAAGCAATAAAAACTCAAATTGAGTGTCACACCTAAACCAAAGGACTTATGCACACACTTCAACATGTATTTTGTTCAGGATGGACTCCTGAAGCCTAAATGAGCATTAGTTTGACTACACAACTCATTCCTATGAAGATACATTCAAACTCACAAAATGTGCTCAGCTCAGGCTGAAAATGCATTTAAAGCAATAAAAACTCAAATTGACTGTAGCGTCTAAACCAAAGGACTTATGCACACACTTCAACATGTATTTTGTTCAGGATGACCACCCGAAGCTTAAATGAGCATTAATTTGACCACACAACTCATTCATATGAAGATACATTCAAACTAACAAAACGTGCTCAGCAGTGGCTGAAAATGCATTTAAAGCAATAAAAATTCAAATTGAGTGTCACGCCTAAACCAAAGGACTTATGCACACACTTCAACATGTATTTTGTTCAGGATGGCCCCCTGAAGCCTCAATGAGCATTAATTTGACCACACAACTCATCCCTATTAAGATACATTCAAACTCAGAAAACGTGCTCAGCTCGGGCTGAAAATGCATTTAAAGCAATAAAAACTCAAATTGAGTGTCACGCCTAAACCAAAGGACTTATGCACACACTTCAACATGTACTTAGTTCAGGATGTCCTCCTGAAGCCTATATAAGCATTAATTTGACCACACAACTCATTCCTATGAAGATATATTCAAACTCAGAAAACGTGCTAGGCTCGGGCTGAAAATGCATTTACAGCAATACAAACTCAAATTGAGTGTCACGCCTAAACCAAAGGACTTATGCACACACTTCAACATGAATTTTGTTCAGGATGACCACCTGAAGCCTAAATGAGCATTAATTTGACCACACAACTCATCCCTATTAAGATACATTCAAACTCAAAAAACGTGCTCAGCTCGGGCTGAAAATGCATTTAAAGCAATAAAGACTCAAATTGAGTGTCACACCTAAACCAAAGGTCTTATGCATACACTTCAACATGTATTTTGTTCAGGATGGCCTCCTGAAGCCTAAATGCGCATTAGTTTGACGACACACCTCATTCCTATGAAGATACATTCAAAGTCAGAAAGCGCGCTCAGCTCGGGCTAAAAATGCATTTAAAGCAATAAAAACTCAAATTGAGTGTCACACCTAAACCAAAGGACTTATGCACACACTTCAACATGTATTTTGTTCAGGATGGACTCCTGAAGCCTAAATGAGCATTAGTTTGACTACACAACTCATTCCTATGAAGATACATTCAAAGTTAGAAAGCGCGCTCAGCTCGGGCTGAAAATGCATTTAAAGCAATAAAAACTCAAATTGAGTGTCACGCCTAAACCAAAGGACTTATGCACACACTTCAACATGTACTTAGTTCAGGATGTCCTCCTGAAGCCTATATAAGCATTAATTTGACCACACAACTCATTCCTATGAAGATACATTCAAACTCAGAAAACGTGCTAAGCTCGGGCTGAAAATGCATTTACAGCAATACAAACTCAAATTGAGTGTCACGCCTAAACCAAAGGACTTATGCACACACTTCAACATGTATTTTGTTCAGGATGACCACCCGAAGCTTAAATGAGCATTAATTTGACCACACAACTCATTCCTATGAAGATACCTTCAAACTCACAAAACGTGCTCAGCAGTGGCTGAAAATGCATTTAAAGCAATAAAAACTCAAATTGAGTGTCACGCCTAAACCAAAGGACTTATGCACACACTTCAACATGTATTTTGTTCAGGATGGCCCCCTGAAGCCTCAATGAGCATTAATTTGACCACACAACTCATCCCTATTAAGATACATTCAAACTCAGAAAACGAGCTCAGCTCGGCCCGAAAATGCATTTAAAGCAATAAAAACTCAAATTGAGTGTCACGCCTAAAGGACTTATGCACACACTTCAACATGTATTTAGTTCAGGATGTCCTCCTGAAGCCTAAATGAGCATTAATTTGACTACACAACTCATTCCTATGAAGATACATTCAAAGTCAGAAAACGTGCTCAGCTCCGCCTGAAAATGCATTTAAAGCAATAAAAACTCAAATTGAGTGTCACGCCTAAACCGAAGGATTTATGCACACACTTCAACATGTATTTAGTTCAGGATGTCCTCCTAAAGCCTAAATGAGCAGTAATTTGACCACACAACTCATTCCTATGAAGATACATTCAAACTCAAAAAACGTGCTCAGCTCGGGCAGAAAATGCATTTAAAGCAAAAAAAAACTCAAATTGAGTGTCACGCCTAAACCAAAGGACTTATGCACACACTTGAACATGTATTTAGTTCAGGATTGCCTCCTGAAGCCTAAATGAGCATTAGTTTGACTACACAACTCATTCCTATGAAGATACATTCAAAGTCAGAAAGCGCGCTCAGCTCGGACTGAAAATGCATTTAAAGCAATAAAAACTCAAATTGAGTGTCACACCTAAACCAAAGGACTTATGCACACACTTCAACATGTATTTTGTTCAGGATGACATCCTGAAGCCTAAATGAGCATTAATTTGACCACACAACTCATTCCTATGAAGATACATTCAAACTCACAAAACGTGCTCAACTCGGGCTGAAAATGCATTTAAAGCAATAAAAACTCAAATTGAGTGTCACGCCTAAACCAAAGGACTTATGCACACACTTCAACATGTATTTTGTTCAGGATGACCACCTGAAGCTTAAATGAGCATTAATTTGACCACACAACTCATTCCTATGAAGATACATTCAAACTCACAAAACGTGCTCAGCTCGGGCTGAAAATGCATTTAAGCAATAAAAACTCAAATTGAGTGTCACGCCTAAACCAAAGGACTTGTGCACACACTTCAACATGTATTTTGTTCATGATGACCTCCTGAAGCCTAAATAAGCATTAATTTGACCAAACAACTCATTCCTATGAAGATACATTCAAACTCAAAAAACGTGCTCAGCTCGGGCTGAAAATGCATTTAAAGCAATAAAAACTCAAATTGAGTGTCATGCCTAAAGGACTTATGCACACACTTCAACATGTATTTTGTTCAGGATGGCCTCCTGAAGCCTCAATGAGCATTAATTTGACCACACAACTCATCCCTATGAAGATACATTCAAACTCAGAAAACGTGCTCAGCTCGTCCTGAAAATGCATTTAAAGCAATAAAAACTCAAATTGAGTGTCACGCCTAAAGGACTTATGCACACACTTCAACATGTATTTAGTTCAGGATGTCCTCCTGAAGCCTAAATGAGCATTAATTTGACTACACAACTCATTCCTATGAAAATACATTCAAAGTCAGAAAACTTGCTCAGCTCGGCCTGAAAATGCATTTAAAGCAATAAAAACTCAAATTGAGTGTCACGCCCAAACCAAGGGACTTATGCACACACTTCAACATGTACTTAGTTCAGGATGTCCTCCTGAAGCCTATATAAGCATTAATTTGACCACTCAACTCATTTCTATGAAGATACATTCAAACTCACAAAACGTGCTCAGCTCGGGCTGAAAATGCATTTAAAGCAATAAAAACTCAAATTGAGTGTCACGCCCAAACCAAGGGACTTATGCACACACTTCAACATGTATTTTGTTCAGGATGACATCCTGAAGCCTAAATGAGCATTAATTTGACCACACAACTCATTCCTATGAAGATACATTTAAACTCACAAAACGTGCTCAGCTCGGGCTGAAAATGCATTTAAAGCAATAAAAACTCAAATTGAGTGTCACGCCTAAACCAAAGGACTTATGCACACACTTCAACATGTATTTTGTTCAGGATGGCCTCCTGAAGCCTAAATGCGCATTAGTTTGACGACACACCTCATTCCTATGAAGATACATTCAAAGTCAGAAAGCGCGCTCAGCTCGGGCTAAAAATGCATTTACAGCAATACAAACTCAAATTGAGTGTCACGCCTAAACCAAAGGACTTATGCACACACTTCAACATGTATTTTGTTCAGGATGACCACCCGAAGCTTAAATGAGCATTAATTTGACCACACAACTCATTCCTATGAAGAAACATTCAAACTCACAAAACGTGCTCAGCAGTGGCTGAAAATGCATTTAAAGCAATAAAAATTCAAATTGAGTGTCACGCCTAAACCAAAGGACTTATGCACACACTTCAACATGTATTTTGTTCAGGATGGCCCCCTGAAGCCTCAATGAGCATTAATTTGACCACACAACTCATCCCTATTAAGATACATTCAAACTCAGAAAACGTGCTCAGCTCGGGCTGAAAATGCATTTAAAGCAATAAAAACTCAAATTGAGTGTCACGCCTAAACCAAAGGACTTATGCACACACTTCAACATGTACTTAGTTCAGGATGTCCTCCTGAAGCCTATATAAGCATTAATTTGACCACACAACTCATTCCTAAGAAGATACATTCAAACTCAGAAAACGTGCTAGGCTCGGGCTGAAAATGCATTTACAGCAATACAAACTCAAATTGAGTGTCAAGCCTAAACCAAAGGACTTATGCACACACTTCAACATGTATTTTGTTCAGGATGACCACCCGAAGCTTAAATGAGCATTAATTTGACCACACAACTCATCCCTATTAAGATACATTCAAACTCAAAAAACGTGCTCAGCTCGGTCTGAAAATGCATTTAAAGCAATAAAGACTCAAATTGAGTGTCACACCTAAACCAAAGGTCTTATGCATACACTTCAACATGTATTTTGTTCAGGATGGCCTCCTGAAGCCTAAATGCGCATTAGTTTGACGACACACCTCATTCCTATGAAGATACATTCAAAGTCAGAAAGCGCGCTCAGCTCGGGCTAAAAATGCATTTAAAGCAATAAAAACTCAAATTGAGTGTCACACCTAAACCAAAGGACTTATGCACACACTTCATCATGTATTTTGTTCAGGATGGACTCCTGAAGCCTAAATGAGCATTAGTTTGACTACACAACTCATTCCTATGAAGATACATTCAAAGTCAGAAAGCGCGCTCAGCTCGGGCTGAAAATGCATTTAAAGCAATAAAAACTCAAATTGAGTGTCACGCCTAAACCAAAGGACTTATGCACACACTTCAACATGTACTTAGTTCAGGATGTCCTCCTGAAGCCTATATAAGCATTAATTTGACCACACAACTCATTCCTATGAAGATACATTCAAACTCAGAAAACGTGCTAAGCTCGGGCTGAAAATGCATTTACAGCAATACAAACTCAAATTGAGTGTCACGCCTAAACCAAAGGACTTGTGCACACACTTCAACATGTATTTTGTTCAGGATGACCACCCGAAGCTTAAATGAGCATTAATTTGACCACACAACTCATTCCTATGAAGATACCTTCAAACTCACAAAACGTGCTCAGCAGTGGCTGAAAATGCATTTAAAGCAATAAAAACTCAAATTGAGTGTCACGCCTAAACCAAAGGACTTATGCACACACTTCAACATGTATTTTGTTCAGGATGGCCCCCTGAAGCCTCAATGAGCATTAATTTGACCACACAACTCATCCCTATTAAGATACATTCAAACTCAGAAAACGAGCTCAGCTCGGCCCGAAAATGCATTTAAAGCAATAAAAACTCAAATTGAGTGTCACGCCTAAAGGACTTATGCACACACTTCAACATGTATTTAGTTCAGGATGTCCTCCTGAAGCCTAAATGAGCATTAATTTGTCTACACAACTCATTCCTATGAAGATACATTCAAAGTCAGAAAACGTGCTCAGCTCCGCCTGAAAATGCATTTAAAGCAATAAAAACTCAAATTGAGTGTCACGCCTAAACCGAAGGATTTATGCACACACTTCAACATGTATTTAGTTCAGGATGTCCTCCTAAAGCCTAAATGAGCAGTAATTTGACCACACAACTCATTCCTATGAAGATACATTCAAACTCAAAAAACGTGCTCAGCTCGGACTGAAAATGCATTTAAAGCAATAAAAACTCAAATTGAGTGTCACACCTAAACCAAAGGACTTATGCACACACTTCAACATGTATTTTGTTCAGGATGACATCCTGAAGCCTAAATGAGCATTAATTTGACCACACGACTCATTCCTATGAAGATACATTCAAACTCACAAAACGTGCTCAACTCGGGCTGAAAATGAATTTAAAGCAATAAAAACACAAATTGAGTGTCACGCCTAAACCAAAGGACTTATGCACACACTTCAACATGTATTTTGTTCAGGATGACCACCTGAAGCTTAAATGAGCATTAATTTGACCACACAACTCATTCCTATGAAGATACATTCAAACTCACAAAACGTGCTCAGCTCGGGCTGAAAATGCATTTAAGCAATAAAAACTCAAATTGAGTGTCACGCCTAAACCAAAGGACTTGTGCACACACTTCAACATGTATTTTGTTCATGATGACCTCCTGAAGCCTAAATAAGCATTAATTTGACCAAACAACTCGTTCCTATGAAGATACATTCAAACTCAAAAAACGTGCTCAGCTCGGGCTGAAAATGCATTTAAAGCAATAAAAACTCAAATTGAGTGTCATGCCTAAAGGACTTATGCACACACTTCAACATGTATTTAGTTCAGGATGTCCTCCTGAAGCCTAAATGAGCATTAATTTGACTACACAACTCATTCCTATGAAAATACATTCAAAGTCAGAAAACTTGCTCAGCTCGGCCTGAAAATGCATTTAAAGCAATAAAAACTCAAATTGAGTGTCACGCCCAAACTAAGGGACTTATGCACACACTTCAACATGTACTTAGTTCAGGATGTCCCCCTGAAGCCAATATAAGCATTAATTTGACCACTCAACTCATTTCTATGAAGATACATTCAAACTAACAAAACGTGCTCAGCTCGGGCTGAAAATGCATTTAAAGCAATAAAAACTCAAATTGAGTGTCACGCCCAAACCAAGGGACTTATGCACACACTTCAACATGTACTTAGTTCAGGATGTCCTCTTGAAGCCTAAATGAGCATTAATTTGACCACACAACTCATTCCTATGAAGATACATTCAAACTCAGAAAACGTGCTCAGCTCGGGCTGAAAATGCATTTAAAGCAATAAAAACTCAAATTGAGTGTCACCTCTAAACCAAAGGACTTATGCACACACTTGAACATGTATTTAGTTCAGGATGTCCTCTTGAAGCCTAAATGAGCATTAATTTGACCACACAACTCATTCCTATGAAGATACATTCAAACTCAGAAAACGTGCTCAGCTCGGGCTGAAAATGCATTTAAAGCAATAAAAACTCAAATTGAGTGTCACCTCTAAACCAAAGGACTTATGCACACACTTCAACATGTATTTTGTTCAGGATGGCCTCCTGAAGCCTAAATGAGCATTAATTTGACCACACAACTCATTCCTATGAAGATACATTCAAAGTAAGAAAGCGCGCTCAGCTCGGGCTGAAAATGCATTTAAAGCAATAAAAACTCAAATTGAGTGTCACACCTAAACCAAAGGACTTATGCACACACTTCAACATAAATTTTTTTTCAGGATGACCTCCTGAAGCCTAACTGAGCATTAATTTGACCACACAACTCATTCCTATGAAGATACATTCAAACTCAGAAAACGTGCTCAGCTCAGGCTGAAAATGCATTTAAAGCAATAAAAACTCAAATTGAGTGTCACACCTAAACCAAAGGACTTATGCACACACTTCAACATGTATTTTGTTCAGGATGGCCTCCTGAAGCCTAAATGAGCATTAATTTGCCCACACAACTCATTCCTATGAAGATACATTCAAAATCACAAAACGTGCTCAGCTCGGCCTGAAAATGCATTTAAAGCAATAAAAACTCAAATTTGAATGTCACGCCTAAACCAAAGGACTTATGCAAACACTTCAACATGTATTTAGTTCAGGATGTCCTCCTGAAGCCTAAATGAGCAGTAATTTGACCACACAACTCATTCCTATGAAGATACATTCAAAGTCAGAAAGCGCGCTCAGCTCGGGCTGAAAATGCATTTAACGCAATAAAAACTCAAATTGAGTGACACGCCTAAACCAAAGGACTTATGCACACACTTCAACATGTATTTTGTTCAGGATGACCACCTGAAGCTAAAATGAGCATTTATTTGACCACACAACTTATTCCTATGAAGATACATTCAAAATCACAAAACGTGCTCAGCTCGGGCTGAAAATGCATTTAAAGCAATAAAAACTCAAATTGAGTGTCACGCCTAAACCAAAGGACTTATGCACACACTTCAACATGTATTTAGTTCAGGATGTCCTGATGAAGCCTAAATGAGCAGTAATTTGACCACACAACTCATTCCTATGAAGATACATTCAAACTCAGAAAGCGCGCTCAGCTCGGGCTGAAAATGCATTTAAAGCAATAAAAACTCAAATTGAGTGTCACGCCTAAACCAAAGGACCTATGCACACACTTCAACATGCATTTTGTTCAGGATGACATCCTGAAGCCTAAATGAGCATTAATTTGACTACACAACTCATTCCTATGAAGATACATTCAAAGTTAGAAAGCTCGCTCAGCTCGGGCTGAAAATGCATTTCGCAATAAAAACTCAAATTGAGTGTCACGCCTAAACCAAAGAGCTTATGCACACACTTCAACATGTATTTTTTTCAGGATGACCTCCTGAAGCCTAAATGAGCAATAATTTGACGACACAACTCATTTCTATGAAGATACATTCAAACTCACAAAACGGGCTCAGCTCGAGCTGAAAAGTCATTTAAAGCAATAAAAACTCAAATTGAGTGTCACGCCTAAACCAAAGGACTTATGCACACACTTGAACATGTAGTTAGTTCAGGATTGCCTCCTGAAGCCTAAATGAGCAGTAATTTGACCACACAACTCATTCCTATGAAGATACATTCAAACTCACAAAACGTGCTCAGCTCGGGCTGAAAATGCATTTAAAGCAATACAAACTCAAATTGAGTGTCACGCCTAAACCAAAGGACTTATGCACACACTTCAACATGTACTTAGTTCAGGATGTCCTCCTGAAGCCTAAATGAGCATTAATTTGATCACACAACTCATTCCTATGAGGATACATTCAAACTCACAAAACGTGCTCAGCTCGGGCTGAAAATGCATTTAAAGCAATAAAAACTCAAATTGAGTGTCACGCCTAAACCAAAGGACTTATGCACACACTTCAACATGTATTTAGTTCAGGATGTCCTGATGAAGCCTAAATGAGCAGTAATTTGACCACACAACTCATTCCTATGAAGATACATTCAAACTCAGAAAGCGCGCTCAGCTCGGGCTGAAAATGCATTTAAAGCAATAAAAACTCAAATTGAGTGTCACGCCTAAACCAAAGGACTTATGCACACACTTCAACATGCATTTTGTTCAGGATGACATCCTGAAGCCTAAATGAGCATTAATTTGACTACACGACTCATTCCTATGAAGATACATTCAAAGTTAGAAAGCTCGCTCAGCTCGGGCTGAAAATGCATTTACAGCAATACAAACTCAAATTGAGTGTCACGCCTAAACCAAAGGACTTATGCACACACTTCAACATGTATTTTGTTCAGGATGACCACCCGAAGCTTAAATGAGCATTAATTTGACCACACAACTCATTCCTATGAAGATACCTTCAAACTCACAAAACGTGCTCAGCAGTGGCTGAAAATGCATTTAAAGCAATAAAAACTCAAATTGAGTGTCACGCCTAAACCAAAGGACTTATGCACACACTTCAACATGTATTTTGTTCAGGATGGCCCCCTGAAGCCTCAATGAGCATTAATTTGACCACACAACTCATCCCTATTAAGATACATTCAAACTCAGAAAACGAGCTCAGCTCGGCCCGAAAATGCATTTAAAGCAATAAAAACTCAAATTGAGTGTCACGCCTAAAGGACTTATGCACACACTTGAACATGCATTTTGTTCAGGATGACATCCTGAAGCCTAAATGAGCATTAATTTGACTACACAACTCATTCCTATGAAGATACATTCAAAGTTAGAAAGCTCGCTCAGCTCGGGCTGAAAATGCATTTCGCAATAAAAACTCAAATTGAGTGTCACGCCTAAACCAAAGAGCTTATGCACACACTTCAACATGTATTTAGTTCAGGATGTCCTCCTGAAGCCTAAATGAGCATTAATTTGACTACACAACTCATTCCTATGAAGATACATTCAAAGTCAGAAAGCGCGCTCAGCTCGGGCTGAAAATGCATTTAAAGCAATAAAAACTCAAATTGAGTGTCACGCCCAAACCAAAGGACTTATGCACACTTCAACATGTACTTCGTTCAGGATGTCCTCCTGAAGCCTAAATGAGCATTAATTTGATCACACATCTCATTCCTATGAAGATACATTCAAACTCAGAACACGTGCTCAGCTCGGGCAGAAAATGCATTTAAAGCAATAAAAACTCAAATTGAGTGTCACGCCCAAACCAAAGGACTTATGCACACACTTCAACATGTACTTAGTTCAGGATGTCCTCCTGAAGCCTAAATGAGCATTAATTTGACTACACAACTCATTCCTATGAAGATACATTCAAAATCAGAAAGCGCGCTCAGCTCGGGCTGAAAATGCATTTAAAGCAATAAAAACTCAAATTGATTGTCACGCCTAAACCAAAGGACTGATGCACACACTTCAACATGTATTTTGTTCAGGATGGCCTCCTGAAGCCTAAATGAGCATTAATTTGATCACACATCTCATTCCTATGAAGATACATTCAAAGTCAGAAAGCGCGCTCAGCTCGGGCTGAAAATGCATTTAAAGCAATAAAAACTCAAATTGAGTGTCACGCCCAAACCAAAGGACTTATGCACACACTTCAACATGTACTTAGTTCAGGATGTCCTCCTGAAGCCTAAATGAGCATTAATTTGATCACACATCTCATTCCTATGAAGATACATTTAAACTCAGAACACGTGCTCAGCTCGGGCTAAAAATGCATTTACATTAATACAAACTCAAATTGAGTGTCACGCCTAAACCGAAGGATTTATGCACACACTTCAACATGTATTTAGTTCAGGATGTCCTCCTAAAGCCTAAATGAGCAGTAATTTGACCACACAACTCATTCCTATGAAGATACATTCAAACTCAAAAAACGTGCTCAGCTCGGGCAGAAAATGCATTTAAAGCAAAAAAAACTCAAATTGAGTGTCACGCCTAAACCAAAGGACTTATGCACACACTTGAACATGTATTTAGTTCAGGATTGCCTCCTGAAGCCTAAATGAGCATTAGTTTGACTACACAACTCATTCCTATGAAGATACATTCAAAGTCAGGGGGCGCTCAGCTCGGACTGAAAATGCATTTAAAGCAATAAAAACTCAAATTGAGTGTCACACCTAAACCAAAGGACTTATGCACACACTTCAACATGTATTTTGTTCAGGATGACATCCTGAAGCCTAAATGAGCATTAATTTGACCACACAACTCATTCCTATGAAGATACATTCAAACTCACAAAACGTGCTCAACTCGGGCTGAAAATGCATTTAAAGCAATAAAAACTCAAATTGAGTGTCACGCCTAAACCAAAGGACTTATGCACACACTTCAACATGTATTTTGTACAGGATGACCACCTGAAGCTTAAATGAGCATTAATTTGACCACACAACTCATTCCTATGAAGATACATTCAAACTCACAAAACGTGCTCAGCTCGGGCTGAAAATGCATTTAAGCAATAAAAACTCAAATTGAGTGTCACGCCTAAACCAAAGGACTTGTGCACACACTTCAACATGTATTTTGTTCATGATGACCTCCTGAAGCCTAAATAAGCATTAATTTGACCACACAACTCATTCCTATGAAGATACATTCAAACTCAAAAAACGTGCTCAGCTCGGGCTGAAAATGCATTTAAAGCAATAAAAACTCAAATTGAGTGTCACACCTAAACCAAAGGACTTATGCACACACTTCAACATGTATTTTGTTCAGGATGACATCCTGAAGCCTAAATGAGCATTAATTTGACCACACAACTCATTCCTATGAAGATACATTCAAACTCACAAAACGTGCTCAACTCGGGCTGAAAATGCATTTAAAGCAATAAAAACTCAAATTGAGTGTCACGCCTAAACCAAAGGACTTATGCACACACTTCAACATGTATTTTGTTCAGGATGACCACCTGAAGCTTAAATGAGCATTAATTTGACCACACAACTCATTCCTATGAAGATACATTCAAACTCACAAAACGTGCTCAGCTCGGGCTGAAAATGCATTTAAGCAATAAAAACTCAAATTGAGTGTCACGCCTAAACCAAAGGACTTGTGCACACACTTCAACATGTATTTTGTTCATGATGACCTCCTGAAGCCTAAATAAGCATTAATTTGACCAAACAACTCGTTCCTATGAAGATACATTCAAACTCAAAAAACGTGCTCAGCTCGGGCTGAAAATGCATTTAAAGCAATAAAAACTCAAATTGAGTGTCACGCCCAAACCAAGGGACTCATGCACACACTTCAACATGTACTTAGTTCAGGATGTCCTCCTGAAGCCTATATAAGCATTAATTTGACCACACAACTCATTCCTATAAAGATACATTCAAACTCACAAAACGTGCTCAGCTCGGGCAGAAAATGCATTTAAAGCAAAAAAAAACTCAAATTGAGTGTCACGCCTAAACCAAAGGACTTATGCACACACTTGAACATGTATTTAGTTCAGGATGTCCTCTTGAAGCCTAAATGAGCATTAATTTGACCACACAACTCATTCCTATGAAGATACATTCAAACTCAGAAAACGTGCTCAGCTCGGGCTGAAAATGCATTTAAAGCAATAAAAACTCAAATTGAGTGTCACCTCTAAACCAAAGGACTTATGCACACACTTCAACATGTATTTTGTTCAGGATGGCCTCCTGAAGCCTAAATGAGCATTAATTTGACCACACAACTCATTCCTATGAAGATACATTCAAAGTAAGAAAGCGCGCTCAGCTCGGGCTGAAAATGCATTTAAAGCAATAAAAACTCAAATTGAGTGTCACACCTAAACCAAAGGACTTATGCACACACTTCAACATAAATTTTGTTCAGGATGACCTCCTGAAGCCTAACTGAGCATTAATTTGACCACACAACTCATTCCTATGAAGATACATTCAAACTCAGAAAACGTGCTCAGCTCAGGCTGAAAATGCATTTAAAGCAATAAAAACTCAAATTGAGTGTCACACCTAAACCAAAGGACTTATGCACACACTTCAACATGTATTTTGTTCAGTATGGCCTCCTGAAGCCTAAATGAGCATTAATTTGCCCACACAACTCATTCCTATGAAGATACATTCAAAATCACAAAACGTGCTCAGCTCGGCCTGAAAATGCATTTAAAGCAATAAAAACTCAAATTTGAATGTCACGCCTAAACCAAAGGACTTATGCAAACACTTCAACATGTATTTAGTTCAGGATGTCCTCCTGAAGCCTAAATGAGCAGTAATTTGACCACACAACTCATTCATATGAAGATACATTCAAAGTCAGAAAGCGCGCTCAGCTCGGGCTAAAAATGCATTTAACGCAATAAAAACTCAAATTGAGTGACACGCCTAAACCAAAGGACTTATGCACACACTTCAACATGTATTTTGTTCAGGATGACCACCTGAAGCTTAAATGAGCATTTATTTGACCACACAACTTATTCCTATGAAGATACATTCAAAATCACAAAACGTGCTCAGCTCAGGCTGAAAATGCATTTAAAGCAATAAAAACTCAAATTGAGTGTCACGCCTAAACCAAAGGACTTATGCACACACTTCAACATGTACTTAGTTCAGGATGTCCTCCTGAAGCCTAAATGAGCATTAATTTGATCACACAACTCATTCCTATGAAGATACATTCAAACTCACAAAACGTGCTCAGCTCGGGCTGAAAATGCATTTAAAGCAATAAAAACTCAAATTGAGTGTCACGCCTAAACCAAAGGACTTATGCACACACTTCAACATGTATTTAGTTCAGGATGTCCTGATGAAGCCTAAATGAGCAGTAATTTGACCACACAACTCATTCCTATGAAGATACATTCAAACTCAGAAAGCGCGCTCAGCTCGGGCTGAAAATGCATTTAAAGCAATAAAAACTCAAATTGAGTGTCACGCCTAAACCAAAGGACTTATGCACACACTTCAACATGCATTTTGTTCAGGATGACATCCTGAAGCCTAAATGAGCATTAATTTGACTACACAACTCATTCCTATGAAGATACATTCAAAGTTAGAAAGCTCGCTCAGCTCGGGCTGAAAATGCATTTCGCAATAAAAACTCAAATTGAGTGTCAGGCCTAAACCAAAGAGCTTATGCACACACTTCAACATGTATTTTTTTCAGGATGACCTCCTGAAGCCTAAATGAGCAATAATTTGACGACACAACTCATTTCTATGAAGATACATTCAAACTCACAAAACGGGCTCAGCTCGAGCTGAAAAGTCATTTAAAGCAATAAAAACTCAAATTGAGTGTCACGCCTAAACCAAAGGAGTTATGCACACACTTCAACATGTATTTTGTTCAAGATGGCCTCCTGAAGCCTAAATGAGCATTATTTTGATCCTCGGAGACAATAACGGACTTTGGTCAGTAGAGGGACACATAGACCATAACATGATTCAAGACATATTTTGAAAACTTGTTCCACTCGGCCTGAAAATGCATTTCAAGCAATAATCTCTCAAATTGAGTGTCACGCCCAAACCAAATGACTTTTGCACACACTTCAACATGTATTTAGTTCAGGATGTCCTCCTGAAGCCTAAATGAGCAGTAATTTGACTACACAACTCATTCCTATGAAGATACATTCAAATTCAAAAAACGTGCTCAGCTCGGCAAAAAATGCATTTAGAGCAATAAAAACTCAAATTGAGTGTCATGCGTAAACCAAAGGACGGATGCACACACTTCAACATGTATTTTGTTCAGGATGTCCTTCTGAAGCCTAAATGAGCATTAATTTGACTACACAACTCATTCCTATGAATATACATTCAAAGTCAGAAAGCGCGCTCAGCTCGGGCTGAAAATGCATTTAAAGCAATAAAAACTCAAATTGAGTGTCACGCCCAAACCAAAGGACTTTTGCACACACTTCAACATGTATTTAGTTCAGGATGTCCTCCTGAAGCCTAAATGAGCAGTAATTTGACTACACAACTCATTCCTATGAAGATACATTCAAACTCAAAAAACGTGCTCAGCTTGGCAAAAAATGCATTGAAAGCAATAAAAACTCAAATTGAGTGTCACGCCTAAACCAAAGGACTGATGCACACACTTCAACATGTATTTTGTTCAGGATGGCCTCCTGAAGCCTAAATGAGCATTAATTTGACTACACAACTCATTCCTATGAAGATATATTCAAAGTCAGAAAGCGCGCCCAGCTCGGGCTGAAAATGCATTTAAAGCAATAAAAACTCAAATTGAGTGTCACACCTAAACCAAAGGACTTATGCACACACTTCAACATAAATTTTGTTCAGGATGACCTCCTGAAGCCTATATGAGCATTAATTTGACCACACAACTCATTCCTATGAAGATACATTCAAACTCAC
Organism: Hippocampus guttulatus; assembly: GCF_054856545.1. Lineage (NCBI taxonomy): Eukaryota > Metazoa > Chordata > Actinopteri > Syngnathiformes > Syngnathidae > Hippocampus > Hippocampus guttulatus. The sequence goes on from NC_141271.1 coordinate 78,917, forward strand.
AAAACGTGCTCAGCTCGGGCTGAAAATGCATTTAAAGCAATAAAAACTCAAATTGAGTGTCACGCCTAAACCAAAGGACTTATGCACACACTTGAACATGTATTTAATTCAGGATGTCCTCCTGAAGCCTAAATGAGCATTAATTTGACCACACAACTCATTCCTATGAAGATACATTCAAAGTCAGAAAACGTGCTCAGCTCGGGCTGAAAATGCATTTAAAGCAATAAAAACTCAAATTGAGTGTCACACCTAAACCAAAGGACTTATGCACACACTTCAACATGTATTTTGTTCAGGGTGGCCTCCTGAAGCCTGAATGAGCATTAATTTGACTACACAACTCATTCCTATGAAGATACATTCAAAGTCAGAAAGCGCGCTCAGCTCGGGCTGAAAATGCATTTAAAGCAATAAAAACTCAAATTGAGTGACACGCCTAAACCAAAGGACTTATGCACACACTTCAACATGTACTTAGTTCAGGATGTCCTCCTGAAGCCTAAATGAGCATTAATTTGATCACACAACTCATTCCTATGAAGATACATTCAAACTCACAAAACGTGCTCAGCTCGGGCTGAAAATGCATTTAAAGCAATGAAAAATCAAATTGAGTGTCACGCCTAAACCAAAGGACTTATGCACAGACTTCAACATGTATTTTGTTCAGGATGACCTCCTGAAGCCTAAATGAGCATTAATTTGATCACACAACTCATTCCTATGAAGATACATTCAATGTCAGAAAGCGCGCTCAGCTCGGGCTGAAAATGCATTTAAAGCAATAAAAACTCAAATTCAGTGTCACGCCTAAACCAAAGGACTTATGCACACACTTCAACATGTATTTAGTTCAGGATGTCCTGATGAAGCCTCAATGAGCATTAATTTGACCACACAACTCATCCCTAATAAGATACATTCAAACTCAGAAAACGAGCTCAGCTCGGCCCGAAAATGCATTTAAAGCAATAAAAACTCAAATTGAGTGTCACGCCTAAAGGACTTATGCACACACTTCAACATGTATTTAGTTCAGGATGTCCTCCTGAAGCCTAAATGAGCATTAATTTGACTACACAACTCATTCCTATGAAGATACTTTCAAAGTCAGAAAACGTGCTCAGCTCCGCCTGAAAATGCATTTAAAGCAATAAAAACTCAAATTGAGTGTCACGCCTAAACCGAAGGATTTATGCACACACTTCAACATGTATTTAGTTCAGGATGTCCTCCTAAAGCCTAAATGAGCAGTAATTTGACCACACAACTCATTCCTATGAAGATACATTCAAACTCAAAAAACGTGCTCAGCTCCGCCTGAAAATGCATTTAAAGCAATAAAAACTCAAATTGAGTGTCACGCCCAAACCAAGGGACTTATGCACACACTTCAACATGTACTTAGTTCAGGATGTCCTCCTGAAGCCTATATAAGCATTAATTTGACCACTCAACTCATTTCTATGAAGATACATTCAAACTCACAAAACGTGCTCAGCTCGGGCTGAAAATGCATTTAAAGCAATAAAAACTCAAATTGAGTGTCACGCCCAAACCAAGGGACTTATGCACACACTTCAACATGTACTTAGTTCAGGATGTCCTCCTGAAGCCTATATAAGCATTAATTTGACCACACAACTCATTCCTATAAAGATACATTCAAACTCACAAAACGTGCTCAGCTCGGGCAGAAAATGCATTTAAAGCAAAAAAAAACTCAAATTGAGTGTCACGCCTAAATCAAAGGACTTATGCACACACTTGAACATGTATTTAGTTCAGGATGTCCTCTTGAAGCCTAAATGAGCATTAATTTGACCACACAACTCATTCCTATGAAGATACATTCAAACTCAGAAAACGTGCTCAGCTCGGGCTGAAAATGCATTTAAAGCAATAAAAACTCAAATTGAGTGTCACCTCTAAACCAAAGGACTTATGCACACACTTCAACATGTATTTTGTTCAGGATGGCCTCCTGAAGCCTAAATGAGCATTAATTTGACCACACAACTCATTCCTATGAAGATACATTCAAAGTAAGAAAGCGCGCTCAGCTCGGGCTGAAAATGCATTTAAAGCAATAAAAACTCAAATTGAGTGTCACACCTAAACCAAAGGACTTATGCACACACTTCAACATAAATTTTGTTGAGGATGACCTCCTGAAGCCTAACTGAGCATTAATTTGACCACACAACTCATTCCTATGAAGATACATTCAAACTCAGAAAACGTGCTCAGCTCAGGCTGAAAATGCATTTAAAGCAATAAAAACTCAAATTGAGTGTCACACCTAAACCAAAGGACTTATGCACACACTTCAACATGTATTTTGTTCAGGATGGCCTCCTGAAGCCTAAATGAGCATTAATTTGCCCACACAACTCATTCCTATGAAGATACATTTAAAATCACAAAACGTGCTCAGCTCGGCCTCAAAATGCATTTAAAGCAATAAAAACTCAAATTTGAATGTCACGCCTAAACCAAAGGACTTATGCAAACACTTCAACATGTATTTAGTTCAGGATGTCCTCCTGAAGCCTAAATGAGCAGTAATTTGACCACACAACTCATTCCTATGAAGATACATTCAAAGTCAGAAAGCGCGCTCAGCTCGGGCTGAAAATGCATTTAACGCAATAAAAACTCAAATTGAGTGACACGCCTAAACCAAAGGACTTATGCACACACTTCAACATGTATTTTGTTCAGGATGACCACCTGAAGCTTAAATGAGCATTTATTTGACCACACAACTTATTCCTATGAAGATACATTCAAAATCACAAAACGTGCTCAGCTCAGGCTGAAAATGCATTTAAAGCAATAAAAACTCAAATTGAGTGTCACGCCTAAACCAAAGGACTTATGCACACACTTCAACATGTACTTAGTTCAGGATGTCCTCCTGAAGCCTAAATGAGCATTAATTTGATCACACAACTCATTCCTATGAAGATACATTCAAACTCACAAAACGTGCTCAGCTCGGGCTGAAAATGCATTTAAAGCAATAAAAACTCAAATTGAGTGTCACGCCTAAACCAAAGGACTTATGCACACACTTCAACATGTATTTAGTTCAGGATGTCCTGATGAAGCCTAAATGAGCAGTAATTTGACCACACAACTCATTCCTATGAAGATACATTCAAACTCAGAAAGCGCGCTCAGCTCGGGCTTAAAATGCATTTAAAGCAATAAAAACTCAAATTGAGTGTCACGCCTAAACTAAAGGACTTATGCACACACTTCAACATGCATTTTGTTCAGGATGACATCCTGAAGCCTAAATGAGCATTAATTTGAATACACAACTCATTCCTATGAAGATACATTCAAAGTTAGAAAGCTCGCTCAGCTCGGGCTGAAAATGCATTTCGCAATAAAAACTCAAATTGAGTGTCACGCCTAAACCAAAGAGCTTATGCACACACTTCAACATGTATTTTTTTCAGGATGACCTCCTGAAGCCTAAATGAGCAATAATTTGATGACACAACTCATTTCTATGAAGATACATTCAAACTCACAAAACGGGCTCAGCTCGAGCTGAAAAGTCATTTAAAGCAATAAAAACTCAAATTGAGTGTCACGCCTAAACCAAAGGACTTATGCACACACTTCAACATGTATTTTGTTCAAGATGGCCTCCTGAAGCCTAAATGAGCATTATTTTGATCCTCGGAGACAATAACGGACTTTGGTCAGTAGAGGGCAACATAGACCATAACATGATTCAAGACATATTTTGAAAACTTGTTCCACTCGGCCTGAAAATGCATTTAAAGCAATAATATCTCAAATTGAGTGTCACGCCCAAACCAAATGACTTTTGCACACACTTCAACATGTATTTAGTTCAGGATGTCCTCCTGAAGCCTAAATGAGCAGTAATTTGACTACACAACTCATTCCTATGAAGATACATTCAAATTCAAAAAACGTGCTCAGCTCGGCAAAAAATGCATTTAGAGCAATAAAAACTCAAATTGAGTGTCACGCGTAAACCAAAGGACGGATGCACACACTTCAACATGTATTTTGTTCAGGATGTCCTTCTGAAGCCTAAATGAGCATTAATTTGACTACACAACTCATTCCTATGAATATACATTCAAAGTCAGAAAGCGCGCTCAGCTCGGGCTGAAAATGCATTTAAAGCAATAAAAACTCAAATTGAGTGTCACGCCCAAACCAAAGGACTTTTGCACACACTTCAACATGTATTTAGTTCAGGATGTCCTCCTGAAGCCTAAATGAGCAGTAATTTGACTACACAAGTCATTCCTATGAAGATACATTCAAACTCAAAAAACGGGCTCAGCTTGGCAAAAAATGCATTGAAAGCAATAAAAACTCAAATTGAGTGTCACGCCTAAACCAAAGGACTGATGCACACACTTCAACATGTATTTTGTTCAGGATGGCCTCCTGAAGCCTAAATGAGCATTAATTTGACTACACAACTCATTCCTATGAAGATATATTCAAAGTCAGAAAGCGCGCCCAGCTCGGGCTGAAAATGCATTTAAAGCAATAAAAACTCAAATTGAGTGTCACACCTAAACCAAAGGACTTATGCACACACTTCAACATAAATTTTGTTCAGGATGACCTCCTGAAGCCTATATGAGCATTAATTTGACCACACAACTCATTCCTATGAAGATACATTCAAACTCACAAAACGTGCTCAGCTCGGGCTGAAAATGCATTTAAAGCAATAAAAACTCAAATTGAGTGTCACGCCTAAACCAAAGGACTTATGCACACACTTGAACATGTATTTAATTCAGGATGTCCTCCTGAAGCCTAAATGAGCATTAATTTGACCACACAACTCATTCCTATGAAGATACATTCAAAGTCAGAAAACGTGCTCAGCTCGGGCTGAAAATGCATTTAAAGCAATAAAAACTCAAATTGAGTGTCACGCCTAAACCAAAGGACTTATGCACACACTTCAACATGTATTTTGTTCAGGGTGGCCTCCTGAAGCCTAAATGAGCATTAATTTGACCACACAACTCATTCCTATGAAGATACATTCAAACTCAGAAAACGTGCTCAGCTCGGGCTGAAAATGCATTTAAAGCAATAAAAACTCAAATTGAGTGTCACACCTAAACCAAAGGACTTATGCACACACTTCAACATGTATTTTGTTCAGGGTGGCCTCCTGAAGCCTAAATTAGCATTAATTTGACTACACAACTCATTCCTATGAAGATACATTCAAAGTCAGAAAGCGCGCTCAGCTCGGGCTGAAAATGCATTTAAAGCAATAAAAACTCAAATTGAGTGACACGCCTAAACCAAAGGACTTATGCACACACTTCAACATGTACTTAGTTCAGGATGTCCTCCTGAAGCCTAAATGAGCATTAATTTGATCACACAACTCATTCCTATGAAGATACATTCAAACTCACAAAACGTGCTCAGCTCGGGCTGAAAATGCATTTAAAGCAATGAAAAATCAAATTGAGTGTCACGCCTAAACCAAAGGACTTATGCACAGACTTCAACATGTATTTTGTTCAGGATGACCTCCTGAAGCCTAAATGAGCATTAATTTGATCACACAACTCATTCCTATGAAGATACATTCAATGTCAGAAAGCGCGCTCAGCTCGGGCTGAAAATGCATTTAAAGCAATAAAAACTCAAATTCAGTGTCACGCCTAAACCAAAGGACTTATGCACACACTTCAACATGTATTTAGTTCAGGATGTCCTGATGAAGACTAAATGAGCAGTAATTTGACCACACAACTCATTCCTATGAAGACACATTCAAATTCACAAAACGTGCTCAGCTCGGGCTGAAAATTTCTTTAAAGCAATAAAAACTCAATTTGAGTGTCACACCTAAACCAAAGGACTTATGCACACACTTCAACATGTATTTTGTTCACAATGGCCTCCTGAAGCCTAAATGAGCATTAATTTGACTACACAACTCATTCCTATGAAGATACATTCAAAGTTAGAAAGCTCGCTCAGCTCGGGCTGAAAATGCATTTCGCAATAAAAACTCAAATTGAGTGTCACGCCTAAACCAAAGAGCTTATGCACACACTTCAACATGTATTTTTTTCAGGATTACCTCCTGAAGCCTAAATGAGCAATAATTTGACGACACAACTCATTCCTATGAAGATACATTCAAACTCACAAAACGGGCTCAGCTCGAGCTGAAAAGTCATTTAAAGCAATAAAAACTCAAATTGAGTGTCACACCTAAACCAAAGGACTTATGCACACACTTCAACATGTATTTTGTTCAAGATGGCCTCCTGAAGCCTAAATGAGCATTATTTTGATCCTCGGAGACAATCACGGACTTTGGTCAGTAGAGGGCAACATAGACCATAACATGATTCAAGACATATTTAAAACTTGTTCCACTCGGCCTGAAAATGCATTTAAAGCAATAATATCTCAAATTGAGTGTCACGCCCAAACCAAATGACTTTTGCACACACTTCAACATGTATTTAGTTCAGGATGTCCTCCTGAAGCCTAAATGAGCAGTAATTTGACTACACAACTCATTCCTATGAAGATACATTCAAACTCAAAAAACGTGCTCAGCTCGGCAAAAAATGCATTTAAAGCAATAAAAACTCAAATTGAGTGTCACGCGTAAACCAAAGGACGGATGCACACACTTCAACATGTATTTTGTTCAGGATGTCCTCCTGAAGCCTAAATGAGCATTAATTTGACTACACAACTCATTCCTATGAAGATACATTCAAAGTCAGAAAGCGCGCTCAGCTCGGGCTGAAAATGCATTTAAAGCAATAAAAACTCAAATTGAGTGTCACACCTAAACCAAAGGACTTATGCACACACCTCAACATGTATTTAGTTCAGGATGTCCTCCTGAAGCCTAAATGAGCAGTAATTTGACCACACAACTCATTCCTATGAAGATACATTCAAACTCACAAAACGTGCTCAGCTCGGGCTGAAAATGCATTTAAAGCAATAAAAACTCAAATTGAGTGTCACACCTAAACCAAAGGACTTATGCACACACTTCAACATGTATTTTGTTCAGGATGTCCTCCTGAAGCCTAAATGAGCATTAATTTGACTACACAACTCATTCCTATGAATATACATTCAAAGTCAGAAAGCTCGCTCAGCTCGGGCTGAAAATGCATTTAAAGCAATAAAAACTCAAATTGAGTGTCACGCCTAAACCAAAGGACTTATGCACACACTTCAACATGTATTTTGTTCAGGATGACCTCCTGAAGCCTATATGAAAATTAATTTGACCACACAACTCATTCCTATGAAGATACATTCAAAGTCAGAAAGCGCGCTCAGCTCGGGCTGAAAATGCATTTAAAGCAATAAAAACTCAAATTGAGTGTCACGCCCAAACCAAAGGACTTTTGCACACACTTCAACATGTATTTAGTTCAGGATGTCCTCCTGAAGCCTAAATGAGCAGTAATTTGACTACACAACTCATTCCTATGAAGATACATTCAAACTCAAAAAACGTGCTCAGCTTGGCAAAAAATGCATTGAAAGCAATAAAAACTCAAATTGAGTGTCACGCCTAAACCAAAAGACTGATGCACACACTTCAACATGTATTTTGTTCAGGATGGCCTCCTGAAGCCTAAATGAGCATTAATTTGACTACACAACTCATTCCTATGAAGATATATTCAAAGTCAGAAAGCGCGCCCAGCTCGGGCTGAAAATGCATTTAAAGCAATAAAAACTCAAATTGAGTGTCACACCTAAACCAAAGGACTTATGCACACACTTCAACATAAATTTTGTTCAGGATGACCTCCTGAAGCCTATATGAGCATTAATTTGACCACACAACTCATTCCTATGAAGATACATTCAAACTCAAAAAACGTGCTCAGCTCGGGCTGAAAATGCATTTAAAGCAATAAAAACTCAAATTGAGTGTCACGCCTAAACCAAAGGACTTATGCACACACTTGAACATGTATTTAATTCAGGATGTCCTCCTGAAGCCTAAATGAGCATTAATTTGACCACACAACTCATTCCTATGAAGATACATTCAAAGTCAGAAGACGTGCTCAGCTCGGGCTGAAAATGCATTTAAAGCAATAAAAACTCAAATTGAGTGTCACGCCTAAACCAAAAGACTTATGCACACACTTCAACATGTATTTTGTTCAGGATGACCTCCTGAAGCCTAAATGAGCATTAATTTGACCACACAACTCATTCCTATGAAGATACATTCAAACTCACAAAACGTGCTCAGCTCGGGCTGAAAATGCATTTAAAGCAATAAAAACTCAAATTCAGTGTCACGCCTAAACCAAAGGACTTATGCACACACTTCAACATGTATTTAGTTCAGGATGTCCTGATGAAGCCTAAATGAGCAGTAATTTGACCACACAACTCATTTCTATGAAGACACATTCAAACTCACAAAACGCGCTCAGCTCGGGCTGAAAATTTATTTAAAGCAATAAAAACTCAATTTGAGTGTCACACCTAAACCAAAGGACTTATGCACACACTTCAACATGTATTTTGTTCACAATGGCCTCCTGAAGCCTAAATGAGCATTAATTTGACTACACAACTCATTCCTATGAAGATACATTCAAAGTTAGAAAGCTCGCTCAGCTCGGGCTGAAAATGCATTTCGCAATAAAAACTCAAATTGAGTGTCACGCCTAAACCAAAGAGCTTATGCACACACTTCAACATGTATTTTTTTCAGGATTACCTCCTGAAGCCTAAATGAGCAATAATTTGACGACACAACTCATTCCTATGAAGATACATTCAAACTCACAAAACGGGCTCAGCTCGAGCTGAAAAGTCATTTAAAGCAATAAAAACTCAAATTGAGTGTCACACCTAAACCAAAGGACTTATGCACACACTTCAACATGTATTTTGTTCAAGATGGCCTCCTGAAGCCTAAATGAGCATTATTTTGATCCTCGGAGACAATAACGGACTTTGGTCAGTAGAGGGCAACATAGACCATAACATGATTCAAGACATATTTTGAAAACTTGTTCCACTCGGCCTGAAAATGCATTTAAAGCAATAATATCTCAAATTGAGTGTCACGCCCAAACCAAATGACTTTTGCACACACTTCAACATGTATTTAGTTCAGGATGTCCTCCTGAAGCCTAAATGAGCAGTAATTTGACTACACAACTCATTCCTATGAAGATACATTCAAACTCAAAAAACGTGCTCAGCTCGGCAAAAAATGCATTTAAAGCAATAAAAACTCAAATTGAGTGTCACGCGTAAACCAAAGGACGGATGCACACACTTCAACATGTATTTTGTTCAGGATGTCCTCCTGAAGCCTAAATGAGCATTAATTTGACTACACAACTCATTCCTATGAAGATACATTCAAAGTCAGAAAGCGCGCTCAGCTCGGGCTGAAAATGCATTTAAAGCAATAAAAACTCAAATTGAGTGTCACACCTAAACCAAAGGACTTATGCACACACCTCAACATGTATTTAGTTCAGGATGTCCTCCTGAAGCCTAAATGAGCAGTAATTTGACCACACAACTCATTCCTATGAAGATACATTCAAACTCACAAAACGTGCTCAGCTCGGGCTGAAAATGCATTTAAAGCAATAAAAACTCAAATTGAGTGACACGCCTAAACCAAAGGACTTATGCACACACTTCAACATGTACTTAGTTCAGGATGTCCTCCTGAAGCCTAAATGAGCATTAATTTGATCACACAACTCATTCCTATGAAGATACATTCAAACTCACAAAACGTGCTCAGCTCGGGCTGAAAATGCATTTAAAGCAATGAAAAATCAAATTGAGTGTCACGCCTAAACCAAAGGACTTATGCACAGACTTCAACATGTATTTTGTTCAGGATGACCTCCTGAAGCCTAAATGAGCATTAATTTGATCACACAACTCATTCCTATGAAGATACATTCAATGTCAGAAAGCGCGCTCAGCTCGGGCTGAAAATGCATTTAAAGCAATAAAAACTCAAATTCAGTGTCACGCCTAAACCAAAGGACTTATGCACACACTTCAACATGTATTTAGTTCAGGATGTCCTGATGAAGCCTAAATGAGCAGTAATTTGACCACACAACTCATTCCTATGAAGACACATTCAAATTCACAAAACGTGCTCAGCTCGGGCTGAAAATTTCTTTAAAGCAATAAAAACTCAATTTGAGTGTCACACCTAAACCAAAGGACTTATGCACACACTTCAACATGTATTTTGTTCAAGATGGCCTCCTGAAGCCTAAATGAGCATTATTTTGATCCTCGGAGACAATCACGGACTTTGGTCAGTAGAGGGCAACATAGACCATAACATGATTCAAGACATAATTAAAACTTGTTCCACTCGGCCTGAAAATGCATTTAAAGCAATAATATCTCAAATTGAGTGTCACGCCCAAACCAAATGACTTTTGCACACACTTCAACATGTATTTAGTTCAGGATGTCCTCCTGAAGCCTAAATGAGCAGTAATTTGACTACACAACTCATTCCTATGAAGATACATTCAAACTCACAAAACGTGCTCAGCTCGGGCTGAAAATGCATTTAAAGCAATAAAAACTCAAATTGAGTGTCACACCTAAACCAAAGGACTTATGCACACACTTCAACATGTATTTTGTTCAGGATGTCCTCCTGAAGCCTAAATGAGCATTAATTTGACTACACAACTCATTCCTATGAAGATACATTCAAAGTCAGAAAGCGCGCTCAGCTCGGGCTGAAAATGCATTTAAAGCAATAAAAACTCAAATTGAGTGTCACACCTAAACCAAAGGACTTATGCACACACCTCAACATGTATTTAGTTCAGGATGTCCTCCTGAAGCCTAAATGAGCAGTAATTTGACCACACAACTCATTCCTATGAAGATACATTCAAACTCACAAAACGTGCTCAGCTCGGGCTGAAAATGCATTTAAAGCAATAAAAACTCAAATTGAGTGTCACACCTAAACCAAAGGACTTATGCACACACTTCAACATGTATTTTGTTCAGGATGTCCTCCTGAAGCCTAAATGAGCATTAATTTGACTACACAACTCATTCCTATGAATATACATTCAAAGTCAGAAAGCTCGCTCAGCTCGGGCTGAAAATGCATTTAAAGCAATAAAAACTCAAATTGAGTGTCACGCCTAAACCAAAGGACTTATGCACACACTTCAACATGTATTTTGTTCAGGATGACCTCCTGAAGCCTATATGAAAATTAATTTGACCACACAACTCATTCCTATGAAGATACATTCAAAGTCAGAAAGCGCGCTCAGCTCGGGCTGAAAATGCATTTAAAGCAATAAAAACTCAAATTGAGTGTCACGCCCAAACCAAAGGACTTTTGCACACACTTCAACATGTATTTAGTTCAGGATGTCCTCCTGAAGCCTAAATGAGCAGTAATTTGACTACACAACTCATTCCTATGAAGATACATTCAAACTCAAAAAACGTGCTCAGCTTGGCAAAAAATGCATTGAAAGCAATAAAAACTCAAATTGAGTGTCACGCCTAAACCAAAGGACTGATGCACACACTTCAACATGTATTTTGTTCAGGATGGCCTCCTGAAGCCTAAATGAGCATTAATTTGACTACACAACTCATTCCTATGAAGATATATTCAAAGTCAGAAAGCGCGCCCAGCTCGGGCTGAAAATGCATTTAAAGCAATAAAAACTCAAATTGAGTGTCACACCTAAACCAAAGGACTTATGCACACACTTCAACATAAATTTTGTTCAGGATGACCTCCTGAAGCCTATATGAGCATTAATTTGACCACACAACTCATTCCTATGAAGATACATTCAAACTCAAAAAACGTGCTCAGCTCGGGCTGAAAATGCATTTAAAGCAATAAAAACTCAAATTGAGTGTCACGCCTAAACCAAAGGACTTATGCACACACTTGAACATGTATTTAATTCAGGATGTCCTCCTGAAGCCTAAATGAGCATTAATTTGACCACACAACTCATTCCTATGAAGATACATTCAAAGTCAGAAGACGTGCTCAGCTCGGGCTGAAAATGCATTTAAAGCAATAAAAACTCAAATTGAGTGTCACGCCTAAACCAAAAGACTTATGCACACACTTCAACATGTATTTTGTTCAGGATGACCTCCTGAAGCCTAAATGAGCATTAATTTGACCACACAACTCATTCCTATGAAGATACATTCAAACTCACAAAACGTGCTCAGCTCGGGCTGAAAATGCATTTAAAGCAATGAAAAATCAAATTGAGTGTCACGCCTAAACCAAAGGACTTATGCACAGACTTCAACATGTATTTTGTTCAGGATGACCTCCTGAAGCCTAAATGAGCATTAATTTGATCACACAACTCATTCCTATGAAGATACATTCAATGTCAGAAAGCGCGCTCAGCTCGGGCTGAAAATGCATTTAAAGCAATAAAAACTCAAATTCAGTGTCACGCCTAAACCAAAGGACTTATGCACACACTTCAACATGTATTTAGTTCAGGATGTCCTGATGAAGCCTAAATGAGCAGTAATTTGACCACACAACTCATTTCTATGAAGACACATTCAAACTCACAAAACGCGCTCAGCTCGGGCTGAAAATTTATTTAAAGCAATAAAAACTCAATTTGAGTGTCACACCTAAACCAAAGGACTTATGCACACACTTCAACATGTATTTTGTTCACAATGGCCTCCTGAAGCCTAAATGAGCATTAATTTGACTACACAACTCATTCCTATGAAGATACATTCAAAGTTAGAAAGGTCGCTCAGCTCGGGCTGAAAATGCATTTCGCAATAAAAACTCAAATTGAGTGTCACGCCTAAACCAAAGAGCTTATGCACACACTTCAACATGTATTTTTTTCAGGATTACCTCCTGAAGCCTAAATGAGCAATAATTTGACGACACAACTCATTCCTATGAAGATACATTCAAACTCACAAAACGGGCTCAGCTCGAGCTGAAAAGTCATTTAAAGCAATAAAAACTCAAATTGAGTGTCACACCTAAACCAAAGGACTTATGCACACACTTCAACATGTATTTTGTTCAAGATGGCCTCCTGAAGCCTAAATGAGCATTATTTTGATCCTCGGAGACAATAACGGACTTTGGTCAGTAGAGGGCAACATAGACCATAACATGATTCAAGACATATTTTGAAAACTTGTTCCACTCGGCCTGAAAATGCATTTAAAGCAATAATATCTCAAATTGAGTGTCACGCCCAAACCAAATGACTTTTGCACACACTTCAACATGTATTTAGTTCAGGATGTCCTCCTGAAGCCTAAATGAGCAGTAATTTGACTACACAACTCATTCCTATGAAGATACATTCAAACTCAAAAAACGTGCTCAGCTCGGCAAAAAATGCATTTAAAGCAATAAAAACTCAAATTGAGTGTCACGCGTAAACCAAAGGATGGATGCACACACTTCAACATGTATTTTGTTCAGGATGTCCTCCTGAAGCCTAAATGAGCATTAATTTGACTACACAACTCATTCCTATGAAGATACATTCAAAGTCAGAAAGCGCGCTCAGCTCGGGCTGAAAATGCATTTAAAGCAATAAAAACTCAAATTGAGTGTCACACCTAAACCAAAGGACTTATGCACACACCTCAACATGTATTTTGTTCAGGATGTCCTCCTGAAGCCTAAATGAGCATTAATTTGACTACACAACTCATTCCTATGAATATACATTCAAAGTCAGAAAGCTCGCTCAGCTCGGGCTGAAAATGCATTTAAAGCAATAAAAACTCAAATTGAGTGTCACGCCTAAACCAAAGGACTTATGCACACACTTCAACATGTATTTTGTTCAGGATGACCTCCTGAAGCCTATATGAAAATTAATTTGACCACACAACTCATTCCTATGAAGATACATTCAAAGTCAGAAAGCGCGCTCAGCTCGGGCTGAAAATGCATTTAAAGCAATAAAAACTCAAATTGAGTGTCACGCCCAAACCAAAGGACTTTTGCACACACTTCAACATGTATTTAGTTCAGGATGTCCTCCTGAAGCCTAAATGAGCAGTAATTTGACTACACAACTCATTCCTATGAAGATACATTCAAACTCAAAAAACGTGCTCAGCTTGGCAAAAAATGCATTGAAAGCAATAAAAACTCAAATTGAGTGTCACGCCTAAACCAAAGGACTGATGCACACACTTCAACATGTATTTTGTTCAGGATGGCCTCCTGAAGCCTAAATGAGCATTAATTTGACTACACAACTCATTCCTATGAAGATATATTCAAAGTCAGAAAGCGCGCCCAGCTCGGGCTGAAAATGCATTTAAAGCAATAAAAACTCAAATTGAGTGTCACACCTAAACCAAAGGACTTATGCACACACTTCAACATAAATTTTGTTCAGGATGACCTCCTGAAGCCTATATGAGCATTAATTTGACCACACAACTCATTCCTATGAAGATACATTCAAACTCACAAAACGTGCTCAGCTCGGGCTGAAAATGCATTTAAAGCAATAAAAACTCAAATTGAGTGTCACGCCTAAACCAAAGGACTTATGCACACACTTGAACATGTATTTAATTCAGGATGTCCTCCTGAAGCCTAAATGAGCATTAATTTGACCACACAACTCATTCCTATGAAGATACATTCAAAGTCAGAAAACGTGCTCAGCTCGGGCTGAAAATGCATTTAAAGCAATAAAAACTCAAATTGAGTGTCACGCCTAAACCAAAAGACTTATGCACACACTTCAACATGTATTTTGTTCAGGATGACCTCCTGAAGCCTAAATGAGCATTAATTTGACCACACAACTCATTCCTATGAAGATACATTCAAACTCACAAAACGTGCTCAGCTCGGGCTGAAAATGCATTTAAAGCAATGAAAAATCAAATTGAGTGTCACGCCTAAACCAAAGGACTTATGCACAGACTTCAACATGTATTTTGTTCAGGATGACCTCCTGAAGCCTAAATGAGCATTAATTTGATCACACAACTCATTCCTATGAAGATACATTCAATGTCAGAAAGCGCGCTCAGCTCGGGCTGATAATGCATTTAAAGCAATAAAAACTCAAATTCAGTGTCACGCCTAAACCAAAGGACTTATGCACACACTTCAACATGTATTTAGTTCAGGATGTCCTGATGAAGCCTAAATGAGCAGTAATTTGACCACACAACTCATTCCTATGAAGACACATTCAAACTCACAAAACGTGCTCAGCTCGGGCTGAAAATTTATTTAAAGCAATAAAAACTCAATTTGAGTGTCACACCTAAACCAAAGGACTTATGCACACACTTCAACATGTATTTTGTTCACAATGGCCTCCTGAAGCCTAAATGAGCATTATTTGACTACACAACTCATTCCTATGAAGATACATTCAAAGTTAGAAAGCTCGCTCAGCTCGGGCTGAAAATGCATTTCGCAATAAAAACTCAAATTGAGTGTCACGCCTAAACCAAAGAGCTTATGCACACACTTCAACATGTATTTTTTTCAGGATTACCTCCTGAAGCCTAAATGAGCAATAATTTGGCGACACAACTCATTCCTATGAAGATACATTCAAACTCACAAAACGGGCTCAGCTCAAGCTGAAAAGTCATTTAAAGCAATAAAAACTCAAATTGAGTGTCACACCTAAACCAAAGGACTTATGCACACACTTCAACATGTATTTTGTTCAAGATGGCCTCCTGAAGCCTAAATGAGCATTATTTTGATCCTCGGAGACAATAACGGACTTTGGTCAGTAGAGGGCAACATAGACCATAACATGATTCAAGACATATTTTGAAAACTTGTTCCACTCGGCCTGAAAATGCATTTAAAGCAATAATATCTCAAATTGAGTGTCACGCCCAAACCAAATGACTTTTGCACACACTTCAACATGTATTTAGTTCAGGATGTCCTCCTGAAGCCTAAATGAGCAGTAATTTGACTACACAACTCATTCCTATGAAGATACATTCAAACTCAAAAAACGTGCTCAGCTCGGCAAAAAATGCATTTAAAGCAATAAAAACTCAAATTGAGTGTCACGCGTAAACCAAAGGACGGATGCACACACTTCAACATGTATTTTGTTCAGGATGTCCTCCTGAAGCCTAAATGAGCATTAATTTGACTACACAACTCATTCCTATGAAGATACATTCAAAGTCAGAAAGCGCGCTCAGCTCGGGCTGAAAATTTATTTAAAGCAATAAAAACTCAAATTGAGTGTCACACCTAAACCAAAGGACTTATGCACACACCTCAACATGTATTTAGTTCAGGATGTCCTCCTGAAGCCTAAATGAGCAGTAATTTGACCACACAACTCATTCCTATGAAGATACATTCAAACTCACAAAACGTGCTCAGCTCGGGCTGAAAATGCATTTAAAGCAATAAAAACTCAAATTGAGTGTCACGCCTAAACCAAAGGACTTATGAACATACTTCAACATGTATTTTGTTCAGGATGTCCTCCTGAAGCCTAAATGAGCATTCATTTGACCATAACTCATTCCTATGAAGATACATTCAAAGTCAGAAAGCGCGCTCAGCTCGGGCTGAAAATGCATTTAAAGCAATAAAAACTCAAATTGAGTGTCACACCCAAACCAAAGGACTTTTGCACACACTTTAACATGTATTTAGTTCAGGATGTCCTCCTGAAGCCTAAATGAGCAGTAATTTGACTACACAACTCATTCCTATGAAGATACATTCAAACTCAAAAAACGTGCTCAGCTTGGCAAAAAATGCATTTAAAGCAATAAAAACTCAAATTGAGTGTCACGCCTAAACCAAAGGACTGATGCACACACTTCAACATGTATTTTGTTCAGGATGGCCTCCTGAAGCCTAAATGAGCATTAATTTGACTACACAACTCATTCCTATGAAGATACATTCAAAGTCAGAAAGCGCGCTCGGCTCGGGCTGAAAATGCATTTAAAGCAATAAAAACTCAAATTGAGTGTCACACCTAAACCAAAGGACTTATGCACACACTTCAACATGTATTTAGTTTAGGATGTCCTCCTGAAGCCTAAATGAGCAGTAATTTGACCACACAACTCATTCCTTTGAAGATACATTCAAACTCACAAAACGTGCTCAGCTCTGGCTGAAAATGCATTTAAAGCAATAAAAACTCAAATTGAGTGTCACGCCTAAACCAAAGGACTTATGCACACACTTCAACATGTATTTTGTTCAGGATGACCAACTGACGCCTAAATGAGCATTAATTTGACTACACAACTCATTCCTATGAAGATACATTCAAAGTCAGAAAGCGCGCTCAGCTCGGGCTGAAAATGCATTTAAAGCAATAAAAACTCAAATTGAGTGTCACGCCTAAACCAAAGGACTCATGCACACACTTCAACATGTATTTTGTTCAGGATGACCACCTGAAAGCTAAATGAGCATTAATTTGACCACACAACTCATTCCAATGAAGATACATTCAAACTCACAAAACGTGCTCAGCTCGGGCTGAAAATGCATTTAAAGCAATAAAAACTCAAATTGAGTGTCACGCCTAAACCAAAGGACTGATGCACACACTTCAACATGTATTTAGTTCAGGATGACATCCTGAAGCCTAAATGAGCATTAATTTGACCACACAACTCATTCCTATGAAGATACATTCAAACTCACAAAACGTGCTCAGCTCTGGCTGAAAATGCATTTAAAGCAATAAAAACTCAAATTGAGTGTCACGCCTAAACCAAAGGACTTATGCACACACTTCAACATGTATTTTGTTCAGGATGACCAACTGACGCCTAAATGAGCATTAATTTGACTACACAACTCATTCCTATGAAGATACATTCAAAGTCAGAAAGCGCGCTCAGCTCGGGCTGAAAATGCATTTAAAGCAATAAAAACTCAAATTGAGTGTCACGCCTAAACCAAAGGACTTATGCACACACTTCAACATGTATTTTGTTCAGGATGACCACCTGAAAGCTAAATGAGCATTAATTTGACCACACAACTCATTCCAATGAAGATACATTCAAACTCACAAAACGTGCTCAGCTCGGGCTGAAAATGCATTTAAAGCAATAAAAACTCAAATTGAGTGTCACGCCTAAACCAAAGGACTGATGCACACACTTCAACATGTATTTAGTTCAGGATGACATCCTGAAGCCTAAATGAGCATTAATTTGACCACACAACTCATTCCTATGAAGATACATTCAAAGTCAGAAAACGTGCTCAGCTCGGGCTGAAAATGCATTTAAAGCAATAAAAACTCAAATTGAGTGTCACGCCTAAACCAAAGGACTTATGCACACACTTCAACATGTATTTTGTTAAGGATGTCCTCCTGAAGCCTAAATGAGCATAAATTTGATTACACAACTCATTCCTATGAAGATACATTCAAACTCACAAAACGTGCTCAGCTCGGGCTGAAAATGCATTTAAAGCAATAAAAACTCAAATTGAGTGTCACGCCTAAACCAAAGGACTTATGCACACACGTCAACATGTATTTAGTTGAGGATGTCCTCCTGAAGCCCAAATGGGCATTCATTTGACTACATAACTCATTCCTATGAAGATACATTCAAACTCAGAAAAAGCGCTCAGCTCGGCCTGAAAATGCATTTAAAGCAATTAAACTCAAATTGAGTGTCACTCCAAAACCAAAGGACTTATGCACACACTTCAACATGTATTTAGTTTAGTATGTCCTCCTGAAGCCTAAATGACAATTAATTTGACTACACAACTCATTCCTATGAAGATACATTCAAACTCACAAAACGTGCTCAGCTCGGGCTGAAAATGCATTTAAAGCAATAAAAACTCAAATTGAGTGTCACGCCTAAACCAAAGGACGTATGCACACACTTCAACATGTATTTAGTTCAGGATGTCCTCCTGAAGCCTAAATGAGCAGTAATTTGACCACACAACTCATTCCTATGAAGATACATTCAAACTCAGAAAACGTGCTCAGCTCGGCCTGAAAATGCATTTAAAGCAATAAAAACTCAAATTGAGTGTCACAACTAAACCAAAGGACTTCTGCACACACTTCAATATGTATTTAGTTCAGGATGTCCTCCTGAAGCCTAAATGAGCAGTAATTTGACCACACAACTCATTCCTATGAAGATACATTCAAACTCAAAAAACGTGCTCAGCTCGGGCAGAAAATGCATTTAAAGCAAAAAAAACTCAAATTGAGTGTCACGCCTAAACCAAAGGACTTATGCACACACTTTAACATGTACTTAGTTCAGGATGTCCTCCTGAAGCCTAAATGAGCAATTTTTTGATCACACAACTCATTCCTATGAAGATACATGCAAACTCATAAAACGTGCTCAGCATGGGCTGAAAATGCATTTAAAGCAATAAAAACTCAAATTGAGTGTCACGCCTAAACCAAAGGACTTATGCACACACTTCAACATGTATTTTGTTCAGGATGACCTCCTGAAGCCTTAATGAGCATTAATATGACCACACAACTCATTCCTATGAAGATACATTCAAACTAACAAAACGTGCTCAGCTCAGGCTGAAAATATATTTAAAGCAATAAACACTCAAATTGAGTGTCACGCCTAAACCAAAAGACTTATGCAAAAACTTCAACATGTATTTTGTTCAGGATGACCTCCTGAAGCCTAAATGAGCAGTAATTTGACCACACAACTCATTCCTATGAAGATACATTCAAACTCACAAAACGTGCTCAGCTCGGGCTGAAAATGCATTTAAAGCAATAAAAACTCAAATTGAGTGTCACGCCTAAACCAAAGGACTCATGCACACACTTCAACATGTATTTTGTTCAGGATGGCCTCCTGAAGCCTAAATGAGCATTAATTTGACTACACAACTCATTCCTATGAAGATACATTCAAAGTTAGAAAGCGTGCTCAGCTCGGGCTGAAAATGCATTTAAGGCAATAAAAACTCAAATTGAGTGTCACACCTAAACCAAAGGACTTATGCACACACTTCAACATGTACTTAATTCAGGATGTCCTCCTGAAGGCTAAATGAGCATTATTTTGATCACACAACTCATTCCTATGAAGATACATTCAAACTCACAAAACTTGCTCAGCTCGGGCTGAAGCTGCATTTAAAGCAATAAAAACTCAAATTGAGTGTCATGCCTAAACCAAAGCACTTATGCACACACTTCAACATGTATTTTGTTCAGGATGACCTCCTGAAGCCTAAATGAGCATTAATTTGACCACACACCTCATTCCTATGAAGATACATTCAAACAAGGAAAACGTGCTCAGCTCAGCCTGAAAATGCATTTCGCAATAAAAACTCAAATTGAGTGTCACGCCTAAACCAAAGGACTTATGCACGCACTTGAACATGTATTATGTTCAGGATGACCTCCTGAAGCCTATATGAGCATTAATTTGACCACACAACTCATTACTATGAAGATACATTCAAACTCAAAAAACGTGCTCAGCTCGGGCTGAAAATGCATTTAAAGCAATAAAAACTCAAATTGAGTGTCACGCCTAAACCAAAGGACTTATGCACGCACTTGAACATGTATTATGTTCAGGATGACCTCCTGAAGCCTAAATGAGCATTAATTTGACCACACAACTCATTCCTATGAAGATACATTCA
The DNA here is from genome assembly GCF_054856545.1 of Hippocampus guttulatus. Lineage (NCBI taxonomy): Eukaryota > Metazoa > Chordata > Actinopteri > Syngnathiformes > Syngnathidae > Hippocampus > Hippocampus guttulatus. Next base: position 99,651 of record NC_141271.1, read on the forward strand.
AAGTCAGAAAACGTGCTCAGCTCGGGCTGAAAATGCATTTAAAGCAATAAAAACTCAAATTGAGTGTCACGCCTAAACCAAAGGACTTATGCACACACGTCAACATGTATTTAGTTGAGGATGTCCTCCTGAAGCCCAAATGGGCATTCATTTGACTACATAACTCATTCCTATGAAGATACATTCAAACTCAGGAAAAGTGCTCAGCTCGGCCTGAAAATGCATTTAAAGCAATTAAACTCAAATTGAGTGTCACTCCTAAACCAAAGGACTTATGCACACACTTCAACATGTATTTAGTTCAGTATGTCCTCCTGAAGCCTAAATGACAATTAATTTGACTACACAACTCATTCCTATGAAGATACATTCAAAGTCAGAAAGCGCGCTCAGCTCGGTCTGAAAATGCATTTATAGCAATAAAAACTCAAATTGAGTGTCACGCCTAAACCAAAGGACTTATGCACACACGTCAACATGTATTTAGTTGAGGATGTCCTCCTGAAGCCCAAATGGGCATTCATTTGACTACATAACTCATTCCTATGAAGATACATTCAAACTCAGAAAAAGTGCTCAGCTCGGCCTGAAAATGCATTTAAAGCAATTAAACTTAAATTGAGTGTCACTCCTAAACCAAAGGACTTATGCACACACTTCAACATGTATTTAGTTTAGTATGTCCTCCTGAAGCCTAAATGACAATTAATTTGACTACACAACTCATTCCTATGAAGATACATTCAAAGTCAGAAAGCGCGCTCAGCTCGGTCTGAAAATGCATTTATAGCAATAAAAACTCAAATTGAGTGTCACGCCTAAACCAAAGGACTTATGCACACACTGCAACACGTATTTTGTTCAGGATGACCTCCTGAAGCCTAAATGAGCAGTAATTTGACCACACAACTCATTCCTATGAAGATACATTCAAAGTCAGAAAAAGTGCTCAGCTCGGCCTGAAAATGCATTTAAAGCAATTAAACTCAAATTGAGTGTCACTCCTAAACCAAAGGACTTATGCACACACTTCAACATGTATTTAGTTCAGTATGTCCTCCTGAAGCCTAAATGACAATTAATTTGACTACACAACTCATTCCTATGAAGATACATTCAAACTCAGAAAAAGTGCTCAGCTCGGCCTGAAAATGCATTTAAAGCAATTAAACTCAAATTGAGTGTCACTCCTAAACCAAAGGACTTATGCACACACTTCAACATGTATTTAGTTCAGTATGTCCTCCTGAAGCCTAAATGACAATTAATTTGACTACACAACTCATTCCTATGAAGATACATTCAAAGTCAGAAAGCGCGCTCAGCTCGGTCTGAAAATGCATTTAAAGCAATAAAAACTCAAATTGACTGTCGCGCCCAAACCAAAGGACTTATGCACACACTTCAACATTTACTGAGTTCAGGATGTCCTCCTGAAGCCTAAATGAGCATTGTTTTGATCACACATCTCATTCCTATGAAGATACATTCAAACTCACAAAACGTGCTCAGCTCGGGCTGAAAATACATTTAAAGCAATAAAAACTCAAATTGAGTGTCACGCCTAAACCAAAGGACTTATGCACGCACTTCAACATGTACTGAGTTCAGGATGTCCTCCTGAAGCCTAAATGAGCATTGTTTTGATCACACAACTCATTCCTATGAAGATACATTCAAACTCACAAAACGTGCTCAGCTCGGGCTGAAAATGCATTTAAAGCAATAAAAACTCAAATTGAGTGTCACGCCTAAACCAAAGGACTTATGCACACACTTCAACATGTATTTAGTTCAGGATGTCCTCCTGAAGCCTAAATGAGCAGTAATTTGACCACACAACTCATTCCTATGAAGATACATTCAAACTCACAAAACGTGCTCAGCTCGGGCTGAAAATGCATTTAAAGCAATACAAACTCAAATTGAGTGTCACGCCTAAACCAAAGGACTTATGCACACACTTCAACATGTATTTAGTTCAGGATGTCCTCCTGAAGCCTAAATGAGCAGTAATTTGACCACACAACTCATTCCTATGAAGATACATTCAAACTCACAAAACGTGCTCAGCTCGGGCTGAAAATGCATTTAAAGCAATACAAACTCAAATTGAGTGTCACACCTAAACCAAAGGACTTATGCACACACTTCAACATGTATTTAGTTCAGGATGTCCTCCTGAAGCCTAAATGAGCAGTAATTTGACCACACAACTCATTCCTATGAAGATACATTTAACTCAAAAAACGTGCTCAGCTTGGGCAGAAAATGCATTTAAAGCAAAAAAAATTCTAATTGAGTGTCACGCCTAAACCAAAGGACTTATGCACACACTTGAACATGTATTTAGTTCAGGATGTCCTCCTGAAGCCTAAATAAGCATTAATTTGACCACACAACTCATTCCTATGAAGATACATTCAAACTCAGAAAACGCGCTCGGCTCGTGTTGAAAATGCATTTAAAGCAATAAAAACTCAAATTGAGTGTCACGCCTAAACCAAAGGACTTATGCACACACTTCAACATGTATTTTGTTCAGGATGACCTCCTGAAGCCTAAATGAGCATTAATTCGACCACACAACTCATTCCTATGAAGATACATTCCAACTCACAAAACGTGCTCAGCTCGGCCTGAAAATGCATTTAAAGCAATAAAAACTCAAATTGAGTGTCACGCCCAAACCAAGGGACTTATGCACACACTTCAACATATACTTAGTTCAGGATGTCCTCCTGAAGCCTAAATGAGCATTAATTTGATCACACAACTCATTCCTATGAAGATACATTCAAACTCACAAAACGTGCTCAGCTCGGGCTGAAAATGCATTTAAAGCAATAAAAACTCAAATTGAGTGTCACGCCTAAACCAAAGGACTTATGCACACACATCAACATGTATTTAGTTCAGGATGTCCTACTGAAGCCTAAATGAGCAGTAATTTGACCACACAACTCATTCCTATGAAGATACATTCAAACTCAAAAAACGTGCTCAGCTTGGCAAAAAACGCATTTAAAGCAATAAAAACTCAAATTGAGTGTCACGCCTAAACCAAAGGACTGATGCACACACTTCAACATGTGTTTTGTTCAGGATGGAATCCTGAAGCCTAAATGAGCATTAATTTGACTACACAACTCATTCCTATGAAGATACATTCAAAGTCAGAAAGCGCGCTCAGCTCGGGCTGAAAATGCATTTAAAGCAATAAAAACTCATATTGAGTGTCACGCCTAAACCAAAGGACTGATGCACACACTTCAACATGTCTTTTGTTCAGAATGGCCTCCTGAAGCATAAATGAGCATTAATTTGACTACACAACTCATTCCAATGAAGATACATTCAAAGTCACAAAACGTGTTCAGCTCAGCCTGAAAATGCATTTAAAGCAATAAAAACTCATATTGAGTGTCACGCCTAAACCAAAGGACTGATGCACACACTTCAACATGTCTTTTGTTCAGAATGGCCTCCTGAAGCATAAATGAGCATTAATTTGACTACACAACTCATTCCAATGAAGATACATTTAAAGTCACAAAACGTGCTCAGCTCGGGCTGAAAATGCATTTAAAGCAATAAAAACTCAAATTGAGTGTCACGCCTAAACCAAAGGACTGATGCACACACTTCAACATGTGTTTTGTTCAGGATGGCCTCCTGAAGCCGAAATGATCATTAATTTGACTACACAACTCATTCCTATGAAGATACATTCAAAGTCACAAAACGTGCTCAGCTCGGGCTGAAAATGCATTTAAAGCAATAAAAACTCAAATTGAGTGTCACGCCTAAACCAAAGGACTTATGCACACACATCAACATGTATTTAGTTCAGGATGTCCTCCTGAAGCCTAAATGAGCAGTAATTTGACCACACAACTCATTCCTATGAAGATACATTTAACCTGTTGTAACTGTCATATGCTTGTGCAGGAGTTTTTTTGCCTCACTCAAATTATCCTCAAAATGAGGGTAGTTCGAGCGTGGGTTTTTTTCTCCCTCTCTCCCTCCCCTGTGGTTTCTTTCTGACCTTCGGGTTGAGTGAACGCTGGCGCGTTTTGGCTGCCGCTGCTCAACCCGTATTGTTTTGTGTTTTTTGTTCTTGTAAAGTGTCCTTGGGTGTCTTGAAAGGCGCTTATAAATAAAATGTATTATTATTATTATTATTATTATTAACTCAAAAAACGTGCTCAGCTTGGGCAGAAAATGCATTTAAAGCAAAAAAAAACTCAAATTGAGTGTCACGCCTAAACCAAAGGACTTATGCACACACTTCAACATGTATTTTGTTCAGGATGGTCTCCTGAAGCCTAAATGAGCATTCATTTGACTACACAACTCATTCCTATGAAGAGACATTCAAAGTCAGAAAGCGCGCTCAGCTCGGGCTGAAAATGCATTTAAAGCAATAAAAACTCAAATTGAGTGTCACACCTAAACCAAAGGACCTATGCACACACTTTAACATGTATTTTGTTCAGGATGACCTCCTGAAGCCTATATGAGCATTAATTTGACCACACAACTCATTCCTATGAAGATACATTCAAACTCACAAAACGTGCTCAGCTCGGGCTGAAAATGCATTTAAAGCGATAAAAATTCAAATTGAGTGTCACGCCTAAACCAAAGGACTTATGCTTACACTTCAACATGTATTTAGTTCAGGATGTCCTCCTGAAGCCTAAATGAGCAGTAATTTGACCACACAACTCATTCCTATGAAGATACATTCAAACTCACAAAACGTGCTCAGCTCGGGCTGAAAATGCATTTAAAGCAATAAAAACTCAAATTGAGTGTCACGCCTAAACCAAAGGACTTATGCACACACTTCAACATGTATTTAGTTCAGGATGTCCTCCTGAAGCCTAAATGAGCAGTAATTTGACCACACAACTCATTCCTATGAAGATACATTCAAACTCACAAAACGTGCTCAGCTCGGCCTGAAAATGCATTTAAAGCAATAAAAACTCAAATTGAGTGTCACGCCCAAACCAAGGGACTTATGCACACACTTCAACATGTACTTAGTTCAGGATGTCCTCCTGAAGCCTAAATGAGCATTACTTTGATCACACAACTCATTCCTATGAAGACACATTCAAACTCAAAAAACGTGCTCAGCTTGGCAAAAAACGCATTTAAAGCAATAAAAACTCAAATTGAGTGTCACGCCTAAACCAAAGGACTGATGCACACACTTCAACATGTGTTTTGTTCAGGATGGCCTCCTGAAGCCTAAATGATCATTATTTTGACTACGCAACTCATTCCTATGAAGATACATTCAAACTCACAAAACGTGCTCAGCTCGGGCTGAAAATGCATTTAAAGCAATAAAAACTCAAATTGAGTGTCACGCCTAAACCAAAGGACTTATGCACACACTTCAACATGTATTTTGTTCAGGATGGTCTCCTGAAGCCTAAATGAGCATTCATTTGACTACACAACTCATTCCTATGAAGATACATTCAAAGTCAGAAAGCGCGCTCAGCTCGGGCTGAAAATGCATTTAAAGCAATAAAAACTCAAATTGAGTGTCACACCTAAACCAAAGGACCTATGCACACACTTTAACATGTATTTTGTTCAGGATGACCTCCTGAAGCCTATATGAGCATTAATTTGACCACACAACTCATTCCTATGAAGATACATTCAAACTCACAAAACGTGCTCAGCTCGGGCTGAAAATGCATTTAAAGCGATAAAAATTCAAATTGAGTGTCACGCCTAAACCAAAGGACTTATGCTTACACTTCAACATGTATTTAGTTCAGGATGTCCTCCTGAAGCCTAAATGAGCAGTAATTTGACCACACAACTCATTCCTATGAAGATACATTCAAACTCACAAAACGTGCTCAGCTTGGGCTGAAAATGCATTTAAAGCGATAAAAACTCAAATTGAGTGTCACGCCTAAACCAAAGGACTTATGCTTACACTTCAACATGTATTTAGTTCAGGATGTCCTCCTGAAGCCTAAATGAGCAGTAATTTGACCACACAACTCATTCCTATGAAGATACATTCAAACTCACAAAACGTGCTCAGCTCGGCCTGAAAATGCATTTAAAGCAATAAAAACTCAAATTGAGTGTCACGCCCAAACCAAGGGACTTATGCACACACTTCAACATGTACTTAGTTCAGGATGTCCTCCTGAAGCCTAAATGAGCATTAATTTGATCACACAACTCATTCCTATGAAGATACATTCAAACTCAAAAAACGTGCTCAGCTTGGCAAAAAACGCATTTAAAGCAATAAAAACTCAAATTGAGTGTCGCGCCCAAACCAAAGGACTTATGCACACACTTCAACATGTATTTTGTTCAGGATGACATCCTGAAGCCTAAATGAGAATTAATTTGACCACACAACTCATTCCTATGAAGATACATTCAAAGTCAGAAAGCGCGCTCAGCTCGGGCTGAAAATGCATTTAATAATAATAATAATAATGCATTTTATTTAAAAGCGCCTTTCATGCCACCCAAGGACACTGTACAGACAATAAGAAAATACAATGTAAAAATTAGTAAACGAGATATTATATAAAAACAGGACATAAAATATAAAATCATAAAAACATAGGAAATGGAAGAGCTATGTGTTGTAGGCAATCCTGAACAGGTGTGTTTTTAGACGGGACTTGAAAGTGGAAAGAGGTGTGCAGTTTTGGAGGTCCGGAGGTAGGTTGTTCCAGAGCTTTGGAGCAGCGTGACTGAAGGCTCTGGCTCCCATGGTGCTCAGTCGGGCAGGGGGCACTGACAGGCGGAGGGAGGACGAGGATCTGAGGGAGCGAGAGGGGATATGCACCTGGAGAAGGTCGGATAGGTAAGGAGGGGCCAGGTTGTGGATGGCCATATATGTATATAGAAGCAGTTTGTAATTGATGCGATGTTGAACAGGGAGCCAGTGAAGCTGTTGGAGAACGGGGGTGATGTGCTGCTGGGAAGATGTTTTTGTGATGATGCAAGCAGAGGCGTTTTGAACCAGCTGGATTTTATGAAGGGACTTTTGAGGTAGGCCGAAGAGGAGAGCGTTGCAGTAATCAAGGCGGGATGTGACAAGACTGTGGACAAGAATAGCAGTGGTGCGGGGGGTGAGGGAAGGGCGAAGTCTGGTAATATTGCGGAGGTGGAAATAAGCAGTGCGGGTGATGGTGTTGATATGTGAGTGGAAGGTGAGCATGCTATCCAGGATGACACCCAGACTCTTAACCTGGGGGGAGGGGGACACTAGGGAGCTGTCAATGTTGAAGGAAAAACTGTTTACTTTGGATAAAGTGGATTTGGTGCCAAGAAGGAGGACTTCAGTTTTATTAGTATTTAATTTAAGAAAGTTTGTTGTGAACCATGTTTTGAGTTCGGAGAGGCAAGAGGTGAGGGAGGGGGGTGGGAGTATGGACTTTTGCTTGCAGGAGAGGTAGAGCTGGGTGTCATCAGCAAAGCAGTGAAAGTGGATATTAAATTTTAAAGCAATAAAAACTCAAATTGAGTGTCACGCCTAAACCAAAGGACTGATGCACACACTTCAACATGTCTTTTGTTCAGGATGGCCTCCTGAAGCATAAATGAGCATTAATTTGACTAAATAACTCATTCCAATGAAGATACATTCAAAGTCACAAAACGTGCTCAGCTCAGCCTGAAAATGCATTTAAAGCAATAAAAACTCAAATTGAGTGTCGCGCCCAAACCAAAGGACTTATGCACACACTTCAACATGTATTTTGTTCAGGATGACCTCCTGAAGCCTATATGAGCATTAATTTGACCACACAACTCATTCCTATGAAGATACATTCAAACTCACAAAACGTGCTCAGCTTGGGCTGAAAATGCATTTAAAGCGATAAAAACTCAAATTGAGTGTCACGCCTAAACCAAAGGACTTATGCTTACACTTCAACATGTATTTAGTTCAGGATGTCCTCCTGAAGCCTAAATGAGCAGTAATTTGACCACACAACTCATTCCTATGAAGATACATTCAAACTCACAAAACGTGCTCAGCTCGGCCTGAAAATGCATTTAAAGCAATAAAAACTCAAATTGAGTGTCACGCCCAAACCAAGGGACTTATGCACACACTTCAACATGTACTTAGTTCAGGATGTCCTCCTGAAGCCTAAATGAGCATTAATTTGATCACACAACTCATTCCTATGAAGATACATTCAAACTCAAAAAAACGTGCTCAGCTTGGCAAAAAACGCATTTAAAGCAATAAAAACTCAAATTGAGTGTCACGCCTAAACCAAAGGACTGATGCACACACTTCAACATGTCTTTTGTTCAGGATGGCCTCCTGAAGCCTAAATGAGCATTAATTTGACTACACAACTCATTCCAATGAAGATACATTCAAAGTCACAAATCGTGCTCAGCTCGGCCTGAAAATGCATTTAATAATAATAATAATAATGCATTTTATTTAAAAGCGCCTTTCATGCCACCCAAGGACACTGTACAGACAATAAGAAAATACAATGTAAAAATTAGTAAACGAGATATTATATAAAAACAGGACATAAAATATAAAATCATAAAAACATAGGAAATGGAAGAGCTATGTGTTGTAGGCAATCCTGAACAGGTGTGTTTTTAGACGGGACTTGAAAGTGGAAAGAGGTGTGCAGTTTTGGAGGTCCGGAGGTAGGTTGTTCCAGAGCTTTGGAGCAGCGTGACTGAAGGCTCTGGCTCCCATGGTGCTCAGTCGGGCAGGGGGCACTGACAGGCGGAGGGAGGACGAGGATCTGAGGGAGCGAGAGGGGATATGCACCTGGAGAAGGTCGGATAGGTAAGGAGGGGCCAGGTTGTGGATGGCCATATATGTATATAGAAGCAGTTTGTAATTGATGCGATGTTGAACAGGGAGCCAGTGAAGCTGTTGGAGAACGGGGGTGATGTGCTGCTGGGAAGATGTTTTTGTGATGATGCAAGCAGAGGCGTTTTGAACCAGCTGGATTTTATGAAGGGACTTTTGAGGTAGGCCGAAGAGGAGAGCGTTGCAGTAATCAAGGCGGGATGTGACAAGACTGTGGACAAGAATAGCAGTGGTGCGGGGGGTGAGGGAAGGGCGAAGTCTGGTAATATTGCGGAGGTGGAAATAAGCAGTGCGGGTGATGGTGTTGATATGTGAGTGGAAGGTGAGCATGCTATCCAGGATGACACCCAGACTCTTAACCTGGGGGGAGGGGGACACTAGGGAGCTGTCAATGTTGAAGGAAAAACTGTTTACTTTGGATAAAGTGGATTTGGTGCCAAGAAGGAGGACTTCAGTTTTATTAGTATTTAATTTAAGAAAGTTTGTTGTGAACCATGTTTTGAGTTCGGAGAGGCAAGAGGTGAGGGAGGGGGGTGGGAGTATGGACTTTTGCTTGCAGGAGAGGTAGAGCTGGGTGTCATCAGCAAAGCAGTGAAAGTGGATATTAAATTTTAAAGCAATAAAAACTCAAATTGAGTGTCACGCCTAAACCAAAGGACTGATGCACACACTTCAACATGTCTTTTGTTCAGGATGGCCTCCTGAAGCATAAATGAGCATTAATTTGACTAAATAACTCATTCCAATGAAGATACATTCAAAGTCACAAAACGTGCTCAGCTCAGCCTGAAAATGCATTTAAAGCAATAAAAACTCAAATTGAGTGTCGCGCCCAAACCAAAGGACTTATGCACACACTTCAACATGTATTTTGTTCATGATGACATCCTGAAGCCTAAATGAGAATTAATTTGACCACACAACTCATTCCTATGAAGATACATTCAAACTCACAAAACGTGCTCAGCTCGGCCTGAAAATGCATTTAAAGCAATAAAAACTCAAATTGAGTGTCACGCCCAAACCAAGGGACTTATGCACACACTTCAACATGTACTTAGTTCAGGATGTCCTCCTGAAGCCTAAATGAGCATTAATTTGATCACACAACTCATTCCTATGAAGATACATTCAAACTCACAAAACGTGCTCAGCTCGGGCTGAAAATGCATTTAAAGCAATAAAAACTCAAATTGAGTGTCACGCCTAAACCAAAGGACTTATAAACACACTTCAACATGTATTTAGTTCAGGATGTCCTCCTGAAGCCTAAATGAGCAGTAATTTGACTACACAACTCATTCCTACGAAGATACATTCAAACTCAAAAAATGAGTTTAGCTCGGCAAAAAATGCATTTAAAGCAATAAAAACTCAAATTGAGTGTCACGCCTAAACCAAAGGACTGATGCACACCCTTCAACATGTATTTTGTTCAGGATTACCTCCTGAAGCCTATATGAGCATTAATTTGACCACACAACTCATTCCTATGAAGATACATTCAAACTCACAAAACATGCTCAACTCGGGCTGAAAATGCATTTAAAGCAATAAACACTCAAATTGAGTGTCACACCTAAACCAAAGGACTTATGCACACACTTCAACATGTATTTTGTTCAGGATGACCTCCTGAAGCCTAAATGAGCAACAATTTGACCACACAACTCATTCCTATGAAGATACATTTAAACTCACAAAACGTGCTCTGCTCGGGCTGAAAATGCATTTAAAGCAATAAAAACTCAAATTGAGTGTCACGCCTAAACCAAATGACTTATGCACCACTTCAACATGTATTTTGTTCAGGATGGCCTCCTGAAGCCTAAATGAGCATTCATTTGACTACACAACTCATTCCTATGAAGATACATTCAAAGTCAGAAAGCGCACTCAGCTCGGGCTGAAAATGCATTTAAAGCAATAAAAACTCGAATTGTGTGTCATGCCTAAATGCACACACTTCAACATGTATTTTGTTCAGGATGGCCTCCTGAAGCCTATATGAGCATTAATTTGACCACACAACTCATTCCTATGGAGATACATTCAAACTCACAAAACGTGCTCAGCTTGGGCTGAAAATGCATTTAAAGCAATTAAAACTCAAATTGAGTGTCACGCCTAAACCAAAGGACTTATGCACACACTTCAACATGTATTTTGTTCAGGATGGCCTCCGGAAGCCTAAATGAGCATTAATTTGACTACACAACTCATTCCTATGAAGATACATTCAAAGTTAGAAAGTGCGCTCAGCTCGGGCTGAAAATGCATTTAAGGCAATAAAAACTCAAATTGAGTGTCACACCTAAACCAAAGGACTTATGCACACACTTCAACATGTATTTTGTTCAAGATGACCTCCTGAAGCCTATATGAGCATTAATTTGACCACACAACTCATTCCTATGAAGATACATTCAAACTCAAAACGTGCTCAGCTCGGGCTGAAAATGCATTTAAAGCAATAAAAACTCAAATTGAGTGTCACGCCTAAACCAAAGGACTTATGCCCACACTTCAACATGTATTTAGTTCAGGATGTCCTCCTGAAGCCTAAATGAGCAGTAATTGACCACACAACTCATTCCTATGAAGATACATTCAAACTCACAAAACATGCTCAGCTCGGCCTGAAAATGCATTTAAAGCAATAAAAACTCAAATTGAGTGTCACGCCCAAACCAAAGGACTTTTGCACACACTTCAACATGTATTTAGTTCAGGATGTCCCCCTGAAGCCTAAATGAGCAGTAATTTGACTACACAACTCATTCCTATAAAGATACATTCAAAGTCAAAAAACGTGCTCAGCTCGGCAAAAAATGCATTTAAAGCAATAAAAACTCAAATTGAGTGTCACGCCTGAACCAAAGGACTGATGCACACACTTCAACATATATTTTGTTCAGGATGGCCTCCTGAAGCCTATATGAGCATTAATTTGACCACACAACTCATTCCTATGGAGATACATTCAAACTCACAAAACGTGCTCAGCTCGGGCTGAAAATGCATTTAAAGCAATTAAAACTCAAATTGAGTGTCACGCCTAAACCAAAGGACTAATGCACACACTTCAACATGTATTTTGTTCAGGATGGCCTCCTGAAGCCTAAATGAGCATTAATTTGACTACAAAACTCATTCCTATGAAGATACATTCAAAGTCAGAAAGCGCGCTCAGGTCGGGCTGAAAATGCATTTAAAGCAATAAAAACTCAAATTGAGTGTCACGCCTAAACCAAAGGACTTATGCACCACTTCAACATGTATTTTGTTCAGGATGACCTCCTGAAGCCTAAATGAGCAATAATTTGACCACACAACTCATTCCTATGAAGATACATTTAAACTCACAAAACGTGCTCTGCTCGGGCTGAAAATGCATTTAAAGCAATAAAAACTCAAATTGAGTGTCACGCCTAAACCAAAGGACTTATGCACCACTTCAACATGTATTTAGTTCAGGATGTCCTCCTGAAGCCTAAATGAGCAGTAATTTGACCACACAACTCATTCCTATGAAGATACATTCAAACTCACAAAACGTGCTCAGCTCGGCCTGAAAATGCATTTAAAGCAATAAAAACTCAAATTGAGTGTCACGCCCAAACCAAAGGACTTATGCAACCACTTCAACATGTATTTTGTTCAGGATGACCTCCTGAAGCCTAAATGAGCATTGTTTTGATCACACAACTCATTCCTATGAAGATACATTCAAACTCACAAAACGTGCTCAGCTCGGGCTGAAAATGCATTTAAAGCAATAAAAACTCAAATTGAGTGTCACGCCTAAACCAAAGGACTTATGCACGCACTTCAACATGTACTGAGTTCAGGATGTCCTCCTGAAGCCTAAATGAGCATTGTTTTGATCACACAACTCATTCCTATGAAGATACATTCAAACTCACAAAACGTGCTCAGCTCGGGCTGAAAATGCATTTAAAGCAATAAAAACTCAAATTGAGTGTCACGCCTAAACCAAAGGACTTATGCACACACATCAACATGTATTTAGTTCAGGATGTCCTCCTGAAGCCTAAATGAGCAGTAATTTGACCACACAACTCATTCCTATGAAGATACATTTAACCTGTTGTAACTGTCATATGCTTGTGCAGGAGTTTTTTTGCCTCACTCAAATTATCCTCAAAATGAGGGTAGTTCGAGCGTTGGTTTTTTTTCTCCCTCTCTCCCTCCCCTGTGGTTTCTTTCTGACCTTCGGGTTTAGTGAACGCTGGCGCGTTTTGGCTGCCGCTGCTCAACCCGTATTGTTTTGTGTTTTTTGTTCTTGTAAAGTGTCCTTGGGTGTCTTGAAAGGCGCTTATAAATAAAATGTATTATTATTATTATTATTATTATTATTATTAACTCAAAAAACGTGCTCAGCTTGGGCAGAAAATGCATTTAAAGCAATAAAAACTCAAATTGAGTGTCACACCTAAACCAAAGGACTTATGCACACACTTCAACATGTATTTTGTTCAGGATGACCTCCTGAAGCCCATATGAACATTAATTTGACCACACAACTCATTCCTATGAAGATACATTCAAACTCACAAAACGTGCTCAGCTCGGGCTGAAAATGCATTTAAAGCAATAAAAACTCAAATTGAGTGTCACGCCTAAACCAAAGGACTTATGCACACACTTCAACATGTATTTTGTTCAGGATGGCCTCCTGAAGCCTATATGAGCATTAATTTGACCACACAACTCATTCCTATGAAGATACATTCAAACTCACAAAACGTGCTCAACTCGGGCTGAAAATGCATTTAAAGCAATAAAAGCTCAAATTGAGTGTCACGCCTAAACCAAAGGACTTATGCACACACTTCAACATGTATTTTGTTCAGGATGACCTCCTGAAGCCCATATGAGCATTAATTTGACCACACAACTCATTCCTATGAAGATACATTCAAACTCACAAAACGTGCTCATCTCGGGCTGAAAATGCATTTAAAGCAATAAAAACTCAAATTGAGTGTCACGCCTAAACCAAAGGACTTATGCACACACTTCAACATGTATTTTGTTCAGGATGACCTCCTGAAGCCCATATGAGCATTAATTTGACCACACAACTCATTCCTATGAAGATACATTAAAACTCACAAAACGTGCTCAGCTCGGGCTGAAAATGCATTTAAAGCAATAAAAACTCAAATTGAGTGTCACACCTAAACCAAAGGATTATGCACACACTTCAACATGTATTTTGTTCAGGATGACCTCCTGAAGCCTATATGAGCATTAATTTGACCACACAACTCATTCCTATGAAGATACATTCAAGTTCACAAAACGTGCTCAGCTCGGGCTGAAAATGCATTTAAAGCAATAAAAACTCAAATTGAGTGTCACGCCTAAACCAACGGACTTATGCACACACTTCAACATGTATTTAGTTCAGGATGACCACCTGAAGCCTAAATGAGCATTAATTTGACCACACAACTCATTCCTATGAAGATACATTCAAACTCACAAAACGTGCTCAGCTCGGGCTGAAAATGCATTTAAAGCAATAAAAACTCAAATTGAGTGTCACGCCTAAACCAAAGGACTTATGCACACACTTCAACATGTATTTAGTTCAGGATGACCACCTGAAGCCTAAATGAGCATTAATTTGACCACACAACTCATTCCTATGAAGATACATTCAAACTCACAAAACGTGCTCAGCTCGGGCTGAAAATGCATTTAAAGCAATAAAAACTCAAATTGAGTGTCACACCTAAACCAAAGGATTATGCACACACTTCAACATGTATTTAGTTCAGGATAACCACCTGAAGCCTAAATGAGCATTAATTTGACCACACAACTCATTCCTATGAAGATACATTCAAAGTCAGAAAGCGCGCTCAGCTCGGGCTGAAAATGCATTTAAAGCAATAAAAACTCAAATTGAGTGTCACGCCTAAACCAAAGGACTTATGCACACACTTCAACATGTATTTAGTTCAGGATGACCACCTGAAGCCTAAAGAGCATTAATTTGACCACACAACTCATTCCTATGAAGATACATTCAAACTCACAAAACGTGCTCAGCTCGGGCTGAAAATGCATTTAAAGCAATAAAAACTCAAATTGAGTGTCACACCTAAACCAAAGGACTTATGCACACACTTCAACATGAATTTTGTTCAGGATGACCACCTGAAGCCTAAATGAGCATTAATTTGACCACACAACTCATTCCTATGAAGATACATTCAAACTTACAAAATGTGCTCAGCTTGGGCTCAAAATGCATTTAAAGCAATAAAAACTCAAATTGAGTGTCACGCCTAAACCAAAGGACTTATGCACATACTTCAACATGTATTTATTTCAGGATGTCCTCCTGAAGCCTAAATGAGCAATAATTTGACTACACAACGCATTCCTATGAAGATACATTCAAAGTCAGAAAACGTGCTCAGCTCGGGCTGAAAATGCATTTAAAGCAATAAAAACTCAAATTGAGTGTCACGCCTAAACCAAAGGACTTATGCACACACTTCAACATGTATTTTGTTCAGGATGACCACCTGAAGCCTAAATGACCATTAATTTGACCACACAACTCATTCCTATGAAGATACATTCAATGTCAGAAAGCGCGCTCAGCTCGGGCTGAAAATGCATTTAAAGCAATGAAAACTCAAATTGAGTGTCACGCCTAAACCAAAGGACTTATGCACACACTTCAACATGTATTTAGTTCAGGATGACCACCTGAAGCCTAAATGAGCATTAATTTGACCACACAACTCATTCCTATGAAGATACATTCAAACTCACAAAACGTGCTCAGCTCGGGCTGAAAATGCATTTAAAGCAATAAAAACTCAAATTGAGTGTCACGCCTAAACCAAAGGACTTATGCACACACTTCAACATGTATTTAGTTCAGGATGACCACCTGAAGCCTAAATGAGCATTAATTTGACCACACAACTCATTCCTATGAAGATACATTCAAACTCACAAAACGTGCTCAGCTCGGGCTCAAAATGCATTTAAAGCAATAAAAACTCAAATTGAGTGTCACGCCTAAACCAAAGGACTTATGCACATACTTCAACATGTATTTATTTCAGGATGTCCTCCTGAAGCCTAAATGAGCAATAATTTGACTACACAACGCATTCCTATGAAGATACATTCAAAGTCAGAAAACGTGCTCAGCTCGGGCTGAAAATGCATTTAAAGCAATAAAAACTCAAATTGAGTGTCACGCCTAAACCAAAGGACTTATGCACACACTTCAACATGTATTTAGTTCAGGATGACCACCTGAAGCCTAAATGAGCATTAATTTGACCACACAACTCATTCCTATGAAGATACATTCAAACTCACAAAACGTGCTCAGCTCGGGCTGAAAATGCATTTAAAGCAATAAAAACTCAAATTGAGTGTCACGCCTAAACCAAAGGACTTATGCACACACTTCAACATGTATTTAGTTCAGGATGACCACCTGAAGCCTAAATGAGCATTAATTTGACCACACAACTCATTCCTATGAAGATACATTCAAACTCACAAAACGTGCTCAGCTCGGGCTGAAAATGCATTTAAAGCAATAAAAACTCAAATTGAGTGTCACACCTAAACCAAAGGATTATGCACACACTTCAACATGTATTTTGTTCAGGATGACCTCCTGAAGCCTATATGAGCATTAATTTGACCACACAACTCATTCCTATGAAGATACATTCAAAGTCAGAAAGCGCGCTCAGCTTGGGCTGAAAATGCATTTAAAGCAATAAAAACTCAAATTGAGTGGCACGCCTAAACCAAAGGACTTATGCACACACTTCAACATGTATTTAGTTCAGGATAACCACCTGAAGCCTAAATGAGCATTAATTTGACCACACAACTCATTCCTATGAAGATACATTCAAAGTCAGAAAGCGCGCTCAGCTCGGGCTGAAAATGTATTTAAAGCAATAAAAACTCAAATTGAGTGTCACGCCTAAACCAAAGGACTTATGCACACACTTCAACATGTATTTAGTTCAGGATGACCACCTGAAGCCTAAAGAGCATTAATTTGACCACACAACTCATTCCTATGAAGATACATTCAAACTCACAAAACGTGCTCAGCTCGGGCTGAAAATGCATTTAAAGCAATAAAAACTCAAATTGAGTGTCACACCTAAACCAAAGGACTTATGCACACACTTCAACATGAATTTTGTTCAGGATGACCACCTGAAGCCTAAATGAGCATTAATTTGACCACACAACTCATTCCTATGAAGATACATTCAAACTTACAAAATGTGCTCAGCTTGGGCTCAAAATGCATTTAAAGCAATAAAAACTCAAATTGAGTGTCACGCCTAAACCAAAGGACTTATGCACATACTTCAACATGTATTTATTTCAGAATGTCCTCCTGAAGCCTAAATGAGCAATAATTTGACTACACAACGCATTCCTATGAAGATACATTCAAAGTCAGAAAACGTGCTCAGCTCGGGCTGAAAATGCATTTAAAGCAATAAAAACTCAAATTGAGTGTCACGCCTAAACCAAAGGACTTATGCACACACTTCAACATGTATTTTGTTCAGGATGACCACCTGAAGCCTAAATGACCATTAATTTGACCACACAACTCATTCCTATGAAGATACATTCAATGTCAGAAAGCGCGCTCAGCTCGGGCTGAAAATGCATTTAAAGCAATGAAAACTCAAATTGAGTGTCACGCCTAAACCAAAGGACTTATGCACACACTTCAACATGTATTTAGTTCAGGATGACCACCTGAAGCCTAAATGAGCATTAATTTGACCACACAACTCATTCCTATGAAGATACATTCAAACTCACAAAACGTGCTCAGCTCGGGCTGAAAATGCATTTAAAGCAATAAAAACTCAAATTGAGTGTCACGCCTAAACCAAAGGACTTATGCACACACTTCAACATGTATTTTGTTCAGGATGACCTCCTGAAGCCCATATGAGCATTAATTTGACTACACAACTCATTCCTATGAAGATACATTCAAACTCACAAAACGTGCTCAGCTCGGGCTGAAAATGCATTTAAAGCAATAAAAACTCAAATTGAGTGTCACGCCTAAACCAAAGGACTTATGCACACACTTCAACGTGTGTTTTGTTCAGGATGACCACCTGAAGCCTAAATGAGCATTACTTTGACCACACAACTCATTCCTATGAAGATACATTCAAACTCACAAAACGTGCTCAGCTCGGGCTGAAAATGCATTTAAAGCAATAAAAACTCAAATTGAGTGTCACGCCTAAACCAAAGGACTTATGCACACACTTCAACATGTATTTTGTTCAGGATGACCTCCTGAAGCCCATATGAGCATTAATTTGACTACACAACTCATTCCTATGAAGATACATTCAAACTCACAAAACGTGCTCAGCTCGGGCTGAAAATGCATTTAAAGCAATAAAAACTCAAATTGAGTGTCACGCCTAAACCAAAGGACTTATGCACACACTTCAACGTGTGTTTTGTTCAGGATGACCACCTGAAGCCTAAATGAGCATTACTTTGACCACACAACTCATTCCTATGAAGATACATTCAAACTCACAAAACGTGCTCAGCTCGGGCTGAAAATGCATTTAAAGCAATAAAAACTCAAATTGAGTGTCACGCCTAAACCAAAGGACTTATGCACACACTTCAACATGTATTTTGTTCAGGATGACCTCCTTGAAGCCCAAATGAGCGATAATTTGACCACACAACTCATTCCTATGAAGATACATTCAAAGTCAGAAAGCGCGCTCAGCTCGGGCTGAAAATGCATTTAAAGCAATAAAAACTCAAATTGAGTGTCACGCCTAAACCAAAGGACTTATGCACACACTTCAACATGTATTTTGTTCAGGATGACCTCCTGAAGCCTATATTCCTATGAAGATACATTCAAACTCACAAAACGTGCTCAGCTCGGGCTGAAAATGTATTTAAAGCAATAAAAACTCAAATTGAGTGTCACGCCTAAACCAAAGGACTTATGCACACACTTCAACATGTATTTAGTTCAGGATGTCCTCCTAAAGCCTAAATGAGCATTAATTTGACTACACAACTCATTCCTATAAAGATACATTCAAACTCAAAAAACGTGCTCAGCTCGGCAAAAAATGCATTTAAAGCAATAAAAACTCAAATTGAGTGTCACGCCTAAACCAAAGGACTGATGCACACACTTCAACATGTATTTTGTTCAGGATGGCCTCCTGAAGCCTAAATGAGCATTAATTTGACTACACAACTCATTCCTATGAAGATACATTCAAAGTCAGAAAGCGCGCTCAGGTCGGGCTGAAAATGCATTCAAAGCAATAAAAACTCAAATTTAGTGTCACACCTAAACCAAAGGACTTCTGCACACACTTCAACATGGATTTTGTTCAGGATGACCTCCTGAAGCCTAAATGAGCATTAATTTGACCATACAACTCATTCCTATGAAGATACATTCAAACTCACAAAACGTGCTCAGCTCGGCCTAAAATGCATTTAAAGCAATAAAAACTCAAATTGACTGTCACGCCCAAACCAAAGGACTTATGCACACACTTCAACATGTACTGAGTTCAGGATGTCCTCCTGAAGCCTAAATGAGCATTGTTTTGATCACACAACTCATTCCTATGAAGATACATTCAAACTCACAAAACGTGCTCAGCTCGGGCTGAAAATGCATTTAAAGCAATAAAAACTCAAATTGAGTGTCACGCCTAAACCATAGGACTTATGCACACACTTCAACATGTACTGAGTTCAGGGTGTCCTCCTGAAGCCTAAATGAGCATTGTTTTGATCACACAACTCATTCCTATGAAGATACATTCAAACTCACAAAACGTGCTCAGCTCGGGCTGAAAATGCATTTAAAGCAATAAAAACTCAAATTTAGTGTCACACCTAAACCAAAGGACTTATGCACACACTTCAACATGTATTTTGTTCAGGATGACCTCCTGAAGCCTATATTCCTATGAAGATACATTCAAACTCACAAAACGTGCTCAGCTCGGGCTGAAAATGCATTTAAAGCAATAAAAACTCAAATTGAGTGTCACGCCTAAACCAAAGGACTTATGCACACACTTCAACATGTATTTAGTTCAGGATGTCCTCCTGAAGCCTAAATGAGCATTAATTTGACTACACAACTCATTCCAATGAAGATACATTCAAAGTCACAAAACGTGCTCAGCTCGGCCTGAAAATGCATTTAAAGCAATAAAAACTCAAATTGAGTGTCGCGCCCAAACCAAAGGACTTATGCACACACTTGAACATGTATTTAGTTCAGGATGTCCTCCTGAAGCCTAAATAAGCATTAATTTGACCACACAACTCATTCCTATGAAGATACATTCAAACTCAGAAAAAGAGCTCAGCTCGGGCTGAAAATGCATTTAAAGCAATAAAAACTCAAATTGAGTGTCACACCTAAACCAAAGGACTTATGCACACACTTCAAAATGTCTTTTGTTCAGGATGGCCTCCTGAAGCATAAATGAGCATTAATTTGACTACACAACTCATTCCAATGAAGATACATTCAAAGTCACAAAACGTGCTCAGCTCGGCCTGAAAATGCATTTAAAGCAATAAAAACTCAAATTGAGTGTCGCGCCCAAACCAAAGGACTTATGCACACACTTCAACATGTATTTTGTTCAGGATGACATCCTGAAGCCTAAATGAGCATTAATTTGACCACACAACTCATTCCTATGAAGATACATTCAAACTCACAAAATGTGCTCAGCTTGGGCTCAAAATGCATTTAAAAAAATGAAAACTTAAATTGAGTGTCACGCCTAAACCAAAGGACTTATGCACACACTTCAACATGTATTTAGTTCAGGATGACCACCTGAAGCCTAGATGAGCATTAATTTGACCACACAACTCATTCCTATGAAGATACATTCAAACTCACAAAACGTGCTCAGCTCGGGCTGAAAATGCATTTAAAGCAATAAAAACTCAAATTGAGTGTCACGCCTAAACCATAGGACTTATGCACACACTTCAACATGTACTGAGTTCAGGGTGTCCTCCTGAAGCCTAAATGAGCATTGTTTTGATCACACAACTCATTCCTATGAAGATACATTCAAACTCACAAAACGTGCTCAGCTCGGCCTGAAAATGCATTTAAAGCAATAAAAACTCAAATTGAGTGTCGCGCCCAAACCAAAGGACTTATGCACACACTTGAACATGTATTTAGTTCAGGATGTCCTCCTGAAGCCTAAATAAGCATTAATTTGACCACACAACTCATTCCTATGAAGATACATTCAAACTCAGAAAACGAGCTCAGCTCGGGCTGAAAATGCATTTAAAGCAATAAAAACTCAAATTGAGTGTCACACCTAAACCAAAGGACTTATGCACACACTTCAACATGTCTTTTGTTCAGGATGGCCTCCTGAAGCATAAATGAGCATTAATTTGACTACACAACTCATTCCAATGAAGATACATTCAAAGTCACAAAACGTGCTCAGCTCGGCCTGAAAATGCATTTAAAGCAATAAAAACTCAAATTGAGTGTCACGCCTAAACCAAAGGACTTATGCACACACTTCAACGTGTATTTTGTTCAGGATGACCTCCTGAAGCCTAAATGAGCATTAATTTAATCACACAACTCATTCCTATGAAGATACATTCAAACTCACAAAACGTGCTCAGCTCGGGCTGAAAATGCATTTAAAGCAATAAAAACTCAAATTGAGTGTCACACCTAAACCAAAGGACTTATGCACACACTTCAACATGTATTTTGTTCAGGATGACCTCCTGAAGCCGAAATGAGCAATAATTTGACCACACAACTCATTCCTATGAAGATACATTCAAAGTCAGAAAGCGCGCTCAGCTCGGGCTGAAAATGCATTTAAAGCAATAAAAACTCAAATTGTGTGTCACGCCTAAACCAAAGGACTTATGCACACACTTCAACATGTATTTAGTTCAGGATGACCACCTGAAGCCTAAATGAGCATTAATTTGACTACACAACTCATTCCTATGAAGGTACATTCAAACTCACAAAACGTGCTCAGCTCGGGCTGAAAATGCATTTAAAGCAATAAAAACTCAAATTGAGTGTCACGCCTAAACCAAAGGACTTATGCACACACTTCAACATGTATTTTGTTCAGGATGACCACCTGACGCCTAAATAAGCATTAATTTGACCACACAACTCATTCCTATGAAGATACATTCAAACTCACAAAACGTGCTCAGCTCGGGCTGAAAATGCATTTAAAGCAATAAAAACTCAAATTGAGTGTCACGCCTAAACCAAAGGACTTATACACACACTTCAACATGTATTTTGTTCAGGATGACCTCCTGAAGCCTAAATGAGCAATAATTTGACCACACAATTCATTCCTATGAAGATACATTCAAACACACAAAACGTGCTCAGCTCGGGCTGAAAATGCATTTAAAGCAATAAAAACTCAAATTGAGTGTCACGCCTAAACCAAAGGACTTATGCACACACTTCAACATGTATTTTGTTCAGGATGACCGACTGACGCCTAAATGAGCATTAATTTGACCACACAACTCATTCCTATGAAGATACATTCAAACTCACAAAACGTGCTCAGCTCGGGCTGAAAATGCATTTAAAGCAATAAAAACTCAAATTGAGTGTCACGCCTAAACCAAAGGACTTATGCACACACTTGAACATGTATTTTGTTCAGGATGACCTCCTGAAGCCTAAATTAGCAATAATTTGACCACACAACTCATTCCTATGAAGATACATTCAAAGTCAGAAAGCGCGCTCAGCTCGGGCTGAAAATGCATTTAAAGCAATAAAAACTCAAATTGAGTGTCACGCCTAAACCAAAGGACTTATGCACACACTTCAACATGTATTTAGTTCAGGATGACCACCTGAAGCCTAAATGAGCATTAATTTGACTACACAACTCATTCCTATGAAGATACATTCAAACTCACAAAACGTGCTCAGCTCGGGCTGAAAATGCATTTAAAGCAATAAAAACTCAAATTGAGTGTCACGCCTAAACCAAAGGACTTATGCACACACTTCAACATGTATTTTGTTCAGGATGACCACCTGACGCCTAAATAAGCATTAATTTGACCACACAACTCATTCCTATGAAGATACATTCAAACTCACAAAACGTGCTCAGCTCGGGCTGAAAATGCATTTAAAGCAATAAAAACTCAAATTGAGTGTCACGCCTAAACCAAAGGACTTATACACACACTTCAACATGTATTTTGTTCAGGATGACCTCCTGAAGCCTAAATGAGCAATAATTTGACCACACAACTCATTCCTATGAAGATACATTCAAAGTCACAAAACGTGCTCAGCTCGGGCTGAAAATGCATTTAAAGCAATAAAAACTCAAATTGAGTGTCACACCTAAACCAAAGGACTTATGCACACACTTCAACATGTATTTTGTTCAGGATGACCTCCTGAAGCCCATATGAGCATTAATTTGACCACACAACTCATTCCTATGAAGATACATTCAAACTCACAAAACGTGATCAGCTCGGGCTGAAAATGCATTTAAAGCAATAAAAACTCAAATTGAATGTCACGCCTAAACCAAAGGACTTATGCACACACTTCAACATGTATTTTGTTCAGGATGACCAACTGACGCCTAAATGAGCATTAATTTGACCACACAACTCATTCCTATGAAGATACATTCAAACTCACAAAACGTGCTCAGCTCGGGCTGAAAATGCATTTAAAGCAATTAAAACTCAAATTGAGTGTCACGCCTAAACCAAAGGACTTATGCACACACTTCAACATGTATTTTGTTCAGGATGACCTCCTGAAGCCGAAATGAGCAATAATTTGACCACACAACTCATTTCTATGAAGATACATTCAAAGTCAGAAAGCGCGCTCAGCTCGGGCTGAAAATGCATTTAAAGCAATAAAAACTCAAATTGAGTGTCACGCCTAAACCAAAGGACTTATGCACACACTTCAACATGTATTTAGTTCAGGATGACCACCTGAAGCCTAAATGAGCAATAATTTGACCACACAATTCATTCCTATGAAGATACATTCAAACACACAAAACGTGCTCAGCTCGGGCTGAAAATGCATTTAAAGCAATAAAAACTCAAATTGAGTGTCACGCCTAAACCAAAGGACTTATGCACATACTTCAACATGTATTTATTTCAGGATGTCCTCCTGAAGCCTAAATGAGCAATAATTTGACTACACAACTCATTCCTATGAAGATACATTCAAAGTCAGAAAACATGCTCAGCTCGGGCTGAAAATGCATTTAAAGCAATAAAAACTCAAATTGAGTGTCACGCCTAAACCAAAGGACTTATGCACACACTTCAACATGTATTTTGTTCAGGATGACCACCTGAAGCCTAAATGACCATTAATTTGACCACACAACTCATTCCTATGAAGATACATTCAAAGTCAGAAAGCGCGCTCAGCTCGGGGTGAAAATGCATTTAAAGCAATGAAAACTCAAATTGAGTGTCACGCCTAAACCAAAGGACTTATGCACACACTTCAACATGTATTTAGTTCAGGATGACCACCTGAAGCCTAAATGAGCATTAATTTGACCACACAACTCATTCCTATGAAGATACATTCAAACTCACAAAACGTGCTCAGCTCGGGCTGAAAATGCATTTAAAGCAATAAAAACTCAAATTGAGTGTCACGCCTAAACCAAAGGACTTATGCACACACTTCAACATGTATTTTGTTCAGGATGACCTCCTGAAGCCCATATGAGCATTAATTTGACTACACAACTCATTCCTATGAAGATACATTCAAACTCACAAAACGTGCTCAGCTCGGGCTGAAAATGCATTTAAAGCAATAAAAACTCAAATTGAGTGTCACGCCTAAACCAAAGGACTTATGCACACACTTCAACGTGTGTTTTGTTCAGGATGACCACCTGAAGCCTAAATGAGCATTACTTTGACCACACAACTCATTCCTATGAAGATACATTCAAACTCACAAAACGTGCTCAGCTCGGGCTGAAAATGCATTTAAAGCAATAAAAACTCAAATTGAGTGTCACACCTAAACCAAAGGACTTATGCACACACTTCAACATGTATTTTGTTCAGGATGACCTCCTGAAGCCCATATGAGCATTAATTTGACCACACAACTCATTCCTATGAAGATACATTCAAACTCACAAAACGTGATCAGCTCGGGCTGAAAATGCATTTAAAGCAATAAAAACTCAAATTGAATGTCACGCCTAAACCAAAGGACTTATGCACACACTTCAACATGTATTTTTTTCAGGATGACCACCTGAAGCCTAAATGAGCATTCATTTGACCACACAACTCATTCCTATGAAGATACATTCTAACTCACAAAACGTGCTCAGCTCAGCCTGAAAATGCATTTAAAGCAATAAAAACTCAAATTGAGTGTCACACCTAAACCAAAGGACTTATGCACACACTTCAACATGTATTTTGTTCAGGATGACCTCCTGAAGCCCATATGAGCATTAATTTGACCACACAACTCATTCCTATGAAGATACATTCAAACTCACAAAACGTGCTCAGCTCGGGCTGAAAATGCATTTAAAGCAATAAAAACTGAAATTGAGTGTCAAGCCTAAACCAAAGGACTTATGCACACACTTCAACATGTATTTTGTTCAGGATGACCACCTGAAGCCTAAATGAGCATTAATTTGACCACACAACTCATTCCTATGAAGATACATTCAAACTCACAAAACGTGCTCAACTCGGGCTGAAAATGCATTTAAAGCAATAAAAACTCAAATTGAGTGTCACACCTAAACCAAAGGACTTATGCACACACTTCAACATGTATTTTGTTCAGGATGACCTCCTGAAGCCCATATGAGCATTAATTTGACCACACAACTCATTCCTATGAAGATACATTCAAACACACAAAACGTGCTCAGCTCGGGCTGAAAATGCATTTAAAGCAATAAAAACTCAAATTGAGTGTCACGCCTAAACCAAAGGACTTATGCACACACTTCAACATGTATTTTGTTCAGGATGACCGACTGACGCCTAAATGAGCATTAATTTGACCACACAACTCATTCCTATGAAGATACATTCAAACTCACAAAACGTGCTCAGCTCGGGCTGAAAATGCATTTAAAGCAATAAAAACTCAAATTGAGTGTCACGCCTAAACCAAAGGACTTATGCACACACTTGAACATGTATTTTGTTCAGGATGACCTCCTGAAGCCTAAATGAGCAATAATTTGACCACACAACTCATTCCTATGAAGATACATTCAAAGTCAGAAAGCGCGCTCAGCTCGGGCTGAAAATGCATTTAAAGCAATAAAAACTCAAATTGAGTGTCACGCCTAAACCAAAGGACTTATGCACACACTTCAACATGTATTTAGTTCAGGATGACCACCTGAAGCCTAAATGAGCATTAATTTGACTACACAACTCATTCCTATGAAGATACATTCAAACTCACAAAACGTGCTCAGCTCGGGCTGAAAATGCATTTAAAGCAATAAAAACTCAAATTGAGTGTCACGCCTAAACCAAAGGACTTATGCACACACTTCAACATGTATTTTGTTCAGGATGACCACCTGACGCCTAAATAAGCATTAATTTGACCACACAACTTATTCCTATGAAGATACATTCAAACTCACAAAACGTGCTCAGCTCGGGCTGAAAATGCATTTAAAGCAATAAAAACTCAAATTGAGTGTCACGCCTAAACCAAAGGACTTATACACACACTTCAACATGTATTTTGTTCAGGATGACCTCCTGAAGCCTAAATGAGCAATAATTTGACCACACAACTCATTCCTATGAAGATACATTCAAAGTCAGAAAGCGCGCTCAGCTCGGGCTGAAAATGCATTTAAAGCAATAAAAACTCAAATTGAGTGTCACGCCTAAACCAAAGGACTTATGCACACACTTCAACATGTATTTAGTTCAGGATGACCACCTGAAGCCTAAATGAGCATTAATTTGACTACACAACTCATTCCTATGAAGATACATTCAAACTCACAAAACGTGCTCAGCTCGGGCTGAAAATGCATTTAAAGCAATAAAAACTCAAATTGAGTGTCACGCCTAAACCAAAGGACTTATGCACACACTTCAACATGTATTTTGTTCAGGATGACCACCTGACGCCTAAATAAGCATTAATTTGACCACACAACTTATTCCTATGAAGATACATTCAAACTCACAAAACGTGCTCAGCTCGGGCTGAAAATGCATTTAAAGCAATAAAAACTCAAATTGAGTGTCACGCCTAAACCAAAGGACTTATACACACACTTCAACATGTATTTTGTTCAGGATGACCTCCTGAAGCCTAAATGAGCAATAATTTGACCACACAACTCATTCCTATGAAGATACATTCAAAGTCAGAAAGCGCGCTCAGCTCG
This sequence comes from Hippocampus guttulatus, assembly GCF_054856545.1. Taxonomy (NCBI): domain Eukaryota; kingdom Metazoa; phylum Chordata; class Actinopteri; order Syngnathiformes; family Syngnathidae; genus Hippocampus; species Hippocampus guttulatus. The sequence continues at coordinate 127,074 of NC_141271.1, forward strand.
GGCTGAAAAAGCATTTAAAGCAAAAAAAACTCAAATTGAGTGTCACGCCTACAACAAAGGACTTATGCACACACTTCAACATGTATTTAGTTCAGGATGACCACCTGAAGCCTAAATGAGCATTAATTTGACCACACAACTCATTCCTATGAAGATACATTCAAACTCACAAAACGTGCTCAGCTCGGGCTGAAAATGCATTTAAAGCAATAAAAACTCAAATTGAGTGTCACACCTAAACCAAAGGACTTATGCATACACTTGAACATGTATTTAGTTCAGGATGTCCTCCTGAAGCCTAAATAAGCATTAATTTGACCACACAACTCATTCCTATGAAGATACATTCAAACTCAAAAAACGCGCTCAGCTCGGGCTGAAAATGCATTTAAAGCAATAAAAACTCATATTGAGTGTCACGCCTAAACCAAAGGACTGATGCACACACTTCAACATGTCTTTTGTTCAGAATGGCCTCCTGAAGCATAAATGAGCATTAATTTGACTACACAACTCATTCCAATGAAGATACATTCAAAGTCACAAAACGTGCTCAGCTCGGCCTGAAAATGCATTTAAAGCAATAAAAACTCAAATTGAGTGTCGCGCCCAAACCAAAGGACTTATGCACACACTTCAACATGTACTGAGTTCAGGATGTCCTCCTGAAGCCTAAATGAGCATATTTTTGATCACACAACTCATTCCAATGAAGATACATTCAAAGTCACAAAACGTGCTCAGCTCGGGCTGAAAATGCATTTAAAGCAATAAAAACTCAAATTGAGTGTCACGCCTAAACCAAAGGACTTATGCCCACACTTCAACATGTATTTAGTTCAGGATGTCCTCCTGAAGCCTAAATGAGCAGTAATTTGACCACACAACTCATTCCTATGAAGATACATTTAAACTCACAAAACGTGCTCAGCTTGGCCTGAAAATGCATTTAAAGCAATAAAAACTCAAATTGAGTGTCACGCCCAAAACAAAGGACTTTTGCACACACTTCAACATGTATTTAGTTCAGGATGTCATCCTGAAGCCTAAATGAGCATTAATTTGACTACACAACTCATTCCTATAAAGATACATTCAAATTAAAAAAACGTGCTCAGCTCGGCAAAAAATGCATTTAAAGCAATAAAAACTCAAATTGAGTGTCACGCCTAAACCAAAGGACTGATGCACACACTTCAACATGTATTTTGTTCAGGATGGCCTCCTGAAGCCTAAATGAGCATTAATTTGACTACACAACTCATTCCTATGAAGATACATTCAAACTCACAAAACGTGATCAGCTCGGGCTGAAAATGCATTCAAAGCAATAAAAACTCAAATCTAGTGTCACACCTAAACCAAAGGACTTCTGCACACACTTCAACATGTATTTAGTTCAGGATGTCCTCCTGAAGCCTAAATGAGCAGTAATTTGACCACACAACTCATTCCTATGAAGATACATTCAAACTCACAAAACGTGCTCAGCTCGGGCTGAAAATGCATTTAAAGCAATACAAACTCAAATTGAGTGTCACACCTAAACCAAAGGACTTATGCACACACTTCAACATGTATTTAGTTCAGGATGTCCTCCTGAAGCCTAAATGAGCAGTAATTTGACCACACAACTCATTCCTATGAAGATACATTTAACTCAAAAAACGTGCTCAGCTTGGGCAGAAAATGCATTTAAAGCAAAAAAAAAACTCAAATTGAGTGTCACACCTAAACCAAAGGACTTATGCATACACTTGAACATGTATTTAGTTCAGGATGTCCTCCTGAAGCCTAAATAAGCATTAATTTGACCACACAACTCATTCCTATGAAGATACATTCAAACTCAAAAAACGCGCTCAGCTCGGGCTGAAAATGCATTTAAAGCAATAAAAACTCATATTGAGTGTCACGCCTAAACCAAAGGACTGATGCACACACTTCAACATGTCTTTTGTTCAGAATGGCCTCCTGAAGCATAAATGAGCATTAATTTGACTACACAACTCATTCCAATGAAGATACATTCAAAGTCACAAAACGTGCTCAGCTCGGCCTGAAAATGCATTTAAAGCAATAAAAACTCAAATTGAGTGTCGCGCCCAAACCAAAGGACTTATGCACACACTTCAACATGTACTGAGTTCAGGATGTCCTCCTGAAGCCTAAATGAGCATATTTTTGATCACACAACTCATTCCAATGAAGATACATTCAAAGTCACAAAACGTGCTCAGCTCGGGCTGAAAATGCATTTAAAGCAATGAAAACTCAAATTGAGTGTCACGCCTAAACCAAAGGACTTATGCCCACACTTCAACATGTATTTAGTTCAGGATGTCCTCCTGAAGCCTAAATGAGCAGTAATTTGACCACACAACTCATTCCTATGAAGATACATTTAAACTCACAAAACGTGCTCAGCTTGGCCTGAAAATGCATTTAAAGCAATAAAAACTCAAATTGAGTGTCACGCCCAAAACAAAGGACTTTTGCACACACTTCAACATGTATTTAGTTCAGGATGTCATCCTGAAGCCTAAATGAGCATTAATTTGACTACACAACTCATTCCTATAAAGATACATTCAAATTAAAAAAACGTGCTCAGCTCGGCAAAAAATGCATTTAAAGCAATAAAAACTCAAATTGAGTGTCACGCCTAAACCAAAGGACTGATGCACACACTTCAACATGTATTTTGTTCAGGATGGCCTCCTGAAGCCTAAATGAGCATTAATTTGACTACACAACTCATTCCTATGAAGATACATTCAAACTCACAAAACGTGATCAGCTCGGGCTGAAAATGCATTCAAAGCAATAAAAACTCAAATCTAGTGTCACACCTAAACCAAAGGACTTCTGCACACACTTCAACATGTATTTAGTTCAGGATGTCCTCCTGAAGCCTAAATGAGCAGTAATTTGACCACACAACTCATTCCTATGAAGATACATTCAAACTCACAAAACGTGCTCAGCTCGGGCTGAAAATGCATTTAAAGCAATACAAACTCAAATTGAGTGTCACACCTAAACCAAAGGACTTATGCACACACTTCAACATGTATTTAGTTCAGGATGTCCTCCTGAAGCCTAAATGAGCAGTAATTTGACCACACAACTCATTCCTATGAAGATACATTTAACTCAAAAAACGTGCTCAGCTTGGGCAGAAAATGCATTTAAAGCAAAAAAAAAACTCAAATTGAGTGTCACGCCTAAACCAAAGGACTTATGCACACACTTGAACATGTATTTAGTTCAGGATGTCCTCCTGAAGCCGAAATAAGCATTAATTTGACCACACAACTCATTCCTATGAAGATACATTCAAACTCACAAAACGTGCTCAGCTCGGGCTGAAAATGCATTTAAAGCAATACAAACTCAAATTGAGTGTCACACCTAAACCAAAGGACTTATGCACACACTTCAACATGTATTTAGTTCAGGATGTCCTCCTGAAGCCTATATGAGCATTAATTTTACCACAAAACTCATTCCTATGAAGATACATTCAAAGTCACAAAACGTGCTCAGCTCGGCCTGAAAATGCATTTAAAGCAATAAAAACTCAAATTGAGTGTCACGCCCAAAACAAAGGACTTTTGCACACACTTCAACATGTATTTAGTTGAGGATGTCCTCCTGAAGCCTAAATGAGCATTAATTTGACTACACAACTCATTCCTATAAAGATACATTCAAACTCAAAAAACGTGCTCAGCTCGGCAAAAAATGCATTTAAAGCAATAAAAACTCAAATTGAGTGTCACGCCTAAACCAAAGGACTGATGCACACACTTCAACATGTATTTTGTTCAGGATGGCCTCCTGAAGCCTAAATGAGCATTAATTTGACTACACAACTCATTCCTATGAAGATACATTCAAAGTCAGAAAGCGCGCTCAGGTCGGGCTGAAAATGCATTCAAAGCAATAAAAACTCAAATTTAGTGTCACACCTAAACCAAAGGACTTCTGCACACACTTCAACATGTATTTAGTTCAGGATGTCCTCCTGAAGCCTAAATGAGCAGTAATTTGACCACACAACTCATTCCTATGAAGATACATTCAAACTCACAAAACGTGCTCAGCTCGGGCTGAAAATGCATTTAAAGCAATACAAACTCAAATTGAGTGTCACACCTAAACCAAAGGACTTATGCACACACTTCAACATGTATTTAGTTCAGGATGTCCTCCTGAAGCCTAAATGAGCAGTAATTTGACCACACAACTCATTCCTATGAAGATACATTTAACTCAAAAAACGTGCTCAGCTTGGGCAGAAAATGCATTTAAAGCAAAAAAAAAACTCAAATTGAGTGTCACGCCTAAACCAAAGGACTTATGCACACACTTGAACATGTATTTAGTTCAGGATGTCCTCCTGAAGCCGAAATAAGCATTAATTTGACCACACAACTCATTCCTATGAAGATACATTCAAACTCACAAAACGTGCTCAGCTCGGGCTGAAAATGCATTTAAAGCAATACAAACTCAAATTGAGTGTCACACCTAAACCAAAGGACTTATGCACACACTTCAACATGTATTTAGTTCAGGATGTCCTCCTGAAGCCTATATGAGCAGTAATTTGACCACACAACTCATTCCTATGAAGATACATTTAAACTCACAAAACGTGCTCAGCTTGGCCTGAAAATGCATTTAAAGCAATAAAAACTCAAATTGAGTGTCACGCCCAAAACAAAGGACTTTTGCACACACTTCAACATGTATTTAGTTCAGGATGTCATCCTGAAGCCTAAATGAGCATTAATTTGACTACACAACTCATTCCTATAAAGATACATTCAAATTAAAAAAACGTGCTCAGCTCGGCAAAAAATGCATTTAAAGCAATAAAAACTCAAATTGAGTGTCACGCCTAAACCAAAGGACTGATGCACACACTTCAACATGTATTTTGTTCAGGATGGCCTCCTGAAGCCTAAATGAGCATTAATTTGACTACACAACTCATTCCTATGAAGATACATTCAAACTCACAAAACGTGATCAGCTCGGGCTGAAAATGCATTCAAAGCAATAAAAACTCAAATCTAGTGTCACACCTAAACCAAAGGACTTCTGCACACACTTCAACATGTATTTAGTTCAGGATGTCCTCCTGAAGCCTAAATGAGCAGTAATTTGACCACACAACTCATTCCTATGAAGATACATTCAAACTCACAAAACGTGCTCAGCTCGGGCTGAAAATGCATTTAAAGCAATACAAACTCAAATTGAGTGTCACACCTAAACCAAAGGACTTATGCACACACTTCAACATGTATTTAGTTCAGGATGTCCTCCTGAAGCCTAAATGAGCAGTAATTTGACCACACAACTCATTCCTATGAAGATACATTTAACTCAAAAAACGTGCTCAGCTTGGGCAGAAAATGCATTTAAAGCAAAAAAAAAACTCAAATTGAGTGTCACGCCTAAACCAAAGGACTTATGCACACACTTGAACATGTATTTAGTTCAGGATGTCCTCCTGAAGCCGAAATAAGCATTAATTTGACCACACAACTCATTCCTATGAAGATACATTCAAACTCACAAAACGTGCTCAGCTCGGGCTGAAAATGCATTTAAAGCAATACAAACTCAAATTGAGTGTCACACCTAAACCAAAGGACTTATGCACACACTTCAACATGTATTTAGTTCAGGATGTCCTCCTGAAGCCTATATGAGCATTAATTTTACCACAAAACTCATTCCTATGAAGATACATTCAAAGTCACAAAACGTGCTCAGCTCGGCCTGAAAATGCATTTAAAGCAATAAAAACTCAAATTGAGTGTCACGCCCAAAACAAAGGACTTTTGCACACACTTCAACATGTATTTAGTTGAGGATGTCCTCCTGAAGCCTAAATGAGCATTAATTTGACTACACAACTCATTCCTATAAAGATACATTCAAACTCAAAAAACGTGCTCAGCTCGGCAAAAAATGCATTTAAAGCAATAAAAACTCAAATTGAGTGTCACGCCTAAACCAAAGGACTGATGCACACACTTCAACATGTATTTTGTTCAGGATGGCCTCCTGAAGCCTAAATGAGCATTAATTTGACTACACAACTCATTCCTATGAAGATACATTCAAAGTCAGAAAGCGCGCTCAGGTCGGGCTGAAAATGCATTCAAAGCAATAAAAACTCAAATTTAGTGTCACACCTAAACCAAAGGACTTCTGCACACACTTCAACATGTATTTAGTTCAGGATGTCCTCCTGAAGCCTAAATGAGCAGTAATTTGACCACACAACTCATTCCTATGAAGATACATTCAAACTCACAAAACGTGCTCAGCTCGGGCTGAAAATGCATTTAAAGCAATACAAACTCAAATTGAGTGTCACACCTAAACCAAAGGACTTATGCACACACTTCAACATGTATTTAGTTCAGGATGTCCTCCTGAAGCCTAAATGAGCAGTAATTTGACCACACAACTCATTCCTATGAAGATACATTTAACTCAAAAAACGTGCTCAGCTTGGGCAGAAAATGCATTTAAAGCAAAAAAAAAACTCAAATTGAGTGTCACGCCTAAACCAAAGGACTTATGCACACACTTGAACATGTATTTAGTTCAGGATGTCCTCCTGAAGCCGAAATAAGCATTAATTTGACCACACAACTCATTCCTATGAAGATACATTCAAACTCACAAAACGTGCTCAGCTCGGGCTGAAAATGCATTTAAAGCAATACAAACTCAAATTGAGTGTCACACCTAAACCAAAGGACTTATGCACACACTTCAACATGTATTTAGTTCAGGATGTCCTCCTGAAGCCTATATGAGCATTAATTTTACCACAAAACTCATTCCTATGAAGATACATTCAAAGTCACAAAACGTGCTCAGCTCGGCCTGAAAATGCATTTAAAGCAATAAAAACTCAAATTGAGTGTCACGCCCAAAACAAAGGACTTTTGCACACACTTCAACATGTATTTAGTTGAGGATGTCCTCCTGAAGCCTAAATGAGCATTAATTTGACTACACAACTCATTCCTATAAAGATACATTCAAACTCAAAAAACGTGCTCAGCTCGGCAAAAAATGCATTTAAAGCAATAAAAACTCAAATTGAGTGTCACGCCTAAACCAAAGGACTGATGCACACACTTCAACATGTATTTTGTTCAGGATGGCCTCCTGAAGCCTAAATGAGCATTAATTTGACTACACAACTCATTCCTATGAAGATACATTCAAAGTCAGAAAGCGCGCTCAGGTCGGGCTGAAAATGCATTCAAAGCAATAAAAACTCAAATTTAGTGTCACACCTAAACCAAAGGACTTCTGCACACACTTCAACATGTATTTTGTTCAGGATGACCTCCTGAAGCCTAAATGAGCATTAATTTGACCATACAACTCATTCCTATGAAGATACATTCAACCTCACAAAACGTGCTCAGCTCGGCCTGAAAATGCATTTAAAGCAATAAAAACTCAAATTGAGTGTCACGCCTAAACCAAAGGACTTATGCACACACTTCAACATGTATTTAGTTCAGGATGTCCTCCTGAAGCCTATATTCCTATGAAGATACATTCAAACTCACAAAACGTGCTCAGCTCGGGCTGAAAATGCATTTAAAGCAATAAAAACTCAAATTGAGTGTCACACCTAAACCAAAGGACTTATGCACACACTTCAACATGTATTTAGTTCAGGATGTCCTCCTGAAGCCTAAATGAGCAGTAATTTGACCACACAACTCATTCCTATGAAGATACATTTAAGTCAAAAAACGTGCTCAGCTTGGGCAGAAAATGTATTTAAAGCAAAAAAAAACTCAAATTGAGTGTCACGCCTAAACCAAAGGACTTATGCACACACTTGAACATGTATTTAGTTCAGGATGTCCTCCTGAAGCCTAAATAAGCATTAATTTGACCACACAACTCATTCCTATGAAGATACATTCAAACTCAGAAAACGAGCTCAGCTCGGGCTGAAAATGCATTTAAAGCAATAAAAACTCAAATTGAGTGTCACACCTAAACCAAAGGACTTATGCACACACTTCAACATGTCTTTTGTTCAGGATGGCCTCCTGAAGCATAAATGTGCATTAATTTGACTACACAACTCATTCCAATGAAGATACATTCAAAGTCACAAAACGTGCTCAGTTCGGCCTGAAAATGCATTTAAAGCAATAAAAACTCAAATTGAGTGTCACGCCCAAAACAAAGGACGTTTGCACACACTTCAACATGTATTTAGTTCAGGATGTCCTCCTAAAGCCTAAATGAGCATTAATTTGACTACACAACTCATTCCTATAAAGATACATTCAAACTCAAAAAACGTGCTCAGCTCGGCAAAAAATGCATTTAAAGCAATAAAAACTCAAATTGAGTGTCACGCCTAAACCAAAGGACTGATGCACACACTTCAACATGTATTTTGTTCAGGATGGCCTCCTGAAGCCTAAATGAGCATTAATTTGACTACACAACTCATTCCTATGAAGATACATTCAAAGTCAGAAAGCGCGCTCAGGTCGGGCTGAAAATGCATTCAAAGCAATAAAAACTCAAATTTAGTGTCACACCTAAACCAAAGGACTTCTGCACACACTTCAACATGGATTTTGTTCAGGATGACCTCCTGAAGCCTAAATGAGCATTAATTTGACCATACAACTCATTCCTATGAAGATACATTCAAACTCACAAAACGTGCTCAGCTCGGCCTAAAATGCATTTAAAGCAATAAAAACTCAAATTGACTGTCACGCCCAAACCAAAGGACTTATGCACACACTTCAACATGTACTGAGTTCAGGATGTCCTCCTGAAGCCTAAATGAGCATTGTTTTGATCACACAACTCATTCCTATGAAGATACATTCAAACTCACGAAACGTGCTCAGCTCGGGCTGAAAATGCATTTAAAGCAACAAAAACTCAAATTGAGTGTCACGCCTAAACCAAAGGACTAATGCACACACTTGAACATGTATTTTGTTCAGGATGTCCTGCTGAAGCCTAAATAAGCATTAATTTGACCACACAACTCATTCCTATGAAGATACATTCAAAGTCAGAAAGCGCGCTCAGCTCGGGCTGAAAATGCATTCAAAGCAATAAAAACTCAAATTTAGTGTCACACCTAAACCAAAGGACTTCTGCACACACTTCAACATGTATTTTGTTCAGGATGACCTCCTGAAGCCTATATTCCTATGAAGATACATTCAAACTCACAAAACGTGCTCAGCTCGAGCTGAAAATGCATTTAAAGCAATAAAAACTCAAATTGAGTGTCACGCCTAAACCATAGGACTTATGCACACACTTCAACATGTACTGAGTTCAGGATGTCCTCCTGAAGCCTAAATGAGCATTGTTTTGATCACAAAACTCATTCCTATGAAGATACATTCAAACTCACAAAACGTGCTCAGCTCGGGCTGAAAATGCATTTAAAGCAATAAAAACTCAAATTTAGTGTCACACCTAAACCAAAGGACTTATGCACACACTTCAACATGTATTTTGTTCAGGATGACCTCCTGAAGCCTATATTCCTATGAAGATACATTCAAACTCACAAAACGTGCTCAGCTCGGGCTGAAAATGCATTTAAAGCAATAAAAACTCAAATTGAGTGTCACGCTTAAACCAAAGGACTTATGCACACACTTCAACATGTATTTAGTTCAGGATGTCCTCCTGAAGCCTAAATGAGCATTAATTTGACTACACAACTCATTCCAATGAAGATACATTCAAAGTCACAAAACGTGCTCAGCTCGGCCTGAAAATGCATTTAAAGCAATAAAAACTCAAATTGAGTGTCGCGCCCAAACCAAAGGACTTATGCACACACTTGAACATGTATTTAGTTCAGGATGTCCTCCTGAAGCCTAAATAAGCATTAATTTGACCACACAACTCATTCCTATGAAGATACATTCAAACTCAGAAAACGAGCTCAGCTCGGGCTGAAAATGCATTTAAAGCAATAAAAACTCAAATTGAGTGTCACACCTAAACCAAAGGACTTATGCACACACTTCAACATGTCTTTTGTTCAGGATGGCCTCCTGAAGCATAAATGAGCATTAATTTGACTACACAACTCATTCCAATGAAGATACATTCAAAGTCACAAAACGTGCTCAGCTCGGCCTGAAAATGCATTTAAAGCAATAAAAACTCAAATTGAGTGTCGCGCCCAAACCAAAGGACTTATGCACACACTTCAACATGTATTTTGTTCAGGATGACATCCTGAAGCCTAAATGAGCATTAATTTGACCACACAACTCATTCCTATGAAGATACATTCAAACTCACAAAATGTGCTCAGCTTGGGCTCAAAATGCTTTTAAAGCAATGAAAACTTAAATTGAGTGTCACGCCTAAACCAAAGGACTTATGCACACACTTCAACATGTATTTAGTTCAGGATGACCACCTGAAGCCTAAATGAGCATTAATTTGACCACACAACTCATTCCTATGAAGATACATTCAAACTCACAAAACGTGCTCAGCTCGGGCTGAAAATGCATTTAAAGCAATAAAAACTCAAATTGAGTGTCACGCCTAAACCAAAGGACTTATGCACACACTTCAACATGTATTTTGTTCAGGATGACCTCCTTGAAGCCTAAATGAGCGATAATTTGACCACACAACTCATTCCTATGAAGATACATTCAAAGTCAGAAAGCGTGCTCAGCTCGGGCTGAAAATGCATTTAAAGCAATAAAAACTCAAATTCAGTGTCACACCTAAACCAAAGGACTTATGCACACACTTCAACATGTATTTTTTTCAGGATGACCACCTGAAGCCTAAATGAGCATTAATTTGACCACACAACTCATTCCTATGAAGATACATTCAAACTCACAAAACGTGCTCAGCTCGGGCTGAAAATGCATTTAAAGCAATAAAAACTCAAATTGAGTGTCACACCTAAACCAAAGGATTATGCACACACTTCAACATGTATTTTGTTCAGGATGACCTCCTGAAGCCTATATGAGCATTAATTTGACCACACAACTCATTCCAATGAAGATACATTCAAAGTCAGAAAGCGCGCTCAGCTCGGGCTGAAAATGCATTTAAAGCAATAAAAACTCAAATTGAGTGTCACGCCTAAACCAAAGGACTTATGCACACACTTCAACATGTATTTAGTTCAGGATGACCACCTGAAGCCTAAATGAGCATTAATTTGACCACACAACTCATTGCTATAAAGATACATTCAAACTCACAAAACGTGCTCAGCTCGGGCTGAAAATGCATTTAAAGCAATAAAAACTCAAATTGAGTGTCACGCCTAAACCAAAGGACTTATGCACACACTTCAACATGTATTTTGTTCAGGATGTCCCCCTGACACCTAAATGGGCAGTAATTTGAATACACAACTCATTCCTAAGTAGATACATTCAAAGTCAGAAAACGTGCTCAGCTCGGGCTGAAAATGCATTTAAAGCAATAAAAACTCAAATTGAGTGTCACGCCTAAACCAAAGGACTTATGCACACACTTCAACATGTATTTTGTTCAGGATGACCACCTGAAGCCTAAATGAGCATTAATTTGACCACACAATTCATTCCTATGAAGATACATTCAAACTCACAAAATGTGCTCAGCTTGGGCTCAAAATGCATTTAAAGCAATAAAAACTCAAATTGAGTATCACGCCTAAACCAAAGGACTTATGCACATACTTCAACATGTATTTATTTCAGGATGTCCTCCTGAAGCCTAAATGAGCAATAATTTGACTACACAACTCATTCCTATGAAGATACATTCAAAGTCAGAAAACGTGCTCAGCTCGGGCTGAAAATGCATTTAAAGCAATAAAAACTCAAATTGAGTGTCACGCCTAAACCAAAGGACTTATGCACACACTTCAACATGTATTTTGTTCAGGATGACCACCTGAAGCCTAAATGACCATTAATTTGACCACACAACTCATTCCTATGAAGATACATTCAAAGTCAGAAAGCGCGCTCAGCTCGGGGTGAAAATGCATTTAAAGCAATGAAAACTCAAATTGAGTGTCACGCCTAAACCAAAGGACTTATGCACACACTTCAACATGTATTTAGTTCAGGATGACCACCTGAAGCCTAAATGAGCATTAATTTGACCACACAACTCATTCCTATGAAGATACATTCAAACTCACAAAACGTGCTCAGCTCGGGCTGAAAATGCATTTAAAGCAATAAAAACTCAAATTGAGTGTCACGCCTAAACCAAAGGACTTATGCACACACTTCAACATGTATTTTGTTCAGGATGACCTCCTGAAGCCCATATGAGCATTAATTTGACTACACAACTCATTCCTATGAAGATACATTCAAACTCACAAAACGTGCTCAGCTCGGGCTGAAAATGCATTTAAAGCAATAAAAACTCAAATTGAGTGTCACGCCTAAACCAAAGGACTTATGCACACACTTCAACGTGTGTTTTGTTCAGGATGACCACCTGAAGCCTAAATGAGCATTACTTTGACCACACAACTCATTCCTATGAAGATACATTCAAACTCACAAAACGTGCTCAGCTCGGGCTGAAAATGCATTTAAAGCAATAAAAACTCAAATTGAGTGTCACACCTAAACCAAAGGACTTATGCACACACTTCAACATGTATTTTGTTCAGGATGACCTCCTGAAGCCCATATGAGCATTAATTTGACCACACAACTCATTCCTATGAAGATACATTCAAACTCACAAAACGTGATCAGCTCGGGCTGAAAATGCATTTAAAGCAATAAAAACTCAAATTGAATGTCACGCCTAAACCAAAGGACTTATGCACACACTTCAACATGTATTTTGTTCAGGATGACCAACTGACGCCTAAATGAGCATTAATTTGACCACACAACTCATTCCTATGAAGATACATTCAAACTCACAAAACGTGCTCAGCTCGGGCTGAAAATGCATTTAAAGCAATAAAAACTCAAATTGAGTGTCACGCCTAAACCAAAGGACTTATGCACACACTTCAACATGTATTTTGTTCAGGATGACCTCCTGAAGCCGAAATGAGCAATAATTTGACCACACAACTCATTCCTATGAAGATACATTCAAAGTCAGAAAGCGCGCTCAGCTCGGGCTGAAAATGCATTTAAAGCAATAAAAACTCAAATTGAGTGTCACGCCTAAACCAAAGGACTTATGCACACACTTCAACATGTATTTAGTTCAGGATGACCACCTGAAGCCTAAATGATCATTAATTTGACTACACAACTCATTCCTATGAAGATACATTCAAACTCACAAAATGTGCTCAGCTTGGGCTCAAAATGCATTTAAAGCAATAAAAACTCAAATTGAGTGTCACGCCTAAACCAAAGGACTTATGCACATACTTCAACATGTATTTATTTCAGGATGTCCTCCTGAAGCCTAAATGAGCAATAATTTGACTACACAACTCATTCCTATGAAGATACATTCAAACTCACAAAACGTGCTCAGCTCGGGCTGAAAATGCATTTAAAGCAATAAAAACTCAAATTGAGTGTCACGCCTAAACCAAAGGACTTATACACACACTTCAACATGTATTTTGTTCAGGATGACCTCCTGAAGCCTAAATGAGCAATAATTTGACCACACAATTCATTCCTATGAAGATACATTCAAAGTCAGAAAACGTGCTCAGCTCGGGCTGAAAATGCATTTAAAGCAATAAAAACTCAAATTGAGTGTCACGCCTAAACCAAAGGACTTATGCACACACTTCAACATGTATTTTGTTCAGGATGACCACCTGAAGCTTAAATGACCATTAATTTGACCACACAACTCATTCCTATGAAGATACATTCAAAGTCAGAAAGCGCGCTCAGCTCGGGGTGAAAATGCATTTAAAGCAATGAAAACTCAAATTGAGTGTCACGCCTAAACCAAAGGACTTATGCACACACTTCAACATGTATTTAGTTCAGGATGACCACCTGAAGCCTAAATGAGCATTAATTTGACTACACAACTCATTCCTATGAAGATACATTCAAACTCACAAAATGTGCTCAGCTTGGGCTCAAAATGCATTTAAAGCAATAAAAACTCAAATTGAGTGTCACGCCTAAACCAAAGGACTTATGCACACACTTCAACATGTATTTTGTTCAGGATGACCACCTGACGCCTAAATAAGCATTAATTTGACCACACAACTCATTCCTATGAAGATACATTCAAACTCACAAAACGTGCTCAGCTCGGGCTGAAAATGCATTTAAAGCAATAAAAACTCAAATTGAGTGTCACGCCTAAACCAAAGGACTTATACACACACTTCAACATGTATTTTGTTCAGGATGACCTCCTGAAGCCTAAATGAGCGATAATTTGACCACACAATTCATTCCTATGAAGATACATTCAAACTCACAAAATGTGCTCAGCTTGGGCTCAAAATGCATTTAAAGCAATAAAAACTCAAATTGAGTGTCACGCCTAAACCAAAGGACTTATGCACATACTTCAACATGTATTTATTTCAGGATGTCCTCCTGAAGCCTAAATGAGCAATAATTTGACTACACAACTCATTCCTATGAAGATACCTTCAAAGTCAGAAAACGTGCTCAGCTCGGGCTGAAAATGCATTTAAAGCAATAAAAACTCAAATTGAGTGTCACGCCTAAACCAAAGGACTTATGCACACACTTCAACATGTATTTAGTTCAGGATGACCACCTGAAGCCTAAATGAGCATTAATTTGACCACACAACTCATTCCTATGAAGATACATTCAAACTCACAAAACGTGCTCAGCTCGGGCTGAAAATGCATTTAAAGCAATAAAAACTCAAATTGAGTGTCACGCCTAAACCAAAGGACTTATGCACACACTTCAACATGTATTTTGTTCAGGATGACCTCCTGAAGCCCATATGAGCATTAATTTGACTACACAACTCATTCCTATGAAGATACATTCAAACTCACAAAACGTGCTCAGCTCGGGCTGAAAATGCATTTAAAGCAATAAAAACTCAAATTGAGTGTCACGCCTAAACCAAAGGACTTATGCACACACTTCAACGTGTGTTTTGTTCAGGATGACCACCTGAAGCCTAAATGAGCATTACTTTGACCACACAACTCATTCCTATGAAGATACATTCAAACTCACAAAACGTGCTCAGCTCGGGCTGAAAATGCATTTAAAGCAATAAAAACTCAAATTGAGTGTCACACCTAAACCAAAGGACTTATGCACACACTTCAACATGTATTTTGTTCAGGATGACCTCCTGAAGCCCATATGAGCATTAATTTGACCACACAACTCATTCCTATGAAGATACATTCAAACTCACAAAACGTGATCAGCTCGGGCTGAAAATGCATTTAAAGCAATAAAAACTCAAATTGAATGTCACGCCTAAACCAAAGGACTTATGCACACACTTCAACATGTATTTTTTTCAGGATGACCACCTGAAGCCTAAATGAGCATTCATTTGACCACACAACTCATTCCTATGAAGATACATTCTAACTCACAAAACGTGCTCAGCTCAGCCTGAAAATGCATTTAAAGCAATAAAAACTCAAATTGAGTGTCACACCTAAACCAAAGGATTTATGCACACACTTCAACATGTATTTTGTTCAGGATGACCTCCTGAAGCCCATATGAGCATTAATTTGACCACACAACTCATTCCTATGAAGATACATTCAAACTCACAAAACGTGCTCAGCTCGGGCTGAAAATGCATTTAAAGCAATAAAAACTGAAATTGAGTGTCAAGCCTAAACCAAAGGACTTATGCACACACTTCAACATGTATTTTGTTCAGGATGACCACCTGAAGCCTAAATGAGCATTAATTTGACCACACAACTCATTCCTATGAAGATACATTCAAACTCACAAAACGTGCTCAACTCGGGCTGAAAATGCATTTAAAGCAATAAAAACTCAAATTGAGTGTCACGCCTAAACCAAAGGACTTATGCACACACTTCAACATGTATTTTGTTCAGGATGACCTCCTGAAGCCCATATGAGCATTAATTTGACCACACAACTCATTCCTATGAAGATACATTCAAACACACAAAACGTGCTCAGCTCGGGCTGAAAATGCATTTAAAGAAATAAAAACTCAAATTGAGTGTCACGCCTAAACCAAAGGACTTATGCACACACTTCAACATGTATTTTGTTCAGGATGACCGACTGACGCCTAAATGAGCATTAATTTGATCACACAACTCATTCCTATGAAGATACATTCAAACTCACAAAACGTGCTCAGCTCGGGCTGAAAATGCATTTAAAGCAATAAAAACTCAAATTGAGTGTCACGCCTAAACCAAAGGACTTATGCACACACTTGAACATGTATTTTGTTCAGGATGACCTCCTGAAGCCTAAATGAGCAATAATTTGACCACACTACTCATTCCTATGAAGATACATTCAAAGTCAGAAAGCGCGCTCAGCTCGGGCTGAAAATGCATTTAAAGCAATAAAAACTCAAATTGAGTGTCACGCCTAAACCAAAGGACTTATGCACACACTTCAACATGTATTTAGTTCAGGATGACCACCTGAAGCCTAAATGAGCATTAATTTGACTACACAACTCATTCCTATGAAGATACATTCAAACTCACAAAACGTGCTCAGCTCGGGCTGAAAATGCATTTAAAGCAATAAAAACTCAAATTGAGTGTCACGCCTAAACCAAAGGACTTATGCACACACTTCAACATGTATTTTGTTCAGGATGACCACCTGAAGCCTAAATAAGCATTAATTTGACCACACAACTCATTCCTATGAAGATACATTCAAACTCACAAAACGTGCTCAGCTCGGGCTGAAAATGCATTTAAAGCAATAAAAACTCAAATTGAGTGTCACGCCTAAACCAAAGGACTTATACACACACTTCAACATGTATTTTGTTCAGGATGACCTCCTGAAGCCTAAATGAGCAATAATTTGACCACACAACTCATTCCTATGAAGATACATTCAAAGTCACAAAACGTGCTCAGCTCGGGCTGAAAATGCATTTAAAGCAATAAAAACTCAAATTGAGTGTCACACCTAAACCAAAGGACTTATGCACACACTTCAACATGTATTTTGTTCAGGATGACCTCCTGAAGCCCATATGAGCATTAATTTGACCACACAACTCATTCCTATGAAGATACATTCAAACTCACGAAACGTGATCAGCTCGGGCTGAAAATGCATTTAAAGCAATAAAAACTCAAATTGAATGTC
Organism: Hippocampus guttulatus; assembly: GCF_054856545.1. Lineage (NCBI taxonomy): Eukaryota > Metazoa > Chordata > Actinopteri > Syngnathiformes > Syngnathidae > Hippocampus > Hippocampus guttulatus. Next base: position 144,425 of record NC_141271.1, read on the forward strand.
ACGCCTAAACCAAAGGACTTATGCACACACTTCAACATGTATTTTGTTCAGGATGGCCTCCTGAAGCCTAAATGAGCATTAATTTGACTACACAACTCATTCCTATGAAGATACATTCAAAGTCAGAAAGCGTGCTCAGCTCGGGCTGAAAATGCATTTAAAGCAATAAAAACTCAAATTGAGTGTCACACCTAAACCAAAGGACTTATGCACACACTTCAACATGTATTTTGTTCAGGATGACCTCCTGAAGCCTATAGGAGCATTAATTTGACCACACAACTCATTCCTATGAAGATACATTCAAATTCACAAAACGAGCTCAGCTCGGGCTGAAAATGCATTTAAAGCAATAAAAACTCAAATTGAGTGTCACGCCTAAACCAAAGGACTTATGCACACACTTCAACATGTATTTTGTTCAGGATGACCTCCTGAAGCCGAAATGAGCAATAATTTGACCACACAACTCATTCCTATGAAGATACATTCAAAGTCAGAAAGCGCGCTCAGCTCGGGCTGAAAATGCATTTAAAGCAATAAAAACTCAAATTGAGTGTCACGCCTAAACCAAAGGACTTATGCACACACTTCAACATGTATTTAGTTCAGGATGACCACCTGAAGCCTAAATGAGCATTAATTTGACTACACAACTCATTCCTATGAAGATACATTCAAACTCACAAAACGTGCTCAGCTCGGGCTGAAAATGCATTTAAAGCAATAAAAACTCAAATTGAGTGTCACGCCTAAACCAAAGGACTTATGCACACACTTCAACATGTATTTTGTTCAGGATGACCACCTGAAGCCTAAATGAGCAATAATTTGACCACACAATTCATTCCTACGAAGATACATTCAAACTCACAAAATGTGCTCAGCTTGGGCTCAAAATGCATTTAAAGCAATAAAAACTCAAATTGAGTGTCACGCCTAAACCAAAGGACTTATGCACATACTTCAACATGTATTTATTTCAGGATGTCCTCCTGAAGCCTAAATGAGCAATAATTTGACTACACAACTCATTCCTATGAAGATACATTCAAACACACAAAACGTGCTCAGCTCGGGCTGAAAATGCATTTAAAGCAATAAAAACTCAAATTGAGTGTCACGCCTAAACCAAAGGACTTATGCACACACTTCAACATGTATTTTGTTCAGGATGACCACCTGAAGCCTAAATGACCATTAATTTGACCACACAACTCATTCCTATGAAGATACATTCAAAGTCAGAAAGCGCGCTCAGCTCGGGGTGAAAATGCATTTAAAGCAATGAAAACTCAAATTGAGTGTCAAGCCTAAACCAAAGGACTTATGCACACACTTCAACATGTATTTAGTTCAGGATGACCACCTGAAGCCTAAATGAGCATTAATTTGACCACACAACTCATTCCTATGAAGATACATTCAAACTCACAAAACGTGCTCAGCTCGGGCTGAAAATGCATTTAAAGCAATAAAAACTCAAATTGAGTGTCACGCCTAAACCAAAGGACTTATGCACACACTTCAACATGTATTTTGTTCAGGATGACCTCCTGAAGCCCATATGAGCATTAATTTGACTACACAACTCATTCCTATGATGATACATTCAAACTCACAAAACGTGCTCAGCTCGGGCTGAAAATGCATTTAAAGCAATAAAAACTCAAATTGAGTGTCACGCCTAAACCAAAGGACTTATGCACACACTTCAACGTGTGTTTTGTTCAGGATGACCACCTGAAGCCTAAATGAGCATTACTTTGACCACACAACTCATTCCTATGAAGATACATTCAAACTCACAAAACGTGCTCAGCTCGGGCTGAAAATGCATTTAAAGCAATAAAAACTCAAATTGAGTGTCACACCTAAACCAAAGGACTTATGCACACACTTCAACATGTATTTTGTTCAGGATGACCTCCTGAAGCCCATATGAGCATTAATTTGACCACACAACTCATTCCTATGAAGATACATTCAAACTCACAAAACGTGATCAGCTCGGGCTGAAAATGCATTTAAAGCAATAAAAACTCAAATTGAATGTCACGCCTAAACCAAAGGACTTATGCACACACTTCAACATGTATTTTGTTCAGGATGGCCTCCTGAAGCCTAAATGAGCATTAATTTGACTACACAACTCATTCCTATGAAGATACATTCAAAGTCAGAAAGCGTGCTCAGCTCGGGCTGAAAATGCATTTAAAGCAATAAAAACTCAAATTGAGTGTCACACCTAAACCAAAGGACTTATGCACACACTTCAACATGTATTTTGTTCAGGATGACCTCCTGAAGCCTATAGGAGCATTAATTTGACCACACAACTCATTCCTATGAAGATACATTCAAATTCACAAAACGAGCTCAGCTCGGGCTGAAAATGCATTTAAAGCAATAAAAACTCAAATTGAGTGTCACGCCTAAACCAAAGGACTTATGCACACACTTCAACATGTATTTTGTTCAGGATGACCTCCTGAAGCCGAAATGAGCAATAATTTGACCACACAACTCATTCCTATGAAGATACATTCAAAGTCAGAAAGCGCGCTCAGCTCGGGCTGAAAATGCATTTAAAGCAATAAAAACTCAAATTGAGTGTCACGCCTAAACCAAAGGACTTATGCACACACTTCAACATGTATTTAGTTCAGGATGACCACCTGAAGCCTAAATGAGCATTAATTTGACTACACAACTCATTCCTATGAAGATACATTCAAACTCACAAAACGTGCTCAGCTCGGGCTGAAAATGCATTTAAAGCAATAAAAACTCAAATTGAGTGTCACGCCTAAACCAAAGGACTTATGCACACACTTCAACATGTATTTTGTTCAGGATGACCACCTGAAGCCTAAATGAGCAATAATTTGACCACACAATTCATTCCTACGAAGATACATTCAAACTCACAAAATGTGCTCAGCTTGGGCTCAAAATGCATTTAAAGCAATAAAAACTCAAATTGAGTGTCACGCCTAAACCAAAGGACTTATGCACATACTTCAACATGTATTTATTTCAGGATGTCCTCCTGAAGCCTAAATGAGCAATAATTTGACTACACAACTCATTCCTATGAAGATACATTCAAACACACAAAACGTGCTCAGCTCGGGCTGAAAATGCATTTAAAGCAATAAAAACTCAAATTGAGTGTCACGCCTAAACCAAAGGACTTATGCACACACTTCAACATGTATTTTGTTCAGGATGACCACCTGAAGCCTAAATGACCATTAATTTGACCACACAACTCATTCCTATGAAGATACATTCAAAGTCAGAAAGCGCGCTCAGCTCGGGGTGAAAATGCATTTAAAGCAATGAAAACTCAAATTGAGTGTCAAGCCTAAACCAAAGGACTTATGCACACACTTCAACATGTATTTAGTTCAGGATGACCACCTGAAGCCTAAATGAGCATTAATTTGACCACACAACTCATTCCTATGAAGATACATTCAAACTCACAAAACGTGCTCAGCTCGGGCTGAAAATGCATTTAAAGCAATAAAAACTCAAATTGAGTGTCACGCCTAAACCAAAGGACTTATGCACACACTTCAACATGTATTTTGTTCAGGATGACCTCCTGAAGCCCATATGAGCATTAATTTGACTACACAACTCATTCCTATGATGATACATTCAAACTCACAAAACGTGCTCAGCTCGGGCTGAAAATGCATTTAAAGCAATAAAAACTCAAATTGAGTGTCACGCCTAAACCAAAGGACTTATGCACACACTTCAACGTGTGTTTTGTTCAGGATGACCACCTGAAGCCTAAATGAGCATTACTTTGACCACACAACTCATTCCTATGAAGATACATTCAAACTCACAAAACGTGCTCAGCTCGGGCTGAAAATGCATTTAAAGCAATAAAAACTCAAATTGAGTGTCACACCTAAACCAAAGGACTTATGCACACACTTCAACATGTATTTTGTTCAGGATGACCTCCTGAAGCCCATATGAGCATTAATTTGACCACACAACTCATTCCTATGAAGATACATTCAAACTCACAAAACGTGATCAGCTCGGGCTGAAAATGCATTTAAAGCAATAAAAACTCAAATTGAATGTCACGCCTAAACCAAAGGACTTATGCACACACTTCAACATGTATTTTTTTCAGGATGACCACCTGAAGCCTAAATGAGCATTCATTTGACCACACAACTCATTCCTATGAAGATACATTCTAACTCACAAGACGTGCTCAGCTCAGCCTGAAAATGCATTTAAAGCAATAAAAACTCAAATTGAGTGTCACACCTAAACCAAAGGACTTATGCACACACTTCAACATGTATTTTGTTCAGGATGACCTCCTGAAGCCCATATGAGCATTAATTTGACCACACAACTCATTCCTATGAAGATACATTCAAACTCACAAAACGTGCTCAGCTCGGGCTGAAAATGCATTTAAAGCAATAAAAACTGAAATTGAGTGTCAAGCCTAAACCAAAGGACTTATGCACACACTTCAACATGTATTTTGTTCAGGATGACCACCTGAAGCCTAAATGAGCATTAATTTGACCACACAACTTGGTTGGTTTGGTTTGTTTATTGAACATAAAACATATATACAGTAATAATTTGACAGAAAATAAGGTAGATAAAAAAAGAAAGAAATCAATCTTCATACAACACAGTTATTATGTTCAAGGGAGTAGGAAGAAGTAAAAAACTTATCTAGTCCTACCCCGTTATGTGATTGTATCTAATAAATCATTTTTATATCAATCAGAAAAGAAAAAAGTAAGAAGAAAGAAGTCTCCATTAAGGCTCATACTTTACCCTTAACCGTGATATTTTTACAACTTTTGGTTTGTATCGGGATTATATACTTCCACACCCTGACACTCTTGTGTCAATTTTCTCTTGTATTCATAATGGATATTTATATACCTTTCTCTATTTATCAACTTAGTTCTGATTTATCATTATATTTAATGTTTTGAATTTATCATTTTAACTCTGATTGATGTAGGTTGTTTGTACTATTTTTTTGAATTTGTTTTTGAACTCAGCAAGCGATTTACTCATTTTCAGGTCCGTTTCGAGATTATTCCACAGATTAACGCCTTTGATAGATACACTTCTTTGCTTGATGTTTGTTCTTGTTTTGAGTTTTTTGAATAAGTTGGTACCTCTTAAATCATAGCTGCTTTCTCGAATTTCGAAAAACTTCTGAATGTTTTGGCAGAGCAGGTTATTGTGTGCTTTGTACATTAATTGGGCGATTTTAAAGTCAACCAGGTCATAAAATTTCATCGTATTTAATTTGATAAATAGTGGATTTGTGGGTTCCGTATATTTTGATCTATTAATAATTCGAATTGCTTTTTTTTGTAGGTTGAGAATAGGGAGTGTGTTTGTTTTGCAGGCATTTCCCCATATTTCCACACAGTAGGTCATATATGGTAATAATAATGAAGTGTATAATGTATACAAAGATCTCTTATTTAGCACTTCCTTGGTTTTGTAGAGGATCCCTACGGTTTTGGCTATTTTTCTTTTTACGTTATCGATATGTGGCTTCCAACATAGTTTTGAGTCTATTACTAATCCGAGAAACTTGGTTTCATACGCTCTTTCTATCTCAATTGAGTTTACCATAATTTTAGCTTGGTGTTTGATTGGTCTTGTGCCAAAAACAATTAACTTCGATTTTTTCAGGTTAAGTGACAATTTATTTCTGTCGAACCAGTTTTTTAATTTGTTTAATTCGTTTTCTACGGTTGTCAGGAGCTGTTTCAGATTTATTCCAGAACAGTAGAAAGTTGTATCATCAGCAAATAGGACACATTTAAATTGTTTTGAGACCTTGCAGATATCATTTATATATAAGATGAATAGTTTTGGACCAAGCACTGACCCCTGAGGAACTCCGTGAGTGATTTTTAGTTGATTCGTTTTTTTATTGTTGAGTTGCACGTACTGATATCTGTTTTCTAAATAACTTTTTATCCATTTATAAGCTACACCTCTAATGCCGTATCTTTCTAGTTTTTTCAATAATATACTGTGATCTATTGTGTCAAAAGCTTTTTTTAGATCTAGGAAAACCCCAACAGTAAATTCTTTGTTGTCTATATTAGTGGCTAATGCTTCCACAAACTCCATAACTGCCATTGAGGTGGTCCGTTTTTCCCTGAAGCCATATTGATTCTCACTTAACAGCGCATGCTTTTGTATAAAGCTATCAAGTCTGCGAGAAAATAGTTTTTCTAATATTTTTGAAAATTGTGGTAGTAGTGATATTGGTCTATAATTTGTAAACCGATGTCTTTCTCCACTTTTATAGATTGGAATAACTTTAGCAATTTTCATTTTTGATGGAAAGATACCAGCTTTGAATGACAGGTTGCATATGTGCGTGAAAGGTCGCACTACATATTCTATAATCTGCTTTATTATTGTCATGTCAATATTAAAGCAATCAGTTGACTTTTTATTTTTAAAAGTTTTTATAATATTTGATACTTCTTCTTGTTTTACAGCAGTAAGGAACATCGTGGAGGAGTTTTTTTCTACATATCTATCTATTTCAAACAAGTTTGTTGGATCAGGAATTTGTTTTGCTAGGTTACTGCCGATGTTGACAAAATACTCATTAAATTCAGTTGCTATTTCTGCAGTTTTTTCCAAAATAGTATTTTTGCCTTTGATAAAATACTCTGAATAATACATTTTTTTAGGACTATTTCTGATTACTTGGTTAAGTATCTTCCATATTTCTTGTGTGTTACTTTTATTCTGCTCTAATAGTGCATGATAATGATCTCTTTTACTGGTTCTTATAATATTTACTAGTTTATTTTTATAGGTCTTATATTTTTTTTCTGCTTCTTCAGTTCTCAATTTTAAAAACAATTTATATAAATAGTTTTTCTTTTTACATGCGTTTTCTATGCCTTTCGTTATCCATGGCTTACTTGGGTCTTTATACTTTTTGGAGACTTTAGTTAATGGAAAATGTTTATCATATAAAGAGATTATGGTAGACTGAAATACTTCAAACGCTGTATTTGGGTCTTCGTTTGAGTAGACCTCGGTCCAGTTTTGTTTTTCTAGGTCTTGCTTAAAGGCGTCGGTGGAGCGTTGGGTTCTTAGTCTTATTTCTGTTATGTGAGTTGTTGACTTAGCTTTTCTATCAAAATAATTATGAAAAACTGCAAAAACAGGTAGGTGGTCACTTATGTCATTAATGAGAAGTCCACTTTCCATTTTATGGTCAATCTTATTTATAAATATGTTATCTATTAATGTGGCCGTGTCAACTGTTATTCTGCTAGGTTTCAGGATTACTGGGAAAAAGCTGTTGCTGTACATAGTATTTATGAAGTCGGTTGTTTTTTTGTGTCCATTTGGGTTTAATAAGTCAATGTTAAAGTCACCACATATTATTCGTGTTTTCTTATCGTTGTTGTAACTGAGCATATCTGTTAGTTTTTTATTGAATGTGTCAATACATGATCCTGGTGTCCTATAGATGCAACTTATGATGATATTTGATGCCTATGAAGATACATTCAAACTCACAAAACGTGTTCAACTCGGGCTGAAAATGCATTTAAAGCAATAAAAACTCAAATTGAGTGTCACGCCTAAACCAAAGGACTTATGCACACACTTCAACATGTATTTTGTTCAGGATGACCTCCTGAAGCCCATATGAGCATTAATTTGACCACACAACTCATTCCTATGAAGATACATTCAAACACACAAAACGTGCTCAGCTCGGGCTGAAAATGCATTTAAAGCAATAAAAACTCAAATTGAGTGTCACGCCTAAACCAAAGGACTTATGCACACACTTCAACATGTATTTTGTTCAGGATGACCGACTGACGCCTAAATGAGCATTAATTTGACCACACAACTCATTCCTATGAAGATACATTCAAACTCACAAAACGTGCTCAGCTCGGGCTGAAAATGCATTTAAAGCAATAAAAACTCAAATTGAGTGTCACGCCTAAACCAAAGGACTTATGCACACACTTCAACATGTATTTAGTTCAGGATGACCACCTGAAGCCTAAATGAGCATTAATTTGACTACACAACTCATTCCTATGAAGATACATTCAAACTCACAAAACGTGCTCAGCTCGGGCTGAAAATGCATTTAAAGCAATAAAAACTCAAATTGAGTGTCACGCCTAAACCAAAGGACTTATGCACACACTTCAACATGTATTTTGTTCAGGATGACCACCTGACGCCTAAATAAGCATTAATTTGACCACACAACTCATTCCTATGAAGATACATTCAAACTCACAAAACGTGCTCAGCTCGGGCTGAAAATGCATTTAAAGCAATAAAAACTCAAATTGAGTGTCACGCCTAAACCAAAGGACTTATACACACACTTCAACATGTATTTTGTTCAGGATGACCTCCTGAAGCCTAAATGAGCAATAATTTGACCACACAACTCATTCCTATGAAGATACATTCAAAGTCACAAAACGTGCTCAGCTCGGGCTGAAAATGCATTTAAAGCAATAAAAACTCAAATTGAGTGTCACACCTAAACCAAAGGACTTATGCACACACTTCAACATGTATTTTGTTCAGGATGACCTCCTGAAGCCCATATGAGCATTAATTTGACCACACAACTCATTCCTATGAAGATACATTCAAACTCACGAAACGTGATCAGCTCGGGCTGAAAATCCATTTAAAGCAATAAAAACTCAAATTGAATGTCACGCCTAAACCAAAGGACTTATGCACACACTTCAACATGTATTTTGTTCAGGATGGCCTCCTGAAGCCTAAATGAGCATTAATTTGACTACACAACTCATTCCTATGAAGATACATTCAAAGTCAGAAAGCGTGCTCAGCTCGGGCTGAAAATGCATTTAAAGCAATAAAAACTCAAATTGAGTGTCACACCTAAACCAAAGGACTTATGCACACACTTCAACATGTATTTTGTTCAGGATGACCTCCTGAAGCCTATAGGAGCATTAATTTGACCACACAACTCATTCCTATGAAGATACATTCAAATTCACAAAACGAGCTCAGCTCGGGCTGAAAATGCATTTAAAGCAATAAAAACTCAAATTGAGTGTCACGCCTAAACCAAAGGACTTATGCACACACTTGAACATGTATTTTGTTCAGGATGACCTCCTGAAGCCTAAATGAGCAATAATTTGACCACACAACTCATTCCTATGAAGATACATTCAAAGTCAGAAAGCGCGCTCAGCTCGGGCTGAAAATGCATTTAAAGCAATAAAAACTCAAATTGAGTGTCACGCCTAAACCAAAGGACTTATGCACACACTTCAACATGTATTTAGTTCAGGATGACCACCTGAAGCCTAAATGAGCATTAATTTGACTACACAACTCATTCCTATGAAGATACATTCAAACTCACAAAACGTGCTCAGCTCGGGCTGAAAATGCATTTAAAGCAATAAAAACTCAAATTGAGTGTCACGCCTAAACCAAAGGACTTATGCACACACTTCAACATGTATTTTGTTCAGGATGACCACCTGACGCCTAAATAAGCATTAATTTGACCACACAACTCATTCCTATGAAGATACATTCAAACTCACAAAACGTGCTCAGCTCGGGCTGAAAATGCATTTAAAGCAATAAAAACTCAAATTGAGTGTCACGCCTAAACCAAAGGACTTATACACACACTTCAACATGTATTTTGTTCAGGATGACCTCCTGAAGCCTAAATGAGCAATAATTTGACCACACAACTCATTCCTATGAAGATACATTCAAAGTCAGAAAGCGCGCTCAGCTCGGGCTGAAAAAGCATTTAAAGCAAAAAAAACTCAAATTGAGTGTCACGCCTACAACAAAGGACTTATGCACACACTTCAACATGTATTTAGTTCAGGATGACCACCTGAAGCCTAAATGAGCATTAATTTGACCACACAACTCATTCCTATGAAGATACATTCAAACTCACAAAACGTGCTCAGCTCGGGCTGAAAATGCATTTAAAGCAATAAAAACTCACATTGAGTGTCACACCTAAACCAAAGGACTTATGCACACACTTCAACATGTATTTTGTTCAGGATGACCTCCTGAAGCCCATATGAGCATTAATATGACCACACAACTCATTCCTATGAAGATACATTCAAACTCACAAAACGTGCTCAGCTCGGGCTGAAAATGCATTTAAAGCAATAAAAACTCAAATTGAGTGTCACGCCTAAACCAAAGGACTTATGCACACACTTCAACATGTCTTTTGTTCAGGATGGCCTCCTGAAGCATAAATGAGCATTAATTTGACTACACAACTCATTCCTATGAAGATACATTCAAACTCACAAAACGTGCTCAGCTCGGCCTGAAAATGCATTTAAAGCAATAAAAACTCAAATTGAGTGTCGCGCCCAAACCAAAGGACTTATGCACACACTTCAACATGTATTTTGTTCAGGATGACATCCTGAAGCCTAAATGAGCATTAATTTGACCACACAACTCATTCCTATGAAGATACATTCAAACTCACAAAATGTGCTCAGCTCGGGCTGAAAATGCATTTAAAGCAATAAAAACTCAAATTGAGTGTCACGCCTAAACCAAAGGACTTATGCACACACTTCAACATGTATTTTGTTCAGGATGACCACCCGAAGCCTAAATGAGCATTAATTTGACCACACAACTCATTCCTATGAAGATACATTCAAACTCACAAAACGTGCTCAGCTCGGGCTGAGAATGCATTTAAAGCAATAAAAACTCAAATTGAGTGTCACGCCTAAACCAAAGGACTTATGCACACACTTCAACATGTATTTTGTTCAGGATGACCACCTGAAGCCTAAATGAGCATTAATTTGACCACACAACTCATTCCTATGAAGATACATTCAAACTCACAAAATGTGCTCAGCTTGGGCTCAAAATGCATTTAAAGCAATGAAAACTTAAATTGAGTGTCACGCCTAAACCAAAGGACTTATGCACACACTTCAACATGTATTTTGTTCAGGATGACCTCCTGAAGCCTAAATGAGCATTAATTTGGCCACACAACTCATTCCTATGAAGATACATTCAAACTCACAAAACGTGCTCAGCTCGGGCTAAAAATGCATTTAAAGCAATAAAAACTCAAATTGAGTGTCACGCCTAAACCAAAGGACTTATGCACACACTTCAACATGTATTTTGTTCAGGATGACCACCTGACGCCTAAATGAGCATTAATTTGACCACACAACTCATTCCTATGAAGATACATTCAAACTCACAAAACGTGCTCAGCTCGGGCTGAAAATGCATTTAAAGCAATAAAAACTCAAATTGAGTGTCACGCCTAAACCAAAGGACTTATACACACACTTCAACATGTATTTTGTTCAGGATGACCTCCTGAAGCCTAAATGAGCATTAATTTGACCACACAACTCATTCCTATGAAGATACATTCAAACTCACAAAACGTGCTCAGCTCGGGCTGAAAATGCATTTAAAGCAATAAAAACTCACATTGAGTGTCACACCTAAACCAAAGGACTTATGCACACACTTCAACATGTATTTTGTTCAGGATGACCTCCTGAAAACCATATGAGCATTAATTTGACCACACAACTCATTCCTATGAAGATACATTCAAACTCACAAAACGTGCTCAGCTCGGGCTGAAAATGCATTTAAAGCAATAAAAACTCAAATTGAGTGTCACACCTAAACCAAAGGACTTATGCACACACTTCAACATGTATTTTGTTCAGGATGACCTCCTGAAGCCCATATGAGCATTAATATGACCACACAACTCATTCCTATGAAGATACATTCAAACTCACAAAACGTGCTCAGCTCGGGCTGAAAATGCATTTAAAGCAATAAAAACTCAAATTGAGTGTCACGCCTAAACCAAAGGACTTATGCACACACTTCAACATGTCTTTTGTTCAGGATGGCCTCCTGAAGCATAAATGAGCATTAATTTGACTACACAACTCATTCCTATGAAGATACATTCAAACTCACAAAACGTGCTCAGCTCGGCCTGAAAATGCATTTAAAGCAATAAAAACTCAAATTGAGTGTCGCGCCCAAACCAAAGGACTTATGCACACACTTCAACATGTATTTTGTTCAGGATGACATCCTGAAGCCTAAATGAGCATTAATTTGACCACACAACTCATTCCTATGAAGATACATTCAAACTCACAAAATGTGCTCAGCTCGGGCTGAAAATGCATTTAAAGCAATAAAAACTCAAATTGAGTGTCACGCCTAAACCAAAGGACTTATGCACACACTTCAACATGTATTTTGTTCAGGATGACCACCTGAAGCCTAAATGAGCATTAATTTGACCACACAACTCATTCCTATGAAGATACATTCAAACTCACAAAACGTGCTCAGCTCGGGCTGAGAATGCATTTAAAGCAATAAAAACTCAAATTGAGTGTCACGCCTAAACCAAAGGACTTATGCACACACTTCAACATGTATTTTGTTCAGGATGACCTCTGAAGCCTAAATGAGCATTAATTTGACCACACAACTCATTCCTATGAAGATACATTCAAACTCACAAAACGTGCTCAGCTCGGGCTGAAAATGCATTTAAAGCAATAAAAACTCAAATTGAGTGTCACACCTAAACCAAAGGACTTATGCACACACTTCAACATGTATTTTGTTCAGGATGACCTCCTGAAGCCCATATGAGCATTAATATGACCACACAACTCATTCCTATGAAGATACATTCAAACTCACAAAACGTGCTCAGCTCGGGCTGAAAATGCATTTAAAGCAATAAAAACTCAAATTGAGTGTCACGCCTAAACCAAAGGACTTATGCACACACTTCAACATGTCTTTTGTTCAGGATGGCCTCCTGAAGCATAAATGAGCATTAATTTGACTACACAACTCATTCCAATGAAGATACATTCAAAGTCACAAAACGTGCTCAGCTCGGCCTGAAAATGCATTTAAAGCAATAAAAACTCAAATTGAGTGTCGCGCCCAAACCAAAGGACTTATGCACACACTTCAACATGTATTTTGTTCAGGATGAGATCCTGAAGCCTAAATGAGCATTAATTTGACCACACAACTCATTCCTATGAAGATACATTCAAACTCACAAAATGTGCTCAGCTTGGGCTCAAAATGCATTTAAAGCAATGAAAACTTAAATTGAGTGTCACGCCTAAACCAAAGGACTTATGCACACACTTCAACATGTATTTAGTTCAGGATGACCACCTGAAGCCTAAATGAGCATTAATTTGACCACACAACTCATTCCTATGAAGATACATTCAAACTCACAAAACGTGCTCAGCTCGGGCTAAAAATGCATTTAAAGCAATAAAAACTCAAATTGAGTGTCACGCCTAAACCAAAGGACTTATGCACACACTTCAACATGTATTTTGTTCAGGATGACCTCCTTGAAGCCTAAATGAGCGATAATTTGACCACACAACTCATTCCTATGAAGATACATTCAAAGTCAGAAAGCGCGCTCAGCTCGGGCTGAAAATGCATTTAAAGCAATAAAAACTCAAATTGAGTGTCACACCTAAACCAAAGGACTTATGCACACACTTCAACATGTATTTTGTTCGGGATGACCACCTGAAGCCTAAATGAGCATTAATTTGACCACACAACTCATTCCTATGAAGATACATTCAAACTCACAAAACGTGCTCAGCTCGGGCTGAAAATGCATTTAAAGCAATAAAAACTCAAATTGAGTGTCACACCTAAACCAAAGGATTATGCACACACTTCAACATGTATTTTGTTCAGGATGACCTCCTGAAGCCTATATGAGCATTAATTTGACCACACAGCTCATTCCTATGAAGATACATTCAAACTCACAAAACGTGCTCAGCTCGGGCTGAAAATGCATTTAAAGCAATAAAAACTCAAATTGAGTGTCACGCCTAAACCAAAGGACTTATGCACACACTTCAACATGTATTTTGTTCAGGATGACCTCCTGAAGCCTATATGAGCATTAATTTGACCACACAACTCATTCCTATGAAGATACATTCAAACTCACAAAACGTGCTCAGCTCGGGCTGAAAATGCATTTAAAGCAATAAAAACTCAAATTGAGTGTCACGCCTAAACCAAAGGACTTATGCACACACTTCAACATGTATTTTGTTCAGGATGACCTCCTGAAGCCCATATGAGCATTAATTTGACTACACAACTCATTCCTATGAAGATACATTCAAACTCACAAAACGTGCTCAGCTCGGGCTGAAAATGCATTTAAAGCAATAAAAACTCAAATTGAGTGTCACGCCTAAACCAAAGGACTTATGCACACACTTCAACGTGTATTTTGTTCAGGATGACCACCTGAAGCCTAAATGAGCATTACTTTGACCACACAACTCATTCCTATAAAGATACATTCAAACTCACAAAACGTGCTCAGCTCGGGCTGAAAATGCATTTAAAGCAATAAAAACTCAAATTGAGTGTCACGCCTAAACCAAAGGACTTATGCACACACTTCAACATGTATTTTGTTCAGGATGACCACCTGAAGCCTAAATGAGCATTAATTTGACCACACAACTCATTCCTATGAAGATACATTCAAACTCACAAAACGTGCTCAGCTCGGGCTGAGAATGCATTTAAAGCAATAAAAACTCAAATTGAGTGTCACGCCTAAACCAAAGGACTTATGCACACACTTCAACATGTATTTTGTTCAGGATGACCTCTGAAGCCTAAATGAGCATTAATTTGACCACACAACTCATTCCTATGAAGATACATTCAAACTCACAAAACGTGCTCAGCTCGGGCTGAAAATGCATTTAAAGCAATAAAAACTCAAATTGAGTGTCACGCCTAAACCAAAGGACTTATGCACACACTTCAACATGTATTTTGTTCAGGATGACCTCCTGAAGCCCATATGAGCATTAATATGACCACACAACTCATTCCTATGAAGATACATTCAAACTCACAAAACGTGCTCAGCTCGGGCTGAAAATGCATTTAAAGCAATAAAAACTCAAATTGAGTGTCACGCCTAAACCAAAGGACTTATGCACACACTTCAACATGTCTTTTGTTCAGGATGGCCTCCTGAAGCATAAATGAGCATTAATTTGACTACACAACTCATTCCAATGAAGATACATTCAAAGTCACAAAACGTGCTCAGCTCGGCCTGAAAATGCATTTAAAGCAATAAAAACTCAAATTGAGTGTCGCGCCCAAACCAAAGGACTTATGCACACACTTCAACATGTATTTTGTTCAGGATGACCTCCTGAAGCCTAAATGAGCATTAATTTGACCACACAACTCATTCCTATGAAGATACATTCAAACTCACAAAATGTGCTCAGCTTGGGCTCAAAATGCATTTAAAGCAATGAAAACTTAAATTGAGTGTCACGCCTAAACCAAAGGACTTATGCACACACTTCAACATGTATTTTGTTCAGGATGACCTCCTGAAGCCTAAATGAGCATTAATTTGACCACACAACTCATTCCTATGAAGATACATTCAAACTCACAAAACGTGCTCAGCTCGGGCTAAAAATGCATTTAAAGCAATAAAAACTCAAATTGAGTGTCACGCCTAAACCAAAGGACTTATGCACACACTTCAACATGTATTTTGTTCAGGATGACCACCTGACGCCTAAATGAGCATTAATTTGACCACACAACTCATTCCTATGAAGATACATTCAAACTCACAAAACGTGCTCAGCTCGGGCTGAAAATGCATTTAAAGCAATAAAAACTCAAATTGAGTGTCACGCCTAAACCAAAGGACTTATACACACACTTCAACATGTATTTTGTTCAGGATGACCTCCTGAAGCCTAAATGAGCAATAATTTGACCACACAACTCATTCCTATGAAGATACATTCAAAGTCAGAAAGCGCGCTCAGCTCGGGCTGAAAAAGCATTTAAAGCAAAAAAAACTCAAATTGAGTGTCACGCCTACAACAAAGGACTTATGCACACACTTCAACATGTATTTAGTTCAGGATGACCACCTGAAGCCTAAATGAGCATTAATTTGACCACACAACTCATTCCTATGAAGATACATTCAAACTCACAAAACGTGCTCAGCTCGGGCTGAAAATGCATTTAAAGCAATAAAAACTCAAATTGAGTGTCACACCTAAACCAAAGGACTTATGCACACACTTCAACATGTATTTTGTTCAGGATGCCCTCCTGAAAACCATATGAGCATTAATTTGACCACACAACTCATTCCTATGAAGATACATTCAAACTCACAAAACGTGCTCAGCTCGGGCTGAAAATGCATTTAAAGCAATAAAAACTCAAATTGAGTGTCACACCTAAACCAAAGGACTTATGCACACACTTCAACATGTATTTTGTTCAGGATGACCTCCTGAAGCATAAATGAGCATTAATTTGACTACACAACTCATTCCAATGAAGATACATTCAAAGTCACAAAACGTGCTCAGCTCGGCCTGAAAATGCATTTAAAGCAATAAAAACTCAAATTGAGTGTCGCGCCCAAACCAAAGGACTTATGCACACACTTCAACATGTATTTTGTTCAGGATGACATCCTGAAGCCTAAATGAGCATTAATTTGACCACACAACTCATTCCTATGAAGATACATTCAAACTCACAAAATGTGCTCAGCTTGGGCTCAAAATGCATTTAAAGCAATGAAAACTTAAATTGAGTGTCACGCCTAAACCAAAGGACTTATGCACACACTTCAACATGTATTTAGTTCAGGATGACCACCTGAAGCCTAAATGAGCATTAATTTGACCACACAACTCATTCCTATGAAGATACATTCAAACTCACAAAACGTGCTCAGCTCGGGCTAAAAATGCATTTAAAGCAATAAAAACTCAAATTGAGTGTCACACCTAAACCAAAGGATTATGCACACACTTCAACATGTATTTTGTTCAGGATGACCTCCTGAAGCCTATATGAGCATTAATTTGACCACACAACTCATTCCTATGAAGATACATTCAAACTCACAAAACGTGCTCAGCTCGGGCTGAAAATGCATTTAAAGCAATAAAAACTCAAATTGAGTGTCACGCCTAAACCAAAGGACTTATGCGCACACTTCAACATGTATTTTGGTCAGGATGACCTCCTGAAGCCTATATGAGCATTAATTTGACCACACAACTCATTCCTATGAAGATACATTCAAACTCACAAAACGTGCTCAGCTCGGGCTGAAAATGCATTTAAAGCAATAAAAACTCAAATTGAGTGTCACGCCTAAACCAAAGGACTTATGCACACACTTCAACATGTATTTTGTTCAGGATGACCTCCTGAAGCCCATATGAGCATTAATTTGACTACACAACTCATTCCTATGAAGATACATTCAAACTCACAAAACGTGCTCAGCTCGGGCTGAAAATGCATTTAAAGCAATAAAAACTCAAATTGAGTGTCACGCCTAAACCAAAGGACTTATGCACACACTTCAACGTGTATTTTGTTCAGGATGACCACCTGAAGCCTAAATGAGCATTACTTTGACCACACAACTCATTCCTATAAAGATACATTCAAACTCACAAAACGTGCTCAGCTCGGGCTGAAAATGCATTTAAAGCAATAAAAACTCAAATTGAGTGTCACGCCTAAACCAAAGGACTTATGCACACACTTCAACATGTATTTTGTTCAGGATGACCACCTGAAGCCTAAATGAGCATTAATTTGACCACACAACTCATTCCTATGAAGATACATTCAAACTCACAAAACGTGCTCAGCTCGGGCTGAGAATGCATTTAAAGCAATAAAAACTCAAATTGAGTGTCACGCCTAAACCAAAGGACTTATGCACACACTTCAACATGTATTTTGTTCAGGATGACCTCTGAAGCCTAAATGAGCATTAATTTGACCACACAACTCATTCCTATGAAGATACATTCAAACTCACAAAACGTGCTCAGCTCGGGCTGAAAATGCATTTAAAGCAATAAAAACTCAAATTGAGTGTCACACCTAAACCAAAGGACTTATGCACACACTTCAACATGTATTTTGTTCAGGATGACCTCCTGAAGCCCATATGAGCATTAATATGACCACACAACTCATTCCTATGAAGATACATTCAAACTCACAAAACGTGCTCAGCTCGGGCTGAAAATGCATTTAAAGCAATAAAAACTCAAATTGAGTGTCACGCCTAAACCAAAGGACTTATGCACACACTTCAACATGTCTTTTGTTCAGGATGGCCTCCTGAAGAATAAATGAGCATTAATTTGACTACACAACTCATTCCAATGAAGATACATTCAAAGTCACAAAACGTGCTCAGCTCGGCCTGAAAATGCATTTAAAGCAATAAAAACTCAAATTGAGTGTCGCGCCCAAACCAAAGGACTTATGCACACACTTCAACATGTATTTTGTTCAGGATGAGATCCTGAAGCCTAAATGAGCATTAATTTGACCACACAACTCATTCCTATGAAGATACATTCAAACTCACAAAATGTGCTCAGCTTGGGCTCAAAATGCATTTAAAGCAATGAAAACTTAAATTGAGTGTCACGCCTAAACCAAAGGACTTATGCACACACTTCAACATGTATTTAGTTCAGGATGACCACCTGAAGCCTAAATGAGCATTAATTTGACCACACAACTCATTCCTATGAAGATACATTCAAACTCACAAAACGTGCTCAGCTCGGGCTAAAAATGCATTTAAAGCAATAAAAACTCAAATTGAGTGTCACGCCTAAACCAAAGGACTTATGCACACACTTCAACATGTATTTTGTTCAGGATGACCTCCTTGAAGCCTAAATGAGCGATAATTTGACCACACAACTCATTCCTATGAAGATACATTCAAAGTCAGAAAGCGCGCTCAGCTCGGGCTGAAAATGCATTTAAAGCAATAAAAACTCAAATTGAGTGTCACACCTAAACCAAAGGACTTATGCACACACTTCAACATGTATTTTGTTCGGGATGACCACCTGAAGCCTAAATGAGCATTAATTTGACCACACAACTCATTCCTATGAAGATACATTCAAACTCACAAAACGTGCTCAGCTCGGGCTGAAAATGCATTTAAAGCAATAAAAACTCAAATTGAGTGTCACACCTAAACCAAAGGATTATGCACACACTTCAACATGTATTTTGTTCAGGATGACCTCCTGAAGCCTATATGAGCATTAATTTGACCACACAGCTCATTCCTATGAAGATACATTCAAACTCACAAAACGTGCTCAGCTCGGGCTGAAAATGCATTTAAAGCAATAAAAACTCAAATTGAGTGTCACGCCTAAACCAAAGGACTTATGCACACACTTCAACATGTATTTTGTTCAGGATGACCTCCTGAAGCCTATATGAGCATTAATTTGACCACACAACTCATTCCTATGAAGATACATTCAAACTCACAAAACGTGCTCAGCTTGGGCTGAAAATGCATTTAAAGCAATAAAAACTCAAATTGAGTGTCACGCCTAAACCAAAGGACTTATGCACACACTTCAACATGTATTTTGTTCAGGATGACCTCCTGAAGCCCATATGAGCATTAATTTGACTACACAACTCATTCCTATGAAGATACATTCAAACTCACAAAACGTGCTCAGCTCGGGCTGAAAATGCATTTAAAGCAATAAAAACTCAAATTGAGTGTCACGCCTAAACCAAAGGACTTATGCACACACTTCAACGTGTATTTTGTTCAGGATGACCACCTGAAGCCTAAATGAGCATTACTTTGACCACACAACTCATTCCTATAAAGATACATTCAAACTCACAAAACGTGCTCAGCTCGGGCTGAAAATGCATTTAAAGCAATAAAAACTCAAATTGAGTGTCACGCCTAAACCAAAGGACTTATGCACACACTTCAACATGTATTTTGTTCAGGATGACCACCTGAAGCCTAAATGAGCATTAATTTGACCACACAACTCATTCCTATGAAGATACATTCAAACTCACAAAACGTGCTCAGCTCGGGCTGAGAATGCATTTAAAGCAATAAAAACTCAAATTGAGTGTCACGCCTAAACCAAAGGACTTATGCACACACTTCAACATGTATTTTGTTCAGGATGACCTCAGAAGCCTAAATGAGCATTAATTTGACCACACAACTCATTCCTATGAAGATACATTCAAACTCACAAAACGTGCTCAGCTCGGGCTGAAAATGCATTTAAAGCAATAAAAACTCAAATTGAGTGTCACGCCTAAACCAAAGGACTTATACACACACTTCAACATGTATTTTGTTCAGGATGACCTCCTGAAGCCTAAATGAGCAATAATTTGACCACACAACTCATTCCTATGAAGATACATTCAAAGTCAGAAAGCGCGCTCAGCTCGGGCTGAAAAAGCATTTAAAGCAAAAAAAACTCAAATTGAGTGTCACGCCTACAACAAAGGACTTATGCACACACTTCAACATGTATTTAGTTCAGGATGACCACCTGAAGCCTAAATGAGCATTAATTTGACCACACAACTCATTCCTATGAAGATACATTCAAACTCACAAAACGTGCTCAGCTCGGGCTGAAAATGCATTTAAAGCAATAAAAACTCAAATTGAGTGTCACACCTAAACCAAAGGACTTATGCACACACTTCAACATGTATTTTGTTCAGGATGACCTCCTGAAAACCATATGAGCATTAATTTGACCACACAACTCATTCCTATGAAGATACATTCAAACTCACAAAACGTGCTCAGCTCGGGCTGAAAATGCATTTAAAGCAATAAAAACTCAAATTGAGTGTCACGCCTAAACCAAAGGACTTATACACACACTTCAACATGTATTTTGTTCAGGATGACCTCCTGAAGCCTAAATGAGCAATAATTTGACCACACAACTCATTCCTATGAAGATACATTCAAAGTCAGAAAGCGCGCTCAGCTCGGGCTGAAAAAGCATTTAAAGCAAAAAAAACTCAAATTGAGTGTCACGCCTACAACAAAGGACTTATGCACACACTTCAACATGTATTTAGTTCAGGATGACCACCTGAAGCCTAAATGAGCATTAATTTGACCACACAACTCATTCCTATGAAGATACATTCAAACTCACAAAACGTGCTCAGCTCGGGCTGAAAATGCATTTAAAGCAATAAAAACTCAAATTGAGTGTCACACCTAAACCAAAGGACTTATGCACACACTTCAACATGTATTTTGTTCAGGATGACCTCCTGAAAACCATATGAGCATTAATTTGACCACACAACTCATTCCTATGAAGATACATTCAAACTCACAAAACGTGCTCAGCTCGGGCTGAAAATGCATTTAAAGCAATAAAAACTCAAATTGAGTGTCACACCTAAACCAAAGGACTTATGCACACACTTCAACATGTATTTTGTTCAGGATGACCTCCTGAAGCCCATATGAGCATTAATATGACCACACAACTCATTCCTATGAAGATACATTCAAACTCACAAAACGTGCTCAGCTCGGGCTGAAAATGCATTTAAAGCAATAAAAACTCAAATTGAGTGTCACGCCTAAACCAAAGGACTTATGCACACACTTCAACATGTCTTTTGTTCAGGATGGCCTCCTGAAGCATAAATGAGCATTAATTTGACTACACAACTCATTCCAATGAAGATACATTCAAAGTCACAAAACGTGCTCAGCTTGGCCTGAAAATGCATTTAAAGCAATAAAAACTCAAATTGAGTGTCGCGCCCAAACCAAAGGACTTATGCACACACTTCAACATGTATTTTGTTCAGGATGACATCCTGAAGCCTAAATGAGCATTAATTTGACCACACAACTCATTCCTATGAAGATACATTCAAACTCACAAAATGTGCTCAGCTTGGGCTCAAAATGCATTTAAAGCAATGAAAACTTAAATTGAGTGTCACGCCTAAACCAAAGGACTTATGCACACACTTCAACATGTATTTAGTTCAGGATGACCACCTGAAGCCTAAATGAGCATTAATTTGACCACACAACTCATTCCTATGAAGATACATTCAAACTCACAAAACGTGCTCAGCTCGGGCTAAAAATGCATTTAAAGCAATAAAAACTCAAATTGAGTGTCACACCTAAACCAAAGGATTATGCACACACTTCAACATGTATTTTGTTCAGGATGACCTCCTGAAGCCTATATGAGCATTAATTTGACCACACAACTCATTCCTATGAAGATACATTCAAACTCACAAAACGTGCTCAGCTCGGGCTGAAAATGCATTTAAAGCAATAAAAACTCAAATTGAGTGTCACGCCTAAACCAAAGGACTTATGCGCACACTTCAACATGTATTTTGTTCAGGATGACCTCCTGAAGCCTATATGAGCATTAATTTGACCACACAACTCATTCCTATGAAGATACATTCAAACTCACAAAACGTGCTCAGCTCGGGCTGAAAATGCATTTAAAGCAATAAAAACTCAAATTGAGTGTCACGCCTAAACCAAAGGACTTATGCACACACTTCAACATGTATTTTGTTCAGGATGACCTCCTGAAGCCCATATGAGCATTAATTTGACTACACAACTCATTCCTATGAAGATACATTCAAACTCACAAAACGTGCTCAGCTCGGGCTGAAAATGCATTTAAAGCAATAAAAACTCAAATTGAGTGTCACGCCTAAACCAAAGGACTTATGCACACACTTCAACGTGTATTTTGTTCAGGATGACCACCTGAAGCCTAAATGAGCATTACTTTGACCACACAACTCATTCCTATAAAGATACATTCAAACTCACAAAACGTGCTCAGCTCGGGCTGAAAATGCATTTAAAGCAATAAAAACTCAAATTGAGTGTCACGCCTAAACCAAAGGACTTATGCACACACTTCAACATGTATTTTGTTCAGGATGACCACCTGAAGCCTAAATGAGCATTAATTTGACCACACAACTCATTCCTATGAAGATACATTCAAACTCACAAAACGTGCTCAGCTCGGGCTGAGAATGCATTTAAAGCAATAAAAACTCAAATTGAGTGTCACGCCTAAACCAAAGGACTTATGCACACACTTCAACATGTATTTTGTTCAGGATGACCTCTGAAGCCTAAATGAGCATTAATTTGACCACACAACTCATTCCTATGAAGATACATTCAAACTCACAAAACGTGCTCAGCTCGGGCTGAAAATGCATTTAAAGCAATAAAAACTCAAATTGAGTGTCACACCTAAACCAAAGGACTTATGCACACACTTCAACATGTATTTTGTTCAGGATGACCTCCTGAAGCCCATATGAGCATTAATATGACCACACAACTCATTCCTATGAAGATACATTCAAACTCACAAAACGTGCTCAGCTCGGGCTGAAAATGCATTTAAAGCAATAAAAACTCAAATTGAGTGTCACGCCTAAACCAAAGGACTTATGCACACACTTCAACATGTCTTTTGTTCAGGATGGCCTCCTGAAGCATAAATGAGCATTAATTTGACTACACAACTCATTCCAATGAAGATACATTCAAAGTCACAAAACGTGCTCAGCTCGGCCTGAAAATGCATTTAAAGCAATAAAAACTCAAATTGAGTGTCGCGCCCAAACCAAAGGACTTATGCACACACTTCAACATGTATTTTGTTCAGGATGAGATCCTGAAGCCTAAATGAGCATTAATTTGACCACACAACTCATTCCTATGAAGATACATTCAAACTCACAAAATGTGCTCAGCTTGGGCTCAAAATGCATTTAAAGCAATGAAAACTTAAATTGAGTGTCACGCCTAAACCAAAGGACTTATGCACACACTTCAACATGTATTTAGTTCAGGATGACCACCTGAAGCCTAAATGAGCATTAATTTGACCACACAACTCATTCCTATGAAGATACATTCAAACTCAGAAAACGTGCTCAGCTCGGGCTAAAAATGCATTTAAAGCAATAAAAACTCAAATTGAGTGTCACGCCTAAACCAAAGGACTTATGCACACACTTCAACATGTATTTTGTTCAGGATGACCTCCTTGAAGCCTAAATGAGCGATAATTTGACCACACAACTCATTCCTATGAAGATACATTCAAAGTCAGAAAGCGCGCTCAGCTCGGGCTGAAAATGCATTTAAAGCAATAAAAACTCAAATTGAGTGTCACACCTAAACCAAAGGACTTATGCACACACTTCAACATGTATTTTGTTCGGGATGACCACCTGAAGCCTAAATGAGCATTAATTTGACCACACAACTCATTCCTATGAAGATACATTCAAACTCACAAAACGTGCTCAGCTCGGGCTGAAAATGCATTTAAAGCAATAAAAACTCAAATTGAGTGTCACACCTAAACCAAAGGATTATGCACACACTTCAACATGTATTTTGTTCAGGATGACCTCCTGAAGCCTATATGAGCATTAATTTGACCACACAACTCATTCCTATGAAGATACATTCAAACTCACAAAACGTGCTCAGCTCGGGCTGAAAATGCATTTAAAGCAATAAAAACTCAAATTGAGTGTCACGCCTAAACCAAAGGACTTATGCACACACTTCAACATGTATTTTGTTCAGGATGACCTCCTGAAGCCTATATGAGCATTAATTTGACCACACAACTCATTCCTATGAAGATACATTCAAACTCACAAAACGTGCTCAGCTCGGGCTGAAAATGCATTTAAAGCAATAAAAACTCAAATTGAGTGTCACGCCTAAACCAAAGGACTTATGCACACACTTCAACATGTATTTTGTTCAGGATGACCTCCTGAAGCCCATATGAGCATTAATTTGACTACACAACTCATTCCTATGAAGATACATTCAAACTCACAAAACGTGCTCAGCTCGGGCTGAAAATGCATTTAAAGCAATAAAAACTCAAATTGAGTGTCACGCCTAAACCAAAGGACTTATGCACACACTTCAACGTGTATTTTGTTCAGGATGACCACCTGAAGCCTAAATGAGCATTACTTTGACCACACAACTCATTCCTATAAAGATACATTCAAACTCACAAAACGTGCTCAGCTCGGGCTGAAAATGCATTTAAAGCAATAAAAACTCAAATTGAGTGTCACGCCTAAACCAAAGGACTTATGCACACACTTCAACATGTATTTTGTTCAGGATGACCACCTGAAGCCTAAATGAGCATTAATTTGACCACACAACTCATTCCTATGAAGATACATTCAAACTCACAAAACGTGCTCAGCTCGGGCTGAGAATGCATTTAAAGCAATAAAAACTCAAATTGAGTGTCACGCCTAAACCAAAGGACTTATGCACACACTTCAACATGTATTTTGTTCAGGATGACCTCTGAAGCCTAAATGAGCATTAATTTGACCACACAACTCATTCCTATGAAGATACATTCAAACTCACAAAACGTGCTCAGCTCGGGCTGAAAATGCATTTAAAGCAATAAAAACTCAAATTGAGTGTCACGCCTAAACCAAAGGACTTATGCACACACTTCAACATGTATTTTGTTCAGGATGACCTCCTGAAGCCCATATGAGCATTAATATGACCACACAACTCATTCCTATGAAGATACATTCAAACTCACAAAACGTGCTCAGCTCGGGCTGAAAATGCATTTAAAGCAATAAAAACTCAAATTGAGTGTCACGCCTAAACCAAAGGACTTATGCACACACTTCAACATGTCTTTTGTTCAGGATGGCCTCCTGAAGCATAAATGAGCATTAATTTGACTACACAACTCATTCCAATGAAGATACATTCAAAGTCACAAAACGTGCTCAGCTCGGCCTGAAAATGCATTTAAAGCAATAAAAACTCAAATTGAGTGTCACGCCTAAACCAAAGGACTTATGCACACACTTCAACATGTATTTTGTTCAGGATGACCTCTGAAGCCTAAATGAGCATTAATTTGACCACACAACTCATTCCTATGAAGATACATTCAAACTCACAAAACGTGCTCAGCTCGGGCTGAAAATGCATTTAAAGCAATAAAAACTCAAATTGAGTGTCACGCCTAAACCAAAGGACTTATGCACACACTTCAACATGTATTTTGTTCAGGATGACCTCCTGAAGCCCATATGAGCATTAATATGACCACACAACTCATTCCTATGAAGATACATTCAAACTCACAAAACGTGCTCAGCTCGGGCTGAAAATGCATTTAAAGCAATAAAAACTCAAATTGAGTGTCACGCCTAAACCAAAGGACTTATGCACACACTTCAACATGTCTTTTGTTCAGGATGGCCTCCTGAAGCATAAATGAGCATTAATTTGACTACACAACTCATTCCAATGAAGATACATTCAAAGTCACAAAACGTGCTCAGCTCGGCCTGAAAATGCATTTAAAGCAATAAAAACTCAAATTGAGTGTCGCGCCCAAACCAAAGGACTTATGCACACACTTCAACATGTATTTTGTTCAGGATGACCTCCTGAAGCCTAAATGAGCATTAATTTGACCACACAACTCATTCCTATGAAGATACATTCAAACTCACAAAATGTGCTCAGCTTGGGCTCAAAATGCATTTAAAGCAATGAAAACTTAAATTGAGTGTCACGCCTAAACCAAAGGACTTATGCACACACTTCAACATGTATTTTGTTCAGGATGACCTCCTGAAGCCTAAATGAGCATTAATTTGACCACACAACTCATTCCTATGAAGATACATTCAAACTCACAAAACGTGCTCAGCTCGGGCTAAAAATGCATTTAAAGCAATAAAAACTCAAATTGAGTGTCACGCCTAAACCAAAGGACTTATGCACACACTTCAACATGTATTTTGTTCAGGATGACCACCTGAAGCCTAAATGAGCATTAATTTGACCACACAACTCATTCCTATGAAGATACATTCAAACTCACAAAACGTGCTCAGCTCGGGCTGAGAATGCATTTAAAGCAATAAAAACTCAAATTGAGTGTCACGCCTAAACCAAAGGACTTATGCACACACTTCAACATGTATTTTGTTCAGGATGACCTCTGAAGCCTAAATGAGCATTAATTTGACCACACAACTCATTCCTATGAAGATACATTCAAACTCACAAAACGTGCTCAGCTCGGGCTGAAAATGCATTTAAAGCAATAAAAACTCAAATTGAGTGTCACACCTAAACCAAAGGACTTATGCACACACTTCAACATGTATTTTGTTCAGGATGACCTCCTGAAGCCCATATGAGCATTAATATGACCACACAACTCATTCCTATGAAGATACATTCAAACTCACAAAACGTGCTCAGCTCGGGCTGAAAATGCATTTAAAGCAATAAAAACTCAAATTGAGTGTCACGCCTAAACCAAAGGACTTATGCACACACTTCAACATGTCTTTTGTTCAGGATGGCCTCCTGAAGCATAAATGAGCATTAATTTGACTACACAACTCATTCCAATGAAGATACATTCAAAGTCACAAAACGTGCTCAGCTCGGCCTGAAAATGCATTTAAAGCAATAAAAACTCAAATTGAGTGTGACGCCTAAACCAAAGGACCTATGCACACACTTCAACATGTACTTAGTTCAGGATAACCACCTGAAGCCTAAATGAGCATTAATTTGACCACACAACTCATTCCTATGAAGATACATTCAAACTCACAAAACGTGCTCAGCTCGGGCTGAAAATGCATTTAAAGCAATAAAAACTCAAAATGAGTGTCACGCCTAAACCAAAGGACTTATGCACACACTTCAACATGTATTTTGTTCAGGATGACCTCCTGAAGCCTAAATGAGCAATAATTTGACTACACAACTCATTCCTATGAAGATACATTCAAAGTCAGAAAACGTGCTCAGCTCGGGCTGAAAATGCATTTAAAGCAATAAAAACTCAAATTGAGTGTCACGCCTAAACCAAAGGACTTATGCACACACTTCAACATGTATTTTGTTCAGGATGACCTCCTGAAGCCCATATGAGCATTAATTTGACTACACAACTCATTCCTATGAAGATACATTCAAACTCACAAAACGTGCTCAGCTCGGGCTGAAAATGCATTTAAAGCAATAAAAACTCAAATTGAGTGTCACGCCTAAACCAAAGGACTTATGCACACACTTCAACGTGTGTTTTGTTCAGGATGACCTCCTTGAAGCCTAAATGAGCGATAATTTGACCACACAAGTCATTCCTATGAAGATACATTCAAAGTCAGAAAGCGCGCTCAGCTCGGGCTGAAAATGCATTTAAAGCAATAAAAACTCAAATTGAGTGTCACGCCTAAACCAAAGGACTTATGCACACACTTCAACATGTATTTTGTTCAGGATGACCTCCTGAAGCCCATATGAGCATTAATTTGACTACACAACTCATTCCTATGAAGATACATTCAAACTCACAAAACGTGCTCAGCTCGGGCTGAAAATGCATTTAAAGCAATAAAAACTCAAATTGAGTGTCACGCCTAAACCAAAGGACTTATGCACACACTTCAACGTGTGTTTTGTTCAGGATGACCACCTGAAGCCTAAATGAGCATTACTTTGACCACACAACTCATTCCTATGAAGATACATTCAAACTCACAAAACGTGCTCAGCTCGGGCTGAAAATGCATTTAAAGCAATAAAAACTCAAATTGAGTGTCACACCTAAACCAAAGGACTTATGCACACACTTCAACATGTATTTTTTTCAGGATGACCTCCTGAAGCCCATATGAGCATTAATTTGACCACACAACTCATTCCTATGAAGATACATTCAAACTCACAAAACATGCTCAGCTCGGGCTGAAAATGCATTTAAAGCAATAAAAACTCAAATTGAGTGTCACGCCTAAACCAAAGGACTTATGCACACACTTCAACATGTATTTTGTTCAGGATGACCACCTGAAGCCTAAATGAGCATTAATTTGACCACACAACTCATTCCTATGAAGATACATTCAAACTCACAAAACGTGCTCAACTCGGGCTGAAAATGCATTTAAAGCAATAAAAACTCAAATTGAGTGTCACGCCTAAACCAAAGGACTTATGCACACACTTCAACATGTATTTTTTTCAGGATGACCTCCTGAAGCCCATATGAGCATTAATTTGACCACACAACTCATTCCTATGAAGATACATTCTAACTCACAAAACATGCTCAGCTCGGGCTGAAAATGCATTTAAAGCAATAAAAACTCAAATTGAGTGTCACGCCTAAACCAAAGGACTTATGCACACACTTCAACATGTATTTTGTTCAGGATGACCACCTGAAGCCTAAATGAGCATTAATTTGACCACACAACTCATTCCTATGAAGATACATTCAAACTCACAAAACGTGCTCAACTCGGGCTGAAAATGCATTTAAAGCAATAAAAACTCAAATTGAGTGTCACGCCTAAACCAAAGGACTTATGCACACACTTCAACATGTATTTTGTTCAGGATGACCACCTGAAGCCTAAATGCGCATTCATTTGACGACACAACTCATTCCTATGAAGATACATTCTAACTCACAAAACGTGCTCAGCTCGGCCTGAAAATGCATTTAAAGCAATAAAAACTCAAATTGAGTGTCACGCCTAAACCAAAGGACTTATGCACACACTTCAACATGTATTTTGTTCAGGATGACCTCCTGAAGCCCATATGAGAATTAATTTGACCAGACAACTCATTCCTATGAAGATACATTCAAACTCACAAAACGTGCTCAGCTCGGGCTGAAAATGCATTTAAAGCAATAAAAACTCAAATTGAGTGTCATGCCTAAACCAAAGGACTTATGCACACACTTCAACATGTATTTTGTTCAGGATGACCTCCTGAAGCCTAAATGAGCATTAATTTGACCAGACAACTCATTCCTATGAAGATACATTCTAACTGACAAAACGTGCTCAGCTCGGCCTGAAAATGCATTTAAAGCAATAAAAACTCAAATTGAGTGTCACGCCCAAACCAAAGGACTTATGCACACACTTCAACATGTATTTAGTTCAGGATGACCACCTGAAGCCTAAATGAGCATTAATTTGACCACACAACTCATTCCTATGAAGATACATTCAAACTCACAAAACGTGCTCATCTCGGGCTGAAAATGCATTTAAAGCAATAAAAACTCAAATTGAGTGTCACGCCTAAACCAAAGGACTTATGCACACACTTCAACATGTATTTTGTTCAGGATGACCACCTGAAGCCTAAATGAGCATTAATTTGACCACACAACTCATTCTATGAAGATACATTCAAACTCACAAAACGTGCTCAGCTCAGGCTGAAAATGCATTTAAAGCAATAAAAACTCAAATTGAGTGTCACGCCTAAACCAAAGGACTTATGCACACACTTCAACATGTATTTTGTTCAGGATGACCTCCTGAAGCCTAAATGAGCAATAATTTGACCACACAACTCATTCCTATGAAGAAACATTTAAACTCACAAAACGTGCTCAGCTCGGGCTGAAAATGCATTTAAAGCAATAAAAACTCAAATTGAGTGTCACGCCTAAACCAAAGCACTTATGCACACACTTCAACATGTATTTTGTTCAGGATGACCACCTGAAGCCTAAATGAGCATTAATTTGACCACACAACTCATTCCTATGAAGATACATTCAAACTCACAAAACGTGCTCAGCTCGGGCTGAAAATGCATTTAAAGCAATAAAAACTCAAATTGAGTGTCACACCTAAACCAAAGGACTTATGCACACACTTCAACATGTATTTTGTTCAGGATGACCTCCTGAAGCCCATATGAGAATTAATTTGACCAGACAACTCATTCCTATGAAGATACATTCAAACTCACAAAACGTGCTCAGCTCGGCCTGAAAATGCATTTAAAGCAATAAAAACTCAAATTGAGTGTCACGCCTAAACCAAAGGACTTATGCACACACTTCAACATGTATTTTGTTCTGGATGACCTCCTGAAGCCTAATGAGCAATAATTTGACCACACAACTCATTCCTATGAAGATACATTCAAAGTCAGAAAGCGCGCTCAGCTCGGGCTGAAAATGCATTTAAAGCAATAAAAACTCAAATTGAGTGTCACGCCTAAACCAAAGGACTTATGCACACACTTCAACATGTATTTAGTTCAGGATGACCACCTGAAGCCTAAATGAGCATTAATTTGACCACACAACTCATTCCTATGAAGATACATTCAAACTCACAAAACGTGCTCAGCTCAGGCTGAAAATGCATTTAAAGCAATAAAAACTCAAATTGAGTGTCACACCTAAACCAAAGGACTTATGCACACACTTCAACATGTATTTTGTTCAGGATGACCTCCTGAAGCCCATATGAGCATTAATTTGACCACACAACTCATTCCTATGAAGATACATTCAAACTCTCAAAACGTGCTCAGCTCGGGCTGAAAATGCATTTAAAGCAATAAAAACTCAAATTGAGTGTCACGCCTAAACAAAAGGACTTATGCACACACTTCAACATGTATTTTGTTCAGGATGACCTCCTGAAGCCTAAATAAGCATTAATTTGACCACACAACTCATTCCTATGAAGATACATTCAAACTCACAAAACGTGCTCAGCTCGGGCTGAAAATGCATTTAAAGCAATAAAAACTCAAATTGAGTGTCACACCTAAACCAAAGGACTTATGCACACACTTCAACATGTATTTTGTTCAGGATGACCTCCTGAAGCCCATATGAGCATTAATTTGACCACACAACTCATTCCTATGAAGATACATTCAAACTCACAAAACGTGCTCAGCTCGGGCTGAAAATGCATTTAAAGCAATAAAAACTCAAATTGAGTGTCACGCCTAAACCAAAGGACTTATGCACACACTTCAACATGTATTTTGTTCAGGATGACCTCCTGAAGCCCATATGAGCATTAATTTGACCACACAACTCATTCCTATGAAGATACATTCAAACTCACAAAACGTGCTCAGCTCGGGCTGAAAATGCATTTAAAGCAATAAAAACTCAAATTGAGTGTCACGCCTAAACCAAAGGACTTATGCACACACTTCAACATGTATTTTGTTCAGGATGACCTCCTGAAGCCTAAATGAGCAATAATTTGACCACACAACTCATTCCTATGAAGATACATTCAAACTCAAAAAACGTGCTCAGCTCTGGCTGAAAATGCATTTAAAGCAATAAAAACTCAAATTGAGTGTCACACCTAAACCAAAGGACTTATGCACACACTTCAACATGTATTTTGTTCAGGATGACCTCCTAAAGCCCATATGAGCATTAATTTGACCACACAACTCATTCCTATGAAGATACATCCAAACTCACAAAACGTGCTCAGCTCGGGCTGAAAATGCATTTAAAGCAATAAAAACTCAAATTGAGTGTCACGCCTAAACCAAAGGACTTATGCACACACTTCAACATGTATTTTGTTCAGGATGACCACCTGAAGCCTAAATGAGCATTAATTTGACCACACAACTCATTCCTATGAAGATACATTCAAACTCACAAAACGTGCTCAACTCGGGCTGAAAATGCATTTAAAGCAATAAAAACTCAAATTGAGTGTCACGCCTAAACCAAAGGACTTATTTACACACTTCAACATGTATTTTGTTCAGGATGACCTCCTGAAGCCCATATGAGCATTAATTTGACGCCTAAACCAAAGGACTTATGCACACACTTCAACATGTATTTTGTTCAAGATGACCTCCTGAAGCCTAAATGAGCATTCATTTGACGACACAACTCATTCCTATGAAGATACATTCTAACTCACAAAACGTGCTCAGCTCGGCCTGAAAATGCATTTAAAGCAATAAAAACTCAAATTGAGTGTCACGCCCAAATCAAAGGACTTATGCACACACTTCAACATGTATTTTGTTCAAGATGTCCTCCTGAAGCCTAAATGAGCATTAATATGATCACACATCTCATTCCTATGAAGATACATTCAAACTCACAAAATGTGCTCAGCTTGGGCTCAAAATGCATTTAAAGCAATAAAAACTCAAATTGCTTGACACGCCTAAACCAAAGGGCTTATGCACACACTTCAACATGTATTTAGTTCAGGATGTCCTCCTGAAGCCTAAATGAGCATTAATTTGACTACACAACTCATTCCTATGAAGATACATTCAAAGTCAGAAAGCGCGCTCAGCTCGGGCTGAAAATGCATTTAAAGCAATAAAAACTCAAATTGAGTGTCACGCCTAAAGCAAAGGACTTATGCACACACTTCAACATGTATTTTGTTCAAGATGACCTCCTGAAGCCTAAATGCGCATTCATTTGACGACACAACTCATTCCTATGAAAATACATTCTAACTCACAAAACGTGCTCAACTCGGCCTGAAAATGCATTTAAAGCAATAAAAACTCAAATTGAGTGTCACGCCCAAACCAAAGGACTTATGCACACACTTCAACATGTATTTAGTTCAGGATGACCACCTGAAGCCTAAATGAGCATTAATTTGACCACACAACTCATTCCTATGCAGATACATTCAAACTCACAAAACGTGCTCATCTCGGGCTGAAAATGCATTTAAAGCAATAAAAACTCAAATTGAGTGTCACGCCTAAACCAAAGGACTTATGCACACACTTCAACATGTATTTTGTTCAGGATGACCACCTGAAGCCTAAATGAGCATTAATTTGACCACACAACTCATTCCTATGAAGATACATTCAAACTCACAAAACGTGCTCAACTCGGGCTGAAAATGCATTTAAAGCAATAAAAACTCAAATTGAGTGTCACGCCTAAACCAAAGGACTTATGCACACACTTCAACATGTATTTTGTTCAGGATGACCACCTGAAGCCTAAATGCGCATTCATTTGACGACACAACTCATTCCTATGAAGATACATTCTAACTCACAAAACGTGCTCAGCTCGGCCTGAAAATGCATTTAAAGCAATAAAAACTCAAATTGAGTGTCACGCCTAAACCAAAGGACTTATGCACACACTTCAACATGTATTTTGTTCAGGATGACCTCCTGAAGCCCATATGAGAATTAATTTGACCAGACAACTCATTCCTATGAAGATACATTCAAACTCACAAAACGTGCTCAGCTCGGGCTGAAAATGCATTTAAAGCAATAAAAACTCAAATTGAGTGTCATGCCTAAACCAAAGGACTTATGCACACACTTCAACATGTATTTTGTTCAGGATGACCTCCTGAAGCCTAAATGAGCATTAATTTGACCAGACAACTCATTCCTATGAAGATACATTCTAACTGACAAAACGTGCTCAGCTCGGCCTGAAAATGCATTTAAAGCAATAAAAACTCAAATTGAGTGTCACGCCCAAACCAAAGGACTTATGCACACACTTCAACATGTATTTAGTTCAGGATGACCACCTGAAGCCTAAATGAGCATTAATTTGACCACACAACTCATTCCTATGAAGATACATTCAAACTCACAAAACGTGCTCATCTCGGGCTGAAAATGCATTTAAAGCAATAAAAACTCAAATTGAGTGTCACGCCTAAACCAAAGGACTTATGCACACACTTCAACATGTATTTTGTTCAGGATGACCACCTGAAGCCTAAATGAGCATTAATTTGACCACACAACTCATTCTATGAAGATACATTCAAACTCACAAAACGTGCTCAGCTCAGGCTGAAAATGCATTTAAAGCAATAAAAACTCAAATTGAGTGTCACGCCTAAACCAAAGGACTTATGCACACACTTCAACATGTATTTTGTTCAGGATGACCTCCTGAAGCCTAAATGAGCAATAATTTGACCACACAACTCATTCCTATGAAGATACATTTAAACTCACAAAACGTGCTCAGCTCGGGCTGAAAATGCATTTAAAGCAATAAAAACTCAAATTGAGTGTCACGCCTAAACCAAAGGACTTATGCACACACTTCAACATGTATTTTGTTCAGGATGACCACCTGAAGCCTAAATGAGCATTAATTTGACCACACAACTCATTCCTATGAAGATACATTCAAACTCACAAAACGTGCTCAGCTCGGGCTGAAAATGCATTTAAAGCAATAAAAACTCAAATTGAGTGTCACACCTAAACCAAACGACTTATGCACACACTTTAACATGTATTTAGTTCCGGATGACCACCTGAACCCTAAATGAGCATTAATTTGACCACACAACTCATTCCTATAAAGATACATTCAAACTCACAAAACGTGCTCAACTCGGCCTGAAAATGCATTTAAAGCAATAAAAACTCAAATTGAGTGTCACGCCTAAACCAAAGGACTTATGCACACACTTCAACATGTATTTTGTTCAGGATGACCTCCTGAAGCCCATATGAGCATTAATTTGACTACACAACTCATTCCTATGAAGATACATTCAAACTCACAAAACGTGCTCAGCTCGGGCTGAAAATGCATTTAAAGCAATAAAAACTCAAATTGAGTGTCACGCCTAAACCAAAGGACTTATGCGCACACTTCAACATGTATTTTGTTCAGGATGACCACCTGACGCCTAAATGAGCATTAATTTGACCACACAACTCATTCCTATGAAGATACATTCAAACTCACAAAACATGCTCAACTCGGGCTGAAAATATATTTAAAGCAATAAAAACTCAAATTGAGTGTCACGCCTAAACCAAAGGACTTATGCTCACACTTTAACATGTATTTAGTTCAGGATGACCACCTGAAGCCTAAATGAGCATTAATTTGACTACACAACTCATTCCTATGAAGATACATTCAAACTCACAAAACGTGCTCAGCTCGGGCTGAAAATGCATTTAAAGCAATAAAACCTCAAATTGAGTGTCACACCTAAACCAAAGGACTTATGCACACACTTCAACATGTATTTTGTTCAGGATGACCTCCTGAAGCCCATATGAGCATTAATTTGACTACACAACTCATTCCTATAAAGATACATTCAAACTCACAAAACGTGCTCAGCTCGGGCTGAAAATGCATTTAAAGCAATAAAAACTCAAATTGAGTGTCACGCCTAAACCAAAGGACTTATGCACACACTTCAACATGTATTTAGTTCAGGATGACCACCTGAAGCCTAAATGAGCATTAATTTGACCACACAACTCATTCCTATGAAGATACATTCAAACTCACAAAACGTGCTCAACTCGGGCTGAAAATGCATTTTAAGCAATAAAAACTCAAATTGAGTGTCACGCCTAAACCAAAGGACTTATGCACACACTTCAACATGTATTTTGTTCAGGATGACCTCCTGAAGCCCATATGAGCATTAATTTGACTACACAACTCATTCCTATGAAGATACATTCAAACTCACAAAACGTGCTCAGCTCGGGCTGAAAATGCATTTAAAGCAATAAAAACTCAAATTGAGTGTCACGCCTAAACCAAAGGACTTATGCACACACTTCAACATGTATTTTTTTCAGGATGACCACCTGACGCCTAAATGAGCATTAATTTGACCACACAACTCATTCCTATGAAGATACATTCAAACTCACAAAACGTGCTCAACTCGGGCTGAAAATGCATTTAAAGCAATAAAAACTCAAATTGAGTGTCACGCCTAAACCAAAGGACTTATGCTCACACTTCAACATGTATTTAGTTCAGGATGACCACCTGAAGCCTAAATGAGCATTAATTTGACTACACAACTCATTCCTATGAAGATACATTGAAACTCACAAAACGTGCTCAGCTCGGGCTGAAAATGCATTTAAAGCAATAAAAACTCAAATTGAGTGTCACACCTAAACCAAAGGACTTATGCACACACTTCAACATGTATTTTGTTCAGGATGACCTCCTGAAGCCCATATGAGCATTAATTTGACTACACAACTCATTCCTATAAAGATACATTCAAACTCACAAAACGTGCTCAGCTCGGGCTGAAAATGCATTTAAAGCAATAAAAACTCAAATTGAGTGTCACACCTAAACCAAAGGACTTATGCACACACTTCAACATGTATTTAGTTCAGGATGACCACCTGAAGCCTAAATGAGCATTAATTTGACCACACAACTCATTCCTATGAAGATACATTCAAACTCACAAAAAGCGCTCAGCTCGGGCTGAAAATGCATTTAAAGCAATAAAAACTCAAATTTAGTGTCACACCTAAACCAAAGGACTTATGCACACACTTCAACATGTATTTAGTTCAGGATGACATCCTGAAGCCCATATGAGCATTAATTTGACTACACAACTCATTCCTATGAAGATACATTCAAAGTCAGGAAGCGCGCTCAGCTCGGGCTGAAAATGCATTTAATTTCAAGCAATAAAAACTCAAATTGAGTGTCACGCCTAAACCAAAGGACTCATGCACACACTTCAACATGTATTTTGTTCACGATGACCACCTGAAGCCTAAATGAGCATTAATTTGACCACACAACTCATTCCTATGAAGATACATTCAAACACACAAAACGTGCTCAGCTCGGCCTGAAAATGCATTTAAAGGAATAAAAACTCAAATTGAGTGTCACGCCTAAACCAAAGGACTTATGCACACACTTCAACATGTATTTTGTTCAGGATGACCACCTGACGCCTAAATGAGCATTAATTTGACCACACAACTCATTCCTATGAAGATACATTCAAACTCACAAAACGTGCTCAGCTCGGGCTGAAAATGCTTTTAAAGCAATAAAAACTCAAATTGAGTGTCACGCCTAAACCAAAGGACTTATGCACACACTTCAACATGTATTTTGTTCAGGATGACCTCCTGAAGCCTAAATCAGCAATAATTTGACCACACAACTCATTCCTATGAAGATACATTCAAAGTCAGAAAGCGCGCTCAGCTCGGGCTGAAAATGCATTTAATTTAAAGCAATAAAAACTCAAATTGAGTGTCACGCCTAAACCAAAGGACGTATGCACACACTTCAACATGTATTTAGTTCAGGATGACCACCTGAAGCCTAAATGAGCATTAATTTGACCACACAACTCATTCCTATGAAGATACATTCAAACTCACAAAACGTGCTCAGCTTGGGCTGAAAATGCATTTAAAGCAATAAAAACTCAAATTGAGTGTCACACCTAAACCAAGGGACTTATGCACACACTTCAACATGTATTTTGTTCAGGATGACCTCCTGAAGCCCATATGAGCATTAATTTGACTACACAACTCATTCCTATGAAGATACATTCAAACTCACAAAACGTGCTCAGCTCGGGCTGAAAATGCATTTAAAGCAATAAAAACTCAAA
The DNA here is from genome assembly GCF_054856545.1 of Hippocampus guttulatus. Taxonomy (NCBI): domain Eukaryota; kingdom Metazoa; phylum Chordata; class Actinopteri; order Syngnathiformes; family Syngnathidae; genus Hippocampus; species Hippocampus guttulatus. The sequence continues at coordinate 182,813 of NC_141271.1, forward strand.
TTGAGTGTCACGCCTAAACCAAAGGACTTATGCACACACTTCAACATGTATTTAGTTCAGGATGACCACCTGAAGCCTAAATGAGCATTAATTTGACCACACAACTCATTCCTATGAAGATATATTCAAACTCACAAAACATGCTCAGCTCGGGCTGAAAATGCATTTAAAGCAATAAAAACTCAAATTGAATGTCACGCCTAAACCAAAGGACTTAAGCACACACTTCAACATGTACTTAGTTCAGGATGTCCTCCTGAAGCCTAAATGAGCATTAATTTGACCACACAACTCATTCCTATGAAGATACATTCAAACTCACAAAACGTGCTCAGCTCGGGCTGAAAATGCATTTAAAGCAATAAAAACTCAAATTGAGTCTCACGCCTAAACCAAAGGACTTATGCACACACTTCAACATGTATTTTGTTCAGGATGACCTCCTGAAGCCCATATGAGCATTAATTTGACTACACAACTCATTCCTATGAAGATACATTCAAACTCATAAAACGTGCTCAGCTCGGGCTGAAAATGCATTTAAAGCAATAAAAACTCAAATTGAGTGTCACGCCTAAACCAAAGGACTTATCCACACACTTCAACATGTATTTTGTTCAGGATGACCTCCTGAAGCCCATATGAGCATTAATTTGACTACACAACTCATTCCTATGAAGATACATTCAAACTCACAAAGCGCGCTCAGCTCGGGCTGAAAATGCATTTAAAGCAATAAAAACTCAAATTGAGTGTCACGCCTAAACCAAAGGAATTATGCACACACTTCAACATGTATTTAGTTCAGGATGACCACCTGAAGCCTAAATGAGCATTAATTTGACCACACAACTCATTCCTATGACGATACATTCAAACTCACAAAACGTGCTCAGCTTGGGCTGAAAATGCATTTAAAGCAATAAAAACTCAAATTGAGTGTCACGCCTAAACCAAGGGACTTATGCACACACTTCAACATGTATTTTGTTCAGGATGACCTCCTGAAGCCCATATGAGCATTAATTTGACTACACAACTCATTCCTATGAAGATACATTCAAACTCACAAAACGTGCTCAGCTCGGGCTGAAAATGCATTTAAAGCAATAAAAACTCAAATTGAGTGTCAAGCCTAAACCAAAGGACTTATGCACACACTTCAACATGTATTTAGTTCAGGATGACCACCTGAAGCCTAAATGAGCATTAATTTGACCACACAACTCATTCCTATGAAGATACATTCAAACTCACAAAACGTGCTCAGCTCGGGCTGAAAATGCATTTAAAGCAATAAAAACTCAAATTGAGTCTCACGCCTAAACCAAAGGACTTATGCACACACTTCAACATGTATTTTGTTCAGGATGACCTCCTGAAGCCCATATGAGCATTAATTTGACTACACAACTCATTCCTATGAAGATACATTCAAACTCATAAAACGTGCTCAGCTCGGGCTGAAAATGCATTTAAAGCAATAAAAACTCAAATTGAGTGTCACGCCTAAACCAAAGGACTTATGCACACACTTCAACATGTATTTTGTTCAGGATGACCTCCTGAAGCCCATATGAGCATTAATTTGACTACACAACTCATTCCTATGAAGATACATTCAAACTCACAAAGCGCGCTCAGCTCGGGCTGAAAATGCATTTAAAGCAATAAAAACTCAAATTGAGTGTCACGCCTAAACCAAAGGAATTATGCACACACTTCAACATGTATTTAGTTCAGGATGACCACCTGAAGCCTAAATGAGCATTAATTTGACCACACAACTCATTCCTATGAAGATACATTCAAACTCACAAAACGTGCTCAGCTCGGGCTGAAAATGCATTTAAAGCAATAAAAACTCAAATTGAGTGTCACGCCTAAACCAAGGGACTTATGCACACACTTCAACATGTATTTTGTTCAGGATGACCTCCTGAAGCCCATATGAGCATTAATTTGACTACACAACTCATTCCTATGAAGATACATTCAAACTCACAAAACGTGCTCAGCTCGGGCTGAAAATGCATTTAAAGCAATAAAAACTCAAATTGAGTGTCACGCCTAAACCAAAGGACTTATGCACACACTTCAACATGTATTTAGTTCAGGATGACCACCTGAAGCCTAAATGAGCATTAATTTGACCACACAACTCATTCCTATGAAGATACATTCAAACTCACAAAACGTGCTCACCTCGGGCTGAAAATGCATTTAAAGCAATAAAAACTCAAATTGAGTGTCACGCCTAAACCAAAGGACTTATGCACACACTTCAACATGTATTTTGTTCAGGATGACCTCCTGAAGCCCATATGAGCATTAATTTGACCACACAACTCATTCCTATGAAGATACATTCAAACACACAAAACGTGCTCAGCTCGGCCTGAAAATGCATTTAAAGCAATAAAAACTCAAATTGAGTGTCACGCCTAAACCAAAGGACTTATGCACACACTTCAACATGTATTTTGTTCAGGACGACCACCTGACGCCTAAATGAGCATTAATTTGACCACACAACTCATTCCTATGAAGATACATTCAAACTCACAAAACGTGCTCAGCTCGGGCTGAAAATGCATTTAAAGCAATAAAAACTCAAATTGAGTGTCACGCCTAAACCAAAGGACTTATGCACACACTTCAACATGTATTTAGTTCAGGATGACCACCTGAAGCCTAAATGAGCATTAATTTGACCACACAACTCATTCCTATGAAGATACATTCAAACTCACAAAACGTGCTCAGCTCGGGCTGAAAATGCATTTAAAGCAATAAAAACTCAAATTGACTGTCACACCTAAACCAAAGGACTTATGCACACACTTCAACATGTATTTTGTTCAGGATGACCTCCTGAAGCCCATATGAGCATTAATTTGACTACACAACTTATTCCTATGAAGATACATTCAAACTCACAAAACGTGCTCAGCTCGGGCTGAAAATGCATTTAAAGCAATAAAAACTCAAATTGAGTGTCACGCCTAAACCAAAGGACTTATGCACACACTTCAACATGTATTTTGTTCAGGATGACCTCCTGAAGCCTAAATAAGCATTAATTTGACCACACAACTCATTCCTATGAAGATACATTCAAACTCACAAAACGCGCTCAGCTCGGGCTGAAAATGCATTTAAAGCAATAAAAACTCAAATTGAGTGTCACACCTAAACCAAAGGACTTATGCACACACTTCAACATGTATTTTGTTCAGGATGACCTCCTGAAGCCCATATGAGCATTAATTTGACTACACAACTCATTCCTATGAAGATACATTCAAACTCACAAAACGTGCTCAGCTCGGGCTGAAAATGCATTTAAAGCAATAAAAACTCAAATTGAGTGTCACGCCTAAACCAAAGGACTTATGCACACACTTCAACATGTATTTTGTTCAGGATGACTTCCTGAAGCCCATATGAGCATTAATTTGACTACACAACTCATTCCTATGAAGATACATTCAAACTCACAAAACGTGCTCAGCTCCGGCTGAAAATGCATTTAAAGCAATAAAAACTCAAATTGAGTCTCACGCCTAAACCAAAGGACTTATGCACACACTTCAACATGTATTTAGTTCAGGATGACCACCTGAAGCCTAAATGAGCATTAATTTGACCACACAACTCATTCCTATGAAGATACATTCAAACTCACAAAACGTGCTCAACTCGGGCTGAAAATGCATTTAAAGCAATAAAAACTCAAATTGAGTGTCACGCCTAAACCAAAGGATTTATGCACACACTTCAACATGTATTTTGTTCAGGATGACCTCCTGAAGCCCATATGAGCATTAATTTGACTACACAACTCATTCCTATGAAGATACATTCAAACTCACAAAACGTGCTCAGCTCGGGCTGAAAATGCATTTAAAGCAATAAAAACTCAAATTGAGCGTCACACCTAAACCAAAGGACTTATGCACACACTTCAACATGTATTTTGTTCAGGATGACTTCCTGAAGCCCATATGAGCATTAATTTGACTACACAACTCATTCCTATGAAGATACATTCAAACTCACAAAACGTGCTCAGCTCGGGCTGAAAATGCATTTAAAGCAATAAAAACTCAAATTGAGTGTCACACCTAAACCAAAGGACTTATGCACACACTTCAACATGTATTTTGTTCAGGACGACCACCTGAAGCCTAAATGAGCATTAATTTGACCACACAACTAATTCCTATGAAGATACATTCAAACTCACAAAACGTGCTCAGCTCGGGCTGAAAATGCATTTAAAGCAATAAAACTCAAATTGAGTGTCACACCTAAACCAAAGGACTTATTCACACACTCCAACGTGTATTTTGTTCAGGATGACCTCCTGAAGCCCAAATAAGCATTAATTTGACTACACAACTTATTCCTATGAAGATACATTCAAAATCACAAAACGTGCTCAGCTCGGGCTGAAAATGCATTTAAAGCAATAAAAACTCAAATTGAGTGTCACGCCTAAACCAAAGGACTTATGCACACACTTCAACATGTATTTTGTTCAGGATGACCTCCTGAAGCCTAAATAAGCATTAATTTGACCACACAACTCATTCCTATGAAGATACATTCAAACTCACAAAACGCGCTCAGCTCGGGCTGAAAATGCATTTAAAGCAATAAAAACTCAAATTTAGTGTCACACCTAAACCAAAGGACTTATGCACACACTTCAACATGTATTTAGTTCAGGATGACATCCTGAAGCCCATATGAGCATTAATTTGACTACACAACTTATTCCTATGAAGATACATTCAAACTCACAAAACGTGCTCAGCTCGGGCTGAAAATGCATTTAAAGCAATAAAAACTCAAATTGAGTGTCACACCTAAACCAAAGGACTTATGCACACACTTCAACATGTATTTTGTTCAGGATGACCTCCCGAAGCCCATATCAGCATTAATTTGACCACACAACTCATTCCTATGAAGATACATTCAAACTCACAAAACGTGCTCAGCTCGGGCTGAAAATGCATTTAAAGCAATAAAAACTCAAATTGAGTGTCACGCCTAAACCAAAGGACTCATGCACACACTTCAACATGTATTTTGTTCAGGATGACCTCCTGAAGCCCATATGAGCATTAATTTGACTACACAACTCATTCCTATGAAGATACATTCAAACTCACAAAACGTGCTCAGCTCGGGCTGAAAATGCATTTAAAGCAATAAAAACTCAAATTGAGTGTCACGCCTAAACCAAAGGACTTATGCACACACTTCAACATGTATTTAGTTCAGGATGACCACCTGAAGCCTAAATGAGCATTAATTTGACCACACAACTCATTCCTATGAAGATACATTCAAACTCACAAAACGTGCTCAGCTCGGGCTGAAAATGCATTTAAAGCAATAAAAACTCAAATTGAGCGTCACACCTAAACCAAAGGACTTATGCACACACTTCAACATGTATTTTGTTCAGGATGACCTCCTGAAGCCTAAATAAGCATTAATTTGACCACACAACTCATTCCTATGAAGATACATTCAAACTCAGAAAACACGCTCAGCTCGGGCTGAAAATGCATTTAAAGCAATAAAAACTCAAATTGAGTGTCACACCTAAACCAAAGGACTTATGCACACACTTCAACATGTATTTAGTTCAGGATGACCACCTGAAGCCTAAATGAGCATTAATTTGACCACACATCTCATTCCTATGAAGATACATTCAAACTCACAAAACATGCTCAGCTCGGGCTGAAAATGCATTTAAAGCAATAAAAACTCAAATTGAATGTCACGCCTAAACCAAAGGACTTATGCACACACTTCAACATGTATTTTGTTCAGGACGACCACCTGAAGCCTACATGAGCATTAATTTGACCACACAACTCATTCTATGAAGATACATTCAAACTCACAAAACGTGCTCAGCTCGGGCTGAAAATGCATTTAAAGCAATAAAAACTCAAATTGAGTGTCACACCTAAACCAAAGGACTTTTGCACACACTTCAACATGTATTTGTTCAGGATGACCTCCTGAAGCCCATATGAGCATTAATTTGACCACACAACTCATTCCTATGAAGATACATTCAAACTCACAAAACGTGCTCAGCTCGGGCTGAAAATGCATTTAAAGCAATAAAAACTCAAATTGAGTGTCACGCCTAAACCAAAGGACTTACGCACACACTTCAACATGTATTTTGTTCAGGATGACCACCTGACGCCTAAATGAGCATTAATTTGACCACACAACTCATTCCTATGAAGATACATTCAAACTCACAAAACTGGCTCAGCTCGGGCTGAAAATGCATTTAAAGCAATAAAAACTCAAATTGAGTGTCACGCCTAAACCAAAGGACTTATGCACACACTTCAACATGTATTTTGTTCAGGATGACCTCCTGAAGCCTAAATCAGCAATAATTTGACCACACAACTCATTCCTATGAAGATACATTCAAAGTCAGAAAGCGCGCTCAGCTCGGGCTGAAAATGCATTTAATTTAAAGCAATAAAAACTCAAATTGAGTGTCACACCTAAACCTAAGTACTTATGCACACACTTCAACATGTATTTTGTTCAGGATGACCTCCTGAAGCCCATATGAGCATTAATTTGACTACACAACTCATTCCTATGAAGATACATTCAAACACACAAAACGTGCTCAGCTCGGCCTGAAAATGCATTTAAAGCAATAAAAACTCAAATTGAGTGTCACACCTAAACCAAAGGAATTATGCACACACTTCAACATGTATTTAGTTCAGGATGACCACCTGAAGCCTAAATGAGCATTAATTTGACCACACAACTCATTCCTATGAAAATACATTCAAACTCACAAAACGTGCTCAGCTCGGGCTGAAAATGCATTTAAAGCAATAAAAACTCAAATTGAGTGTCACGCCCAAACCAAAGGAATTATGCACACACTTCAACATGTATTTTGTTCAGGATGACCACCTGAAGCCTAAATGAGCATTAATTTGACCACACAACTCATTCCTATGAAGATACATTCAAACTCACAAAACGTGCTCAACTCGGGCTGAAAATGCATTTAAAGCAATAAAAACTCAAATTGAGTGTCACGCCTAAACCAAAGGACTTATGCACACACTTCAACATGTATTTTGTTCAGGATGACCTCCTGAAGCCCATATGAGCATTAATTTGACCACACAACTCATTCCTATGAAGATACATTCAAACACACAAAACGTGCTCAGCTCGGCCTTCAAATGCATTTAAAGCAATAAAAACTCAAATTGAGTGTCACGCCTAAACCAAAGGACTTATGCACACACTTCAACATGTATTTTGTTCAGGATGACCACCTGACGCCTAAATGAGCATTAATTTGACCACACAACTCATTCCTATGAAGATAAATTCAAACTCACAAAACGTGCTCAGCTCGGGCTGAAAATGCATTTAAAGCAATAAAAACTCATATTGAGTGTCACGCCTAAACCAAAGGACTTATACACACACTTCAACATGTATTTTGTTCAGGATGACCTCCTGAAGCCTAAATCAGCAATAATTTGACCACACAACTCATTCCTATGAAGATACATTCAAAGTCAGAAAGTGCGCTCAGCTCGGGCTGAAAATGCATTTAATTTAAAGCAATAAAAACTCAAATTGAGTGTCACGCCTAAACCAAAGGACTTATGCACACACTTCAACATGTATTTAGTTCAGGATGACCACCTGAAGCCTAAATGAGCATTAATTTGACCACACAACTCATTCCTATGAAGATACATTCAAACTCACAAAACGTGCTCAGCTCGGGCTGAAAATGCATTTAAAGCAATAAAAACTCAAATTGAGTGTCACGCCTAAACCAAAGGACTTATTCACACATTTCAACATGTATTTTGTTCAGGATGACCTCCTGAAGCCTAAATAAGCATTAATTTGACCACACAACTCATTCCTATGAAGATACATTCAAACTCACAAAACGCGCTCAGCTCGGGCTGAAAATGCATTTAAAGCAATAAAAACTCAAATTGAGTGTCACACCTAAACCAAAGGACTTATGCACACACTTCAACATGTATTTAGTTGAGGATGACCACCTGAAGCCTAAATGAGCATTAATCTGACCACACAACTCATTCCTATGAAGATACATTCAAACTCACAAAACATGCTCAGCTCGGGCTGAAAATGCATTTAAAGCAATAAAAACTCAAATTGAATGTCACGCCTAAACCAAAGGACTTATGCACACACTTCAACATGTATTTTGTTCAGGATGACCACCTGAAGCCTAAATGAGCATTAATTTGACCACACAACTCATTCCTATGAAGATACATTCAAATTCAAAAAACGTGCTCAGCTCGGGCTGAAAATGCATTTAATTTAAAGCAATAAAAACTCAAATTGAGTGTCACACCTAAACCAAAGGACTTATGCACACACTTCAACATGTATTTTGTTCAGGATGACCTCCTGAAGCCCATATGAGCATTAATTTGACCACACAACTCATTCCTATGAAGATACATTCAAACTCACAAAACGTGCTCAGCTCGGGCTGAAAATGCATTTAAAGCAATAAAAACTCAAATTGAGTGTCACGCCTAAACCAAAGGACTTATGCACACACTTCAACATGTATTTTGTTCACGATGACCACCTGAAGCCTAAATGAGCATTAATTTGACCACACAACTCATTCCTATGAAGATACATTCAAACTCACAAAACGTCCTCAACTCGGGCTGAAAATGCATTTAAAGCAATAAAAGCTCAAATTGAGTGTCACGCCTAAACCAAAGGACTTATGCACACACTTCAACATGTATTTTGTTCAGGATGACCTCCTGAAGCCCATATGAGCATTAATTTGACCACACAACTCATTCCTATGAAGATACATTCAAACACACAAAACGTGCTCAGCTCGGCCTGAAAATGCATTTAAAGCAATAAAAACTCAAATTGAGTGTCACGCCCAAACCAAAGGACTTATGCACACACTTCAACATGTATTTTGTTCAGGATGACCTCCTGAAGCCCATATGAGCATTAATTTGACCACACAACTCATTCCTATGAAGATACATTCAAACTCACAAAACGTGCTCAGCTTGGGCTGAAAATGCATTTAAAGCAATAAAAACTCAAATTGAGTGTCACGCCTAAACCAAAGGACTTATGCACACACTTCAACATGTATTTTGTTCACGATGACCACCTGAAGCCTAAATGAGCATTAATTTGACCACACAACTCATTCCTATGAAGATACATTCAAACTCACAAAACGTGCTCAACTCGGGCTGAAAATGCATTTAAAGCAATAAAAGCTCAAATTGAGTGTCACGCCTAAACCAAAGGACTTATGCACACACTTAAACATGTATTTTGTTCAGGATGACCTCCTGAAGCCCATATGAGCATTAATTTGACCACACAACTCATTCCTATGAAGATACATTCAAACACACAAAACGTGCTCAGCTCGGCCTGAAAATGCATTTAAAGCAATAAAAACTCAAATTGAGTGTCACGCCCAAACCAAAGGACTTATGCACACACTTCAACATGTATTTAGTTCAGGATGACCACCTGAAGCCTAAATGAGCATTATTTTGACCACATAACTCATTCCTATGAAGATACATTCAAACTCACAAAACGTGCTCATCTCGGGCTGAAAATGCATTTAAAGCAATAAAAACTCAAATTGAGTGTCACGCCTAAACCAAAGGACTTATGCACACACTTCAACATGTATTTTGTTCAGGATGACCACCTGAAGCCTAAATGAGCATTAATTTGACCACACAACTCATTCTATGAAGATACATTCAAACTCACAAAACGTGCTCAGCTCAGGCTGAAAATGCATTTAAAGCAATAAAAACTCAAATTGAGTGTCACGCCTAAACCAAAGGACTTATGCACACACTTCAACATGTATTTTGTTCAGGATGACCACCTGAAGCCTAAATGAGCATTAATTTGACCACACAACTCATTCCTATGAAGATACATTCAAACTCACAAAACGTGCTCAGCTCGGGCTGAAAATGCATTTAAAGCAATAAAAACTCAAATTGAGTGTCACGCCTAAACCAAAGGACTTATGCACACACTTCAACATGTATTTTGTTCAGGATGACCACCTGAAGCCTAAATGAGCATTAATTTGACCACACAACTCATTCCTATGAAGATACATTCAAACTCACAAAACGTGCTCAACTCGGGCTGAAAATGCATTTAAAGCAATAAAAAATTAAATTGAGTGTCACGCCTAAACCAAAGGACTTATGCACACACTTCAACATGTATTTTGTTCAGGATGACCACCTGAAGCCTAAATGAGCATTAATTTGACCACACAACTCATTCTATGAAGATACATTCAAACTCACAAAACGTGCTCAGCTCGGGCTGAAAATGCATTTAAAGCAATAAAAACTCAAATTGAGTGTCACGCCTAAACCAAAGGACTTATGCACACACTTCAACATGTATTTTGTTCAGGATGACCACCTGACGCCTAAATGAGCATTAATTTGACCACACAACTCATTCCTATGAAGATACATTCAAACTCACAAAACGCGCTCAGCTCGGGCTGAAAATGCATTTAAAGCAATAAAAACTCAAATTGAGTGTAACGCCTAAACCAAAGGACTTATGCACACACTACAACATGTATTTTGTTCAGGATGACCTCCTGAAGCCTAAATAAGCATTAATCTGACCACACAACTCATTCCTATGAAGATACATTCAAACTCACAAAACGCGCTCAGCTCGGGCTGAAAATGCATTTAAAGCAATAAAAACTCAAATTGAGTGCCACACCTAAACCAAAGGACTTATGCACACACTTCAACATGTATTTAGTTCAGGATGACCACCTGAAGCCTAAATGAGCATTAATTTGACCACACATCTCATTCCTATGAAGATACATTCAAACTCACAAAACATGCTCAGCTCGGGCTGAAAATGCATTTAAAGCAATAAAAACTCAAATTGAGTGTCACGCCTAAACCAAAGGACCTATGCACACACTTCAACATGTATTTTGTTCAGGATGACCTCCTGAAGCCCATATGAGCATTAATTTGACCACACAACTCATTCCTATGAAGATACATTCAAACTCACAAAACGTGCTCAGCTCGGGCTGAAAATGCATTTAAAGCAATAAAACTCAAATTGAGTGTCACACCTAAACCAAAGGACTTATGCACACACTCCAACATGTATTTTGTTTAGGATGACCTCCTGAAGCCCAAATAAGCATTAATTTGACCACACAACTCATTCTATGAAGATACATTCAAACTCACAAAACGTGCTCAGCTCGGGCTGAAAATGCATTTAAAGCAATAAAAACTCAAATTGAGTGTCACACCTAAACCAAAGGACTTATGCACACACTTCAACATGTATTTTGTTCAGGATGACCCTCTGAACCCCATATGAGCATTAATTTGACTACACGACTCATTCCTATGAAGATACATTTAAACTCACAAAACTTGCTTAGCTCGGGCTGAAAATGCATTTAAAGCAATAAAAACTCAAATTGAGTGTCACGCCTAAACCAAAGGACTTATGCACACACTTCAACATGTATTTTATTCAGGATGACCACCTGAAGCCTAAATGAGCATTAATTTGACCACACAACTCATTCCTATGAAGATACATTCAAACTCACAAAACGTGCTCAGCTCGGGCTGAAAATGCATTTAAAGCAATAAAAACTCAAATTGAGTGTCACGCCTAAACCAAAGGACTTATGCACACACTTCAACATGTGTTTTGTTCAGGATGACCTCCTGAAGCCCATATGAGCATTAATTTGACCACACAACTCATTCCTATGAAGATACATTCAAACACACAAAACGTGCTCAGCTCGGCCTGAAAATGCATTTAAAGCAATAAAAACTCAAATTGAGTGTCACGCCTAAACCAAAGGACTTATGCACACACTTCAACATGTATTTTGTTCAGGATGACCACCTGACGCCTAAATGAGCATTAATTTGACCACACAACTCATTCCTATGAAGATACATTCAAACTCACAAAACGCGCTCAGCTCAGGCTGAAAATGCATTTAAAGCAATAAAAACTCAAATTGAGTGTCACGCCTAAACCAAAGAACTTATGCACACACTACAACATGTATTTTGTTCAGGGTGACCTCCTGAAGCCTAAATAAGCATTAATTTGACCACACAACTCATTCCTATGAAGATACATTCAAACTCACAAAACGCGCTCAGCTCGGGCTGAAAATGCATTTAAAGCAATAAAAACTCAAATTTAGTGTCACACCTAAACCAAAGGATTTATGCACACACTTCAACATGTATTTAGTTCAGGATGACATCCTGAAGCCCATATGAGCATTAATTTGTTTACACAACTCATTCCTATGAAGATACATTCAAACTCACAAAACGTGCTCAACTCGGGCTGAAAATGCATTTAAAGCAATAAAAACTCAAATTGAGTGTCACGCCTAAACCAAAGGACTTATGCACACACTTCAACATGTATTTTGTTCAGGATGACCTCCTGAAGCCCATATGAGCATTAATTTGACTACACAACTCATTCCTATGAAGATACATTCAAACTCACAAAACGTGCTCAGCTCCGGCTGAAAATGCATTTAAAGCAATAAAAACTCAAATTGAGTGTCACGCCTAAACCAAAGGACTTATGCACACACTTCAACATGTATTTTGTTCAGGATGACCACCTGACGCCTAAATGAGCATTAATTTGACCACACAACTCATTCCTATGAAGATACATTCAAACTCACAAAACGCGCTCAGCTCAGGCTGAAAATGCATTTAAAGCAATAAAAACTCAAATTGAGTGTCACGCCTAAACCAAAGGACTTATGCACACACTTCAACATGTATTTTGTTCAGGATGACCTTCTGAAGCCCATATGAGCATTAATTTGACTACACAACTCATTCCTATGAAGATACATTCAAACTCACAAAACGTGCTCAGCTCCGGCTGAAAATGCATTTAAAGCAATAAAAACTTAAATTGAGTGTCACGCCTAAACCAAAGGACTTATGCACACACTTCAACATGTATTTTGTTCAGGATGACCTCCTGAAGCCCATATGAGCATTAATTTGACTACACAACTCATTCCTATGAAGATCCATTCAAACTCACAAAACGTGCTCAGCTCGGGCTGAAAATGCATTTAAAGCAATAAAAACTCAAATTGAGTGTCACGCCTAAACCAAAGGACTTATGCACACACTTCAACATGTATTTAGTTCAGGATGACCACCTGAAGCCTAAATGAGCATTAATTTGACCACACAACTCATTCCTATGAAGATACATTCAAACTCACAAAACGTGCTCAGCTCGGGCTGAAAATGCATTTAAAGCAATAAAAACTCAAATTGAGTGTCACACCTAAACCAAAGGACTTATGCACACACTTCAACATGTATTTTGTTCAGGATGACCTTCTGAAGCCCATATGAGCATTAATTTGACTACACAACTCATTCCTATGAAGATACATTCAAACTCACAAAACGTGCTCAGCTCTGGCTAAAAATGCATTTAAAGCAATAAAAACTCAAATTGAGTGTCAGGCCTAAACCAAAGGACTTATGCACACACTTCAACATGTATTTTGTTCAGGATGACCTCCTGAAGCCCAAATCAGCAATAATTTGACCACACAAATCATTCCTATGAAGATACATTCAAAGTCAGAAAGCGCGCTCAGCTCGGGCTGAAAATGCATTTAATTTAAAGCAATAAAAACTCAAATTGAGTGTCACGCCTAAACCAAAGGACTTATGCACACACTTCAACATGGATTTAGTTCAGGATGACCACCTGAAGCCTAAATGAGCATTAATTTGACCACACAACTCATTCCTATGAAGATACATTCAAACTCACAAAACGCGCTCAGCTCGGGCTGAAAATGCATTTAAAGCAATAAAAACTCAAATTTAGTGTCACACCTAAACCAAAGGACTTATGCACACACTTCAACATGTATTTAGTTCAGGATGACATCCTGAAGCCCATATGAGCATTAATTTGACTACACAACTCATTCCTATGAAGATACATTCAAACTCACAAAACGTGCTCAGCTCGGGCTGAAAATGCATTTAAAGCAATAAAAACTCAAATTGAGTGTCACGCCTAAACCAAAGGACTTATGCACACACTTCAACATGTATTTAGTTCAGGATGACCACCTGAAGCCTAAATGAGCATTAATTTGACCACACAACTCATTCCTATGAAGATACATTCAAACTCACAAAACGTGCTCAGCTCGGGCTGAAAATGCATTTAAAGCAATAAAAACTCAAATTGAGTGTCACACCTAAACCAAAGGACTTATGCACACACTTCAACATGTATTTTGTTCAGGATGACCTCCTGAAGCCCATATGAGCATTAATTTGACTACACAACTCATTCCTATGAAGATACATTCAAACTCACAAAACGTGCTCAGCTCTGGCTAAAAATGCATTTAAAGCAATAAAAACTCAAATTGAGTGTCAGGCCTAAACCAAAGGACTTATGCACACACTTCAACATGTATTTTGTTCAGGATGACCTCCTGAAGCCCAAATCAGCAATAATTTGACCACACAACTCATTCCTATGAAGATACATTCAAAGTCAGAAAGCGCGCTCAGCTCGGGCTGAAAATGCATTTAATTTAAAGCAATAAAAACTCAAATTGAGGTCACGCCTAAACCAAAGGACTTATGCACACACTTCAACATGGATTTAGTTCAGGATGACCACCTGAAGCCTAAATGAGCATTAATTTGACCACACAACTCATTCCTATGAAGATACATTCAAACTCACAAAACGCGCTCAGCTCGGGCTGAAAATGCATTTAAAGCAATAAAAACTCAAATTTAGTGTCACACCTAAACCAAAGGACTTATGCACACACTTCAACATGTATTTAGTTCAGGATGACATCCTGAAGCCCATATGAGCATTAATTTGACTACACAACTCATTCCTATGAAGATACATTCAAACTCAAAAAACGTGCTCAGCTCGGGCTGAAAATGCTTTTAAAGCAATAAAAACTCAAATTGAGTGTCACGCCTAAACCAAAGGACTTATGCACACACTTCAACATGTATTTTGTTCAGGATGACCTCCTGAAGCCCATATGAGCATTAATTTGACCACACAACTCATTCCTATGAAGATACATTCAAACTCACAAAACGTGCTCAGCTCGGGCTGAAAATGCATTTAAAGCAATAAAAACTCAAATTGAGTGTCACGCCTAAACCAAAGGACTTATGCACACAGTTCAACATGTATTTAGTTCAGGATGACCACCTGAAGCCTAAATGAGCATTAATTTGACCACACAACTCATTCCTATGAAGATACATTCAAACTCACAAAACGTGCTCAGCTCGGGCTGAAAATGCATTTAAAGCAATAAAAACTCAAATTGAGTGTCACGCCTAAACCAAAGGACTTATGCACACACTTCAACATGTATTTTGTTCAGGATGACCTTCTGAAGCCCATATGAGCATTAATTTGACTACACAACTCATTCCTATGAAGATACATTCAAACTCACAAAACGTGCTCAGCTCGGGCTGAAAATGCATTTAAAGCAATAAAAACTCAAATTGAGTGTCACGCCTAAACCAAAGGACTTATGCACACACTTCAACATGTATTTTGTTCAGGATGACCTCCTGAAGCCTAAATAAGCATTAATCTGACCACACAACTCATTCCTATGAAGATACATTCAAACTCACAAAACGCGCTCAGCTCGGGCTGAAAATGCATTTAAAGCAATAAAAACTCAAATTGAGTGCCACACCTAAACCAAAGGACTTATGCACACACTTCAACATGTATTTAGTTCAGGATGACCACCTGAAGCCTAAATGAGCATTAATTTGACCACACATCTCATTCCTATGAAGATACATTCAAACTCACAAAACATGCTCAGCTCGGGCTGAAAATGCATTTAAAGTAATAAAAACTCAAATTGAGTGTCACGCCTAAACCAAAGGACCTATGCACACACTTCAACATGTATTTTGTTCAGGATGACCTCCTGAAGCCCATATGAGCATTAATTTGACCACACAACTCATTCCTATGAAGATACATTCAAACTCACAAAACGTGCTCAGCTCGGGCTGAAAATGCATTTAAAGCAATAAAACTCAAATTGAGTGTCACACCTAAACCAAAGGACTTATGCACACACTCCAACATGTATTTTGTTTAGGATGACCTCCTGAAGCCCAAATAAGCATTAATTTGACCACACAACTCATTCTATGAAGATACATTCAAACTCACAAAACGTGCTCAGCTCGGGCTGAAAATGCATTTAAAGCAATAAAAACTCAAATTGAGTGTCACACCTAAACCAAAGGACTTATGCACACACTTCAACATGTATTTTGTTCAGGATGACCCTCTGAACCCCATATGAGCATTAATTTGACTACACGACTCATTCCTATGAAGATACATTTAAACTCACAAAACTTGCTTAGCTCGGGCTGAAAATGCATTTAAAGCAATAAAAACTCAAATTGAGTGTCACGCCTAAACCAAAGGACTTATGCACACACTTCAACATGTATTTTATTCAGGATGACCACCTGAAGCCTAAATGAGCATTAATTTGACCACACAACTCATTCCTATGAAGATACATTCAAACTCACAAAACGTGCTCAGCTCGGGCTGAAAATGCATTTAAAGCAATAAAAACTCAAATTGAGTGTCACGCCTAAACCAAAGGACTTATGCACACACTTCAACATGTGTTTTGTTCAGGATGACCTCCTGAAGCCCATATGAGCATTAATTTGACCACACAACTCATTCCTATGAAGATACATTCAAACACACAAAACGTGCTCAGCTCGGCCTGAAAATGCATTTAAAGCAATAAAAACTCAAATTGAGTGTCACGCCTAAACCAAAGGACTTATGCACACACTTCAACATGTATTTTGTTCAGGATGACCACCTGACGCCTAAATGAGCATTAATTTGACCACACAACTCATTCCTATGAAGATACATTCAAACTCACAAAACGCGCTCAGCTCAGGCTGAAAATGCATTTAAAGCAATAAAAACTCAAATTGAGTGTCACGCCTAAACCAAAGGACTTATGCACACACTACAACATGTATTTTGTTCAGGGTGACCTCCTGAAGCCTAAATAAGCATTAATTTGACCACACAACTCATTCCTATGAAGATACATTCAAACTCACAAAACGCGCTCAGCTCGGGCTGAAAATGCATTTAAAGCAATAAAAACTCAAATTTAGTGTCACACCTAAACCAAAGGATTTATGCACACACTTCAACATGTATTTAGTTCAGGATGACATCCTGAAGCCCATATGAGCATTAATTTGTCTACACAACTCATTCCTATGAAGATACATTCAAACTCACAAAACGTGCTCAACTCGGGCTGAAAATGCATTTAAAGCAATAAAAACTCAAATTGAGTGTCACGCCTAAACCAAAGGACTTATGCACACACTTCAACATGTATTTTGTTCAGGATGACCTCCTGAAGCCCATATGAGCATTAATTTGACTACACAACTCATTCCTATGAAGATACATTCAAACTCACAAAACGTGCTCAGCTCCGGCTGAAAATGCATTTAAAGCAATAAAAACTCAAATTGAGTGTCACGCCTAAACCAAAGGACTTATGCACACACTTCAACATGTATTTTGTTCAGGATGACCACCTGACGCCTAAATGAGCATTAATTTGACCACACAACTCATTCCTATGAAGATACATTCAAACTCACAAAACGCGCTCAGCTCAGGCTGAAAATGCATTTAAAGCAATAAAAACTCAAATTGAGTGTCACGCCTAAACCAAAGGACTTATGCACACACTACAACATGTATTTTGTTCAGGGTGACCTCCTGAAGCCTAAATAAGCATTAATTTGACCACACAACTCATTCCTATGAAGATACATTCAAACTCACAAAACGCGCTCAGCTCGGGCTGAAAATGCATTTAAAGCAATAAAAACTCAAATTTAGTGTCACACCTAAACCAAAGGATTTATGCACACACTTCAACATGTATTTAGTTCAGGATGACATCCTGAAGCCCATATGAGCATTAATTTGTCTACACAACTCATTCCTATGAAGATACATTCAAACTCACAAAACATGCTCAACTCGGGCTGAAAATGCATTTAAAGCAATAAAAACTCAAATTGAGTGTCACGCCTAAACCAAAGGACCTATGCACACACTTCAACATGTATTTTGTTCAGGATGACCTCCTGAAGCCCATATGAGCATTAATTTGACTACACAACTCATTCCTATGAAGATACATTCAAACTCACAAAACGTGCTCAGCTCCGGCTGAAAATGCATTTAAAGCAATAAAAACTCAAATTGAGTGTCACGCCTAAACCAAAGGACTTATGCACACACTTCAACATGTATTTTGTTCAGGATGACCTCCTGAAGCCCATATGAGCATTAATTTGACTACACAACTCATTCCTATGAAGATCCATTCAAACTCACAAAACGTGCTCAGCTCGGGCTGAAAATGCATTTAAAGCAATAAAAACTCAAATTGAGTGTCACGCCTAAACCAAAGGACTTATGCACACACTTCAACATGTATTTAGTTCAGGATGACCACCTGAAGCCTAAATGAGCATTAATTTGACCACACAACTCATTCCTATGAAGATACATTCAAACTCACAAAACGTGCTCAGCTCGGGCTGAAAATGCATTTAAAGCAATAAAAACTCAAATTGAGTGTCACACCTAAAGCAAAGGACTTATGCACACACTTCAACATGTATTTTGTTCAGGAAGACCTTCTGAAGCCCATATGAGCATTAATTTGACTACACAACTCATTCCTATGAAGATACATTCAAACTCACAAAACGTGCTCAACTCGGGCTGAAAATGCATTTAAAGCAATAAAAACTCAAATTGAGTGTCACGCCTAAACCAAAGGACTTATGCACACACTTCAACATGTATTTAGTTCAGGATGACCACCTGAAGCCTAAATGAGCATTAATTTGACCACACAACTCATTCCTATGAAGATACATTCAAACTCACAAAACGTGCTCAGATCGGGCTGAAAATGCATTTAAAGCAATAAAAACTCAAATTGAGTGTCACACCTAAACCAAAGGACTTATGCACACACTTCAACATGTATTTTGTTCAGGATGACCTTCTGAAGCCCATATGAGCATTAATTTGACTACACAACTCATTCCTATGAAGATACATTCAAACTCACAAAACGTGCTCAGCTCTGGCTAAAAATGCATTTAAAGCAATAAAAACTCAAATTGAGTGTCAGGCCTAAACCAAAGGACTTATGCACACACTTCAACATGTATTTTGTTCAGGATGACCTCCTGAAGCCCAAATCAGCAATAATTTGACCACACAACTCATTCCTATGAAGATACATTCAAAGTCAGAAAGCGCGCTCAGCTCGGGCTGAAAATGCATTTAATTTAAAGCAATAAAAACTCAAATTGAGTGTCACGCCTAAACCAAAGGACTTATGCACACACTTCAACATGGATTTAGTTCAGGATGACCACCTGAAGCCTAAATGAGCATTAATTTGACCACACAACTCATTCCTATGAAGATACATTCAAACTCACAAAACGCGCTCAGCTCGGGCTGAAAATGCATTTAAAGCAATAAAAACTCAAATTTAGTGTCACACCTAAACCAAAGGACTTATGCACACACTTCAACATGTATTTAGTTCAGGATGACATCCTGAAGCCCATATGAGCATTAATTTGACTACACAACTCATTCCTATGAAGATACATTCAAACTCAAAAAACGTGCTCAGCTCGGGCTGAAAATGCTTTTAAAGCAATAAAAACTCAAATTGAGTGTCACGCCTAAACCAAAGGACTTATGCACACACTTCAACATGTATTTTGTTCAGGATGACCTCCTGAAGCCCATATGAGCATTAATTTGACCACACAACTCATTCCTATGAAGATACATTCAAACTCACAAAACGTGCTCAGCTCGGGCTGAAAATGCATTTAAAGCAATAAAAACTCAAATTGAGTGTCACGCCTAAACCAAAGGACTTATGCACACACTTCAACATGTATTTTGTTCAGGATGACCTTCTGAAGCCCATATGAGCATTAATTTGACTACACAACTCATTCCTATGAAGATACATTCAAACTCACAAAACGTGCTCAGCTCGGGCTGAAAATGCATTTAAAGCAATAAAAACTCAAATTGAGTGTCACGCCTAAACCAAAGGACTTATGCACACATTTCAACATGTATTTTGTTCAGGATGACCTCCTGAAGCCTAAATAAGCATTAATCTGACCACACAACTCATTCCTATGAAGATACATTCAAACTCACAAAACGCGCTCAGCTCGGGCTGAAAATGCATTTAAAGCAATAAAAACTCAAATTGAGTGCCACACCTAAACCAAAGGACTTATGCACACACTTCAACATGTATTTAGTTCAGGATGACCACCTGAAGCCTAAATGAGCATTAATTTGACCACACATCTCATTCCTATGAAGATACATTCAAACTCACAAAACGTGCTCAGCTCGGGCTGAAAATGCATTTAAAGTAATAAAAACTCAAATTGAGTGTCACGCCTAAACCAAAGGACCTATGCACACACTTCAACATGTATTTTGTTCAGGATGACCTCCTGAAGCCCATATGAGCATTAATTTGACCACACAACTCATTCCTATGAAGATACATTCAAACTCACAAAACGTGCTCAGCTCGGGCTGAAAATGCATTTAAAGCAATAAAACTCAAATTGAGTGTCACACCTAAACCAAAGGACTTATGCACACACTCCAACATGTATTTTGTTTAGGATGACCTCCTGAAGCCCAAATAAGCATTAATTTGACCACACAACTCATTCTATGAAGATACATTCAAACTCACAAAACGTGCTCAGCTCGGGCTGAAAATGCATTTAAAGCAATAAAAACTCAAATTGAGTGTCACACCTAAACCAAAGGACTTATGCACACACTTCAACATGTATTTTGTTCAGGATGACCCTCTGAACCCCATATGAGCATTAATTTGACTACACGACTCATTCCTATGAAGATACATTTAAACTCACAAAACTTGCTTAGCTCGGGCTGAAAATGCATTTAAAGCAATAAAAACTCAAATTGAGTGTCACGCCTAAACCAAAGGACTTATGCACACACTTCAACATGTGTTTTGTTCAGGATGACCTCCTGAAGCCCATATGAGCATTAATTTGACCACACAACTCATTCCTATGAAGATACATTCAAACACACAAAACGTGCTCAGCTCGGCCTGAAAATGCATTTAAAGCAATAAAAACTCAAATTGAGTGTCACGCCTAAACCAAAGGACTTATGCACACACTTCAACATGTATTTTGTTCAGGATGACCACCTGACGCCTAAATGAGCATTAATTTGACCACACAACTCATTCCTATGAAGATACATTCAAACTCACAAAACGCGCTCAGCTCAGGCTGAAAATGCATTTAAAGCAATAAAAACTCAAATTGAGTGTCACGCCTAAACCAAAGGACTTATGCACACACTACAACATGTATTTTGTTCAGGGTGACCTCCTGAAGCCTAAATAAGCATTAATTTGACCACACAACTCATTCCTATGAAGATACATTCAAACTCACAAAACGCGCTCAGCTCGGGCTGAAAATGCATTTAAAGCAATAAAAACTCAAATTTAGTGTCACACCTAAACCAAAGGATTTATGCACACACTTCAACATGTATTTTGTTCAGGATGACCTCCTGAAGCCCATATGAGCATTAATTTGACTACACAACTCATTCCTATGAAGATACATTCAAACTCACAAAACGTGCTCAGCTCCGGCTGAAAATGCATTTAAAGCAATAAAAACTCAAATTGAGTGTCCTAAACCAAAGGACTTATGCACACACTTCAACATGTATTTTGTTCAGGATGACCACCTGACGCCTAAATGAGCATTAATTTGACCACACAACTCATTCCTATGAAGATACATTCAAACTCACAAAACGCGCTCAGCTCAGGCTGAAAATGCATTTAAAGCAATAAAAACTCAAATTGAGTGTCACGCCTAAACCAAAGGACTTATGCACACACTACAACATGTATTTTGTTCAGGGTGACCTCCTGAAGCCTAAATAAGCATTAATTTGACCACACAACTCATTCCTATGAAGATACATTCAAACTCACAAAACGCGCTCAGCTCGGGCTGAAAATGCATTTAAAGCAATAAAAACTCAAATTTAGTGTCACACCTAAACCAAAGGATTTATGCACACACTTCAACATGTATTTAGTTCAGGATGACATCCTGAAGCCCATATGAGCATTAATTTGTCTACACAACTCATTCCTATGAAGATACATTCAAACTCACAAAACATGCTCAACTCGGGCTGAAAATGCATTTAAAGCAATAAAAACTCAAATTGAGTGTCACGCCTAAACCAAAGGACTTATGCACACACTTCAACATGTATTTTGTTCAGGATGACCTCCTGAAGCCCATATGAGCATTAATTTGACTACACAACTCATTCCTATGAAGATACATTCAAACTCACAAAACGTGCTCAGCTCCGGCTGAAAATGCATTTAAAGCAATAAAAACTCAAATTGAGTGTCACGCCTAAACCAAAGGACTTATGCACACACTTCAACATGTATTTTGTTCAGGATGACCTCCTGAAGCCCATTTGAGCATTAATTTGACTACACAACTCATTCCTATGAAGATCCATTCAAACTCACAAAACGTGCTCAGCTCGGGCTGAAAATGCATTTAAAGCAATAAAAACTCAAATTGAGTGTCACGCCTAAACCAAAGGACTTATGCACACACTTCAACATGTATTTAGTTCAGGATGACCACCTGAAGCCTAAATGAGCATTAATTTGACCACACAACTCATTCCTATGAAGATACATTCAAACTCACAAAACGTGCTCAGCTCGGGCTGAAAATGCATTTAAAGCAATAAAAACTCAAATTGAGTGTCACACCTAAACCAAAGGACTTATGCACACACTTCAACATGTATTTTGTTCAGGAAGACCTTCTGAAGCCCATATGAGCATTAATTTGACTACACAACTCATTCCTATGAAGATACATTCAAACTCACAAAACGTGCTCAACTCGGGCTGAAAATGCATTTAAAGCAATAAAAACTCAAATTGAGTGTCACTCCTAAACCAAAGGACTTATGCACACACTTCAACATGTATTTAGTTCAGGATGACCACCTGAAGCCTAAATGAGCATTCATTTGACCACACAACTCATTCCTATGAAGATACATTCAAACTCACAAAACGTGCTCAGCTCGGGCTGAAAATGCATTTAAAGCAATAAAAACTCAAATTGAGTGTCACACCTAAACCAAAGGACTTATGCACACACTTCAACATGTATTTTGTTCAGGATGACCTTCTGAAGCCCATATGAGCATTAATTTGACTACACAACTCATTCCTATGAAGATACATTCAAACTCACAAAACGTGCTCAGCTCTGGCTAAAAATGCATTTAAAGCAATAAAAACTCAAATTGAGTGTCAGGCCTAAACCAAAGGACTTATGCACACACTTCAACATGTATTTTGTTCAGGATGACCTCCTGAAGCCCAAATCAGCAATAATTTGACCACACAACTCATTCCTATGAAGATACATTCAAAGTCAGAAAGCGCGCTCAGCTCGGGCTGAAAATGCATTTAATTTAAAGCAATAAAAACTCAAATTGAGTGTCACGCCTAAACCAAAGGACTTATGCACACACTTCAACATGGATTTAGTTCAGGATGACCACCTGAAGCCTAAATGAGCATTAATTTGACCACACAACTCATTCCTATGAAGATACATTCAAACTCACAAAACGCGCTCAGCTCGGGCTGAAAATGCATTTAAAGCAATAAAAACTCAAATTTAGTGTCACACCTAAACCAAAGGACTTATGCACACACTTCAACATGTATTTAGTTCAGGATGACATCCTGAAGCCCATATGAGCATTAATTTGACTACACAACTCATTCCTATGAAGATACATTCAAACTCAAAAAACGTGCTCAGCTCGGGCTGAAAATGCTTTTAAAGCAATAAAAACTCAAATTGAGTGTCACGCCTAAACCAAAGGACTTATGCACACACTTCAACATGTATTTTGTTCAGGATGACCTCCTGAAGCCCATATGAGCATTAATTTGACCACACAACTCATTCCTATGAAGATACATTCAAACTCACAAAACGTGCTCAGCTCGGGCTGAAAATGCATTTAAAGCAATAAAAACTCAAATTGAGTGTCACGCCTAAACCAAAGGACTTATGCACACAGTTCAACATGTATTTAGTTCAGGATGACCACCTGAAGCCTAAATGAGCATTAATTTGACCACACAACTCATTCCTATGAAGATACATTCAAACTCACAAAACGTGCTCAGCTCGGGCTGAAAATGCATTTAAAGCAATAAAAACTCAAATTGAGTGTCACGCCTAAACCAAAGGACTTATGCACACACTTCAACATGTATTTTGTTCAGGATGACCTTCTGAAGCCCATATGAGCATTAATTTGACTACACAACTCATTCCTATGAAGATACATTCAAACTCACAAAACGTGCTCAGCTCGGGCTGAAAATGCATTTAAAGCAATAAAAACTCAAATTGAGTGTCACGCCTAAACCAAAGGACTTATGCACACACTTCAACATGTATTTTGTTCAGGATGACCTCCTGAAGCCTAAATAAGCATTAATCTGACCACACAACTCATTCCTATGAAGATACATTCAAACTCACAAAACGCGCTCAGCTCGGGCTGAAAATGCATTTAAAGCAATAAAAACTCAAATTGAGTGCCACACCTAAACCAAAGGACTTATGCACACACTTCAACATGTATTTAGTTCAGGATGACCACCTGAAGCCTAAATGAGCATTAATTTGACCACACATCTCATTCCTATGAAGATACATTCAAACTCACAAAACATGCTCAGCTCGGGCTGAAAATGCATTTAAAGCAATAAAAACTCAAATTGAGTGTCACGCCTAAACCAAAGGACCTATGCACACACTTCAACATGTATTTTGTTCAGGATGACCTCCTGAAGCCCATATGAGCATTAATTTGACCACACAACTCATTCCTATGAAGATACATTCAAACTCACAAAACGTGCTCAGCTCGGGCTGAAAATGCATTTAAAGCAATAAAACTCAAATTGAGTGTCACACCTAAACCAAAGGACTTATGCACACACTCCAACATGTATTTTGTTTAGGATGACCTCCTGAAGCCCAAATAAGCATTAATTTGACCACACAACTCATTCTATGAAGATACATTCAAACTCACAAAACGTGCTCAGCTCGGGCTGAAAATGCATTTAAAGCAATAAAAACTCAAATTGAGTGTCACACCTAAACCAAAGGACTTATGCACACACTTCAACATGTATTTTGTTCAGGATGACCCTCTGAACCCCATATGAGCATTAATTTGACTACACGACTCATTCCTATGAAGATACATTTAAACTCACAAAACTTGCTTAGCTCGGGCTGAAAATGCATTTAAAGCAATAAAAACTCAAATTGAGTGTCACGCCTAAACCAAAGGACTTATGCACACACTTCAACATGGATTTAGTTCAGGATGACCACCTGAAGCCTAAATGAGCATTAATTTGACCACACAACTCATTCCTATGAAGATACATTCAAACTCACAAAACGCGCTCAGCTCGGGCTGAAAATGCATTTAAAGCAATAAAAACTCAAATTTAGTGTCACACCTAAACCAAAGGACTTATGCACACACTTCAACATGTATTTAGTTCAGGATGACATCCTGAAGCCCATATGAGCATTAATTTGACTACACAACTCATTCCTATGAAGATACATTCAAACTCAAAAAACGTGCTCAGCTCGGGCTGAAAATGCTTTTAAAGCAATAAAAACTCAAATTGAGTGTCACGCCTAAACCAAAGGACTTATGCACACACTTCAACATGTATTTTGTTCAGGATGACCTCCTGAAGCCCATATGAGCATTAATTTGACCACACAACTCATTCCTATGAAGATACATTCAAACTCACAAAACGTGCTCAGCTCGGGCTGAAAATGCATTTAAAGCAATAAAAACTCAAATTGAGTGTCACGCCTAAACCAAAGGACTTATGCACACAGTTCAACATGTATTTAGTTCAGGATGACCACCTGAAGCCTAAATGAGCATTAATTTGACCACACAACTCATTCCTATGAAGATACATTCAAACTCACAAAACGTGCTCAGCTCGGGCTGAAAATGCATTTAAAGCAATAAAAACTCAAATTGAGTGTCACGCCTAAACCAAAGGACTTATGCACACACTTCAACATGTATTTTGTTCAGGATGACCTTCTGAAGCCCATATGAGCATTAATTTGACTACACAACTCATTCCTATGAAGATACATTCAAACTCACAAAACGTGCTCAGCTCGGGCTGAAAATGCATTTAAAGCAATAAAAACTCAAATTGAGTGTCACGCCTAAACCAAAGGACTTATGCACACACTTCAACATGTATTTTGTTCAGGATGACCTCCTGAAGCCTAAATAAGCATTAATCTGACCACACAACTCATTCCTATGAAGATACATTCAAACTCACAAAACGCGCTCAGCTCGGGCTGAAAATGCATTTAAAGCAATAAAAACTCAAATTGAGTGCCACACCTAAACCAAAGGACTTATGCACACACTTCAACATGTATTTAGTTCAGGATGACCACCTGAAGCCTAAATGAGCATTAATTTGACCACACATCTCATTCCTATGAAGATACATTCAAACTCACAAAACATGCTCAGCTCGGGCTGAAAATGCATTTAAAGCAATAAAAACTCAAATTGAGTGTCACGCCTAAACCAAAGGACCTATGCACACACTTCAACATGTATTTTGTTCAGGATGACCTCCTGAAGCCCATATGAGCATTAATTTGACCACACAACTCATTCCTATGAAGATACATTCAAACTCACAAAACGTGCTCAGCTCGGGCTGAAAATGCATTTAAAGCAATAAAACTCAAATTGAGTGTCACACCTAAACCAAAGGACTTATGCACACACTCCAACATGTATTTTGTTTAGGATGACCTCCTGAAGCCCAAATAAGCATTAATTTGACCACACAACTCATTCTATGAAGATACATTCAAACTCACAAAACGTGCTCAGCTCGGGCTGAAAATGCATTTAAAGCAATAAAAACTCAAATTGAGTGTCACACCTAAACCAAAGGACTTATGCACACACTTCAACATGTATTTTGTTCAGGATGACCCTCTGAACCCCATATGAGCATTAATTTGACTACACGACTCATTCCTATGAAGATACATTTAAACTCACAAAACTTGCTTAGCTCGGGCTGAAAATGCATTTAAAGCAATAAAAACTCAAATTGAGTGTCACGCCTAAACCAAAGGACTTATGCACACACTTCAACATGTATTTTATTCAGGATGACCACCTGAAGCCTAAATGAGCATTAATTTGACCACACAACTCATTCCTATGAAGATACATTCAAACTCACAAAACGTGCTCAGCTCGGGCTGAAAATGCATTTAAAGCAATAAAAACTCAAATTGAGTGTCACGCCTAAACCAAAGGACTTATGCACACACTTCAACATGTGTTTTGTTCAGGATGACCTCCTGAAGCCCATATGAGCATTAATTTGACCACACAACTCATTCCTATGAAGATACATTCAAACACACAAAACGTGCTCAGCTCGGCCTGAAAATGCATTTAAAGCAATAAAAACTCAAATTGAGTGTCACGCCTAAACCAAAGGACTTATGCACACACTTCAACATGTATTTTGTTCAGGATGACCACCTGACGCCTAAATGAGCATTAATTTGACCACACAACTCATTCCTATGAAGATACATTCAAACTCACAAAACGCGCTCAGCTCAGGCTGAAAATGCATTTAAAGCAATAAAAACTCAAATTTTGTGTCACACCTAAACCAAAGGACTTATGCACACACTTCAACATGTATTTAGTTCAGGATGACATCCTGAAGCCCATATGAGCATTAATTTGACTACACAACTCATTCCTATGAAGATCCATTCAAACTCACAAAACGTGCTCAGCTCGGGCTGAAAATGCATTTAAAGCAATAAAAACTCAAATTGAGTGTCACGCCTAAACCAAAGGACTTATGCACACACTTCAACATGTATTTAGTTCAGGATGACCACCTGAAGCCTAAATGAGCATTAATTTGACCACACAACTCATTCCTATGAAGATACATTCAAACTCACAAAACGTGCTCAGCTCGGGCTGAAAATGCATTTAAAGCAATAAAAACTCAAATTGAGTGTCACACCTAAACCAAAGGACTTATGCACACACTTCAACATGTATTTTGTTCAGGAAGACCTTCTGAAGCCCATATGAGCATTAATTTGACTACACAACTCATTCCTATGAAGATACATTCAAACTCACAAAACGTGCTCAACTCGGGCTGAAAATGCATTTAAAGCAATAAAAACTCAAATTGAGTGTCACGCCTAAACCAAAGGACTTATGCACACACTTCAACATGTATTTAGTTCAGGATGACCACCTGAAGCCTAAATGAGCATTAATTTGACCACACAACTCATTCCTATGAAGATACATTCAAACTCACAAAACGTGCTCAGCTCGGGCTGAAAATGCATTTAAAGCAATAAAAACTCAAATTGAGTGTCACACCTAAACCAAAGGACTTATGCACACACTTCAACATGTATTTTGTTCAGGATGACCTTCTGAAGCCCATATGAGCATTATTTTGACTACACAACTCATTCCTATGAAGATACATTCAAACTCACAAAACGTGCTCAGCTCTGGCTAAAAATGCATTTAAAGCAATAAAAACTCAAATTGAGTGTCAGGCCTAAACCAAAGGACTTATGCACACACTTCAACATGTATTTTGTTCAGGATGACCTCCTGAAGCCCAAATCAGCAATAATTTGACCACACAACTCATTCCTATGAAGATACATTCAAAGTCAGAAAGCGCGCTCAGCTCGGGCTGAAAATGCATTTAATTTAAAGCAATAAAAACTCAAATTGAGTGTCACGCCTAAACCAAAGGACTTATGCACACACTTCAACATGGATTTAGTTCAGGATGACCACCTGAAGCCTAAATGAGCATTAATTTGACCACACAACTCATTCCTATGAAGATACATTCAAACTCACAAAACGCGCTCAGCTCGGGCTGAAAATGCATTTAAAGCAATAAAAACTCAAATTTAGTGTCACACCTAAACCAAAGGACTTATGCACACACTTCAACATGTATTTAGTTCAGGATGACATCCTGAAGCCCATATGAGCATTAATTTGACTACACAACTCATTCCTATGAAGATACATTCAAACTCAAAAAACGTGCTCAGCTCGGGCTGAAAATGCTTTTAAAGCAATAAAAACTCAAATTGAGTGTCACGCCTAAACCAAAGGACTTATGCACACACTTCAACATGTATTTTGTTCAGGATGACCTCCTGAAGCCCATATGAGCATTAATTTGACCACACAACTCATTCCTATGAAGATACATTCAAACTCACAAAACGTGCTCAGCTCGGGCTGAAAATGCATTTAAAGCAATAAAAACTCAAATTGAGTGTCACGCCTAAACCAAAGGACTTATGCACACAGTTCAACATGTATTTAGTTCAGGATGACCACCTGAAGCCTAAATGAGCATTAATTTGACCACACAACTCATTCCTATGAAGATACATTCAAACTCACAAAACGTGCTCAGCTCGGGCTGAAAATGCATTTAAAGCAATAAAAACTCAAATTGAGTGTCACGCCTAAACCAAAGGACTTATGCACACACTTCAACATGTATTTTGTTCAGGATGACCTTCTGAAGCCCATATGAGCATTAATTTGACTACACAACTCATTCCTATGAAGATACATTCAAACTCACAAAACGTGCTCAGCTCGGGCTGAAAATGCATTTAAAGCAATAAAAACTCAAATTGAGTGTCACGCCTAAACCAAAGGACTTATGCACACACTTCAACATGTATTTTGTTCAGGATGACCTCCTGAAGCCTAAATAAGCATTAATCTGACCACACAACTCATTCCTATGAAGATACATTCAAACTCACAAAACGCGCTCAGCTCGGGCTGAAAATGCATTTAAAGCAATAAAAACTCAAATTGAGTGCCACACCTAAACCAAAGGACTTATGCACACACTTCAACATGTATTTAGTTCAGGATGACCACCTGAAGCCTAAATGAGCATTAATTTGACCACACATCTCATTCCTATGAAGATACATTCAAACTCACAAAACATGCTCAGCTCGGGCTGAAAATGCATTTAAAGCAATAAAAACTCAAATTGAGTGTCACGCCTAAACCAAAGGACCTATGCACACACTTCAACATGTATTTTGTTCAGGATGACCTCCTGAAGCCCATATGAGCATTAATTTGACCACACAACTCATTCCTATGAAGATACATTCAAACTCACAAAACGTGCTCAGCTCGGGCTGAAAATGCATTTAAAGCAATAAAACTCAAATTGAGTGTCACACCTAAACCAAAGGACTTATGCACACACTCCAACATGTATTTTGTTTAGGATGACCTCCTGAAGCCCAAATAAGCATTAATTTGACCACACAACTCATTCTATGAAGATACATTCAAACTCACAAAACGTGCTCAGCTCGGGCTGAAAATGCATTTAAAGCAATAAAAACTCAAATTGAGTGTCACACCTAAACCAAAGGACTTATGCACACACTTCAACATGTATTTTGTTCAGGATGACCCTCTGAACCCCATATGAGCATTAATTTGACTACACGACTCATTCCTATGAAGATACATTTAAACTCACAAAACTTGCTTAGCTCGGGCTGAAAATGCATTTAAAGCAATAAAAACTCAAATTGAGTGTCACGCCTAAACCAAAGGACTTATGCACACACTTCAACATGTATTTTATTCAGGATGACCACCTGAAGCCTAAATGAGCATTAATTTGACCACTTAACTCATTCCTATGAAGATACATTCAAACTCACAAAACGTGCTCAGCTCGGGCTGAAAATGCATTTAAAGCAATAAAAACTCAAATTGAGTGTCACGCCTAAACCAAAGGACCTATGCACACACTTCAACATGTATTTTGTTCAGGATGACCTCCTGAAGCCCATATGAGCATTAATTTGACCACACAACTCATTCCTATGAAGATACATTCAAACTCACAAAACGTGCTCAGCTCGGGCTGAAAATGCATTTAAAGCAATAAAACTCAAATTGAGTGTCACACCTAAACCAAAGGACTTATGCACACACTCCAACATGTATTTTGTTTAGGATGACCTCCTGAAGCCCAAATAAGCATTAATTTGACCACACAACTCATTCTATGAAGATACATTCAAACTCACAAAACGTGCTCAGCTCGGGCTGAAAATGCATTTAAAGCAATAAAAACTCAAATTGAGTGTCACACCTAAACCAAAGGACTTATGCACACACTTCAACATGTATTTTGTTCAGGATGACCCTCTGAACCCCATATGAGCATTAATTTGACTACACGACTCATTCCTATGAAGATACATTTAAACTCACAAAACTTGCTTAGCTCGGGCTGAAAATGCATTTAAAGCAATAAAAACTCAAATTGAGTGTCACGCCTAAACCAAAGGACTTATGCACACACTTCAACATGTATTTTATTCAGGATGACCACCTGAAGCCTAAATGAGCATTAATTTGACCACACAACTCATTCCTATGAAGATACATTCAAACTCACAAAACGTGCTCAGCTCGGGCTGAAAATGCATTTAAAGCAATAAAAACTCAAATTGAGTGTCACGCCTAAACCAAAGGACTTATGCACACACTTCAACATGTGTTTTGTTCAGGATGACCTCCTGAAGCCCATATGAGCATTAATTTGACCACACAACTCATTCCTATGAAGATACATTCAAACACACAAAACGTGCTCAGCTCGGCCTGAAAATGCATTTAAAGCAATAAAAACTCAAATTGAGTGTCACGCCTAAACCAAAGGACTTATGCACACACTTCAACATGTATTTTGTTCAGGATGACCACCTGACGCCTAAATGAGCATTAATTTGACCACACAACTCATTCCTATGAAGATACATTCAAACTCACAAAACGCGCTCAGCTCAGGCTGAAAATGCATTTAAAGCAATAAAAACTCAAATTGAGTGTCACGCCTAAACCAAAGGACTTATGCACACACTACAACATGTATTTTGTTCAGGGTGACCTCCTGAAGCCTAAATAAGCATTAATTTGACCACACAACTCATTCCTATGAAGATACATTCAAACTCACAAAACATGCTCAACTCGGGCTGAAAATGCATTTAAAGCAATAAAAACTCAAATTGAGTGTCACGCCTAAACCAAAGGACTTATGCACACACTTCAACATGTATTTTGTTCAGGATGACCTCCTGAAGCCCATATGAGCATTAATTTGACTACACAACTCATTCCTATGAAGATACATTCAAACTCACAAAACGTGCTCAGCTCCGGCTGAAAATGCATTTAAAGCAATAAAAACTCAAATTGAGTGTCACGCCTAAACCAAAGGACTTATGCACACACTTCAACATGTATTTTGTTCAGGATGACCTCCTGAAGCCCATATGAGCATTAATTTGACTACACAACTCATTCCTATGAAGATCCATTCAAACTCACAAAACGTGCTCAGCTCGGGCTGAAAATGCATTTAAAGCAATAAAAACTCAAATTGAGTGTCACGCCTAAACCAAAGGACTTATGCACACACTTCAACATGTATTTAGTTCAGGATGACCACCTGAAGCCTAAATGAGCATTAATTTGACCACACAACTCATTCCTATGAAGATACATTCAAACTCACAAAACGTGCTCAGCTCGGGCTGAAAATGCATTTAAAGCAATAAAAACTCAAATTGAGTGTCACACCTAAACCAAAGGACTTATGCACACACTTCAACATGTATTTTGTTCAGGAAGACCTTCTGAAGCCCATATGAGCATTAATTTGACTACACAACTCATTCCTATGAAGATACATTCAAACTCACAAAACGTGCTCAACTCGGGCTGAAAATGCATTTAAAGCAATAAAAACTCAAATTGAGTGTCACGCCTAAACCAAAGGACTTATGCACACACTTCAACATGTATTTAGTTCAGGATGACCACCTGAAGCCTAAATGAGCATTAATTTGACCACACAACTCATTCCTATGAAGATACATTCAAACTCACAAAACGTGCTCAGCTCGGGCTGAAAATGCATTTAAAGCAATAAAAACTCAAATTGAGTGTCACACCTAAACCAAAGGACTTATGCACACACTTCAACATGTATTTTGTTCAGGATGACCTTCTGAAGCCCATATGAGCATTAATTTGACTACACAACTCATTCCTATGAAGATACATTCAAACTCACAAAACGTGCTCAGCTCTGGCTAAAAATGCATTTAAAGCAATAAAAACTCAAATTGAGTGTCAGGCCTAAACCAAAGGACTTATGCACACACTTCAACATGTATTTTGTTCAGGATGACCTCCTGAAGCCCAAATCAGCAATAATTTGACCACACAACTCATTCCTATGAAGATACATTCAAAGTCAGAAAGCGCGCTCAGCTCGGGCTGAAAATGCATTTAATTTAAAGCAATAAAAACTCAAATTGAGTGTCACGCCTAAACCAAAGGACTTATGCACACACTTCAACATGGATTTAGTTCAGGATGACCACCTGAAGCCTAAATGAGCATTAATTTGACCACACAACTCATTCCTATGAAGATACATTCAAACTCACAAAACGCGCTCAGCTCGGGCTGAAAATGCATTTAAAGCAATAAAAACTCAAATTTAGTGTCACACCTAAACCAAAGGACTTATGCACACACTTCAACATGTATTTAGTTCAGGATGACATCCTGAAGCCCATATGAGCATTAATTTGACTACACAACTCATTCCTATGAAGATACATTCAAACTCAAAAAACGTGCTCAGCTCGGGCTGAAAATGCTTTTAAAGCAATAAAAACTCAAATTGAGTGTCACGCCTAAACCAAAGGACTTATGCACACACTTCAACATGTATTTTGTTCAGGATGACCTCCTGAAGCCCATATGAGCATTAATTTGACCACACAACTCATTCCTATGAAGATACATTCAAACTCACAAAACGTGCTCAGCTCGGGCTGAAAATGCATTTAAAGCAATAAAAACTCAAATTGAGTGTCACGCCTAAACCAAAGGACTTATGCACACAGTTCAACATGTATTTAGTTCAGGATGACCACCTGAAGCCTAAATGAGCATTAATTTGACCACACAACTCATTCCTATGAAGATACATTCAAACTCACAAAACGTGCTCAGCTCGGGCTGAAAATGCATTTAAAGCAATAAAAACTCAAATTGAGTGTCACGCCTAAACCAAAGGACTTATGCACACACTTCAACATGTATTTTGTTCAGGATGACCTTCTGAAGCCCATATGAGCATTAATTTGACTACACAACTCATTCCTATGAAGATACATTCAAACTCACAAAACGTGCTCAGCTCGGGCTGAAAATGCATTTAAAGCAATAAAAACTCAAATTGAGTGTCACGCCTAAACCAAAGGACTTATGCACACACTTCAACATGTATTTTGTTCAGGATGACCTCCTGAAGCCTAAATAAGCATTAATCTGACCACACAACTCATTCCTATGAAGATACATTCAAACTCACAAAACGCGCTCAGCTCGGGCTGAAAATGCATTTAAAGCAATAAAAACTCAAATTGAGTGCCACACCTAAACCAAAGGACTTATGCACACACTTCAACATGTATTTAGTTCAGGATGACCACCTGAAGCCTAAATGAGCATTA
This sequence comes from Hippocampus guttulatus, assembly GCF_054856545.1. NCBI lineage: Eukaryota > Metazoa > Chordata > Actinopteri > Syngnathiformes > Syngnathidae > Hippocampus > Hippocampus guttulatus. The sequence goes on from NC_141271.1 coordinate 218,080, forward strand.
ATTTGACCACACATCTCATTCCTATGAAGATACATTCAAACTCACAAAACATGCTCAGCTCGGGCTGAAAATGCATTTAAAGCAATAAAAACTCAAATTGAGTGTCACGCCTAAACCAAAGGACCTATGCACACACTTCAACATGTATTTTGTTCAGGATGACCTCCTGAAGCCCATATGAGCATTAATTTGACCACACAACTCATTCCTATGAAGATACATTCAAACTCACAAAACGTGCTCAGCTCGGGCTGAAAATGCATTTAAAGCAATAAAACTCAAATTGAGTGTCACACCTAAACCAAAGGACTTATGCACACACTCCAACATGTATTTTGTTTAGGATGACCTCCTGAAGCCCAAATAAGCATTAATTTGACCACACAACTCATTCTATGAAGATACATTCAAACTCACAAAACGTGCTCAGCTCGGGCTGAAAATGCATTTAAAGCAATAAAAACTCAAATTGAGTGTCACGCCTAAACCAAAGGACTTATGCACACACTTCAACATGTGTTTTGTTCAGGATGACCTCCTGAAGCCCATATGAGCATTAATTTGACCACACAACTCATTCCTATGAAGATACATTCAAACACACAAAACGTGCTCAGCTCGGCCTGAAAATGCATTTAAAGCAATAAAAACTCAAATTGAGTGTCACGCCTAAACCAAAGGACTTATGCACACACTTCAACATGTATTTTGTTCAGGATGACCACCTGACGCCTAAATGAGCATTAATTTGACCACACAACTCATTCCTATGAAGATACATTCAAACTCACAAAACGCGCTCAGCTCAGGCTGAAAATGCATTTAAAGCAATAAAAACTCAAATTGAGTGTCACGCCTAAACCAAAGGACTTATGCACACACTACAACATGTATTTTGTTCAGGGTGACCTCCTGAAGCCTAAATAAGCATTAATTTGACCACACAACTCATTCCTATGAAGATACATTCAAACTCACAAAACGCGCTCAGCTCGGGCTGAAAATGCATTTAAAGCAATAAAAACTCAAATTTAGTGTCACACCTAAACCAAAGGACTTATGCACACACTTCAACATGTATTTAGTTCAGGATGACATCCTGAAGCCCATATGAGCATTAATTTGTCTACACAACTCATTCCTATGAAGATACATTCAAACTCACAAAACGTGCTCAACTCGGGCTGAAAATGCATTTAAAGCAATAAAAACTCAAATTGAGTGTCACGCCTAAACCAAAGGACTTATGCACACACTTCAACATGTATTTTGTTCAGGATGACCTCCTGAAGCCCATATGAGCATTAATTTGACTACACAACTCATTCCTATGAAGATACATTCAAACTCACAAAACGTGCTCAGCTCCGGCTGAAAATGCATTTAAAGCAATAAAAACTCAAATTGAGTGTCACGCCTAAACCAAAGGACTTATGCACACACTTCAACATGTATTTTGTTCAGGATGACCACCTGACGCCTAAATGAGCATTAATTTGACCACACAACTCATTCCTATGAAGATACATTCAAACTCACAAAACGCGCTCAGCTCAGGCTGAAAATGCATTTAAAGCAATAAAAACTCAAATTGAGTGTCACGCCTAAACCAAAGGACTTATGCACACACTACAACATGTATTTTGTTCAGGGTGACCTCCTGAAGCCTAAATAAGCATTAATTTGACCACACAACTCATTCCTATGAAGATACATTCAAACTCACAAAACGCGCTCAGCTCGGGCTGAAAATGCATTTAAAGCAATAAAAACTCAAATTGAGTGTCACGCCTAAACCAAAGGACTTATGCACACACTTCAACATGTATTTTGTTCAGGATGACCTCCTGAAGCCCATATGAGCATTAATTTGACTACACAACTCATTCCTATGAAGATACATTCAAACTCACAAAACGTGCTCAGCTCCGGCTGAAAATGCATTTAAAGCAATAAAAACTCAAATTGAGTGTCACGCCTAAACCAAAGGACTTATGCACACACTTCAACATGTATTTTGTTCAGGATGACCTCCTGAAGCCCATATGAGCATTAATTTGACTACACAACTCATTCCTATGAAGATCCATTCAAACTCACAAAACGTGCTCAGCTCGGGCTGAAAATGCATTTAAAGCAATAAAAACTCAAATTGAGTGTCACGCCTAAACCAAAGGACTTATGCACACACTTCAACATGTATTTAGTTCAGGATGACCACCTGAAGCCTAAATGAGCATTAATTTGACCACACAACTCATTCCTATGAAGATACATTCAAACTCACAAAACGTGCTCAGCTCGGGCTGAAAATGCATTTAAAGCAATAAAAACTCAAATTGAGTGTCACACCTAAACCAAAGGACTTATGCACACACTTCAACATGTATTTTGTTCAGGAAGACCTTCTGAAGCCCATATGAGCATTAATTTGACTACACAACTCATTCCTATGAAGATACATTCAAACTCACAAAACGTGCTCAGCTAGGGCTGAAAATGCATTTAAAGCAATAAAAACTCAAATTGAGTGTCACGCCTAAACCAAAGGACTTATGCACACACTTCAACATGTATTTTGTTCAGGATGACCTCCTGAAGCCTAAATAAGCATTAATCTGTCCACACAACTCATTCCTATGAAGATACATTCAAACTCACAAAACGCGCTCAGCTCGGGCTGAAAATGCATTTAAAGCAATAAAAACTCAAATTGAGTGTCACACCTAAACCAAAGGACTTATGCACACACTTCAACATGTATTTAGTTCAGGATGACCACCTGAAGCCTAAATGAGCATTAATTTGACCACACATCTCATTCCTATGAAGATACATTCAAACTCACAAAACATGCTCAGCTCGGGCTGAAAATGCATTTAAAGCAATAAAAACTCAAATTGAGTGTCACGCCTAAACCAAAGGACCTATGCACACACTTCAACATGTATTTTGTTCAGGATGACCTCCTGAAGCCCATATGAGCATTAAATTTACCACACAACTCATTCCTATGAAGATACATTCAAACTCACAAAACGTGCTCAGCTCGGGCTGAAAATGCATTTAAAGCAATAAAAACTCAAATTGAGTGTCACGCCTAAACCAAAGGACTTATGCACACACTCCAACATGTATTTTGTTCAGGATGACCTCCTGAAGCCCAAATAAGCATTAATTTGACCACACAACTCATTCTATGAAGATACATTCAAACTCACAAAACGTGCTCAGCTCGGGCTGAAAATGCATTTAAAGCAATAAAACTCAAATTGAGTGTCACACCTAAACCAAAGGACTTATGCACACACTCCAACATGTATTTTGTTCAGGATGACCTCCTGAAGCCCAAATAAGCATTAATTTGACCACACAACTCATTCTATGAAGATACATTCAAACTCACAAAACGTGCTCAGCTCGGGCTGAAAATGCATTTAAAGCAATAAAAACTCAAATTGAGTGTCACGCCTAAACAAAAGGACTTATGCACACACTTCAACATGTATTTTGTTCAGGATGACCTCCTGAAGCCTAAATAAGCAATAATTTGACCACACAACTCATTCCTATGAAGATACATTCAAAGTCAGAAAGCGCGCTCAGCTCGGGCTGAAAATGCATTTAATTTAAAGCAATAAAAACTCAAATTGAGTGTCACACCTAAACCTAAGGACTTATGCACACACTTCAACATGTATTTTGTTCAGGATGACCTCCTGAAGCCCATATGAGCATTAATTTGACTACACAACTCATTCCTATGAAGATACATTCAAACACACAAAACGTGCTCAGCTCGGCCTGAAAATGCATTTAAAGCAATAAAAACTCAAATTGAGTGTCACACCTAAACCAAAGGAATTATGCACACACTTCAACATGTATTTAGTTCAGGATGACCACCTGAAGCCTAAATGAGCATTAATTTGACCACACAACTCATTCCTATGAAGATACATTCAAACTCACAAAACGTGCTCAGCTCGGGCTGAAAATGCATTTAAAGCAATAAAAACTCATATTGAGTGTCACGCCTAAACCAAAGGACTTATACACACACTTCAACATGTATTTTGTTCAGGATGACCTCCTGAAGCCTAAATCAGCAATAATTTGACCACACAACTCATTCCTATGAAGATACATTCAAAGTCAGAAAGTGCGCTCAGCTCGGGCTGAAAATGCATTTAATTTAAAGCAATAAAAACTCAAATTGAGTGTCACGCCTAAACCAAAGGACTTATGCACACACTTCAACATGTATTTAGTTCAGGATGACCACCTGAAGCCTAAATGAGCATTAATTTGACCACACAACTCATTCCTATGAAGATACATTCAAACTCACAAAACGTGCTCAGCTCGGGCTGAAAATGCATTTAAAGCAATAAAAACTCAAATTGAGTGTCACGCCTAAACCAAAGGACTTATTCACACATTTCAACATGTATTTTGTTCAGGATGACCTCCTGAAGCCTAAATAAGCATTAATTTGACCACACAACTCATTCCTATGAAGATACATTCAAACTCACAAAACGCGCTCAGCTCGGGCTGAAAATGCATTTAAAGCAATAAAAACTCAAATTGAGTGTCACACCTAAACCAAAGGACTTATGCACACACTTCAACATGTATTTAGTTGAGGATGACCACCTGAAGCCTAAATGAGCATTAATCTGACCACACAACTCATTCCTATGAAGATACATTCAAACTCACAAAACATGCTCAGCTCGGGCTGAAAATGCATTTAAAGCAATAAAAACTCAAATTGAATGTCACGCCTAAACCAAAGGACTTATGCACACACTTCAACATGTATTTTGTTCAGGATGACCACCTGAAGCCTAAATGAGCATTAACTTGACCACACAACTCATTCCTATGAAGATACATTCAAATTCAAAAAACGTGCTCAGCTCGGGCTGAAAATGCATTTAATTTAAAGCAATAAAAACTCAAATTGAGTGTCACACCTAAACCAAAGGACTTATGCACACACTTCAACATGTATTTTGTTCAGGATGACCTCCTGAAGCCCATATGAGCATTAATTTGACCACACAACTCATTCCTATGAAGATACATTCAAACTCACAAAACGTGCTCAGCTCGGGCTGAAAATGCATTTAAAGCAATAAAAACTCAAATTGAGTGTCACGCCTAAACCAAAGGACTTATGCACACACTTCAACATGTATTTTGTTCACGATGACCACCTGAAGCCTAAATGAGCATTAATTTGACCACACAACTCATTCCTATGAAGATACATTCAAACTCACAAAACGTCCTCAACTCGGGCTGAAAATGCATTTAAAGCAATAAAAGCTCAAATTGAGTGTCACGCCTAAACCAAAGGACTTATGCACACACTTCAACATGTATTTTGTTCAGGATGACCTCCTGAAGCCCATATGAGCATTAATTTGACCACACAACTCATTCCTATGAAGATACATTCAAACACACAAAACGTGCTCAGCTCGGCCTGAAAATGCATTTAAAGCAATAAAAACTCAAATTGAGTGTCACGCCCAAACCAAAGGACTTATGCACACACTTCAACATGTATTTTGTTCAGGATGACCTCCTGAAGCCCATATGAGCATTAATTTGACCACACAACTCATTCCTATGAAGATACATTCAAACTCACAAAACGTGCTCAGCTTGGGCTGAAAATGCATTTAAAGCAATAAAAACTCAAATTGAGTGTCACGCCTAAACCAAAGGACTTATGCACACACTTCAACATGTATTTTGTTCACGATGACCACCTGAAGCCTAAATGAGCATTAATTTGACCACACAACTAATTCCTATGAAGATACATTCAAACTCACAAAACGTGCTCAACTCGGGCTGAAAATGCATTTAAAGCAATAAAAGCTCAAATTGAGTGTCACGCCTAAACCAAAGGACTTATGCACACACTTCAACATGTATTTTGTTCAGGATGACCTCCTGAAGCCCATATGAGCATTGATTTGACCACACAACTCATTCCTATGAAGATACATTCAAACACACAAAACGTGCTCAGCTCGGCCTGAAAATGCATTTAAAGCAATAAAAACTCAAATTGAGTGTCACGCCCAAACCAAAGGACTTATGCACACACTTCAACATGTATTTAGTTCAGGATGACCACCTGAAGCCTAAATGAGCATTATTTTGACCACATAACTCATTCCTATGAAGATACATTCAAACTCACAAAACGTGCTCATCTCGGGCTGAAAATGCATTTAAAGCAATAAAAACTCAAATTGAGTGTCACGCCTAAACCAAAGGACTTATGCACACACTTCAACATGTATTTTGTTCAGGATGACCACCTGAAGCCTAAATGAGCATTAATTTGACCACACAACTCATTCTATGAAGATACATTCAAACTCACAAAACGTGCTCAGCTCAGGCTGAAAATGCATTTAAAGCAATAAAAACTCAAATTGAGTGTCACGCCTAAACCAAAGGACTTATGCACACACTTCAACATGTATTTTGTTCAGGATGACCACCTGAAGCCTAAATGAGCATTAATTTGACCACACAACTCATTCCTATGAAGATACATTCAAACTCACAAAACGTGCTCAGCTCGGGCTGAAAATGCATTTAAAGCAATAAAAACTCAAATTGAGTGTCACGCCTAAACCAAAGGACTTATGCACACACTTCAACATGTATTTTGTTCAGGATGACCACCTGAAGCCTAAATGAGCATTAATTTGACCACACAACTCATTCCTATGAAGATACATTCAAACTCACAAAACGTGCTCAACTCGGGCTGAAAATGCATTTAAAGCAATAAAAAATTAAATTGAGTGTCACGCCTAAACCAAAGGACTTATGCACACACTTCAACATGTATTTTGTTCAGGATGACCACCTGAAGCCTAAATGAGCATTAATTTGACCACACAACTCATTCTATGAAGATACATTCAAACTCACAAAACGTGCTCAGCTCGGGCTGAAAATGCATTTAAAGCAATAAAAACTCAAATTGAGTGTCACGCCTAAACCAAAGGACTTATGCACACACTTCAACATGTATTTTGTTCAGGATGACCACCTGACGCCTAAATGAGCATTAATTTGACCACACAACTCATTCCTATGAAGATACATTCAAACTCACAAAACGCGCTCAGCTCGGGCTGAAAATGCATTTAAAGCAATAAAAACTCAAATTTAGTGTCACACCTAAACCAAAGGACTTATGCACACACTTCAACATGTATTTAGTTCAGGATGACATCCTGAAGCCCATATGAGCATTAATTTGTCTACACAACTCATTCCTATGAAGATACATTCAAACTCACAAAACGTGCTCAACTCGGGCTGAAAATGCATTTAAAGCAATAAAAACTCAAATTGAGTGTCACACCTAAACCAAAGGACTTATGCACACACTTCAACATGTATTTTGTTCAGGATGACCTTCTGAAGCCCATATGAGCATTAATTTGACTACACAACTCATTCCTATGAAGATACATTCAAACTCACAAAACGTGCTCAGCTCGGGCTAAAAATGCATTTAAAGCAATAAAAACTCAAATTGAGTGTCAGGCCTAAACCAAAGGACTTATGCACACACTTCAACATGTATTTTGTTCAGGATGACCTCCTGAAGCCCAAATCAGCAATAATTTGACCACACAACTCATACCTATGAAGATACATTCAAAGTCAGAAAGCGCGCTCAGCTCGGGCTGAAAATGCATTTAATTTAAAGCAATAAAAACTCAAATTGAGTGTCACGCCTAAACCAAAGGACTTATGCACACACTTCAACATGGATTTAGTTCAGGATGACCACCTGAAGCCTAAATGAGCATTAATTTGACCACACAACTCATTCCTATGAAGATACATTCAAACTCACAAAACGCGCTCAGCTCGGGCTGAAAATGCATTTAAAGCAATAAAAACTCAAATTTAGTGTCACACCTAAACCAAAGGACTTATGCACACACTTCAACATGTATTTAGTTCAGGATGACATCCTGAAGCCCATATGAGCATTAATTTGACTACACAACTCATTCCTATGAAGATACATTCAAACTCAAAAAACGTGCTCAGCTCGGGCTGAAAATGCTTTTAAAGCAATAAAAACTCAAATTGAGTGTCACGCCTAAACCAAAGGACTTATGCACACACTTCAACATGTATTTTGTTCAGGATGACCTCCTGAAGCCCATATGAGCATTAATTTGACCACACAACTCATTCCTATGAAGATACATTCAAACTCACAAAACGTGCTCAGCTCGGGCTGAAAATGCATTTAAAGCAATAAAAACTCAAATTGAGTGTCACGCCTAAACCAAAGGACTTATGCACACAGTTCAACATGTATTTAGTTCAGGATGACCACCTGAAGCCTAAATGAGCATTAATTTGACCACACAACTCATTCCTATGAAGATACATTCAAACTCACAAAACGTGCTCAGCTCGGGCTGAAAATGCATTTAAAGCAATAAAAACTCAAATTGAGTGTCACGCCTAAACCAAAGGACTTATGCACACACTTCAACATGTATTTTGTTCAGGATGACCTTCTGAAGCCCATATGAGCATTAATTTGACTACACAACTCATTCCTATGAAGATACATTCAAACTCACAAAACGTGCTCAGCTCGGGCTGAAAATGCATTTAAAGCAATAAAAACTCAAATTGAGTGTCACGCCTAAACCAAAGGACTTATGCACACACTTCAACATGTATTTTGTTCAGGATGACCTCCTGAAGCCTAAATAAGCATTAATCTGACCACACAACTCATTCCTATGAAGATACATTCAAACTCACAAAACGCGCTCAGCTCGGGCTGAAAATGCATTTAAAGCAATAAAAACTCAAATTGAGTGCCACACCTAAACCAAAGGACTTATGCACACACTTCAACATGTATTTAGTTCAGGATGACCACCTGAAGCCTAAATGAGCATTAATTTGACCACACATCTCATTCCTATGAAGATACATTCAAACTCACAAAACATGCTCAGCTCGGGCTGAAAATGCATTTAAAGCAATAAAAACTCAAATTGAGTGTCACGCCTAAACCAAAGGACCTATGCACACACTTCAACATGTATTTTGTTCAGGATGACCTCCTGAAGCCCATATGAGCATTAATTTGACCACACAACTCATTCCTATGAAGATACATTCAAACTCACAAAACGTGCTCAGCTCGGGCTGAAAATGCATTTAAAGCAATAAAACTCAAATTGAGTGTCACACCTAAACCAAAGGACTTATGCACACACTCCAACATGTATTTTGTTTAGGATGACCTCCTGAAGCCCAAATAAGCATTAATTTGACCACACAACTCATTCTATGAAGATACATTCAAACTCACAAAACGTGCTCAGCTCGGGCTGAAAATGCATTTAAAGCAATAAAAACTCAAATTGAGTGTCACACCTAAACCAAAGGACTTATGCACACACTTCAACATGTATTTTGTTCAGGATGACCCTCTGAACCCCATATGAGCATTAATTTGACTACACGACTCATTCCTATGAAGATACATTTAAACTCACAAAACTTGCTTAGCTCGGGCTGAAAATGCATTTAAAGCAATAAAAACTCAAATTGAGTGTCACGCCTAAACCAAAGGACTTATGCACACACTTCAACATGTATTTTATTCAGGATGACCACCTGAAGCCTAAATGAGCATTAATTTGACCACACAACTCATTCCTATGAAGATACATTCAAACTCACAAAACGCGCTCAGCTCGGGCTGAAAATGCATTTAAAGCAATAAAAACTCAAATTTAGTGTCACACCTAAACCAAAGGACTTATGCACACACTTCAACATGTATTTAGTTCAGGATGACATCCTGAAGCCCATATGAGCATTAATTTGACTACACAACTCATTCCTATGAAGATACATTCAAACTCAAAAAACGTGCTCAGCTCGGGCTGAAAATGCTTTTAAAGCAATAAAAACTCAAATTGAGTGTCACGCCTAAACCAAAGGACTTATGCACACACTTCAACATGTATTTTGTTCAGGATGACCTCCTGAAGCCCATATGAGCATTAATTTGACCACACAACTCATTCCTATGAAGATACATTCAAACTCACAAAACGTGCTCAGCTCGGGCTGAAAATGCATTTAAAGCAATAAAAACTCAAATTGAGTGTCACGCCTAAACCAAAGGACTTATGCACACAGTTCAACATGTATTTAGTTCAGGATGACCACCTGAAGCCTAAATGAGCATTAATTTGACCACACAACTCATTCCTATGAAGATACATTCAAACTCACAAAACGTGCTCAGCTCGGGCTGAAAATGCATTTAAAGCAATAAAAACTCAAATTGAGTGTCACGCCTAAACCAAAGGACTTATGCACACACTTCAACATGTATTTTGTTCAGGATGACCTTCTGAAGCCCATATGAGCATTAATTTGACTACACAACTCATTCCTATGAAGATACATTCAAACTCACAAAACGTGCTCAGCTCGGGCTGAAAATGCATTTAAAGCAATAAAAACTCAAATTGAGTGTCACGCCTAAACCAAAGGACTTATGCACACACTTCAACATGTATTTTGTTCAGGATGACCTCCTGAAGCCTAAATAAGCATTAATCTGACCACACAACTCATTCCTATGAAGATACATTCAAACTCACAAAACGCGCTCAGCTCGGGCTGAAAATGCATTTAAAGCAATAAAAACTCAAATTGAGTGCCACACCTAAACCAAAGGACTTATGCACACACTTCAACATGTATTTAGTTCAGGATGACCACCTGAAGCCTAAATGAGCATTAATTTGACCACACATCTCATTCCTATGAAGATACATTCAAACTCACAAAACATGCTCAGCTCGGGCTGAAAATGCATTTAAAGCAATAAAAACTCAAATTGAGTGTCACGCCTAAACCAAAGGACCTATGCACACACTTCAACATGTATTTTGTTCAGGATGACCTCCTGAAGCCCATATGAGCATTAATTTGACCACACAACTCATTCCTATGAAGATACATTCAAACTCACAAAACGTGCTCAGCTCGGGCTGAAAATGCATTTAAAGCAATAAAACTCAAATTGAGTGTCACACCTAAACCAAAGGACTTATGCACACACTCCAACATGTATTTTGTTTAGGATGACCTCCTGAAGCCCAAATAAGCATTAATTTGACCACACAACTCATTCTATGAAGATACATTCAAACTCACAAAACGTGCTCAGCTCGGGCTGAAAATGCATTTAAAGCAATAAAAACTCAAATTGAGTGTCACACCTAAACCAAAGGACTTATGCACACACTTCAACATGTATTTTGTTCAGGATGACCCTCTGAACCCCATATGAGCATTAATTTGACTACACGACTCATTCCTATGAAGATACATTTAAACTCACAAAACTTGCTTAGCTCGGGCTGAAAATGCATTTAAAGCAATAAAAACTCAAATTGAGTGTCACGCCTAAACCAAAGGACTTATGCACACACTTCAACATGTATTTTATTCAGGATGACCACCTGAAGCCTAAATGAGCATTAATTTGACCACACAACTCATTCCTATGAAGATACATTCAAACTCACAAAACGTGCTCAGCTCGGGCTGAAAATGCATTTAAAGCAATAAAAACTCAAATTGAGTGTCACGCCTAAACCAAAGGACTTATGCACACACTTCAACATGTGTTTTGTTCAGGATGACCTCCTGAAGCCCATATGAGCATTAATTTGACCACACAACTCATTCCTATGAAGATACATTCAAACACACAAAACGTGCTCAGCTCGGCCTGAAAATGCATTTAAAGCAATAAAAACTCAAATTGAGTGTCACGCCTAAACCAAAGGACTTATGCACACACTTCAACATGTATTTTGTTCAGGATGACCACCTGACGCCTAAATGAGCATTAATTTGACCACACAACTCATTCCTATGAAGATACATTCAAACTCACAAAACGCGCTCAGCTCAGGCTGAAAATGCATTTAAAGCAATAAAAACTCAAATTGAGTGTCACGCCTAAACCAAAGGACTTATGCACACACTACAACATGTATTTTGTTCAGGGTGACCTCCTGAAGCCTAAATAAGCATTAATTTGACCACACAACTCATTCCTATGAAGATACATTCAAACTCACAAAACGCGCTCAGCTCGGGCTTAAAATGCATTTAAAGCAATAAAAACTCAAATTTAGTGTCACACCTAAACCAAAGGATTTATGCACACACTTCAACATGTATTTAGTTCAGGATGACATCCTGAAGCCCATATGAGCATTAATTTGTCTACACAACTCATTCCTATGAAGATACATTCAAACTCACAAAACGTGCTCAACTCGGGCTGAAAATGCATTTAAAGCAATAAAAACTCAAATTGAGTGTCACGCCTAAACCAAAGGACTTATGCACACACTTCAACATGTATTTTGTTCAGGATGACCTCCTGAAGCCCATATGAGCATTAATTTGACTACACAACTCATTCCTATGAAGATACATTCAAACTCACAAAACGTGCTCAGCTCCGGCTGAAAATGCATTTAAAGCAATAAAAACTCAAATTGAGTGTCACGCCTAAACCAAAGGACTTATGCACACACTTCAACATGTATTTTGTTCAGGATGACCACCTGACGCCTAAATGAGCATTAATTTGACCACACAACTCATTCCTATGAAGATACATTCAAACTCACAAAACGCGCTCAGCTCAGGCTGAAAATGCATTTAAAGCAATAAAAACTCAAATTGAGTGTCACGCCTAAACCAAAGGACTTATGCACACACTACAACATGTATTTTGTTCAGGGTGACCTCCTGAAGCCTAAATAAGCATTAATTTGACCACACAACTCATTCCTATGAAGATACATTCAAACTCACAAAACGCGCTCAGCTCGGGCTGAAAATGCATTTAAAGCAATAAAAACTCAAATTGAGTGTCACGCCTAAACCAAAGGACTTATGCACACACTTCAACATGTATTTTGTTCAGGATGACCTCCTGAAGCCCATATGAGCATTAATTTGACTACACAACTCATTCCTATGAAGATACATTCAAACTCACAAAACGTGCTCAGCTCCGGCTGAAAATGCATTTAAAGCAATAAAAACTCAAATTGAGTGTCACGCCTAAACCAAAGGACTTATGCACACACTTCAACATGTATTTTGTTCAGGATGACCTCCTGAAGCCCATATGAGCATTAATTTGACTACACAACTCATTCCTATGAAGATCCATTCAAACTCACAAAACGTGCTCAGCTCGGGCTGAAAATGCATTTAAAGCAATAAAAACTCAAATTGAGTGTCACGCCTAAACCAAAGGACTTATGCACACACTTCAACATGTATTTAGTTCAGGATGACCACCTGAAGCCTAAATGAGCATTAATTTGACCACACAACTCATTCCTATGAAGATACATTCAAACTCACAAAACGTGCTCAGCTCGGGCTGAAAATGCATTTAAAGCAATAAAAACTCAAATTGAGTGTCACACCTAAACCAAAGGACTTATGCACACACTTCAACATGTATTTTGTTCAGGAAGACCTTCTGAAGCCCATATGAGCATTAATTTGACTACACAACTCATTCCTATGAAGATACATTCAAACTCACAAAACGTGCTCAGCTAGGGCTGAAAATGCATTTAAAGCAATAAAAACTCAAATTGAGTGTCACGCCTAAACCAAAGGACTTATGCACACACTTCAACATGTATTTTGTTCAGGATGACCTCCTGAAGCCTAAATAAGCATTAATCTGTCCACACAACTCATTCCTATGAAGATACATTCAAACTCACAAAACGCGCTCAGCTCGGGCTGAAAATGCATTTAAAGCAATAAAAACTCAAATTGAGTGTCACACCTAAACCAAAGGACTTATGCACACACTTCAACATGTATTTAGTTCAGGATGACCACCTGAAGCCTAAATGAGCATTAATTTGACCACACATCTCATTCCTATGAAGATACATTCAAACTCACAAAACATGCTCAGCTCGGGCTGAAAATGCATTTAAAGCAATAAAAACTCAAATTGAGTGTCACGCCTAAACCAAAGGACCTATGCACACACTTCAACATGTATTTTGTTCAGGATGACCTCCTGAAGCCCATATGAGCATTAAATTTACCACACAACTCATTCCTATGAAGATACATTCAAACTCACAAAACGTGCTCAGCTCGGGCTGAAAATGCATTTAAAGCAATAAAAACTCAAATTGAGTGTCACGCCTAAACCAAAGGACTTATGCACACACTCCAACATGTATTTTGTTCAGGATGACCTCCTGAAGCCCAAATAAGCATTAATTTGACCACACAACTCATTCTATGAAGATACATTCAAACTCACAAAACGTGCTCAGCTCGGGCTGAAAATGCATTTAAAGCAATAAAACTCAAATTGAGTGTCACACCTAAACCAAAGGACTTATGCACACACTCCAACATGTATTTTGTTCAGGATGACCTCCTGAAGCCCAAATAAGCATTAATTTGACCACACAACTCATTCTATGAAGATACATTCAAACTCACAAAACGTGCTCAGCTCGGGCTGAAAATGCATTTAAAGCAATAAAAACTCAAATTGAGTGTCACGCCTAAACAAAAGGACTTATGCACACACTTCAACATGTATTTTGTTCAGGATGACCTCCTGAAGCCTAAATAAGCAATAATTTGACCACACAACTCATTCCTATGAAGATACATTCAAAGTCAGAAAGCGCGCTCAGCTCGGGCTGAAAATGCATTTAATTTAAAGCAATAAAAACTCAAATTGAGTGTCACACCTAAACCTAAGGACTTATGCACACACTTCAACATGTATTTTGTTCAGGATGACCTCCTGAAGCCCATATGAGCATTAATTTGACTACACAACTCATTCCTATGAAGATACATTCAAACACACAAAACGTGCTCAGCTCGGCCTGAAAATGCATTTAAAGCAATAAAAACTCAAATTGAGTGTCACACCTAAACCAAAGGAATTATGCACACACTTCAACATGTATTTAGTTCAGGATGACCACCTGAAGCCTAAATGAGCATTAATTTGACCACACAACTCATTCCTATGAAAATACATTCAAACTCACAAAACGTGCTCAGCTCGGGCTGAAAATGCATTTAAAGCAATAAAAACTCAAATTGAGTGTCACGCCCAAACCAAAGGAATTATGCACACACTTCAACATGTATTTTGTTCAGGATGACCACCTGAAGCCTAAATGAGCATTAATTTGACCACACAACTCATTCCTATGAAGATACATTCAAACTCACAAAACGTGCTCAACTCGGGCTGAAAATGCATTTAAAGCAATAAAAACTCAAATTGAGTGTCACGCCTAAACCAAAGGACTTATGCACACACTTCAACATGTATTTTGTTCAGGATGACCTCCTGAAGCCCATATGAGCATTAATTTGACCACACAACTCATTCCTATGAAGATACATTCAAACACACAAAACGTGCTCAGCTCGGCCTTCAAATGCATTTAAAGCAATAAAAACTCAAATTGAGTGTCACGCCTAAACCAAAGGACTTATGCACACACTTCAACATGTATTTTGTTCAGGATGACCACCTGACGCCTAAATGAGCATTAATTTGACCACACAACTCATTCCTATGAAGATACATTCAAACTCACAAAACGTGCTCAGCTCGGGCTGAAAATGCATTTAAAGCAATAAAAACTCATATTGAGTGTCACGCCTAAACCAAAGGACTTATACACACACTTCAACATGTATTTTGTTCAGGATGACCTCCTGAAGCCTAAATCAGCAATAATTTGACCACACAACTCATTCCTATGAAGATACATTCAAAGTCAGAAAGTGCGCTCAGCTCGGGCTGAAAATGCATTTAATTTAAAGCAATAAAAACTCAAATTGAGTGTCACGCCTAAACCAAAGGACTTATGCACACACTTCAACATGTATTTAGTTCAGGATGACCACCTGAAGCCTAAATGAGCATTAATTTGACCACACAACTCATTCCTATGAAGATACATTCAAACTCACAAAACGTGCTCAGCTCGGGCTGAAAATGCATTTAAAGCAATAAAAACTCAAATTGAGTGTCACGCCTAAACCAAAGGACTTATTCACACATTTCAACATGTATTTTGTTCAGGATGACCTCCTGAAGCCTAAATAAGCATTAATTTGACCACACAACTCATTCCTATGAAGATACATTCAAACTCACAAAACGCGCTCAGCTCGGGCTGAAAATGCATTTAAAGCAATAAAAACTCAAATTGAGTGTCACACCTAAACCAAAGGACTTATGCACACACTTCAACATGTATTTAGTTGAGGATGACCACCTGAAGCCTAAATGAGCATTAATCTGACCACACAACTCATTCCTATGAAGATACATTCAAACTCACAAAACATGCTCAGCTCGGGCTGAAAATGCATTTAAAGCAATAAAAACTCAAATTGAATGTCACGCCTAAACCAAAGGACTTATGCACACACTTCAACATGTATTTTGTTCAGGATGACCACCTGAAGCCTAAATGAGCATTAACTTGACCACACAACTCATTCCTATGAAGATACATTCAAATTCAAAAAACGTGCTCAGCTCGGGCTGAAAATGCATTTAATTTAAAGCAATAAAAACTCAAATTGAGTGTCACACCTAAACCAAAGGACTTATGCACACACTTCAACATGTATTTTGTTCAGGATGACCTCCTGAAGCCCATATGAGCATTAATTTGACCACACAACTCATTCCTATGAAGATACATTCAAACTCACAAAACGTGCTCAGCTCGGGCTGAAAATGCATTTAAAGCAATAAAAACTCAAATTGAGTGTCACGCCTAAACCAAAGGACTTATGCACACACTTCAACATGTATTTTGTTCACGATGACCACCTGAAGCCTAAATGAGCATTAATTTGACCACACAACTCATTCCTATGAAGATACATTCAAACTCACAAAACGTCCTCAACTCGGGCTGAAAATGCATTTAAAGCAATAAAAGCTCAAATTGAGTGTCACGCCTAAACCAAAGGACTTATGCACACACTTCAACATGTATTTTGTTCAGGATGACCTCCTGAAGCCCATATGAGCATTAATTTGACCACACAACTCATTCCTATGAAGATACATTCAAACACACAAAACGTGCTCAGCTCGGCCTGAAAATGCATTTAAAGCAATAAAAACTCAAATTGAGTGTCACGCCCAAACCAAAGGACTTATGCACACACTTCAACATGTATTTTGTTCAGGATGACCTCCTGAAGCCCATATGAGCATTAATTTGACCACACAACTCATTCCTATGAAGATACATTCAAACTCACAAAACGTGCTCAGCTTGGGCTGAAAATGCATTTAAAGCAATAAAAACTCAAATTGAGTGTCACGCCTAAACCAAAGGACTTATGCACACACTTCAACATGTATTTTGTTCACGATGACCACCTGAAGCCTAAATGAGCATTAATTTGACCACACAACTAATTCCTATGAAGATACATTCAAACTCACAAAACGTGCTCAACTCGGGCTGAAAATGCATTTAAAGCAATAAAAGCTCAAATTGAGTGTCACGCCTAAACCAAAGGACTTATGCACACACTTCAACATGTATTTTGTTCAGGATGACCTCCTGAAGCCCATATGAGCATTAATTTGACCACACAACTCATTCCTATGAAGATACATTCAAACACACAAAACGTGCTCAGCTCGGCCTGAAAATGCATTTAAAGCAATAAAAACTCAAATTGAGTGTCACGCCCAAACCAAAGGACTTATGCACACACTTCAACATGTATTTAGTTCAGGATGACCACCTGAAGCCTAAATGAGCATTATTTTGACCACATAACTCATTCCTATGAAGATACATTCAAACTCACAAAACGTGCTCATCTCGGGCTGAAAATGCATTTAAAGCAATAAAAACTCAAATTGAGTGTCACGCCTAAACCAAAGGACTTATGCACACACTTCAACATGTATTTTGTTCAGGATGACCACCTGAAGCCTAAATGAGCATTAATTTGACCACACAACTCATTCCTATGAAGATACATTCAAACTCACAAAACGTGCTCAGCTCGGGCTGAAAATGCATTTAAAGCAATAAAAACTCAAATTGAGTGTCACGCCTAAACCAAAGGACTTATGCACACACTTCAACATGTATTTTGTTCAGGATGACCACCTGAAGCCTAAATGAGCATTAATTTGACCACACAACTCATTCCTATGAAGATACATTCAAACTCACAAAACGTGCTCAACTCGGGCTGAAAATGCATTTAAAGCAATAAAAAATTAAATTGAGTGTCACGCCTAAACCAAAGGACTTATGCACACACTTCAACATGTATTTTGTTCAGGATGACCACCTGAAGCCTAAATGAGCATTAATTTGACCACACAACTCATTCTATGAAGATACATTCAAACTCACAAAACGTGCTCAGCTCGGGCTGAAAATGCATTTAAAGCAATAAAAACTCAAATTGAGTGTCACGCCTAAACCAAAGGACTTATGCACACACTTCAACATGTATTTTGTTCAGGATGACCACCTGACGCCTAAATGAGCATTAATTTGACCACACAACTCATTCCTATGAAGATACATTCAAACTCACAAAACGCGCTCAGCTCGGGCTGAAAATGCATTTAAAGCAATAAAAACTCAAATTTAGTGTCACACCTAAACCAAAGGACTTATGCACACACTTCAACATGTATTTAGTTCAGGATGACATCCTGAAGCCCATATGAGCATTAATTTGTCTACACAACTCATTCCTATGAAGATACATTCAAACTCACAAAACGTGCTCAACTCGGGCTGAAAATGTATTTAAAGCAATAAAAACTCAAATTGAGTGTCACACCTAAACCAAAGGACTTATGCACACACTTCAACATGTATTTTGTTCAGGATGACCTTCTGAAGCCCATATGAGCATTAATTTGACTACACAACTCATTCCTATGAAGATACATTCAAACTCACAAAACGTGCTCAGCTCGGGCTAAAAATGCATTTAAAGCAATAAAAACTCAAATTGAGTGTCAGGCCTAAACCAAAGGACTTATGCACACACTTCAACATGTATTTTGTTCAGGATGACCTCCTGAAGCCCAAATCAGCAATAATTTGACCACACAACTCATACCTATGAAGATACATTCAAAGTCAGAAAGCGCGCTCAGCTCGGGCTGAAAATGCATTTAATTTAAAGCAATAAAAACTCAAATTGAGTGTCACGCCTAAACCAAAGGACTTATGCACACACTTCAACATGGATTTAGTTCAGGATGACCACCTGAAGCCTAAATGAGCATTAATTTGACCACACAACTCATTCCTATGAAGATACATTCAAACTCACAAAACGCGCTCAGCTCGGGCTGAAAATGCATTTAAAGCAATAAAAACTCAAATTTAGTGTCACACCTAAACCAAAGGACTTATGCACACACTTCAACATGTATTTAGTTCAGGATGACATCCTGAAGCCCATATGAGCATTAATTTGACTACACAACTCATTCCTATGAAGATACATTCAAACTCAAAAAACGTGCTCAGCTCGGGCTGAAAATGCTTTTAAAGCAATAAAAACTCAAATTGAGTGTCACGCCTAAACCAAAGGACTTATGCACACACTTCAACATGTATTTTGTTCAGGATGACCTCCTGAAGCCCATATGAGCATTAATTTGACCACACAACTCATTCCTATGAAGATACATTCAAACTCACAAAACGTGCTCAGCTCGGGCTGAAAATGCATTTAAAGCAATAAAAACTCAAATTGAGTGTCACGCCTAAACCAAAGGACTTATGCACACAGTTCAACATGTATTTAGTTCAGGATGACCACCTGAAGCCTAAATGAGCATTAATTTGACCACACAACTCATTCCTATGAAGATACATTCAAACTCACAAAACGTGCTCAGCTCGGGCTGAAAATGCATTTAAAGCAATAAAAACTCAAATTGAGTGTCACGCCTAAACCAAAGGACTTATGCACACACTTCAACATGTATTTTGTTCAGGATGACCTTCTGAAGCCCATATGAGCATTAATTTGACTACACAACTCATTCCTATGAAGATACATTCAAACTCACAAAACGTGCTCAGCTCGGGCTGAAAATGCATTTAAAGCAATAAAAACTCAAATTGAGTGTCACGCCTAAACCAAAGGACTTATGCACACACTTCAACATGTATTTTGTTCAGGATGACCTCCTGAAGCCTAAATAAGCATTAATCTGACCACACAACTCATTCCTATGAAGATACATTCAAACTCACAAAACGCGCTCAGCTCGGGCTGAAAATGCATTTAAAGCAATAAAAACTCAAATTGAGTGCCACACCTAAACCAAAGGACTTATGCACACACTTCAACATGTATTTAGTTCAGGATGACCACCTGAAGCCTAAATGAGCATTAATTTGACCACACATCTCATTCCTATGAAGATACATTCAAACTCACAAAACATGCTCAGCTCGGGCTGAAAATGCATTTAAAGCAATAAAAACTCAAATTGAGTGTCACGCCTAAACCAAAGGACCTATGCACACACTTCAACATGTATTTTGTTCAGGATGACCTCCTGAAGCCCATATGAGCATTAATTTGACCACACAACTCATTCCTATGAAGATACATTCAAACTCACAAAACGTGCTCAGCTCGGGCTGAAAATGCATTTAAAGCAATAAAACTCAAATTGAGTGTCACACCTAAACCAAAGGACTTATGCACACACTCCAACATGTATTTTGTTTAGGATGACCTCCTGAAGCCCAAATAAGCATTAATTTGACCACACAACTCATTCTATGAAGATACATTCAAACTCACAAAACGTGCTCAGCTCGGGCTGAAAATGCATTTAAAGCAATAAAAACTCAAATTGAGTGTCACACCTAAACCAAAGGACTTATGCACACACTTCAACATGTATTTTGTTCAGGATGACCCTCTGAACCCCATATGAGCATTAATTTGACTACACGACTCATTCCTATGAAGATACATTTAAACTCACAAAACTTGCTTAGCTCGGGCTGAAAATGCATTTAAAGCAATAAAAACTCAAATTGAGTGTCACGCCTAAACCAAAGGACTTATGCACACACTTCAACATGTATTTTATTCAGGATGACCACCTGAAGCCTAAATGAGCATTAATTTGACCACACAACTCATTCCTATGAAGATACATTCAAACTCACAAAACGTGCTCAGCTCGGGCTGAAAATGCATTTAAAGCAATAAAAACTCAAATTGAGTGTCACGCCTAAACCAAAGGACTTATGCACACACTTCAACATGTGTTTTGTTCAGGATGACCTCCTGAAGCCCATATGAGCATTAATTTGACCACACAACTCATTCCTATGAAGATACATTCAAACACACAAAACGTGCTCAGCTCGGCCTGAAAATGCATTTAAAGCAATAAAAACTCAAATTGAGTGTCACGCCTAAACCAAAGGACTTATGCACACACTTCAACATGTATTTTGTTCAGGATGACCACCTGACGCCTAAATGAGCATTAATTTGACCACACAACTCATTCCTATGAAGATACATTCAAACTCACAAAACGCGCTCAGCTCAGGCTGAAAATGCATTTAAAGCAATAAAAACTCAAATTGAGTGTCACGCCTAAACCAAAGGACTTATGCACACACTACAACATGTATTTTGTTCAGGGTGACCTCCTGAAGCCTAAATAAGCATTAATTTGACCACACAACTCATTCCTATGAAGATACATTCAAACTCACAAAACGCGCTCAGCTCGGGCTGAAAATGCATTTAAAGCAATAAAAACTCAAATTTAGTGTCACACCTAAACCAAAGGATTTATGCACACACTTCAACATGTATTTAGTTCAGGATGACATCCTGAAGCCCATATGAGCATTAATTTGTCTACACAACTCATTCCTATGAAGATACATTCAAACTCACAAAACGTGCTCAACTCGGGCTGAAAATGCATTTAAAGCAATAAAAACTCAAATTGAGTGTCACGCCTAAACCAAAGGACTTATGCACACACTTCAACATGTATTTTGTTCAGGATGACCTCCTGAAGCCCATATGAGCATTAATTTGACTACACAACTCATTCCTATGAAGATACATTCAAACTCACAAAACGTGCTCAGCTCCGGCTGAAAATGCATTTAAAGCAATAAAAACTCAAATTGAGTGTCACGCCTAAACCAAAGGACTTATGCACACACTTCAACATGTATTTTGTTCAGGATGACCTCCTGAAGCCCATATGAGCATTAATTTGACTACACAACTCATTCCTATGAAGATCCATTCAAACTCACAAAACGTGCTCAGCTCGGGCTGAAAATGCATTTAAAGCAATAAAAACTCAAATTGAGTGTCACGCCTAAACCAAAGGACTTATGCACACACTTCAACATGTATTTAGTTCAGGATGACCACCTGAAGCCTAAATGAGCATTAATTTGACCACACAACTCATTCCTATGAAGATACATTCAAACTCACAAAACGTGCTCAGCTCGGGCTGAAAATGCATTTAAAGCAATAAAAACTCAAATTGAGTGTCACACCTAAACCAAAGGACTTATGCACACACTTCAACATGTATTTTGTTCAGGAAGACCTTTTGAAGCCCATATGAGCATTAATTTGACTACACAACTCATTCCTATGAAGATACATTCAAACTCACAAAACGTGCTCAGCTAGGGCTGAAAATGCATTTAAAGCAATAAAAACTCAAATTGAGTGTCACGCCTAAACCAAAGGACTTATGCACACACTTCAACATGTATTTTGTTCAGGATGACCTCCTGAAGCCTAAATAAGCATTAATCTGTCCACACAACTCATTCCTATGAAGATACATTCAAACTCACAAAACATGCTCAGCTCGGGCTGAAAATGCATTTAAAGCAATAAAAACTCAAATTGAGTGTCACGCCTAAACCAAAGGACCTATGCACACACTTCAACATGTATTTTGTTCAGGATGACCTCCTGAAGCCCATATGAGCATTAAATTTACCACACAACTCATTCCTATGAAGATACATTCAAACTCACAAAACGTGCTCAGCTCGGGCTGAAAATGCATTTAAAGCAATAAAAACTCAAATTGAGTGTCACGCCTAAACCAAAGGACTTATGCACACACTCCAACATGTATTTTGTTCAGGATGACCTCCTGAAGCCCAAATAAGCATTAATTTGACCACACAACTCATTCTATGAAGATACATTCAAACTCACAAAACGTGCTCAGCTCGGGCTGAAAATGCATTTAAAGCAATAAAACTCAAATTGAGTGTCACACCTAAACCAAAGGACTGATGCACACACTCCAACATGTATTTTGTTCAGGATGACCTCCTGAAGCCCAAATAAGCATTCATTTGACCACACAACTCATTCTATGAAGATACATTCAAACTCACAAAACGTGCTCAGCTCGGGCTGAAAATGCATTTAAAGCAATAAAAACTCAAATTGAGTGTCACGCCTAAACAAAAGGACTTATGCACACACTTCAACATGTATTTTGTTCAGGATGACCTCCTGAAGCCTAAATAAGCATTAATTTGACCACACAACTCATTCCTATGAAGATACATTCAAACTCACAAAACGTGCTCAGCTCGGGCTGAAAATGCATTTAAAGAAATAAAAACTTAAATTGAGTGTCACACCTAAACCAAAGGACTTATGCACACACTTCAACATGTATTTTGTTCAGGATGACTTCCTGAAGCCCATATGAGCATTAATTTGACTACACAACTCATTCCTATGAAGATACATTCAAACTCACAAAACGTGCTCAGCTCGGGCTGAAAATGCATTTAAAGCAATAAAAACTCAAATTGAGTGTCACGCCTAAAAAAGGACTTGTCACACACTTGCACATGTATTTAGTTCAGGATTACCTCCTGAAGCCCATATGAGCATTAATTTGACCACACAACTCATTCCTATGAAGATACATTCAAACTCTCAAAATGTGCTCAGCTCGGGCTGAAAATGCATTTAAAGCAATAAAAACTCAAATTGAGTGTCACACCTAAACCAAAGGACTTATGCACACACTTCAACATGTATTTTGTTCAGGATGACTTCCTGAAGCCCATATGAGCATTAATTTGACCACACAACTCATTCCTATGAAGATACATTCAAACTCTCAAAATGTGCTCAGCTCGGGCTGAAAATGCATTTAAAGCAATAAAAACTCAAATTGAGTGTCACGCCTAAACCAAAGGACTTATGCACACACTTCAACATGTATTTTGTTCAGGATGACCACCTGAAGCCTAAATGAGCATTAATTTGACCACACAACTAATTCCTATGAAGATACATTCAAACTCACAAAACGTGCTCAGCTCGGGCTGAAAATGCATTTAAAGCAATAAAACTCAAATTGAGTGTCACACCTAAACCAAAGGACTTATTCACACACTCCAACGTGTATTTTGTTCAGGATGACCTCCTGAAGCCCAAATAAGCATTAATTTGACCACACAACTCATTCTATGAAGATACATTCAAACTCACAAAACGTGCTCAGCTCGGGCTGAAAATGCATTTAAAGCAATAAAAACTCAAATTTAGTGTCACGCCTAAACAAAAGGACTTATGCACACACTTCAACATGTATTTTGTTCAGGATGACCTCCTGAGGCCTAAATAAGCATTAATTTGACCACACAACTCATTCCTATGAAGATACATTCAAACTCACAAAACGTGCTCAGCTCGGGCTGAAAATGCATTTAAAGCAATAAAAACTCAAATTGAGTGTCACGCCTAAACCAAAGGACTTATGCACACACTTCAACATGTATTTTGTTCAGGATGACCACCTGACGCCTAAATGAGCATTAATTTGACCACACAACTCATTCCTATGAAGATACATTCAAACTCACAAAACGTGTTCAGCTCGGGCTGAAAATGCATTTAAAGCAATAAAAACTCAAATTGAGTGTCACGCCTAAACCAAAGGACTTATGCACACACTTCAACATGTGTTTTGTTCAGGATGACCTCCTGAAGCCCATATGAGCATTAATTTGACCACACAACTCATTCCTATGAAGATACATTCAAACACACAAAACGTGCTCAGCTCGGCCTGAAAATGCATTTAAAGCAATAAAAACTCAAATTGAGTGTCACGCCTAAACCAAAGGACTTATGCACACACTTCAACATGTATTTTGTTCAGGATGACCACCTGACGCCTAAATGAGCATTAATTTGATCACACAACTCATTCCTATGAAGATACATTCAAACTCACAAAACGCGCTCAGCTCAGGCTGAAAATGCATTTAAAGCAATAAAAACTCAAATTGAGTGTCACGCCTAAACCAAAGGACTTATGCACACACTACAACATGTATTTTGTTCAGGGTGACCTCCTGAAGCCTAAATAAGCATTAATTTGACCACACAACTCATTCCTATGAAGATACATTCAAACTCACAAAACGCGCTCAGCTCGGGCTGAAAATGCATTTAAAGCAATAAAAACTCAAATTTAGTGTTACACCTAAACCAAAGGATTTATGCACACACTTCAACATGTATTTAGTTCAGGATGACATCCTGAAGCCCATATGAGCATTAATTTGTCTACACAACTCATTTCTATGAAGATACATTCAAACTCACAAAACGTGCTCAACTCGGGCTGAAAATGCATTTAAAGCAATAAAAACTCAAATTGAGTGTCACGCCTAAACCAAAGGACTTATGCACACACTTCAACATGTATTTTGTTCAGGATGACCTCCTGAAGCCCATATGAGCATTAATTTGACTACACAACTCATTCCTATGAAGATACATTCAAACTCACAAAACGTGCTCAGCTCCGGCTGAAAATGCATTTAAAGCAATAAAAACTCAAATTGAGTGTCACGCCTAAACCAAAGGACTTATGCACACACTTCAACATGTATTTTGTTCAGGATGACCTCCTGAAGCCCATATGAGCATTAATTTGACTACACAACTCATTCCTATGAAGATACATTCAAACTCACAAAACGTGCTCAGCTCGGGCTGAAAATGCATTTAAAGCAATAAAAACTCAAATTGAGTGTCACGCCTAAACCAAAGGACTTATGCACACACTTCAACATGTATTTAGTTCAGGATGACCACCTGAAGCCTAAATGAGCATTAATTTGACCACACAACTCATTCCTATGAAGATACATTCAAACTCACAAAACGTGCTCAGCTCGGGCTGAAAATGCATTTAAAGCAATAAAAACTCAAATTGAGTGTCACACCTAAACCAAAGGACTTATGCACACACTTCAACATGTATTTTGTTCAGGAAGACCTTCTGAAGCCCATATGAGCATTAATTTGACTACACAACTCATTCCTATGAAGATACATTCAAACTCACAAAACGTGCTCAGCTAGGGCTGAAAATGCATTTAAAGCAATAAAAACTCAAATTGAGTGTCACGCCTAAACCAAAGGACTTATGCACACACTTCAACATGTATTTTGTTCAGGAAGACCTCCTGAAGCCTTAATAAGCATTAATCTGACCACACAACTCATTCCTATGAAGATACATTCAAACTCACAAAACGTGCTCAGCTCGGGCTGAAAATGCATTTAAAGCAATAAAAACTCAAATTGAGTGTCACGCCTAAACCAAAGGACTTATGCACACACTTCAACATGTATTTAGTTCAGGATGACCACCTGAAGCCTAAATGAGCATTAATTTGACCACACAACTCATTCCTATGAAGATACATTCAAACTCACAAAACGTGCTCAGCTCGGGCTGAAAATGCATTTAAAGCAATAAAAACTCAAATTGAGTGTCACGCCTAAACCAAAGGACTTATGCACACACTTCAACATGTATTTTGTTCAGGATGAGCTTCTGAATCCCATATGAGCATTAATTTGACTACACAACTCATTCCTATGAAGATACATTCAAACTCACAAAACGTGCTCAGCTCGGGCTGAAAATGCATTTAAAGCAATAAAAACTCAAATTGAGTGTCACGCCTAAACCAAAGGACTTATGCACACACTTCAACATGTATTTTGTTCAGGATGACCTCCTGAAGCCTAAATAAGCATTAATCTGACCACACAACTCATTCCTATGAAGATACATTCAAACTCACAAAACGCGCTCAGCTCGGGCTGAAAATGCATTTAAAGCAATAAAAACTCAAATTGAGTGCCACACCTAAACCAAAGGACTTATGCACACACTTCAACATGTATTTAGTTCAGGATGACCACCTGAAGCCTAAATGAGCATTAATTTGACCACACATCTCATTCCTATGAAGATACATTCAAACTCACAAAACATGCTCAGCTCGGGCTGAAAATGCATTTAAAGCAATAAAAACTCAAATTGAGTGTCACGCCTAAACCAAAGGACCTATGCACACACTTCAACATGTATTTTGTTCAGGATGACCTCCTGAAGCCCATATGAGCATTAATTTGACCACACAACTCATTCCTATGAAGATACATTCAAACTCACAAAACGTGCTCAGCTCGGGCTGAAAATGCATTTAAAGCAATAAAACTCAAATTGAGTGTCACACCTAAACCAAAGGACTTATGCACACACTCCAACATGTATTTTGTTTAGGATGACCTCCTGAAGCCCAAATAAGCATTAATTTGACCACACAACTCATTCTATGAAGATACATTCAAACTCACAAAACGTGCTCAGCTCGGGCTGAAAATGCATTTAAAGCAATAAAAACTCAAATTGAGTGTCACACCTAAACCAAAGGACTTATGCACACACTTCAACATGTATTTTGTTCAGGATGACCCTCTGAACCCCATATGAGCATTAATTTGACTACACGACTCATTCCTATGAAGATACATTTAAACTCACAAAACTTGCTTAGCTTGGGCTGAAAATGCATTTAAAGCAATAAAAACTCAAATTGAGTGTCACGCCTAAACCAAAGGACTTATGCACACACTTCAACATGTATTTTATTCAGGATGACCACCTGAAGCCTAAATGAGCATTAATTTGACCACACAACTCATTCCTATGAAGATACATTCAAACTCACAAAACGTGCTCAGCTCGGGCTGAAAATGCATTTAAAGCAATAAAAACTCAAATTGAGTGTCACGCCTAAACCAAAGGACTTATGCACACACTTCAACATGTGTTTTGTTCAGGATGACCTCCTGAAGCCCATATGAGCATTAATTTGACCACACAACTCATTCCTATGAAGATACATTCAAACACACAAAACGTGCTCAGCTCGGCCTGAAAATGCATTTAAAGCAATAAAAACTCAAATTGAGTGTCACGCCTAAACCAAAGGACTTATGCACACACTTCAACATGTATTTTGTTCAGGATGACCACCTGACGCCTAAATGAGCATTAATTTGACCACACAACTCATTCCTATGAAGATACATTCAAACTCACAAAACGCGCTCAGCTCAGGCTGAAAATGCATTTAAAGCAATAAAAACTCAAATTTAGTGTCACACCTAAACCAAAGGACTTATGCACACACTTCAACATGTATTTAGTTCAGGATGACATCCTGAAGCCCATATGAGCATTAATTTGACTACACAACTCATTCCTATGAAGATCCATTCAAACTCACAAAACGTGCTCAGCTCGGGCTGAAAATGCATTTAAAGCAATAAAAACTCAAATTGAGTGTCACGCCTAAACCAAAGGACTTATGCACACACTTCAACATGTATTTAGTTCAGGATGACCACCTGAAGCCTAAATGAGCATTAATTTGACCACACAACTCATTCCTATGAAGATACATTCAAACTCACAAAACGTGCTCAGCTCGGGCTGAAAATGCATTTAAAGCAATAAAAACTCAAATTGAGTGTCACACCTAAACCAAAGGACTTATGCACACACTTCAACATGTATTTTGTTCAGGAAGACCTTCTGAAGCCCATATGAGCATTAATTTGACTACACAACTCATTCCTATGAAGATACATTCAAACTCACAAAACGTGCTCAACTCGGGCTGAAAATGCATTTAAAGCAATAAAAACTCAAATTGAGTGTCACGCCTAAACCAAAGGACTTATGCACACACTTCAACATGTATTTAGTTCAGGATGACCACCTGAAGCCTAAATGAGCATTAATTTGACCACACAACTCATTCCTATGAAGATACATTCAAACTCACAAAACGTGCTCAGCTCGGGCTGAAAATGCATTTAAAGCAATAAAAACTCAAATTGAGTGTCACACCTAAACCAAAGGACTTATGCACACACTTCAACATGTATTTTGTTCAGGATGACCTTCTGAAGCCCATATGAGCATTAATTTGACTACACAACTCATTCCTATGAAGATACATTCAAACTCACAAAACGTGCTCAGCTCTGGCTAAAAATGCATTTAAAGCAATAAAAACTCAAATTGAGTGTCAGGCCTAAACCAAAGAACTTATGCACACACTTCAACATGTATTTTGTTCAGGATGACCTCCTGAAGCCCAAATCAGCAATAATTTGACCACACAACTCATTCCTATGAAGATACATTCAAAGTCAGAAAGCGCGCTCAGCTCGGGCTGAAAATGCATTTAATTTAAAGCAATAAAAACTCAAATTGAGTGTCACGCCTAAACCAAAGGACTTATGCACACACTTCAACATGGATTTAGTTCAGGATGACCACCTGAAGCCTAAATGAGCATTAATTTGACCACACAACTCATTCCTATGAAGATACATTCAAACTCACAAAACGCGCTCAGCTCGGGCTGAAAATGCATTTAAAGCAATAAAAACTCAAATTGAGTGCCACACCTAAACCAAAGGACTTATGCACACACTTCAACATGTATTTAGTTCAGGATGACCACCTGAAGCCTAAATGAGCATTAATTTGACCACACATCTCATTCCTATGAAGATACATTCAAACTCACAAAACATGCTCAGCTCGGGCTGAAAATGCATTTAAAGCAATAAAAACTCAAATTGAGTGTCACGCCTAAACCAAAGGACCTATGCACACACTTCAACATGTATTTTGTTCAGGATGACCTCCTGAAGCCCATATGAGCATTAATTTGACCACACAACTCATTCCTATGAAGATACATTCAAACTCACAAAACGTGCTCAGCTCGGGCTGAAAATGCATTTAAAGCAATAAAACTCAAATTGAGTGTCACACCTAAACCAAAGGACTTATGCACACACTCCAACATGTATTTTGTTTAGGATGACCTCCTGAAGCCCAAATAAGCATTAATTTGACCACACAACTCATTCTATGAAGATACATTCAAACTCACAAAACGTGCTCAGCTCGGGCTGAAAATGCATTTAAAGCAATAAAAACTCAAATTGAGTGTCACACCTAAACCAAAGGACTTATGCACACACTTCAACATGTATTTTGTTCAGGATGACCCTCTGAACCCCATATGAGCATTAATTTGACTACACGACTCATTCCTATGAAGATACATTTAAACTCACAAAACTTGCTTAGCTCGGGCTGAAAATGCATTTAAAGCAATAAAAACTCAAATTGAGTGTCACGCCTAAACCAAAGGACTTATGCACACACTTCAACATGTATTTTATTCAGGATGACCACCTGAAGCCTAAATGAGCATTAATTTGACCACACAACTCATTCCTATGAAGATACATTCAAACTCACAAAACGTGCTCAGCTCGGGCTGAAAATGCATTTAAAGCAATAAAAACTCAAATTGAGTGTCACGCCTAAACCAAAGGACTTATGCACACACTTCAACATGTGTTTTGTTCAGGATGACCTCCTGAAGCCCAGATGAGCATTAATTTGACCACACAACTCATTCCTATGAAGATACATTCAAACACACAAAACGTGCTCAGCTCGGCCTGAAAATGCATTTAAAGCAATAAAAACTCAAATTGAGTGTCACGCCTAAACCAAAGGACTTATGCACACACTTCAACATGTATTTTGTTCAGGATGACCACCTGACGCCTAAATGAGCATTAATTTGACCACACAACTCATTCCTATGAAGATACATTCAAACTCACAAAACGCGCTCAGCTCAGGCTGAAAATGCATTTAAAGCAATAAAAACTCAAATTTAGTGTCACACCTAAACCAAAGGACTTATGCACACACTTCAACATGTATTTAGTTCAGGATGACATCCTGAAGCCCATATGAGCATTAATTTGACTACACAACTCATTCCTATGAAGATCCATTCAAACTCACAAAACGTGCTCAGCTCGGGCTGAAAATGCATTTAAAGCAATAAAAACTCAAATTGAGTGTCACGCCTAAACCAAAGGACTTATGCACACACTTCAACATGTATTTAGTTCAGGATGACCACCTGAAGCCTAAATGAGCATTAATTTGACCACACAACTCATTCCTATGAAGATACATTCAAACTCACAAAACGTGCTCAGCTCGGGCTGAAAATGCATTTAAAGCAATAAAAACTCAAATTGAGTGTCACACCTAAACCAAAGGACTTATGCACACACTTCAACATGTATTTTGTTCAGGAAGACCTTCTGAAGCCCATATGAGCATTAATTTGACTACACAACTCATTCCTATGAAGATACATTCAAACTCACAAAACGTGCTCAACTCGGGCTGAAAATGCATTTAAAGCAATAAAAACTCAAATTGAGTGTCACGCCTAAACCAAAGGACTTATGCACACACTTCAACATGTATTTAGTTCAGGATGACCACCTGAAGCCTAAATGAGCATTAATTTGACCACACAACTCATTCCTATGAAGATACATTCAAACTCACAAAACGTGCTCAGCTCGGGCTGAAAATGCATTTAAAGCAATAAAAACTCAAATTGAGTGTCACACCTAAACCAAAGGACTTATGCACACACTTCAACATGTATTTTGTTCAGGATGACCTTCTGAAGCCCATATGAGCATTAATTTGACTACACAACTCATTCCTATGAAGATACATTCAAACTCACAAAACGTGCTCAGCTCTGGCTAAAAATGCATTTAAAGCAATAAAAACTCAAATTGAGTGTCAGGCCTAAACCAAAGAACTTATGCACACACTTCAACATGTATTTTGTTCAGGATGACCTCCTGAAGCCCAAATCAGCAATAATTTGACCACACAACTCATTCCTATGAAGATACATTCAAAGTCAGAAAGCGCGCTCAGCTCGGGCTGAAAATGCATTTAATTTAAAGCAATAAAAACTCAAATTGAGTGTCACGCCTAAACCAAAGGACTTATGCACACACTTCAACATGGATTTAGTTCAGGATGACCACCTGAAGCCTAAATGAGCATTAATTTGACCACACAACTCATTCCTATGAAGATACATTCAAACTCACAAAACGCGCTCAGCTCGGGCTGAAAATGCATTTAAAGCAATAAAAACTCAAATTTAGTGTCACACCTAAACCAAAGGACTTATGCACACACTTCAACATGTATTTAGTTCAGGATGACATCCTGAAGCCCATATGAGCATTAATTTGACTACACAACTCATTCCTATGAAGATACATTCAAACTCAAAAAACGTGCTCAGCTCGGGCTGAAAATGCTTTTAAAGCAATAAAAACTCAAATTGAGTGTCACGCCTAAACCAAAGGACTTATGCACACACTTCAACATGTATTTTGTTCAGGATGACCTCCTGAAGCCCATATGAGCATTAATTTGACCACACAACTCATTCCTATGAAGATACATTCAAACTCACAAAACGTGCTCAGCTCGGGCTGAAAATGCATTTAAAGCAATAAAAACTCAAATTGAGTGTCACGCCTAAACCAAAGGACTTATGCACACAGTTCAACATGTATTTAGTTCAGGATGACCACCTGAAGCCTAAATGAGCATTAATTTGACCACACAACTCATTCCTATGAAGATACATTCAAACTCACAAAACGTGCTCAGCTCGGGCTGAAAATGCATTTAAAGCAATAAAAACTCAAATTGAGTGTCACGCCTAAACCAAAGGACTTATGCACACACTTCAACATGTATTTTGTTCAGGATGACCTCCTGAAGCCTAAATAAGCATTAATCTGACCACACAACTCATTCCTATGAAGATACATTCAAACTCACAAAACGCGCTCAGCTCGGGCTGAAAATGCATTTAAAGCAATAAAAACTCAAATTGAGTGCCACACCTAAACCAAAGGACTTATGCACACACTTCAACATGTATTTAGTTCAGGATGACCACCTGAAGCCTAAATGAGCATTAATTTGACCACACATCTCATTCCTATGAAGATACATTCAAACTCACAAAACATGCTCAGCTCGGGCTGAAAATGCATTTAAAGCAATAAAAACTCAAATTGAGTGTCACGCCTAAACCAAAGGACCTATGCACACACTTCAACATGTATTTTGTTCAGGATGACCTCCTGAAGCCCATATGAGCATTAATTTGACCACACAACTCATTCCTATGAAGATACATTCAAACTCACAAAACGTGCTCAGCTCGGGCTGAAAATGCATTTAAAGCAATAAAACTCAAATTGAGTGTCACACCTAAACCAAAGGACTTATGCACACACTCCAACATGTATTTTGTTTAGGATGACCTCCTGAAGCCCAAATAAGCATTAATTTGACCACACAACTCATTCTATGAAGATACATTCAAACTCACAAAACGTGCTCAGCTCGGGCTGAAAATGCATTTAAAGCAATAAAAACTCAAATTGAGTGTCACACCTAAACCAAAGGACTTATGCACACACTTCAACATGTATTTTGTTCAGGATGACCCTCTGAACCCCATATGAGCATTAATTTGACTACACGACTCATTCCTATGAAGATACATTTAAACTCACAAAACTTGCTTAGCTCGGGCTGAAAATGCATTTAAAGCAATAAAAACTCAAATTGAGTGTCACGCCTAAACCAAAGGACTTATGCACACACTTCAACATGTATTTTATTCAGGATGACCACCTGAAGCCTAAATGAGCATTAATTTGACCACTTAACTCATTCCTATGAAGATACATTCAAACTCACAAAACGTGCTCAGCTCGGGCTGAAAATGCATTTAAAGCAATAAAAACTCAAATTGAGTGTCACGCCTAAACCAAAGGACCTATGGACACACTTCAACATGTATTTTGTTCAGGATGACCTCCTGAAGCCCATATGAGCATTAATTTGACCACACAACTCATTCCTATGAAGATACATTCAAACTCACAAAACGTGCTCAGCTCGGGCTGAAAATGCATTTAAAGCAATAAAACTCAAATTGAGTGTCACACCTAAACCAAAGGACTTATGCACACACTCCAACATGTATTTTGTTTAGGATGACCTCCTGAAGCCCAAATAAGCATTAATTTGACCACACAACTCATTCTATGAAGATACATTCAAACTCACAAAACGTGCTCAGCTCGGGCTGAAAATGCATTTAAAGCAATAAAAACTCAAATTGAGTGTCACACCTAAACCAAAGGACTTATGCACACACTTCAACATGTATTTTGTTCAGGATGACCCTCTGAACCCCATATGAGCATTAATTTGACTACACGACTCATTCCTATGAAGATACATTTAAACTCACAAAACTTGCTTAGCTCGGGCTGAAAATGCATTTAAAGCAATAAAAACTCAAATTGAGTGTCACGCCTAAACCAAAGGACTTATGCACACACTTCAACATGTATTTTATTCAGGATGACCACCTGAAGCCTAAATGAGCATTAATTTGACCACACAACTCATTCCTATGAAGATACATTCAAACTCACAAAACGTGCTCAGCTCGGGCTGAAAATGCATTTAAAGCAATAAAAACTCAAATTGAGTGTCACGCCTAAACCAAAGGACTTATGCACACACTTCAACATGTGTTTTGTTCAGGATGACCTCCTGAAGCCCATATGAGCATTAATTTGACCACACAACTCATTCCTATGAAGATACATTCAAACACACAAAACGTGCTCAGCTCGGCCTGAAAATGCATTTAAAGCAATAAAAACTCAAATTGAGTGTCACGCCTAAACCAAAGGACTTATGCACACACTTCAACATGTATTTTGTTCAGGATGACCACCTGACGCCTAAATGAGCATTAATTTGACCACACAACTCATTCCTATGAAGATACATTCAAACTCACAAAACGCGCTCAGCTCAGGCTGAAAATGCATTTAAAGCAATAAAAACTCAAATTGAGTGTCACGCCTAAACCAAAGGACTTATGCACACACTACAACATGTATTTTGTTCAGGGTGACCTCCTGAAGCCTAAATAAGCATTAATTTGACCACACAACTCATTCCTATGAAGATACATTCAAACTCACAAAACGCGCTCAGCTCGGGCTGAAAATGCATTTAAAGCAATAAAAACTCAAATTTAGTGTCACACCTAAACCAAAGGATTTATGCACACACTTCAACATGTATTTAGTTCAGGATGACATCCTGAAGCCCATATGAGCATTAATTTGTCTACACAACTCATTCCTATGAAGATACATTCAAACTCACAAAACATGCTCAACTCGGGCTGAAAATGCATTTAAAGCAATAAAAACTCAAATTGAGTGTCACGCCTAAACCAAAGGACTTATGCACACACTTCAACATGTATTTTGTTCAGGATGACCTCCTGAAGCCCATATGAGCATTAATTTGACTACACAACTCATTCCTATGAAGATACATTCAAACTCACAAAACGTGCTCAGCTCCGGCTGAAAATGCATTTAAAGCAATAAAAACTCAAATTGAGTGTCACGCCTAAACCAAAGGACTTATGCACACACTTCAACATGTATTTTGTTCAGGATGACCTCCTGAAGCCCATATGAGCATTAATTTGACTACACAACTCATTCCTATGAAGATCCATTCAAACTCACAAAACGTGCTCAGCTCGGGCTGAAAATGCATTTAAAGCAATAAAAACTCAAATTGAGTGTCACGCCTAAACCAAAGGACTTATGCACACACTTCAACATGTATTTAGTTCAGGATGACCACCTGAAGCCTAAATGAGCATTAATTTGACCACACAACTCATTCCTATGAAGATACATTCAAACTCACAAAACGTGCTCAGCTCGGGCTGAAAATGCATTTAAAGCAATAAAAACTCAAATTGAGTGTCACACCTAAACCAAAGGACTTATGCACACACTTCAACATGTATTTTGTTCAGGAAGACCTTCTGAAGCCCATATGAGCATTAATTTGACTACACAACTCATTCCTATGAAGATACATTCAAACTCACAAAACGTGCTCAACTCGGGCTGAAAATGCATTTAAAGCAATAAAAACTCAAATTGAGTGTCACGCCTAAACCAAAGGACTTATGCACACACTTCAACATGTATTTAGTTCAGGATGACCACCTGAAGCCTAAATGAGCATTAATTTGACCACACAACTCATTCCTATGAAGATACATTCAAACTCACAAAACGTGCTCAGCTCGGGCTGAAAATGCATTTAAAGCAATAAAAACTCAAATTGAGTGTCACACCTAAACCAAAGGACTTATGCACACACTTCAACATGTATTTTGTTCAGGATGACCTTCTGAAGCCCATATGAGCATTAATTTGACTACACAACTCATTCCTATGAAGATACATTCAAACTCACAAAACGTGCTCAGCTCTGGCTAAAAATGCATTTAAAGCAATAAAAACTCAAATTGAGTGTCAGGCCTAAACCAAAGGACTTATGCACACACTTCAACATGTATTTTGTTCAGGATGACCTCCTGAAGCCCAAATCAGCAATAATTTGACCACACAACTCATTCCTATGAAGATACATTCAAAGTCAGAAAGCGCGCTCAGCTCGGGCTGAAAATGCATTTAATTTAAAGCAATAAAAACTCAAATTGAGTGTCACGCCTAAACCAAAGGACTTATGCACACACTTCAACATGGATTTAGTTCAGGATGACCACCTGAAGCCTAAATGAGCATTAATTTGACCACACAACTCATTCCTATGAAGATACATTCAAACTCACAAAACGCGCTCAGCTCGGGCTGAAAATGCATTTAAAGCAATAAAAACTCAAATTTAGTGTCACACCTAAACCAAAGGACTTATGCACACACTTCAACATGTATTTAGTTCAGGATGACATCCTGAAGCCCATATGAGCATTAATTTGACTACACAACTCATTCCTATGAAGATACATTCAAACTCAAAAAACGTGCTCAGCTCGGGCTGAAAATGCTTTTAAAGCAATAAAAACTCAAATTGAGTGTCACGCCTAAACCAAAGGACTTATGCACACACTTCAACATGTATTTTGTTCAGGATGACCTCCTGAAGCCCATATGAGCATTAATTTGACCACACAACTCATTCCTATGAAGATACATTCAAACTCACAAAACGTGCTCAGCTCGGGCTGAAAATGCATTTAAAGCAATAAAAACTCAAATTGAGTGTCACGCCTAAACCAAAGGACTTATGCACACAGTTCAACATGTATTTAGTTCAGGATGACCACCTGAAGCCTAAATGAGCATTAATTTGACCACACAACTCATTCCTATGAAGATACATTCAAACTCACAAAACGTGCTCAGCTCGGGCTGAAAATGCATTTAAAGCAATAAAAACTCAAATTGAGTGTCACGCCTAAACCAAAGGACTTATGCACACACTTCAACATGTATTTTGTTCAGGATGACCTTCTGAAGCCCATATGAGCATTAATTTGACTACACAACTCATTCCTATGAAGATACATTCAAACTCACAAAACGTGCTCAGCTCGGGCTGAAAATGCATTTAAAGCAATAAAAACTCAAATTGAGTGTCACGCCTAAACCAAAGGACTTATGCACACACTTCAACATGTATTTTGTTCAGGATGACCTCCTGAAGCCTAAATAAGCATTAATCTGACCACACAACTCATTCCTATGAAGATACATTCAAACTCACAAAACGCGCTCAGCTCGGGCTGAAAATGCATTTAAAGCAATAAAAACTCAAATTGAGTGCCACACCTAAACCAAAGGACTTATGCACACACTTCAACATGTATTTAGTTCAGGATGACCACCTGAAGCCTAAATGAGCATTAATTTGACCACACATCTCATTCCTATGAAGATACATTCAAACACACAAAACGTGCTCAGCTCGGCCTGAAAATGCATTTAAAGCAATAAAAACTCAAATTGAGTGTCACGCCTAAACCAAAGGACTTATGCACACACTTCAACATGTATTTTGTTCAGGATGACCACCTGACGCCTAAATGAGCATTAATTTGACCACACAACTCATTCCTATGAAGATACATTCAAACTCACAAAACGCGCTCAGCTCAGGCTGAAAATGCATTTAAAGCAATAAAAACTCAAATTGAGTGTCACGCCTAAACCAAAGGACTTATGCACACACTACAACATGTATTTTGTTCAGGGTGACCTCCTGAAGCCTAAATAAGCATTAATTTGACCACACAACTCATTCCTATGAAGATACATTCAAACTCACAAAACGCGCTCAGCTCGGGCTGAAAATGCATTTAAAGCAATAAAAACTCAAATTTAGTGTCACACCTAAACCAAAGGATTTATGCACACACTTCAACATGTATTTAGTTCAGGATGACATCCTGAAGCCCATATGAGCATTAATTTGTCTACACAACTCATTCCTATGAAGATACATTCAAACTCACAAAACATGCTCAACTCGGGCTGAAAATGCATTTAAAGCAATAAAAACTCAAATTGAGTGTCACGCCTAAACCAAAGGACTTATGCACACACTTCAACATGTATTTTGTTCAGGATGACCTCCTGAAGCCCATATGAGCATTAATTTGACTACACAACTCATTCCTATGAAGATACATTCAAACTCACAAAACGTGCTCAGCTCCGGCTGAAAATGCATTTAAAGCAATAAAAACTCAAATTGAGTGTCACGCCTAAACCAAAGGACTTATGCACACACTTCAACATGTATTTTGTTCAGGATGACCTCCTGAAGCCCATATGAGCATTAATTTGACTACACAACTCATTCCTATGAAGATCCATTCAAACTCACAAAACGTGCTCAGCTCGGGCTGAAAATGCATTTAAAGCAATAAAAACTCAAATTGAGTGTCACGCCTAAACCAAAGGACTTATGCACACACTTCAACATGTATTTAGTTCAGGATGACCACCTGAAGCCTAAATGAGCATTAATTTGACCACACAACTCATTCCTATGAAGATACATTCAAACTCACAAAACGTGCTCAGCTCGGGCTGAAAATGCATTTAAAGCAATAAAAACTCAAATTGAGTGTCACACCTAAACCAAAGGACTTATGCACACACTTCAACATGTATTTTGTTCAGGAAGACCTTCTGAAGCCCATATGAGCATTAATTTGACTACACAACTCATTCCTATGAAGATACATTCAAACTCACAAAACGTGCTCAACTCGGGCTGAAAATGCATTTAAAGCAATAAAAACTCAAATTGAGTGTCACGCCTAAACCAAAGGACTTATGCACACACTTCAACATGTATTTAGTTCAGGATGACCACCTGAAGCCTAAATGAGCATTAATTTGACCACACAACTCATTCCTATGAAGATACATTCAAACTCACAAAACGTGCTCAGCTCGGGCTGAAAATGCATTTAAAGCAATAAAAACTCAAATTGAGTGTCACACCTAAACCAAAGGACTTATGCACACACTTCAACATGTATTTTGTTCAGGATGACCTTCTGAAGCCCATATGAGCATTAATTTGACTACACAACTCATTCCTATGAAGATACATTCAAACTCACAAAACGTGCTCAGCTCTGGCTAAAAATGCATTTAAAGCAATAAAAACTCAAATTGAGTGTCAGGCCTAAACCAAAGGACTTATGCACACACTTCAACATGTATTTTGTTCAGGATGACCTCCTGAAGCCCAAATCAGCAATAATTTGACCACACAACTCATTCCTATGAAGATACATTCAAAGTCAGAAAGCGCGCTCAGCTCGGGCTGAAAATGCATTTAATTTAAAGCAATAAAAACTCAAATTGAGTGTCACGCCTAAACCAAAGGACTTATGCACACACTTCAACATGGATTTAGTTCAGGATGACCACCTGAAGCCTAAATGAGCATTAATTTGACCACACAACTCATTCCTATGAAGATACATTCAAACTCACAAAACGCGCTCAGCTCGGGCTGAAAATGCATTTAAAGCAATAAAAACTCAAATTTAGTGTCACACCTAAACCAAAGGACTTATGCACACACTTCAACATGTATTTAGTTCAGGATGACATCCTGAAGCCCATATGAGCATTAATTTGACTACACAACTCATTCCTATGAAGATACATTCAAACTCAAAAAACGTGCTCAGCTCGGGCTGAAAATGCTTTTAAAGCAATAAAAACTCAAATTGAGTGTCACGCCTAAACCAAAGGACTTATGCACACACTTCAACATGTATTTTGTTCAGGATGACCTCCTGAAGCCCATATGAGCATTAATTTGACCACACAACTCATTCCTATGAAGATACATTCAAACTCACAAAACGTGCTCAGCTCGGGCTGAAAATGCATTTAAAGCAATAAAAACTCAAATTGAGTGTCACGCCTAAACCAAAGGACTTATGCACACAGTTCAACATGTATTTAGTTCAGGATGACCACCTGAAGCCTAAATGAGCATTAATTTGACCACACAACTCATTCCTATGAAGATACATTCAAACTCACAAAACGTGCTCAGCTCGGGCTGAAAATGCATTTAAAGCAATAAAAACTCAAATTGAGTGTCACGCCTAAACCAAAGGACTTATGCACACACTTCAACATGTATTTTGTTCAGGATGACCTTCTGAAGCCCATATGAGCATTAATTTGACTACACAACTCATTCCTATGAAGATACATTCAAACTCACAAAACGTGCTCAGCTCGGGCTGAAAATGCATTTAAAGCAATAAAAACTCAAATTGAGTGTCACGCCTAAACCAAAGGACTTATGC
Source organism: Hippocampus guttulatus (assembly GCF_054856545.1). Lineage (NCBI taxonomy): Eukaryota > Metazoa > Chordata > Actinopteri > Syngnathiformes > Syngnathidae > Hippocampus > Hippocampus guttulatus. The sequence goes on from NC_141271.1 coordinate 259,377, forward strand.
ACACACTTCAACATGTATTTTGTTCAGGATGACCTCCTGAAGCCTAAATAAGCATTAATCTGACCACACAACTCATTCCTATGAAGATACATTCAAACTCACAAAACGCGCTCAGCTCGGGCTGAAAATGCATTTAAAGCAATAAAAACTCAAATTGAGTGCCACACCTAAACCAAAGGACTTATGCACACACTTCAACATGTATTTAGTTCAGGATGACCACCTGAAGCCTAAATGAGCATTAATTTGACCACACATCTCATTCCTATGAAGATACATTCAAACTCACAAAACATGCTCAGCTCGGGCTGAAAATGCATTTAAAGCAATAAAAACTCAAATTGAGTGTCACGCCTAAACCAAAGGACCTATGCACACACTTCAACATGTATTTTGTTCAGGATGACCTCCTGAAGCCCATATGAGCATTAATTTGACCACACAACTCATTCCTATGAAGATACATTCAAACTCACAAAACGTGCTCAGCTCGGGCTGAAAATGCATTTAAAGCAATAAAACTCAAATTGAGTGTCACACCTAAACCAAAGGACTTATGCACACACTCCAACATGTATTTTGTTTAGGATGACCTCCTGAAGCCCAAATAAGCATTAATTTGACCACACAACTCATTCTATGAAGATACATTCAAACTCACAAAACGTGCTCAGCTCGGGCTGAAAATGCATTTAAAGCAATAAAAACTCAAATTGAGTGTCACACCTAAACCAAAGGACTTATGCACACACTTCAACATGTATTTTGTTCAGGATGACCCTCTGAACCCCATATGAGCATTAATTTGACTACACGACTCATTCCTATGAAGATACATTTAAACTCACAAAACTTGCTTAGCTCGGGCTGAAAATGCATTTAAAGCAATAAAAACTCAAATTGAGTGTCACGCCTAAACCAAAGGACTTATGCACACACTTCAACATGTATTTTATTCAGGATGACCACCTGAAGCCTAAATGAGCATTAATTTGACCACACAACTCATTCCTATGAAGATACATTCAAACTCACAAAACGTGCTCAGCTCGGGCTGAAAATGCATTTAAAGCAATAAAAACTCAAATTGAGTGTCACGCCTAAACCAAAGGACTTATGCACACACTTCAACATGTGTTTTGTTCAGGATGACCTCCTGAAGCCCATATGAGCATTAATTTGACCACACAACTCATTCCTATGAAGATACATTCAAACACACAAAACGTGCTCAGCTCGGCCTGAAAATGCATTTAAAGCAATAAAAACTCAAATTGAGTGTCACGCCTAAACCAAAGGACTTATGCACACACTTCAACATGTATTTTGTTCAGGATGACCACCTGACGCCTAATTGAGCATTAATTTGACCACACAACTCATTCCTATGAAGATACATTCAAACTCACAAAACGCGCTCAGCTCAGGCTGAAAATGCATTTAAAGCAATAAAAACTCAAATTGAGTGTCACGCCTAAACCAAAGGACTTATGCACACACTACAACATGTATTTTGTTCAGGGTGACCTCCTGAAGCCTAAATAAGCATTAATTTGACCACACAACTCATTCCTATGAAGATACATTCAAACTCACAAAACGCGCTCAGCTCGGGCTGAAAATGCATTTAAAGCAATAAAAACTCAAATTTAGTGTCACACCTAAACCAAAGGATTTATGCACACACTTCAACATGTATTTAGTTCAGGATGACATCCTGAAGCCCATATGAGCATTAATTTGTCTACACAACTCATTCCTATGAAGATACATTCAAACTCACAAAACGTGCTCAACTCGGGCTGAAAATGCATTTAAAGCAATAAAAACTCAAATTGAGTGTCACGCCTAAACCAAAGGACTTATGCACACACTTCAACATGTATTTTGTTCAGGATGACCTCCTGAAGCCCATATGAGCATTAATTTGACTACACAACTCATTCCTATGAAGATACATTCAAACTCACAAAACGTGCTCAGCTCCGGCTGAAAATGCATTTAAAGCAATAAAAACTCAAATTGAGTGTCACGCCTAAACCAAAGGACTTATGCACACACTTCAACATGTATTTTGTTCAGGATGACCACCTGACGCCTAAATGAGCATTAATTTGACCACACAACTCATTCCTATGAAGATACATTCAAACTCACAAAACGCGCTCAGCTCAGGCTGAAAATGCATTTAAAGCAATAAAAACTCAAATTGAGTGTCACGCCTAAACCAAAGGACTTATGCACACACTACAACATGTATTTTGTTCAGGGTGACCTCCTGAAGCCTAAATAAGCATTAATTTGACCACACAACTCATTCCTATGAAGATACATTCAAACTCACAAAACGCGCTCAGCTCGGGCTGAAAATGCATTTAAAGCAATAAAAACTCAAATTGAGTGTCACGCCTAAACCAAAGGACTTATGCACACACTTCAACATGTATTTTGTTCAGGATGACCTCCTGAAGCCCATATGAGCATTAATTTGACTACACAACTCATTCCTATGAAGATACATTCAAACTCACAAAACGTGCTCAGCTCCGGCTGAAAATGCATTTAAAGCAATAAAAACTCAAATTGAGTGTCACGCCTAAACCAAAGGACTTATGCACACACTTCAACATGTATTTTGTTCAGGATGACCTCCTGAAGCCCATATGAGCATTAATTTGACTACACAACTCATTCCTATGAAGATCCATTCAAACTCACAAAACGTGCTCAGCTCGGGCTGAAAATGCATTTAAAGCAATAAAAACTCAAATTGAGTGTCACGCCTAAACCAAAGGACTTATGCACACACTTCAACATGTATTTAGTTCAGGATGACCACCTGAAGCCTAAATGAGCATTAATTTGACCACACAACTCATTCCTATGAAGATACATTCAAACTCACAAAACGTGCTCAGCTCGGGCTGAAAATGCATTTAAAGCAATAAAAACTCAAATTGAGTGTCACACCTAAACCAAAGGACTTATGCACACACTTCAACATGTATTTTGTTCAGGAAGACCTTCTGAAGCCCATATGAGCATTAATTTGACTACACAACTCATTCCTATGAAGATACATTCAAACTCACAAAACGTGCTCAGCTAGGGCTGAAAATGCATTTAAAGCAATAAAAACTCAAATTGAGTGTCACGCCTAAACCAAAGGACTTATGCACACACTTCAACATGTATTTTGTTCAGGATGACCTCCTGAAGCCTAAATAAGCATTAATCTGTCCACACAACTCATTCCTATGAAGATACATTCAAACTCACAAAACGCGCTCAGCTCGGGCTGAAAATGCATTTAAAGCAATAAAAACTCAAATTGAGTGTCACACCTAAACCAAAGGACTTATGCACACACTTCAACATGTATTTAGTTCAGGATGACCACCTGAAGCCTAAATGAGCATTAATTTGACCACACATCTCATTCCTATGAAGATACATTCAAACTCACAAAACATGCTCAGCTCGGGCTGAAAATGCATTTAAAGCAATAAAAACTCAAATTGAGTGTCACGCCTAAACCAAAGGACCTATGCACACACTTCAACATGTATTTTGTTCAGGATGACCTCCTGAAGCCCATATGAGCATTAAATTTACCACACAACTCATTCCTATGAAGATACATTCAAACTCACAAAACGTGCTCAGCTCGGGCTGAAAATGCATTTAAAGCAATAAAAACTCAAATTGAGTGTCACGCCTAAACCAAAGGACTTATGCACACACTCCAACATGTATTTTGTTCAGGATGACCTCCTGAAGCCCAAATAAGCATTAATTTGACCACACAACTCATTCTATGAAGATACATTCAAACTCACAAAACGTGCTCAGCTCGGGCTGAAAATGCATTTAAAGCAATAAAACTCAAATTGAGTGTCACACCTAAACCAAAGGACTTATGCACACACTCCAACATGTATTTTGTTCAGGATGACCTCCTGAAGCCCAAATAAGCATTAATTTGACCACACAACTCATTCTATGAAGATACATTCAAACTCACAAAACGTGCTCAGCTCGGGCTGAAAATGCATTTAAAGCAATAAAAACTCAAATTGAGTGTCACGCCTAAACAAAAGGACTTATGCACACACTTCAACATGTATTTTGTTCAGGATGACCTCCTGAAGCCTAAATAAGCAATAATTTGACCACACAACTCATTCCTATGAAGATACATTCAAAGTCAGAAAGCGCGCTCAGCTCGGGCTGAAAATGCATTTAATTTAAAGCAATAAAAACTCAAATTGAGTGTCACACCTAAACCTAAGGACTTATGCACACACTTCAACATGTATTTTGTTCAGGATGACCTCCTGAAGCCCATATGAGCATTAATTTGACTACACAACTCATTCCTATGAAGATACATTCAAACACACAAAACGTGCTCAGCTCGGCCTGAAAATGCATTTAAAGCAATAAAAACTCAAATTGAGTGTCACACCTAAACCAAAGGAATTATGCACACACTTCAACATGTATTTAGTTCAGGATGACCACCTGAAGCCTAAATGAGCATTAATTTGACCACACAACTCATTCCTATGAAAATACATTCAAACTCACAAAACGTGCTCAGCTCGGGCTGAAAATGCATTTAAAGCAATAAAAACTCAAATTGAGTGTCACGCCCAAACCAAAGGAATTATGCACACACTTCAACATGTATTTTGTTCAGGATGACCACCTGAAGCCTAAATGAGCATTAATTTGACCACACAACTCATTCCTATGAAGATACATTCAAACTCACAAAACGTGCTCAACTCGGGCTGAAAATGCATTTAAAGCAATAAAAACTCAAATTGAGTGTCACGCCTAAACCAAAGGACTTATGCACACACTTCAACATGTATTTTGTTCAGGATGACCTCCTGAAGCCCATATGAGCATTAATTTGACCACACAACTCATTCCTATGAAGATACATTCAAACACACAAAACGTGCTCAGCTCGGCCTTCAAATGCATTTAAAGCAATAAAAACTCAAATTGAGTGTCACGCCTAAACCAAAGGACTTATGCACACACTTCAACATGTATTTTGTTCAGGATGACCACCTGACGCCTAAATGAGCATTAATTTGACCACACAACTCATTCCTATGAAGATACATTCAAACTCACAAAACGTGCTCAGCTCGGGCTGAAAATGCATTTAAAGCAATAAAAACTCATATTGAGTGTCACGCCTAAACCAAAGGACTTATACACACACTTCAACATGTATTTTGTTCAGGATGACCTCCTGAAGCCTAAATCAGCAATAATTTGACCACACAACTCATTCCTATGAAGATACATTCAAAGTCAGAAAGTGCGCTCAGCTCGGGCTGAAAATGCATTTAATTTAAAGCAATAAAAACTCAAATTGAGTGTCACGCCTAAACCAAAGGACTTATGCACACACTTCAACATGTATTTAGTTCAGGATGACCACCTGAAGCCTAAATGAGCATTAATTTGACCACACAACTCATTCCTATGAAGATACATTCAAACTCACAAAACGTGCTCAGCTCGGGCTGAAAATGCATTTAAAGCAATAAAAACTCAAATTGAGTGTCACGCCTAAACCAAAGGACTTATTCACACATTTCAACATGTATTTTGTTCAGGATGACCTCCTGAAGCCTAAATAAGCATTAATTTGACCACACAACTCATTCCTATGAAGATACATTCAAACTCACAAAACGCGCTCAGCTCGGGCTGAAAATGCATTTAAAGCAATAAAAACTCAAATTGAGTGTCACACCTAAACCAAAGGACTTATGCACACACTTCAACATGTATTTAGTTGAGGATGACCACCTGAAGCCTAAATGAGCATTAATCTGACCACACAACTCATTCCTATGAAGATACATTCAAACTCACAAAACATGCTCAGCTCGGGCTGAAAATGCATTTAAAGCAATAAAAACTCAAATTGAATGTCACGCCTAAACCAAAGGACTTATGCACACACTTCAACATGTATTTTGTTCAGGATGACCACCTGAAGCCTAAATGAGCATTAACTTGACCACACAACTCATTCCTATGAAGATACATTCAAATTCAAAAAACGTGCTCAGCTCGGGCTGAAAATGCATTTAATTTAAAGCAATAAAAACTCAAATTGAGTGTCACGCCTAAACCAAAGGACTTATGCACACACTTCAACATGTATTTTGTTCAGGATGACCTCCTGAAGCCCATATGAGCATTAATTTGACCACACAACTCATTCCTATGAAGATACATTCAAACACACAAAACGTGCTCAGCTCGGCCTGAAAATGCATTTAAAGCAATAAAAACTCAAATTGAGTGTCACGCCCAAACCAAAGGACTTATGCACACACTTCAACATGTATTTTGTTCAGGATGACCTCCTGAAGCCCATATGAGCATTAATTTGACCACACAACTCATTCCTATGAAGATACATTCAAACTCACAAAACGTGCTCAGCTTGGGCTGAAAATGCATTTAAAGCAATAAAAACTCAAATTGAGTGTCACGCCTAAACCAAAGGACTTATGCACACACTTCAACATGTATTTTGTTCACGATGACCACCTGAAGCCTAAATGAGCATTAATTTGACCACACAACTAATTCCTATGAAGATACATTCAAACTCACAAAACGTGCTCAACTCGGGCTGAAAATGCATTTAAAGCAATAAAAGCTCAAATTGAGTGTCACGCCTAAACCAAAGGACTTATGCACACACTTCAACATGTATTTTGTTCAGGATGACCTCCTGAAGCCCATATGAGCATTAATTTGACCACACAACTCATTCCTATGAAGATACATTCAAACACACAAAACGTGCTCAGCTCGGCCTGAAAATGCATTTAAAGCAATAAAAACTCAAATTGAGTGTCACGCCCAAACCAAAGGACTTATGCACACACTTCAACGTGTATTTAGTTCAGGATGACCACCTGAAGCCTAAATGAGCATTATTTTGACCACATAACTCATTCCTATGAAGATACATTCAAACTCACAAAACGTGCTCATCTCGGGCTGAAAATGCATTTAAAGCAATAAAAACTCAAATTGAGTGTCACGCCTAAACCAAAGGACTTATGCACACACTTCAACATGTATTTTGTTCAGGATGACCACCTGAAGCCTAAATGAGCATTAATTTGACCACACAACTCATTCTATGAAGATACATTCAAACTCACAAAACGTGCTCAGCTCGGGCTGAAAATGCATTTAAAGCAATAAAAACTCAAATTGAGTGTCACGCCTAAACCAAAGGACTTATGCACACAGTTCAACATGTATTTAGTTCAGGATGACCACCTGAAGCCTAAATGAGCATTAATTTGACCACACAACTCATTCCTATGAAGATACATTCAAACTCACAAAACGTGCTCAGCTCGGGCTGAAAATGCATTTAAAGCAATAAAAACTCAAATTGAGTGTCACGCCTAAACCAAAGGACTTATGCACACACTTCAACATGTATTTTGTTCAGGATGACCTTCTGAAGCCCATATGAGCATTAATTTGACTACACAACTCATTCCTATGAAGATACATTCAAACTCACAAAACGTGCTCAGCTCGGGCTGAAAATGCATTTAAAGCAATAAAAACTCAAATTGAGTGTCACGCCTAAACCAAAGGACTTATGCACACACTTCAACATGTATTTTGTTCAGGATGACCTCCTGAAGCCTAAATAAGCATTAATCTGACCACACAACTCATTCCTATGAAGATACATTCAAACTCACAAAACGCGCTCAGCTCGGGCTGAAAATGCATTTAAAGCAATAAAAACTCAAATTGAGTGCCACACCTAAACCAAAGGACTTATGCACACACTTCAACATGTATTTAGTTCAGGATGACCACCTGAAGCCTAAATGAGCATTAATTTGACCACACATCTCATTCCTATGAAGATACATTCAAACTCACAAAACATGCTCAGCTCGGGCTGAAAATGCATTTAAAGCAATAAAAACTCAAATTGAGTGTCACGCCTAAACCAAAGGACCTATGCACACACTTCAACATGTATTTTGTTCAGGATGACCTCCTGAAGCCCATATGAGCATTAATTTGACCACACAACTCATTCCTATGAAGATACATTCAAACTCACAAAACGTGCTCAGCTCGGGCTGAAAATGCATTTAAAGCAATAAAACTCAAATTGAGTGTCACACCTAAACCAAAGGACTTATGCACACACTCCAACATGTATTTTGTTTAGGATGACCTCCTGAAGCCCAAATAAGCATTAATTTGACCACACAACTCATTCTATGAAGATACATTCAAACTCACAAAACGTGCTCAGCTCGGGCTGAAAATGCATTTAAAGCAATAAAAACTCAAATTGAGTGTCACACCTAAACCAAAGGACTTATGCACACACTTCAACATGTATTTTGTTCAGGATGACCCTCTGAACCCCATATGAGCATTAATTTGACTACACGACTCATTCCTATGAAGATACATTTAAACTCACAAAACTTGCTTAGCTCGGGCTGAAAATGCATTTAAAGCAATAAAAACTCAAATTGAGTGTCACGCCTAAACCAAAGGACTTATGCACACACTTCAACATGTATTTTATTCAGGATGACCACCTGAAGCCTAAATGAGCATTAATTTGACCACACAACTCATTCCTATGAAGATACATTCAAACTCACAAAACGTGCTCAGCTCGGGCTGAAAATGCATTTAAAGCAATAAAAACTCAAATTGAGTGTCACGCCTAAACCAAAGGACTTATGCACACACTTCAACATGTGTTTTGTTCAGGATGACCTCCTGAAGCCCATATGAGCATTAATTTGACCACACAACTCATTCCTATGAAGATACATTCAAACACACAAAACGTGCTCAGCTCGGCCTGAAAATGCATTTAAAGCAATAAAAACTCAAATTGAGTGTCACGCCTAAACCAAAGGACTTATGCACACACTTCAACATGTATTTTGTTCAGGATGACCACCTGACGCCTAAATGAGCATTAATTTGACCACACAACTCATTCCTATGAAGATACATTCAAACTCACAAAACGCGCTCAGCTCAGGCTGAAAATGCATTTAAAGCAATAAAAACTCAAATTGAGTGTCACGCCTAAACCAAAGGACTTATGCACACACTACAACATGTATTTTGTTCAGGGTGACCTCCTGAAGCCTAAATAAGCATTAATTTGACCACACAACTCATTCCTATGAAGATACATTCAAACTCACAAAACGCGCTCAGCTCGGGCTGAAAATGCATTTAAAGCAATAAAAACTCAAATTTAGTGTCACACCTAAACCAAAGGATTTATGCACACACTTCAACATGTATTTAGTTCAGGATGACATCCTGAAGCCCATATGAGCATTAATTTGTCTACACAACTCATTCCTATGAAGATACATTCAAACTCACAAAACGTGCTCAACTCGGGCTGAAAATGCATTTAAAGCAATAAAAACTCAAATTGAGTGTCACGCCTAAACCAAAGGACTTATGCACACACTTCAACATGTATTTTGTTCAGGATGACCTCCTGAAGCCCATATGAGCATTAATTTGACTACACAACTCATTCCTATGAAGATACATTCAAACTCACAAAACGTGCTCAGCTCCGGCTGAAAATGCATTTAAAGCAATAAAAACTCAAATTGAGTGTCACGCCTAAACCAAAGGACTTATGCACACACTTCAACATGTATTTTGTTCAGGATGACCTCCTGAAGCCCATATGAGCATTAATTTGACTACACAACTCATTCCTATGAAGATCCATTCAAACTCACAAAACGTGCTCAGCTCGGGCTGAAAATGCATTTAAAGCAATAAAAACTCAAATTGAGTGTCACGCCTAAACCAAAGGACTTATGCACACACTTCAACATGTATTTAGTTCAGGATGACCACCTGAAGCCTAAATGAGCATTAATTTGACCACACAACTCATTCCTATGAAGATACATTCAAACTCACAAAACGTGCTCAGCTCGGGCTGAAAATGCATTTAAAGCAATAAAAACTCAAATTGAGTGTCACACCTAAACCAAAGGACTTATGCACACACTTCAACATGTATTTTGTTCAGGAAGACCTTTTGAAGCCCATATGAGCATTAATTTGACTACACAACTCATTCCTATGAAGATACATTCAAACTCACAAAACGTGCTCAGCTAGGGCTGAAAATGCATTTAAAGCAATAAAAACTCAAATTGAGTGTCACGCCTAAACCAAAGGACTTATGCACACACTTCAACATGTATTTTGTTCAGGATGACCTCCTGAAGCCTAAATAAGCATTAATCTGTCCACACAACTCATTCCTATGAAGATACATTCAAACTCACAAAACATGCTCAGCTCGGGCTGAAAATGCATTTAAAGCAATAAAAACTCAAATTGAGTGTCACGCCTAAACCAAAGGACCTATGCACACACTTCAACATGTATTTTGTTCAGGATGACCTCCTGAAGCCCATATGAGCATTAAATTTACCACACAACTCATTCCTATGAAGATACATTCAAACTCACAAAACGTGCTCAGCTCGGGCTGAAAATGCATTTAAAGCAATAAAAACTCAAATTGAGTGTCACGCCTAAACCAAAGGACTTATGCACACACTCCAACATGTATTTTGTTCAGGATGACCTCCTGAAGCCCAAATAAGCATTAATTTGACCACACAACTCATTCTATGAAGATACATTCAAACTCACAAAACGTGCTCAGCTCGGGCTGAAAATGCATTTAAAGCAATAAAACTCAAATTGAGTGTCACACCTAAACCAAAGGACTGATGCACACACTCCAACATGTATTTTGTTCAGGATGACCTCCTGAAGCCCAAATAAGCATTAATTTGACCACACAACTCATTCTATGAAGATACATTCAAACTCACAAAACGTGCTCAGCTCGGGCTGAAAATGCATTTAAAGCAATAAAAACTCAAATTGAGTGTCACGCCTAAACAAAAGGACTTATGCACACACTTCAACATGTATTTTGTTCAGGATGACCTCCTGAAGCCTAAATAAGCATTAATTTGACCACACAACTCATTCCTATGAAGATACATTCAAACTCACAAAACGTGCTCAGCTCGGGCTGAAAATGCATTTAAAGAAATAAAAACTTAAATTGAGTGTCACACCTAAACCAAAGGACTTATGCACACACTTCAACATGTATTTTGTTCAGGATGACTTCCTGAAGCCCATATGAGCATTAATTTGACTACACAACTCATTCCTATGAAGATACATTCAAACTCACAAAACGTGCTCAGCTCGGGCTGAAAATGCATTTAAAGCAATAAAAACTCAAATTGAGTGTCACGCCTAAAAAAGGACTTATCACACACTTGCACATGTATTTAGTTCAGGATTACCTCCTGAAGCCCATATGAGCATTAATTTGACCACACAACTCATTCCTATGAAGATACATTCAAACTCTCAAAATGTGCTCAGCTCGGGCTGAAAATGCATTTAAAGCAATAAAAACTCAAATTGAGTGTCACACCTAAACCAAAGGACTTATGCACACACTTCAACATGTATTTTGTTCAGGATGACTTCCTGAAGCCCATATGAGCATTAATTTGACCACACAACTCATTCCTATGAAGATACATTCAAACTCTCAAAATGTGCTCAGCTCGGGCTGAAAATGCATTTAAAGCAATAAAAACTCAAATTGAGTGTCACGCCTAAACCAAAGGACTTATGCACACACTTCAACATGTATTTTGTTCAGGATGACCACCTGAAGCCTAAATGAGCATTAATTTGACCACACAACTAATTCCTATGAAGATACATTCAAACTCACAAAACGTGCTCAGCTCGGGCTGAAAATGCATTTAAAGCAATAAAACTCAAATTGAGTGTCACACCTAAACCAAAGGACTTATTCACACACTCCAACGTGTATTTTGTTCAGGATGACCTCCTGAAGCCCAAATAAGCATTAATTTGACCACACAACTCATTCTATGAAGATACATTCAAACTCACAAAACGTGCTCAGCTCGGGCTGAAAATGCATTTAAAGCAATAAAAACTCAAATTTAGTGTCACGCCTAAACAAAAGGACTTATGCACACACTTCAACATGTATTTTGTTCAGGATGACCTCCTGAGGCCTAAATAAGCATTAATTTGACCACACAACTCATTCCTATGAAGATACATTCAAACTCACAAAACGTGCTCAGCTCGGGCTGAAAATGCATTTAAAGCAATAAAAACTCAAATTGAGTGTCACGCCTAAACCAAAGGACTTATGCACACACTTCAACATGTATTTTGTTCAGGATGACCACCTGACGCCTAAATGAGCATTAATTTGACCACACAACTCATTCCTATGAAGATACATTCAAACTCACAAAACGTGCTCAGCTCGGGCTGAAAATGCATTTAAAGCAATAAAAACTCAAATTGAGTGTCACGCCTAAACCAAAGGACTTAGGCACACACTTCAACATGTGTTTTGTTCAGGATGACCTCCTGAAGCCCATATGAGCATTAATTTGACCACACAACTCATTCCTATGAAGATACATTCAAACACACAAAACGTGCTCAGCTCGGCCTGAAAATGCATTTAAAGCAATAAAAACTCAAATTGAGTGTCACGCCTAAACCAAAGGACTTATGCACACACTTCAACATGTATTTTGTTCAGGATGACCACCTGACGCCTAAATGAGCATTAATTTGATCACACAACTCATTCCTATGAAGATACATTCAAACTCACAAAACGCGCTCAGCTCAGGCTGAAAATGCATTTAAAGCAATAAAAACTCAAATTGAGTGTCACGCCTAAACCAAAGGACTTATGCACACACTACAACATGTATTTTGTTCAGGGTGACCTCCTGAAGCCTAAATAAGCATTAATTTGACCACACAACTCATTCCTATGAAGATACATTCAAACTCACAAAACGCGCTCAGCTCGGGCTGAAAATGCATTTAAAGCAATAAAAACTCAAATTTAGTGTCACACCTAAACCAAAGGATTTATGCACACACTTCAACATGTATTTAGTTCAGGATGACATCCTGAAGCCCATATGAGCATTAATTTGTCTACACAACTCATTCCTATGAAGATACATTCAAACTCACAAAACGTGCTCAACTCGGGCTGAAAATGCATTTAAAGCAATAAAAACTCAAATTGAGTGTCACGCCTAAACCAAAGGACTTATGCACACACTTCAACATGTATTTTGTTCAGGATGACCTCCTGAAGCCCATATGAGCATTAATTTGACTACACAACTCATTCCTATGAAGATACATTCAAACTCACAAAACGTGCTCAGCTCCGGCTGAAAATGCATTTAAAGCAATAAAAACTCAAATTGAGTGTCACGCCTAAACCAAAGGACTTATGCACACACTTCAACATGTATTTTGTTCAGGATGACCTCCTGAAGCCCATATGAGCATTAATTTGACTACACAACTCATTCCTATGAAGATCCATTCAAACTCACAAAACGTGCTCAGCTCGGGCTGAAAATGCATTTAAAGCAATAAAAACTCAAATTGAGTGTCACGCCTAAACCAAAGGACTTATGCACACACTTCAACATGTATTTAGTTCAGGATGACCACCTGAAGCCTAAATGAGCATTAATTTGACCACACAACTCATTCCTATGAAGATACATTCAAACTCACAAAACGTGCTCAGCTCGGGCTGAAAATGCATTTAAAGCAATAAAAACTCAAATTGAGTGTCACACCTAAACCAAAGGACTTATGCACACACTTCAACATGTATTTTGTTCAGGAAGACCTTTTGAAGCCCATATGAGCATTAATTTGACTACACAACTCATTCCTATGAAGATACATTCAAACTCACAAAACGTGCTCAGCTAGGGCTGAAAATGCATTTAAAGCAATAAAAACTCAAATTGAGTGTCACGCCTAAACCAAAGGACTTATGCACACACTTCAACATGTATTTTGTTCAGGATGACCTCCTGAAGCCTAAATAAGCATTAATCTGTCCACACAACTCATTCCTATGAAGATACATTCAAACTCACAAAACATGCTCAGCTCGGGCTGAAAATGCATTTAAAGCAATAAAAACTCAAATTGAGTGTCACGCCTAAACCAAAGGACCTATGCACACACTTCAACATGTATTTTGTTCAGGATGACCTCCTGAAGCCCATATGAGCATTAAATTTACCACACAACTCATTCCTATGAAGATACATTCAAACTCACAAAACGTGCTCAGCTCGGGCTGAAAATGCATTTAAAGCAATAAAAACTCAAATTGAGTGTCACGCCTAAACCAAAGGACTTATGCACACACTCCAACATGTATTTTGTTCAGGATGACCTCCTGAAGCCCAAATAAGCATTAATTTGACCACACAACTCATTCTATGAAGATACATTCAAACTCACAAAACGTGCTCAGCTCGGGCTGAAAATGCATTTAAAGCAATAAAACTCAAATTGAGTGTCACACCTAAACCAAAGGACTGATGCACACACTCCAACATGTATTTTGTTCAGGATGACCTCCTGAAGCCCAAATAAGCATTAATTTGACCACACAACTCATTCTATGAAGATACATTCAAACTCACAAAACGTGCTCAGCTCGGGCTGAAAATGCATTTAAAGCAATAAAAACTCAAATTGAGTGTCACGCCTAAACAAAAGGACTTATGCACACACTTCAACATGTATTTTGTTCAGGATGACCTCCTGAAGCCTAAATAAGCATTAATTTGACCACACAACTCATTCCTATGAAGATACATTCAAACTCACAAAACGTGCTCAGCTCGGGCTGAAAATGCATTTAAAGAAATAAAAACTTAAATTGAGTGTCACACCTAAACCAAAGGACTTATGCACACACTTCAACATGTATTTTGTTCAGGATGACTTCCTGAAGCCCATATGAGCATTAATTTGACTACACAACTCATTCCTATGAAGATACATTCAAACTCACAAAACGTGCTCAGCTCGGGCTGAAAATGCATTTAAAGCAATAAAAACTCAAATTGAGTGTCACGCCTAAAAAAGGACTTATCACACACTTGCACATGTATTTAGTTCAGGATTACCTCCTGAAGCCCATATGAGCATTAATTTGACCACACAACTCATTCCTATGAAGATACATTCAAACTCTCAAAATGTGCTCAGCTCGGGCTGAAAATGCATTTAAAGCAATAAAAACTCAAATTGAGTGTCACACCTAAACCAAAGGACTTATGCACACACTTCAACATGTATTTTGTTCAGGATGACTTCCTGAAGCCCATATGAGCATTAATTTGACCACACAACTCATTCCTATGAAGATACATTCAAACTCTCAAAATGTGCTCAGCTCGGGCTGAAAATGCATTTAAAGCAATAAAAACTCAAATTGAGTGTCACGCCTAAACCAAAGGACTTATGCACACACTTCAACATGTATTTTGTTCAGGATGACCACCTGAAGCCTAAATGAGCATTAATTTGACCACACAACTAATTCCTATGAAGATACATTCAAACTCACAAAACGTGCTCAGCTCGGGCTGAAAATGCATTTAAAGCAATAAAACTCAAATTGAGTGTCACACCTAAACCAAAGGACTTATTCACACACTCCAACGTGTATTTTGTTCAGGATGACCTCCTGAAGCCCAAATAAGCATTAATTTGACCACACAACTCATTCTATGAAGATACATTCAAACTCACAAAACGTGCTCAGCTCGGGCTGAAAATGCATTTAAAGCAATAAAAACTCAAATTTAGTGTCACGCCTAAACAAAAGGACTTATGCACACACTTCAACATGTATTTTGTTCAGGATGACCTCCTGAGGCCTAAATAAGCATTAATTTGACCACACAACTCATTCCTATGAAGATACATTCAAACTCACAAAACGTGCTCAGCTCGGGCTGAAAATGCATTTAAAGCAATAAAAACTCAAATTGAGTGTCACGCCTAAACCAAAGGACTTATGCACACACTTCAACATGTATTTTGTTCAGGATGACCACCTGACGCCTAAATGAGCATTAATTTGACCACACAACTCATTCCTATGAAGATACATTCAAACTCACAAAACGTGCTCAGCTCGGGCTGAAAATGCATTTAAAGCAATAAAAACTCAAATTGAGTGTCACGCCTAAACCAAAGGACTTAGGCACACACTTCAACATGTGTTTTGTTCAGGATGACCTCCTGAAGCCCATATGAGCATTAATTTGACCACACAACTCATTCCTATGAAGATACATTCAAACACACAAAACGTGCTCAGCTCGGCCTGAAAATGCATTTAAAGCAATAAAAACTCAAATTGAGTGTCACGCCTAAACCAAAGGACTTATGCACACACTTCAACATGTATTTTGTTCAGGATGACCACCTGACGCCTAAATGAGCATTAATTTGATCACACAACTCATTCCTATGAAGATACATTCAAACTCACAAAACGCGCTCAGCTCAGGCTGAAAATGCATTTAAAGCAATAAAAACTCAAATTGAGTGTCACGCCTAAACCAAAGGACTTATGCACACACTACAACATGTATTTTGTTCAGGGTGACCTCCTGAAGCCTAAATAAGCATTAATTTGACCACACAACTCATTCCTATGAAGATACATTCAAACTCACAAAACGCGCTCAGCTCGGGCTGAAAATGCATTTAAAGCAATAAAAACTCAAATTTAGTGTTACACCTAAACCAAAGGATTTATGCACACACTTCAACATGTATTTAGTTCAGGATGACATCCTGAAGCCCATATGAGCATTAATTTGTCTACACAACTCATTTCTATGAAGATACATTCAAACTCACAAAACGTGCTCAACTCGGGCTGAAAATGCATTTAAAGCAATAAAAACTCAAATTGAGTGTCACGCCTAAACCAAAGGACTTATGCACACACTTCAACATGTATTTTGTTCAGGATGACCTCCTGAAGCCCATATGAGCATTAATTTGACTACACAACTCATTCCTATGAAGATACATTCAAACTCACAAAACGTGCTCAGCTCCGGCTGAAAATGCATTTAAAGCAATAAAAACTCAAATTGAGTGTCACGCCTAAACCAAAGGACTTATGCACACACTTCAACATGTATTTTGTTCAGGATGACCTCCTGAAGCCCATATGAGCATTAATTTGACTACACAACTCATTCCTATGAAGATACATTCAAACTCACAAAACGTGCTCAGCTCGGGCTGAAAATGCATTTAAAGCAATAAAAACTCAAATTGAGTGTCACGCCTAAACCAAAGGACTTATGCACACACTTCAACATGTATTTAGTTCAGGATGACCACCTGAAGCCTAAATGAGCATTAATTTGACCACACAACTCATTCCTATGAAGATACATTCAAACTCACAAAACGTGCTCAGCTCGGGCTGAAAATGCATTTAAAGCAATAAAAACTCAAATTGAGTGTCACACCTAAACCAAAGGACTTATGCACACACTTCAACATGTATTTTGTTCAGGAAGACCTTCTGAAGCCCATATGAGCATTAATTTGACTACACAACTCATTCCTATGAAGATACATTCAAACTCACAAAACGTGCTCAGCTAGGGCTGAAAATGCATTTAAAGCAATAAAAACTCAAATTGAGTGTCACGCCTAAACCAAAGGACTTATGCACACACTTCAACATGTATTTTGTTCAGGATGACCTCCTGAAGCCTTAATAAGCATTAATCTGACCACACAACTCATTCCTATGAAGATACATTCAAACTCACAAAACGTGCTCAGCTCGGGCTGAAAATGCATTTAAAGCAATAAAAACTCAAATTGAGTGTCACGCCTAAACCAAAGGACTTATGCACACACTTCAACATGTATTTAGTTCAGGATGACCACCTGAAGCCTAAATGAGCATTAATTTGGCCACACAACTCATTCCTATGAAGATACATTCAAACTCACAAAACGTGCTCAGCTCGGGCTGAAAATGCATTTAAAGCAATAAAAACTCAAATTGAGTGTCACGCCTAAACCAAAGGACTTATGCACACACTTCAACATGTATTTTGTTCAGGATGAGCTTCTGAATCCCATATGAGCATTAATTTGACTACACAACTCATTCCTATGAAGATACATTCAAACTCACAAAACGTGCTCAGCTCGGGCTGAAAATGCATTTAAAGCAATAAAAACTCAAATTGAGTGTCATGCCTAAACCAAAGGACTTATGCACACACTTCAACATGTATTTTGTTCAGGATGACCTCCTGAAGCCTAAATAAGCATTGATTTGACCACACAACTCATTCCTATGAAGATACATTCAAACTCACAAAACGCGCTCAGCTCGGGCTGAAAATGCATTTAAAGCAATAAAAACTCAAATTTAGTGTCACGCCTAAACCAAAGGACTTATGCACACACTTCAACATGTATTTAGTTCAGGATGACCACCTGAAGCCTAAATGAGCATTAATTTGACCACACAACTCATTCCTATGAAGATACATTCAAACTCACAAAACGTGCTCAGCTCGGGCTGAAAATGCATTTAAAGCAATAAAAACTCAAATTGAGTGTCACGCCTAAACCAAAGGACTTATGCACACACTACAACATGTATTTTGTTCAGGGTGACCTCCTGAAGCCTAAATAAGCATTAATTTGACCACACAACTCATTCCTATGAAGATACATTCAAACTCACAAAACGCGCTCAGCTCCGGCTGAAAATGCATTTAAAGCAATAAAAACTCAAATTTAGTGTCACACCTAAACCAAAGGACTTATGCACACACTTCAACATGTATTTAGTTCAGGATGACATCCTGAAGCCCATATGAGCATTAATTTGTCTACACAACTCATTCCTATGAAGATACATTCAAACTCACAAAACGTGCTCAACTCGGGCTGAAAATGCATTTAAAGCAATAAAAACTCAAATTGAGTGTCACGCCTAAACCAAAGGACTTATGCACACACTTCAACATGTATTTAGTTCAGGATGACATCCTGAAGCCCATATGAGCATTAATTTGTCTACACAACTCATTCCTATGAAGATACATTCAAACTCACAAAACGTGCTCAGCTCGGGCTGAAAATGCATTTAAAGCAATAAAAACTCAAATTGAGTGTCACGCCTAAAAAAGGACTTATCACACACTTGCACATGTATTTAGTTCAGGATTACTTCCTGAAGCCCATATGAGCATTAATTTGACCACACAACTCATTCCTATGAAGATACATTCAAACTCTCAAAATGTGCTCAGCTCGGGCTGAAAATGCATTTAAAGCAATAAAAACTCAAATTGAGTGTCACACCTAAACCAAAGGACTTATGCACACACTTCAACATGTATTTTGTTCAGGATGACTTCCTGAAGCCCATATGAGCATTAATTTGACCACACAACTCATTCCTATGAAGATACATTCAAACTCTCAAAATGTGCTCAGCTCGGGCTGAAAATGCATTTAAAGCAATAAAAACTCAAATTGAGTGTCACGCCTAAACCAAAGGACTTATGCACACACTTCAACATGTATTTTGTTCAGGATGACCACCTGAAGCCTAAATGAGCATTAATTTGACCACACAACTAATTCCTATGAAGATACATTCAAACTCACAAAACGTGCTCAGCTCGGGCTGAAAATGCATTTAAAGCAATAAAACTCAAATTGAGTGTCACACCTAAACCAAAGGACTTATTCACACACTCCAACGTGTATTTTGTTCAGGATGACCTCCTGAAGCCCAAATAAGCATTAATTTGACCACACAACTCATTCTATGAAGATACATTCAAACTCACAAAACGTGCTCAGCTCGGGCTGAAAATGCATTTAAAGCAATAAAAACTCAAATTTAGTGTCACGCCTAAACAAAAGGACTTATGCACACACTTCAACATGTATTTTGTTCAGGATGACCTCCTGAGGCCTAAATAAGCATTAATTTGACCACACAACTCATTCCTATGAAGATACATTCAAACTCACAAAACGTGCTCAGCTCGGGCTGAAAATGCATTTAAAGCAATAAAAACTCAAATTGAGTGTCACGCCTAAACCAAAGGACTTATGCACACACTTCAACATGTATTTTGTTCAGGATGACCACCTGACGCCTAAATGAGCATTAATTTGACCACACAACTCATTCCTATGAAGATACATTCAAACTCACAAAACGCGCTCAGCTCCGGCTGAAAATGCATTTAAAGCAATAAAAACTCAAATTTAGTGTCACACCTAAACCAAAGGACTTATGCACACACTTCAACATGTATTTAGTTCAGGATGACATCCTGAAGCCCATATGAGCATTAATTTGTCTACACAACTCATTCCTATGAAGATACATTCAAACTCACAAAACGTGCTCAACTCGGGCTGAAAATGCATTTAAAGCAATAAAAACTCAAATTGAGTGTCACGCCTAAACCAAAGGACTTATGCACACACTTCAACATGTATTTAGTTCAGGATGACATCCTGAAGCCCATATGAGCATTAATTTGTCTACACAACTCATTCCTATGAAGATACATTCAAACTCACAAAACGTGCTCAGCTCGGGCTGAAAATGCATTTAAAGCAATAAAAACTCAAATTGAGTGTCACGCCTAAAAAAGGACTTATCACACACTTGCACATGTATTTAGTTCAGGATTACTTCCTGAAGCCCATATGAGCATTAATTTGACCACACAACTCATTCCTATGAAGATACATTCAAACTCTCAAAATGTGCTCAGCTCGGGCTGAAAATGCATTTAAAGCAATAAAAACTCAAATTGAGTGTCACACCTAAACCAAAGGACTTATGCACACACTTCAACATGTATTTTGTTCAGGATGACTTCCTGAAGCCCATATGAGCATTAATTTGACCACACAACTCATTCCTATGAAGATACATTCAAACTCTCAAAATGTGCTCAGCTCGGGCTGAAAATGCATTTAAAGCAATAAAAACTCAAATTGAGTGTCACGCCTAAACCAAAGGACTTATGCACACACTTCAACATGTATTTTGTTCAGGATGACCACCTGAAGCCTAAATGAGCATTAATTTGACCACACAACTAATTCCTATGAAGATACATTCAAACTCACAAAACGTGCTCAGCTCGGGCTGAAAATGCATTTAAAGCAATAAAACTCAAATTGAGTGTCACACCTAAACCAAAGGACTTATTCACACACTCCAACGTGTATTTTGTTCAGGATGACCTCCTGAAGCCCAAATAAGCATTAATTTGACCACACAACTCATTCTATGAAGATACATTCAAACTCACAAAACGTGCTCAGCTCGGGCTGAAAATGCATTTAAAGCAATAAAAACTCAAATTTAGTGTCACGCCTAAACAAAAGGACTTATGCACACACTTCAACATGTATTTTGTTCAGGATGACCTCCTGAGGCCTAAATAAGCATTAATTTGACCACACAACTCATTCCTATGAAGATACATTCAAACTCACAAAACGTGCTCAGCTCGGGCTGAAAATGCATTTAAAGCAATAAAAACTCAAATTGAGTGTCACGCCTAAACCAAAGGACTTATGCACACACTTCAACATGTATTTTGTTCAGGATGACCACCTGACGCCTAAATGAGCATTAATTTGACCACACAACTCATTCCTATGAAGATACATTCAAACTCACAAAACGTGCTCAGCTCGGGCTGAAAATGCATTTAAAGCAATAAAAACTCAAATTGAGTGTCACGCCTAAACCAAAGGACTTATGCACACACTTCAACATGTGTTTTGTTCAGGATGACCTCCTGAAGCCCATATGAGCATTAATTTGACCACACAACTCATTCCTATGAAGATACATTCAAACACACAAAACGTGCTCAGCTCGGCCTGAAAATGCATTTAAAGCAATAAAAACTCAAATTGAGTGTCACGCCTAAACCAAAGGACTTATGCACACACTTCAACATGTATTTTGTTCAGGATGACCACCTGACGCCTAAATGAGCATTAATTTGATCACACAACTCATTCCTATGAAGATACATTCAAACTCACAAAACGCGCTCAGCTCAGGCTGAAAATGCATTTAAAGCAATAAAAACTCAAATTGAGTGTCACGCCTAAACCAAAGGACTTATGCACACACTACAACATGTATTTTGTTCAGGGTGACCTCCTGAAGCCTAAATAAGCATTAATTTGACCACACAACTCATTCCTATGAAGATACATTCAAACTCACAAAACGCGCTCAGCTCGGGCTGAAAATGCATTTAAAGCAATAAAAACTCAAATTTAGTGTTACACCTAAACCAAAGGATTTATGCACACACTTCAACATGTATTTAGTTCAGGATGACATCCTGAAGCCCATATGAGCATTAATTTGTCTACACAACTCATTCCTATGAAGATACATTCAAACTCACAAAACGTGCTCAACTCGGGCTGAAAATGCATTTAAAGCAATAAAAACTCAAATTGAGTGTCACGCCTAAACCAAAGGACTTATGCACACACTTCAACATGTATTTTGTTCAGGATGACCTCCTGAAGCCCATATGAGCATTAATTTGACTACACAACTCATTCCTATGAAGATACATTCAAACTCACAAAACGTGCTCAGCTCGGGCTGAAAATGCATTTAAAGCAATAAAAACTCAAATTGAGTGTCACGCCTAAACCAAAGGACTTATGCACACACTTCAACATGTATTTTGTTCAGGATGACCACCTGACGCCTAAATGAGCATTAAATTGACCACACAACTCATTCCTATTAAGATACATTCAAACTCACAAAACGTGCTCAGCTCGGGCTGAAAATGCATTTAAAGCAATAAAAACTCAAATTGAGTGTCACGCCTAAACCAAAGGACTTATGCACACACTTCAACATGTATTTTGTTCAGGATGACCTCCTGAAGCCTAAATCAGCAATAATTTGACCACACAACTCATTCCTATGAAGATACATTCAAAGTCAGAAAACGTGCTCAGCTCGGGCTGAAAATGCATTTAATTTAAAGCAATAAAAACTCAAATTGAGTGTCACGCCTAAACCAAAGGACTTATGCCCACACTTCAACATGTATTTAGTTCAGGATGACCAACTGAAGCCTAAATGAGCATTAATTTGACCACACAACTCATTCCTATGAAGATACATTCAAACTCACAAAACGTGCTCAGCTCGGGCTGAAAATGCATTTAAAGCAATAAAAACTCAAATTGAGTGTCACACCTAAACCAAAGGACTTATGCACACACTTCAACATGTATTTAGTTCAGGATGACCACCTGAAGCCTAAATGAGCATTAATTTGACCACAAAACTCATTCCTATGAAGATACATTCAAACTCACAAAACGTGCTCAACTCGGGCTGAAAATGCATTTAAAGGAATAAAAACTCAAATTGAGTGTCACGCCTAAACCAAAGGACTTATGCACACACTTCAACATGTATTTAGTTCAGGATGACATCCTGAAGCCCATATGAGCATTAATTTGACTACACAACTCATTCCTATGAAGATACATTCAAACTCACAAAACGTGCTCAGCTCGGGCTGAAAATGCATTTAAAGCAATAAAAACTCAAATTGAGTGTCACGCCTAAACCAAAGGACTTATGCACACACTTCAACATGTATTTTGTTCAGGATGACCTCCTGAAGCCTAAATCAGCAATAATTTGACCACACAACTCATTCCTATGAAGATACATTCAAAGTCAGAAAACGTGCTCAGCTCGGGCTGAAAATGCATTTAATTTCAAGCAATAAAAACTCAAATTGAGTGTCACGCCTAAACCAAAGGACTTATGCCCACACTTCAACATGTATTTAGTTCAGGATGACCAACTGAAGCCTAAATGAGCATTAATTTGACCACACAACTCATTCCTATGAAGATACATTCAAACTCACAAAACGTGCTCAGCTTGGGCTTAAAATGCATTTAAAGCAATAAAAACTCAAATTGAGTGTCACACCTAAACCAAAGGACTTATGCACACACTTTAACATGTATTTTGTTCAGGATGACCACCTGAAGCCTAAATGAGCATTAATTTGACCACACAACTCATTCCTATGAAGATACATTCAAACTCACAAAACGTGCTCAACTCGGGCTGAAAATGCATTTAAAGGAATAAAAACTCAAATTGAGTGTCACGCCTAAACCAAAGGACTTATGCACACACTTCAACATGTATTTAGTTCAGGATGACCACCTGAAGCCTAAATGAGCATTAATTTGACCACACAACTCATTCCTATGAAGATACATTCAAAGTCAGAAAGCGCGCTCAGCTCGGGCTGAAAATGCATTTAATTTAAAGCAATAAAAACTCAAATTGAGTGTCACGCCTAAACCAAAAGACTTATGCACACACTTCAACATGTATTTTGTTCAGGATGACCTCCTGAAGCCCATATGAGCATTAATTTGACCACACAACTCATTCCTATGAAGATACATTCAAAGTCAGAAAGCGCGCTCAGCTCGGGCTGAAAATGCATTTAATTTAAAGCAATAAAAACTCAAATTGAGTGTCACGCCTAAACCAAAGGACTTATGCACACACTTCAACATGTATTTTGTTCAGGATGACCACCTGAAGCCTAAATGAGCATTCATTTGACCACACAACTCATTCCTATGAAGATACATTCAAACTCACAAAACGTGCTCAGCTCGGGCTGAAAATGCATTTAAAGCAATAAAAACTCAAATTGAGTGTCACACCTAAACCTAAGGACTTATGCACACACTTCAACATGTATTTTGTTCAGGATGACCTCCTGAAGCCCATATGAGCATTAATTTGACTACACAACTCATTCCTATGAAGATACATTCAAACTCACAAAACGTGCTCAGCTCGGGCTGAAAATGCATTTAAAGCAATAAAAACTCAAATTGAGTGTCACGCCTAAACCAAAGGACTTATGCACACACTTCAACATGTATTTTGTTCAGGATGACCTCCTGAAGCCTAAATAAGCATTAATTTGACCACACAACTCATTCCTATGAAGATACATTCAAACTCACAAAACGCGCTCAGCTCGGGCTGAAAATGCATTTAAAGCAATAAAAACTCAAATTTAGTTTCACACCTAAACCAAAGGACTTATGCACACACTTCAACATGTATTTAGTTCAGGATGACATCCTGAAGCCCATATGAGCATTAATTTGACTACACAACTCATTCCTATGAAGATACATTCAAACTCACAAAACGTGCTCAACTCGGGCTGAAAATGCATTTAAAGCAATAAAAACTCAAATTGAGTGTCACGCCTAAACCAAAGGACTTATGCACACACTTCAACATGTATTTTGTTCAGGATGACCTCCTGAAGCCCATATGAGCATTTATTTGACTACACAACTCATTCCTATGAAGATACATTCAAACTCACAAAACGTGCTCAGCTCGGACTGAAAATGCATTTAAAGCAATAAAAACTCAAATTGAGTGTCACGCCTAAACCAAAGGACTTATGCACACACTTCAACATGTATTTTGTTCAGGATGACCACCTGACGCCTAAATGAGCATTAATTTGACCACACAACTCATTCCTATGAAGATACATTCAAAGTCAGAAAGCGCGCTCAGCTCGGGCTGAAAATGCATTTAATTTAAAGCAATAAAAACTCAAATTGAGTGTCACGCCTAAACCAAAGGACTTATGCACACACTTCAACATGTATTTAGTTCAGGATGACCACCTGAAGCCTAAATGAGCATTAATTTGACTACACAACTCATTCCTATGAAGATACATTCAAACTCACAAAACGTGCTCAGCTCGGGCTGAAAATGCATTTAAAGCAATAAAAACTCAAATTGAGTGTCACACCTAAACCAAAGGACTTACGCACACACTTCAACATGTATTTTGTTCAGGATGAACTCCTGAAGCCCATATGAGCATTAATTTGACTACACAACTCATTCCTATAAAGATACATTCAAATTCACAAAACGTGCTCAACTCGGGCTGAAAATGCATTTAAAGCAATAAAAGCTCAAATTGAGTGTCACGCCTAAACCAAAGGACTTATGCACACACTTCAACATGTATTTTGTTCAATATGACCTCCTGAAGCCCATATGAGCATTAATTTGACCACACAACTCATTCCTATGAAGATACATTCAAACTCACAAAACGTGCTCAACTCGGGCTGAAAATGCATTTAAAGGAATAAAAACTCAAATTGAGTGTCACGCCTAAACCAAAGGACTTATGCACACACTTCAACATGTATTTTGTTCAGGATGACCTCCTGAAGCCCATATGAGCATTAATTTGACCACACAACTCATTCCTATGAAGATACATTCAAAGTCAGAAAGCGCGCTCAGCTCGGGCTGAAAATGCATTTAATTTAAAGCAATAAAAACTCAAATTGAGTGTCACGCCTAAACCAAAGGACTTATGCACACACTTCAACATGTATTTAGTTCAGGATGACCACCTGAAGCCTAAATGAGCATTAATTTGACCACACAACTCATTCCTATGAAGATACATTCAAACTCACAAAACGTGCTCAACTCGGGCTGAAAATGCATTTAAAGCAATAAAAACTCAAATTGAGTGTCACGCCTAAACCAAAGGACTTATGCACACACTTCAACATGTATTTTGTTCAGGATGACCTCCTGAAGCCCATATGAGCATTAATTTGACCAAACAACTCATTCCTATGAAGATACATTCAAACTCACAAAACGTGCTCAGCTCGGGCTGAAAATGCATTTAAAGCAATAAAAACTCAAATTGAGTGTCACACCTAAACCAAAGGACTTATGCACACACTTCAACATGTATTTTGTTCAGGATGAACTCCTGAAGCCCATATGAGCATTAATTTGACTACACAACTCATTCCTATAAAGATACATTCAAATTCACAAAACGTGCTCAACTCGGGCTGAAAATGCATTTAAAGCAATAAAAGCTCAAATTGAGTGTCACGCCTAAACCAAAGGACTTATGCACACACTTCAACATGTATTTTGTTCAATATGACCTCCTGAAGCCCATATGAGCATTAATTTGACCACACAACTCATTCCTATGAAGATACATTCAAACTCACAAAACGTGCTCAACTCGGGCTGAAAATGCATTTAAAGGAATAAAAACTCAAATTGAGTGTCACGCCTAAACCAAAGGACTTATGCACACACTTCAACATGTATTTTGTTCAGGATGACCTCCTGAAGCCCATATGAGCATTAATTTGACCACACAACTCATTCCTATGAAGATACATTCAAAGTCAGAAAGCGCGCTCAGCTCGGGCTGAAAATGCATTTAATTTAAAGCAATAAAAACTCAAATTGAGTGTCACGCCTAAACCAAAGGACTTATGCACACACTTCAACATGTATTTAGTTCAGGATGACCACCTGAAGCCTAAATGAGCATTAATTTGACCACACAACTCATTCCTATGAAGATACATTCAAACACACAAAACGTGCTCAGCTCGGCCTGAAAATGCATTTAAAGCAATAAAAACTCAAATTGAGTGCCACGCCTAAACAAAGGACTTATGCACACACTACAACATGTATTTTTTTCAGGGTGACCTCCTGAAGCCTAAATAAGCATTAATTTGACCACACAACTCATTCCTATGAAGATACATTCAAACTCACAAAACGCGCTCAGCTCGGGCTGAAAATGCATTTAAAGCAATAAAAACTCAAATTTAGTGTCACACCTAAACCAAAGGACTTATGCACACACTTCAACATGTATTTAGTTCAGGATGACATCCTGAAGCCCATATGAGCATTAATTTGTCTACACAACTCATTCCTATGAAGATACATTCAAACTCACAAAACGTGCTCAACTCGGGCTGAAAATGCATTTAAAGCAATAAAAACTCAAATTGAGTGTCACGCCTAAACCAAAGGACTTATGCACACACTTCAACATGTATTTTGTTCAGGGTGACCTCCTGAAGCCCATATGAGCATTAATTTGACTACAAAACTCATTCCTATGAAGATACATTCAAACTCACAAAACGTGCTCAGCTCGGGCTAAAAATGCATTTAAAGCAATAAAAACTCAAATTGAGTGTCACGCCTAAACCAAAGGACTTATGCACACACTTCAACATGTATTTTGTTCAGGATGACCACCTGACGCCTAAATGAGCATTAATTTGACCACACAACTCATTCCTATGAAGATATATTCAAAGTCAGAAAGCGCGCTCAGCTCGGGCTGAAAATGCATTTAATTTAAAGCAATAAAAACTCAAATTGAGTGTCACGCCTAAACCAAAGGACTTATGCACACACTTCAACATGTATTTAGTTCAGGATGACCACCTGAAGCCTAAATGAGCATTAATTTGACTACACAACTCATTCCTATGAAGATACATTCAAACTCACAAAACGTGCTCAGCTCGGGCTGAAAATGCATTTAAAGCAATTAAAACTCAAATTGAGTGTCACACCTAAACCAAAGGACTTAGGCACACACTTCAACATGTATTTTGTTCAGGATGACCTCCTGAAGCCC
This sequence comes from Hippocampus guttulatus, assembly GCF_054856545.1. Classification (NCBI taxonomy): domain Eukaryota; kingdom Metazoa; phylum Chordata; class Actinopteri; order Syngnathiformes; family Syngnathidae; genus Hippocampus; species Hippocampus guttulatus. The sequence continues at coordinate 288,053 of NC_141271.1, forward strand.
ATATGAGCATTAATTTGACTAAACAACTCATTCCTATAAAGATACATTCAAACTCACAAAACGTGCTCAGCTCGGGCTGAAAATGCATTTAAAGCAATAAAAACTCAAATTGAGTGTCACGCCTAAACCAAAGGACTTATGCACACACTTCAACATGTATTTTGTTCAGGATGACCTCCTGAAGCCCATATGAGCATTAATTTGACTACACAACTCATTCCTATGAAGATACATTCAAACTCACAAAACGTGCTCAGCTCGGGCTGAAAATGCATTTAAAGCAATAAAAACTCAAATTGAGTGTCACGCCTAAACCAAAGGACTTATGCACACACTTCAACATGTATTTTGTTCACGGTGACCACCTGAAGCCTAAATGAGCATTAATTTGACCACACAACTCATTCCTATGAAGATACATTCAAACTCACAAAACGTGCTCAACTCGGGCTGAAAATGCATTTAAAGCAATAAAAGCTCAAATTGAGTGTCACGCCTAAACCAAAGGACTTATGCACACACTACAACATGTATTTTGTTCAGGGTGACCTCCTGAAGCCTAAATAAGCATTAATTTGACCACACAACTCATTCCTATGAAGATACATTCAAACTCACAAAACGTGCTCAGCTCGGGCTGAAAATGCATTTAAAGCAATGAAAACTCAAATTGAGTGTCACGCCTAAACCAAAGGACTTATGCACACACTTCAACATGTATTTTGTTCACGATGACCACCTGAAGCCTAAATGAGCATTAATTTGACCACACAACTCATTCCTATGAAGATACATTCAAACTCACAAAACGTGCTCAACTCGGGCTGAAAATGCATTTAAAGCAATAAAAGCTCAAATTGAGTGTCACGCCTAAACCAAAGGACTTATGCACACACTTCAATATGTATTTTGTTCAGGATGACCACCTGACGCCCAAATGAGCATTAATTTGACCACACAACTCATTCCTATGAAGATACATTCAAAGTCAGAAAGCGCGCTCAGCTCGGGCTGAAAATGCATTTAATTTAAAGCAATAAAAACTCAAATTGAGTGTCACGCCTAAACCAAAGGACTTATGCACACACTTCAACATGTATTTAGTTCAGGATGACCACCTGAAGCCTAAATGAGCATTAATTTGACCACACAACTCATTCCTATGAAGATACATTCAAACTCACAAAACGTGCTCAGCTCGGGCTGAAAATGCATTTAAAGCAATAAAAACTCAAATTTAGTGTCACACCTAAACCAAAGGACTTATGCACACACTTCAACATGTATTTTGTTCAGGATGACCTCCTGAAGCCCATATGAGCATTAATTTGACCACACAACTCATTCCTATGAAGATACATTCAAACACACAAAACGTGCCCAGCTCGGCCTGAAAATGCATTTAAAGCAATAAAAACTCAAATTGAGTGTCACGCCTAAACCAAAGGACTTATGCACACACTTCAACATGTATTTTGTTCAGAATGACCACCTGACGCCTAAATGAGCATTAATTTGACCACACAACTCATTCCTATGAAGATACATTCAAACTCACAAAACGCGCTCAGCTCGGCCTGAAAATGCATTTAAAGCAATAAAAACTCAAATTGAGTGTCACGCCTAAACCAAAGGACTTATGCACACACTACAACATGTATTTTGTTCAGGGTGACCTCCTGAAGCCTAAATAAGCATTAATTTGACCACACAACTCATTCCTACGAAGATACATTCAAACTCACAAAACGCGCTCAGCTCGGGCTGAAAATGCATTTAAAGCAATAAAAACTCAAATTTAGTGTCACACCTAAACCAAAGGACTTATGCACACACTTCAACATGTATTTAGTTCAGGATGACATCCTGAAGCCCATATGAGCATTAATTTGTCTACAAAACTCATTCCTATGAAGATACATTCAAACTCACAAAACGTGCTCAACTCGGGCTGAAAATGCATTTAAAGCAATAAAAACTCAAATTGAGTGTCACGCCTAAACCAAAGGACTTATGCACACACTTCAACATGTATTTTGTTCAGGATGACCTCCTGAAGCCCATATGAGCATTAATTTGACTACACAACTCATTCCTATGAAGATACATTCAAACTCACAAAACGTGCTCAGCTCGGGCTGAAAATGCATTTAAAGCAATAAAAACTCAAATTGAGTGTCACGCCTAAACCAAAGGACTTATGCACACACTTCAACATGTATTTTGTTCAGGATGACCACCTGAAGCCTAAATGAGCATTAATTTAACCACACAACTCATTCCTATGAAGATACATTCAAACTCACAAAACGTGCTCAGCTCGGGCTGAAAATGCATTTAAAGCAATAAAAACTCAAATTGAGTGTCACGCCTAAACCAAAGGACTTATGCACACACTTCAACATGTATTTTGTTCACGATGACCACCTGAAGCCTAAATGAGCATTAATTTGACCACACAACTCATTCCTATGAAGATACATTCAAACTCACAAAACGTGCTCAACTCGGGCTGAAAATGCATTTAAAGCAATAAAAGCTCAAATTGAGTGTCACGCCTAAACCAAAGGACTTATGCACACACTTCAACATGTATTTTGTTCAGGATGACCTCCTGAAGCCCATATGAGCATTAATTTGACCACACAACTCATTCCTATGAAGATACATTCAAACACACAAAACGTGCTCAGCTCGGCCTGAAAATGCATTTAAAGCAATAAAAACTCAAATTGAGTGTCACGCCTAAACCAAAGGACTTATGCACACACTTCAACATGTATTTTGTTCAGGATGACCACCTGACGCCTAAATGAGCATTAATTTGACCACACAACTCATTCCTATGAAGATACATTCAAACTCACAAAACGCGCTCAGCTCGGGCTGAAAATGCATTTAAAGCAATAAAAACTCAAATTGAGTGTCACGCCTAAACCAAAGGACTTATGCACACACTACAACATGTATTTTGTTCAGGGTGACCTCCTGAAGCCTAAATAAGCATTAATTTGACCACACAACTCATTCCTATGAAGATACATTCAAACTCACAAAACGCGCTCAGCTCGGGCTGAAAATGCATTTAAAGCAATGAAAACTCAAATTTAGTGTCACACCTAAACCAAAGGACTTATGCACACACTTCAACATGTATTTAGTTCAGGATGACATCCTGAAGCCCATATGAGCATTAATTTGTCTACAAAACTCATTCCTATGAAGATACATTCAAACTCACAAAACGTGCTCAACTCGGGCTGAAAATGCATTTAAAGCAATAAAAACTCAAATTGAGTGTCACGCCTAAACCAAAGGACTTATGCACACACTTCAACATGTATTTTGTTCAGGATGACCTCCTGAAGCCCATATGAGCATTAATTTGACTACACAACTCATTCCTATGAAGATACATTCAAACTCACAAAACGTGCTCAGCTCGGGCTGAAAATGCATTTAAAGCAATAAAAACTCAAATTGAGTGTCACGCCTAAACCAAAGGACTTATGCACACACTTCAACATGTATTTTGTTCAGGATGACCACCTGACGCCTAAATGAGCATTAATTTAACCACACAACTCATTCCTATGAAGATACATTCAAACTCACAAAACGTGCTCAGCTCGGGCTGAAAATGCATTTAAAGCAATAAAAACTCAAATTGAGTGTCACGCCTAAACCAAAGGACTTATGCACACACTTCAACATGTATTTTGTTCACGATGACCACCTGAAGCCTAAATGAGCATTAATTTGACCACACAACTCATTCCTATGAAGATACATTCAAACTCACAAAACGTGCTCAACTCGGGCTGAAAATGCATTTAAAGCAATAAAAGCTCAAATTGAGTGTCACGCCTAAACCAAAGGACTTATGCACACACTTCAACATGTATTTTGTTCAGGATGACCTCCCGAAGCCCATATGAGCATTAATTTGACCACACAACTCATTCCTATGAAGATACATTCAAACACACAAAACGTGCTCAGCTCGGCCTGAAAATGCATTTAAAGCAATAAAAACTCAAATTGAGTGTCACGCCTAAACCAAAGGACTTATGCACACACTTCAACATGTATTTTGTTCAGGATGACCACCTGACGCCTAAATGAGCATTAATTTGACCACACAACTCATTCCTATGAAGATACATTCAAACTCACAAAACGCGCTCAGCTCGGGCTGAAAATGCATTTAAAGCAATAAAAACTCAAATTGAGTGTCACGCCTAAACCAAAGGACTTATGCACACACTACAACATGTATTTTGTTCAGGGTGACCTCCTGAAGCCTAAATAAGCATTAATTTGACCACACAACTCATTCCTATGAAGATACATTCAAACTCACAAAACGCGCTCAGCTCGGGCTGAAAATGCATTTAAAGCAATGAAAACTCAAATTTAGTGTCACACCTAAACCAAAGGACTTATGCACACACTTCAACATGTATTTAGTTCAGGATGACATCCTGAAGCCCATATGAGCATTAATTTGTCTACAAAACTCATTCCTATGAAGATACATTCAAACTCACAAAACGTGCTCAACTCGGGCTGAAAATGCATTTAAAGCAATAAAAACTCAAATTGAGTGTCACGCCTAAACCAAAGGACTTATGCACACACTTCAACATGTATTTTGTTCAGGATGACCTCCTGAAGCCCATATGAGCATTAATTTGACTACACAACTCATTCCTATGAAGATACATTCAAACTCACAAAACGTGCTCAGCTCGGGCTGAAAATGCATTTAAAGCAATAAAAACTCAAATTGAGTGTCACGCCTAAACCAAAGGACTTATGCACACACTTCAACATGTATTTTGTTCAGGATGACCACCTGACGCCCAAATGAGCATTAATTTGACCACACAACTCATTCCTATGAAGATACATTCAAAGTCAGAAAGCGCGCTCAGCTCGGGCTGAAAATGCATTTAATTTAAAGCAATAAAAACTCAAATTGAGTGTCACGCCTAAACCAAAGGACTTATGCACACACTTCAACATGTATTTAGTTCAGGATGACCACCTGAAGCCTAAATGAGCATTAATTTGACCACACAACTCATTCCTATGAAGATACATTCAAACTCACAAAACGTGCTCAGCTCGGGCTGAAAATGCATTTAAAGCAATAAAAACTCAAATTTAGTGTCACACCTAAACCAAAGGACTTATGCACACACTTCAACATGTATTTTGTTCAGGATGACCTCCTGAAGCCCATATGAGCATTAATTTGACCACACAACTCATTCCTATGAAGATACATTCAAACACACAAAACGTGCTCAGCTCGGCCTGAAAATGCATTTAAAGCAATAAAAACTCAAATTGAGTGTCACGCCTAAACCAAAGGACTTATGCACACACTTCAACATGTATTTTGTTCAGAATGACCACCTGACGCCTAAATGAGCATTAATTTGACCACACAACTCATTCCTATGAAGATACATTCAAACTCACAAAACGCGCTCAGCTCGGCCTGAAAATGCATTTAAAGCAATAAAAACTCAAATTGAGTGTCACGCCTAAACCAAAGGACTTATGCACACACTACAACATGTATTTTGTTCAGGGTGACCTCCTGAAGCCTAAATAAGCATTAATTTGACCACACAACTCATTCCTATGAAGATACATTCAAACTCACAAAACGCGCTCAGCTCGGGCTGAAAATGCATTTAAAGCAATAAAAACTCAAATTTAGTGTCACACCTAAACCAAAGGACTTATGCACACACTTCAACATGTATTTAGTTCAGGATGACATCCTGAAGCCCATATGAGCATTAATTTGTCTACAAAACTCATTCCTATGAAGATACATTCAAACTCACAAAACGTGCTCAACTCGGGCTGAAAATGCATTTAAAGCAATAAAAACTCAAATTGAGTGTCACGCCTAAACCAAAGGACTTATGCACACACTTCAACATGTATTTTGTTCAGGATGACCTCCTGAAGCCCATATGAGCATTAATTTGACTACACAACTCATTCCTATGAAGATACATTCAAACTCACAAAACGTGCTCAGCTCGGGCTGAAAATGCATTTAAAGCAATAAAAACTCAAATTGAGTGTCACGCCTAAACCAAAGGACTTATGCACACACTTCAACATGTATTTTGTTCAGGATGACCACCTGACGCCTAAATGAGCATTAATTTGACCACACAACTCATTCCTATGAAGATACATTCAAAGTCAGAAAGCGCGCTCAGCTCGGGCTGAAAATGCATTTAATTTTAAGCAATAAAAACTCAAATTGAGTGTCACGCCTAAACCAAAGGACTTATGCACACACTTCAACATGTATTTAGTTCAGGATGACCACCTGAAGCCTAAATGAGCATTAATTTGACCACACAACTCATTCCTATGAAGATACATTCAAACTCACAAAACGTGCTCAGCTCGGGCTGAAAATGCATTTAAAGCAATAAAAACTCAAATTGAGTGTCACACCTAAACCAAAGGACTTATGCACACACTTCAGCATGTATTTTGTTCAGGATGACCTCCTGAAGCCCATATGAGCATTAATTTGACTACAGAACTCATTCCTATGAAGATCCATTCAAACTCACAAAACGTGCTCAGCTCGGGCTGAAAATGCATTTAAAGCAATAAAAACTCAAATTGAGTGTCACGCCTAAACCAAAGGACTTATGCACACACTTCAACATGTATTTAGTTCAGGATGACCACCTGAAGCCTAAATGAGCATTAATTTGACCACACAACTCATTCCTATGAAGATACATTCAAACTCACAAAACGTGCTCAGCTCGGGCTGAAAATGCATTTAAAGCAATAAAAACTCAAATTGAGTGTCACACCTAAACCAAAGGACTTATGCACACACTTCAACATGTATTTTGTTCAGGATGACCTTCTGAAGCCCATATGAAAATTAATTTGACTACACAACTCATTCCAATGAAGATACATTCAAACTCACAAAACGTGCTCAGCTCGGGCTGAAAATGCATTTAAAGCAATAAAAACTCAAATTGAGTGTCACGCCTAAACCAAAGGACTTATGCACACACTTCAACATGTATTTAGTTCAGGATGTCCTCCTGAAGCCTAAATGAGCATTAATTTGACCACACAACTCATTCCTATGAAGATACATTCAAACTCACAAAACGTGCTCAGCTCGGGCTGAAAATGCATTTAAAGCAATAAAAACTCAAGTTGAGTGTCACGCCTAAACCAAAGGACTTATGCACACACTTCAACATGTATTTTGTTCAGGATGACCTCCTGAAGCCTAAATAAGCATTAATTTGACCACACAACTCATTCCTATGAAGATACATTCAAAGTCAGAAAGCGCGCTCAGCTCGGGCTGAAAATGCATTTAATTTAAAGCAATAAAAACTCAAATTGAGTGTCACGCCTAAACCAAAGGACTTATGCACACACTTCAACATGTATTTAGTTCAGGATGACCACCTGAAGCCTAAATGAGCATTAATTTGACCACACAACTCATTCCTATGAAGATACATTCAAACTCACAAAGAATGCTCAGCTCGGGCTGAAAATGCATTTAATGCAATAAAAACTCAAATTGAATGTCACGCCTAAACCAAAGGACTTATGCACACACTTCAACATGTATTTTGTTCAGGATGACCACCTGAAGCCTAAATGAGCATTAATTTGACCACACAACTCATTCTATGAAGATACATTCAAACTCACAAAACGTGCTCAGCTCGGGCTGAAAATGCATTTAAAGCAATAAAAACTCAAATTGAGTGTCACGCCTAAACCAAAGGACTTATGCACACACTTCAACATGTATTTTGTTCAGGATGACCTCCTGAAGCCTAAATGAGCAATAATTTGACCACACAACTCATTCCTATGAAGATACATTCAAACTCAAAAAACGTGCTCAGCTCGGGCTGAAAATGCATTTAAAGCAATAAAAACTCAAATTGAGTGTCACACCTAAACCAAAGGACTTATGCACACACTTCAACATGTATTTTGTTCAGGATGACCTCCTGAAGCCCATATGAGCATTAATTTGACCACACAACTCATTCCTATGAAGATACATTCAAACTCACAAAACGTGCTCAGCTCGGGCTGAAAATGCATTTAAAGCAATAAAACTCAAATTGAGTGTCACACCTAAACCAAAGGACTTATTCACACACTTCAACATGTATTTTGTTAAGGATGACCTCCTGAAGCCCATATGAGCATTAATTTGACCACACAACTCATTCCTATGAAGATACATTCAAAGTCAGAAAACGCGCTCAGCTCGGGCTGAAAATGCATTTAATTTAAAGCAAAAAAAACTCAAATTGAGTGTCACGCCGAAACCAAAGGACTTATGCACACAATTCAACATGTATTTAGTTCAGGATGACCACCTGAAGCCTAAATGAGCATTAATTTGACCACACAACTCATTCCTATGAAGATACATTCAAACTCACAAAACGCGCTCAGCTCGGGCTGAAAATGCATTTAAAGCAATAAAAACTCAAATTTAGTGTCACACCTAAACCAAAGGACTTATGCACACACTTCAACATGTATTTAGTTCAGGATGACATCCTGAAGCCCATATGAGCATTAATTTGACTACACAACTCATTCCTATGAAGATACATTCAAACTCACAAAACGTGCTCAACTCGGGCTGAAAATGCATTTAAAGCAATAAAAACTCAAATTGAGTGTCACGCCTAAACCAAAGGACTTATGCACACACTTCAACATGTATTTTGTTCAGGATGACCTCCTGAAATCTATATGAGCATTAATTTGACCACGCAACTCATTCCTATGAAGATACATTCAAACTCACAAAACGTGCTCAGCTCGGGCTGAAAATGCATTTAAAGCAATAAAAACTCAAATTGAGTGTCACGCCTAAACCAAAGGACTTATGCACACACTTCAACATGTATTTAGTTCAGGATGTCCTCCTGAAGCCTAAATGAGCATTAATTTGACCACACAACTCATTCCTATGAAGATACATTCAAACTCACAAAACGTGCTCAGCTCGGTCTGAAAATGCATTTAAAGCAATAAAAACTCAAATTGAGTGTCACGCCTAAACCAAAGGACTTATGCACACACTTCAACATGTATTTTGTTCAGGATGACCTCCTGAAGCCTAAATAAGCATTAATTTGACCACACAACTCATTCCTATGAAGATACATTCAAAGTCAGAAAGCGCGCTCAGCTCGGGCTGAAAATGCATTTAATTTAAAGCAATAAAAACTCAAATTGAGTGTCACGCCTAAACCAAAGGACTTATGCACACACTTCAACATGTATTTAGTTCAGGATGACCACCTGAAGCCTAAATGAGCATTAATTTGACCACACAACTCATTCCTATGAAGATACATTCAAACTCATAAACCATGCTCAGCTCGGGCTGAAAATGCATTTAATGCAATAAAAACTCAAATTGAATGTCACGCCTAAACCAAAGGACTTATGCACACACTTCAACATGTATATTGTTCAGGATGACCACCTGAAGCCTAAATGAGCATTAATTTGACCACACAACTCATTCTATGAAGATACATTTAAACTCACAAAACGTGCTCAGCTCGGGCTGAAAATGCATTTAAAGCAATAAAAACTCAAATTGAGTGTCACGCCTAAACCAAAGGACTTATGCACACACTTCAACATGTATTTTGTTCAGGATGACCTCCTGAAGCCTAAATGAGCAATAATTTGACCACACAACTCATTCCTATGAAGATACATTCAAACTCAAAAAACGTGCTCAGCTCGGGCTAAAAATGCATTTAAAGCAATAAAAACTCAAATTGAGTGTCACACCTAAACCAAAGGACTTATGCACACACTTCAACATGTATTTTGTTCAGGATGACCTCCTGAAGCCCATATGAGCATTAATTTGACTACACAACTCATTCCTATGAAGATACATTCAAACTCACAAAACGTGCTCAACTCGGGCTGAAAATGCATTTAAAGCAATAAAAACTCAAATTGAGTGTCACGCCTAAACCAAAGGACTTATGCACACACTTCAACATGTATTTTGTTCAGGATGACCTCCTGAAGCCTATATGAGCATTAATTTGACCACGCAACTCATTCCTATGAAGATACATTCAAACTCACAAAACGTGCTCAGCTCGGGCTGAAAATGCATTTAAAGCAATAAAAACTCAAATTGAGTGTCACGCCTAAACCAAAGGACTTATGCACACACTTCAACATGTATTTAGTTCAGGATGTCCTCCTGAAGCCTAAATGAGCATTAATTTGACCACACAACTCATTCCTATGAAGATACATTCAAACTCACAAAACGTGCTCAGCTCGGTCTGAAAATGCATTTAAAGCAATAAAAACTCAAATTGAGTGTCACGCCTAAACCAAAGGACTTATGCACACACTTCAACATGTATTTTGTTCAGGATGACCTCCTGAAGCCTAAATAAGCATTAATTTGACCACACAACTCATTCCTATGAAGATACATTCAAAGTCAGAAAGCGCGCTCAGCTCGGGCTGAAAATGCATTTAATTTAAAGCAATAAAAACTCAAATTGAGTGTCACGCCTAAACCAAAGGACTTATGCACACACTTCAACATGTATTTAGTTCAGGATGACCACCTGAAGCCTAAATGAGCATTAATTTGACCACACAACTCATTCCTATGAAGATACATTCAAACTCACAAAACGTGCTCAGCTTGGGCTGAAAATGCATTTAAAGCAATAAAAACTCAAATTGAGTGTCACACCTAAACCAAAGGACTTATGCACACACTTCAACATGTATTTTGTTCAGGATGACCTCCTGAAGCCCATATGAGCATTAATTTGACTACACAACTCATTCCTATGAAGATACATTCAAACTCACAAAACGTGCTCAGCTCGGGCTGAAAATGCATTTAAAGCAATAAAAACTCAAATTGAGTGTCACGCCTAAACCAAAGGACTTATGCACACACTTCAACATGTATTTAGTTCAGGATGACCACCTGAAGCCTAAATGAGCATTAATTTGACCACACAACTCATTCCTATGAAGATACATTCAAACTCACAAAACGTGCTCAACTCGGGCTGAAAATGCATTTAAAGCAATAAAAACTCAAATTGAGTGTCACGCCTAAACCAAAGGACTTATGCACACACTTCAACATGTATTTAGTTCAGGATGACATCCTGAAGCCCATATGAGCATTAATTTGACTACACAACTCATTCCTATGAAGATACATTCAAACTCACAAAACGTGCTCAGCTCGGGCTGAAAATGCATTTAAAGCAATAAAAACTCAAATTGAGTGTCACGCCTAAACCAAAGGACTTATGCACACACTTCAACATGTATTTTGTTCAGGATGACCTCCTGAAGCCCATATGAGCATTAATTTGACTACACAACTCATTCCTATGAAGATACATTCAAACTCACAAAACGTGCTCAGCTCGGGCTGAAAATGCATTTAAAGCAATAAAAACTCAAATTGAGTGTCACGCCTAAACCAAAGGACCTATGCACACACTTCAACATGTATTTTGTTCACGATGACCACCTGAAGCCTAAATGAGCATTAATTTGACCACACAACTCATTCCTATGAAGATACATTCAAACTCACAAAACGTGCTCAACTCGGGCTGAAAATGCATTTAAAGCAATAAAAACTCAAATTGAGTGTCAAGCCTAAACCAAAGGATTATGCACACACTTCAACATGTATTTTGTTCAGGATGACCTCCTGAAGCCCATATGAGCATTAATTTGACCACACAACTCATTCCTATGAAGATACATTCAAACACACAAAACGTGCTCAGCTCGGCCTGAAAATGCATTTAAAGCAATAAAAACTCAAATTGAGTGTCACGCCTAAACCAAAGGACTTATGCACACACTTCAACATGTATTTTGTTCAGGATGACCACCTGACGCCTAAATGAGCATTAATTTGACCACACAACTCATTCCTATGAAGATACATTCAAACTCACAAAACGTGCTCAGCTCGGGCTGGAAATGCATTTAAAGCAATAAAAACTCAAATTGAGTGTCACGCCTAAACCAAAGGACTTATGCACACACTTCAACATGTATTTTGTTCAGGATGACCTCCTGAAGCCTAAATCAGCAATAATTTCACCACACAACTCATTCCTATGAAGATACATTCAAAGTCAGAAAGCGCGCTCAGCTCGGGCTGAAAATGCATTTAATTTAAAGCAATAAAAACTCAAATTGAGTGTCACGCCTAAACCAAAGGACTTATGCACACACTTCAACATGTATTTAGTTCAGGATGACCACCTGAAGCCTATATGAGCATTAATTTGACTACACAACTCATTCCTATTAAGATACATTCAAACTCACAAAACGTGCTCAGCTCGTGCTGAAAATGCATTTAAAGCAATAAAAACTCAAATTGAGTGTCACGCCTAAACCAAAGGACTTATGCACACACTTCAACATGTATTTTGTTCAGGATGACCACCTGACGCCTAAATGAGCATTAATTTGACCACACAACTCATTCCTATGAAGATACATTCAAAGTCAGAAAGTGCGCTCAGCTCGGGCTGAAAATGCATTTAATTTAAAGCAATAAAAACTCAAATTGAGTGTCACGCCTAAACCAAAGGACTTATGCACACACTTCAACATGTATTTTGTTCAGGATGACCACCTGACGCCTAAATGAGCATTAATTTGACCACACAACTCATTCCTATGAAGATACATTCAAAGTCACAAAACGTGCTCAGCTCGGGCTGAAAATGCATTTAAAGCAATAAAAACTCAAATTGAGTGTCACACCTAAACCAAAGGACTTATGCACACACTTCAACATGTATTTTGTTCAGGATGACCTCCTGAAGCCCATATGAGCATTAATTTGACCACACAACTCATTCCTATGAAGATACATTCAAACTCACAAAACGTGCTCAGCTCGGGCTGAATATGCATTTAAAGCAATAAAAACTCAAATTGAGTGTCACGCCTAAACCAAAGGACTTATGCACACACTTCAACATGTATTTTGTTCACGATGACCACCTGAAGCCTAAATGAGCATTAATTTGACCACACAACTCATTCCTATGAAGATACATTCAAACACAAAACGTGCTCTGCTCGGCCTGAAAATGCATTTAAAGCAATAAAAACTCAAATTGAGTGTCACGCCTAAACCAAAGGACTTGTGCACACACTTCAACATGTATTTTGTTCAGGATGACCACCTGACGCCTAAATGAGCATTAATTTGACCACACAACTCATTCCTATGAAGATACATTCAAAGTCACAAAACGTGCTCAGCTCGGGCTGAAAATGCATTTAAAGCAATAAAAACTCAAATTGAGTGTCACACCTAAACCAAAGGACTTATGCACACACTTCAACATGTATTTTGTTCAGGATGACCTCCTGAAGCCTAAATCAGCAATAATTTGACCACACAACTCATTCCTAATAAGATACATTCAAAGTCAGAAAGCGCGCTCAGCTCGGGCTGAAAATGCATTTAATTTAAAGCAATAAAAACTCAAATTGAGTGTCACGCCTAAACCAAAGGACTTATGCACACACTTCAACATGTATTTTGTTCAGGATGACCTCCCGAAGCCCATATGACCATTAATTTGACTACACAACTCATTCCTATGAAGATACATTCAAACTCACAAAACGTGCTCAGCTCGGGCTGAAAATGCATTTAAAGCAATAAAAACTCAAATTGAGTTTCACGCCTAAACCAAAGGACTTATGCACACACTTCAACATGTATTTTGTTCAGGATGACCTCCTGAAGCCTAAATAAGCATTAATTTGACCACACAACTCATTCCTATGACGATACATTCAAACTCACAAAACATGCTCAGCTCGGGCTGAAAATGCATTTAAAGCAATAAAAACTCAAATTGAGTGTCACACCTAAACCAAAGGACTTATGCACACACTTCAACATGTATTTAGTTCAGGATGACCACCTGAAGCCTAAATGAGCATTATTTGACCACACAACTCATTCCTATGAAGATACATTCAAACTCACAAAACGTGCTCAGCTCGGGCTGAAAATGCATTTAAAGCAATAAAAACTCAAATTGAATGTCACACCTAAACCAAAGGACTTATGCACACACTTCAACATGTATTTTGTTCAGGATGACCTTCTGAACCCCATATGAGCATTAATTTGACTACACAACTCATTCCTATGAAGATACATTCAAACTCACAAAACGTGCTCAGTTCGGGCTGAAAATGCATTTAAAGCAATAAAAACTCAAATTGAGTGTCACGCCTAAACCAAAGGACTTATGCACACACTTCAACATGTATTTTATTCAGGATGACCTCCTGGAGCCTAAATAAGCATTAATTTGACCACACAACTCATTCTTATGAAGATACATTCAAACTCACAAAACGCGCTCAGCTCGGGCTGAAAATGCATTTAAAGCAATAAAAACTCAAATTGAGTTTCACACCTAAACCAAAGGACTTATGCACACACTTCAACATGTATTTAGTTCAGGATGACCACCTGAAGCCTAAATGGGCATTAATTTGACCACACAACTCATTCCTATGAAGATACATTCAAACTCACAAAACGTGCTCAGCTCGGGCTGAAAATGCATTTAAAGCAATAAAAACTCAAATTGAGTGTCACGCCTAAACCAAAGGACTTATGCACACACTTCAACATGTATTTAGTTCAGGATGACCACCTGAAGCCTAAATGAGCATTAATTTGACCACAAAACTCATTCCTATGAAGATACATTCAAACTCACAAAACGTGCTCAACTCGGGCTGAAAATGCATTTAAAGGAATAAAAACTCAAATTGAGTGTCACGCCTAAACCAAAGGACTTATGCACACACTTCAACATGTATTTAGTTCAGGATGACATCCTGAAGCCCATATGAGCATTAATTTGACTACACAACTCATTCCTATGAAGATACATTCAAACTCACAAAACGTGCTCAGCTCGGGCTGAAAATGCATTTAAAGCAATAAAAACTCAAATTGAGTGTCACACCTAAACCAAAGGACTTATGCACACACTTCAACATGTATTTTGTTCAGGATGACCTCCTGAAGCCCATATGAGCATTAATTTGACTACACAACTCATTCCTATGAAGATACATTCAAACTCACAAAACGTGCTCAGCTCAGGCTGAAAATGCATTTAAAGCAATAAAAACTCAAATTGAGTGTCACGCCTAAACCAAAGGACTTATGCACACACTTCAACATGTATTTTGTTCACGATGACCACCTGAAGCCTAAATGAGCATTAATTTGACCACACAACTCATTCCTATGAAGATACATTCAAACTCACAAAACGTGCTCAACTCGGGCTGAAAATGCATTTAAAGCAATAAAAACTCAAATTGAGTGTCAAGCCTAAACCAAAGGACTTATGCACACACTTCAACATGTATTTTGTTCAGGATGACCTCCTGAAGCCCATATGAGCATTAATTTGACCACACAACTCATTCCTATGAAGATACATTCAAACACACAAAACGTGCTCAGCTCGGCCTGAAAATGCATTTAAAGCAATAAAAACTCAAATTGAGTGTCACGCCTAAACCAAAGGACTTATGCACACACTTCAACATGTATTTTGTTCAGGATGACCACCTGACGCCTAAATGAGCATTAATTTGAATACACAACTCATTCCTATGAAGATACATTCAAACTCACAAAACGTGCTCAGCTCGGGCTGAAAATGCATTTAAAGCAATAAAAACTCAAATTGAGTGTCACGCCTAAACCAAAGGACTTATGCACACACTTCAACATGTATTTTGTTCAGGATGACCTCCTGAAGCCTAAATCAGCAACAATTTGACCACACAACTCATTCCTATGAAGATACATTCAAACTCACAAAACGTGCTCAACTCGGGCTGAAAATGCATTTAAAGGAATAAAAACTCAAATTGAGTGTCACGCCTAAACCAAAGGACTTATGCACACACTTCAACATGTATTTTGTTCAGGATGACCTCCTGAAGCCCATATGAGCATTAATTTGACCACACAACTCATTCCTATGAAGATACATTCAAACACACAAAACGTGCTCTGCTCGGCCTGAAAATGCATTTAAAGCAATAAAAACTCAAATTGAGTGTCACGCCTAAACCAAAGGACTTATGCACACACTTCAACATGTATTTTGTTCAGGATGACCACCTGACGCCTAAATGAGCATTAATTTGACCACACAACTCATTCCTATGAAGATACATTCAAAGTCACAAAACGTGCTCAGCTCGGGCTGAAAATGCATTTAAAGCAATAAAAACTCAAATTGAGTGTCACGCCTAAACCATAGGACTTATGCACACACTTCAACATGTATTTTGTTCAGGATGACCTTCTGAAGCCCATATGAGCATTAATTTGACTACACAACTCATTCCTATGAAGATACATTCAAACTCACAAAACGTGCTCAGCTCGGGCTGAAAATGCATTTAAAGCAATAAAAACTCAAATTGAGTGTCACGCCTAAACCAAAGGACTTATGCACACACTTCAACATGTATTTTGTTCAGGATGACCTCCTGAAGCCCATATGAGCATTAATTTGACTACACAACTCATTCCTATGAAGATACATTCAAACTCACAAAACGTGCTCAGCTCGGGCTGAAAATGCATTTAAAGCAATAAAAACTCAAATTGAGTGTCACGCCTAAACCAAAGGACTTATGCACACACTTCAACATGTATTTAGTTCAGGATGACCACCTGAAGCCTAAATGAGCATTAATTTGACCACACAACTCATTCCTATGAAGATACATTCAAACTCACAAAACGCGCTCAGCTCGGGCTGAAAATGCATTTAAAGCAATAAAAACTCAAATTTAGTGTCACACCTAAACCAAAGGACTTATGCACACACTTCAACATGTATTTAGTTCAGGATGACATCCTGAAGCCCATATGAGCATTAATTTGACTACACAACTCATTCCTATGAAGATACATTCAAACTCACAAAACGTGCTCAGCTCGGGCTGAAAATGCATTTAAAGCAATAAAAACTCAAATTGAGTGTCACGCCTAAACCAAAGGACTTATGCACACACTTCAACATGTATTTTGTTCAGGATGACCTCCTGAAGCCCATATGAGCATTAATTTGACTACACAACTCATTCCTATGAAGATACATTCAAACTCACAAAACGTGCTCAGCTCGGGCTGAAAATGCATTTAAAGCAATAAAAACTCAAATTGAGTGTCACGCCTAAACCAAAGGACTTATGCACACACTTCAACATGTATTTAGTTCAGGATGACCACCTGAAGCCCATATGAGCATTAATTTGACTACACAACTCATTCCTATGAAGATACATTCAAACTCACAAAACGTGCTCAGCTCGGGCTGAAAATGCATTTAAAGCAATAAAAACTCAAATTGAGTGTCACGCCTAAACCAAAGGACTTATGCACACACTTCAACATGTATTTTGTTCAGGATGACCTCCTGAAGCCCATATGAGCATTAATTTGACCACACAACTCATTCCTATGAAGATACATTCAAACTCACAAAACGCGCTCAGCTCGGGCTGAAAATGCATTTAAAGCAATAAAAACTCAAATTGAGTGTCACACCTAAACCAAAGGACTTATGCACACACTTCGACATGTATTTAGTTCAGGATGACCACCTGAAGCCTAAATGAGCATTAATTTGACCACACAACTCATTCCTATGAAGATACATTCAAACTCACAAAACATGCTCAGCTCGGGCTGAAAATGCATTTAAAGCAATAAAAACTCAAATTGAATGTCACGCCTAAACCAAAGGACTTATGCACACACTTCAACATGTATTTTGTTCAGGATGACCTCCTGAAGCCTAAATGAGCATTAATTTGACCACACAACTCATTCTATGAAGATACATTCAAACTCACAAAACGTGCTCAGCTCGGGCTGAAAATGCATTTAAAGCAATAAAAACTCAAATTGAGTGTCACGCCTAAACCAAAGGACTTATGCACACACTTCAACATGTATTTTGTTCAGGATGACCTCCTGAAGCCTAAATCAAAAATAATTTGACCACACAACTCATTCCTATGAAGATACATTCAAAGTCAGAAAGCGCGCTCAGCTCGGGCTGAAAATGCATTTAATTTAAAGCAATAAAAACTCAAATTGAGTGTCACGCCTAAACCAAAGGACTTATGCACACACTTCAACATGTATTTTGTTCAGGATAACCACCTGAAGCCTAAATGAGCATTAATTTGACCACACAACTCATTCCTATGAAGATACATTCAAACTCACAAAACGTGCTCAGCTCGGGCTGAAAATGCATTTAAAGCAATTAAAACTCAAATTGAGTGTCACACCTAAACCAAAGGACTTATGCACACACTTCAACATGTATTTTGCTCAGGATGACCTCCTGAAGCCCATATGAGCATTAGTTTGACTACACAACTCATTCCTATAAAGATACATTGAAACTCACAAAACGTGCTCAGCTCGGGCTGAAAATGCATTTAAAGCGATAAAAACTCAAATTGAGTGTCACGCCTAAACCAAAGGACTTATGCACACACTTCAACATGTGTTTTGTTCAGGATGACCTCCTGAAGCCTAAATGAGCAATAATTTGACCACACAACTCATTCCTATGAAGATACATTCAAACTCAAAAAAAGTGCTCAGCTCGGGCTGAAAATGCATTTAAAGCAATAAAAACTCAAATTGAGTGTCACACCTAAACCAAAGGACTTATGCACACACTTCAACATGTATTTTGTTCAGGATGACCTCCTGAAGCCCATATGAGCATTAATTTGACCACACAACTCATTCCTATGAAGATACATTCAAACTCACAAAACGTGCTCAGCTCGGGCTGAAAATGCATTTAAAGCAATAAAAACTCAAATTGAGTGTCACGCCTAAACCAAAGGACTTATGCACACACTTCAACATGTATTTTGTTCACGATGACCACCTGAAGCCTAAATGAGCATTAATTTGACCACACAACTCATTCCTATGAAGATACATTCAAACTCACAAAACGCGCTCAACTCGGGCTGAAAATGCATTTAAAGCAATAAAAGCTCAAATTGAGTGTCACGCCTAAACCAAAGGACTTATGCACACACTTCAACATGTATTTTGTTCAGGATGACCTCCTGAAGCCCATATGAGCATTAATTTGACCACACACCTCATTCCTATGAAGATACATTCAAACTCACAAAACGTGCTCAGCTCGGGCTGAAAATGCATTTAAAGCAATAAAAATTTAAATTGAGTGTCACGCCTAAACCAAAGGACTTATGCACACACTACAACATGTATTTTGTTCAGGGTGACCTCCTGAAGCCTAAATAAGCATTAATTTGACCACACAACTCATTCCTATGAAGATACATTCAAACTCACAAAACGCGCTCAGCTCGGGCTGAAAATGCATTTAAAGCAATAAAAACTCAAATTTAGTGTCACACCTAAACCAAAGGACTTATGCACACACTTCAACATGTATTTAGTTCAGGATGACATCCTGAAGCCCATATGAGCATTAATTTGTCTACACAACTCATTCCTATGAAGATACATTCAAACTCACAAAACGTGCTCAACTCGGGCTGAAAATGCATTTAAAGCAATAAAAACTCAAATTGAGTGTCACGCCTATACCAAAGGACTTATGCACACACTTCAACATGTATTTTGTTCAGGATGACCTCCTGAAGCCCATATGAGCATTAATTTGACGACACAACTCATTCCTATGAAGATACATTCAAACTCACAAAACGTGCTCAACTCGGGCTGAAAATGCATTTAAAGCAATAAAAACTCAAATTGAGTGTCACGCCTAAACCAAAGGACTTATGCACACACGTCAACATGTATTTTGTTCAGGATGACCACCTGACGCCTAAATGAGCATTAATTTGACCACACAACTCATTCCTATGAAGATACATTCAAAGTCAGAAAGCGCGCTCAGCTCGGGCTGAAAATGCATTTAATTTAAAGCAATAAAAACTCAAATTGAGTGTCACGCCTAAACCAAAGGACTTATGCACACACTTCAACATGTATTTAGTTCAGGATGACCACCTGAAGCCTAAATGAGCATTAATTTGACTACACAACTCATTCCTATGAAGATACATTCAAAGTCACAAAACGTGCTCAGCTCGGGCTGAAAATGCATTTAAAGCAATTAAAACTCAAATTGAGTGTCACACCTAAACCAAAGGACTTATGCACACACTTCAACATGTATTTTGCTCAGGATGACCTCCTGAAGCCCATATGAGCATTAGTTTGACTACACAACTCATTCCTATTAAGATACATTCAAACTCACAAAACGTGCTCAGCTCGGGCTGAAAATGCATTTAAAGCAATAAAAACTCAAATTGAGTGTCACGCCTAAACCAAAGGACTTATGCACACACTTCAACATGTATTTAGTTCAGGATGACCACCTGAAGCCTAAATGAGCATTAATTTGACCACGCAACTCATTCCTATGAAGATACATTCAAACTCACAAAACATGCTCAACTCGGGCTGAAAATGCATTTAAAGCAATAAAAACTCAAATTGAGTGTCAAGCCTAAACCAAAGGACTTATGCACACACTTCAACATGTATTTTGTTCAGGATGACCTCCTGAAGCCCATATGAGCATTAATTTGACCACACAACTCATTCCTATGAAGATACATTCAAACACACAAAACGTGCTCAGCTCGGCCTGAAAATGCATTTAAAGCAATAAAAACTCAAATTGAGTGTCACGCCTAAACCAAAGGACTTATGCACACACTTCAACATGTATTTTGTTCAGGATGACTACCTGACGCCTAAATGAGCATTAATTTGACCACACAACTCATTCCTATGAAGATACATTCAAACTCACAAAACGTGCTCAGCTCGGGCTGAAAATGCATTTAAAGCAATAAAAACTCAAATTGAGTGTCACGCCTAAACCAAAGGACTTATGCACACTTTTCAACATGTATTTTGTTCAGGATGACCTCCTGAAGCCTAAATCAGCAATAATTTCACCACACAACTCATTCCTATGAAGATACATTCAAAGTCAGAAAGCGCGCTCAGCTCGGGCTGAAAATGCATTCAATTTAAAGAAATAAAAACTCAAATTGAGTGTCACGCCTAAACCAAAGGACTTATTCACACACTTCAACATGTATTTAGTTCAGGATGACCACCTGAAGCCCATATTAGCATTAATTTGACCACACAACTCATTCCTATGAAGATACATTCAAACTCACAAAACGTGCTCAGCTCGGGCTGAAAATGCATTTAAAGCAATAAAACTCAAATTGAGTGTCACACCTAAACCAAAGGACTTATTCACACACTTCAAAATGTATTTTGTTCAGGATGACCTCCTGAAGCCTAAATGAGCAATAATTTGACCACACAACTCATTCCTATGAAGATACATTTAAACTCACAAAACGCGCTCAGCTCGGGCTGAAAATGCATTTAAAGCAATTAAAACTCAAATTGAGTGTCACGCCTAAACCAAAGGACTTATGCACACACTTCAACATGTATTTTGTTCAGGATGACCACCTGAAGCCTAAATGAGCATTAATTTGACCACACAACTCATTCCTATGAAGATACATTCAAACTCACAAAACGCGCTCAGCTCGGGCTGAAAATGCATTTAAAGCAATAAAAACTCAAATTTAGTGTCACACCTAAACCAAAGGACTTATGCACACACTTCAACATGTATTTAGTTCAGGATGACATCCTGAAGCCCATATGAGCATTAATTTGACTACACAACTCATTCCTATGAAGATACATTCAAACTCACAAACCGTGCTCAACTCGGGCTGAAAATGCATTTAAAGCAATAAAAACTCAAATTGAGTGTCACGCCTAAACCAAAGGACTTATGCACACACTTCAAAATGTATTTTGTTCAGGATGACCTCCTGAAGCCCATATGAGCATTAATTTGACTACACAACTCATTCCTATGAAGATACATTCAAACTCACAAAACGTGCTCAGCTCGGGCTGAAAATGCATTTAAAGCAATAAAAACTCAAATTGAGTGTCACGCCTAAACCAAAGGACTTATGCACACACTTCAACATGTATTTAGTTCAGGATGACCACCTGAAGCCTAAATGAGCATTAATTTGACCACACAACTCATTCCTATGAAGATACATTCAAACTCACAAAACGTGCTCAGCTCGGGCTGAAAATGCATTTAAAGCAATAAAAATTCAAATTGAGTGTCACGCCTAAACCAAAGGACTTATGCACACACTTCAACATGTATTTTGTTCAGGATGACCTTCTGAAGCCCATATGAGCATTAATTTGACTACACAACTCATTCCTATGAAGATACATTCAAACTCACAAAACATGCTCAGCTCGGGCTGAAAATGCATTTAAAGCAATAAAAACTCAAATTGAATGTCACGCCTAAACCAAAGGACTTATGCACACACTTCAACATGTATTTTGTTCAGGATGACCACCTGAAGCCTAAATGAGCATTAATTTGACCACACAACTCATTCTATGAAGATACATTCAAAATCACAAAACGTGCTCAGCTCGGGCTGAAAATGCATTTAAAGCAATAAAAGCTCAAATTGAGTGTCACGCCTAAACCAAAGGACTTATGCACACACTTCAACATGTATTTTGTTCAGGATGACCTCCTGAAGCCCATATGAGCATTAATTTGACCACACAACTCATTCCTATGAAGATACATTCAAACACACAAAACGTGCTCAGCTCGGCCTGAAAATGCATTTAAAGCAATAAAAACTCAAATTGAGTGTCACGCCTAAACCAAAGGACTTATGCACACACTTCAACATGTATTTTGTTCAGGATGACCACCTGACGCCTAAATGAGCATTAATTTGACCACACAACTCATTCCTATGAAGATACATTCAAACTCACAAAACGCGCTCAGCTCGGGCTGAAAATGCATTTAAAGCAATAAAAACTCAAATTGAGTGTCACGCCTAAACCAAAGGACTTATGCACACACTACAACATGTATTTTGTTCAGGGTGACCTCCTGAAGCCTAAATAAGCATTAATTTGACCACACAACTCATTCCTATGAAGATACATTCAAACTCACAAAACGCGCTCAGCTCGGGCTGAAAATGCATTTAAAGCAATAAAAGCTCAAATTGAGTGTCACGCCTAAACTAAAGGACTTATGCACACACTTCAACATGTATTTTGTTCAGGATGACCTCCTGAAGCCCATATGAGCATTAATTTGACTACACAACTCATTCCTATGAAGATACATTCAAACTCACAAAACGTGCTCAGCTCGGCCTGAAAATGCATTTAAAGCAATAAAAACTCAAATTGAGTGTCACGCCTAAACCAAAGGACTTATGCACACACTTCAACATGTATTTTGTTCAGGATGACCACCTGACGCATAAATGAGCATTAATTTGACCACACAACTCATTCCTATGAAGATACATTCAAAGTCAGAAAGCGCGCTCAGCTCGGGCTGAAAATGCATTTAATTTAAATCAATAAAAACTCAAATTGAGTGTCACGCCTAAACCAAAGGACTTATGCACACACTTCAACATGTATTTAGTTCAGGATGACCACCTGAAGCCTAAATGAGCATTAATTTGACTACACAACTCATTCCTATGAAGATACATTCAAACTCACAAAACGTGCTCAGCTCGGGCTGAAAATGCATTTAAAGCAATTAAAACTCAAATTGAGTGTCACACCTAAACCAAAGGACTTATGCACACACTTCAACATGTATTTTGTTCAGGATGACCACCTGAAGCCTAAATGAGCATTAATTTGACCACACAACTCATTCCTATGAAGATACATTCAAACTCACAAAACTTGCTCAGCTCGGGCTGAAAATGCATTTAAAGCAATAAAAACTCAAATTGAGTGTCACGCCTAAACCAAAGGACTTATGCACACACTTCAACATGTATTTTGTTCAGGATGACCTCCTGAAGCCTAAATGAGCAATAATTTGACCACACAACTCATTCCTATGAAGATACATTCAAACTCAAAAAACGTGCTCAGCTCGGTCTGAAAATGCATTTAAAGCAATAAAAACTCAAATTGAGTGTCACACCTAAACCAAAGGACTTATGCACACACTTCAACATGTGTTTTGTTCAGGATGACCTCCTGAAGCCTAAATGAGCAATAATTTGACCACACAACTCATTCCTATGAAGATACATTCAAACTCAAAAAACGTGCTCAGCTCGGGCTGAAAATGCATTTAAAGCAATAAAAACTCAAATTGAGTGTCACACCTAAACCAAAGGACTTATGCACACACTTCAACATGTATTTTGTTCAGGATGACCTCCTGAAGCCCATATGAGCATTAATTTGACCACACAACTCATTCCTATGAAGATACATTCAAACTCACAAAACGTGCTCAGCTCGGGCTGAAAATGCATTTAAAGCAATAAAAACTCAAATTGAGTGTCACGCCTAAACCAAAGGACTTATGCACACACTTCAACATGTATTTTGTTCACGATGACCACCTGAAGCCTAAATGAGCATTAATTTGACCACACAACTCATTCCTATGAAGATACATTCAAACTCACAAAACGCGCTCAACTCGGGCTGAAAATGCATTTAAAGCAATAAAAGCTCAAATTGAGTGTCACGCCTAAACCAAAGGACTTATGCACACACTTCAACATGTATTTTGCTCAGGATGACCTCCTGAAGCCCATATGAGCATTAGTTTGACTACACAACTCATTCCTATAAAGATACATTGAAACTCACAAAACGTGCTCAGCTCGGGCTGAAAATGCATTTAAAGCAATAAAAACTCAAATTGAGTGTCACGCCTAAACCAAAGGACTTATGCACACACTTCAACATGTATTTAGTTCAGGATGACCACCTGAAGCCTAAATGAGCATTAATTTGACTACACAACTCATTCCTATGAAGATACATTCAAACTCACAAAACGTGCTCAGCTCGGGCTGAAAATGCATTTAAAGCAATTAAAACTCAAATTGAGTGTCACACCTAAACCAAAGGACTTATGCACACACTTCAACATGTATTTTGTTCAGGATGACCACCTGAAGCCTAAATGAGCATTAATTTGACCACACAACTCATTCCTATGAAGATACATTCAAACTCACAAAACTTGCTCAGCTCGGGCTGAAAATGCATTTAAAGCAATAAAAACTCAAATTGAGTGTCACTCCTAAACCAAAGGACTTATGCACACACTTCAACATGTATTTTGTTCAGGATGACCTCCTGAAGCCTAAATGAGCAATAATTTGACCACACAACTCATTCCTATGAAGATACATTCAAACTCAAAAAACGTGCTCAGCTCGGTCTGAAAATGCATTTAAAGCAATAAAAACTCAAATTGAGTGTCACACCTAAACCAAAGGACTTATGCACACACTTCAACATGTGTTTTGTTCAGGATGACCTCCTGAAGCCTAAATGAGCAATAATTTGACCACACAACTCATTCCTATGAAGATGCATTCAAACTCAAAAAACGTGCTCAGCTCGGGCTGAAAATGCATTTAAAGCAATAAAAACTCAAATTGAGTGTCACACCTAAACCAAAGGACTTATGCACACACTTCAACATGTATTTTGTTCAGGATGACCTCCTGAAGCCCATATGAGCATTAATTTGACCACACAACTCATTCCTATGAAGATACATTCAAACTCACAAAACGTGCTCAGCTCGGGCTGAAAATGCATTTAAAGCAATAAAAACTCAAATTGAGTGTCACGCCTAAACCAAAGGACTTATGCACACACTTCAACATGTATTTTGTTCACGATGACCACCTGAAGCCTAAATGAGCATTAATTTGACCACACAACTCATTCCTATGAAGATACATTCAAACTCACAAAACGCGCTCAACTCGGGCTGAAAATGCATTTAAAGCAATAAAAGCTCAAATTGAGTGTCACGCCTAAACCAAAGGACTTATGCACACACTTCAACATGTATTTTGCTCAGGATGACCTCCTGAAGCCCATATGAGCATTAGTTTGACTACACAACTCATTCCTATAAAGATACATTGAAACTCACAAAACGTGCTCAGCTCGGGCTGAAAATGCATTTAAAGCAATAAAAACTCAAATTGAGTGTCACGCCTAAACCAAAGGACTTATGCACACACTTCAACATGTGTTTTGTTCAGGATGACCTCCTGAAGCCTAAATGAGCAATAATTTGACCACACAACTCATTCCTATGAAGATACATTCAAACTCAAAAAAAGTGCTCAGCTCGGGCTGAAAATGCATTTAAAGCAATAAAAACTCAAATTGAGTGTATCACCTAAACCAAAGGACTTATGCACACACTTCAACATGTATTTTGTTCAGGATGACCTCCTGAAGCCCATATGAGCATTAATTTGACCACACAACTCATTCCTATGAAGATACATTCAAACTCACAAAACGTGCTCAGCTCGGGCTGAAAATGCATTTAAAGCAATAAAAACTCAAATTGAGTGTCACGCCTAAACCAAAGGACTTATGCACACACTTCAACATGTATTTTGTTCACGATGACCACCTGAAGCCTAAATGAGCATT
The DNA here is from genome assembly GCF_054856545.1 of Hippocampus guttulatus. Classification (NCBI taxonomy): domain Eukaryota; kingdom Metazoa; phylum Chordata; class Actinopteri; order Syngnathiformes; family Syngnathidae; genus Hippocampus; species Hippocampus guttulatus. Next base: position 314,865 of record NC_141271.1, read on the forward strand.
AATTTGACCACACAACTCATTCCTATGAAGATACATTCAAACTCACAAAACGCGCTCAACTCGGGCTGAAAATGCATTTAAAGCAATAAAAGCTCAAATTGAGTGTCACGCCTAAACCAAAGGACTTATGCACACACTTCAACATGTATTTTGTTCAGGATGACCTCCTGAAGCCCATATGAGCATTAATTTGACCACACAACTCATTCCTATGAGAATACATTCAAACTCACAAAACGCGCTCAACTCGGGGTGAAAATGCATTTAAAGCAATAAAAACTCAAATTGAGTGTCACGCCTAAACCAAAGGACTTATGCACACACTTCAACATGTATTTTGTTCAGGATGACCACCTGACGCCTAAATGAGCATTAATTTGACCACACAACTCATTCCTATGAAGATACATTCAAAGTGAGAAAGCGCGCTCAGCTCGGGCTGAAAATGCATTTAATTTAAAGCAATAAAAACTCAAATTGAGTGTCACGCCTAAACCAAAGGACTTATGCACACACTTCAACATGTATTTAGTTCAGGATGACCACCTGAAGCCTAAATGAGCATTAATTTGACTACACAACTCATTCCTATGAAGATACATTCAAACTCACAAAACGTGCTCAGCTCGGGCTGAAAATGCATTTAAAGCAATTAAAACTCAAATTGAGTGTCACACCTAAACCAAAGGACTTATGCACACACTTCAACATGTATTTTGTTCAGGATGACCACCTGAAGCCTAAATGAGCATTAATTTGACCACACAACTCATTCCTATGAAGATACATTCAAACTCACAAAACGTGCTCAGCTCGGGCTGAAAATGCATTTAAAGCAATAAAAACTCAAATTGAGTGTCACGCCTAAACCAAAGGACTTATGCACACACTTCAACATGTATTTTGTTCAGGGTGACCTCCTGAAGCCTAAATAAGCATTAATTTGACCACACAACTCATTCCTATGAAGATACATTCAAACTCACAAAACGTGCTCAGCTCGGGCTGAAAGTGCATTTAAAGCAATAAAAACTCAAATTGAGTGTCACGCCTAAACCAAAGGACTTATGCACACACTTCAACATGTATTTTGTTCAGGATGACCACCTGAAGCCTAAATGAGCATTAATTTGACCACACAACTCATTCCTATGAAGATACATTCAAACTCACAAAACTTGCTCAGCTCGGGCTGAAAATGCATTTAAAGCAATAAAAACTCAAATTGAGTGTCACGCCTAAACCAAAGGACTTATGCACACACTTCAACATGTATTTTGTTCAGGATGACCTCCTGAAGCCTAAATGAGCAATAATTTGACCACACAACTCATTCCTATGAAGATACATTCAAACTCAAAAAACGTGCTCAGCTCGGTCTGAAAATGCATTTAAAGCAATAAAAACTCAAATTGAGTGTCACACCTAAACCAAAGGACTTATGCACACACTTCAACATGTATTTTGTTCAGGATGACCTCCTGAAGCCTAAATGAGCAATAATTTGACCACACAACTCATTCCTATGAAGATACATTCAAACTCAAAAAACGTGCTCAGCTCGGTCTGAAAATGCATTTAAAGCAATAAAAACTCAAATTGAGTGTCACACCTAAACCAAAGGACTTATGCACACACTTCAACATGTATTTAGTTCAGGATGACATCCTGAAGCCCATATGAGCATTAATTTGTCTACACAACTCATTCCTATGAAGATACATTCAAACTCACAAAACGTGCTCAACTCGGGCTGAAAATGCATTTAAAGCAATAAAAACTCAAATTGAGTGTCACGCCTAAACCAAAGGACTTATGCACACACTTCAACATGTATTTTGTTCAGGATGACCTCCTGAAGCCCATATGAGCATTAATTTGACTACACAACTCATTCCTATGAAGATACATTCAAACTCACAAAACGTGCTCAGCTCGGGCTGAAAATGCATTTAAAGCAATAAAAACTCAAATTGAGTGTCACGCCTAAACCAAAGGACTTATGCACACACTTCAACATGTATTTTGTTCAGGATGACCACCTGACGCCTAAATGAGCATTAATTTGACCACACAACTCATTCCTATGAAGATACATTCAAACTCACAAAACGTGCTCAACTCGGGCTGAAAATGCATTTAAAGCAATAAAAACTCAAATTGAGTGTCACACCTAAACCAAAGGACTTATGCACACACTTCAACATGTATTTTGTTCAGGATGACCTCCTGAAGCCCATATGAGCATTAATTTGACCACACAACTCATTCCTATGAAGATACATTCAAACTCACAAAACGTGCTCAGCTCGGGCTGAAAATGCATTTAAAGCAATAAAAACTCAAATTGAGTGTCACGCCTAAACCAAAGGACTTATGCACACACTTCAACATGTATTTTATTCAGGATGACCTCCTGAAGCCTAAATAAGCATTAATTTGACCACACAACTCATTCCTATGAAGATACATTCAAACTCAAAAAACGTGCTCAGCTCGGTCTGAAAATGCATTTAAAGCAATAAAAACTCAAATTGAGTGTCACACCTAAACCAAAGGACTTATGCACACACTTCAACATGTATTTAGTTCAGGATGACATCCTGAAGCCCATATGAGCATTAATTTGTCTACACAACTCATTCCTATGAAGATACATTCAAACTCACAAAACGTGCTCAACTCGGGCTGAAAATGCATTTAAAGCAATAAAAACTCAAATTGAGTGTCACGCCTAAACCAAAGGACTTATGCACACACTTCAACATGTATTTTGTTCAGGATGACCTCCTGAAGCCCATATGAGCATTAATTTGACTACACAACTCATTCCTATGAAGATACATTCAAACTCACAAAACGTGCTCAGCTCGGGCTGAAAATGCATTTAAAGCAATAAAAACTCAAATTGAGTGTCACGCCTAAACCAAAGGACTTATGCACACACTTCAACATGTATTTTGTTCAGGATGACCACCTGACGCCTAAATGAGCATTAATTTGACCACACAACTCATTCCTATGAAGATACATTCAAAGTCAGAAAGCGCGCTCAGCTCGGGCTGAAAATGCATTTAAAGCAATAAAAACTCAAATTGAGTGTCACGCCTAAACCAAAGGACTTATGCACACACTTCAACATGTATTTTGTTCAGGATGACCTCCTGAAGCCTAAATCAGCAATAATTTGACCACACAACTCATTCCTATGAAGATACATTCAAAGTTAGAAAGTGCGCTCAGCTCGGGCTGAAAATGCATTTAATTTAAAGCAATAAAAACTCCAATTGAGTGTCACGCCTAAACCAAAGGACTTATGCACACACTTCAACATGTATTTAGTTCAGGATGACCACCTGAAGCCTAAATGAGCATTAATTTGACCACACAACTCATTCCTATGAAGATACATTCAAACTCACAAAACGTGCTCAGCTCGGGCTGAAAATGCATTTAAAGCAATAAAAACTCAAATTGAGTGTCACACCTAAACCAAAGGACTTATGCACATATTTCAACATGTATTTTGTTCAGGATGACCTTCTGAACCCCATATGAGCATTAATTTGACTACACAACTCATTCCTATGAAGATACATTCAAACTCACAAAACGTGCTCAGCTCGGGCTGAAAATGCATTTAAAGCAATAAAAACTCAAATTGAGTGTCACGCCTAAACCAAAGGACTTATGCACACACTTCAACATGTATTTTATTCAGGATGACCTCCTGAAGCCTAAATAAGCATTAATTTGACCACACAACTCATTCCTATGAAGATACATTCAAACTCACAAAACACGCTCAGCTCGGGCTGAAAATGCATTTAAAGCAATAAAAACTCAAATTGAGTGTCACGCCTAAACCAAAGGACTTATGCACACACTTCAACATGGATTTTGTTCACGATGACCACCTGAAGCCTAAATGAGCATTAATTTGACCACACAACTCATTCCTATGAAGATACATTCAAACTCACAAAACGTGCTCAACTCGGGCTGAAAATGCATTTAAAGCAATAAAAGCTCAAATTGAGTGTCACGCCTAAACCAAAGGACTTATGCACACACTTCAACATGTATTTTGTTCAGGATGACCTCCTGAAGCCCATATGAGCATTAATTTGACCACACAACTCATTCCTATGAAGATACATTCAAACACACAAAACGTGCTCAGCTCGGCCTGAAAATGCATTTAAAGCAATAAAAACTCAAATTGAGTGTCACGCCTAAACCAAAGGACTTATGCACACACTTCAACATGTATTTAGTTCAGGATGACCACCTGAAGCCTAAATGAGCATTAATTTGACTACACAACTCATTCCTATGAAGATACATTCAAACTCACAAAACGTGCTCAGCTTGGGCTGAAAATGCATTTAAAGCAATTAAAACTCAAATTGAGTGTCACACCTAAACCAAAGGACTTATGCACACACTTCAACATGTATTTTGTTCAGGATGACCACCTGAAGCCTAAATGAGCATTACTTTGACCACACAACTCATTCCTATGAAGATACATTCAAACTCACAAAACTTGCTCAGCTCGGGCTGAAAATGCATTTAAAGCAATAAAAACTCAAATTGAGTGTCACGCCTAAACCAAAGGACTTATGCACACACTTCAACATGTATTTTGTTCAGGGTGACCTCCTGAAGCCTAAATAAGCATTAATTTGACCACACAACTCATTCCTATGAAGATACATTCAAACTCACAAAACGTGCTCAGCTCGGGCTGAAAGTGCATTTAAAGCAATAAAAACTCAAATTGAGTGTCACGCCTAAACCAAAGGACTTATGCACACACTTCAACATGTATTTTGTTCAGGATGACCTCCTGAAGCCTAAATGAGCAATAATTTGACCACACAACTCATTCCTATGAAGATACATTCAAACTCAAAAAACGTGCTCAGCTCGGTCTGAAAATGCATTTAAAGCAATAAAAACTCAAATTGAGTGTCACACCTAAACCAAAGGACTTATGCACACACTTCAACATGTATTTTGTTCAGGATGACCTCCTGAAGCCCATATGAGCATTAATTTGACCACACAACTCATTCCTATGAAGATACATTCAAACTCACAAAACGTGCTCAGCTCGGGATGAAAATGCATTTAAAGCAATAAAAACTCAAATTGAGTGTCACGCCTAAACCAAAGGACTTATGCACACACTTCAACATGTATTTAGTTCAGGATGACCACCTGAAGCCTAAATGAGCATTAATTTGACCACACAACTCATTCCTATGAAGATACATTCAAACTCACAAAACGTGCTCAACTCAGGCTGAAAATGCATTTAAAGCAATAAAAACTCAAATTGAGTGTCACGCCTAAACCAAAGGACTTATGCACACACTTCAACATGTATTTTGTTCAGGATGACCTCCTGAAGCCCATATGAGCATTAATTTGACCACACAACTCATTCCTATGAAGATACATTCAAACACACAAAACGTGCTCAGCTCGGCCTGAAAATGCATTTAAAGCAATAAAAACTCAAATTGAGTGTCACGCCTAAACCAAAGGACTTATGCACACACTTCAACATGTATTTTGTTCAGGATGACCACCTGACGCCTAATTGAGCATTAATTTGACCACACAACTCATTCCTATGAAGATACATTCAAACTCACAAAACGCGCTCAGCTCGGGCTGAAAATGCATTTAAAGCAATAAAAACTCAAATTGAGTGTCACGCCTAAACCAAAGGACTTATGGACACACTTCAACATGTATTTTGTTCAGGATGACCTCCTGAAGCCCATATGATCATTAATTTGACCACACAACTCATTCTTATGAAGATACATTCAAACACACAAAACGTGCTCAGCTCGGCCTGAAAATGCATTTAAAGCAATAAAAACTCAAATTGAGTGTCACGCCTAAACCAAAGGACTTATGCACACACTTCAACATGTATTTTGTTCAGGATGACCACCTGACGCCTAAATGAGCATTAATTTGACCACACAACTCATTCCTATGAAGATACATTCAAACTCACAAAACGCGCTCAGCTCGGGCTGAAAATGCATTTAAAGCAATAAAAACTCAAATTGAGTGTCACGCCTAAACCAAAGGACTTATGCACACACTTCAACATGTATTTTGTTCAGGATGACCTCCTGAAGCCCATATGAGCATTAATTTGACTACACAACTCATTCCTATGAAGATACATTCAAACTCACAAAACGTGCTCAGCTCGGGCTGAAAATGCATTTAAAGCAATAAAAACTCAAATTGAGTGTCACGCCTAAACCAAAGGACTTATGCACACACTTCAACATGTATTTTGTTCAGGATGACCTCCTGAAGCCTAAATAAGCATTAATTTGACCACACAACTCATTCCTATGAAGATACATTCAAACTCACAAAACGCGCTCAGCTCGGGCTGAAAATGCATTTAAAGCAATAAAAACTCAAATTGAGTGTCACGCCTAAACCAAAGGACTTATGCACACACTTCAACATGTATTTTGTTCAGGATGACCTCCTGAAGCCCATATGAGCATTAATTTGACTACACAACTCATTCCTATGAAGATACATTCAAACTCACAAAACGTGCTCAGCTCGGGCTGAAAATGCATTTAAAGCAATAAAAACTCAATTGAGTGTCACGCCTAAACCAAAGGACTTATGCACACACTTCAACATGTATTTTGTTCAGGATGACCACCTGACGCCTAAATGAGCATTAATTTGACCACACAACTCATTCCTATGAAGATACATTCAAAGTCAGAAAGCGCGCTCAGCTCGGGCTGAAAATGCATTTAAAGCAATAAAAACTCAAATTGAGTGTCACGCCTAAACCAAAGGACTTATGCACACACTTCAACATGTATTTTGTTCAGGATGACCTCCTGAAGCCTAAATCAGCAATAATTTGACCACACAACTCATTCCTATGAAGATACATTCAAAGTCAGAAAGTGCGCTCAGCTCGGGCTGAAAATGCATTTAATTTAAAGCAATAAAAACTCCAATTGAGTGTCACGCCTAAACCAAAGGACTTATGCACACACTTCAACATGTATTTAGTTCAGGATGACCACCTGAAGCCTAAATGAGCATTAATTTGACCACACAACTCATTCCTATGAAGATACATTCAAACTCACAAAACGTGCTCAACTCAGGCTGAAAATGCATTTAAAGCAATAAAAACTCAAATTGAGTGTCACGCCTAAACCAAAGGACTTATGCACACACTTCAACATGTATTTTGTTCAGGATGACCTCCTGAAGCCCATATGAGCATTAATTTGACCACACAACTCATTCCTATGAAGATACATTCAAACACACAAAACGTGCTCAGCTCGGCCTGAAAATGCATTTAAAGCAATAAAAACTCAAATTGAGTGTCACGCCTAAACCAAAGGACTTATGCACACACTTCAACATGTATTTTGTTCAGGATGACCACCTGACGCCTAATTGAGCATTAATTTGACCACACAACTCATTCCTATGAAGATACATTCAAACTCACAAAACGCGCTCAGCTCGGGCTGAAAATGCATTTAAAGCAATAAAAACTCAAATTGAGTGTCACGCCTAAACCAAAGGACTTATGGACACACTTCAACATGTATTTTGTTCAGGATGACCTCCTGAAGCCCATATGATCATTAATTTGACCACACAACTCATTCTTATGAAGATACATTCAAACACACAAAACGTGCTCAGCTCGGCCTGAAAATGCATTTAAAGCAATAAAAACTCAAATTGAGTGTCACGCCTAAACCAAAGGACTTATGCACACACTTCAACATGTATTTTGTTCAGGATGACCACCTGACGCCTAAATGAGCATTAATTTGACCACACAACTCATTCCTATGAAGATACATTCAAACTCACAAAACGCGCTCAGCTCGGGCTGAAAATGCATTTAAAGCAATACAAACTCAAATTGAGTGTCACACCTAAACCAAAGGACTTATGCACACACTTCAACATGTATTTTGTTCAGGATGACCTCCTGAAGCCTAAATGAGCAATAATTTGACCACACAACTCATTCCTATGAAGATACATTCAAACTCAAAAAACGTGCTCAGCTCGGTCTGAAAATGCATTTAAAGCAATAAAAACTCAAATTGAGTGTCACACCTAAACCAAAGGACTTATGCACACACTTCAACATGTATTTAGTTCAGGATGACATCCTGAAGCCCATATGAGCATTAATTTGTCTACACAACTCATTCCTATGAAGATACATTCAAACTCACAAAACGTGCTCAACTCGGGCTGAAAATGCATTTAAAGCAATAAAAACTCAAATTGAGTGTCACGCCTAAACCAAAGGACTTATGCACACACTTCAACATGTATTTTGTTCAGGATGACCTCCTGAAGCCCATATGAGCATTAATTTGACTACACAACTCATTCCTATGAAGATACATTCAAACTCACAAAACGTGCTCAGCTCGGGCTGAAAATGCATTTAAAGCAATAAAAACTCAAATTGAGTGTCACGCCTAAACCAAAGGACTTATGCACACACTTCAACATGTATTTTGTTCAGGATGACCACCTGACGCCTAAATGAGCATTAATTTGACCACACAACTCATTCCTATGAAGATACATTCAAACTCACAAAACGTGCTCAACTCGGGCTGAAAATGCATTTAAAGCAATAAAAACTCAAATTGAGTGTCACACCTAAACCAAAGGACTTATGCACACACTTCAACATGTATTTTGTTCAGGATGACCTCCTGAAGCCCATATGAGCATTAATTTGACCACACAACTCATTCCTATGAAGATACATTCAAACTCACAAAACATGCTCAGCTCGGGCTGAAAATGCATTTAAAGCAATAAAAACTCAAATTGAGTGTCACGCCTAAACCAAAGGACTTATGCACACACTTCAACATGTATTTTATTCAGGATGACCTCCTGAAGCCTAAATAAGCATTAATTTGACCACACAACTCATTCCTATGAAGATACATTCAAACTCAAAAAACGTGCTCAGCTCGGTCTGAAAATGCATTTAAAGCAATAAAAACTCAAATTGAGTGTCACACCTAAACCAAAGGACTTATGCACACACTTCAACATGTATTTAGTTCAGGATGACATCCTGAAGCCCATATGAGCATTAATTTGTCTACACAACTCATTCCTATGAAGATACATTCAAACTCACAAAACGTGCTCAACTCGGGCTGAAAATGCATTTAAAGCAATAAAAACTCAAATTGAGTGTCACGCCTAAACCAAAGGACTTATGCACACACTTCAACATGTATTTTGTTCAGGATGACCTCCTGAAGCCCATATGAGCATTAATTTGACTACACAACTCATTCCTATGAAGATACATTCAAACTCACAAAACGTGCTCAGCTCGGGCTGAAAATGCATTTAAAGCAATAAAAACTCAAATTGAGTGTCACGCCTAAACCAAAGGACTTATGCACACACTTCAACATGTATTTTGTTCAGGATGACCACCTGACGCCTAAATGAGCATTAATTTGACCACACAACTCATTCCTATGAAGATACATTCAAAGTCAGAAAGCGCGCTCAGCTCGGGCTGAAAATGCATTTAAAGCAATAAAAACTCAAATTGAGTGTCACGCCTAAACCAAAGGACTTATGCACACACTTCAACATGTATTTTGTTCAGGATGACCTCCTGAAGCCTAAATCAGCAATAATTTGACCACACAACTCATTCCTATGAAGATACATTCAAAGTTAGAAAGTGCGCTCAGCTCGGGCTGAAAATGCATTTAATTTAAAGCAATAAAAACTCCAATTGAGTGTCACGCCTAAACCAAAGGACTTATGCACACACTTCAACATGTATTTAGTTCAGGATGACCACCTGAAGCCTAAATGAGCATTAATTTGACCACACAACTCATTCCTATGAAGATACATTCAAACTCACAAAACGTGCTCAGCTCGGGCTGAAAATGCATTTAAAGCAATAAAAACTCAAATTGAGTGTCACACCTAAACCAAAGGACTTATGCACACATTTCAACATGTATTTTGTTCAGGATGACCTTCTGAACCCCATATGAGCATTAATTTGACTACACAACTCATTCCTATGAAGATACATTCAAACTCACAAAACGTGCTCAGCTCGGGCTGAAAATGCATTTAAAGCAATAAAAACTCAAATTGAGTGTCACGCCTAAACCAAAGGACTTATGCACACACTTCAACATGTATTTTATTCAGGATGACCTCCTGAAGCCTAAATAAGCATTAATTTGACCACACAACTCATTCCTATGAAGATACATTCAAACTCACAAAACACGCTCAGCTCGGGCTGAAAATGCATTTAAAGCAATAAAAACTCAAATTGAGTGTCACGCCTAAACCAAAGGACTTATGCACACACTTCAACATGGATTTTGTTCACGATGACCACCTGAAGCCTAAATGAGCATTAATTTGACCACACAACTCATTCCTATGAAGATACATTCAAACTCACAAAACGTGCTCAACTCGGGCTGAAAATGCATTTAAAGCAATAAAAGCTCAAATTGAGTGTCACGCCTAAACCAAAGGACTTATGCACACACTTCAACATGTATTTTGTTCAGGATGACCTCCTGAAGCCCATATGAGCATTAATTTGACCACACAACTCATTCCTATGAAGATACATTCAAACACACAAAACGTGCTCAGCTCGGCCTGAAAATGCATTTAAAGCAATAAAAACTCAAATTGAGTGTCACGCCTAAACCAAAGGACTTATGCACACACTTCAACATGTATTTAGTTCAGGATGACCACCTGAAGCCTAAATGAGCATTAATTTGACTACACAACTCATTCCTATGAAGATACATTCAAACTCACAAAACGTGCTCAGCTTGGGCTGAAAATGCATTTAAAGCAATTAAAACTCAAATTGAGTGTCACACCTAAACCAAAGGACTTATGCACACACTTCAACATGTATTTTGTTCAGGATGACCACCTGAAGCCTAAATGAGCATTACTTTGACCACACAACTCATTCCTATGAAGATACATTCAAACTCACAAAACTTGCTCAGCTCGGGCTGAAAATGCATTTAAAGCAATAAAAACTCAAATTGAGTGTCACGCCTAAACCAAAGGATTTATGCACACACTTCAACATGTATTTTGTTCAGGGTGACCTCCTGAAGCCTAAATAAGCATTAATTTGACCACACAACTCATTCCTATGAAGATACATTCAAACTCACAAAACGTGCTCAGCTCGGGCTGAAAGTGCATTTAAAGCAATAAAAACTCAAATTGAGTGTCACGCCTAAACCAAAGGACTTATGCACACACTTCAACATGTATTTTGTTCAGGATGACCTCCTGAAGCCTAAATGAGCAATAATTTGACCACACAACTCATTCCTATGAAGATACATTCAAACTCAAAAAACGTGCTCAGCTCGGTCTGAAAATGCATTTAAAGCAATAAAAACTCAAATTGAGTGTCACACCTAAACCAAAGGACTTATGCACACACTTCAACATGTATTTTGTTCAGGATGACCTCCTGAAGCCCATATGAGCATTAATTTGACCACACAACTCATTCCTATGAAGATACATTCAAACTCACAAAACGTGCTCAGCTCGGGATGAAAATGCATTTAAAGCAATAAAAACTCAAATTGAGTGTCACGCCTAAACCAAAGGACTTATGCACACACTTCAACATGTATTTAGTTCAGGATGACCACCTGAAGCCTAAATGAGCATTAATTTGACCACACAACTCATTCCTATGAAGATACATTCAAACTCACAAAACGTGCTCAACTCAGGCTGAAAATGCATTTAAAGCAATAAAAACTCAAATTGAGTGTCACGCCTAAACCAAAGGACTTATGCACACACTTCAACATGTATTTTGTTCAGGATGACCTCCTGAAGCCCATATGAGCATTAATTTGACCACACAACTCATTCCTATGAAGATACATTCAAACACACAAAACGTGCTCAGCTCGGCCTGAAAATGCATTTAAAGCAATAAAAACTCAAATTGAGTGTCACGCCTAAACCAAAGGACTTATGCACACACTTCAACATGTATTTTGTTCAGGATGACCACCTGACGCCTAATTGAGCATTAATTTGACCACACAACTCATTCCTATGAAGATACATTCAAACTCACAAAACGCGCTCAGCTCGGGCTGAAAATGCATTTAAAGCAATAAAAACTCAAATTGAGTGTCACGCCTAAACCAAAGGACTTATGGACACACTTCAACATGTATTTTGTTCAGGATGACCTCCTGAAGCCCATATGATCATTAATTTGACCACACAACTCATTCTTATGAAGATACATTCAAACACACAAAACGTGCTCAGCTCGGCCTGAAAATGCATTTAAAGCAATAAAAACTCAAATTGAGTGTCACGCCTAAACCAAAGGACTTATGCACACACTTCAACATGTATTTTGTTCAGGATGACCACCTGACGCCTAAATGAGCATTAATTTGACCACACAACTCATTCCTATGAAGATACATTCAAACTCACAAAACGCGCTCAGCTCGGGCTGAAAATGCATTTAAAGCAATACAAACTCAAATTGAGTGTCACACCTAAACCAAAGGACTTATGCACACACTTCAACATGTATTTTGTTCAGGATGACCTCCTGAAGCCTAAATGAGCAATAATTTGACCACACAACTCATTCCTATGAAGATACATTCAAACTCAAAAAACGTGCTCAGCTCGGTCTGAAAATGCATTTAAAGCAATAAAAACTCAAATTGAGTGTCACACCTAAACCAAAGGACTTATGCACACACTTCAACATGTATTTTGTTCAGGATGACCTCCTGAAGCCCATATGAGCATTAATTTGACTACACAACTCATTCCTATGAAGATACATTCAAACTCACAAAACGTGCTCAGCTCGGGCTGAAAATGCATTTAAAGCAATAAAAACTCAAATTGAGTGTCACGCCTAAACCAAAGGACTTATGCACACACTTCAACATGTATTTTGTTCAGGATGACCACCTGACGCCTAAATGAGCATTAATTTGACCACACAACTCATTCCTATGAAGATACATTCAAACTCACAAAACGTGCTCAACTCGGGCTGAAAATGCATTTAAAGCAATAAAAACTCAAATTGAGTGTCACACCTAAACCAAAGGACTTATGCACACACTTCAACATGTATTTTGTTCAGGATGACCTCCTGAAGCCCATATGAGCATTAATTTGACCACACAACTCATTCCTATGAAGATACATTCAAACTCACAAAACGTGCTCAGCTCGGGCTGAAAATGCATTTAAAGCAATAAAAACTCAAATTGAGTGTCACGCCTAAACCAAAGGACTTATGCACACACTTCAACATGTATTTTATTCAGGATGACCTCCTGAAGCCTAAATAAGCATTAATTTGACCACACAACTCATTCCTATGAAGATACATTCAAACTCAAAAAACGTGCTCAGCTCGGTCTGAAAATGCATTTAAAGCAATAAAAACTCAAATTGAGTGTCACACCTAAACCAAAGGACTTATGCACACACTTCAACATGTATTTAGTTCAGGATGACATCCTGAAGCCCATATGAGCATTAATTTGTCTACACAACTCATTCCTATGAAGATACATTCAAACTCACAAAACGTGCTCAACTCGGGCTGAAAATGCATTTAAAGCAATAAAAACTCAAATTGAGTGTCACGCCTAAACCAAAGGACTTATGCACACACTTCAACATGTATTTTGTTCAGGATGACCTCCTGAAGCCCATATGAGCATTAATTTGACTACACAACTCATTCCTATGAAGATACATTCAAACTCACAAAACGTGCTCAGCTCGGGCTGAAAATGCATTTAAAGCAATAAAAACTCAAATTGAGTGTCACGCCTAAACCAAAGGACTTATGCACACACTTCAACATGTATTTTGTTCAGGATGACCACCTGACGCCTAAATGAGCATTAATTTGACCACACAACTCATTCCTATGAAGATACATTCAAAGTCAGAAAGCGCGCTCAGCTCGGGCTGAAAATGCATTTAAAGCAATAAAAACTCAAATTGAGTGTCACGCCTAAACCAAAGGACTTATGCACACACTTCAACATGTATTTTGTTCAGGATGACCTCCTGAAGCCTAAATCAGCAATAATTTGACCACACAACTCATTCCTATGAAGATACATTCAAAGTTAGAAAGTGCGCTCAGCTCGGGCTGAAAATGCATTTAATTTAAAGCAATAAAAACTCCAATTGAGTGTCACGCCTAAACCAAAGGACTTATGCACACACTTCAACATGTATTTAGTTCAGGATGACCACCTGAAGCCTAAATGAGCATTAATTTGACCACACAACTCATTCCTATGAAGATACATTCAAACTCACAAAACGTGCTCAGCTCGGGCTGAAAATGCATTTAAAGCAATAAAAACTCAAATTGAGTGTCACACCTAAACCAAAGGACTTATGCACACATTTCAACATGTATTTTGTTCAGGATGACCTTCTGAACCCCATATGAGCATTAATTTGACTACACAACTCATTCCTATGAAGATACATTCAAACTCACAAAACGTGCTCAGCTCGGGCTGAAAATGCATTTAAAGCAATAAAAACTCAAATTGAGTGTCACGCCTAAACCAAAGGACTTATGCACACACTTCAACATGTATTTTATTCAGGATGACCTCCTGAAGCCTAAATAAGCATTAATTTGACCACACAACTCATTCCTATGAAGATACATTCAAACTCACAAAACACGCTCAGCTCGGGCTGAAAATGCATTTAAAGCAATAAAAACTCAAATTGAGTGTCACGCCTAAACCAAAGGACTTATGCACACACTTCAACATGGATTTTGTTCACGATGACCACCTGAAGCCTAAATGAGCATTAATTTGACCACACAACTCATTCCTATGAAGATACATTCAAACTCACAAAACGTGCTCAACTCGGGCTGAAAATGCATTTAAAGCAATAAAAGCTCAAATTGAGTGTCACGCCTAAACCAAAGGACTTATGCACACACTTCAACATGTATTTTGTTCAGGATGACCTCCTGAAGCCCATATGAGCATTAATTTGACCACACAACTCATTCCTATGAAGATACATTCAAACACACAAAACGTGCTCAGCTCGGCCTGAAAATGCATTTAAAGCAATAAAAACTCAAATTGAGTGTCACGCCTAAACCAAAGGACTTATGCACACACTTCAACATGTATTTAGTTCAGGATGACCACCTGAAGCCTAAATGAGCATTAATTTGACTACACAACTCATTCCTATGAAGATACATTCAAACTCACAAAACGTGCTCAGCTTGGGCTGAAAATGCATTTAAAGCAATTAAAACTCAAATTGAGTGTCACACCTAAACCAAAGGACTTATGCACACACTTCAACATGTATTTTGTTCAGGATGACCACCTGAAGCCTAAATGAGCATTACTTTGACCACACAACTCATTCCTATGAAGATACATTCAAACTCACAAAACTTGCTCAGCTCGGGCTGAAAATGCATTTAAAGCAATAAAAACTCAAATTGAGTGTCACGCCTAAACCAAAGGACTTATGCACACACTTCAACATGTATTTTGTTCAGGGTGACCTCCTGAAGCCTAAATAAGCATTAATTTGACCACACAACTCATTCCTATGAAGATACATTCAAACTCACAAAACGTGCTCAGCTCGGGCTGAAAGTGCATTTAAAGCAATAAAAACTCAAATTGAGTGTCACGCCTAAACCAAAGGACTTATGCACACACTTCAACATGTATTTTGTTCAGGATGACCTCCTGAAGCCTAAATGAGCAATAATTTGACCACACAACTCATTCCTATGAAGATACATTCAAACTCAAAAAACGTGCTCAGCTCGGTCTGAAAATGCATTTAAAGCAATAAAAACTCAAATTGAGTGTCACACCTAAACCAAAGGACTTATGCACACACTTCAACATGTATTTTGTTCAGGATGACCTCCTGAAGCCCATATGAGCATTAATTTGACCACACAACTCATTCCTATGAAGATACATTCAAACTCACAAAACGTGCTCAGCTCGGGATGAAAATGCATTTAAAGCAATAAAAACTCAAATTGAGTGTCACGCCTAAACCAAAGGACTTATGCACACACTTCAACATGTATTTAGTTCAGGATGACCACCTGAAGCCTAAATGAGCATTAATTTGACCACACAACTCATTCCTATGAAGATACATTCAAACTCACAAAACGTGCTCAACTCAGGCTGAAAATGCATTTAAAGCAATAAAAACTCAAATTGAGTGTCACGCCTAAACCAAAGGACTTATGCACACACTTCAACATGTATTTTGTTCAGGATGACCTCCTGAAGCCCATATGAGCATTAATTTGACCACACAACTCATTCCTATGAAGATACATTCAAACACACAAAACGTGCTCAGCTCGGCCTGAAAATGCATTTAAAGCAATAAAAACTCAAATTGAGTGTCACGCCTAAACCAAAGGACTTATGCACACACTTCAACATGTATTTTGTTCAGGATGACCACCTGACGCCTAATTGAGCATTAATTTGACCACACAACTCATTCCTATGAAGATACATTCAAACTCACAAAACGCGCTCAGCTCGGGCTGAAAATGCATTTAAAGCAATAAAAACTCAAATTGAGTGTCACGCCTAAACCAAAGGACTTATGGACACACTTCAACATGTATTTTGTTCAGGATGACCTCCTGAAGCCCATATGATCATTAATTTGACCACACAACTCATTCTTATGAAGATACATTCAAACACACAAAACGTGCTCAGCTCGGCCTGAAAATGCATTTAAAGCAATAAAAACTCAAATTGAGTGTCACGCCTAAACCAAAGGACTTATGCACACACTTCAACATGTATTTTGTTCAGGATGACCACCTGACGCCTAAATGAGCATTAATTTGACCACACAACTCATTCCTATGAAGATACATTCAAACTCACAAAACGCGCTCAGCTCGGGCTGAAAATGCATTTAAAGCAATAAAAACTCAAATTGAGTGTCACGCCTAAACCAAAGGACTTATGCACACACTTCAACATGTATTTTGTTCAGGATGACCTCCTGAAGCCCATATGAGCATTAATTTGACTACACAACTCATTCCTATGAAGATACATTCAAACTCACAAAACGTGCTCAGCTCGGGCTGAAAATGCATTTAAAGCAATAAAAACTCAAATTGAGTGTCACGCCTAAACCAAAGGACTTATGCACACACTTCAACATGTATTTTGTTCAGGATGACCTCCTGAAGCCTAAATAAGCATTAATTTGACCACACAACTCATTCCTATGAAGATACATTCAAACTCACAAAACGCGCTCAGCTCGGGCTGAAAATGCATTTAAAGCAATAAAAACTCAAATTGAGTGTCACGCCTAAACCAAAGGACTTATGCACACACTTCAACATGTATTTTGTTCAGGATGACCTCCTGAAGCCCATATGAGCATTAATTTGACTACACAACTCATTCCTATGAAGATACATTCAAACTCACAAAACGTGCTCAGCTCGGGCTGAAAATGCATTTAAAGCAATAAAAACTCAATTGAGTGTCACGCCTAAACCAAAGGACTTATGCACACACTTCAACATGTATTTTGTTCAGGATGACCACCTGACGCCTAAATGAGCATTAATTTGACCACACAACTCATTCCTATGAAGATACATTCAAAGTCAGAAAGCGCGCTCAGCTCGGGCTGAAAATGCATTTAAAGCAATAAAAACTCAAATTGAGTGTCACGCCTAAACCAAAGGACTTATGCACACACTTCAACATGTATTTTGTTCAGGATGACCTCCTGAAGCCTAAATCAGCAATAATTTGACCACACAACTCATTCCTATGAAGATACATTCAAAGTCAGAAAGTGCGCTCAGCTCGGGCTGAAAATGCATTTAATTTAAAGCAATAAAAACTCCAATTGAGTGTCACGCCTAAACCAAAGGACTTATGCACACACTTCAACATGTATTTAGTTCAGGATGACCACCTGAAGCCTAAATGAGCATTAATTTGACCACACAACTCATTCCTATGAAGATACATTCAAACTCACAAAACGTGCTCAACTCAGGCTGAAAATGCATTTAAAGCAATAAAAACTCAAATTGAGTGTCACGCCTAAACCAAAGGACTTATGCACACACTTCAACATGTATTTTGTTCAGGATGACCTCCTGAAGCCCATATGAGCATTAATTTGACCACACAACTCATTCCTATGAAGATACATTCAAACACACAAAACGTGCTCAGCTCGGCCTGAAAATGCATTTAAAGCAATAAAAACTCAAATTGAGTGTCACGCCTAAACCAAAGGACTTATGCACACACTTCAACATGTATTTTGTTCAGGATGACCACCTGACGCCTAATTGAGCATTAATTTGACCACACAACTCATTCCTATGAAGATACATTCAAACTCACAAAACGCGCTCAGCTCGGGCTGAAAATGCATTTAAAGCAATAAAAACTCAAATTGAGTGTCACGCCTAAACCAAAGGACTTATGGACACACTTCAACATGTATTTTGTTCAGGATGACCTCCTGAAGCCCATATGATCATTAATTTGACCACACAACTCATTCTTATGAAGATACATTCAAACACACAAAACGTGCTCAGCTCGGCCTGAAAATGCATTTAAAGCAATAAAAACTCAAATTGAGTGTCACGCCTAAACCAAAGGACTTATGCACACACTTCAACATGTATTTTGTTCAGGATGACCACCTGACGCCTAAATGAGCATTAATTTGACCACACAACTCATTCCTATGAAGATACATTCAAACTCACAAAACGCGCTCAGCTCGGGCTGAAAATGCATTTAAAGCAATACAAACTCAAATTGAGTGTCACACCTAAACCAAAGGACTTATGCACACACTTCAACATGTATTTAGTTCAGGATGTCCTCCTGAAGCCCATATGATCATTAATTTGACCACACAACTCATTCTTATGAAGATACATTCAAACACACAAAACGTGCTCAGCTCGGCCTGAAAATGCATTTAAAGCAATAAAAACTCAAATTGAGTGGCACGCCTAAACCAAAGGACTTATGCACACACTTCAACATGTATTTTGTTCAGGATGACCACCTGACGCCTAAATGAGCATTAATTTGACCACACAACTCATTCCTATGAAGATACATTCAAACTCACAAAACGCGCTCAGCTCGGGCTGAAAATGCATTTAAAGCAATAAAAACTCAAATTGAGTGTCACGCCTAAACCAAAGGACTTATGCACACACTTCAACATGTATTTTGTTCAGGGTGACCTCCTGAAGCCTAAATAAGCATTAATTTGACCACACAACTCATTCCTATGAAGATACATTCAAACTCACAAAACGCGCTCAGCTCGGGCTGAAAATGCATTTAAAGCAATAAAAACTCAAATTTAGTGTCACACCTAAACCAAAGGACTTATGCACACACTTCAACATGTATTTAGTTCAGGATGACATCCTGAAGCCCATATGAGCATTAATTTGTCTACACAACTCATTCCTATGAAGATACATTCAAACTCACAAAACGTGCTCAACTCGGGCTGAAAATGCATTTAAAGCATTAAAAACTCAAATTGAGTGTCACGCCTAAACCAAAGGACTTATGCACACACTTCAACATGTATTTTGTTCAGGATGACCTCCTGAAGCCCATATGAGCATTAATTTGACTACACAACTCATTCCTATGAAGATACATTCAAACTCACAAAACGTGCTCAGCTCGGGCTGAAAATGCATTTAAAGCAATAAAAACTCAAATTGAGTGTCACGCCTAAACCAAAGGACTTATGCACACACTTCAACATGTATTTTGTTCAGGATGACCACCTGACGCCTAAATGAGCATTAATTTGACCACACAACTCATTCCTATGAAGATACATTCAAAGTCAGAAAGCGCGCTCAGCTCGGGCTGAAAATGCATTTAAAGCAATAAAAACTCAAATTGAGTGTCACGCCTAAACCAAAGGACTTATGCACACACTTCAACATGTATTTTGTTCAGGATGACCTCCTGAAGCCTAAATCAGCAATAATTTGACCACACAACTCATTCCTATGAAGATACATTCAAAGTCAGAAAGTGCGCTCAGCTCGGGCTGAAAATGCATTTAAAGCAATAAAAACTCAAATTGAGTGTCACGCCTAAACCAAAGGACTTATGCACACACTTCAACATGGATTTTGTTCAAGATGACCTCCTGAAGCCTAAATGAGCAATAATTTGATTACACAACTCATTCCTATGAAGATACATTCAAACTCACAAAACACGCTCAGCTCGGGCTGAAAATGCATTTAAAGCAATAAAAACTCAAATTGAGTGTCACGCCTAAACCAAAGGACTTATGCACACACTTCAACATGGATTTTGTTCAAGATGACCTCCTGAAGCCTAAATGAGCAATAATTTGATTACACAACTCATTCCTATGAAGATACATTCAAACTCAAAAAACGTGCTCAGCTCGGGCTGAAAATGCATTTAAAGCAATAAAAACTCAAATTGAGTGTCACACCTAAACCAAAGGACTTATGCACACACTTCAACATGTATTTTGTTCAGGATGACCTCCTGAAGCCCATATGAGCATTAATTTGACCACACAACTCATTCCTATGAAGATACATTCAAACTCACAAAACGTGCTCAGCTCGGGCTGAAAATGCATTTAAAGCAATAAAAACTCAAATTGAGTGTCACGCCTAAACCAAAGGACTTATGCACACACTTCAACATGTATTTTGTTCACGATGACCACCTGAAGCCTAAATGAGCATTAATTTGACCACACAACTCATTCCTATGAAGATACATTCAAACTCACAAAACGTGCTCAACTCGGGCTGAAAATGCATTTAAAGCAATAAAAGCTCAAATTGAGTGTCACGCCTAAACCAAAGGACTTATGCACACACTTCAACATGTATTTAGTTCAGGATGACCACCTGAAGCCTAAATGAGCATTAATTTGACCACACAACTCATTCCTATGAAGATACATTCAAACTCACAAAACGTGCTCAACTCAGGCTGAAAATGCATTTAAAGCAATAAAAACTCAAATTGAGTGTCACGCCTAAACCAAAGGACTTATGCACACACTTCAACATGTATTTTGTTCAGGATGACCTCCTGAAGCCCATATGAGCATTAATTTGACCACACAACTCATTCCTATGAAGATACATTCAAACACACAAAACGTGCTCAGCTCGGCCTGAAAATGCATTTAAAGCAATAAAAACTCAAATTGAGTGTCACGCCTAAACCAAAGGACTTATGCACACACTTCAACATGTATTTTGTTCAGGATGACCACCTGACGCCTAATTGAGCATTAATTTGACCACACAACTCATTCCTATGAAGATACATTCAAACTCACAAAACGCGCTCAGCTCGGGCTGAAAATGCATTTAAAGCAATAAAAACTCAAATTGAGTGTCACGCCTAAACCAAAGGACTTATGGACACACTTCAACATGTATTTTGTTCAGGATGACCTCCTGAAGCCCATATGATCATTAATTTGACCACACAACTCATTCTTATGAAGATACATTCAAACACACAAAACGTGCTCAGCTCGGCCTGAAAATGCATTTAAAGCAATAAAAACTCAAATTGAGTGTCACGCCTAAACCAAAGGACTTATGCACACACTTCAACATGTATTTTGTTCAGGATGACCACCTGACGCCTAAATGAGCATTAATTTGACCACACAACTCATTCCTATGAAGATACATTCAAACTCACAAAACGCGCTCAGCTCGGGCTGAAAATGCATTTAAAGCAATACAAACTCAAATTGAGTGTCACACCTAAACCAAAGGACTTATGCACACACTTCAACATGTATTTAGTTCAGGATGTCCTCCTGAAGCCCATATGATCATTAATTTGACCACACAACTCATTCTTATGAAGATACATTCAAACACACAAAACGTGCTCAGCTCGGCCTGAAAATGCATTTAAAGCAATAAAAACTCAAATTGAGTGGCACGCCTAAACCAAAGGACTTATGCACACACTTCAACATGTATTTTGTTCAGGATGACCACCTGACGCCTAAATGAGCATTAATTTGACCACACAACTCATTCCTATGAAGATACATTCAAACTCACAAAACGCGCTCAGCTCGGGCTGAAAATGCATTTAAAGCAATAAAAACTCAAATTGAGTGTCACGCCTAAACCAAAGGACTTATGCACACACTTCAACATGTATTTTGTTCAGGGTGACCTCCTGAAGCCTAAATAAGCATTAATTTGACCACACAACTCATTCCTATGAAGATACATTCAAACTCACAAAACGCGCTCAGCTCGGGCTGAAAATGCATTTAAAGCAATAAAAACTCAAATTTAGTGTCACACCTAAACCAAAGGACTTATGCACACACTTCAACATGTATTTAGTTCAGGATGACATCCTGAAGCCCATATGAGCATTAATTTGTCTACACAACTCATTCCTATGAAGATACATTCAAACTCACAAAACGTGCTCAACTCGGGCTGAAAATGCATTTAAAGCATTAAAAACTCAAATTGAGTGTCACGCCTAAACCAAAGGACTTATGCACACACTTCAACATGTATTTTGTTCAGGATGACCTCCTGAAGCCCATATGAGCATTAATTTGACTACACAACTCATTCCTATGAAGATACATTCAAACTCACAAAACGTGCTCAGCTCGGGCTGAAAATGCATTTAAAGCAATAAAAACTCAAATTGAGTGTCACGCCTAAACCAAAGGACTTATGCACACACTTCAACATGTATTTTGTTCAGGATGACCACCTGACGCCTAAATGAGCATTAATTTGACCACACAACTCATTCCTATGAAGATACATTCAAAGTCAGAAAGCGCGCTCAGCTCGGGCTGAAAATGCATTTAAAGCAATAAAAACTCAAATTGAGTGTCACGCCTAAACCAAAGGACTTATGCACACACTTCAACATGTATTTTGTTCAGGATGACCTCCTGAAGCCTAAATCAGCAATAATTTGACCACACAACTCATTCCTATGAAGATACATTCAAAGTCAGAAAGTGCGCTCAGCTCGGGCTGAAAATGCATTTAAAGCAATAAAAACTCAAATTGAGTGTCACGCCTAAACCAAAGGACTTATGCACACACTTCAACATGGATTTTGTTCAAGATGACCTCCTGAAGCCTAAATGAGCAATAATTTGATT
Source organism: Hippocampus guttulatus (assembly GCF_054856545.1). NCBI lineage: Eukaryota > Metazoa > Chordata > Actinopteri > Syngnathiformes > Syngnathidae > Hippocampus > Hippocampus guttulatus. The sequence goes on from NC_141271.1 coordinate 338,277, forward strand.
ACACAACTCATTCCTATGAAGATACATTCAAACTCACAAAACACGCTCAGCTCGGGCTGAAAATGCATTTAAAGCAATAAAAACTCAAATTGAGTGTCACGCCTAAACCAAAGGACTTATGCACACACTTCAACATGGATTTTGTTCAAGATGACCTCCTGAAGCCTAAATGAGCAATAATTTGATTACACAACTCATTCCTATGAAGATACATTCAAACTCAAAAAACGTGCTCAGCTCGGGCTGAAAATGCATTTAAAGCAATAAAAACTCAAATTGAGTGTCACACCTAAACCAAAGGACTTATGCACACACTTCAACATGTATTTTGTTCAGGATGACCTCCTGAAGCCCATATGAGCATTAATTTGACCACACAACTCATTCCTATGAAGATACATTCAAACTCACAAAACGTGCTCAGCTCGGGCTGAAAATGCATTTAAAGCAATAAAAACTCAAATTGAGTGTCACGCCTAAACCAAAGGACTTATGCACACACTTCAACATGTATTTTGTTCACGATGACCACCTGAAGCCTAAATGAGCATTAATTTGACCACACAACTCATTCCTATGAAGATACATTCAAACTCACAAAACGTGCTCAACTCGGGCTGAAAATGCATTTAAAGCAATAAAAGCTCAAATTGAGTGTCACGCCTAAACCAAAGGACTTATGCACACACTTCAACATGTATTTTGTTCAGGATGACCTCCTGAAGCCCATATGAGCATTAATTTGACCACACAACTCATTCCTATGAAGATACATTCAAACACACAAAACGTGCTCAGCTCGGCCTGAAAATGCATTTAAAGCAATAAAAACTCAAATTGAGTGTCACGCCTAAACCAAAGGACTTATGCACACACTTCAACATGTATTTTGTTCAGGATGACCACCTGACGCCTAAATGAGCATTCATTTGACCACACAACTCATTCCTATGAAGATACATTCAAACACACAAAACGTGCTCAGCTCGGCCTGAAAATGCATTTAAAGCAATAAAAACTCAAATTGAGTGTCACGCCTAAACCAAAGGACTTATGCACACACTTCAACATGTGTTTTGTTCAGGATGACCTCCTGAAGCCTAAATGAGCAATAATTTGACCACACAACTCATTCCTATGAAGATACATTCAAACTCAAAAAAAGTGCTCAGCTCGGGCTGAAAATGCATTTAAAGCAATAAAAACTCAAATTGAGTGTCACGCCTAAACCAAAGGACTTATGCACACACTTCAACATGTATTTTGTTCAGGATGACCTCCTGAAGCCCATATGAGCATTAATTTGACCACACAACTCATTCCTATGAAGATACATTCAAACACACAAAACGTGCTCAGCTCGGCCTGAAAATGCATTTAAAGCAATAAAAACTCAAATTGAGTGTCACGCCTAAACCAAAGGACTTATGCATACACTTCAACATGTATTTTGTTCAGGATGACCACCTGACGCCTAATTGAGCATTAATTTGACCACACAACTCATTCCTATGAAGATACATTCAAACTCACAAAACGCGCTCAGCTCGGGCTGAAAATGCATTTAAAGCAATAAAAACTCAAATTGAGTGTCACGCCTAAACCAAAGGACTTATGGACACACTTCAACATGTATTTTGTTCAGGATGACCTCCTGAAGCCCATATGATCATTAATTTGACCACACAACTCATTCTTATGAAGATACATTCAAACACACAAAACGTGCTCAGCTCGGCCTGAAAATGCATTTAAAGCAATAAAAACTCAAATTGAGTGTCACGCCTAAACCAAAGGACTTATGCACACACTTCAACATGTATTTTGTTCAGGATGACCACCTGACGCCTAAATGAGCATTAATTTGACCACACAACTCATTCCTATGAAGATACATTCAAACTCACAAAACGCGCTCAGCTCGGGCTGAAAATGCATTTAAAGCAATAAAAACTCAAATTGAGTGTCACGCCTAAACCAAAGGACTTATGCACACACTTCAACATGTATTTTGTTCAGGGTGACCTCCTGAAGCCTAAATAAGCATTAATTTGACCACACAACTCATTCCTATGAAGATACATTCAAACTCACAAAACGCGCTCAGCTCGGGCTGAAAATGCATTTAAAGCAATAAAAACTCAAATTTAGTGTCACACCTAAACCAAAGGACTTATGCACACACTTCAACATGTATTTAGTTCAGGATGACATCCTGAAGCCCATATGAGCATTAATTTGTCTACAAAACTCATTCCTATGAAGATACATTCAAACTCACAAAACGTGCTCAACTCGGGCTGAAAATGCATTTAAAGCAATAAAAACTCAAATTGAGTGTCACGCCTAAACCAAAGGACTTATGCACACACTTCAACATGTATTTTGTTCAGGATGACCTCCTGAAGCCCATATGAGCATTAATTTGACTACACAACTCATTCCTATGAAGATACATTCAAACTCACAAAACGTGCTCATCTCGGGCTGAAAATGCATTTAAAGCAATAAAAACTCAAATTGAGTGTCACGCCTAAACCAAAGGACTTATGCACACACTTCAACATGTATTTTGTTCAGGATGACCACCTAACGCCTAAATGAGCATTAATTTGACCACACAACTCATTCCTATGAAGATACATTCAAAGTCAGAAAGCGCGCTCAGCTCGGGCTGAAAATGCATTTAAAGCAATAAAAACTCAAATTGAGTGTCACGCCTAAACCAAAGGACTTATGCACACACTTCAACATGTATTTTGTTCAGGATGACCTCCTGAAGCCTAAATCAGCAATAATTTGACCACACAACTCATTCCTATGAAGATACATTCAAAGTCAGAAAGTGCGCTCAGCTCGGGCTGAAAATGCATTTAATTTAAAGCAATAAAAACTCCAATTGAGTGTCACGCCTAAACCAAAGGACTTATGCACACACTTCAACATGTATTTAGTTCAGGATGACCACCTGAAGCCTAAATGAGCATTAATTTGACCACACAACTCATTCCTATGAAGATACATTCAAACTCACAAAACGTGCTCAGCTCGGGCTGAAAATGCATTTAAAGCAATAAAAACTCAAATTGAGTGTCACACCTAAACCAAAGGACTTATGCACACATTTCAACATGTATTTTGTTCAGGATGACCTTCTGAACCCCATATGAGCATTAATTTGACTACACAACTCATTCCTATGAAGATACATTCAAACTCACAAAACGTGCTCAGCTCGGGCTGAAAATGCATTTAAAGCAATAAAAACTCAAATTGAGTGTCACGCCTAAACCAAAGGACTTATGCACACACTTCAACATGTATTTTATTCAGGATGACCTCCTGAAGCCTAAATAAGCATTAATTTGACCACACAACTCATTCCTATGAAGATACATTCAAACTCACAAAACACGCTCAGCTCGGGCTGAAAATGCATTTAAAGCAATAAAAACTCAAATTGAGTGTCACGCCTAAACCAAAGGACTCATGCACACACTTCAACATGGATTTTGTTCAAGATGACCTCCTGAAGCCTAAATCAGCAATAATTTGATTACACAACTCATTCCTATGAAGATACATTCAAACTCAAAAAACGTGCTCAGCTCGGGCTGAAAATGCATTTAAAGCAATAGAAACTCAAATTGAGTGTCACCCCTAAACCAAAGGACTTATGCACACACTTCAACATGTATTTTGTTCAGGATGACCTCCTGAAGCCCATATGAGCATTAATTTGACCACACAACTCATTCCTATGAAGATACATTCAAACTCACAAAACGTGCTCAGCTCGGGCTGAAAATGCATTTAAAGCAATAAAAACTCAAATTGAGTGTCACGCCTAAACCAAAGGACTTATGCACACACTTTAACATGTATTTTGTTCACGATGACCACCTGAAGCCTAAATGAGCATTAATTTGACCACACAACTCATTCCTATGAAGATACATTCAAACTCACAAAACGTGCTCAACTCGGGCTGAAAATGCATTTAAAGCAATAAAAGCTCAAATTGAGTGTCACGCCTAAACCAAAGGACTTATGCACACACTTCAACATGTATTTTGTTCAGGATGACCTCCTGAAGCCCATATGAGCATTAATTTGACCACACAACTCATTCCTATGAAGATACATTCAAACACACAAAACGTGCTCAGCTCGGCCTGAAAATGCATTTAAAGCAATAAAAACTCAAATTGAGTGTCACGCCTAAACCAAAGGACTTATGCACACACTTCAACATGTATTTTGTTCAGGATGACCACCTGACGCCTAAATGAGCATTCATTTGACCACACAACTCATTCCTATGAAGATACATTCAAACACACAAAACGTGCTCAGCTCGGCCTGAAAATGCATTTAAAGCAATAAAAACTCAAATTGAGTGTCACGCCTAAACCAAAGGACTTATGCACACACTTCAACATGTGTTTTGTTCAGGATGACCTCCTGAAGCCTAAATGAGCAATAATTTGACCACACAACTCATTCCTATGAAGATACATTCAAACTCAAAAAAAGTGCTCAGCTCGGGCTGAAAATGCATTTAAAGCAATAAAAACTCAAATTGAGTGTCACGCCTAAACCAAAGGACTTATGCACACACTTCAACATGTATTTTGTTCAGGATGACCTCCTGAAGCCCATATGAGCATTAATTTGACCACACAACTCATTCCTATGAAGATACATTCAAACCCACAAAACGTGCTCAGCTCGGCCTGAAAATGCATTTAAAGCAATAAAAACTCAAATTGAGTGTCACGCCTAAACCAAAGGACTTATGCACACACTTCAACATGTATTTTGTTCAGGATGACCACCTGACGCCTAATTGAGCATTAATTTGACCACACAACTCATTCCTATGAAGATACATTCAAACTCACAAAACGCGCTCAGCTCGGGCTGAAAATGCATTTAAAGCAATAAAAACTCAAATTGAGTGTCACGCCTAAACCAAAGGACTTATGGACACACTTCAACATGTATTTTGTTCAGGATGACCTCCTGAAGCCCATATGATCATTAATTTGACCACACAACTCATTCTTATGAAGATACATTCAAACACACAAAACGTGCTCAGCTCGGCCTGAAAATGCATTTAAAGCAATAAAAACTCAAATTGAGTGTCACGCCTAAACCAAAGGACTTATGCACACACTTCAACATGTATTTTGTTCAGGATGACCACCTGACGCCTAAATGAGCATTAATTTGACCACACAACTCATTCCTATGAAGATACATTCAAACTCACAAAACGCGCTCAGCTCGGGCTGAAAATGCATTTAAAGCAATAAAAACTCAAATTGAGTGTCACGCCTAAACCAAAGGACTTATGCACACACTTCAACATGTATTTTGTTCAGGGTGACCTCCTGAAGCCTAAATAAGCATTAATTTGACCACACAACTCATTCCTATGAAGATACATTCAAACTCACAAAACGCGCTCAGCTCGGGCTGAAAATGCATTTAAAGCAATAAAAACTCAAATTTAGTGTCACACCTAAACCAAAGGACTTATGCACACACTTCAACATGTATTTAGTTCAGGATGACATCCTGAAGCCCATATGAGCATTAATTTGTCTACACAACTCATTCCTATGAAGATACATTCAAACTCACAAAACGTGCTCAACTCGGGCTGAAAATGCATTTAAAGCAATAAAAACTCAAATTCAGTGTCACACCTAAACCAAAGGACTTATGCACACACTTCAACATGTATTTAGTTCAGGATGACATCCTGAAGCCCATATGAGCATTAATTTGTCTACACAACTCATTCCTATGAAGATACATTCAAACTCACAAAACGTGCTCAACTCGGGCTGAAAATGCATTTAAAGCAATAAAAACTCAAATTGAGTGCCACGCCTAAACCAAAGGACTTATGCACACACTTCAACATGTATTTTGTTCAGGATGACCTCCTGAAGCCCATATGAGCATTAATTTGACTACACAATTCATTCCTATGAAGATACATTCAAACTCACAAAATGTGCTCAGCTCGGGCTGAAAATGCATTTAAAGCAATAAAAACTCAAATTGAGTGTCACGCCTAAACCAAAGGACTTATGCACACACTTCAACATGTATTTTGTTCAGGATGACCACCTGACGCCTAAATGAGCATTAATTTGACCACACAACTCATTCCTATGAAGATACATTCAAAGTCAGAAAGCGCGCTCAGCTCGGGCTGAAAATGCATTTAAAGCAATAAAAACTCAAATTGAGTGTCACGCCTAAACCAAAGGACTTATGCACACACTTCAACATGTATTTTGTTCAGGATGACCTCCTGAAGCCTAAATCAGCAATAATTTGACCACACAACTCATTCCTATGAAGATACAGTCAAAGTCAGAAAGTGCGCTCAGCTCGGGCTGAAAATGCATTTAATTTAAAGCAATAAAAACTCCAATTGAGTGTCACGCCTAAACCAAAGGACTTATGCACACACTTCAACATGTATTTAGTTCAGGATGACCACCTGAAGCCTAAATGAGCATTAATTTGACCACACAACTCATTCCTATGAAGATACATTCAAACTCACAAAACGTGCTCAGCTCGGGCTGAAAATGCATTTAAAGCAATAAAAACTCAAATTGAGTGTCACGCCTAAACCAAAGGACTTATGCACACACTTCAACATGTATTTTATTCAGGATGACCTCCTGAAGCCTAAATAAGCATTAATTTGACCACACAACTCATTCCTATGAAGATACATTCAAACTCACAAAACACGCTCAGCTCGGGCTGAAAATGCATTTAAAGCAATAAAAACTCAAATTGAGTGTCACGCCTAAACCAAAGGACTTATGCACACACTTCAACATGGATTTTGTTCAAGATGACCTCCTGAAGCCTAAATGAGCAATAATTTGATTACACAACTCATTCCTATGAAGATACATTCAAACTCAAAAAACGTGCTCAGCTCGGGCTGAAAATGCATTTAAAGCAATAGAAACTCAAATTGAGTGTCACACCTAAACCAAAGGACTTATGCACACACTTCAACATGTATTTTGTTCAGGATGACCTCCTGAAGCCCATATGAGCATTAATTTGACCACACAACTCATTCCAATGAAGATACATTCAAACTCACAAAACGTGCTCAGCTCGGGCTGAAAATGCATTTAAAGCAATAAAAACTCAAATTGAGTGTCACGCCTAAACCAAAGGACTTATGCACACACTTCAACATGTATTTTGTTCACGATGACCACCTGAAGCCTAAATGAGCATTAATTTGACCACACAACTCATTCCTATGAAGATACATTCAAACTCACAAAACGTGCTCAACTCGGGCTGAAAATGCATTTAAAGCAATAAAAGCTCAAATTGAGTGTCACGCCTAAACCAAAGGACTTATGCACACACTTCAACATGTATTTTGTTCAGGATGACCTCCTGAAGCCCATATGAGCATTAATTTGACCACACAACTCATTCCTATGAAGATACATTCAAACACACAAAACGTGCTCAGCTCGGCCTGAAAATGCATTTAAAGCAATAAAAACTCAAATTGAGTGTCACGCCTAAACCAAAGGACTTATGCACACACTTCAACATGTATTTTGTTCAGGATGACCACCTGACGCCTAAATGAGCATTCATTTGACCACACAACTCATTCCTATGAAGATACATTCAAACACACAAAACGTGCTCAGCTCGGCCTGAAAATGCATTTAAAGCAATAAAAACTCAAATTGAGTGTCACGCCTAAACCAAAGGACTTATGCACACACTTCAACATGTGTTTTGTTCAGGATGACCTCCTGAAGCCTAAATGAGCAATAATTTGACCACACAACTCATTCCTATGAAGATACATTCAAACTCAAAAAAAGTGCTCAGCTCGGGCTGAAAATGCATTTAAAGCAATAAAAACTCAAATTGAGTGTCACGCCTAAACCAAAGGACTTATGCACACACTTCAACATGTATTTTGTTCAGGATGACCTCCTGAAGCCCATATGAGCATTAATTTGACCACACAACTCATTCCTATGAAGATACATTCAAACCCACAAAACGTGCTCAGCTCGGCCTGAAAATGCATTTAAAGCAATAAAAACTCAAATTGAGTGTCACGCCTAAACCAAAGGACTTATGCACACACTTCAACATGTATTTTGTTCAGGATGACCACCTGACGCCTAATTGAGCATTAATTTGACCACACAACTCATTCCTATGAAGATACATTCAAACTCACAAAACGCGCTCAGCTCGGGCTGAAAATGCATTTAAAGCAATAAAAACTCAAATTGAGTGTCACGCCTAAACCAAAGGACTTATGGACACACTTCAACATGTATTTTGTTCAGGATGACCTCCTGAAGCCCATATGATCATTAATTTGACCACACAACTCATTCTTATGAAGATACATTCAAACACACAAAACGTGCTCAGCTCGGCCTGAAAATGCATTTAAAGCAATAAAAACTCAAATTGAGTGTCACGCCTAAACCAAAGGACTTATGCACACACTTCAACATGTATTTTATTCAGGATGACCTCCTGAAGCCTAAATAAGCATTAATTTGACCACACAACTCATTCCTATGAAGATACATTCAAACTCACAAAACACGCTCAGCTCGGGCTGAAAATGCATTTAAAGCAATAAAAACTCAAATTGAGTGTCACGCCTAAACCAAAGGACTTATGCACACACTTCAACATGGATTTTGTTCAAGATGACCTCCTGAAGCCTAAATGAGCAATAATTTGATTACACAACTCATTCCTATGAAGATACATTCAAACTCAAAAAACGTGCTCAGCTCGGGCTGAAAATGCATTTAAAGCAATAAAAACTCAAATTGAGTGTCACACCTAAACCAAAGGACTTATGCACACACTTCAACATGTATTTTGTTCAGGATGACCTCCTGAAGCCCATATGAGCATTAATTTGACCACACAACTCATTCCTATGAAGATACATTCAAACTCACAAAACGTGCTCAGCTCGGGCTGAAAATGCATTTAAAGCAATAAAAACTCAAATTGAGTGTCACGCCTAAACCAAAGGACTTATGCACACACTTCAACATGTATTTTGTTCACGATGACCACCTGAAGCCTAAATGAGCATTAATTTGACCACACAACTCATTCCTATGAAGATACATTCAAACTCACAAAACGTGCTCAACTCGGGCTGAAAATGCATTTAAAGCAATAAAAGCTCAAATTGAGTGTCACGCCTAAACCAAAGGACTTATGCACACACTTCAACATGTATTTTGTTCAGGATGACCTCCTGAAGCCCATATGAGCATTAATTTGACCACACAACTCATTCCTATGAAGATACATTCAAACACACAAAACGTGCTCAGCTCGGCCTGAAAATGCATTTAAAGCAATAAAAACTCAAATTGAGTGTCACGCCTAAACCAAAGGACTTATGCACACACTTCAACATGTGTTTTGTTCAGGATGACCTCCTGAAGCCTAAATGAGCAATAATTTGACCACACAACTCATTCCTATGAAGATACATTCAAACTCAAAAAAAGTGCTCAGCTCGGGCTGAAAATGCATTTAAAGCAATAAAAACTCAAATTGAGTGTCACACCTAAACCAAAGGACTAATGCACACACTTCAACATGTATTTTGTTCAGGATGACCTCCTGAAGCCCATATGAGCATTAATTTGACCACACAACTCATTCCTATGAAGATACATTCAAACTCACAAAACGTGCTCAGCTCGGGCTGAAAATGCATTTAAAGCAATAAAAACTCAAATTGAGTGTCACGCCTAAACCAAAGGACTTATGCACACACTTCAACATGTATTTTGTTCACGATGACCACCTGAAGCCTAAATGAGCATTAATTTGACCACACAACTCATTCCTATGAAGATACATTCAAACTCACAAAACGCGCTCAACTCGGGCTGAAAATGCATTTAAAGCAATAAAAGCTCAAATTGAGTGTCACGCCTAAACCAAAGGACTTATGCACACACTTCAACATGTATTTTGTTCAGGATGACCTCCTGAAGCCCATATGAGCATTAATTTGACCACACAACTCATTCCTATGAGAATACATTCAAACTCACAAAACGCGCTCAACTCGGGCTGAAAATGCATTTAAAGCAATAAAAACTCAAATTGAGTGTCACGCCTAAACCAAAGGACTTATGCACACACTTCAACATGTATTTTGTTCAGGATGACCACCTGACGCCTAAATGAGCATTAATTTGACCACACAACTCATTCCTATGAAGATACATTCAAAGTCAGAAAGCGCGCTCAGCTCGGGCTGAAAATGCATTTAATTTAAAGCAATAAAAACTCAAATTGAGTGTCACGCCTAAACCAAAGGACTTATGCACACACTTCAACATGTATTTTGTTCAGGATGACCTCCTGAAGCCCATATGATCATTAATTTGACCACACAACTCATTCTTATGAAGATACATTCAAACACACAAAACGAGCTCAGCTCGGCCTGAAAATGCATTTAAAGCAATAAAAACTCAAATTGAGTGTCACGCCTAAACCAAAGGACTTATGCACACACTTCAACATGTATTTTGTTCAGGATGACCACCTGACGCCTAAATGAGCATTAATTTGACCACACAACTCATTCCTATGAAGATACATTCAAACTCACAAAACGCGCTCAGCTCGGGCTGAAAATGCATTTAAAGCAATAAAAACTCAAATTGAGTGTCACGCCTAAACCAAAGGACTTATGCACACACTTCAACATGTATTTTGTTCAGGGTGACCTCCTGAAGCCTAAATAAGCATTAATTTGACCACACAACTCATTCCTATGAAGATACATTCAAACTCACAAAACGCGCTCAGCTCGGGCTGAAAATGCATTTAAAGCAATAAAAACTCAAATTTAGTGTCACACCTAAACCAAAGGACTTATGCACACACTTCAACATGTATTTAGTTCAGGATGACATCCTGAAGCCCATATGAGCATTAATTTGTCTACACAACTCATTCCTATGAAGATACATTCAAACTCACAAAACGTGCTCAACTCGGGCTGAAAATGCATTTAAAGCAATAAAAACTCAAATTCAGTGTCACACCTAAACCAAAGGACTTATGCACACACTTTAACATGTATTTAGTTCAGGATGACATCCTGAAGCCCATATGAGCATTAATTTGTCTACACAACTCATTCCTATGAAGATACATTCAAACTCACAAAACGTGCTCAACTCGGGCTGAAAATGCATTTAAAGCAATAAAAACTCAAATTGAGTGCCACGCCTAAACCAAAGGACTTATGCACACACTTCAACATGTATTTTGTTCAGGATGACCTCCTGAAGCCCATATGAGCATTAATTTGACTACACAACTCATTCCTATGAAGATACATTCAAACTCACAAAATGTGCTCAGCTCGGGCTGAAAATGCATTTAAAGCAATAAAAACTCAAATTGAGTGTCACGCCTAAACCAAAGGACTTATGCACACACTTCAACATGTATTTTGTTCAGGATGACCACCTGACGCCTAAATGAGCATTAATTTGACCACACAACTCATTCCTATGAAGATACATTCAAAGTCAGAAAGTGCGCTCAGCTCGGGCTGAAAATGCATTTAATTTAAAGCAATAAAAACTCCAATTGAGTGTCACGCCTAAACCAAAGGACTTATGCACACACTTCAACATGTATTTAGTTCAGGATGACCACCTGAAGCCTAAATGAGCATTTATTTGACCACACAACTCATTCCTATGAAGATACATTCAAACTCACAAAACGTGCTCAGCTCGGGCTGAAAATGCATTTAAAGCAATAAAAACTCAAATTGAGTGTCACACCTAAACCAAAGGACTTATGCACACATTTCAACATGTATTTTGTTCAGGATGACCTTCTGAACCCCATATGAGCATTAATTTGACTACACAACTCATTCCTATGAAGATACATTCAAACTCACAAAACGTGCTCAGCTCGGGCTGAAAATGCATTTAAAGCAATAAAAACTCAAATTGAGTGTCACGCCTAAACCAAAGGACTTATGCACACACTTCAACATGTATTTTATTCAGGATGACCTCCTGAAGCCTAAATAAGCATTAATTTGACCACACAACTCATTCCTATGAAGATACATTCAAACTCACAAAACACGCTCAGCTCGGGCTGAAAATGCATTTAAAGCAATAAAAACTCAAATTGAGTGTCACGCCTAAACCAAAGGACTTATGCACACACTTCAACATGGATTTTGTTCAAGATGACCTCCTGAAGCCTAAATGAGCAATAATTTGATTACACAACTCATTCCTATGAAGATACATTCAAACTCAAAAAACGTGCTCAGCTCGGGCTGAAAATGCATTTAAAGCAATAAAAACTCAAATTGAGTGTCACACCTAAACCAAAGGACTTATGCACACACTTCAACATGTATTTTGTTCAGGATGACCTCCTGAAGCCCATATGAGCATTAATTTGACCACACAACTCATTCCTATGAAGATACATTCAAACTCACAAAACGTGCTCAGCTCGGGCTGAAAATGCATTTAAAGCAATAAAAACTCAAATTGAGTGTCACGCCTAAACCAAAGGACTTATGCACACACTTCAACATGTATTTAGTTCAGGATGACCACCTGAAGCCTAAATGAGCATTAATTTGACCACACAACTCATTCCTATGAAGATACATTCAAACTCACAAAACGTGCTCAGCTCGGGCTGAAAATGCATTTAAAGCAATAAAAACTCAAATTGAGTGTCACACCTAAACCAAAGGACTTATGCACACATTTCAACATGTATTTTGTTCAGGATGACCTTCTGAACCCCATATGAGCATTAATTTGACTACACAACTCATTCCTATGAAGATACATTCAAACTCACAAAACGTGCTCAGCTCGGGCTGAAAATGCATTTAAAGCAATAAAAACTCAAATTGAGTGTCACGCCTAAACCAAAGGACTTATGCACACACTTCAACATGTATTTTATTCAGGATGACCTCCTGAAGCCTAAATAAGCATTAATTTGACCACACAACTCATTCCTATGAAGATACATTCAAACTCACAAAACACGCTCAGCTCGGGCTGAAAATGCATTTAAAGCAATAAAAACTCAAATTGAGTGTCACGCCTAAACCAAAGGACTCATGCACACACTTCAACATGGATTTTGTTCAAGATGACCTCCTGAAGCCTAAATCAGCAATAATTTGATTACACAACTCATTCCTATGAAGATACATTCAAACTCAAAAAACGTGCTCAGCTCGGGCTGAAAATGCATTTAAAGCAATAGAAACTCAAATTGAGTGTCACACCTAAACCAAAGGACTTATGCACACACTTCAACATGTATTTTGTTCAGGATGACCTCCTGAAGCCCATATGAGCATTAATTTGACCACACAACTCATTCCTATGAAGATACATTCAAACTCACAAAACGTGCTCAGCTCGGGCTGAAAATGCATTTAAAGCAATAAAAACTCAAATTGAGTGTCACGCCTAAACCAAAGGACTTATGCACACACTTTAACATGTATTTTGTTCACGATGACCACCTGAAGCCTAAATGAGCATTAATTTGACCACACAACTCATTCCTATGAAGATACATTCAAACTCACAAAACGTGCTCAACTCGGGCTGAAAATGCATTTAAAGCAATAAAAGCTCAAATTGAGTGTCACGCCTAAACCAAAGGACTTATGCACACACTTCAACATGTATTTTGTTCAGGATGACCTCCTGAAGCCCATATGAGCATTAATTTGACCACACAACTCATTCCTATGAAGATACATTCAAACACACAAAACGTGCTCAGCTCGGCCTGAAAATGCATTTAAAGCAATAAAAACTCAAATTGAGTGTCACGCCTAAACCAAAGGACTTATGCACACACTTCAACATGTATTTTGTTCAGGATGACCACCTGACGCCTAAATGAGCATTCATTTGACCACACAACTCATTCCTATGAAGATACATTCAAACACACAAAACGTGCTCAGCTCGGCCTGAAAATGCATTTAAAGCAATAAAAACTCAAATTGAGTGTCACGCCTAAACCAAAGGACTTATGCACACACTTCAACATGTGTTTTGTTCAGGATGACCTCCTGAAGCCTAAATGAGCAATAATTTGACCACACAACTCATTCCTATGAAGATACATTCAAACTCAAAAAAAGTGCTCAGCTCGGGCTGAAAATGCATTTAAAGCAATAAAAACTCAAATTGAGTGTCACGCCTAAACCAAAGGACTTATGCACACACTTCAACATGTATTTTGTTCAGGATGACCTCCTGAAGCCCATATGAGCATTAATTTGACCACACAACTCATTCCTATGAAGATACATTCAAACCCACAAAACGTGCTCAGCTCGGCCTGAAAATGCATTTAAAGCAATAAAAACTCAAATTGAGTGTCACGCCTAAACCAAAGGACTTATGCACACACTTCAACATGTATTTTGTTCAGGATGACCACCTGACGCCTAATTGAGCATTAATTTGACCACACAACTCATTCCTATGAAGATACATTCAAACTCACAAAACGCGCTCAGCTCGGGCTGAAAATGCATTTAAAGCAATAAAAACTCAAATTGAGTGTCACGCCTAAACCAAAGGACTTATGGACACACTTCAACATGTATTTTGTTCAGGATGACCTCCTGAAGCCCATATGATCATTAATTTGACCACACAACTCATTCTTATGAAGATACATTCAAACACACAAAACGTGCTCAGCTCGGCCTGAAAATGCATTTAAAGCAATAAAAACTCAAATTGAGTGTCACGCCTAAACCAAAGGACTTATGCACACACTTCAACATGTATTTTGTTCAGGATGACCACCTGACGCCTAAATGAGCATTAATTTGACCACACAACTCATTCCTATGAAGATACATTCAAACTCACAAAACACGCTCAGCTCGGGCTGAAAATGCATTTAAAGCAATAAAAACTCAAATTGAGTGTCACGCCTAAACCAAAGGACTTATGCACACACTTCAACATGTATTTTGTTCAGGATGACCTCCTGAAGCCTAAATAAGCATTAATTTGACCACACAACTCATTCCTATGAAGATACATTCAAACTCACAAAACGCGCTCAGCTCGGGCTGAAAATGCATTTAAAGCAATAAAAACTCAAATTTAGTGTCACACCTAAACCAAAGGACTTATGCACACACTTCAACATGTATTTAGTTCAGGATGACATCCTGAAGCCCATATGAGCATTAATTTGTCTACACAACTCATTCCTATGAAGATACATTCAAACTCACAAAACGTGCTCAACTCGGGCTGAAAATGCATTTAAAGCAATAAAAACTCAAATTCAGTGTCACACCTAAACCAAAGGACTTATGCACACACTTCAACATGTATTTAGTTCAGGATGACATCCTGAAGCCCATATGAGCATTAATTTGTCTACACAACTCATTCCTATGAAGATACATTCAAACTCACAAAACGTGCTCAACTCGGGCTGAAAATGCATTTAAAGCAATAAAAACTCAAATTGAGTGCCACGCCTAAACCAAAGGACTTATGCACACACTTCAACATGTATTTTGTTCAGGATGACCTCCTGAAGCCCATATGAGCATTAATTTGACTACACAATTCATTCCTATGAAGATACATTCAAACTCACAAAATGTGCTCAGCTCGGGCTGAAAATGCATTTAAAGCAATAAAAACTCAAATTGAGTGTCACGCCTAAACCAAAGGACTTATGCACACACTTCAACATGTATTTTGTTCAGGATGACCACCTGACGCCTAAATGAGCATTAATTTGACCACACAACTCATTCCTATGAAGATACATTCAAAGTCAGAAAGCGCGCTCAGCTCGGGCTGAAAATGCATTTAAAGCAATAAAAACTCAAATTGAGTGTCACGCCTAAACCAAAGGACTTATGCACACACTTCAACATGTATTTTGTTCAGGATGACCTCCTGAAGCCTAAATCAGCAATAATTTGACCACACAACTCATTCCTATGAAGATACAGTCAAAGTCAGAAAGTGCGCTCAGCTCGGGCTGAAAATGCATTTAATTTAAAGCAATAAAAACTCCAATTGAGTGTCACGCCTAAACCAAAGGACTTATGCACACACTTCAACATGTATTTAGTTCAGGATGACCACCTGAAGCCTAAATGAGCATTAATTTGACCACACAACTCATTCCTATGAAGATACATTCAAACTCACAAAACGTGCTCAGCTCGGGCTGAAAATGCATTTAAAGCAATAAAAACTCAAATTGAGTGTCACACCTAAACCAAAGGACTTATGCACACATTTCAACATGTATTTTGTTCAGGATGACCTTCTGAACCCCATATGAGCATTAATTTGACTACACAACTCATTCCTATGAAGATACATTCAAACTCACAAAACGTGCTCAGCTCGGGCTGAAAATGCATTTAAAGCAATAAAAACTCAAATTGAGTGTCACGCCTAAACCAAAGGACTTATGCACACACTTCAACATGTATTTTATTCAGGATGACCTCCTGAAGCCTAAATAAGCATTAATTTGACCACACAACTCATTCCTATGAAGATACATTCAAACTCACAAAACACGCTCAGCTCGGGCTGAAAATGCATTTAAAGCAATAAAAACTCAAATTGAGTGTCACGCCTAAACCAAAGGACTTATGCACACACTTCAACATGGATTTTGTTCAAGATGACCTCCTGAAGCCTAAATGAGCAATAATTTGATTACACAACTCATTCCTATGAAGATACATTCAAACTCAAAAAACGTGCTCAGCTCGGGCTGAAAATGCATTTAAAGCAATAGAAACTCAAATTGAGTGTCACACCTAAACCAAAGGACTTATGCACACACTTCAACATGTATTTTGTTCAGGATGACCTCCTGAAGCCCATATGAGCATTAATTTGACCACACAACTCATTCCAATGAAGATACATTCAAACTCACAAAACGTGCTCAGCTCGGGCTGAAAATGCATTTAAAGCAATAAAAACTCAAATTGAGTGTCACGCCTAAACCAAAGGACTTATGCACACACTTCAACATGTATTTTGTTCACGATGACCACCTGAAGCCTAAATGAGCATTAATTTGACCACACAACTCATTCCTATGAAGATACATTCAAACTCACAAAACGTGCTCAACTCGGGCTGAAAATGCATTTAAAGCAATAAAAGCTCAAATTGAGTGTCACGCCTAAACCAAAGGACTTATGCACACACTTCAACATGTATTTTGTTCAGGATGACCTCCTGAAGCCCATATGAGCATTAATTTGACCACACAACTCATTCCTATGAAGATACATTCAAACACACAAAACGTGCTCAGCTCGGCCTGAAAATGCATTTAAAGCAATAAAAACTCAAATTGAGTGTCACGCCTAAACCAAAGGACTTATGCACACACTTCAACATGTATTTTGTTCAGGATGACCACCTGACGCCTAAATGAGCATTCATTTGACCACACAACTCATTCCTATGAAGATACATTCAAACACACAAAACGTGCTCAGCTCGGCCTGAAAATGCATTTAAAGCAATAAAAACTCAAATTGAGTGTCACGCCTAAACCAAAGGACTTATGCACACACTTCAACATGTGTTTTGTTCAGGATGACCTCCTGAAGCCTAAATGAGCAATAATTTGACCACACAACTCATTCCTATGAAGATACATTCAAACTCAAAAAAAGTGCTCAGCTCGGGCTGAAAATGCATTTAAAGCAATAAAAACTCAAATTGAGTGTCACGCCTAAACCAAAGGACTTATGCACACACTTCAACATGTATTTTGTTCAGGATGACCTCCTGAAGCCCATATGAGCATTAATTTGACCACACAACTCATTCCTATGAAGATACATTCAAACCCACAAAACGTGCTCAGCTCGGCCTGAAAATGCATTTAAAGCAATAAAAACTCAAATTGAGTGTCACGCCTAAACCAAAGGACTTATGCACACACTTCAACATGTATTTTGTTCAGGATGACCACCTGACGCCTAATTGAGCATTAATTTGACCACACAACTCATTCCTATGAAGATACATTCAAACTCACAAAACGCGCTCAGCTCGGGCTGAAAATGCATTTAAAGCAATAAAAACTCAAATTGAGTGTCACGCCTAAACCAAAGGACTTATGGACACACTTCAACATGTATTTTGTTCAGGATGACCTCCTGAAGCCCATATGATCATTAATTTGACCACACAACTCATTCTTATGAAGATACATTCAAACACACAAAACGTGCTCAGCTCGGCCTGAAAATGCATTTAAAGCAATAAAAACTCAAATTGAGTGTCACGCCTAAACCAAAGGACTTATGCACACACTTCAACATGTATTTTATTCAGGATGACCTCCTGAAGCCTAAATAAGCATTAATTTGACCACACAACTCATTCCTATGAAGATACATTCAAACTCACAAAACACGCTCAGCTCGGGCTGAAAATGCATTTAAAGCAATAAAAACTCAAATTGAGTGTCACGCCTAAACCAAAGGACTTATGCACACACTTCAACATGGATTTTGTTCAAGATGACCTCCTGAAGTCTAAATGAGCAATAATTTGATTACACAACTCATTCCTATGAAGATACATTCAAACTCAAAAAACGTGCTCAGCTCGGGCTGAAAATGCATTTAAAGCAATAAAAACTCAAATTGAGTGTCACACCTAAACCAAAGGACTTATGCACACACTTCAACATGTATTTTGTTCAGGATGACCTCCTGAAGCCCATATGAGCATTAATTTGACCACACAACTCATTCCTATGAAGATACATTCAAACTCACAAAACGTGCTCAGCTCGGGCTGAAAATGCATTTAAAGCAATAAAAACTCAAATTGAGTGTCACGCCTAAACCAAAGGACTTATGCACACACTTCAACATGTATTTTGTTCACGATGACCACCTGAAGCCTAAATGAGCATTAATTTGACCACACAACTCATTCCTATGAAGATACATTCAAACTCACAAAACGTGCTCAACTCGGGCTGAAAATGCATTTAAAGCAATAAAAGCTCAAATTGAGTGTCACGCCTAAACCAAAGGACTTATGCACACACTTCAACATGTATTTTGTTCAGGATGACCTCCTGAAGCCCATATGAGCATTAATTTGACCACACAACTCATTCCTATGAAGATACATTCAAACACACAAAACGTGCTCAGCTCGGCCTGAAAATGCATTTAAAGCAATAAAAACTCAAATTGAGTGTCACGCCTAAACCAAAGGACTTATGCACACACTTCAACATGTGTTTTGTTCAGGATGACCTCCTGAAGCCTAAATGAGCAATAATTTGACCACACAACTCATTCCTATGAAGATACATTCAAACTCAAAAAAAGTGCTCAGCTCGGGCTGAAAATGCATTTAAAGCAATAAAAACTCAAATTGAGTGTCACACCTAAACCAAAGGACTAATGCACACACTTCAACATGTATTTTGTTCAGGATGACCTCCTGAAGCCCATATGAGCATTAATTTGACCACACAACTCATTCCTATGAAGATACATTCAAACTCACAAAACGTGCTCAGCTCGGGCTGAAAATGCATTTAAAGCAATAAAAACTCAAATTGAGTGTCACGCCTAAACCAAAGGACTTATGCACACACTTCAACATGTATTTTGTTCACGATGACCACCTGAAGCCTAAATGAGCATTAATTTGACCACACAACTCATTCCTATGAAGATACATTCAAACTCACAAAACGCGCTCAACTCGGGCTGAAAATGCATTTAAAGCAATAAAAGCTCAAATTGAGTGTCACGCCTAAACCAAAGGACTTATGCACACACTTCAACATGTATTTTGTTCAGGATGACCTCCTGAAGCCCATATGAGCATTAATTTGACCACACAACTCATTCCTATGAGAATACATTCAAACTCACAAAACGCGCTCAACTCGGGCTGAAAATGCATTTAAAGCAATAAAAACTCAAATTGAGTGTCACGCCTAAACCAAAGGACTTATGCACACACTTCAACATGTATTTTGTTCAGGATGACCACCTGACGCCTAAATGAGCATTAATTTGACCACACAACTCATTCCTATGAAGATACATTCAAAGTCAGAAAGCGCGCTCAGCTCGGGCTGAAAATGCATTTAATTTAAAGCAATAAAAACTCAAATTGAGTGTCACGCCTAAACCAAAGGACTTATGCACACACTTCAACATGTATTTTGTTCAGGATGACCTCCTGAAGCCCATATGATCATTAATTTGACCACACAACTCATTCTTATGAAGATACATTCAAACACACAAAACGTGCTCAGCTCGGCCTGAAAATGCATTTAAAGCAATAAAAACTCAAATTGAGTGTCACGCCTAAACCAAAGGACTTATGCACACACTTCAACATGTATTTTGTTCAGGATGACCACCTGACGCCTAAATGAGCATTAATTTGACCACACAACTCATTCCTATGAAGATACATTCAAACTCACAAAACGCGCTCAGCTCGGGCTGAAAATGCATTTAAAGCAATAAAAACTCAAATTGAGTGTCACGCCTAAACCAAAGGACTTATGCACACACTTCAACATGTATTTTGTTCAGGGTGACCTCCTGAAGCCTAAATAAGCATTAATTTGACCACACAACTCATTCCTATGAAGATACATTCAAACTCACAAAACGCGCTCAGCTCGGGCTGAAAATGCATTTAAAGCAATAAAAACTCAAATTTAGTGTCACACCTAAACCAAAGGACTTATGCACACACTTCAACATGTATTTAGTTCAGGATGACATCCTGAAGCCCATATGAGCATTAATTTGTCTACACAACTCATTCCTATGAAGATACATTCAAACTCACAAAACGTGCTCAACTCGGGCTGAAAATGCATTTAAAGCAATAAAAACTCAAATTCAGTGTCACACCTAAACCAAAGGACTTATGCACACACTTTAACATGTATTTAGTTCAGGATGACATCCTGAAGCCCATATGAGCATTAATTTGTCTACACAACTCATTCCTATGAAGATACATTCAAACTCACAAAACGTGCTCAACTCGGGCTGAAAATGCATTTAAAGCAATAAAAACTCAAATTGAGTGCCACGCCTAAACCAAAGGACTTATGCACACACTTCAACATGTATTTTGTTCAGGATGACCTCCTGAAGCCCATATGAGCATTAATTTGACTACACAACTCATTCCTATGAAGATACATTCAAACTCACAAAATGTGCTCAGCTCGGGCTGAAAATGCATTTAAAGCAATAAAAACTCAAATTGAGTGTCACGCCTAAACCAAAGGACTTATGCACACACTTCAACATGTATTTTGTTCAGGATGACCACCTGACGCCTAAATGAGCATTAATTTGACCACACAACTCATTCCTATGAAGATACATTCAAAGTCAGAAAGTGCGCTCAGCTCGGGCTGAAAATGCATTTAATTTAAAGCAATAAAAACTCCAATTGAGTGTCACGCCTAAACCAAAGGACTTATGCACACACTTCAACATGTATTTAGTTCAGGATGACCACCTGAAGCCTAAATGAGCATTTATTTGACCACACAACTCATTCCTATGAAGATACATTCAAACTCACAAAACGTGCTCAGCTCGGGCTGAAAATGCATTTAAAGCAATAAAAACTCAAATTGAGTGTCACACCTAAACCAAAGGACTTATGCACACATTTCAACATGTATTTTGTTCAGGATGACCTTCTGAACCCCATATGAGCATTAATTTGACTACACAACTCATTCCTATGAAGATACATTCAAACTCACAAAACGTGCTCAGCTCGGGCTGAAAATGCATTTAAAGCAATAAAAACTCAAATTGAGTGTCACGCCTAAACCAAAGGACTTATGCACACACTTCAACATGTATTTTATTCAGGATGACCTCCTGAAGCCTAAATAAGCATTAATTTGACCACACAACTCATTCCTATGAAGATACATTCAAACTCACAAAACACGCTCAGCTCGGGCTGAAAATGCATTTAAAGCAATAAAAACTCAAATTGAGTGTCACGCCTAAACCAAAGGACTTATGCACACACTTCAACATGGATTTTGTTCAAGATGACCTCCTGAAGCCTAAATGAGCAATAATTTGATTACACAACTCATTCCTATGAAGATACATTCAAACTCAAAAAACGTGCTCAGCTCGGGCTGAAAATGCATTTAAAGCAATAAAAACTCAAATTGAGTGTCACACCTAAACCAAAGGACTTATGCACACACTTCAACATGTATTTTGTTCAGGATGACCTCCTGAAGCCCATATGAGCATTAATTTGACCACACAACTCATTCCTATGAAGATACATTCAAACTCACAAAACGTGCTCAGCTCGGGCTGAAAATGCATTTAAAGCAATAAAAACTCAAATTGAGTGTCACGCCTAAACCAAAGGACTTATGCACACACTTCAACATGTATTTTGTTCACGATGACCACCTGAAGCCTAAATGAGCATTAATTTGACCACACAACTCATTCCTATGAAGATACATTCAAACTCACAAAACGTGCTCAACTCGGGCTGAAAATGCATTTAAAGCAATAAAAGCTCAAATTGAGTGTCACGCCTAAACCAAAGGACTTATGCACACACTTCAACATGTATTTTGTTCAGGATGACCTCCTGAAGCCCATATGAGCATTAATTTGACCACACAACTCATTCCTATGAAGATACATTCAAACACACAAAACGTGCTCAGCTCGGCCTGAAAATGCATTTAAAGCAATAAAAACTCAAATTGAGTGTCACGCCTAAACCAAAGAACTTATGCACACACTTCAACATGTATTTTGTTCAGGATGACCACCTGACGCCTAAATGAGCATTCATTTGACCACACAACTCATTCCTATGAAGATACATTCAAACACACAAAACGTGCTCAGCTCGGCCTGAAAATGCATTTAAAGCAATAAAAACTCAAATTGAGTGTCACGCCTAAACCAAAGGACTTATGCACACACTTCAACATGTGTTTTGTTCAGGATGACCTCCTGAAGCCTAAATGAGCAATAATTTGACCACACAACTCATTCCTATGAAGATACATTCAAACTCAAAAAAAGTGCTCAGCTCGGGCTGAAAATGCATTTAAAGCAATAAAAACTCAAATTGAGTGTCACGCCTAAACCAAAGGACTTATGCACACACTTCAACATGTATTTTGTTCAGGATGACCTCCTGAAGCCCATATGAGCATTAATTTGACCACACAACTCATTCCTATGAAGATACATTCAAACCCACAAAACGTGCTCAGCTCGGCCTGAAAATGCATTTAAAGCAATAAAAACTCAAATTGAGTGTCACGCCTAAACCAAAGGACTTATGCACACACTTCAACATGTATTTTGTTCAGGATGACCACCTGACGCCTAATTGAGCATTAATTTGACCACACAACTCATTCCTATGAAGATACATTCAAACTCACAAAACGCGCTCAGCTCGGGCTGAAAATGCATTTAAAGCAATAAAAACTCAAATTGAGTGTCACGCCTAAACCAAAGGACTTATGGACACACTTCAACATGTATTTTGTTCAGGATGACCTCCTGAAGCCCATATGATCATTAATTTGACCACACAACTCATTCTTATGAAGATACATTCAAACACACAAAACGTGCTCAGCTCGGCCTGAAAATGCATTTAAAGCAATAAAAACTCAAATTGAGTGTCACGCCTAAACCAAAGGACTTATGCACACACTTCAACATGTATTTTGTTCAGGATGACCACCTGACGCCTAAATGAGCATTAATTTGACCACACAACTCATTCCTATGAAGATACATTCAAACTCACAAAACGCGCTCAGCTCGGGCTGAAAATGCATTTAAAGCAATAAAAACTCAAATTGAGTGTCACGCCTAAACCAAAGGACTTATGCACACACTTCAACATGTATTTTGTTCAGGGTGACCTCCTGAAGCCTAAATAAGCATTCATTTGACCACACAACTCATTCCTATGAAGATACATTCAAACTCACAAAACGCGCTCAGCTCGGGCTGAAAATGCATTTAAAGCAATAAAAACTCAAATTTAGTGTCACACCTAAACCAAAGGACTTATGCACACACTTCAACATGTATTTAGTTCAGGATGACATCCTGAAGCCCATATGAGCATTAATTTGTCTACACAACTCATTCCTATGAAGATACATTCAAACTCACAAAACGTGCTCAACTCGGGCTGAAAATGCATTTAAAGCAATAAAAACTCAAATTCAGTGTCACACCTAAACCAAAGGACTTATGCACACACTTCAACATGTATTTAGTTCAGGATGACATCCTGAAGCCCATATGAGCATTAATTTGTCTACACAACTCATTCCTATGAAGATACATTCAAACTCACAAAACGTGCTCAATTCGGGCTGAAAATGCATTTAAAGCAATAAAAACTCAAATTGAGTGCCACGCCTAAACCAAAGGACTTATGCACACACTTCAACATGTATTTTGTTCAGGATGACCTCCTGAAGCCCATATGAGCATTAATTTGACTACACAACTCATTCCTATGAAGATACATTCAAACTCACAAAATGTGCTCAGCTCGGGCTGAAAATGCATTTAAAGCAATAAAAACTCAAATTGAGTGTCACGCCTAAACCAAAGGACTTATGCACACACTTCAACATGTATTTTGTTCAGGATGACCACCTGACGCCTAAATGAGCATTAATTTGACCACACAACTCATTCCTATGAAGATACATTCAAAGTCAGAAAGCGCGCTCAGCTCGGGCTGAAAATGCATTTAAAGCAATAAAAACTCAAATTGAGTGTCACGCCTAAACCAAAGGACTTATGCACACACTTCAACATGTATTTTGTTCAGGATGACCTCCTGAAGCCTAAATCAGCAATAATTTGACCACACAACTCATTCCTATGAAGATACATTCAAAGTCAGAAAGTGCGCTCAGCTCGGGCTGAAAATGCATTTAATTTAAAGCAATAAAAACTCCAATTGAGTGTCACGCCTAAACCAAAGGACTTATGCACACACTTCAACATGTATTTAGTTCAGGATGACCACCTGAAGCCTAAATGAGCATTAATTTGACCACACAACTCATTCCTATGAAGATACATTCAAACTCACAAAACGTGCTCAGCTCGGGCTGAAAATGCATTTAAAGCAATAAAAACTCAAATTGAGTGTCACACCTAAACCAAAGGACTTATGCACACATTTCAACATGTATTTTGTTCAGGATGACCTTCTGAACCCCATATGAGCATTAATTTGACTACACAACTCATTCCTATGAAGATACATTCAAACTCACAAAACGTGCTCAGCTCGGGCTGAAAATGCATTTAAAGCAATAAAAACTCAAATTGAGTGTCACGCCTAAACCAAAGGACTTATGCACACACTTCAACATGTATTTTATTCAGGATGACCTCCTGAAGCCTAAATAAGCATTAATTTGACCACACAACTCATTCCTATGAAGATACATTCAAACTCACAAAACACGCTCAGCTCGGGCTGAAAATGCATTTAAAGCAATAAAAACTCAAATTGAGTGTCACGCCTAAACCAAAGGACTTATGCACACACTTCAACATGGATTTTGTTCAAGATGACCTCCTGAAGCCTAAATGAGCAATAATTTGATTACACAACTCATTCCTATGAAGATACATTCAAACTCAAAAAACGTGCTCAGCTCGGGCTGAAAATGCATTTAAAGCAATAAAAACTCAAATTGAGTGTCACACCTAAACCAAAGGACTTATGCACACACTTCAACATGTATTTTGTTCAGGATGACCTCCTGAAGCCCATATGAGCATTAATTTGACCACACAACTCATTCCTATGAAGATACATTCAAACTCACAAAACGTGCTCAGCTCGGGCTGAAAATGCATTTAAAGCAATAAAAACTCAAATTGAGTGTCACGCCTAAACCAAAGGACTTATGCACACACTTCAACATGTATTTTGTTCACGATGACCACCTGAAGCCTAAATGAGCATTAATTTGACCACACAACTCATTCCTATGAAGATACATTCAAACTCACAAAACGTGCTCAACTCGGGCTGAAAATGCATTTAAAGCAATAAAAGCTCAAATTGAGTGTCACGCCTAAACCAAAGGACTTATGCACACACTTCAACATGTATTTTGTTCAGGATGACCTCCTGAAGCCCATATGAGCATTAATTTGACCACACAACTCATTCCTATGAAGATACATTCAAACACACAAAACGTGCTCAGCTCGGCCTGAAAATGCATTTAAAGCAATAAAAACTCAAATTGAGTGTCACGCCTAAACCAAAGGACTTATGCACACACTTCAACATGTGTTTTGTTCAGGATGACCTCCTGAAGCCTAAATGAGCAATAATTTGACCACACAACTCATTCCTATGAAGATACATTCAAACTCAAAAAAAGTGCTCAGCTCGGGCTGAAAATGCATTTAAAGCAATAAAAACTCAAATTGAGTGTCACACCTAAACCAAAGGACTAATGCACACACTTCAACATGTATTTTGTTCAGGATGACCTCCTGAAGCCCATATGAGCATTAATTTGACCACACAACTCATTCCTATGAAGATACATTCAAACTCACAAAACGTGCTCAGCTCGGGCTGAAAATGCATTTAAAGCAATAAAAACTCAAATTGAGTGTCACGCCTAAACCAAAGGACTTATGCACACACTTCAACATGTATTTTGTTCACGATGACCACCTGAAGCCTAAATGAGCATTAATTTGACCACACAACTCATTCCTATGAAGATACATTCAAACTCACAAAACGCGCTCAACTCGGGCTGAAAATGCATTTAAAGCAATAAAAGCTCAAATTGAGTGTCACGCCTAAACCAAAGGACTTATGCACACACTTCAACATGTATTTTGTTCAGGATGACCTCCTGAAGCCCATATGAGCATTAATTTGACCACACAACTCATTCCTATGAGAATACATTCAAACTCACAAAACGCGCTCAACTCGGGCTGAAAATGCATTTAAAGCAATAAAAACTCAAATTGAGTGTCACGCCTAAACCAAAGGACTTATGCACACACTTCAACATGTATTTTGTTCAGGATGACCACCTGACGCCTAAATGAGCATTAATTTGACCACACAACTCATTCCTATGAAGATACATTCAAAGTCAGAAAGCGCGCTCAGCTCGGGCTGAAAATGCATTTAATTTAAAGCAATAAAAACTCAAATTGAGTGTCACGCCTAAACCAAAGGACTTATGCACACACTTCAACATGTATTTTGTTCAAGTTGACCTCCTGAAGCCCATATGATCATTAATTTGACCACACAACTCATTCTTATGAAGATACATTCAAACACACAAAACGTGCTCAGCTCGGCCTGAAAATGCATTTAAAGCAATAAAAACTCAAATTGAGTGTCACGCCTAAACCAAAGGACTTATGCACACACTTCAACATGTATTTTGTTCAGGATGACCACCTGACGCCTAAATGAGCATTAATTTGACCACACAACTCATTCCTATGAAGATACATTCAAACTCACAAAACGCGCTCAGCTCGGGCTGAAAATGCATTTAAAGCAATAAAAACTCAAATTGAGTGTCACGCCTAAACCAAAGGACTTATGCACACACTTCAACATGTATTTTGTTCAGGGTGACCTCCTGAAGCCTAAATAAGCATTAATTTGACCACACAACTCATTCCTATGAAGATACATTCAAACTCACAAAACGCGCTCAGCTCGGGCTGAAAATGCATTTAAAGCAATAAAAACTCAAATTTAGTGTCACACCTAAACCAAAGGACTTATGCACACACTTCAACATGTATTTAGTTCAGCATGACATCCTGAAGCCCATATGAGCATTAATTTGTCTACACAACTCATTCCTATGAAGATACATTCAAACTCACAAAACGTGCTCAACTCGGGCTGAAAATGCATTTAAAGCAATAAAAACTCAAATTCAGTGTCACACCTAAACCAAAGGACTTATGCACACACTTTAACATGTATTTAGTTCAGGATGACATCCTGAAGCCCATATGAGCATTAATTTGTCTACACAACTCATTCCTATGAAGATACATTCAAACTCACAAAACGTGCTCAACTCGGGCTGAAAATGCATTTAAAGCAATAAAAACTCAAATTGAGTGCCACGCCTAAACCAAAGGACTTATGCACACACTTCAACATGTATTTTGTTCAGGATGACCTCCTGAAGCCCATATGAGCATTAATTTGACTACACAACTCATTCCTATGAAGATACATTCAAATTCACAAAATGTGCTCAGCTCGGGCTGAAAATGCATTTAAAGCAATAAAAACTCAAATTGAGTGTCACGCCTAAACCAAAGGACTTATGCACACACTTCAACATGTATTTTGTTCAGGATGACCACCTGACGCCTAAATGAGCATTAATTTGACCACACAACTCATTCCTATGAAGATACATTCTAAGTCAGAAAGTGCGCTCAGCTCGGGCTGAAAATGCATTTAATTTAAAGCAATAAAAACTCCAATTGAGTGTCACGCCTAAACCAAAGGACTTATGCACACACTTCAACATGTATTTAGTTCAGGATGACCACCTGAAGCCTAAATGAGCATTTATTTGACCACACAACTCATTCCTATGAAGATACATTCAAACTCACAAAACGTGCTCAGCTCGGGCTGAAAATGCATTTAAAGCAATAAAAACTCAAATTGAGTGTCACACCTAAACCAAAGGACTTATGCACACATTTCAACATGTATTTTGTTCAGGATGACCTTCTGAACCCCATATGAGCATTAATTTGACTACACAACTCATTCCTATGAAGATACATTCAAACTCACAAAACGTGCTCAGCTCGGGCTGAAAATGCATTTAAAGCAATAAAAACTCAAATTGAGTGTCACGCCTAAACCAAAGGACTTATGCACACACTTCAACATGTATTTTATTCAGGATGACCTCCTGAAGCCTAAATGAGCAATAATTTGATTACACAACTCATTCCTATGAAGATACATTCAAACTCAAA
The DNA here is from genome assembly GCF_054856545.1 of Hippocampus guttulatus. Classification (NCBI taxonomy): domain Eukaryota; kingdom Metazoa; phylum Chordata; class Actinopteri; order Syngnathiformes; family Syngnathidae; genus Hippocampus; species Hippocampus guttulatus. The sequence continues at coordinate 367,537 of NC_141271.1, forward strand.
AAACGTGCTCAGCTCGGGCTGAAAATGCATTTAAAGCAATAAAAACTCAAATTGAGTGTCACACCTAAACCAAAGGACTTATGCACACACTTCAACATGTATTTTGTTCAGGATGACCTCCTGAAGCCCATATGAGCATTAATTTGACCACACAACTCATTCCTATGAAGATACATTCAAACTCACAAAACGTGCTCAGCTCGGGCTGAAAATGCATTTAAAGCAATAAAAACTCAAATTGAGTGTCACACCTAAACCAAAGGACTTATGCACACACTTCAACATGTATTTTGTTCACGATGACCACCTGAAGCCTAAATGAGCATTAATTTGACCACACAACTCATTCCTATGAAGATACATTCAAACTCACAAAACGTGCTCAACTCGGGCTGAAAATGCATTTAAAGCAATAAAAGCTCAAATTGAGTGTCACGCCTAAACCAAAGGACTTATGCACACACTTCAACATGTATTTTGTTCAGGATGACCTCCTGAAGCCCATATGAGCATTAATTTGACCACACAACTCATTCCTATGAAGATACATTCAAACACACAAAACGTGCTCAGCTCGGCCTGAAAATGCATTTAAAGCAATAAAAACTCAAATTGAGTGTCACGCCTAAACCAAAGAACTTATGCACACACTTCAACATGTATTTTGTTCAGGATGACCACCTGACGCCTAAATGAGCATTCATTTGACCACACAACTCATTCCTATGAAGATACATTCAAACACACAAAACGTGCTCAGCTCGGCCTGAAAATGCATTTAAAGCAATAAAAACTCAAATTGAGTGTCACGCCTAAACCAAAGGACTTATGCACACACTTCAACATGTGTTTTGTTCAGGATGACCTCCTGAAGCCTAAATGAGCAATAATTTGACCACACAACTCATTCCTATGAAGATACATTCAAACTCAAAAAAAGTGCTCAGCTCGGGCTGAAAATGCATTTAAAGCAATAAAAACTCAAATTGAGTGTCACGCCTAAACCAAAGGACTTATGCACACACTTCAACATGTATTTTGTTCAGGATGACCTCCTGAAGCCCATATGAGCATTAATTTGACCACACAACTCATTCCTATGAAGATACATTCAAACCCACAAAACGTGCTCAGCTCGGCCTGAAAATGCATTTAAAGCAATAAAAACTCAAATTGAGTGTCACGCCTAAACCAAAGGACTTATGCACACACTTCAACATGTATTTTGTTCAGGATGACCACCTTACGCCTAATTGAGCATTAATTTGACCACACAACTCATTCCTATGAAGATACATTCAAACTCACAAAACGCGCTCAGCTCGGGCTGAAAATGCATTTAAAGCAATAAAAACTCAAATTGAGTGTCACGCCTAAACCAAAGGACTTATGGACACACTTCAACATGTATTTTGTTCAGGATGACCTCCTGAAGCCCATATGATCATTAATTTGACCACACAACTCATTCTTATGAAGATACATTCAAACACACAAAACGTGCTCAGCTCGGCCTGAAAATGCATTTAAAGCAATAAAAACTCAAATTGAGTGTCACGCCTAAACCAAAGGACTTATGCACACACTTCAACATGTATTTTGTTCAGGATGACCACCTGACGCCTAAATGAGCATTAATTTGACCACACAACTCATTCCTATGAAGATACATTCAAACTCACAAAACGCGCTCAGCTCGGGCTGAAAATGCATTTAAAGCAATAAAAACTCAAATTGAGTGTCACGCCTAAACCAAAGGACTTATGCACACACTTCAACATGTATTTTGTTCAGGGTGACCTCCTGAAGCCTAAATAAGCATTCATTTGACCACACAACTCATTCCTATGAAGATACATTCAAACTCACAAAACGCGCTCAGCTCGGGCTGAAAATGCATTTAAAGCAATAAAAACTCAAATTTAGTGTCACACCTAAACCAAAGGACTTATGCACACACTTCAACATGTATTTAGTTCAGGATGACATCCTGAAGCCCATATGAGCATTAATTTGTCTACACAACTCATTCCTATGAAGATACATTCAAACTCACAAAACGTGCTCAACTCGGGCTGAAAATGCATTTAAAGCAATAAAAACTCAAATTCAGTGTCACACCTAAACCAAAGGACTTATGCACACACTTCAACATGTATTTAGTTCAGGATGACATCCTGAAGCCCATATGAGCATTAATTTGTCTACACAACTCATTCCTATGAAGATACATTCAAACTCACAAAACGTGCTCAATTCGGGCTGAAAATGCATTTAAAGCAATAAAAACTCAAATTGAGTGCCACGCCTAAACCAAAGGACTTATGCACACACTTCAACATGTATTTTGTTCAGGATGACCTCCTGAAGCCCATATGAGCATTAATTTGACTACACAACTCATTCCTATGAAGATACATTCAAACTCACAAAATGTGCTCAGCTCGGGCTGAAAATGCATTTAAAGCAATAAAAACTCAAATTGAGTGTCACGCCTAAACCAAAGGACTTATGCACACACTTCAACATGTATTTTGTTCAGGATGACCACCTGACGCCTAAATGAGCATTAATTTGACCACACAACTCATTCCTATGAAGATACATTCAAAGTCAGAAAGCGCGCTCAGCTCGGGCTGAAAATGCATTTAAAGCAATAAAAACTCAAATTGAGTGTCACGCCTAAACCAAAGGACTTATGCACACACTTCAACATGTATTTTGTTCAGGATGACCTCCTGAAGCCTAAATCAGCAATAATTTGACCACACAACTCATTCCTATGAAGATACATTCAAAGTCAGAAAGTGCGCTCAGCTCGGGCTGAAAATGCATTTAATTTAAAGCAATAAAAACTCCAATTGAGTGTCACGCCTAAACCAAAGGACTTATGCACACACTTCAACATGTATTTAGTTCAGGATGACCACCTGAAGCCTAAATGAGCATTAATTTGACCACACAACTCATTCCTATGAAGATACATTCAAACTCACAAAACGTGCTCAGCTCGGGCTGAAAATGCATTTAAAGCAATAAAAACTCAAATTGAGTGTCACACCTAAACCAAAGGACTTATGCACACATTTCAACATGTATTTTGTTCAGGATGACCTTCTGAACCCCATATGAGCATTAATTTGACTACACAACTCATTCCTATGAAGATACATTCAAACTCACAAAACGTGCTCAGCTCGGGCTGAAAATGCATTTAAAGCAATAAAAACTCAAATTGAGTGTCACGCCTAAACCAAAGGACTTATGCACACACTTCAACATGTATTTTATTCAGGATGACCTCCTGAAGCCTAAATAAGCATTAATTTGACCACACAACTCATTCCTATGAAGATACATTCAAACTCACAAAACACGCTCAGCTCGGGCTGAAAATGCATTTAAAGCAATAAAAACTCAAATTGAGTGTCACGCCTAAACCAAAGGACTTATGCACACACTTCAACATGGATTTTGTTCAAGATGACCTCCTGAAGCCTAAATGAGCAATAATTTGATTACACAACTCATTCCTATGAAGATACATTCAAACTCAAAAAACGTGCTCAGCTCGGGCTGAAAATGCATTTAAAGCAATAAAAACTCAAATTGAGTGTCACACCTAAACCAAAGGACTTATGCACACACTTCAACATGTATTTTGTTCAGGATGACCTCCTGAAGCCCATATGAGCATTAATTTGACCACACAACTCATTCCTATGAAGATACATTCAAACTCACAAAACGTGCTCAGCTCGGGCTGAAAATGCATTTAAAGCAATAAAAACTCAAATTGAGTGTCACGCCTAAACCAAAGGACTTATGCACACACTTCAACATGTATTTTGTTCACGATGACCACCTGAAGCCTAAATGAGCATTAATTTGACCACACAACTCATTCCTATGAAGATACATTCAAACTCACAAAACGTGCTCAACTCGGGCTGAAAATGCATTTAAAGCAATAAAAGCTCAAATTGAGTGTCACGCCTAAACCAAAGGACTTATGCACACACTTCAACATGTATTTTGTTCAGGATGACCTCCTGAAGCCCATATGAGCATTAATTTGACCACACAACTCATTCCTATGAAGATACATTCAAACACACAAAACGTGCTCAGCTCGGCCTGAAAATGCATTTAAAGCAATAAAAACTCAAATTGAGTGTCACGCCTAAACCAAAGGACTTATGCACACACTTCAACATGTGTTTTGTTCAGGATGACCTCCTGAAGCCTAAATGAGCAATAATTTGACCACACAACTCATTCCTATGAAGATACATTCAAACTCAAAAAAAGTGCTCAGCTCGGGCTGAAAATGCATTTAAAGCAATAAAAACTCAAATTGAGTGTCACACCTAAACCAAAGGACTAATGCACACACTTCAACATGTATTTTGTTCAGGATGACCTCCTGAAGCCCATATGAGCATTAATTTGACCACACAACTCATTCCTATGAAGATACATTCAAACTCACAAAACGTGCTCAGCTCGGGCTGAAAATGCATTTAAAGCAATAAAAACTCAAATTGAGTGTCACGCCTAAACCAAAGGACTTATGCACACACTTCAACATGTATTTTGTTCACGATGACCACCTGAAGCCTAAATGAGCATTAATTTGACCACACAACTCATTCCTATGAAGATACATTCAAACTCACAAAACGCGCTCAACTCGGGCTGAAAATGCATTTAAAGCAATAAAAGCTCAAATTGAGTGTCACGCCTAAACCAAAGGACTTATGCACACACTTCAACATGTATTTTGTTCAGGATGACCTCCTGAAGCCCATATGAGCATTAATTTGACCACACAACTCATTCCTATGAGAATACATTCAAACTCACAAAACGCGCTCAACTCGGGCTGAAAATGCATTTAAAGCAATAAAAACTCAAATTGAGTGTCACGCCTAAACCAAAGGACTTATGCACACACTTCAACATGTATTTTGTTCAGGATGACCACCTGACGCCTAAATGAGCATTAATTTGACCACACAACTCATTCCTATGAAGATACATTCAAAGTCAGAAAGCGCGCTCAGCTCGGGCTGAAAATGCATTTAATTTAAAGCAATAAAAACTCAAATTGAGTGTCACGCCTAAACCAAAGGACTTATGCACACACTTCAACATGTATTTTGTTCAGGTTGACCTCCTGAAGCCCATATGATCATTAATTTGACCACACAACTCATTCTTATGAAGATACATTCAAACACACAAAACGTGCTCAGCTCGGCCTGAAAATGCATTTAAAGCAATAAAAACTCAAATTGAGTGTCACGCCTAAACCAAAGGACTTATGCACACACTTCAACATGTATTTTGTTCAGGATGACCACCTGACGCCTAAATGAGCATTAATTTGACCACACAACTCATTCCTATGAAGATACATTCAAACTCACAAAACGCGCTCAGCTCGGGCTGAAAATGCATTTAAAGCAATAAAAACTCAAATTGAGTGTCACGCCTAAACCAAAGGACTTATGCACACACTTCAACATGTATTTTGTTCAGGGTGACCTCCTGAAGCCTAAATAAGCATTAATTTGACCACACAACTCATTCCTATGAAGATACATTCAAACTCACAAAACGCGCTCAGCTCGGGCTGAAAATGCATTTAAAGCAATAAAAACTCAAATTTAGTGTCACACCTAAACCAAAGGACTTATGCACACACTTCAACATGTATTTAGTTCAGCATGACATCCTGAAGCCCATATGAGCATTAATTTGTCTACACAACTCATTCCTATGAAGATACATTCAAACTCACAAAACGTGCTCAACTCGGGCTGAAAATGCATTTAAAGCAATAAAAACTCAAATTCAGTGTCACACCTAAACCAAAGGACTTATGCACACACTTTAACATGTATTTAGTTCAGGATGACATCCTGAAGCCCATATGAGCATTAATTTGTCTACACAACTCATTCCTATGAAGATACATTCAAACTCACAAAACGTGCTCAACTCGGGCTGAAAATGCATTTAAAGCAATAAAAACTCAAATTGAGTGCCACGCCTAAACCAAAGGACTTATGCACACACTTCAACATGTATTTTGTTCAGGATGACCTCCTGAAGCCCATATGAGCATTAATTTGACTACACAACTCATTCCTATGAAGATACATTCAAATTCACAAAATGTGCTCAGCTCGGGCTGAAAATGCATTTAAAGCAATAAAAACTCAAATTGAGTGTCACGCCTAAACCAAAGGACTTATGCACACACTTCAACATGTATTTTGTTCAGGATGACCACCTGACGCCTAAATGAGCATTAATTTGACCACACAACTCATTCCTATGAAGATACATTCTAAGTCAGAAAGTGCGCTCAGCTCGGGCTGAAAATGCATTTAATTTAAAGCAATAAAAACTCCAATTGAGTGTCACGCCTAAACCAAAGGACTTATGCACACACTTCAACATGTATTTAGTTCAGGATGACCACCTGAAGCCTAAATGAGCATTTATTTGACCACACAACTCATTCCTATGAAGATACATTCAAACTCACAAAACGTGCTCAGCTCGGGCTGAAAATGCATTTAAAGCAATAAAAACTCAAATTGAGTGTCACACCTAAACCAAAGGACTTATGCACACATTTCAACATGTATTTTGTTCAGGATGACCTTCTGAACCCCATATGAGCATTAATTTGACTACACAACTCATTCCTATGAAGATACATTCAAACTCACAAAACGTGCTCAGCTCGGGCTGAAAATGCATTTAAAGCAATAAAAACTCAAATTGAGTGTCACGCCTAAACCAAAGGACTTATGCACACACTTCAACATGTATTTTATTCAGGATGACCTCCTGAAGCCTAAATAAGCATTAATTTGACCACACAACTCATTCCTATGAAGATACATTCAAACTCACAAAACACGCTCAGCTCGGGCTGAAAATGCATTTAAAGCAATAAAAACTCAAATTGAGTGTCACGCCTAAACCAAAGGACTTATGCACACACTTCAACATGGATTTTGTTCAAGATGACCTCCTGAAGCCTAAATGAGCAATAATTTGATTACACAACTCATTCCTATGAAGATACATTCAAACTCAAAAAACGTGCTCAGCTCGGGCTGAAAATGCATTTAAAGCAATAAAAACTCAAATTGAGTGTCACACCTAAACCAAAGGACTTATGCACACACTTCAACATGTATTTTGTTCAGGATGACCTCCTGAAGCCCATATGAGCATTAATTTGACCACACAACTCATTCCTATGAAGATACATTCAAACTCACAAAACGTGCTCAGCTCGGGCTGAAAATGCATTTAAAGCAATAAAAACTCAAATTGAGTGTCACGCCTAAACCAAAGGACTTATGCACACACTTCAACATGTATTTTGTTCACGATGACCACCTGAAGCCTAAATGAGCATTAATTTGACCACACAACTCATTCCTATGAAGATACATTCAAACTCACAAAACGTGCTCAACTCGGGCTGAAAATGCATTTAAAGCAATAAAAGCTCAAATTGAGTGTCACGCCTAAACCAAAGGACTTATGCACACACTTCAACATGTATTTTGTTCAGGATGACCTCCTGAAGCCCATATGAGCATTAATTTGACCACACAACTCATTCCTATGAAGATACATTCAAACACACAAAACGTGCTCAGCTCGGCCTGAAAATGCATTTAAAGCAATAAAAACTCAAATTGAGTGTCACGCCTAAACCAAAGGACTCATGCACACACTTCAACATGTGTTTTGTTCAGGATGACCTCCTGAAGCCTAAATGAGCAATAATTTGACCACACAACTCATTCCTATGAAGATACATTCAAACTCAAAAAAAGTGCTCAGCTCGGGCTGAAAATGCATTTAAAGCAATAAAAACTCAAATTGAGTGTCACACCTAAACCAAAGGACTTATGCACACACTTCAACATGTATTTTGTTCAGGATGATCTCCTGAAGCCCATATGAGCATTAATTTGACCACACAACTCATTCCTATGAAGATACATTCAAACTCACAAAACGTGCTCAGCTCGGGCTGAAAATGCATTTAAAGCAATAAAAACTCAAATTGAGTGTCACGCCTAAACCAAAGGACTTATGCACACACTTCAACATGTATTTTGTTCACGATGACCACCTGAAGCCTAAATGAGCATTAATTTGACCACACAACTCATTCCTATGAAGATACATTCAAACTCACAAAACGCGCTCAACTCGGGCTGAAAATGCATTTAAAGCAATAAAAGCTCAAATTGAGTGTCACGCCTAAACCAAAGGACTTATGCACACACTTAAACATGTATTTTGTTCAGGATGACCTCCTGAAGCCCATATGAGCATTAATTTGACCACACAACTCATTCCTATGAGAATACATTCAAACTCACAAAACGCGCTCAACTCGGGCTGAAAATGCATTTAAAGCAATAAAAACTCAAATTGAGTGTCACGCCTAAACCAAAGGACTTATGCACACACTTCAACATGTATTTTGTTCAGGATGACCACCTGACGCCTAAATGAGCATTAATTTGACCACACAACTCATTCCTATGAAGATACATTCAAAGTCAGAAAGCGCGCTCAGCTCGGGCTGAAAATGCATTTAATTTAAAGCAATAAAAACTCAAATTGAGTGTCACGCCTAAACCAAAGGACTTATGCACACACTTCAACATGTATTTAGTTCAGGATGACCACCTGAAGCCTAAATGAGCATTAATTTGACTACACAACTTATTCCTATGAAGATACATTCAAACTCACAAAACGTGCTCAGCTCGGGCTGAAAATGCATTTAAAGCAATTAAAACTCAAATTGTGTGTGACACACCTAAACCAAAGGACTTATGCACACACTTCAACATGTATTTTGTTCAGGATGACCACCTGAAGCCTAAATGAGCATTAATTTGACCACACAACTCATTCCTATGAAGATACATTCAAACTCACAAAACTTGCTCAGCTCGGGCTGAAAATGCATTTAAAGCAATAAAAACTCAAATTGAGTGTCACGCCTAAACCAAAGGACTTATGCACACACTTCAACATGTATTTTGTTCAGGATGACCTCCTTAAGCCTAAATGAGCAATAATTTGACCACACAACTCATTCCTATGAAGATACATTCAAACTCAAAAAACGTGCTCAGCTCGGTCTGAAAATGCATTTAAAGCAATAAAAACTCAAATTGAGTGTCACACCTAAACCAAAGGACTTATGCACACACTTCAACATGTATTTTGTTCAGGATGACCTCCTGAAGCCCATATGAGCATTAATTTGACCACACAACTCATTCCTATGAAGATACATTCAAACTCACAAAACGTGCTCAGCTCGGGATGAAAATGCATTTAAAGCAATAAAAACTCAAATTGAGTGTCACGCCTAAACCAAAGGACTTATGCACACACTTCAACATGTATTTAGTTCAGGATGACCACCTGAAGCCTAAATGAGCATTAATTTGACCACACAACTCATTCCTATGAAGATACATTCAAACTCACAAAACGTGCTCAACTCAGGCTGAAAATGCATTTAAAGCAATAAAAACTCAAATTGAGTGTCACGCCTAAACCAAAGGACTTATGCACACACTTCAACATGTATTTTGTTCAGGATGACCTCCTGAAGCCCATATGAGCATTAATTTGACCACACAACTCATTCCTATGAAGATACATTCAAACACACAAAACGTGCTCAGCTCGGCCTGAAAATGCATTTAAAGCAATAAAAACTCAAATTGAGTGTCACGCCTAAACCAAAGGACTTATGCACACACTTCAACATGTATTTTGTTCAGGATGACAACCTGACGCCTAATTGAGCATTAATTTTACCACACAACTCATTCCTATGAAGATACATTCAAACTCACAAAACGCGCTCAGCTCGGGCTGAAAATGCATTTAAAGCAATAAAAACTCAAATTGAGTGTCACACCTAAACCAAAGGACTTATGCACACACTTCAACATGTATTTTGTTCAGGATGACCTCCTGAAGCCCATATGAGCATTAATTTGACCACACAACTCATTCCTATGAAGATACATTCAAACTCACAAAACGTGCTCAGCTCGGGCTGAAAATGCATTTAATTTAAAGCAATAAAAACTCAAATTGAGTGTCACGCCTAAACCAAAGGACTTATGCACACACTTCAACATGTATTTTGTTCAGGATGACCTCCTGAAGCCTAAATAAGCATTAATTTGACCACACAACTCATTCCTATGAAGATACATTCAAACTCACAAAACGCGCTCAGCTCGGGCTGAAAATGCATTTAAAGCAATAAAAACTCAAATTGAGTGTCACACCTAAACCAAAGGACTTATGCACACACGTCAACATGTATTTTGTTCAGGATGACCTCCTGAAGCCTAAATCAGCAATAATTTCACCACACAACTCATTCCTATGAAGATACATTCAAAGTCAGAAAGCGCGCTCAGCTCGGGCTGAAAATGCATTTAATTTAGTTAGTTAGTTAGTTAGTTAGTTCCGCCCGCTCCTATTTGGAACATTGGGCGACGAGCCTCCTCCATTTGTTCCGGTCACTGGCGACCTTTCTTGCTCCATGCCAGCTGACACCCATCTCACTGAGGTCTTCTTTGGCAGTCTGTCTCCACGTCTTCTTTGGCCTACCTCTCTTCCTCTTTCCACCCTCTGGCATCCAGTCCATGGCCACACTTGCTGGTCTCTCTCTTGGCAGCCGGAGTACGTGGCTGATCATTTTCCTTCTCCTTTCAGAGACAATGTCTGACAGTTCAGCCACTCCTGCCCTCTTCATCACCTCCTCGTTGGTGATGTGGTCTCTCCATGAGATCCTCAGGATGGATCTCAGGCAACGCCGATGAAAGACATCTAACTTGTTGGTTATGTTGGCTGTCTTCATCCATGTCTCACAGGCGTAAATCGCTGTTGGGATAACCACTGACATATAGAGGCGTAGCTTGGTGGTCGTAGTGATGGCTTTCGATGACCAGATGTTGCGGAGGCGTTGGAACACTCCCGCAGCTTTACCAAGTCTACTGTTGACGTCTTTCTCCACACCACCTGTATTTGAGATGTTACTCCCAAGATATGTGAAGCTGTCAATGTACTCTATGTCATGTTGGTGTAGAGTGAGTGGTTGAAGGTGTTGGTGCTGTCCGACGGCCATGGCCTTGGTCTTTTCCTGGCTAATTCGTAAACCGACCTTAACTCCGTGCTCATGCAGATTGTTGGTCAACTCCTGGAGTGCGGGCTGGGTGTGACTTAACAGAGCCAAATCATCTGCAAATTCCAGGTCAGCTAGTCTGCTCCCTCCCCACTTGATACCAACTTCTTCCCCTGTGATGGACTTCCTCATCACAAAGTCAATTATGATGATGAAGAGTAGGGGTGACAGAATGCAACCCTGTCTTACACCAGTGACAATGTCAAAATCATCAGTTGTGCCACTGTTGGTTTTGACACAACAGGTTGAGTTGTGGTACAATGACCTGAAGATGTTGATGTACTTGAGGGGTACACCATACAGCTGGACGATCTGCCACAGTGACTCCCGGTGGATGCTGTCTAAGGCTTTCTTGAAATCGATATAGTTGATCATGAGTGGTGTCTGAAGTTCTTGGCACTGCTCTATGATGTTTCGAAGGGTAAAGATCTGTTCGGCGCAAGACCTTCCTTTCCTGAAACCGGCTTGCTCTTCCCTCAAGATGTTATCCACTTCATCTTTAAGGCAATGTAGCAGGACACTGCAGAATACCTTGCTGGGGATTGACAGCAGTGTAATGCCCCGCCAGTTATTGCAGTCTGCGAGGTTTCCCTTCTTAGGAAGCGTGACAATGACCCCACGTCTCCAGTCGGCAGGAACCTCTTCAGCATGCCAAATCAGGTTGAACAGGTGGGTAAGGCTCTCCACAACAGCGTCTTGGCCGTGTTTCAACATCTCGGCAGCTACCTCATCGAGTCCCGGTGCCTTGTTGTTCTTAAGGCCCTTGATTGCTCTGGCAACCTCAGTCTCGGATATCTCTTTCGATGTAATATTTAGAGCTGGAGCTGGTGTCTCTTGATCGAAATTGAAGAGCACGGGAGGCATTGGTTGGTTGAGAACCTCCCTGAAGTGTTCCAGCCATCTTGCTTCTTGCTCCTCGTCGCTTAGAAGTGTCCTGCCATCCTTGCTCCTGATTGGCACGCTAGAGCTGCTCCTGGAGTTGGTTAGCTCCCGCACGATCTTGTATAGGGTCGTCGTGTTGTTGTTCTCGGCTGCTTCCTGTGCCTCTCTTGCTTTCTCTTCTAGCCACTGTCTTTTATCCTTCCTGCAACTCTTCTTCACTACCCTGTCCAAGCGCCTGTACTCCTCGTCTTCCATCCTCCAGCTCCGGAGCCTCCTCTTTTGTTCTCTTTTTATCTTGGCCACTTTCCTTTCATCAATCAACTTCCAGGTGTTGTCTGTTATCCATCTCTCTTTGTTGGTACCCCTCTTTCTGCCGATAACTGCTTCTGCAGTTTCAGCAATGGCACAAGAGAACATACTCCACTGCTCCTCAATGTTTGCAAGGTGTTGTGATACCTTGAGCTTCCTACTCAACTCCTCACAGAAGCCTTCTGAGATGTTGTTATCCTTTAGCTTGTCCACTGCGTAAGGTCTCTTGGGCTGCACCCTTTTCACCTTCTTCAGCTTCAGCCTGATTTTACTCACCACAAGGAAGTGGTCTGAACCCACATCTGCACCTCTGTGGGAGCGAACGTCGAGCAATGACGAGCGCCACCTTGTGTTGATGCAGATGTAGTCCAGTTCGTTCTGGGTCCCGCCACCAGGTGAAACCCAGGTTACTTTGTGGATCCGCTTGTGCTCAAAAAAGGTGTTGCCAATGCTGAGGCCGTTGGTACTGGTTAGCATCAACAGTCTCTCCCCGTTGTCGTTCGTGGAGCCTGCAGACCCATGTGGTCCAACTGTGGCATTCAGGCCCCTTCTGTCATTATCCAGTTTTGCGTTGAAGTCTCCAATCAGCATTTTGATGTCAGCATTTAATTTAAAGCAATAAAAACTCAAATTGAGTGTCACGCCTAAACCAAAGGACTTATGCACACACTTCAACATGTATTTAGTTCAGGATGACCACCTGAAGCCTAAATGAGCATTAATTTGACCACACAACTCATTCCTATGAAGATACATTCAAACTCACAAAACGTGCTCAGCTCGGGCTGAAAATGCATTTAAAGCAATAAAAACTCAAATTGAGTGTCACACCTAAACCAAAGGACTTATGCACACACTTCAACATGTATTTTGTTCAGGGTGACCACCTGAAGCCTAAATGAGCATTAATTTGACCACACAACTCATTCCTATGAAGATACATTCAAACTCACAAAACATGCTCAGCTCGGGCTGAAAATGCATTTAAAGCAATAAAAACTCAAATTGAATGTCACGCCTAAACCAAAGGACTTATGCACACACTTCAACATGTATTTTGTTCAGGATGACCTCCTGAAGCCCATATGAGCATTAATTTGACTACACAACTCATTCCTATGAAGATACATTCAAACTCACAAAACGTGCTCAGCTCGGGCTGAAAATGCATTTAAAGCAATAAAAACTCAAATTGAGTGTCACGCCTAAACCAAAGGACTTATGCACACACTTCAACATGTATTTTGTTCAGGATGACCACCTGACGCCTAAATGAGCATTAATTTGACCACACAACTCATTCCTATGAAGATACATTCAAATTCAGAAAGCGCGCTCAGCTCGGGCTGAAAATGCATTTAATTTAAAGCAATAAAAACTCAAATTGAGTGTCACGCCTAAACCAAAGGACTTATGCACACACTTCAACATGTATTTTGTTCAGGATGACCACCTGAAGCCTAAATGAGCATTAATTTGACTACACAACTCATTCCTATGAAGATACATTCAAACTCACAAAACGTGCTCAGCTCGGTCTGAAAATGCATTTAAAGCAATAAAAACTCAAATTGAGTGTCACGCCTAAACCAAAGGACTTATGCACACACTTCAACATGTATTTTGTTCAGGATGACCACCTGACGCCTAAATGAGCATTAATTTGACCACACAACTCATTCCTATGAAGATACATTCAAAGTCAGAAAGCGCGCTCAGCTTGGGCTGAAAATGCATTTAATTTAAAGCAATAAAAACTCAAATTGAGTGTCACGCCTAAACCAAAGGACTTATGCACACACTTCAACATGTATTTTGTTCAGGATGACCACCTGAAGCCTAAATGAGCATTAATTTGACTACACAACTCATTCCTATGAAGATACATTCAAACTCACAAAACGTGCTCAACTCGGGCTGAAAATGCATTTAAAGCAATAAAAACTCAAATTGAGTGTCACACCTAAACCAAAGGACTTATGCACACACTTCAACATGTATTTTGTTCAGGATGACCTCCTGAAGCCCATATGAGCATTAATTTGACTACACAACTCATTCCTATAAAGATACATTCAAACTCACAAAACGTGCTCAGCTCGGGCTGAAAATGCATTTAAAGCAATAAAAACTCAAATTGAGTGTCACGCCTAAACCAAAGGACTTATGCACACACTTCAACATGTATTTTGTTCAGGATGACCTCCTGAATCCTAAATCAGCAATAATTTCACCACACAACTCATTCCTATGAAGATACATTCAAATTCAGAAAGCGCGCTCAGCTCGGGCTGAAAATGCATTTAATTTAAAGCAATAAAAACTCAAATTGAGTGTCACGCCTAAACCAAAGGACTTATGCACACACTTCAACATGTATTTAGTTCTGGATGACCACCTGAAGCCTAAATGATTATTAATTTGACCACACAACTCATTCCTATGAAGATACATTCAAACTCACAAAACGTGCTCAGCTCGGGCTGAAAATGCATTTAAAGCAATAAAAACTCAAATTGAGTGTCACACCTAAACCAAAGGACTTATGCACACACTTCAACATGTATTTTGTTCAGGATGACCTCCTGAAGCCCATATGAGCATTAATTTGACTACACAACTCATTCCTATGAAGATACATTCAAACTCACAAAACGTGCTCAGCTCGGGCTGAAAATGCATTTAAAGCAATAAAAACTCAAATTGAGTGTCACGCCTAAACCAAAGGACTTATGCACACACTTCAACATGTATTTAGTTCAGGATGACCACCTGAAGCCTAAATGAGCATTAATTTGACCACACAACTCATTCCTATGAAGATATTTTCAAACTCACAAAACGTGCTCAACTCGGGCTGAAAATGCATTTAAAGCAATAAAAACTCAAATTGAGTGTCACGCCTAAACCAAAGGACTTATGCACACACGTCAACATGTATTTTGTCCAGGATGACCACCTGAAGCCTAAATGAGCATTAATTTGACCACACAACTCATTCCTATGAAGATACATTCAAACTCACAAAACATGCTCAGCTCGGGCTGAAAATGCATTTAAAGCAATAAAAACTCAAATTGAATGTCACGCCTAAACCAAAGGACTTATGCACACACTTCAACATGTATTTTGTTCAGGATGACCACCTGAAGCCTAAATGAGCATTAATTTGACCACACAACTCATTCTATGAAGATACATTCAAACTCACAAAACGTGCTCAGCTCG
Source organism: Hippocampus guttulatus (assembly GCF_054856545.1). Classification (NCBI taxonomy): domain Eukaryota; kingdom Metazoa; phylum Chordata; class Actinopteri; order Syngnathiformes; family Syngnathidae; genus Hippocampus; species Hippocampus guttulatus. Next base: position 383,234 of record NC_141271.1, read on the forward strand.
GGCTGAAAATGCATTTAAAGCAATAAAAACTCAAATTGAGTGTCACGCCTAAACCAAAGGACTTATGCCCACACTTCAACATGTATTTAGTTCAGGATGACCACCTGAAGCCTAAATGAGCATTAATTTGACCACACAACTCATTGCTATGAAGATACATTCAAACTCACAAAACGTGCTCAGCTCGGGCTGAAAATGCATTTAAAGCAATAAAAACTCAAATTGAGTGTCACGCCTAAACCAAAGGACTTATGCACACCCTTCAACATGTATTTTGTTCAGGATGACCTCCTGAAGCCTAAATCAGCAAAAATTTCACCACACAGCTCATTCCTATGAAGATACATTCAAAGTCAGAAAGCGCGCTCAGCTCGGGCTGAAAATGCATTTAATTTAAAGCAATAAAAACTCCAATTGAATGTCACGCCTAAACCAAAGGACTTATGCACACACTTCAACATGTATTTTGTTCAGGATGACCTCCTGAAGCCTAAATAAGCATTAATTTGACCACACAACTCATTCCTATGAAGATACATTCAAACTCATAAAACGCGCTCAGCTCGGGCTGCAAATGCATTTAAAGCAATAAAAACTCAAATTGAGTGTCACACCTAAACCAAAGGACTCATGCACACACTTCAACATGTATTTTGTTCAGGATGACCACCTGAAGCCTAAATGAGCATTAATTTGACCACACAACTCATTCCTATAAAGATACATTCAAACTCACAAAACGTGCTGAGCTCGGGCTGAAAATGCATTTAAAGCAATAAAAACTCAAATTGAGTGTCACGCCTAAACCAAAGGACTTATGCACACACTTCAACATGTATTTTGTTCAGGATGACCTCCTGAAGCCTAAATGAGCAATAATTTGACCACACAACTCATTCCTATGAAGATACATTCAAAGTCAGAAAGCGCACTCAGCTCGGGCTGAAAATGCATTTAAAGCAATAAAAACTCAAATTGAGTGTCACGCCTAAACCAAAGGACTTATGCACACACTTCAACATGTATTTTGTTCAGGATGACCTCCTGAAGCCTAAATCAGCAATAATTTGACCACACAACTCATTCCCATGAAGATACATTCAAAGTCAGAAAGTGCGCTCAGCTCGGGCTGAAAATGCATTTAATTTAAAGCAATAAAAACTCCAATTGAGTGTCACGCCTAAACCAAAGGACTTATGCACACACTTCAACATGTATTTAGTTCAGGATGACCACCTGAAGCCTAAATGAGCATTAATTTGACCACACAACTCATTCCTATGAAGATACATTCAAACTCACAAAACGTGCTCAGCTCGGGCTGAAAATGCATTTAAAGCAATAAAAACTCAAATTGAGTGTCACACCTAAACCAAAGGACTTATGCACACATTTCAACATGTATTTTGTTCAGGATGACCTTCTGAACCCCATATGAGCATTAATTTGACTACACAACTCATTCCTATGAAGATACATTCAAACTCACAAAACGTGCTGAGCTCGGGCTGAAAATGCATTTAAAGCAATAAAAACTCAAATTGAGTGTCACGCCTAAACCAAAGGACTTATGCACACACTTCAACATGTATTTTGTTCAGGATGACCACCTGAAGCCTAAATGAGCATTAATTTGACCACACAACTCATTCTATGAAGATACATTCAAACTCACAAAACGTGCTCAGCTCGGGCTGAAAATGCATTTAAAGCAATAAAAACTCAAATTGAGTGTCACGCCTAAACCAAAGGACTTATGCCCACACTTCAACATGTATTTAGTTCAGGATGACCACCTGAAGCCTAAATGAGCATTAATTTGACCACACAACTCATTGCTATGAAGATACATTCAAACTCACAAAACGTGCTCAGCTCGGGCTGAAAATGCATTTAAAGCAATAAAAACTCAAATTGAGTGTCACGCCTAAACCAAAGGACTTATGCACACCCTTCAACATGTATTTTGTTCAGGATGACCTCCTGAAGCCTAAATCAGCAAAAATTTCACCACACAACTCATTCCTATGAAGATACATTCAAAGTCAGAAAGCGCGCTCAGCTCGGGCTGAAAATGCATTTAAAGCAATAAAAACTCAAATTGAGTGTCACGCCTAAACCAAAGGACTTATGCACACACTTCAACATGTATTTAGTTCAGGATGACCACCTGAAGCCTAAATGAGCATTAATTTGACCACACAACTCATTCCTATGAAGATACATTCAAACTCACAAAACGTGCTCAACTCGGGCTGAAAATGCATTTAAAGCAATAAAAACTCAAATTGAGTGTCACGCCTAAACCAAAGGACTTATGCACACACTTCAACATGTATTTAGTTCAGGATGACCACCTGAAGCCTAAATGAGCATTAATTTGACTACACAACTCATTCCTATGAAGATACATTCAAACTCACAAAACGTGCTCAGCTCGGGCTGAAAATGCATTTAAAGCAATTAAAACTCAAATTGAGTGTCACACCTAAACCAAAGGACTTATGCACACACTTCAACATGTATTTTGTTCAGGATGACCTCCTGAAGCCTAAATAAGCATTAATTTGACCACACAACTCATTCCTATGAAGATACATTCAAACTCATAAAACGCGCTCAGCTCGGGCTGCAAATGCATTTAAAGCAATAAAAACTCAAATTGAGTGTCACACCTAAACCAAAGGACTTATGCACACACGTCAACATGTATTTTGTTCAGGATGACCACCTGAAGCCTAAATGAGCATTAATTTGACCACACAACTCATTCCTATAAAGATACATTCAAACTCACAAAACATGCTCAGCTCGGGCTGAAAATGCATTTAAAGCAATAAAAACTCAAATTGAATGTCACGCCTAAACCAAAGGACTCATGCACACACTTCAACATGTATTTTGTTCAGGATGACCACCTGAAGCCTAAATGAGCATTAATTTGACCACACAACTCATTCCTATGAAGATACATTCAAACTCACAAAACTTGCTCAGCTCGGGCTGAAAATGCATTTAAAGCAATAAAAACTCAAATTGAGTGTCACGCCTAAACCAAAGGACTTATGTACACACTTCAACATGTATTTTGTTCAGGATGACCTCCTGAAGCCTAAATGAGCAATACTTTGACCACACAACTCATTCCTATGAAGATACATTCAAAGTCAGAAAGCGCACTCAGCTCGGGCTGAAAATGCATTTAAAGCAATAAAAACTCAAATTGAGTGTCACGCCTAAACCAAAGGACTTATGCACACACTTCAACATGTATTTTGTTCAGGATGACCTCCTGAAGCCTAAATCAGCAATAATTTGACCACACAACTCATTCCTATGAAGATACATTCAAAGTCAGAAAGTGCGCTCAGCTCGGGCTGAAAATGCATTTCATTTAAAGCAATAAAAACTCCAATTGAGTGTCACGCCTAAACCAAAGGACTTATGCACACACTTCAACATGTATTTAGTTCAGGATGACCACCTGAAGCCTAAATGAGCATTAATTTGACCACACAACTCATTCCTATGAAGATACATTCAAACTCACAAAACGTGCTCAGCTCGGGCTGAAAATGCATTTAAAGCAATAAAAACTCAAATTGAGTGTCACACCTAAACCAAAGGACTTATGCACACATTTCAACATGTATTTTGTCCAGGATGGCCTTCTGAACCCCATATGAGCATTAATTTGACTACACAACTCATTCCTATGAAGATACATTCAAACTCACAAAACGTGCTCAGCTCGGGCTGAAAATGCATTTAAAGCAATAAAAACTCAAATTGAGTGTCACGCCTAAACCAAAGGACTTATGCACACACTTCAACGTGTATTTTATTCAGGATGACCTCCTGAAGCCTAAATAAGCATTAATTTGACCACACAACTCATTCCTATGAAGATATATTCAAACTCATAAAACGCGCTCAGCTCGGGCTGCAAATGCATTTAAAGCAATAAAAACTCAAATTGAGTGTCACACCTAAACCAAAGGACTTATGCACACACGTCAACATGTATTTTGTTCAGGATGACCACCTGAAGCCTAAATGAGCATTAATTTGACCACACAACTCATTCCTATAAAGATACATTCAAACTCACAAAACATGCTCAGCTCGGGCTGAAAATGCATTTAAAGCAATAAAAACTCAAATTGAGTGTCACGCCTAAACCAAAGGACTTATGCACACACTTCAACATGTATTTTGTTCAGGATGACCTCCTGAAGCCTAAATGAGCAATAATTTGACCACACAACTCATTCCTATGAAGATACATTCAAAGTCAGAAAGCGCACTCAGCTCGGGCTGAAAATGCATTTAAAGCAATAAAAACTCAAATTGAGTGTCACGCCTAAACCAAAGGACTTATGCACACACTTCAACATGTATTTTGTTCAGGATGACCTCCTGAAGCCTAAATCAGCAATAATTTGACCACACAACTCATTCCCATGAAGATACATTCAAAGTCAGAAAGTGCGCTCAGCTCGGGCTGAAAATGCATTTAATTTAAAGCAATAAAAACTCCAATTGAGTGTCACGCCTAAACCAAAGGACTTATGCACACACTTAAACATGTATTTAGTTCAGGATGACCACCTGAAGCCTAAATGAGCATTAATTTGACCACACAACTCATTCCTATGAAGATACATTCAAACTCACAAAACGTGCTCAGCTCGGGCTGAAAATGCATTTAAAGCAATAAAAACTCAAATTGAGTGTCACACCTAAACCAAAGGACTTATGCACACATTTCAACATGTATTTTGTTCAGGATGACCTTCTGAACCCCATATGAGCATTAATTTGACTACACAACTCATTCCTATGAAGATACATTCAAACTCACAAAACGTGCTCAGCTCGGGCTGAAAATGCATTTAAAGCAATAAAAACTCAAATTGAGTGTCACGCCTAAACCAAAGGACTTATGCACACACTTCAACATGTATTTTATTCAGGATGACCTCCTGAAGCCTAAATAAGCATTAATTTGACCACACAACTCATTCCTATGAAGATACATTCAAACTCACAAAACACGCTCAGCTCGGGCTGAAAATGCATTTAAAGCAATAAAAACTCAAATTGAGTGTCACACCTAAACCAAAGGACTTATGCACACACTTCAACATGTATTTAGTTCAGGATGACCACCTGAAGCCTAAATGAGCATTAATTTGACCACACAACTCATTCCTATGAAGATACATTCAAACTCACAAAACATGCTCAGCTCGGGCTAAAAATGCATTTAAAGCAATAAAAACTCAAATTGAATGTCACGCCTAAACCAAAGGACTTATGCACACACTTCAACATGTATTTTGTTCAGGATGACCACCTGAAGCCTAAATGAGCATTAATTTGACCACACAACTCATTCTATGAAGATACATTCAAACTCACAAAACGTGCTCAGCTCGGGCTGAAAATGCATTTAAAGCAATAAAAACTCAAATTGAGTGTCACGCCTAAACCAAAGGACTTATGCACACACGTCAACATGTATTTTGTTCAGGATGACCACCTGAAGCCTAAATGAGCATTAATTTGACCACACAACTCATTCCTATGAAGATACATTCAAACTCACAAAACGTGCTCAGCTCGGGCTGAAAATGCATTTAAAGCAATTAAAACTCAAATTGAGTGTCACACCTAAACCAAAGGACTTATGCACACACTTCAACATGTATTTTGTTCAGGATGACCTCCTGAAGCCTAAATAAGCATTAATTTGACCACACAACTCATTCCTATGAAGATACATTCAAACTCATAAAACGCGCTCAGCTCGGGCTGCAAATGCATTTAAAGCAATAAAAACTCAAATTGAGTGTCACACCTAAACCAAAGGACTCATGCACACACTTCAACATGTATTTTGTTCAGGATGACCACCTGAAGCCTAAATGAGCATTAATTTGACCACACAACTCATTCCTATGAAGATACATTCAAACTCACAAAACTTGCTCAGCTCGGGCTGAAAATGCATTTAAAGCAATAAAAACTCAAATTGAGTGTCACGCCTAAACCAAAGGACTTATGCACACACTTCAACATGTATTTTGTTCAGGATGACCTCCTGAAGCCTAAATGAGCAATAATTTGACCACACAACTCATTCCTATGAAGATACATTCAAAGTCAGAAAGCGCACTCAGCTCGGGCTGAAAATGCATTTAAAGCAATAAAAACTCAAATTGAGTGTCACGCCTAAACCAAAGGACTTATGCACACACTTCAACATGTATTTTGTTCAGGATGACCTCCTGAAGCCTAAATCAGCAATAATTTGACCACACAACTCATTCCTATGAAGATACATTCAAAGTCAGAAAGTGCGCTCAGCTCGGGCTGAAAATGCATTTCATTTAAAGCAATAAAAACTCCAATTGAGTGTCACGCCTAAACCAAAGGACTTATGCACACACTTCAACATGTATTTAGTTCAGGATGACCACCTGAAGCCTAAATGAGCATTAATTTGACCACACAACTCATTCCTATGAAGATACATTCAAACTCACAAAACGTGCTGAGCTCGGGCTGAAAATGTATTTAAAGCAATAAAAACTCAAATTGAGTGTCACGCCTAAACCAAAGGACTTATGCACACACTTCAACATGTATTTTGTTCAGGATGACCACCTGAAGCCTAAATGAGCATTAATTTGACCACACAACTCATTCTATGAAGATACATTCAAACTCACAAAACGTGCTCAGCTCGGGCTGAAAATGCATTTAAAGCAATAAAAACTCCAATTGAGTGTCACGCCTAAACCAAAGGACTTATGCACACACTTCAACATGTATTTAGTTCAGGATGACCACCTGAAGCCTAAATAATCATTAATTTGACCACACAACTCATTCCTATGAAGATACATTCAAACTCACAAAACGTGCTCAGCTCGGGCTGAAAATGCATTTAAAGCAATAAAAACTCAAATTGAGTGTCACACCTAAACCAAAGGACTTATGCACACATTTCAACATGTATTTTGTTCAGGATGACCTTCTGAACCCCATATGAGCATTAATTTGACTACACAACTCATTCCTATGAAGATACATTCAAACTCACAAAACGTGCTCAGCTCGGGCTGAAAATGCATTTAAAGCAATAAAAACTCAAATTGAGTGTCACGCCTAAACCAAAGGACTTATGCACACACTTCAACATGTATTTTATTCAGGATGACCTCCTGAAGCCTAAATAAGCATTAATTTGACCACACAACTCATTCCTATGAAGATACATTCAAACTCACAAAACACGCTCAGCTCGGGCTGAAAATGCATTTAAAGCAATAGAAACTCAAATTGAGTGTCACGCCTAAACCAAAGGACTTATGCACACACTTCAACATGGATTTTGTTCAAGATGACCTCCTGAAGCCTAAATGAGCAATAATTTGATTACACAACTCATTCCTATGAAGATACATTCAAACTCAAAAAACGTGCTCAGCTCGGGCTGAAAATGCATTTAAAGCAATAAAAACTCAAATTGAGTGTCACGCCTAAACCAAAGGACTTATGCACACACTTCAACATGTATTTTGTTCACGATGACCACCTGAAGCCTAAATGAGCATTAATTTGACCACACAACTCATTCCTATGAAGATACATTCAAACTCACAAAACGTGCTCAACTCGGGCTGAAAATGCATTTAAAGCAATAAAAGCTCAAATTGAGTGTCACGCCTAAACCAAAGGACTTATGCACACACTTCAACATGTATTTTGTTCAGGATGACCACCTGACGCCTAAATGAGCATTCATTTGACCACACAACTCATTCCTATGAAGATACATTCAAACACACAAAACGTGCTCAGCTCGGGCTAAAAATGCATTTAAAGCAATAAAAACTCAAATTGAATGTCACGTCTAAACCAAAGGACTTATGCACACACTTCAACATGTATTTTGTTCAGGATGACCACCTGAAGCCTAAATGAGCATTAATTTGACCACACAACTCATTCTATGAAGATACATTCAAACTCACAAAACGTGCTCAGCTCGGGCTGAAAATGCATTTAAAGCAATAAAAACTCAAATTGAGTGTCACGCCTAAACCAAAGGACTTATGCACACACTTCAACATGTATTTTGTTCAGGATGACCACCTGAAGCCTAAATGAGCATTAATTTGACCACACAACTCATTTCTATGAAGATACATTCAAACTCACAAAACGTGCTCAGCTCGGGCTGAAAATGCATTTAAAGCAATAAAAACTCAAATTGAATGTCACGCCTAAACCAAAGGACTTATGCACACACTTCAACATGTATTTTGTTCAGGATGACCACCTGAAGCCTAAATGAGCATTAATTTGACCACACAACTCATTCCTATGAAGATACATTCAAACTCACAAAACGTGCTCAGCTCGGGCTGAAAATGCATTTAAAGCAATAAAAACTCAAATTGAGTGTCACGCCTAAACCAAAGGACTTATGCACACACTTCAACATGTATTTTATTCAGGATGACCTCCTGAAGCCTAAATAAGCATTAATTTGACCACACAACTCATTCCTATGAAGATACATTCAAACTCACAAAACACGCTCAGCTCGGGCTGAAAATGCATTTAAAGCAATAAAAACTCAAATTGAGTGTCACACCTAAACCAAAGGACTTATGCACACACTTCAACATGTATTTAGTTCAGGATGACCACCTGAAGCCTAAATGAGCATTAATTTGACCACACAACTCATTCCTATGAAGATACATTCAAACTCACAAAACATGCTCAGCTCGGGCTAAAAATGCATTTAAAGCAATAAAAACTCAAATTGAATGTCACGCCTAAACCAAAGGACTTATGCACACACTTCAACATGTATTTTGTTCAGGATGACCACCTGAAGCCTAAATGAGCATTAATTTGACCACACAACTCATTCTATGAAGATACATTCAAACTCACAAAACGTGCTCAGCTCGGGCTGAAAATGCATTTAAAGCAATAAAAACTCAAATTGAGTGTCACGCCTAAACCGAAGGACTTATGCACACACGTCAACATGTATTTTGTTCAGGATGACCACCTGAAGCCTAAATGAGCATTAATTTGACCACACAACTCATTCCTATGAAGATACATTCAAACTCACAAAACGTGCTCAGCTCGGGCTGAAAATGCATTTAAAGCAATTAAAACTCAAATTGAGTGTCACACCTAAACCAAAGGACTTATGCACACACTTCAACATGTATTTTGTTCAGGATGACCTCCTGAAGCCTAAATAAGCATTAATTTGACCACACAACTCATTCCTATGAAGATACATTCAAACTCATAAAACGCGCTCAGCTCGGGCTGCAAATGCATTTAAAGCAATAAAAACTCAAATTGAGTGTCACACCTAAACCAAAGGACTCATGCACACACTTCAACATGTATTTTGTTCAGGATGACCACCTGAAGCCTAAATGAGCATTAATTTGACCACACAACTCATTCCTATGAAGATACATTCAAACTCACAAAACTTGCTCAGCTCGGGCTGAAAATGCATTTAAAGCAATAAAAACTCAAATTGAGTGTCACGCCTAAACCAAAGGACTTATGCACACACTTCAACATGTATTTTGTTCAGGATGACCTCCTGAAGCCTAAATGAGCAATAATTTGACCACACAACTCATTCCTATGAAGATACATTCAAAGTCAGAAAGCGCACTCAGCTCGGGCTGAAAATGCATTTAAAGCAATAAAAACTCAAATTGAGTGTCACGCCTAAACCAAAGGACTTATGCACACACTTCAACATGTATTTTGTTCAGGATGACCTCCTGAAGCCTAAATCAGCAATAATTTGACCACACAGCTCATTCCTATGAAGATACATTCAAAGTCAGAAAGTGCGCTCAGCTCGGGCTGAAAATGCATTTCATTTAAAGCAATAAAAACTCCAATTGAGTGTCACGCCTAAACCAAAGGACTTATGCACACACTTCAACATGTATTTAGTTCAGGATGACCACCTGAAGCCTAAATGAGCATTAATTTGACCACACAACTCATTCCTATGAAGATACATTCAAACTCACAAAACGTGCTGAGCTCGGGCTGAAAATGCATTTAAAGCAATAAAAACTCAAATTGAGTGTCACGCCTAAACCAAAGGACTTATGCACACACTTCAACATGTATTTTGTTCAGGATGACCACCTGAAGCCTAAATGAGCATTAATTTGACCACACAACTCATTCTATGAAGATACATTCAAACTCACAAAACGTGCTCAGCTCGGGCTGAAAATGCATTTAAAGCAATAAAAACTCCAATTGAGTGTCACGCCTAAACCAAAGGACTTATGCACACACTTCAACATGTATTTAGTTCAGGATGACCACCTGAAGCCTAAATAATCATTAATTTGACCACACAACTCATTCCTATGAAGATACATTCAAACTCACAAAACGTGCTCAGCTCGGGCTGAAAATGCATTTAAAGCAATAAAAACTCAAATTGAGTGTCACACCTAAACCAAAGGACTTATGCACACATTTCAACATGTATTTTGTTCAGGATGACCTTCTGAACCCCATATGAGCATTAATTTGACTACACAACTCATTCCTATGAAGATACATTCAAACTCACAAAACGTGCTCAGCTCGGGCTGAAAATGCATTTAAAGCAATAAAAACTCAAATTGAGTGTCACGCCTAAACCAAAGGACTTATGCACACACTTCAACATGTATTTTATTCAGGATGACCTCCTGAAGCCTAAATAAGCATTAATTTGACCACACAACTCATTCCTATGAAGATACATTCAAACTCACAAAACACGCTCAGCTCGGGCTGAAAATGCATTTAAAGCAATAGAAACTCAAATTGAGTGTCACGCCTAAACCAAAGGACTTATGCACACACTTCAACATGGATTTTGTTCAAGATGACCTCCTGAAGCCTAAATGAGCAATAATTTGATTACACAACTCATTCCTATGAAGATACATTCAAACTCAAAAAACGTGCTCAGCTCGGGCTGAAAATGCATTTAAAGCAATAAAAACTCAAATTGAGTGTCACGCCTAAACCAAAGGACTTATGCACACACTTCAACATGTATTTTGTTCACGAAGACCACCTGAAGCCTAAATGAGCATTAATTTGACCACACAACTCATTCCTATGTAGATACATTCAAACTCACAAAACGTGCTCAACTCGGGCTGAAAATGCATTTAAAGCAATAAAAGCTCAAATTGAGTGTCACGCCTAAACCAAAGGACTTATGCACACACTTCAACATGTATTTTGTTCAGGATGACCACCTGACGCCTAAATGAGCATTCATTTGACCACACAACTCATTCCTATGAAGATACATTCAAACACACAAAACGTGCTCAGCTCGGCCTGAAAATGCATTTAAAGCAATAAAAACTCAAATTGAGTGTCACGCCTAAACCAAAGGACTTATGCACACACTTCAACATGTATTTTGTTCAGGATGACCACCTGAAGCCTAAATGAGCATTAATTTGACCACACAACTCATTCTATGAAGATACATTCAAACTCACAAAACGTGCTCAGCTCGGGCTGAAAATGCATTTAAAGCAATAAAAACTCAAATTGAGTGTCACGCCTAAACCAAAGGACTTATGCACACACTTCAACATGGATTTTGTTCAAGATGACCTCCTGAAGCCTAAATGAGCAATAATTTGATTACACAACTCATTCCTATGAAGATACATTCAAACTCAAAAAACGTGCTCAGCTCGGGCTGAAAATGCATTTAAAGCAATAAAAACTCAAATTGAGTGTCACACCTAAACCAAAGGACTTATGCACACACTTCAACATGTATTTTGTTCAGGATGACCTCCTGAAGCCCATATGAGCATTAATTTGACCACACAACTCATTCCTATGAAGATACATTCAAACTCACAAAACGTGCTCAGCTCGGGCTGAAAATGCATTTAAAGCAATAAAAACTCAAATTGAGTGTCACGCCTAAACCAAAGGACTTATGCACACACTTCAACATGTATTTTGTTCACGATGACCACCTGAAGCCTAAATGAGCATTAATTTGACCACACAACTCATTCCTATGAAGATACATTCAAACTCACAAAACGTGCTCAACTCGGGCTGAAAATGCATTTAAAGCAATAAAAGCTCAAATTGAGTGTCACGCCTAAACCAAAGGACTTATGCACACACTTCAACATGTATTTTGTTCAGGATGACCTCCTGAAGCCCATATGAGCATTAATTTGACCACACAACTCATTCCTATGAAGATACATTCAAACACACAAAACGTGCTCAGCTCGGCCTGAAAATGCATTTAAAGCAATAAAAACTCAAATTGAGTGTCACGCCTAAACCAAAGGACTTATGCACACACTTCAACATGTATTTTGTTCAGGATGACCACCTGACGCCTAAATGAGCATTCATTTGACCACACAACTCATTCCTATGGAGATACATTAAAACTCACAAAACGTGCTCAACTCGGGCTGAAAATGCATTTAAAGCAATAAAAACTCAAATTGAGTGTCACGCCTAAACCAAAGGACTTATGCACACACTTCAACATGTATTTTGTTCAGGATGACCTCCTGAAGCCTAAATAAGCATTAATTTGACCACACAACTCATTCCTATGAAGATACATTCAAACTCACAAAACGCGCTCAGCTCGGGCTGAAAATGCATTTAAAGCAATAAAAACTCAAATTGAGTGTCACACCTAAACCAAAGGACTTATGCACACACTTCAACATGTATTTTGTTCAGGATGACCACCTGAAGCCTAAATGAGCATTAATTTGACCACACAACTCATTCCTATGAAGATACATTCAAACTCACAAAACATGCTCAGCTCGGGCTGAAAATGCATTTAAAGCAATAAAAACTCAAATTGAATGTCACGCCTAAACCAAAGGACTTATGCACACACTTCAACATGTATTTTGTTCAGGATGACCTCCTGAAGCCCATATGAGCATTAATTTGACTACACAACTCATTCCTATGAAGATACATTCAAACTCACAAAACGTGCTCAGCTCGGGCTGAAAATGCATTTAAAGCAATAAAAACTCAAATTGAGTGTCACGCCTAAACCAAAGGACTTATGCACACACTTCAACATGTATTTTGTTCAGGATGACCACCTGACGCCTAAATGAGCATTAATTTGACCACACAACTCATTCCTATGAAGATACATTCAAAGTCAGAAAGCGCGCTCAGCTCGGGCTGAAAATGCATTTAATTTAAAGCAATAAAAACTCAAATTGAGTGTCACGCCTAAACCAAAGGATTTATGCACACACTTCAACATGTATTTAGTTCAGGATGACCACCTGAAGCCTAAATGAGCATTAATTTGACTACACAACTCATTCCTATGAAGATACATTCAAACTCACAAAACGTGCTCAGCTCGGGCTGAAAATGCATTTAAAGCAATAAAAACTCAAATTGAGTGTCACACCTAAACCAAAGGACTTATGCACACACTTCAACATGTATTTTGTTCAGGATGACCTCCTGAAGCCCATATGAGCATTAATTTGACTACACAACTCATTCCTATAAAGACACATTCAAACTCACAAAACGTGCTCAGCTCGGGCTGAAAATGCATTTAAAGCAATAAAACTCAAATTGAGTGTCACGCCTAAACCAAAGGACTTATGCACACACTTCAACATGTATTTTGTTCAGGATGACCTCCTGAAGCCTAAATCAGCAATAATTTCACCACACAACTCATTCCTATGAAGATACATCCAAAGTCAGAAAGCGCGCTCAGCTCGGCCTGAAAATGCATTTAATTTAAAGCAATAAAAACTCAAATTGAGTTTCACGCCTAAACCAAAGGACTTATGCACACACTTCAACATGTATTTAGTTCTGGATGACCACCTGAAGCCTAAATGAGCATTAATTTGACCACACAACTCATTCCTATGAAGATACATTCAAACTCACAAAACGTGCTCAGCTCGGGCTGAAAATGCATTTAAAGCAATAAAAACTCAAATTGAGTGTCACACCTAAACCAAAGGACTTATGCACACACTTCAACATGTATTTTGTTCAGGATGACCTCCTGAAGCCCATATGAGCATTAATTTGACTACACAACTCATTCCTATGAAGAAACATTCAAACTCACAAAAAGTGCTCAGCTCGGGCTGAAAATGCATTTAAAGCAATAAAAACTCAAAATGAGTGTCACGCCTAAACCAAAGGACTTATGCACACACTTCAACATGTATTTAGTTCAGGATGAACACCTGAAGCCTAAATAAGCATTAATTTGACCACACAACTCATTCCTATGAAGATACATTCAAACTCACAAAACGCGCTCAGCTCGGGCTGAAAATGCATTTAAAGCAATAAAAACTCAAATTGAGTGTCACACCTAAACCAAAGGACTTATGCACACACGTCAACATGTATTTTGTTCAGGATGACCACCTGAAGCCTAAATGAGCATTAATTTGACCACACAACTCATTCCTATGAAGATACATTCAAACTCACAAAACATGCTCAGCTCGGGCTGAAAATGCATTTAAAGCAATAAAAACTCAAATTGAATGTCACGCCTAAACCAAAGGACTTATGCACACACTTCAACATGTATTTTGTTCAGGATGACCACCTGAAGCCTAAATGAGCATTAATTTGACCACACAACTCATTCTATGAAGATACATTCAAACTCACAAAACGTGCTCAGCTCGGGCTGAAAATGCATTTAAAGCAATAAAAACTCAAATTGAGTGTCACGCCTAAACCAAAGGACTTATGCCCACACTTCAACATGTATTTAGTTCAGGATGACCACCTGAAGCCTAAATGAGCATTAATTTGACCACACAACTCATTCCTATGAAGATACATTCAAACTCACAAAACGTGCTCAGCTCGGGCTGAAAATGCATTTAAAGCAATAAAAACTCAAATTGAGTGTCACGCCTAAATCAAAGGACTTATGCACACACTTCAACATGTATTTTGTTCACGATGACCACCTGAAGCCTAAATGAGCATTAATTTGACCACACAACTCATTCCTATGAAGATACATTCAAACTCACAAAACGTGCTCAACTCGGGCCGAAAATGCATTTAAAGCAATAAAAGCTCAAATTGAGTGTCACGCCTAAACCAAAGGACTTATGCACACACTTCAACATGTATTTTGTTCAGGATGACCTCCTGAAGCCCATATGAGCATTAATTTGACCACACAACTCATTCCTATGAAGATACATTCAAACACACAAAACGTGCTCAGCTCGGCCTGAAAATGCATTTAAAGCAATAAAAACTCAAATTGAGTGTCACGCCTAAACCAAAGGACTTATGCACACACTTCAACATGTATTTTGTTCAGGATGACCACCTGAAGCCTAAATGAGCATTAATTTGACCACACAACTCATTCCTATGAAGATACATTCAAACTCACAAAACGTGCTCAACTCGGGCTGAAAATGCATTTAAAGCAATAAAAACTCAAATTGAGTGTCACGCCTAAACCAAAGGACTTATGCACACACTTCAACATGTATTTTGTTCAGGATGACCACCTGAAGCCTAAATGAGCATTAATTTGACCACACAACTCATTCCTATGAAGATACATTCAAACTCACAAAACATGCTCAGCTCGGGCTGAAAATGCATTTAAAGCAATAAAAACTCAAATTGAATGTCACGCCTAAACCAAAGGACTTATGCACACACTTTAACATGTATTTTGTTCAGGATGACCTCCTGAAGCCCATATGAGCATTGATTTGACTACACAACTCATTCCTATGAAGATACATTCAAACTCACAAAACGTGCTCAGCTCGGGCTGAAAATGCATTTAAAGCAATAAAAACTCAAATTGAGTGTCACGCCTAAACCAAAGGACTTATGCACACACTTCAACATGTATTTTGTTCAGGATGACCACCTGACGCCTAAATGAGCAATAATTTGACCACACAACTCATTCCTATGAAGATACATTCAAAGTCAGAAAGCGCACTCAGCTCGGGCTGAAAATGCATTTAAAGCAATAAAAACTCAAATTGAGTGTCACGCCTAAACCAAAGGACTTATGCACACACTTCAACATGTATTTTGTTCAGGATGACCTCCTGAAGCCTAAATCAGCAATAATTTGACCACACAACTCATTCCCATGAAGATACATTCAAAGTCAGAAAGTGCGCTCAGCTCGGGCTGAAAATGCATTTAATTTAAAGCAATAAAAACTCCAATTGAGTGTCACGCCTAAACCAAAGGACTTATGCACACACTTAAACATGTATTTAGTTCAGGATGACCACCTGAAGCCTAAATGAGCATTAATTTGACCACACAACTCATTCCTATGAAGATACATTCAAACTCACAAAACGTGCTCAGCTCGGGCTGAAAATGCATTTAAAGCAATAAAAACTCAAATTGAGTGTCACACCTAAACCAAAGGACTTATGCACACATTTCAACATGTATTTTGTTCAGGATGACCTTCTGAACCCCATATGAGCATTAATTTGACTACACAACTCATTCCTATGAAGATACATTCAAACTCACAAAACGTGCTCAGCTCGGGCTGAAAATGCATTTAAAGCAATAAAAACTCAAATTGAGTGTCACGCCTAAACCAAAGGACTTATGCACACACTTCAACATGTATTTTATTCAGGATGACCTCCTGAAGCCTAAATAAGCATTAATTTGACCACACAACTCATTCCTATGAAGATACATTCAAACTCACAAAACACGCTCAGCTCGGGCTGAAAATGCATTTAAAGCAATAAAAACTCAAATTGAGTGTCACACCTAAACCAAAGGACTTATGCACACACTTCAACATGTATTTAGTTCAGGATGACCACCTGAAGCCTAAATGAGCATTAATTTGACCACACAACTCATTCCTATGAAGATACATTCAAACTCACAAAACATGCTCAGCTCGGGCTAAAAATGCATTTAAAGCAATAAAAACTCAAATTGAATGTCACGCCTAAACCAAAGGACTTATGCACACACTTCAACATGTATTTTGTTCAGGATGACCACCTGAAGCCTAAATGAGCATTAATTTGACCACACAACTCATTCTATGAAGATACATTCAAACTCACAAAACGTGCTCAGCTCGGGCTGAAAATGCATTTAAAGCAATAAAAACTCAAATTGAGTGTCACGCCTAAACCAAAGGACTTATGCACACACGTCAACATGTATTTTGTTCAGGATGACCACCTGAAGCCTAAATGAGCATTAATTTGACCACACAACTCATTCCTATGAAGATACATTCAAACTCACAAAACGTGCTCAGCTCGGGCTGAAAATGCATTTAAAGCAATTAAAACTCAAATTGAGTGTCACACCTAAACCAAAGGACTTATGCACACACTTCAACATGTATTTTGTTCAGGATGACCTCCTGAAGCCTAAATAAGCATTAATTTGACCA
The DNA here is from genome assembly GCF_054856545.1 of Hippocampus guttulatus. Classification (NCBI taxonomy): domain Eukaryota; kingdom Metazoa; phylum Chordata; class Actinopteri; order Syngnathiformes; family Syngnathidae; genus Hippocampus; species Hippocampus guttulatus. Next base: position 400,794 of record NC_141271.1, read on the forward strand.
CACAACTCATTCCTATGAAGATACATTCAAACTCATAAAACGCGCTCAGCTCGGGCTGCAAATGCATTTAAAGCAATAAAAACTCAAATTGAGTGTCACACCTAAACCAAAGGACTCATGCACACACTTCAACATGTATTTTGTTCAGGATGACCACCTGAAGCCTAAATGAGCATTAATTTGACCACACAACTCATTCCTATGAAGATACATTCAAACTCACAAAACTTGCTCAGCTCGGGCTGAAAATGCATTTAAAGCAATAAAAACTCAAATTGAGTGTCACGCCTAAACCAAAGGACTTATGCACACACTTCAACATGTATTTTGTTCAGGATGACCTCCTGAAGCCTAAATGAGCAATAATTTGACCACACAACTCATTCCTATGAAGATACATTCAAAGTCAGAAAGCGCACTCAGCTCGGGCTGAAAATGCATTTAAAGCAATAAAAACTCAAATTGAGTGTCACGCCTAAACCAAAGGACTTATGCACACACTTCAACATGTATTTTGTTCAGGATGACCTCCTGAAGCCTAAATCAGCAATAATTTGACCACACAACTCATTCCTATGAAGATACATTCAAAGTCAGAAAGTGCGCTCAGCTCGGGCTGAAAATGCATTTCATTTAAAGCAATAAAAACTCCAATTGAGTGTCACGCCTAAACCAAAGGACTTATGCACACACTTCAACATGTATTTAGTTCAGGATGACCACCTGAAGCCTAAATGAGCATTAATTTGACCACACAACTCATTCCTATGAAGATACATTCAAACTCACAAAACGTGCTGAGCTCGGGCTGAAAATGTATTTAAAGCAATAAAAACTCAAATTGAGTGTCACGCCTAAACCAAAGGACTTATGCACACACTTCAACATGTATTTTGTTCAGGATGACCACCTGAAGCCTAAATGAGCATTAATTTGACCACACAACTCATTCTATGAAGATACATTCAAACTCACAAAACGTGCTCAGCTCGGGCTGAAAATGCATTTAAAGCAATAAAAACTCCAATTGAGTGTCACGCCTAAACCAAAGGACTTATGCACACACTTCAACATGTATTTAGTTCAGGATGACCACCTGAAGCCTAAATAATCATTAATTTGACCACACAACTCATTCCTATGAAGATACATTCAAACTCACAAAACGTGCTCAGCTCGGGCTGAAAATGCATTTAAAGCAATAAAAACTCAAATTGAGTGTCACACCTAAACCAAAGGACTTATGCACACATTTCAACATGTATTTTGTTCAGGATGACCTTCTGAACCCCATATGAGCATTAATTTGACTACACAACTCATTCCTATGAAGATACATTCAAACTCACAAAACGTGCTCAGCTCGGGCTGAAAATGCATTTAAAGCAATAAAAACTCAAATTGAGTGTCACGCCTAAACCAAAGGACTTATGCACACACTTCAACATGTATTTTATTCAGGATGACCTCCTGAAGCCTAAATAAGCATTAATTTGACCACACAACTCATTCCTATGAAGATACATTCAAACTCACAAAACACGCTCAGCTCGGGCTGAAAATGCATTTAAAGCAATAGAAACTCAAATTGAGTGTCACGCCTAAACCAAAGGACTTATGCACACACTTCAACATGGATTTTGTTCAAGATGACCTCCTGAAGCCTAAATGAGCAATAATTTGATTACACAACTCATTCCTATGAAGATACATTCAAACTCAAAAAACGTGCTCAGCTCGGGCTGAAAATGCATTTAAAGCAATAAAAACTCAAATTGAGTGTCACGCCTAAACCAAAGGACTTATGCACACACTTCAACATGTATTTTGTTCACGATGACCACCTGAAGCCTAAATGAGCATTAATTTGACCACACAACTCATTCCTATGAAGATACATTCAAACTCACAAAACGTGCTCAACTCGGGCTGAAAATGCATTTAAAGCAATAAAAGCTCAAATTGAGTGTCACGCCTAAACCAAAGGACTTATGCACACACTTCAACATGTATTTTGTTCAGGATGACCACCTGACGCCTAAATGAGCATTCATTTGACCACACAACTCATTCCTATGAAGATACATTCAAACACACAAAACGTGCTCAGCTCGGGCTAAAAATGCATTTAAAGCAATAAAAACTCAAATTGAATGTCACGTCTAAACCAAAGGACTTATGCACACACTTCAACATGTATTTTGTTCAGGATGACCACCTGAAGCCTAAATGAGCATTAATTTGACCACACAACTCATTCTATGAAGATACATTCAAACTCACAAAACGTGCTCAGCTCGGGCTGAAAATGCATTTAAAGCAATAAAAACTCAAATTGAGTGTCACGCCTAAACCAAAGGACTTATGCACACACTTCAACATGTATTTTGTTCAGGATGACCACCTGAAGCCTAAATGAGCATTAATTTGACCACACAACTCATTTCTATGAAGATACATTCAAACTCACAAAACGTGCTCAGCTCGGGCTGAAAATGCATTTAAAGCAATAAAAACTCAAATTGAATGTCACGCCTAAACCAAAGGACTTATGCACACACTTCAACATGTATTTTGTTCAGGATGACCACCTGAAGCCTAAATGAGCATTAATTTGACCACACAACTCATTCCTATGAAGATACATTCAAACTCACAAAACGTGCTCAGCTCGGGCTGAAAATGCATTTAAAGCAATAAAAACTCAAATTGAGTGTCACGCCTAAACCAAAGGACTTATGCACACACTTCAACATGTATTTTATTCAGGATGACCTCCTGAAGCCTAAATAAGCATTAATTTGACCACACAACTCATTCCTATGAAGATACATTCAAACTCACAAAACACGCTCAGCTCGGGCTGAAAATGCATTTAAAGCAATAAAAACTCAAATTGAGTGTCACACCTAAACCAAAGGACTTATGCACACACTTCAACATGTATTTAGTTCAGGATGACCACCTGAAGCCTAAATGAGCATTAATTTGACCACACAACTCATTCCTATGAAGATACATTCAAACTCACAAAACATGCTCAGCTCGGGCTAAAAATGCATTTAAAGCAATAAAAACTCAAATTGAATGTCACGCCTAAACCAAAGGACTTATGCACACACTTCAACATGTATTTTGTTCAGGATGACCACCTGAAGCCTAAATGAGCATTAATTTGACCACACAACTCATTCTATGAAGATACATTCAAACTCACAAAACGTGCTCAGCTCGGGCTGAAAATGCATTTAAAGCAATAAAAACTCAAATTGAGTGTCACGCCTAAACCGAAGGACTTATGCACACACGTCAACATGTATTTTGTTCAGGATGACCACCTGAAGCCTAAATGAGCATTAATTTGACCACACAACTCATTCCTATGAAGATACATTCAAACTCACAAAACGTGCTCAGCTCGGGCTGAAAATGCATTTAAAGCAATTAAAACTCAAATTGAGTGTCACACCTAAACCAAAGGACTTATGCACACACTTCAACATGTATTTTGTTCAGGATGACCTCCTGAAGCCTAAATAAGCATTAATTTGACCACACAACTCATTCCTATGAAGATACATTCAAACTCATAAAACGCGCTCAGCTCGGGCTGCAAATGCATTTAAAGCAATAAAAACTCAAATTGAGTGTCACACCTAAACCAAAGGACTCATGCACACACTTCAACATGTATTTTGTTCAGGATGACCACCTGAAGCCTAAATGAGCATTAATTTGACCACACAACTCATTCCTATGAAGATACATTCAAACTCACAAAACTTGCTCAGCTCGGGCTGAAAATGCATTTAAAGCAATAAAAACTCAAATTGAGTGTCACGCCTAAACCAAAGGACTTATGCACACACTTCAACATGTATTTTGTTCAGGATGACCTCCTGAAGCCTAAATGAGCAATAATTTGACCACACAACTCATTCCTATGAAGATACATTCAAAGTCAGAAAGCGCACTCAGCTCGGGCTGAAAATGCATTTAAAGCAATAAAAACTCAAATTGAGTGTCACGCCTAAACCAAAGGACTTATGCACACACTTCAACATGTATTTTGTTCAGGATGACCTCCTGAAGCCTAAATCAGCAATAATTTGACCACACAGCTCATTCCTATGAAGATACATTCAAAGTCAGAAAGTGCGCTCAGCTCGGGCTGAAAATGCATTTCATTTAAAGCAATAAAAACTCCAATTGAGTGTCACGCCTAAACCAAAGGACTTATGCACACACTTCAACATGTATTTAGTTCAGGATGACCACCTGAAGCCTAAATGAGCATTAATTTGACCACACAACTCATTCCTATGAAGATACATTCAAACTCACAAAACGTGCTGAGCTCGGGCTGAAAATGCATTTAAAGCAATAAAAACTCAAATTGAGTGTCACGCCTAAACCAAAGGACTTATGCACACACTTCAACATGTATTTTGTTCAGGATGACCACCTGAAGCCTAAATGAGCATTAATTTGACCACACAACTCATTCTATGAAGATACATTCAAACTCACAAAACGTGCTCAGCTCGGGCTGAAAATGCATTTAAAGCAATAAAAACTCCAATTGAGTGTCACGCCTAAACCAAAGGACTTATGCACACACTTCAACATGTATTTAGTTCAGGATGACCACCTGAAGCCTAAATAATCATTAATTTGACCACACAACTCATTCCTATGAAGATACATTCAAACTCACAAAACGTGCTCAGCTCGGGCTGAAAATGCATTTAAAGCAATAAAAACTCAAATTGAGTGTCACACCTAAACCAAAGGACTTATGCACACATTTCAACATGTATTTTGTTCAGGATGACCTTCTGAACCCCATATGAGCATTAATTTGACTACACAACTCATTCCTATGAAGATACATTCAAACTCACAAAACGTGCTCAGCTCGGGCTGAAAATGCATTTAAAGCAATAAAAACTCAAATTGAGTGTCACGCCTAAACCAAAGGACTTATGCACACACTTCAACATGTATTTTATTCAGGATGACCTCCTGAAGCCTAAATAAGCATTAATTTGACCACACAACTCATTCCTATGAAGATACATTCAAACTCACAAAACACGCTCAGCTCGGGCTGAAAATGCATTTAAAGCAATAGAAACTCAAATTGAGTGTCACGCCTAAACCAAAGGACTTATGCACACACTTCAACATGGATTTTGTTCAAGATGACCTCCTGAAGCCTAAATGAGCAATAATTTGATTACACAACTCATTCCTATGAAGATACATTCAAACTCAAAAAACGTGCTCAGCTCGGGCTGAAAATGCATTTAAAGCAATAAAAACTCAAATTGAGTGTCACGCCTAAACCAAAGGACTTATGCACACACTTCAACATGTATTTTGTTCACGATGACCACCTGAAGCCTAAATGAGCATTAATTTGACCACACAACTCATTCCTATGTAGATACATTCAAACTCACAAAACGTGCTCAACTCGGGCTGAAAATGCATTTAAAGCAATAAAAGCTCAAATTGAGTGTCACGCCTAAACCAAAGGACTTATGCACACACTTCAACATGTATTTTGTTCAGGATGACCACCTGACGCCTAAATGAGCATTCATTTGACCACACAACTCATTCCTATGAAGATACATTCAAACACACAAAACGTGCTCAGCTCGGCCTGAAAATGCATTTAAAGCAATAAAAACTCAAATTGAGTGTCACGCCTAAACCAAAGGACTTATGCACACACTTCAACATGTATTTTGTTCAGGATGACCACCTGAAGCCTAAATGAGCATTAATTTGACCACACAACTCATTCTATGAAGATACATTCAAACTCACAAAACGTGCTCAGCTCGGGCTGAAAATGCATTTAAAGCAATAAAAACTCAAATTGAGTGTCACGCCTAAACCAAAGGACTTATGCACACACTTCAACATGGATTTTGTTCAAGATGACCTCCTGAAGCCTAAATGAGCAATAATTTGATTACACAACTCATTCCTATGAAGATACATTCAAACTCAAAAAACGTGCTCAGCTCGGGCTGAAAATGCATTTAAAGCAATAAAAACTCAAATTGAGTGTCACACCTAAACCAAAGGACTTATGCACACACTTCAACATGTATTTTGTTCAGGATGACCTCCTGAAGCCCATATGAGCATTAATTTGACCACACAACTCATTCCTATGAAGATACATTCAAACTCACAAAACGTGCTCAGCTCGGGCTGAAAATGCATTTAAAGCAATAAAAACTCAAATTGAGTGTCACGCCTAAACCAAAGGACTTATGCACACACTTCAACATGTATTTTGTTCACGATGACCACCTGAAGCCTAAATGAGCATTAATTTGACCACACAACTCATTCCTATGAAGATACATTCAAACTCACAAAACGTGCTCAACTCGGGCTGAAAATGCATTTAAAGCAATAAAAGCTCAAATTGAGTGTCACGCCTAAACCAAAGGACTTATGCACACACTTCAACATGTATTTTGTTCAGGATGACCTCCTGAAGCCCATATGAGCATTAATTTGACCACACAACTCATTCCTATGAAGATACATTCAAACACACAAAACGTGCTCAGCTCGGCCTGAAAATGCATTTAAAGCAATAAAAACTCAAATTGAGTGTCACGCCTAAACCAAAGGACTTATGCACACACTTCAACATGTATTTTGTTCAGGATGACCACCTGACGCCTAAATGAGCATTCATTTGACCACACAACTCATTCCTATGGAGATACATTAAAACTCACAAAACGTGCTCAACTCGGGCTGAAAATGCATTTAAAGCAATAAAAACTCAAATTGAGTGTCACGCCTAAACCAAAGGACTTATGCACACACTTCAACATGTATTTTGTTCAGGATGACCTCCTGAAGCCTAAATAAGCATTAATTTGACCACACAACTCATTCCTATGAAGATACATTCAAACTCACAAAACGCGCTCAGCTCGGGCTGAAAATGCATTTAAAGCAATAAAAACTCAAATTGAGTGTCACACCTAAACCAAAGGACTTATGCACACACTTCAACATGTATTTTGTTCAGGATGACCACCTGAAGCCTAAATGAGCATTAATTTGACCACACAACTCATTCCTATGAAGATACATTCAAACTCACAAAACATGCTCAGCTCGGGCTGAAAATGCATTTAAAGCAATAAAAACTCAAATTGAATGTCACGCCTAAACCAAAGGACTTATGCACACACTTCAACATGTATTTTGTTCAGGATGACCTCCTGAAGCCCATATGAGCATTAATTTGACTACACAACTCATTCCTATGAAGATACATTCAAACTCACAAAACGTGCTCAGCTCGGGCTGAAAATGCATTTAAAGCAATAAAAACTCAAATTGAGTGTCACGCCTAAACCAAAGGACTTATGCACACACTTCAACATGTATTTTGTTCAGGATGACCACCTGACGCCTAAATGAGCATTAATTTGACCACACAACTCATTCCTATGAAGATACATTCAAAGTCAGAAAGCGCGCTCAGCTCGGGCTGAAAATGCATTTAATTTAAAGCAATAAAAACTCAAATTGAGTGTCACGCCTAAACCAAAGGATTTATGCACACACTTCAACATGTATTTAGTTCAGGATGACCACCTGAAGCCTAAATGAGCATTAATTTGACTACACAACTCATTCCTATGAAGATACATTCAAACTCACAAAACGTGCTCAGCTCGGGCTGAAAATGCATTTAAAGCAATAAAAACTCAAATTGAGTGTCACACCTAAACCAAAGGACTTATGCACACACTTCAACATGTATTTTGTTCAGGATGACCTCCTGAAGCCCATATGAGCATTAATTTGACTACACAACTCATTCCTATAAAGACACATTCAAACTCACAAAACGTGCTCAGCTCGGGCTGAAAATGCATTTAAAGCAATAAAACTCAAATTGAGTGTCACGCCTAAACCAAAGGACTTATGCACACACTTCAACATGTATTTTGTTCAGGATGACCTCCTGAAGCCTAAATCAGCAATAATTTCACCACACAACTCATTCCTATGAAGATACATCCAAAGTCAGAAAGCGCGCTCAGCTCGGCCTGAAAATGCATTTAATTTAAAGCAATAAAAACTCAAATTGAGTTTCACGCCTAAACCAAAGGACTTATGCACACACTTCAACATGTATTTAGTTCTGGATGACCACCTGAAGCCTAAATGAGCATTAATTTGACCACACAACTCATTCCTATGAAGATACATTCAAACTCACAAAACGTGCTCAGCTCGGGCTGAAAATGCATTTAAAGCAATAAAAACTCAAATTGAGTGTCACACCTAAACCAAAGGACTTATGCACACACTTCAACATGTATTTTGTTCAGGATGACCTCCTGAAGCCCATATGAGCATTAATTTGACTACACAACTCATTCCTATGAAGAAACATTCAAACTCACAAAACGTGCTCAGCTCGGGCTGAAAATGCATTTAAAGCAATAAAAACTCAAAATGAGTGTCACGCCTAAACCAAAGGACTTATGCACACACTTCAACATGTATTTAGTTCAGGATGAACACCTGAAGCCTAAATAAGCATTAATTTGACCACACAACTCATTCCTATGAAGATACATTCAAACTCACAAAACGCGCTCAGCTCGGGCTGAAAATGCATTTAAAGCAATAAAAACTCAAATTGAGTGTCACACCTAAACCAAAGGACTTATGCACACACGTCAACATGTATTTTGTTCAGGATGACCACCTGAAGCCTAAATGAGCATTAATTTGACCACACAACTCATTCCTATGAAGATACATTCAAACTCACAAAACATGCTCAGCTCGGGCTGAAAATGCATTTAAAGCAATAAAAACTCAAATTGAATGTCACGCCTAAACCAAAGGACTTATGCACACACTTCAACATGTATTTTGTTCAGGATGACCACCTGAAGCCTAAATGAGCATTAATTTGACCACACAACTCATTCTATGAAGATACATTCAAACTCACAAAACGTGCTCAGCTCGGGCTGAAAATGCATTTAAAGCAATAAAAACTCAAATTGAGTGTCACGCCTAAACCAAAGGACTTATGCCCACACTTCAACATGTATTTAGTTCAGGATGACCACCTGAAGCCTAAATGAGCATTAATTTGACCACACAACTCATTCCTATGAAGATACATTCAAACTCACAAAACGTGCTCAGCTCGGGCTGAAAATGCATTTAAAGCAATAAAAACTCAAATTGAGTGTCACGCCTAAATCAAAGGACTTATGCACACACTTCAACATGTATTTTGTTCACGATGACCACCTGAAGCCTAAATGAGCATTAATTTGACCACACAACTCATTCCTATGAAGATACATTCAAACTCACAAAACGTGCTCAACTCGGGCTGAAAATGCATTTAAAGCAATAAAAGCTCAAATTGAGTGTCACGCCTAAACCAAAGGACTTATGCACACACTTCAACATGTATTTTGTTCAGGATGACCTCCTGAAGCCCATATGAGCATTAATTTGACCACACAACTCATTCCTATGAAGATACATTCAAACACACAAAACGTGCTCAGCTCGGCCTGAAAATGCATTTAAAGCAATAAAAACTCAAATTGAGTGTCACGCCTAAACCAAAGGACTTATGCACACACTTCAACATGTATTTTGTTCAGGATGACCACCTGAAGCCTAAATGAGCATTAATTTGACCACACAACTCATTCCTATGAAGATACATTCAAACTCACAAAACGTGCTCAACTCGGGCTGAAAATGCATTTAAAGCAATAAAAACTCAAATTGAGTGTCACGCCTAAACCAAAGGACTTATGCACACACTTCAACATGTATTTTGTTCAGGATGACCACCTGAAGCCTAAATGAGCATTAATTTGACCACACAACTCATTCCTATGAAGATACATTCAAACTCACAAAACATGCTCAGCTCGGGCTGAAAATGCATTTAAAGCAATAAAAACTCAAATTGAATGTCACGCCTAAACCAAAGGACTTATGCACACACTTTAACATGTATTTTGTTCAGGATGACCTCCTGAAGCCCATATGAGCATTGATTTGACTACACAACTCATTCCTATGAAGATACATTCAAACTCACAAAACGTGCTCAGCTCGGGCTGAAAATGCATTTAAAGCAATAAAAACTCAAATTGAGTGTCACGCCTAAACCAAAGGACTTATGCACACACTTCAACATGTATTTTGTTCAGGATGACCACCTGACGCCTAAATGAGCATTAATTTGACCACACAACTCATTCCTATGAAGATACATTCAAAGTCAGAAAGCGCGCTCAGCTCGGGCTGAAAATGCATTTAATTTAAAGCAATAAAAACTCAAATTGAGTGTCACGCCTAAACCAAAGGACTTATGCACACACTTCAACATGTATTTAGTTCAGGATGACCTCCTGAAGCCCATATGAGCATTAATTTGACCACACAACTCATTCCTATGAAGATACATTCAAACTCACAAAACGTGCTCAGCTCGGGCTGAAAATGCATTTAAAGCAATAAAAACTCAAATTGAGTGTCACGCCTAAACCAAAGGACTTATGCACACACTTCAACATGTATTTTGTTCACGATGACCACCTGAAGCCTAAATGAGCATTAATTTGACCACACAACTCATTCCTATGAAGATACATTCAAACTCACAAAACGTGCTCAACTCGGGCTGAAAATGCATTTAAAGCAATAAAAGCTCAAATTGAGTGTCACGCCTAAACCAAAGGACTTATGCACACACTTCAAGATGTATTTTGTTCAGGATGACCTCCTGAAGCCCATATGAGCATTAATTTGACCACACAACTCATTCCTATGAAGATACATTCAAACACACAAAACGTGCTCAGCTCGGCCTGAAAATGCATTTAAAGCAATAAAAACTCAAATTGAGTGTCACGCCTAAACCAAAGGACTTATGCACACACTTCAACATGTATTTTGTTCAGGATGACCACCTGACGCCTAAATGAGCATTAATTTGACCACACAACTCATTCCTATGAAGATACATTCAAACTCACAAAACGTGCTCAACTCGGGCTGAAAATGCATTTAAAGCAATAAAAACTCAAATTGAGTTTCACGCCTAAACCAAAGGACTTATGCACACACTTCAACATGTATTTTGTTGAGGATGACCTCCTGAAGCCTAAATAAGCATTAATTTGACCACACAACTCATTCCTATGAAGATACATTCAAACTCACAAAACGCGCTCAGCTCGGGCTGAAAATGCATTTAAAGCAATAAAAACTCAAATTGAGTGTCACACCTAAACCAAAGGACTTATGCACACACTTCAACATGTATTTTGTTCAGGATGACCACCTGAAGCCTAAATGAGCATTAATTTGACCACACAACTCATTCCTATGAAGATACATTCAAACTCACAAAACATGCTCAGCTCGGGCTGAAAATGCATTTAAAGCAATAAAAACTCAAATTGAATGTCACGCCTAAACCAAAGGACTTATGCACACACTTCAACATGTATTTTGTTCAGGATGACCTCCTGAAGCCCATATGAGCATTAATTTGACTACACAACTCATTCCTATGAAGATACATTCAAACTCACAAAACGTGCTCAGCTCGGGCTGAAAATGCATTTAAAGCAATAAAAACTCAAATTGAGTGTCACGCCTAAACCAAAGGACTTATGCACACACTTCAACATGTATTTTGTTCAGGTTGACCACCTGACGCCTAAATGAGCATTAATTTGACCACACAACTCATTCCTATGAAGATACATTCAAAGTCAGAAAGCGCGCTCAGCTCGGGCTGAAAATGCATTTAATTTAAAGCAATAAAAACTCAAATTGAATGTCACGCCTAAACCAAAGGACTTATGCACACACTTCAACATGTATTTTGTTCAGGATGACCTCCTGAAGCCCATATGAGCATTAATTTGACTACACAACTCATTCCTATGAAGATACATTCAAACTCACAAAACGTGCTCAGCTCGGGCTGAAAATGCATTTAAAGCAATAAAAACTCAAATTGAGTGTCACGCCTAAACCAAAGGACTTATGCACACACTTCAACATGTATTTAGTTCAGGATGACCACCTGAAGCCTAAATGAGCATTAATTTGACTACACAACTCATTCCTATGAAGATACATTCAAACTCACAAAACGTGCTCAGCCTGGGCTGAAAATGCATTTAAAGCAATAAAAACTCAAATTGAGTGTCACACCTAAACCAAAGGACTTATGCACACACTTCAACATGTATTTTGTTCAGGATGACCTCCTGAAGCCCATATGAGCATTAATTTGACTATACAACTCATTCCTATAAAGATACATTCAAACACACAAAACGTGCTCAGCTCGGGCTGAAAATGCATTTAAAGCAATAAAAACTCAAATTGAGTGTCACGCCTAAACCAAAGGACTTATGCACACACTTCAACATGTATTTGGTTCAGGATGACCACCTGAAGCCTAAATGAGCATTAATTTGACCACACAACTCATTTCTATGAAGATACATTCAAACTCACAAAACGTGCTCAGCTCGGGCTGAAAATGCATTTAAAATAATAAAAACTCAAATTGAGTGTCACGCCTAAACAAAAGGACTTATGCACACACTTCAACATGTATTTTGTTCAGGATGACCTTCTGAAGCCTAAATCAGCAATAATTTCACCACACAACTCATTCCTATGAAGATACATCCAAAGTCAGAAAGCGCGCTCAGCTCGGGCTGAAAATGCATTTAATTTAAAGCAATAAAAACTCAAATTGAGTGTCACGCCTAAACCAAAGGACTTATGCACACACTTCAACATGTATTTTGTTCAGGATGACCTCCTGAAGCCTAAATGAGCATTAATTTGACCACACAACTCATTCCTATGAAGATACATTCAAAGTCAGAAAGCGCGCTCAGCTCGGGCTGAAAATGCATTTAATTTAAAGCAATAAAAACTCAAATTGAGTGTCACGCCTAAACCAAAGGACTTATGCACACACTTCAACATGTATTTTGTTCAGGATGACCTCCTGAAGCCTAAATAAGCATTAATTTGACCACACAACTCATTCCTATGAAGATACATTCAAACTCACAAAACGCGCTCAGCTCGGGCTGAAAATGCATTTAAAGCAATAAAAACTCAAATTGAGTGTCACACCTAAACCAAAGGACTTATGCACACACTTCAACATGTATTTTGTTCAGGATGACCACCTGAAGCCTAAATGAGCATTAATTTGACCACACAACTCATTCCTATGAAGATACATTCAAACTCACAAAACATGCTCAGCTCGGGCTGAAAATGCATTTAAAGCAATAAAAACTCAAATTGAATGTCACGCCTAAACCAAAGGACTTATGCACACACTTCAACATGTATTTTGTTCAGGATGACCTCCTGAAGCCCATATGAGCATTAATTTGACTACACAACTCATTCCTATGAAGATACATTCAAACTCACAAAACGTGCTCAGCTCGGGCTGAAAATGCATTTAAAGCAATAAAAACTCAAATTGAGTGTCACGCCTAAACCAAAGGACTTATGCACACACTTCAACATGTATTTTGTTCAGGATGACCACCTGACGCCTAAATGAGCATTAATTTGACCACACAACTCATTCCTATGAAGATACATTCAAAGTCAGAAAGCGCGCTCAGCTCGGGCTGAAAATGCATTTAATTTAAAGCAATAAAAACTCAAATTGAGTGTCACGCCTAAACCAAAGGACTTATGCACACACTTCAACATGTATTTAGTTCAGGATGACCACCTGAAGCCTAAATGAGCATTAATTTGACTACAAAACTCATTCCTATGAAGATACATTCAAACTCACAAAACGTGCTCAGCCTGGGCTGAAAATGCATTTAAAGCAATAAAAACTCAAATTGAGTGTCACACCTAAACCAAAGGACTTATGCACACACTTCAACATGTATTTTGTTCAGGATGACCTCCTGAAGCCCATATGAGCATTAATTTGACTATACAACTCATTCCTATAAAGATACATTCAAACACACAAAACGTGCTCAGCTCGGGCTGAAAATGCATTTAAAGCAATAAAAACTCAAATTGAGTGTCACGCCTAAACCAAAGGACTTATGCACACACTTCAACATTTATTTTGTTCAGGATGACCACCTGACGCCTAAATGAGCATTAATTTGACCACACAACTCATTCCTATGAAGATACATTCAAAGTCAGAAAGCGCGCTCAGCTCGGGCTGAAAATGCATTTAATTTAAAGCAATAAAAACTCAAATTGAGTGTCACGCCTAAACCAAAGGACTTATGCACACACTTCAACATGTATTTAGTTCAGGATGACCACCTGAAGCCTAAATGAGCATTAATTTGACTACAAAACTCATTCCTATGAAGATACATTCAAACTCACAAAACGTGCTCAGCCTGGGCTGAAAATGCATTTAAAGCAATAAAAACTCAAATTGAGTGTCACACCTAAACCAAAGGACTTATGCACACACTTCAACATGTATTTTGTTCAGGATGACCTCCTGAAGCCCATATGAGCATTAATTTGACTATACAACTCATTCCTATAAAGATACATTCAAACACACAAAACGTGCTCAGCTCGGGCTGAAAATGCATTTAAAGCAATAAAAACTCAAATTGAGTGTCACGCCTAAACCAAAGGACTTATGCACACACTTCAACATGTATTTAGTTCAGGATGACCACCTGAAGCCTAAATGAGCATTAATTTGACCACACAACTCATTTCTATGAAGATACATTCAAACTCACAAAACGTGCTCAGCTCGGGCTGAAAATGCATTTAAAGCAATAAAAACTCAAATTGAGTGTCACGCCTAAACCAAAGGACTTATGCACACACTTCAACATGTATTTTGTTCAGGATGACCTCCTGAAGCCTAAATCAGCAATAATTTCACCACACAACTCATTCCTATGAAGATACATCCAAAGTCAGAAAGCGCGCTCAGCTCGGGCTGAAAATGCATTTAATTTAAAGCAATAAAAACTCAAATTGAGTGTCACGCCTAAACCAAAGGACTTATGCACACACTTCAACATGTATTTAGTTCTGGATGACCACCTGAAGCCTAAATGAGCATTAATTTGACCACACAACTCATTCCTATGAAGATACATTCAAACTCACAAAACGTGCTCAGCTCGGGCTGAAAATGCATTTAAAGCAATAAAAACTCAAATTGAGTGTCACACCTAAACCAAAGGACTTATGCACACACTTCAACATGTATTTTGTTCAGGATGACCTCCTGAAGCCCATATGAGCATTAATTTGACTACACAACTCATTCCTATGAAGAAACATTCAAACTCACAAAACGTGCTCAGCTCGGGCTGAAAATGCATTTAAAGCAATAAAAACTCAAATTGAGTGTCACGCCTAAACCAAAGGACTTATGCACACACTTCAACATGTATTTAGTTCAGGATGACCACCTGAAGCCTAAATGAGCATTAATTTGACCACACAACTCATTCCTATGAAGATACATTCAAACTCACAAAACATGCTCAGCTCGGGCTGAAAATGCATTTAAAGCAATAAAAACTCAAATTGAATGTCACGCCTAAACCAAAGGACTTATGCACACACTTCAACATGTATTTTGTTCAGGATGACCACCTGAAGCCTAAATGAGCATTAATTTGACCACACAACTCATTCCTATGAAGATACATTCAAACTCACAAAACGTGCTCAGCTCGGGCTGAAAATGCATTTAAAGCAATAAAAACTCAAATTGAGTGTCACGCCTAAACCAAAGGACTTATGCCCACACTTCAACATGTATTTAGTTCAGGATGACCACCTGAAGCCTAAATGAGCATTAATTTGACCACACAACTCATTCCTATGAAGATACATTCAAACTCACAAAACGTGCTCAGCTCGGGCTGAAAATGCATTTAAAGCAATAAAAACTCAAATTGAGTGTCACGCCTAAATCTAAGGACTTATGCACACACTTCAACATGTATTTTGTTCACGATGACCACCTGAAGCCTAAATGAGCATTAATTTGACCACACAACTCATTCCTATGAAGATACATTCAAACTCACAAAACGTGCTCAACTCGGGCTGAAAATGCATTTAAAGCAATAAAAGCTCAAATTGAGTGTCACGCCTAAACCAAAGGACTTATGCACACACTTTAACATGTATTTTGTTCAGGATGACCTCCTGAAGCCTAAATGAGCATTAATTTGACCACACAACTCATTCCTATGAAGATACATTCAAAGTCAGAAAGCGCGCTCAGCTCGGGCTGAAAATGCATTTAATTTAAAGCAATAAAAACTCAAATTGAGTGTCACGCCTAAACCAAAGGACTTATGCAGACACTTCAACATGTATTTAGTTCAGGATGACCACCTGAAGCCTAAATGAGCATTAATTTGACTACACAACTCATTCCTATGAAGATACATTCAAACTCACAAAACGTGCTCAGCTCGGGCTGAAAATGCATTTAAAGCAATAAAAACTCAAATTGAGTGTCACGCCTAAACCAAAGGACTTATGCACACACTTCAACATGTATTTTGTTCAGGATGACCACCTGACGCCGAAATGAGCATTAATTTGACTACACAACTCATTCCTATAAAGATACATTCAAACTCACAAAACGTCCTCAGCTCGGGCTGAAAATGCATTTAAAGCAATAAAAACTCAAATTGAGTGTCACGCCTAAACCAAAGGACTTATGCACACACTTCAACGTGTATTTTGTTCAGGATGACCTCCTGAAGCCTAAATAAGCATTAATTTGACCACACAACTCATTCCTATGAAGATACATTCAAACTCACAAAACGCGCTCAGCTCGGGCTGAAAATGCATTTAAAGCAATAAAAACTCAAATTGAGTGTCACGCCTAAACCAAAGGACTTATGCACACACTTCAACATGTATTTTGTTCAGGATGACCACCTGACGCCTAAATGAGCATTAATTTGACCACACAACTCATTCCTATGAAGATACATTCAAAGTCAGAAAGCGCGCTCAGCTCGGGCTGAAAATGCATTTAATTTAAAGCAATAAAAACTCAAATTGAGTGTCACGCCTAAACCAAAGGACTTATGCACACACTTCAACATGTATTTAGTTCAGGATGACCACCTGAAGCCTAAATGAGCATTAATTTGACTACACAACTCATTCCTATGAAGATACATTCAAACTCACAAAACGTGCTCAGCTCGGGCTGAAAATGCATTTAAAGCAATAAAAACTCAAATTGAGTGTCACGCCTAAACCAAAGGACTTATGCACACACTTCAACATGTATTTTGTTCAGGATGACCACCTGACGCCCAAATGAGCATTAATTTGACTACACAACTCATTCCTATAAAGATACATTCAAACTCACAAAACGTGCTCAGCTCGGGCTGAAAATGCATTTAAAGCAATAAAAACTCAAATTGAGTGTCACGCCTAAACCAAAGGACTTATGCACACACTTCAACATGTATTTTGTTCAGGATGACCACCTGAAGCCTAAATGAGCATTAATTTGACCACACAACTCATTCCTATGAAGATACATTCAAACTCACAAAACATGCTCAGCTCGGGCTGAAAATGCATTTAAAGCAATAAAAACTCAAATTGAATGTCACGCCTAAACCAAAGGACTTATGCACACACTTCAACATGTATTTTGTTCAGGATGACCTCCTGAAGCCCATATGAGCATTAATTTGACTACACAACTCATTCCTATGAAGATACATTCAAACTCACAAAACGTGCTCAGCTCGGGCTGAAAATGCATTTAAAGCAATAAAAACTCAAATTGAGTGTCACGCCTAAACCAAAGGACTTATGCACACACTTCAACATGTATTTTGTTCAGGATGACCACCTGACGCCTAAATGAGCATTAATTTGACCACACAACTCATTCCTATGAAGATACATTCAAAGTCAGAAAGCGCGCTCAGCTCGGGCTGAAAATGCATTTAATTTAAAGCAATAAAAACTCAAATTGAGTGTCACGCCTAAACTAAAGGACTTATGCACACACTTCAACATGTATTTAGTTCAGGATGACCACCTGAAGCCTAAATGAGCATTAATTTGACTACACAACTCATTCCTATGAAGATACATTCAAACTCACAAAACGTGCTCAGCTCGGGCTGAAAATGCATTTAAAGCAATAAAAACTCAAATTGAGTGTCACACCTAAACCAAAGGACTTATGCACACACTTCAACATGTATTTTGTTCAGGATGACCTCCTGAAGCCCATATGAGCATTAATTTGACTACACAACTCATTCCTATGAAGAAACATTCAAACTCACAAAACGTGCTCAGCTCGGGCTGAAAATGCATTTAAAGCAATAAAAACTCAAATTGAGTGTCACGCCTAAACCAAAGGACTTATGCACACACTTCAACATGTATTTAGTTCAGGATGACCACCTGAAGCCTAAATGAGCATTAATTTGACCACACAACTCATTCCTGAAGATATTTTCAAACTCACAAAACGTGCTCAACTCGGGCTGAAAATGCATTTAAAGCAAGAAAAACTCAAATTGAGTGTCACACCTAAACCAAAGGACTTATGCACACACTTCAACATGTATTTTGTTCAGGATGACCTCCTGAAGCCCATATGAGCATTAATTTGACTACACAACTCATTCCTATGAAGAAACATTCAAACTCACAAAACGTGCTCAGCTCGGGCTGAAAATGCATTTAAAGCAATAAAAACTCAAATTGAGTGTCACGCCTAAACCAAAGGACTTATGCACACACTTCAACATGTATTTAGTTCAGGATGACCACCTGAAGCCTAAATGAGCATTAATTTGACCACACAACTCATTCCTATGAAGATATTTTCAAACTCACAAAACGTGCTCAACTCGGGCTGAAAATGCATTTAAAGCAATAAAAACTCAAATTGAGTGTCACACCTAAACCAAAGGACTTATGCACACACGTCAACATGTATTTTGTTCAGGATGACCACCTGAAGCCTAAATGAGCATTAATTTGACCACACAACTCATTCCTATGAAGATACATTCAAACTCACAAAACATGCTCAGCTCGGGCTGAAAATGCATTTAAAGCAATAAAAACTCAAATTGAATGTCACGCCTAAACCAAAGGACTTATGCACACACTTCAACATGTATTTTGTTCAGGATGACCACCTGAAGCCTAAATGAGCATTAATTTGACCACACAACTCATTCCTATGAAGATACATTCAAACTCACAAAACGTGCTCAGCTCGGGCTGAAAATGCATTTAAAGCAATAAAAACTCAAATTGAGTGTCACGCCTAAACCAAAGGACTTATGCCCACACTTCAACATGTATTTAGTTCAGGATGACCACCTGAAGCCTAAATGAGCATTAATTTGACCACACAACTCATTCCTATGAAGATACATTCAAACTCACAAAACGTGCTCAGCTCGGGCTGAAAATGCATTTAAAGCAATAAAAACTCAAATTGAGTGTCACGCCTAAATCTAAGGACTTATGCACACACTTCAACATGTATTTTGTTCACGATGACCACCTGAAGCCTAAATGAGCATTAATTTGACCACACAACTCATTCCTATGAAGATACATTCAAACTCACAAAACATGCTCAGCTCGGGCTGAAAATGCATTTAAAGCAATAAAAACTCAAATTGAATGTCACGCCTAAACCAAAGGACTTATGCACACACTTTAACATGTATTTTGTTCAGGATGACCTCCTGAAGCCCATATGAGCATTAATCTGACTACACAACTCATTCCTATGAAGATACATTCAAACTCACAAAACGTGCTCAGCTCGGGCTGAAAATGCATTTAAAGCAATAAAAACTCAAATTGAGTGTCACGCCTAAACCAAAGGACTTATGCACACACTTCAACATGTATTTTGTTCAGGATGACCACCTGACGCCTAAATGAGCATTAATTTGACCACACAACTCATTCCTATGAAGATACATTCAAAGTCAGAAAGCGCGCTCAGCTCGGGCTGAAAATGCATTTAATTTAAAGCAATAAAAACTCAAATTGAGTGTCACGCCTAAACCAAAGGACTTATGCACACACTTCAACATGTATTTAGTTCAGGATGACCACCTGAAGCCTAAATGAGCATTAATTTGACTACACAACTCATTCCTATGAAGATACATTCAAACTCACAAAACGTGCTCAGCTCGGGCTGAAAATGCATTTAAAGCAATAAAAACTCAAATTGAGTGTCACGCCTAAACCAAAGGACTTATGCACACACTTCAACATGTATTTTGTTCAGGATGACCACCTGACGCCTAAATGAGCATTAATTTGACTACACAACTCATTCCTATAAAGATACATTCAAACTCACAAAACGTGCTCAGCTCGGGCTGAAAATGCATTTAAAGCAATAAAAACTCAAATTGAGTGTCACGCCTAAACCAAAGGACTTATGCACACACTTCAACATGTATTTTGTTCACGATGACCACCTACGCCTAAATGAGCATTAATTTGACCACACAACTCATTCCTATGAAGATACATTCAAAGTCAGAAAGCGCGCTCAGCTCGGGCTGAAAATGCATTTAATTTAAAGCAATAAAAACTCAAATTGAGTGTCACGCCTAAACCAAAGGACTTATGCACACACTTCAACATGTATTTTGTTCAGGATGACCTCCTGAAGCCTAAATAAGCATTAATTTGACCACACAACTCATTCCTATGAAGATACATTCAAACTCACAAAACGCGCTCAGCTCGGGCTGAAAATGCATTTATTTCCCTCTCTTGGCCAATTGGAGGCCAGGATTGTTTATTGAGCCTTGAGCATATAATATACACAATAACAGGTTGACAAAAGTCAAACAAAAATTATGTGAGGAAAATTAGAAAGTAGATAAAAGTAGAAAACACACATCATCACGGTTGTATGCTCAAGGGAGTAGGAAGAAGTAAGTAACTTATCTAGTCCTACCCCTTATTTTGTAACAATTTGATGTGATCATTTTTCAAAACAAAGAACAAAAGAAAATCTACATATCATCAAATGCTTTTACCCTTATGTATACTATACTATTCTATTTATACACCTTTTGGTGTATAAATAGATAAATAGTATAAATAGTATCATAATAGTATAAAATAATAAAAATAGTATAATAGTATAGTATAAATGTATAAATAGTGTTTATATAGTTATTCTTTCTCCTTTTGTATTCCAATTTTCTGATATTCATTATAGTTTTCATTTCTTGAATACAATTGATAAGTTGATCAAATTCAAAACAAGAACAAACGGTTGTCTTACTATATTTTACATGTATATCAAATTTATCTTTTTAGTTCTGATTCATGTAGTTTTTTTGTACTAATCTTTTGAATTTGTTTTTGAACTCCTCCAACGATTTGCTCATTTTCAGGTCCGTTTCAAGCTTGTTCCACAAGTTGACACCTATTACTGATACACACCTTTGTTTGATGTTTGTTCTTGTTCTGGATTTTTTGTATTGTTTTGTACCCCTTAGATGATAACAGCTCTCTCTAATTTCAAAAAGCTGCTGGATATTTTGGCAGAGGAGGTTGTTATGTACTTTGTACATTAATTGGGTAATCTTGAAGTCAACCAAGTCGTAGAATTTTATTGTGTTTAATTTGATGAATAATGGATTTGTGGGTTCTATATATTTAGACCTATTGATTATTCTGATTGCTTTTTTTTGTAGTTTTAAAACAGGGAGTGTGTTTGTTTTACAAGCTTTTCCCCATATTTCTACACAGTAGGTCATATATGGGAGTAATAATGAATAATATAGTGTGTACAAGGAGTTCTTACTCAACACATCCTTCGTTTTGTGGAGTATTCCGATAGTTTTCGATATTTTTTTTATAATGTTATCTATGTGTGGCTTCCAGGATAGTTTTGTATCTATTACTAGTCCAAGAAACTTATTTTCATAGACTTGTTCTATTTCGATTGAATTTATCTTTATTTTAACTTGGTCTTTGATTGGTCTTGTGCCAAAGACCACTAACTTTGTTTTTGTTAAATTTAAAGATAGTTTATTTCTGTCGAACCAGTTTTTTAATTTTGTCAATTCATTTTCCACAATTTTCTGGAGTTCTTTCATATTTTTTCCAGAGCAGTAAAAGGTTGTGTCATCGGCGAATAGGACGGATTTGAGTTGATTTGATACCCTACAAATATCGTTTATATATAAAATGAATAGTTTTGGTCCAATCACTGACCCCTGAGGCACTCCATGGCTAATCTTCAGTAGATTGGATTTTTTGTTTTTGAACTGCACATACTGATATCTGTTTTCTAAATAACTTTCAATCCATTTATATGCTGTGCCTCTGATGCCATATCTCTCTAATTTATTCAATAATATAGTATGAATTTAAAGCAATAAAAACTCAAATTGAGTGTCACACCTAAACCAAAGGACTTATGCACACACGTCAACATGTATTTTGTTCAGGATGACCACCTGAAGCCTAAATGAGCATTAATTTGACCACACAACTCATTCCTATGAAGATACATTCAAACTCACAAAACATGCTCAGCTCGGGCTGAAAATGCATTTAAAGCAATAAAAATTCAAATTGAATGTCACGCCTAAACCAAAGGACTTATGCACACACTTCAACATGTATTTTGTTCAGGATGACCACCTGAAGCCTAAATGAGCATTAATTTGACCACACAACTCATTCCTATGAAGATACATTCAAACACACAAAACGTGCTCAGCTCGGCTTGAAAATGCATTTAAAGCAATAAAAACTCAAATTGAGTGTCACGCCTAAACCAAAGGACTTATGCACACACTTCAACATGTATTTTGTTCAGGATGACCTCCTGAAGCCTAAATCAGCAATAATTTGACCACACAACTCATTCCTATGAAGATACATTCAAAGTCAGAAAGCGCGCTCAGCTCGGGCTGAAAATGCATTTAAAGCAATAAAAACTCAAATTGAGTGTCACACCTAAACCAAAGGACTTATGCACACACTTCAACATGTATTTAGTTCAGGATGACCACCTGAAGCCTAAATGAGCATTAATTTGACCACACAACTCATTCCTATGAAGATACATTCAAACTCACAAAACATGCTCAGCTCGGGCTAAAAATGCATTTAAAGCAATAAAAACTCAAATTGAATGTCACGTCTAAACCAAAGGACTTATGCACACACTTCAACATGTATTTTGTTCAGGATGACCACCTGAAGCCTAAATGAGCATTAATTTGACCACACAACTCATTCTATGAAGATACATTCAAACTCACAAAACGTGCTCAGCTCGGGCTGAAAATGCATTTAAAGCAATAAAAACTCAAATTGAGTGTCACGCCTAAACCAAAGGACTTATGCACACACTTCAACATGTATTTTGTTCAGGATGACCACCTGAAGCCTAAATGAGCATTAATTTGACCACACAACTCATTCCTATGAAGATACATTCAAACTCACAAAACGTGCTCAGCTCGGGCTGAAAATGCATTTAAAGCAATAAAAACTCAAATTGAATGTCACGCCTAAACCAAAGGACTTATGCACACACTTCAACATGTATTTTGTTCAGGATGACCACCTGAAGCCTAAATGAGCATTAATTTGACCACACAACTCATTCCTATGAAGATACATTCAAACTCACAAAACGTGCTCAGCTCGGGCTGAAAATGCATTTAAAGCAATAAAAACTCAAATTGAGTGTCACGCCTAAATCTAAGGACTTATGCACACACTTTAACATGTATTTTATTCAGGATGACCTCCTGAAGCCTAAATGAGCATTAATTTGACCACACAACTCATTCCTATGAAGATACATTCAAAGTCAGAAAGCGCGCTCAGCTCGGGCTGAAAATGCATTTAATTTAAAGCAATAAAAACTCAAATTGAGTGTCACGCCTAAACCAAAGGACTTATGCACACACTTCAACATGTATTTAGTTCAGGATGACCACCTGAAGCCTAAATGAGCATTAATTTGACTACACAACTCATTCCTATGAAGATACATTCAAACTCACAAAACGTGCTCAGCTCGGGCTGAAAATGCATTTAAAGCAATAAAAACTCAAATTGAGTGTCACGCCTAAACCAAAGGACTTATGCACACACTTCAACATGTATTTTGTTCAGGATGACCACCTGACGCCTAAATGAGCATTAATTTGACTACACAACTCATTCCTATAAAGATACATTCAAACTCACAAAACGTCCTCAGCTCGGGCTGAAAATGCATTTAAAGCAATAAAAACTCAAATTGAGTGTCACGCCTAAACCAAAGGACTTATGCACACACTTCAACGTGTATTTTGTTCAGGATGACCTCCTGAAGCCTAAATAAGCATTAATTTGACCACACAACTCATTCCTATGAAGATACATTCAAACTCACAAAACGCGCTCAGCTCGGGCTGAAAATGCATTTAAAGCAATAAAAACTCAAATTGAGTGTCACGCCTAAACCAAAGGACTTATGCACACACTTCAACATGTATTTTGTTCAGGATGACCACCTGACGCCTAAATGAGCATTAATTTGACCACACAACTCATTCCTATGAAGATACATTCAAAGTCAGAAAGCGCGCTCAGCTCGGGCTGAAAATGCATTTAATTTAAAGCAATAAAAACTCAAATTGAGTGTCACGCCTAAACCAAAGGACTTATGCACACACTTCAACATGTATTTAGTTCAGGATGACCACCTGAAGCCTAAATGAGCATTAATTTGACTACACAACTCATTCCTATGAAGATACATTCAAACTCACAAAACGTGCTCAGCTCGGGCTGAAAATGCATTTAAAGCAATAAAAACTCAAATTGAGTGTCACGCCTAAACCAAAGGACTTATGCACACACTTCAACATGTATTTTGTTCAGGATGACCACCTGAAGCCTAAATGAGCATTAATTTGACCACACAACTCATTCCTATGAAGATACATTCAAACTCACAAAACATGCTCAGCTCGGGCTGAAAATGCATTTAAAGCAATAAAAACTCAAATTGAATGTCACGCCTAAACCAAAGGACTTATGCACACACTTCAACATGTATTTTGTTCAGGATGACCTCCTGAAGCCCATATGAGCATTAATTTGACTACACAACTCATTCCTATGAAGATACATTCAAACTCACAAAACGTGCTCAGCTCGGGCTGAAAATGCATTTAAAGCAATAAAAACTCAAATTGAGTGTCACGCCTAAACCAAAGGACTTATGCACACACTTCAACATGTATTTTGTTCAGGATGACCACCTGACGCCTAAATGAGCATTAATTTGACCACACAACTCATTCCTATGAAGATACATTCAAAGTCAGAAAGCGCGCTCAGCTCGGGCTGAAAATGCATTTAATTTAAAGCAATAAAAACTCAAATTGAGTGTCACGCCTAAACTAAAGGACTTATGCACACACTTCAACATGTATTTAGTTCAGGATGACCACCTGAAGCCTAAATGAGCATTAATTTGACTACACAACTCATTCCTATGAAGATACATTCAAACTCACAAAACGTGCTCAGCTCGGGCTGAAAATGCATTTAAAGCAATAAAAACTCAAATTGAGTGTCACACCTAAACCAAAGGACTTATGCACACACTTCAACATGTATTTTGTTCAGGATGACCTCCTGAAGCCCATATGAGCATTAATTTGACTACACAACTCATTCCTATGAAGAAACATTCAAACTCACAAAACGTGCTCAGCTCGGGCTGAAAATGCATTTAAAGCAATAAAAACTCAAATTGAGTGTCACGCCTAAACCAAAGGACTTATGCACACACTTCAACATGTATTTAGTTCAGGATGACCACCTGAAGCCTAAATGAGCATTAATTTGACCACACAACTCATTCCTATGAAGATATTTTCAAACTCACAAAACGTGCTCAACTCGGGCTGAAAATGCATTTAAAGCAATAAAAACTCAAATTGAGTGTCACACCTAAACCAAAGGACTTATGCACACACTTCAACATGTATTTTGTTCAGGATGACCTCCTGAAGCCCATATGAGCATTAATTTGACTACACAACTCATTCCTATGAAGAAACATTCAAACTCACAAAACGTGCTCAGCTCGGGCTGAAAATGCATTTAAAGCAATAAAAACTCAAATTGAGTGTCACGCCTAAACCAAAGGACTTATGCACACACTTCAACATGTATTTAGTTCAGGATGACCACCTGAAGCCTAAATGAGCATTAATTTGACCACACAACTCATTCCTATGAAGATATTTTCAAACTCACAAAACGTGCTCAACTCGGGCTGAAAATGCATTTAAAGCAATAAAAACTCAAATTGAGTGTCACACCTAAACCAAAGGACTTATGCACACACGTCAACATGTATTTTGTTCAGGATGACCACCTGAAGCCTAAATGAGCATTAATTTGACCACACAACTCATTCCTATGAAGATACATTCAAACTCACAAAACATGCTCAGCTCGGGCTGAAAATGCATTTAAAGCAATAAAAACTCAAATTGAATGTCACGCCTAAACCAAAGGACTTATGCACACACTTCAACATGTATTTTGTTCAGGATGACCACCTGAAGCCTAAATGAGCATTAATTTGACCACACAACTCATTCCTATGAAGATACATTCAAACTCACAAAACGTGCTCAGCTCGGGCTGAAAATGCATTTAAAGCAATAAAAACTCAAATTGAGTGTCACGCCTAAACCAAAGGACTTATGCACACACTTCAACATGTATTTTGTTCAGGATGACCTCCTGAAGCCTAAATGAGCATTAATTTGACCACACAACTCATTCTATGAAGATACATTCAAACTCACAAAACGTGCTCAGCTCGGGCTGAAAATGCATTTAAAGCAATAAAAACTCAAATTGAGTGTCACGCCTAAACCAACGGACTTATGCACACACTTCAACATGTATTTTGTTCAGGATGACCACCTGAAGCCTAAATGAGCATTAATTTGACCACACAACTCATTCCTATGAAGATACATTCAAACTCACAAAACGTGCTCAGCTCGGGCTGAAAATGCATTTAAAGCAATAAAAACTCAAATTGAATGTCACGCCTAAACCAAAGGATTTATGCACACACTTCAACATGTATTTAGTTCAGGATGACCACCTGAAGCCTAAATGAGCATTAATTTGACCACACAACTCATTCCTATGAAGATACATTCAAACTCACAAAACGTGCTCAGCTTGGGCTGAAAATGCATTTAAAGCAATAAAAACTCAAATTGAGTGTCACACCTAAACCAAAGGACTTATGCACACACTTCAACATGTATTTAGTTCAGGATGACCACCTGAAGCCTAAATGAGCATTAATTTGACCACACAACTCATTCCTATGAAGATACATTCAAACTCACAAAATGTGCTCAACTCGGGCTGAAAATGCATTTAAAGCAATAAAAACTCAAATTGAGTGTCACGCCTAAACCAAAGGACTTATGCACACACTTCAACATGTATTTAGTTCAGGATGACATCCTGAAGCCCATATGAGCATTAATTTGACTACACAACTCATTCCTATGAAGATACATTCAAACTCACAAAACGTGCTCAGCTCGGGCTGAAAATGCATTTAAAGCAATAAAAACTCAAATTGAGTGTCACGCCTAAACCAAAGGACTTATGCACACACTTCAACATGTATTTTGTTCAGGATGACCACCTGACGCCTAAATGAGCATTAATTTGACCACACAACTCATTCCTATGAAGATACATTCAAAGTCAGAAAGCGCGCTCAGCTCGGGCTGAAAATGCATTTAATTTAAAGCAATAAAAACTCAAATTGAGTGTCACACCTAAACCAAAGGACTCATGCACACACTTCAACATGTATTTTGTTCAGGATGACCTCCTGAAGCCCATATGAGCATTAATTTGACTACACAACTCATTCCTATGAAGATACATTCAAACTCACAAAACGTGCTCAACTCGGGCTGAAAATGCATTTAAAGCAATAAAAACTCAAATTGAGTGTCACACCTAAACCAAAGGACTCATGCACACACTTCAACATGTATTTTGTTCAGGATGACCTCCTGAAGCCCATATGAGCATTAATTTGACTACACAACTCATTCCTATAAAGATACATTCAAACTCACAAAACGTGCTCAGCTCGGGCTGAAAATGCATTTAAAGCAATAAAAACTCAAATTGAGTGTCACGCCTAAACCAAAGGACTTATGCACACACTTCAACATGTATTTAGTTCAGGATGACCACCTGAAGCCTAAATGAGCATTAATTTGACCACACAACTCATTCCTATGAAGATACATTCAAACTCACAAAACGTGCTCAGCTCGGGCTGAAAATGCATTTAAAGCAATAAAAACTCAAATTGAGTGTCACACCTAAACCAAAGGACTTATGCACACACTTCAACATGTATTTTGTTCAGGATGACCTCCCGAAGCCCATATGAGCATTAATTTGACTACACAACTCATTCCTATGAAGATACATTCAAACTCACAAAACGTGCTCAGCTCGGGCTGAAAATGCATTTAAAGCAATAAAAACTCAAATTGAGTGTCACGCCTAAACCAAAGGACTTATGCACACACTTCAACATGTATTTTGTTCAGGATGACCTCCCGAAGCCCATATGAGCATTAATTTGACTACACAACTCATTCCTATGAAGATACATTCAAACTCACAAAACGTGCTCAGCTCGGGCTGAAAATGCATTTAAAGCAATAAAAACTCAAATTGAGT
This sequence comes from Hippocampus guttulatus, assembly GCF_054856545.1. Classification (NCBI taxonomy): domain Eukaryota; kingdom Metazoa; phylum Chordata; class Actinopteri; order Syngnathiformes; family Syngnathidae; genus Hippocampus; species Hippocampus guttulatus. The sequence continues at coordinate 429,717 of NC_141271.1, forward strand.
GTCACGCCTAAACCAAAGGACTTATGCACACACTTCAACATGTATTTTGTTCAGGATGACCTCCTGAAGCCTAAATAAGCATTAATTTGACCACACAACTCATTCCTATGACGATACATTCAAACTCACAAAACGCGCTCAGCTCGGGCTGAAAATGCATTTAAAGCAATAAAAACTCAAATTGAGTGTCACACCTAAACCAAAGGACTTATGCACACATTTCAACATGTATTTTGTTCAGGATGACCTCCTTGAAGCCTAAATGAGCGATAATTTGACCACACATTTCATTCCTATGAAGATACATTCAAAGTCAGAAAGCGCGCTCAGCTCGGGCTGAAAATGCATTTAAAGCAATGAAAACTCAAATTGAGTGTCACACCTAAACCAAAGGACTTATGCACACACTTCAACATGTATTTTGTTCAGGATGACCCTCTGAACCCCATATGAGCATTAATTTGACTACACAACTCATTCCTATGAAGATACATTTAAACTCACAAAACTTGCTTAGCTCGGGCTGAAAATGCATTTAAAGCAATAAAAACTCAAATTGAGTGTCACGCCTAAACCAAAGGACTTATGCACACACTTCAACATGTATTTTATTCAGGATGACCTCCTGAAGCCTAAATAAGCATTAATTTGACCACACAACTCATTCCTATGAAGATACATTCAAACTCACAAAACGCGCTCAGCTCGGGCTGAAAATGCATTTAAAGCAATAAAAACTCAAATTGAGTGTCATACCTAAACCAAAGGACTTATGCACACACTTCAACATGTATTTTGTTCAGGATGACCACCTGAAGCCTAAATGAGCATTAATTTGACCACACAACTCATTCCTATGAAGATACATTCAAAGTCAGAAAGCGCGCTCAGCTCGGGCTGAAAATGCATTTAATTTAAAGCAATAAAAACTCAAATTGAGTGTCACGCCTAAACCAAAGGACTTATGCCCACACTTCAACATGTATTTTGTTCAGGATGACCTCCTGAAGCCTAAATCAGCAATAATTTCACCACACAACTCATTCCTATGAAGATACATTCAAAGTCAGAAAGCGCGCTCAGCTCGGGCTGAAAATGCATTTAATTTAAAGCAATAAAAACTCAAATTGAGTGTCACGCCTAAACCAAAGGACTTATGCACACACTTCAACATGTATTTAGTTCAGGATGACCACCTGAAGCCTAAATGAGCATTAATTTGACCACACAACTCATTCCAATGAAGATACATTCAAAGTCACAAAACGTGCTCAGCTCGGGCTGAAAATGCATTTAAAGCAATAAAAACTCAAATTGAGTGTCACGCCTAAACCAAAGGACTGATGCACACACTTCAACATGTGTTTTGTTCAGGATGGCCTCCTGAAGCCGAAATGATCATTAATTTGACTACACAACTCATTCCTATGAAGATACATTCAAAGTCAGAAAGCGCGCTCAGCTCGGGCTGAAAATGCATTTAAAGCAATAAAAACTCATATTGAGTGTCACGCCTAAACCAAAGGACTGATGCACACACTTCAACATGTCTTTTGTTCAGGATGGCCTCCTGAAGCCTAAATGAGCATTAATTTGACTACACAACTCATTCCAATGAAGATACATTCAAAGTCACAAAACGTGCTCAGCTCGGCCTGAAAATGCATTTAAAGCAATAAAAACTCAAATTGAGTGTCACGCCCAAAACAAAGGACTTTTGCACACACTTCAACATGTATTTAGTTCAGGATGTCCTCCTGAAGCCTAAATGAGCATTAATTTGACTACACAACTCATTCCTATGAAGATACATTCAAAGTCAGAAAGCGCGCTCAGGTCGGGCTGAAAATGCATTTAAAGCAATAAAAACTCAAATTGAGTGTCACGCCTAAACCAAAGGACTTATGCACGCACTTCAACATGTACTGAGTTCAGGATGTCCTCCTGAAGCCTAAATGAGCATTGTTTTGATCACACAACTCATTCCTATGAAGATACATTCAAACTCAAAAAACGTGCTCAGCTCGGGCTGAAAATGCATTTAAAGCAATAAAAACTCAAATTGAGTGTCACGCCTAAACCAAAGGACTTATGCACACACTTCAACATGTATTTTGTTCAGGATGACCTCCTGAAGCCTAAATGAGCATTAATTTGACCATACAACTCATTCCTATGAAGATACATTCAAACTCACAAAACGTGCTCAGCTCGGCCTGAAAATGCATTTAAAGCAATAAAAACTCAAATTGACTGTCACGCCCAAACCAAAGGACTTATGCACACACTTCAACATGTACTGAGTTCAGGATGTCCTCCTGAAGCCTAAATGAGCATTGTTTTGATCACACAACTCATTCCTATGAAGATACATTCAAACTCAAAAAACGTGCTCAGCTTGGCAAAAAACGCATTTAAAGCAATAAAAACTCAAATTGAGTGTCACGCCTAAACCAAAGGACTGATGCACACACTTCAACATGTATTTTGTTCAGGATGACCACCTGAAGCCTAAATGAGCATTAATTTGACCACACAACTCATTCCTATGAAGATACATTCAAACTCACAAAACGTGCTCAACTCGGGCTGAAAATGCATTTAAAGCAATAAAAACTCAAATTGAGTGTCACGCCTAAACCAAAGGACTGATGCACACACTTCAACATGTGTTTTGTTCAGGATGGCCTCCTGAAGCCTAAATGATCATTATTTTGACTACGCAACTCATTCCTATGAAGATACATTCAAAGTCAGAAAGCGCGCTCAGCTCGGGCTGAAAATGCATTTAAAGCAATAAAAACTCAAATTGAGTGTCACGCCTAAACCAAAGGACTTATGCTTACACTTCAACATGTATTTAGTTCAGGATGTCCCCCTGAAGCCTAAATGAGCAGTAATTTGACTACACAACTCATTCCTATAAAGATACATTCAAACTCAAAAAACGTGCTCAGCTCGGCAAAAAATGCATTTAAAGCAATAAAAACTCAAATTGAGTGTCACGCCTAAACCAAAGGACTGATGCACACACTTCAACATATATTTTGTTCAGGATGGCCTCCTGAAGCCTATATGAGCATTAATTTGACCACACAACTCATTCCTATGGAGATACATTCAAACTCACAAAACGTGCTCAGCTCGGGCTGAAAATGCATTTAAAGCAATTAAAACTCAAATTGAGTGTCACGCCTAAACCAAAGGACTTATGCACACACTTCAACATGTATTTTGTTCAGGATGGCCTCCTGAAGCCTAAATGAGCATTAATTTGACTACAAAACTCATTCCTATGAAGATACATTCAAAGTCAGAAAGCGCGCTCAGGTCGGGCTGAAAATGCATTTAAAGCGATAAAAATTCAAATTGAGTGTCACGCCTAAACCAAAGGACATATGCTTACACTTCAACATGTATTTAGTTCAGGATGTCCTCCTGAAGCCTAAATGAGCAGTAATTTGACCACACAACTCAGTCCTATGAAGATACATTCAAACTCACAAAACGTGCTCAGCTCGGCCTGAAAATGCATTTAAAGCAATAAAAACTCAAATTGAGTGTCACGCCCAAACCAAGGGACTTATGCACACACTTCAACATGTACTTAGTTCAGGATGTCCTCCTGAAGCCTAAATGAGCATTACTTTGATCACACAACTCATTCCTATGAAGATACATTCAAACTCAAAAAACGTGCTCAGCTTGGCAAAAAACGCATTTAAAGCAATAAAAACTCAAATTGAGTGTCACGCCTAAACCAAAGGACTGATGCACACACTTCAACATGTGTTTTGTTCAGGATGGCCTCCTGAAGCCTAAATGATCATTAATTTGACTACACAACTCATTCCTATGAAGATACATTCAAAGTCAGAAAGCGTGCTCAGCTCGGGCTGAAAATGCATTTAAAGCAATAAAAACTCATATTGAGTGTCACGCCTAAACCAAAGGACTTATGCACACACTTCAACATGTATTTAGTTCAGGATGTCCTCCTGAAGCCTAAATGAGCAGTAATTTGACCACACAACTCATTCCTATGAAGATACATTCAAACTCACAAAACGTGCTCAGCTCGGGCTGAAAATGCATTTAAAGCAATAAAAACTCAAATTGAGTGTCACACCTAAACCAAAGGACCTATGCACACACTTTAACATGTATTTTGTTCAGGATGACCTCCTGAAGCCTATATGAGCATTAATTTGACCACACAACTCATTCCTATGAAGATACATTCAAACTCACAAAACGTGCTCAGCTCGGGCTGAAAATGCATTTAAAGCGATAAAAACTCAAATTGAGTGTCACGCCTAAACCAAAGGACTTATGCACACACTTCAACATGCATTTTGTTCAGGATGACCTCCTGAAGCCTATATGAGCATTAATTTGACCACACAACTCATATCTATGAAGATACATTCAAACTCACAAAACGTGCTCAGCTCGTGCTGAAAATGCATTTAAAGCAATTAAACTCAAATTGAGTGTCACTCCTAAACCAAAGGACTTATACACACACTTCAACATGTCTTTTGTTCAGGATGGCCTCCTGAAGCATAAATGAGCATTAATTTGACTACACAACTCATTCCAATGAAGATACATTCAAAGTCACAAAACGTGCTCAGCTCGGCCTGAAAATGCATTTAAAGCAATAAAAACTCAAATTGAATGTCACGCCCAAACCAAAGGACTTATGCACACACTTCAACATGTATTTTGTTCAGGATGACATCCTGAAGCCTAAATGAGCATTAATTTGACCACACAACTCATTCCTATGAAGATACATTCAAACTCACAAAACGTGCTCAGCTCGGCCTGAAAATGCATTTAAAGCAATAAAAACTCAAATTGAATGTCACGCCCAAACCAAGGGACTTATGCACACACTTCAACATGTACTTAGTTCAGGATGTCCTCCTGAAGCCTAAATGAGCATTAATTTGATCACACAACTCATTCCTATGAAGATACATTCAAACTCACAAAACTTGCTCAGCTCGGGCTGAAAATGCATTTAAAGCAATAAATACTCAAATTGAGTGTCACGCCTAAACTAAAGGACTTATGCACACACTTCAACATGTATTTAGTTCAGGATGTCCTCCTGAAGCCTAAATGAGCAGTAATTTGACCACACAACTCATTCCTATGAAGATACATTCAAACTCTAAAAACGTGCTCAGCTCGGGCAGAAAATGCAATTAAAGCAAAAAAAAAAACTCAAATTGAGTGTCACGCCTAAACCAAAGGACTTATGCTACACTTGAACATGTATTTAGTTCAGGATGTCCTCCTGAAGCCTAAATGAGCATTATTTTGACCATACAACTCATTCCTATGAAGATACATTCAAACTCACAAAGCGCGCTCAGCTCGGGCTGAAAATGCATTTAAAGCAATAAAAACTCAAATTGAGTGTCACGCCTAAACCAAAGGACTTATGCACACACTTCAACATGTATTTTGTTCAGGATGACCTCCTGAAGCCTAAATGGGCATTCATTTGACCACACAACTCATTCCTATGAAGATACATTCAAACTCAAAAAAGGTGCTCGGCTCGGTCTAAAAATGCATTTAAAGCAATAAAAACTCAAATTGAGTGTCACGCCTGAAGCAAAGGACTTATGCACACACTTCACATGTACTTAGTTCAGGATGTCCTCCTGAAGCCTAAATGAGCATTGTTTTGACCACACAACTCATTCCTATGAAGATACATTCAAACTCACAAAACGTGCTCAGCTCGGGCTGAAAATGCATTTAAAGCAATAAAAACTCAAATTGAGTGTCACGCCTAAACCAAAGGACTTATGCACACACTTCAACATGTATTTTGTTGAGGATGACCTCCTTGAAGCCTAAATGAGCGATAATTTGACCACACATTTCATTCCTATGAAGATACATTCAAAGTCAGAAAGTGCGTTCAGCTCGGGCTGAAAATGCATTTAAAGCAATGAAAACTCAAATTGAGTGTCACACCTAAACCAAAGGACTTATGCACACACTTCAACATGTATTTTGTTCAGGATGACCACCTGAAGCCTAAATGAGCATTAATTTGACCACACACCTCATTCCTATGAAGATACATTCAAACTCACAAAACATGCTCAGCTCGGGCTGAAAATGCATTTAAAGCAATAAAAACTCAAATTGAGTGTCACACCTAAACCAAAGGATTATGCACACACTTCAACATGTATTTTGTTCAGGATGACCTCCTGAAGCCTATATGAGCATTAATTTGACCACACAACTCATTCCTATGAAGATACATTCAAAGTCAGAAAGCGCGCTCAGCTCGGGCTGAAAATGCATTTAAAGCAATAAAAACTCAAATTGAGTGTCACGCCTAAACCAAAGGACTTATGCACACACTTCAACATGTATTTAGTTCAGGATAACCACCTGAAGCCCAAATGAGCATTAATTTGACCACACAACTCATTCCTATGAAGATACATTCAAACTCACAAAACGTGCTCAGCTCGGGCTGAAAATGCATTTAAAGCAATAAAAACTCAAAATGAGTGTCACGCCTAAACCAAAGGACTTATGCACACACTTCAACATGTATTTTGTTCAGGATGACCTCCTGAAGCCTAAATGAGCAATAATTTGACCACACAACTCATTCCTATGAAGATACATTCAAAGTCAGAAAGCGCGCTCAGCTCGGGCTGAAAATGCATTTAAAGCAATGAAAACTCAAATTGAGTGTCACACCTAAACCAAAGGACTTATGCACACACTTCAACATGTATTTTGTTCAGGATGACCTCCTTGAAGCCTAAATGAGCGATAATTTGACCACACATTTCATTCCTATGAAGATACATTCAAAGTCAGAAAGCGCGCTCAGCTCGGGCTGAAAATGCATTTAAAGCAATGAAAACTCAAATTGAGTGTCACACCTAAACCAAAGGACTTATGCACACACTTCAACATGTATTTTGTTCAGGATGACCACCTGAAGCCTAAATGAGCATTAATTTGACCACACACCTCATTCCTATGAAGATACATTCAAACTCACAAAACATGCTCAGCTCGGGCTGAAAATGCATTTAAAGCAATAAAAACTCAAATTGAGTGTCACACCTAAACCAAAGGATTATGCACACACTTCAACATGTATTTTGTTCAGGATGACCTCCTGAAGCCTATATGAGCATTAATTTGACCACACAACTCATTCCTATGAAGATACATTCAAAGTCAGAAAGCGCGCTCAGCTCGGGCTGAAAATGCATTTAAAGCAATAAAAACTCAAATTGAGTGTCACGCCTAAACCAAAGGACTTATGCACACACTTCAACATGTATTTAGTTCAGGATAACCACCTGAAGCCTAAATGAGCATTAATTTGACCACACAACTCATTCCTATGAAGATACATTCAAACTCACAAAACGTGCTCAGCTCGGGCTGAAAATGTATTTAAAGCAATAAAAACTCAAAATGAGTGTCACGCCTAAACCAAAGGACTTATGCACACACTTCAACATGTATTTTGTTCAGGATGACCTCCTGAAGCCTAAATGAGCAATAATTTGACCACACAACTCATTCCTATGAAGATACATTCAAAGTCAGAAAGCGCGCTCAGCTCGGGCTGAAAATGCATTTAATGCAATAAAAACTCAAATTGAGTGTCACGCCTAAACCAAAGGACTAATGCACACACTTCAACATGTATTTAGTTCAGGATGACCACCTGAAGCCTAAATGAGCATTAATTTGACCACACAACTCATTCCTATAAAGATACATTCAAACTCACAAAACGTGCTCAGCTCGGGCTGGAAATGCATTTAAAGCAATAAAAACTCAAATTGAGTGTCACGCCTAAACCAAAGGACTTATGCACACACTTCAACATGTATTTTGTTCAGGATGTCCCCCTGACACCTAAATGGGCAGTAATTTGAATACACAACTCATTCCTAAGTAGATACATTCAAAGTCAGAAAATGTGCTCAGCTTGGGCTGAAAATGCATTTAAAGCAATAAAAACTCAAATTGAGTGTCACGCCTAAACCAAAGGACTTATGCACACACCTCAACATGTATTTTGTTCAGGATGACCACCTGAAGCCTAAATGAGCATTAATTTGACCACACAACTCATTCCTATGAAGATACATTCAAACTCACAAAATGTGCTCAGCTTGGGCTCAAAATGCATTTAAAGCAATAAAAACTCAAATTGCTTGTCACGCCTAAACCAAAGGACTTATGCACATACTTCAACATGTATTTATTTCAGGATGTCCTCCTGAAGCCTAAATGAGCAATAATTTGACTACACAACGCATTCCTATGAAGATACATTCAAAGTCAGAAAGCGCGCTCAGCTCGGGCTGAAAATAAATTTAAAGCAATGAAAACTCAAATTGAGTGTCACGCCTAAACCAAAAGTGCACACACTTCAACATGTATTTAGTTGAGGATGACCTCCTTGAAGCCTAAATGAGCGATAATTTGACCACACATTTCATTCCTATGAAGATACATTCAAAGTCAGAAAGTGCGTTCAGCTCGGGCTGAAAATGCATTTAAAGCAATGAAAACTCAAATTGAGTGTCACACCTAAACCAAAGGACTTATGCACACACTTCAACATGTATTTTGTTCAGGATGACCACCTGAAGCCTAAATGAGCATTAATTTGACCACACACCTCATTCCTATGAAGATACATTCAAACTCACAAAACATGCTCAGCTCGGGCTGAAAATGCATTTAAAGCAATAAAAACTCAAATTGAGTGTCACACCTAAACCAAAGGATTATGCACACACTTCAACATGTATTTTGTTCAGGATGACCTCCTGAAGCCTATATGAGCATTAATTTGACCACACAACTCATTCCTATGAAGATACATTCAAAGTCAGAAAGCGCGCTCAGCTCGGGCTGAAAATGCATTTAAAGCAATAAAAACTCAAATTGAGTGTCACGCCTAAACCAAAGGACTTATGCACACACTTCAACATGTATTTAGTTCAGGATAACCACCTGAAGCCTAAATGAGCATTAATTTGACCACACAACTCATTCCTATGAAGATACATTCAAACTCACAAAACGTGCTCAGCTCGGGCTGAAAATGCATTTAAAGCAATAAAAACTCAAAATGAGTGTCACGCCTAAACCAAAGGACTTATGCACACACTTCAACATGTATTTTGTTCAGGATGACCTCCTGAAGCCTAAATGAGCAATAATTTGACCACACAACTCATTCCTATGAAGATACATTCAAAGTCAGAAAGCGCGCTCAGCTCGGGCTGAAAATGCATTTAAAGCAATGAAAACTCAAATTGAGTGTCACACCTAAACCAAAGGACTTATGCACACACTTCAACATGTATTTTGTTCAGGTTGACCTCCTGAAGCCTAAATGAGCAATAATTTGACCACACAACTCATTCCTATGAAGATACATTCAAAGTCAGAAAGCGCGCTCAGCTCGGGCTGAAAATGCATTTAAAGCAATGAAAACTCAAATTGAGTGTCACACCTAAACCAAAGGACTTATGCACACATTTCAACATGTATTTTGTTCAGGATGACCTCCTTGAAGCCTAAATGAGCGATAATTTGACCACACATTTCATTCCTATGAAGATACATTCAAAGTCAGAAAGCGCGCTCAGCTCGGGCTGAAAATGCATTTAAAGCAATGAAAACTCAAATTGAGTGTCACACCTAAACCAAAGGACTTATGCACACACTTCAACATGTATTTTGTTCAGGATGACCACCTGAAGCCTAAATGAGCATTAATTTGACCACACACCTCATTCCTATGAAGATACATTCAAACTCACAAAACATGCTCAGCTCGGGCTGAAAATGCATTTAAAGCAATAAAAACTCAAATTGAGTGTCACACCTAAACCAAAGGATTATGCACACACTTCAACATGTATTTTGTTCAGGATGACCTCCTGAAGCCTATATGAGCATTAATTTGACCACACAACTCATTCCTATGAAGATACATTCAAAGTCAGAAAGCGCGCTCAGCTCGGGCTGAAAATGCATTTAAAGCAATAAAAACTCAAATTGAGTGTCACGCCTAAACCAAAGGACTTATGCACACACTTCAACATGTATTTAGTTCAGGATAACCACCTGAAGCCTAAATGAGCATTAATTTGACCACACAACTCATTCCTATGAAGATACATTCAAACTCACAAAACGTGCTCAGCTCGGGCTGAAAATGTATTTAAAGCAATAAAAACTCAAAATGAGTGTCACGCCTAAACCAAAGGACTTATGCACACACTTCAACATGTATTTTGTTCAGGATGACCTCCTGAAGCCTAAATGAGCAATAATTTGACCACACAACTCATTCCTATGAAGATACATTCAAACTCACAAAACGTGCTCAGCTCGGGCTGAAAATGCATTTAAAGCAATAAAAACTCAAATTGAGTGTCACGCCTAAACCAAAGGACTTATGCACACACTTCAACGTGTGTTTTGTTCAGGATGACCACCTGAAGCCTAAATGAGCATTACTTTGACCACACAACTCATTCCTATGAAGATACATTCAAAGTCAGAAAGCGCGCTCAGCTCGGGCTGAAAATGCATTTAAAGCAATAAAAACTCAAATTGAGTGTCACGCCTAAACCAAAGGACTTATGCACACACTTCAACATGTATTTTGTTCAGGATGACCACCTGAAGCCTAAATGAGCATTAATTTGACCACACAACTCATTCCTATGAAGATACATTCAAACTCACAAAATGTGCTCAGCTTGGGCTCAAAATGCATTTAAAGCAATAAAAACTCAAATTGAGTGTCACGCCTAAACCAAAGGACTTATGCACATACTTCAACATGTATTTATTTCAGGATGTCCTCCTGAAGCCTAAATGAGCAATAATTTGACTACACAACGCATTCCTATGAAGATACATTCAAAGTCAGAAAACGCGCTCAGCTCGGGCTGAAAATGCATTTAAAGCAATAAAAACTCAAATTGAGTGTCACGCCTAAACCAAAGGACTTATGCACACACTTCAACATGTATTTTGTTCAGGATGACCACCTGAAGCCTAAATGACCATTAATTTGACCACACAACTCATTCCTATGAAGATACATTCAAAGTCAGAAAGCGCGCTCAGCTCGGGCTGAAAATGCATTTAAAGCAATGAAAACTCAAATTGAGTGTCACGCCTAAACCAAAGGACTTATGCACACACTTCAACATGTATTTAGTTCAGGATGACCACCTGAAGCCTAAATGAGCATTAACTTGACCACACAACTCATTCCTATGAAGATACATTCAAACTCACAAAACGTGCTCAGCTCGGGCTGAAAATGCATTTAAAGCAATAAAAACTCAAATTGAGTGTCACGCCTAAACCAAAGGACTTATGCACACACTTCAACATGTATTTTGTTCAGGATGACCTCCTGAAGCCCATATGAGCATTAATTTGACTACACAACTCATTCCTATGAAGATACATTCAAACTCACAAAACGTGCTCAGCTCGGGCTGAAAATGCATTTAAAGCAATAAAAACTCAAATTGAGTGTCACACCTAAACCAAAGGACTTATGCACACACTTCAACATGTATTTTGTTCAGGATGACCTCCTTGAAGCCTAAATGAGCGATAATTTGACCACACAACTCATTCCTATGAAGATACATTCAAAGTCAGAAAGCGCGCTCAGCTCGGGCTGAAAATGCATTTAAAGCAACAAAAACTCAAATTGAGTGTCACACCTAAACCAAAGGACTTATGCACACACTTCAACATGTATTTTGTTCAGGATGACCACCTGAAGCCTAAATGACCATTAATTTGACCACACAACTCATTCCTATGAAGATACATTCAAAGTCAGAAAGCGCGCTCAGCTCGGGCTGAAAATGCATTTAAAGCAATGAAAACTCAAATTGAGTGTCACGCCTAAACCAAAGGACTTATGCACACACTTCAACATGTATTTAGTTCAGGATGACCACCTGAAGCCTAAATGAGCATTAACTTGACCACACAACTCATTCCTATGAAGATACATTCAAACTCACAAAACGTGCTCAGCTCGGGCTGAAAATGCATTTAAAGCAATAAAAACTCAAATTGAGTGTCACGCCTAAACCAAAGGACTTATGCACACACTTCAACATGTATTTTGTTCAGGATGACCTCCTGAAGCCCATATGAGCATTAATTTGACTACACAACTCATTCCTATGAAGATACATTCAAACTCACAAAACGTCCTCAGCTCGGGCTGAAAATGCATTTAAAGCAATAAAAACTCAAATTGAGTGTCACGCCTAAACCAAAGGACTTATGCACACACTTCAACATGTATTTTGTTCAGGATGACCTCCTTGAAGCCTAAATGAGCGATAATTTGACCACACAACTCATTCCTATGAAGATACATTCAAAGTCAGAAAGCGCGCTCAGCTCGGGCTGAAAATGCATTTAAAGCAACAAAAACTCAAATTGAGTGTCACACCTAAACCAAAGGACTTATGCACACACTTCAACATGTATTTTGTTCAGGATGACCTCCTGAAGCCTAAATGAGCATTAATTTGACCACACAACTCATTCTATGAAGATACATTCAAACTCACAAAACGTGCTCAGCTCGGGCTGAAAATGCATTTAAAGCAATAAAAACTCAAATTGAGTGTCACGCCTAAACCAAAGGACTTATGCACACACTTCAACATGTATTTTGTTCAGGATGACCTCCTGAAGCCCATATGAGCATTAATTTGACTACACAACTCATTCCTATGAAGATACATTCAAACTCACAAAACGTGCTCAGCTCGGGCTGAAAATGCATTTAAAGCAATAAAAACTCAAATTGAGTGTCACACCTAAACCAAAGGACTTATGCACACACTTCAACATGTATTTTGTTCAGGATGACCTCCTTGAAGCCTAAATGAGCGATAATTTGACCACACAACTCATTCCTATGAAGATACATTCAAAGTCAGAAAGCGCGCTCAGCTCGGGCTGAAAATGCATTTAAAGCAACAAAAACTCAAATTGAGTGTCACACCTAAACCAAAGGACTTATGCACACACTTCAACATGTATTTTGTTCAGGATGACCACCTGAAGCCTAAATGACCATTAATTTGACCACACAACTCATTCCTATGAAGATACATTCAAAGTCAGAAAGCGCGCTCAGCTCGGGCTGAAAATGCATTTAAAGCAATGAAAACTCAAATTGAGTGTCACGCCTAAACCAAAGGACTTATGCACACACTTCAACATGTATTTAGTTCAGGATGACCACCTGAAGCCTAAATGAGCATTAACTTGACCACACAACTCATTCCTATGAAGATACATTCAAACTCACAAAACGTGCTCAGCTCGGGCTGAAAATGCATTTAAAGCAATAAAAACTCAAATTGAGTGTCACGCCTAAACCAAAGGACTTATGCACACACTTCAACATGTATTTTGTTCAGGATGACCTCCTTGAAGCCTAAATGAGCGATAATTTGACCACACAACTCATTCCTATGAAGATACATTCAAAGTCAGAAAGCGCGCTCAGCTCGGGCTGAAAATGCATTTAAAGCAACAAAAACTCAAATTGAGTGTCACACCTAAACCAAAGGACTTATGCACACACTTCAACATGTATTTTGTTCAGGATGACCTCCTGAAGCCCATATGAGCATTAATTTGACCACACAACTCATTCCTATGAAGATACATTCAAACTCACAAAACGTGCTCAGCTCGGGCTGAAAATGCATTTAAAGCAATAAAAACTCAAATTGAGTGTCACGCCTAAACCAAAGGACTTATGCACACACTTCAACATGTATTTTGTTCAGGATGGCCTCCTGAAGCCTATATGAGCATTAATTTGACCACACAACTCATTCCTATGAAGATACATTCAAACTCACAAAACGTGCTCAACTCGGGCTGAAAATGCATTTAAAGCAATAAAAGCTCAAATTGAGTGTCACGCCTAAACCAAAGGACTTATGCACACACTTCAACATGTATTTTGTTCAGGATGACCTCCTGAAGCCCATATGAGCATTAATTTGACCACACAACTCATTCCTATGAAGATACATTCAAACTCACAAAACGTGCTCATCTCGGGCTGAAAATGCATTTAAAGCAATAAAAACTCAAATTGAGTGTCACGCCTAAACCAAAGGACTTATGCACACACTTCAACATGTATTTTGTTCAGGATGACCTCCTGAAGCCCATATGAGCATTAATTTGACCACACAACTCATTCCTATGAAGATACATTAAAACTCACAAAACGTGCTCAGCTCGGGCTGAAAATGCATTTAAAGCAATAAAAACTCAAATTGAGTGTCACGCCTAAACCAAAGGACTTATGCACACACTTCAACATGTATTTTGTTCAGGATGACCTCCTGAAGCCCATATGAGCATTAATTTGACCACACAACTCATTCCTATGAAGATACATTAAAACTCACAAAACGTGCTCAGCTCGGGCTGAAAATGCATTTAAAGCAATAAAAACTCAAATTGAGTGTCACACCTAAACCAAAGGATTATGCACACACTTCAACATGTATTTTGTTCAGGATGACCTCCTGAAGCCTATATGAGCATTAATTTGACCACACAACTCATTCCTATGAAGATACATTCAAGTTCACAAAACGTGCTCAGCTCGGGCTGAAAATGCATTTAAAGCAATAAAAACTCAAATTGAGTGTCACGCCTAAACCAACGGACTTATGCACACACTTCAACATGTATTTAGTTCAGGATGACCACCTGAAGCCTAAATGAGCATTAATTTGACCACACAACTCATTCCTATGAAGATACATTTAAACTCACAAAACGTGCTCAGCTCGGGCTGAAAATGCATTTAAAGCAATAAAAACTCAAATTGAGTGTCACGCCTAAACCAAAGGACTTATGCACACACTTCAACATGTATTTAGTTCAGGATGACCACCTGAAGCCTAAATGAGCATTAATTTGACCACACAACTCATTCCTATGAAGATACAATCAAACTCACAAAACGTGCTCAGCTCGGGCTGAAAATGCATTTAAAGCAATAAAAACTCAAATTGAGTGTCACACCTAAACCAAAGGATTATGCACACACTTCAACATGTATTTTGTTCAGGATGACCTCCTGAAGCCTATATGAGCATTAATTTGACCACACAACTCATTCCTATGAAGATACATTCAAAGTCAGAAAGCGCGCTCAGCTTGGGCTGAAAATGCATTTAAAGCAATAAAAACTCAAATTGAGTGTCACGCCTAAACCAAAGGACTTATGCACACACTTCAACATGTATTTAGTTCAGGATGTCCTCCTGAAGCCTAAATGAGCAATAATTTGACTACACAACGCATTCCTATGAAGATACATTCAAAGTCAGAAAACGCGCTCAGCTCGGGCTGAAAATGCATTTAAAGCAATAAAAACTCAAATTGAGTGTCACGCCTAAACCAAAGGACTTATGCACACACTTCAACATGTATTTTGTTCAGGATGACCACCTGAAGCCTAAATGACCATTAATTTGACCACACAACTCATTCCTATGAAGATACATTCAAAGTCAGAAAGCGCGCTCAGCTCGGGCTGAAAATGCATTTAAAGCAATGAAAACTCAAATTGAATGTCACGCCTAAACCAAAGGACTTATGCACACACTTCAACATGTATTTAGTTCAGGATGACCACCTGAAGCCTAAATGAGCATTAACTTGACCACACAACTCATTCCTATGAAGATACATTCAAACTCACAAAACGTGCTCAGCTCGGGCTGAAAATGCATTTAAAGCAATAAAAACTCAAATTGAGTGTCACGCCTAAACCAAAGGACTTATGCACACACTTCAACATGTATTTTGTTCAGGATGACCTCCTGAAGCCCATAAGAGCATTAATTTGACTACACAACTCATTCCTATGAAGATACATTCAAACTCACAAAAAGTGCTCAGCTCGGGCTGAAAATGCATTTAAAGCAATAAAAACTCAAATTGAGTGTCATGCCTAAACCAAAGGACTTTTGCACACACTTCAACGTGTGTTTTGTTCAGGATGACCACCTGAAGCCTAAATGAGCATTACTTTGACCACACAACTCATTCCTATGAAGATACATTCAAACTCACAAAACGTGCTCAGCTCGGGCTGAAAATGCATTTAAAGCAATAAAAACTCAAATTGAGTGTCACGCCTAAACCAAAGGACTTATGCACACACTTCAACATGTATTTTGTTCAGGATGACCTCCTTGAAGCCTAAATGAGCGATAATTTGACCACACAACTCATTCCTATGAAGATACATTCAAAGTCAGAAAGCGCGCTCAGCTCGGGCTGAAAATGCATTTAAAGCAACAAAAACTCAAATTGAGTGTCACACCTAAACCAAAGGACTTATGCACACACTTCAACATGTATTTTGTTCAGGATGACCTCCTGAAGCCTATATGAGCATTCATTTGACCACACAACTCATTCCTATGAAGATACATTAAAACTCACAAAACGTGCTCAGCTCGGGTTGAAAATGCATTTAAAGCAATAAAAACTCAAATTGAGTGTCACACCTAAACCAAAGGATTATGCACACACTTCAACATGTATTTTGTTCAGGATGACCTCCTGAAGCCTATATGAGCATTAATTTGACCACACAACTCATTCCTATGAAGATACATTCAAGTTCACAAAACGTGCTCAGCTCGGGCTGAAAATGCATTTAAAGCAATAAAAACTCAAATTGAGTGTCACGCCTAAACCAACGGACTTATGCACACACTTCAACATGTATTTAGTTCAGGATGACCTACTGAAGCCTAAATGAGCATTAATTTGACCACACAACTCATTCCTATGAAGATACATTCAAACTCACAAAACGTGCTCAGCTCGGGCTGAAAATGCATTTAAAGCAATAAAAACTCAAATTGAGTGTCACGCCTAAACCAAAGGACTTATGCACACACTTCAACATGTATTTAGTTCAGGATGACCACCTGAAGCCTAAATGAGCATTAATTTGACCACACAACTCATTCCTATGAAGATACATTCAAACTCACAAAACGTGCTCAGCTCGGGCTGAAAATGCATTTAAAGCAATAAAAACTCAAATTGAGTGTCACACCTAAACCAAAGGATTATGCACACACTTCAACATGTATTTTGTTCAGGATGACCTCCTGAAGCCTATATGAGCATTAATTTGACCACACAACTCATTCCTATGAAGATACATTCAAAGTCAGAAAGCGCGCTCAGCTCGGGCTGAAAATGCATTTAAAGCAATAAAAACTCAAATTGAGTGTCACGCCTAAACCAAAGGACTTATGCACACACTTCAACATGTATTTAGTTCAGGATAACCACCTGAAGCCTAAATGAGCATTAATTTGACCACACAACTCATTCCTATGAAGATACATTCAAACTCACAAAACGTGCTCAGCTCGGGCTGAAAATGCATTTAAAGCAATAAAAACTCAAAATGAGTGTCACGCCTAAACCAAAGGACTTATGCACACACTTCAACATGTATTTTGTTCAGGATGACCTCCTGAAGCCTAAATGAGCAATAATTTGACCACACAACTCATTCCTATGAAGATACATTCAAAGTCAGAAAGCGCGCTCAGCTCGGGCTGAAAATGCATTTAAAGCAATAAAAACTCAAATTGAGTGTCACGCCTAAACCAAAGGACTTATGCACACACTTCAACATGTATTTAGTTCAGGATGACCACCTGAAGCCTAAAGAGCATTAATTTGACCACACAACTCATTCCTATGAAGATACATTCAAACTCACAAAACGTGCTCAGCTCGGGCTGAAAATGCATTTAAAGCAATAAAAACTCAAAATGAGTGTCACGCCTAAACCAAAGGACTTATGCACACACTTCAACATGAATTTTGTTCAGGATGACCACCTGAAGCCTAAATGAGCATTAATTTGACCACACAACTCATTCCTATGAAGATACATTCAAAGTCAGAAAGCGCGCTCAGCTCGGGATGAAAATGCATTTAAAGCAATAAAAACTCAAATTGAGTGTCACACCTAAACCAAAGGACTTATGCACACACTTCAACATTTATTTTGTTCAGGATGACCTCCTGAAGACCATATGAGCATTAATTTGACCACACAACTCATTCCTATGAAGATACATTCAAACTCACAAAACGTGCTCAGCTCGGGCTGAAAATGCATTTAAAGCAATAAAAACTCAAATTGAGTGTCACGCCTAAACCAAAGAACTTATGCACACACTTCAACATGTATTTTGTTCAGGATGACCTCCTGAAGCCTAAATAAGCATTAATTTGACCACATAACTCATTCCTAAGAAGATACATTCAAACTCACAAAACGTGCTCAGCTCGGCCTGAAAATGCATTTAAAGCAATAAAAACTCAAATTGAGTGTCACGCCTAAACCAAAGGACTTATGCACACACTTCAACATGTATTTTGTTCAGGATGACCTCCTGAAGCCTAAATAAGCATTAATTTGACCACACAACTCATTCCTATGAAGATACATTCAAACTCACAAAACGTGCTCAGCTCGGCCTGAAAATGCATTTAAAGCAATAAAAACTCAAATTGAGTGTCACGCCTAAACCAAAGGACTTATGCACACACTTCAACATGTATTTTGTTCAGGATGACCACCTGAAGCCTAAATGACCATTAATTTGACCACACAACTCATTCCTATGAAGATACATTCAAAGTCAGAAAGCGCGCTCAGCTCGGGCTGAAAATGCATTTAAAGCAATGAAAACTCAAATTGAATGTCACGCCTAAACCAAAGGACTTATGCACACACTTCAACATGTATTTAGTTCAGGATGACCACCTGAAGCCTAAATGAGCATTAACTTGACCACACAACTCATTCCTATGAAGATACATTCAAACTCACAAAATGTGCTCAGCTCGGGCTGAAAATGCATTTAAAGCAATAAAAACTCAAATTGAGTGTCACGCCTAAACCAAAGGACTTATGCACACACTTCAACATGTATTTTGTTCAGGATGACCTCCTGAAGCCCATAAGAGCATTAATTTGACTACACAACTCATTCCTATGAAGATACATTCAAACTCACAAAACGTGCTCAGCTCGGGCTGAAAATGCATTTAAAGCAATAAAAACTCAAATTGAGTGTCATGCCTAAACCAAAGGACTTTTGCACACACTTCAACGTGTGTTTTGTTCAGGATGACCACCTGAAGCCTAAATGAGCATTACTTTGACCACACAACTCATTCCTATGAAGATACATTCAAACTCACAAAACGTGCTCAGCTCGGGCTGAAAATGCATTTAAAGCAATAAAAACTCAAATTGAGTGTCACGCCTAAACCAAAGGACTTATGCACACACTTCAACATGTATTTTGTTAAGGATGACCTCCTTGAAGCCTAAATGAGCGATAATTTGACCACACAACTCATTCCTATGAAGATACATTCAAAGTCAGAAAGCGCGCTCAGCTCGGGCTGAAAATGCATTTAAAGCAACAAAAACTCAAATTGAGTGTCACACCTAAACCAAAGGACTTATGCACACACTTCAACATGTATTTTGTTCAGGATGACCTCCTGAAGCCTATATGAGCATTCATTTGACCACACAACTCATTCCTATGAAGATACATTAAAACTCACAAAACGTGCTCAGCTCGGGTTGAAAATGCATTTAAAGCAATAAAAACTCAAATTGAGTGTCACACCTAAACCAAAGGATTATGCACACACTTCAACATGTATTTTGTTCAGGATGACCTCCTGAAGCCTATATGAGCATTAATTTGACCACACAACTCATTCCTATGAAGATACATTCAAGTTCACAAAACGTGCTCAGCTCGGGCTGAAAATGCATTTAAAGCAATAAAAACTCAAATTGAGTGTCACGCCTAAACCAACGGACTTATGCACACACTTCAACATGTATTTAGTTCAGGATGACCTACTGAAGCCTAAATGAGCATTAATTTGACCACACAACTCATTCCTATGAAGATACATTCAAACTCACAAAACGTGCTCAGCTCGGGCTGAAAATGCATTTAAAGCAATAAAAACTCAAATTGAGTGTCACGCCTAAACCAAAGGACTTATGCACACACTTCAACATGTATTTAGTTCAGGATGACCACCTGAAGCCTAAATGAGCATTAATTTGACCACACAACTCATTCCTATGAAGATACATTCAAACTCACAAAACGTGCTCAGCTCGGGCTGAAAATGCATTTAAAGCAATAAAAACTCAAATTGAGTGTCACACCTAAACCAAAGGATTATGCACACACTTCAACATGTATTTTGTTCAGGATGACCTCCTGAAGCCTATATGAGCATTAATTTGACCACACAACTCATTCCTATGAAGATACATTCAAAGTCAGAAAGCGCGCTCAGCTCGGGCTGAAAATGCATTTAAAGCAATAAAAACTCAAATTGAGTGTCACGCCTAAACCAAAGGACTTATGCACACACTTCAACATGTATTTAGTTCAGGATAACCACCTGAAGCCTAAATGAGCATTAATTTGACCACACAACTCATTCCTATGAAGATACATTCAAACTCACAAAACGTGCTCAGCTCGGGCTGAAAATGCATTTAAAGCAATAAAAACTCAAAATGAGTGTCACGCCTAAACCAAAGGACTTATGCACACACTTCAACATGTATTTTGTTCAGGATGACCTCCTGAAGCCTAAATGAGCAATAATTTGACCACACAACTCATTCCTATGAAGATACATTCAAAGTCAGAAAGCGCGCTCAGCTCGGGCTGAAAATGCATTTAAAGCAATAAAAACTCAAATTGAGTGTCACGCCTAAACCAAAGGACTTATGCACACACTTCAACATGTATTTAGTTCAGGATGACCACCTGAAGCCTAAAGAGCATTAATTTGACCACACAACTCATTCCTATGAAGATACATTCAAACTCACAAAACGTGCTCAGCTCGGGCTGAAAATGCATTTAAAGCAATAAAAACTCAAAATGAGTGTCACGCCTAAACCAAAGGACTTATGCACACACTTCAACATGAATTTTGTTCAGGATGACCACCTGAAGCCTAAATGAGCATTAATTTGACCACACAACTCATTCCTATGAAGATACATTCAAAGTCAGAAAGCGCGCTCAGCTCGGGATGAAAATGCATTTAAAGCAATAAAAACTCAAATTGAGTGTCACACCTAAACCAAAGGACTTATGCACACACTTCAACATTTATTTTGTTCAGGATGACCTCCTGAAGACCATATGAGCATTAATTTGACCACACAACTCATTCCTATGAAGATACATTCAAACTCACAAAACGTGCTCAGCTCGGGCTGAAAATGCATTTAAAGCAATAAAAACTCAAATTGAGTGTCACGCCTAAACCAAAGAACTTATGCACACACTTCAACATGTATTTTGTTCAGGATGACCTCCTGAAGCCTAAATAAGCATTAATTTGACCACATAACTCATTCCTAAGAAGATACATTCAAACTCACAAAACGTGCTCAGCTCGGCCTGAAAATGCATTTAAAGCAATAAAAACTCAAATTGAGTGTCACGCCTAAACCAAAGGACTTATGCACACACTTCAACATGTATTTTGTTCAGGATGACCTCCTGAAGCCTAAATAAGCATTAATTTGACCACACAACTCATTCCTATGAAGATACATTCAAACTCACAAAACGTGCTCAGCTCGGCCTGAAAATGCATTTAAAGCAATAAAAACTCAAATTGAGTGTCACGCCCAAGCCAAAGGACTTATGCACACACTTCAACGTGTGTTTTGTTCAGGATGACCACCTGAAGCCTAAATGAGCATTACTTTGACCACACAACTCATTCCTATGAAGATACATTCAAACTCACAAAACGTGCTCAGCTTGGGCTGAAAATGCATTTAAAGCAATAAAAACTCAAATTGAGTGTCACGCCTAAACCAAAGGACTTATGCACACACTTCAACATGTATTTTGTTCAGGATGACCTCCTTGAAGCCTAAATGAGCGATAATTTGACCACACAACTCATTCCTATGAAGATACATTCAAAGTCAGAAAGCGCGCTCAGCTCGGGCTGAAAATGCATTTAAAGCAACAAAAACTCAAATTGAGTGTCACACCTAAACCAAAGGACTTATGCACACACTTCAACATGTATTTTGTTCAGGATGACCTCCTGAAGCCTAAATGAGCATTAATTTGACCACACAACTCATTCTATGAAGATACATTCAAACTCACAAAACGTGCTCAGCTCGGGCTGAAAATGCATTTAAAGCAATAAAAACTCAAATTGAGTGTCACGCCTAAACCAAAGGACTTATGCACACACTTCAACATGTATTTTGTTCAGGATGACCTCCTGTAGCCTAAATGAGCAATAATTTGACCACACAACTCATTCCTATGAAGATACATTCAAACTCAAAAAACGTGCTCAGCTCGGGCTGAAAATGCATTTAAAGCAATAAAAACTCAAATTGAGTGTCACACCTAAACCAAAGGACTTATGCACACACTTCAACATGTATTTTGTTCAGGATGACCTCCTGAAGCCCATATGAGCATTAATTTGACCACACAACTCATTCCTATGAAGATACATTCAAACTCACAAAACGTGCTCAGCTCGGGCTGAAAATGCATTTAAAGCAATAAAAACTCAAATTGAGTGTCACGCCTAAACCAAAGGACTTATGCACACACTTCAACATGTATTTTGTTCAGGATGGCCTCCTGAAGCCTATATGAGCATTAATTTGACCACACAACTCATTCCTATGAAGATACATTCAAACTCACAAAACGTGCTCAACTCGGGCTGAAAATGCATTTAAAGCAATAAAAGCTCAAATTGAGTGTCACGCCTAAACCAAAGGACTTATGCACACACTTCAACATGTATTTTGTTCAGGATGACCTCCTGAAGCCCATATGAGCATTAATTTGACCACACAACTCATTCCTATGAAGATACATTCAAGTTCACAAAACGTGCTCAGCTCGGGCTGAAAATGCATTTAAAGCAATAAAAACTCAAATTGAGTGTCACGCCTAAACCAACGGACTTATGCACACACTTCAACATGTATTTAGTTCAGGATGACCACCTGAAGCCTAAATGAGCATTAATTTGACCACACAACTCATTCCTATGAAGATACATTCAAACTCACAAAACGTGCTCAGCTCGGGCTGAAAATGCATTTAAAGCAATAAAAACTCAAATTGAGTGTCACGCCTAAACCAAAGGACTTATGCACACACTTCAACATGTATTTAGTTCAGGATGACCACCTGAAGCCTAAATGAGCATTAATTTGACCACACAACTCATTCCTATGAAGATACATTCAAACTCACAAAACGTGCTCAGCTCGGGCTGAAAATGCATTTAAAGCAATAAAAACTCAAATTGAGTGTCACACCTAAACCAAAGGATTATGCACACACTTCAACATGTATTTTGTTCAGGATGACCTCCTGAAGCCTATATGAGCATTAATTTGACCACACAACTCATTCCTATGAAGATACATTCAAAGTCAGAAAGTGCGCTCAGCTTGGGCTGAAAATGCATTTAAAGCAATAAAAACTCAAATTGAGTGTCACGCCTAAACCAAAGGACTCATGCACACACTTCAACATGTATTTAGTTCAGGATAACCACCTGAAGCCTAAATGAGCATTAATTTGACCACACAACTCATTCCTATGAAGATACATTCAAAGTCAGAAAGCGCGCTCAGCTCGGGCTGAAAATGCATTTAAAGCAATAAAAACTCAAATTGAGTGTCACGCCTAAACCAAAGGACTTATGCACACACTTCAACATGTATTTAGTTCAGGATGACCACCTGAAGCCTAAAGAGCATTAATTTGACCACACAACTCATTCCTATGAAGATACATTCAAACTCACAAAACGTGCTCAGCTCGGGCTGAAAATGCATTTAAAGCAATGAAAACTCAAATTGAGTGTCACACCTAAACCAAAGGACTTATGCACACACTTCAACATGAATTTTGTTCAGGATGACCACCTGAAGCCTAAATGAGCATTAATTTGACCACACAACTCATTCCTATGAAGATACATTCAAAGTCAGAAAGCGCGCTCAGCTTGGGCTCAAAATGCATTTAAAGCAATAAAAACTCAAATTGAGTGTCACGCCTAAACCAAAGGACTTATGCACATACTTCAACATGTATTTATTTCAGGATGTCCTCCTGAAGCCTAAATGAGCAATAATTTGACTACACAACGCATTCCTATGAAGATACATTCAAAGTCAGAAAACGTGCTCAGCTCGGGCTGAAAATGCATTTAAAGCAATAAAAACTCAAATTGAGTGTCACGCCTAAACCAAAGGACTTATGCACACACTTCAACATGTATTTTGTTCAGGATGACCTCCTTGAAGCCTAAATGAGCGATACTTTGACCACACAACTCATTCCTATGAAGATACATTCAAAGTCAGAAAGCGCGCTCAGCTCGGGCTGAAAATGCATTTAAAGCAATAAAAACTCAAATTGAGTGTCACGCCTAAACCAAAGGACTTATGCACACACTTCAACATGTATTTTGTTCAGGATGACCACCTGAAGCCTAAATGAGCATTAATTTGACCACACAACTCATTCCTATGAAGATACATTCAAACTCACAAAATGTGCTCAGCTTGGGCTCAAAATGCATTTAAAGCAATAAAAACTCAAATTGAGTGTCACGCCTAAACCAAAGGACTTATGCACATACTTCAACATGTATTTATTTCAGGATGTCCTCCTGAAGCCTAAATGAGCAATAATTTGACTACACAACGCATTCCTATGAAGATACATTCAAAGTCAGAAAACGCGCTCAGCTCGGGCTGAAAATGCATTTAAAGCAATAAAAACTCAAATTGAGTGTCACGCCTAAACCAAAGGACTTATGCACACACTTCAACATGTATTTTGTTCAGGATGACCACCTGAAGCCTAAATGACCATTAATTTGACCACACAACTCATTCCTATGAAGATACATTCAAAGTCAGAAAGCGCGCTCAGCTCGGGCTGAAAATGCATTTAAAGCAATGAAAACTCAAATTGAATGTCACGCCTAAACCAAAGGACTTATGCACACACTTCAACATGTATTTAGTTCAGGATGACCACCTGAAGCCTAAATGAGCATTAACTTGACCACACAACTCATTCCTATGAAGATACATTCAAACTCACAAAACGTGCTCAGCTCGGGCTGAAAATGCATTTAAAGCAATAAAAACTCAAATTGAGTGTCACGCCTAAACCAAAGGACTTATGCACACACTTCAACATGTATTTTGTTCAGGATGACCTCCTGAAGCCCATAAGAGCATTAATTTGACTACACAACTCATTCCTATGAAGATACATTCAAACTAACAAAACGTGCTCAGCTCGGGCTGAAAATGCATTTAAAGCAATAAAAACTCAAATTGAGTGTCACGCCTAAACCAAAGGACTTATGCACACACTTCAACATGTATTTAGTTCAGGATAACCACCTGAAGCCTAAATGAGCATTAATTTGACCACACAACTCATTCCTATGAAGATACATTCAAACTCACAAAACGTGCTCAGCTCGGGCTGAAAATGCATTTAAAGCAATAAAAACTCAAAATGAGTGTCACGCCTAAACCAAAGGACTTATGCACACACTTCAACATGTATTTTGTTCAGGATGACCTCCTGAAGCCTAAATGAGCAATAATTTGACCACACAACTCATTCCTATGAAGATACATTCAAAGTCAGAAAGCGCGCTCAGCTCGGGCTGAAAATGCATTTAAAGCAATAAAAACTCAAATTGAGTGTCACGCCTAAACCAAAGGACTTATGCACACACTTCAACATGTATTTAGTTCAGGATGACCACCTGAAGCCTAAAGAGCATTAATTTGACCACACAACTCATTCCTATGAAGATACATTCAAACTCACAAAACGTGCTCAGCTCGGGCTGAAAATGCATTTAAAGCAATAAAAACTCAAAATGAGTGTCACGCCTAAACCAAAGGACTTATGCACACACTTCAACATGAATTTTGTTCAGGATGACCACCTGAAGCCTAAATGAGCATTAATTTGACCACACAACTCATTCCTATGAAGATACATTCAAAGTCAGAAAGCGCGCTCAGCTCGGGATGAAAATGCATTTAAAGCAATAAAAACTCAAATTGAGTGTCACACCTAAACCAAAGGACTTATGCACACACTTCAACATTTATTTTGTTCAGGATGACCTCCTGAAGACCATATGAGCATTAATTTGACCACACAACTCATTCCTATGAAGATACATTCAAACTCACAAAACGTGCTCAGCTCGGGCTGAAAATGCATTTAAAGCAATAAAAACTCAAATTGAGTGTCACGCCTAAACCAAAGAACTTATGCACACACTTCAACATGTATTTTGTTCAGGATGACCTCCTGAAGCCTAAATAAGCATTAATTTGACCACATAACTCATTCCTAAGAAGATACATTCAAACTCACAAAACGTGCTCAGCTCGGCCTGAAAATGCATTTAAAGCAATAAAAACTCAAATTGAGTGTCACGCCTAAACCAAAGGACTTATGCACACACTTCAACATGTATTTTGTTCAGGATGACCTCCTGAAGCCTAAATAAGCATTAATTTGACCACACAACTCATTCCTATGAAGATACATTCAAACTCACAAAACGTGCTCAGCTCGGCCTGAAAATGCATTTAAAGCAATAAAAACTCAAATTGAGTGTCACGCCCAAGCCAAAGGACTTATGCACACACTTCAACATGTACTTAATTCAGGATGTCCTCCTGAAGGCTAAATGAGCATTATTTTGATCACACAACTCATTCCTATGAAGATATATTCAAACTCACAAAACTTGCTCAGCTCGGGCTGAAAATGCATTTAAAGCAATAAAAACTCAAATTGAGTGTCACTCCTAAACCAAAGGACTTATGCACACACTTCAACATGTATTTAGTTCAGTATGTCCTCCTGAAGCCTAAATGACAATTAATTTGACTACACAACTCATTCCTATGAAGATACATTCAAAGTCAGAAAGCGCGCTCAGCTCGGTCTGAAAATGCATTTATAGCAATAAAAACTCAAATTGAGTGTCACGCCTAAACCAAAGGACTTATGCACACACTGCAACATGTATTTTGTTCAGGATGACCTCCTGAAGCCTAAATGAGCAGTAATTTGACCACACAACTCATTCCTATGAAGATACATTCAAAGTCAGAAAGCGCGCTCAGCTCAGGCTGAAAATGCATTTTAAGCAATAAAAACTCAAGTTGAGTGTCACGCCTAAACCAAAGGACTGATGCACACACTTCAACATGTATTTTGTTCAGGATGGCCTCCTGAAGCCTAAATGAGCATTAATTTGACTACACAACTCATTCCTATGAAGATACATTCAAAGCCAGAAAGCGCGCTCAGCTCGGGCTGAAAATGCATTTAAAGCAATAAAAACTCAAATTGAGTGTCACACCTAAACCAAAGGACTTATGCACACACTTCAACATGTATTTTGTTCAGGATGACATCCTGAAGCCTAAATGAGCATTAATTTGACCACAACCCTCATTCCTATGAAGATACATTCAAACTCAGAAAACGTGCTCAGCTCGGCCTGAAAATGCATTTCGCAATAAAAACTCAAATTGAGTGTCACGCCTAAACCAAAGGACTTATGCACGCACTTGAACATGTATTATGTTCAGGATGACCGCCTGAAGCCTATATGAGCATTAATTTGACCACACAACTCATTACTATGAAGATACATTCAAACTCACAAAACGCGCTCAGCTCGGGCTGAAAATGCATTTAAAGCAATAAAAACTCAAATTGAGTGTCACGCCTAAACCATAGGACTTATGGACGCACTTCAACATGTACTGAGTTCAGATGTCCTCCTGAAGCCTAAATGAGCATTGTTTTGATCACACAACTCATTCCTATGAAGATACATTCAAACTCACAAAACGTGCTCAGCTCGGGCTGAAAATGCATTTAAAGCAATAAAAACTCAAATTGAGTGTCACGCCTAAACCATAGGACTTATGCACGCACTTCAACATGTACTGAGTTCAGATGTCCTCCTGAAGCCTAAATGAGCATTGTTTTGATCACACAACTCATTCCTATGAAGATACATTCAAACTCACAAAACGTGCTCAGCTCGGGCTGAAAATGCATTTAAAGCAATAAAAACTCAAATTGAGTGTCACGCCTAAACCAAAGGACTTATGCACACACTTCAACATGTATTTAGTTCAGTATGTCCTCCTGAAGCCTAAATGAGCAGTCATTTGACCACACAACTCATTCCTATGAAGATACATTCAAACTCACAAAACGTGCTCAGCTCGGGCTGAAAATGCATTTAAAGCAATACAAACTCAAATTGAGTGTCACACCTAAACCAAAGGACTTATGCACACACTTCAACGTGTATTTTGTTCAGGATGTCCTCCTGAAGCCTAAATGAGCAGTAATTTGACCACACAACTCATTCCTATGAAGATACATTTAACTCAAAAAACGTGCTCAGCTTGGGCAGAAAATGCATTTAAAGCAAAAAAAAAACTCAAATTGAGTGTCACACCTAAACCAAAGGACTTATGCACACACTTGAACATGTATTTAGTTCAGGATGTCCTCCTGAAGCCTAAATAAGCATTAATTTGACCACACAACTCATTCCTATGAAGATACATTCAAACTCAGAAAACGTGCTCAGCTCGTGTTGAAAATGCATTTAAAGCATTAAAAACTCAAATTGAGTGTCACACCTAAACCAAAGGACCTATGCACACACTTTAACATGTATTTTGTTCAGGATGACCTCCTGAAGCCTATATGAGCATTAATTTGACCACAAAACTCATTCCTATGAAGATACATTCAAACTCACAAAACGTGCTCAGCTCGGGCTGAAAATGCATTTAAAGCGATAAAAACTCAAATTGAGTGTCACGCCTAAACCAAAGGACTTATGCACACACTTGAACATGTATTTAGTTCAGGATGTCCTCCTGAAGCCTAAATAAGCATTAATTTGACCACACAACTCATTCCTATGAAGATACATTCAAACTCAAAAAACTTGCTCAGCTCGGGCTGAAAATGCATTTAAAGCAATAAAAACTCAAATTGAGTGTCACGCCTAAACCAAAGGACTTATGCACACACTTCAACATGTATTTTGTTCAGGATGACCTCCTGAAGCCTAAATGAGCATTAATTTGACCACACAACTCATTCCTATGAAGATACATTCCAACTCACAAAACGTGCTCAGCTCGGCCTGAAAATGCATTTAAAGCAATAAAAACTCAAATTGAGTGTCACGCCCAAACCAAGGGACTTATGCACACACTTCAACATGTACTTAGTTCAGGATGTCCTCCTGAAGCCTAAATGAGCATTAATTTGATCACACAACTCATTCCTATGAAGATACATTCAAACTCAAAAAACGTGCTCAGCTTGGCAAAAAACGCATTTAAAGCAATAAAAACTCAAATTGAGTGTCACGCCTAAACCAAAGGACTGATGCACACACTTCAACATGTGTTTTGTTCAGGATGGAATCCTGAAGCCTAAATGAGCATTAATTTGACTACACAACTCATTCCTATGAAGATACATTCAAAGTCAGAAAGCGCGCTCAGCTCGGGCTGAAAATGCATTTAAAGCAATAAAAACTCATATTGAGTGTCACGCCTAAACCAAAGGACTGATGCACACACTTCAACATGTCTTTTGTTCAGAATGGCCTCCTGAAGCATAAATGAGCATTAATTTGACTACACAACTCATTCCAATGAAGATACATTCAAAGTCACAAAACGTGCTCAGCTCGGCCTGAAAATGCATTTAAAGCAATAAAAACTCAAATTGAGTGTCGCGCCCAAACCAAAGGACTTATGCACACACTTCAACATGTACTGAGTTCAGGATGTCCTCCTGAAGCCTAAATGAGCATATTTTTGATCACACAACTCATTCCAATGAAGATACATTCAAAGTCACAAAACGTGCTCAGCTCGGGCTGAAAATGCATTTAAAGCAATAAAAACTCAAATTGAGTGTCACGCCTAAACCAAAGGACTTATGCCCACACTTCAACATGTATTTAGTTCAGGATGTCCTCCTGAAGCCTAAATGAGCAGTAATTTGACCACACAACTCATTCCTATGAAGATACATTCAAACTCAAAAAACGTGCTCAGCTCGGGCTGAAAATGCATTTAAAGCAATAAAAACTCAAATTGAGTGTCACGCCTAAACCAAAGGACTTGTGCCCACACTTCCACATGTATTTAGTTCAGGATGTCCTCCTGAAGCCTAAATGAGCAGTAATTTGACCACACAACTCATTCCTATGAAGATACATTTAAACTCACAAAACGTGCTCAGCTTGGCCTGAAAATGCATTTAAAGCAATAAAAACTCAAATTGAGTGTCACACCCAAAACAAAGGACTTTTGCACACACTTCAACATGTATTTAGTTCAGGATGTCCTCCTGAAGCCTAAATGAGCATTCATTTGACTACACAACTCATTCCTATAAAGATACATTCAAACTCAAAAAACGTGCTCAGCTCGGCAAAAAATGCATTTAAAGCAATAAAAACTCAAATTGAGTGTCACGCCTAAACCAAAGGACTGATGCACACACTTCAACATGTATTTTGTTCAGGATGGCCTCCTGAAGCCTAAATGAGCATTAATTTGACTACACAACTCATTCCTATGAAGATACATTCAAAGTCAGAAAGCGCGCTCAGGTCGGGCTGAAAATGCATTCAAAGCAATAAAAACTCAAATTTAGTGTCACACCTAAACCAAAGGACTTCTGCACACACTTCAACATGTATTTTGTTCAGGATGACCTCCTGAAGCCTAAATGAGCAGTAATTTGACCACACAACTCATTCCTATGAAGATACATTCAAACTCACAAAACGTGCTCAGCTCGGGCTGAAAATGCATTTAAAGCAATACAAACTCAAATTGAGTGTCACACCTAAACAAAAGGACTTATGCACACACTTCAACATGTATTTAGTTCAGGATGTCCTCCTGAAGCCTAAATGAGCAGTAATTTGACCACACAACTCATTCCTATGAAGATACATTTAACTCAAAAAACGTGCTCAGCTTGGGCAGAAAATGCATTTAAAGCAAAAAAAAAACTCAAATTGAGTGTCACGCCTAAACCAAAGGACTTATGCACACACTTGAACATGTATTTAGTTCAGGATGTCCTCCTGAAGCCGAAATAAGCATTAATTTGACCACACAACTCTTTCCTATGAAGATACATTCAAACTCAGAAAACGTGCTCAGCTCGTGTTGAAAATGCATTTAAAGCAATAAAAACTCAAATTGAGTGTCATGCCTAAACCATAGGACTTATGCACGCACTTCAACATGTACTGAGTTCAGATGTCCTCCTGAAGCCTAAATGAGCATTGTTTTGATCACACAACTCATTCCTATGAAGATACATTCAAACTCACAAAACGTGCTCAGCTCGGGCTGAAAATGCATTTAAAGCAATAAAAACTCAAATTGAGTGTCACGCCTAAACCAAAGGACTTATGCACACACTTCAACATGTATTTAGTTCAGGATGTCCTCCTGAAGCCTAAATGAGCAGTAATTTGACCACACAACTCATTCCTATGAAGATACATTCAAACTCACAAAACGTGCTCAGCTCGGCCTGAAAATGCATTTAAAGCAATAAAAACTCAAATTGACTGTCACGCCCAAACCAAAGGACTTATGCACACACTTCAACATGTATTTAGTTCAGGATGTCCTCCTGAAGCCTAAATGAGCAGTAATTTGACCACACAACTCATTCCTATGAAGATACATTCAAACTCACAAAACGTGCTCAGCTCGGGCTGAAAATGCATTTAAAGCAATACAAACTCAAATTGAGTGTCACACCTAAACCAAAGGACTTATGCACACACTTCAACATGTATTTAGTTCAGGATGTCCTCCTGAAGCCTAAATGAGCAGTAATTTGACCACACAACTCATTCCTATGAAGATACATTTAACTCAAAAAACGTGCTCAGCTCGGGCTGAAAATGCATTTAAAGCAATAAAAACTCAAATTGAGTGTCACGCCTAAACCAAAGGACTTATGCACACACTTCAACATGTATTTAGTTCAGGATGTCCTCCTGAAGCCTAAATGAGCAGTAATTTGACCACACAACTCATTCCTATGAAGATACATTCAAACTCACAAAACGTGCTCAGCTCGGCCTGAAAATGCATTTAAAGCAATAAAAACTCAAATTGACTGTCACGCCCAAAGCAAAGGACTTATGCACACACTTCAACATGTATTTAGTTCAGGATGTCCTCCTGAAGCCTAAATGAGCAGTAATTTGACCACACAACTCATTCCTATGAAGATACATTCAAACTCACAAAACGTGCTCAGCTCGGGCTGAAAATGCATTTAAAGCAATACAAACTCAAATTGAGTGTCACACCTAAACCAAAGGACTTATGCACACACTTCAACATGTATTTAGTTCAGGATGTCCTCCTGAAGCCTAAATGAGCAGTAATTTGACCACACAACTCATTCCTATGAAGATACATTTAACTCAAAAAACGTGCTCAGCTTGGGCAGAAAATGCATTTAAAGCAAAAAAAAAAACTCAAATTGAGTGTCACGCCTAAACCAAAGGACTTATGCACACACTTGAACATGTATTTAGTTCAGGATGTCCTCCTGAAGCCGAAATAAGCATTAATTTGACCACACAACTCATTCCTATGAAGATACATTCAAACTCAGAAAACGTGCTCAGCTCGTGTTGAAAATGCATTTAAAGCAATAAAAACTCAAATTGAGTGTCACACCTAAACCAAAGGACCTATGCACACACTTTAACATGTATTTTGTTCAGGATGACCTCCTGAAGCCTATATGAGCATTAATTTTACCACAAAACTCATTCCTATGAAGATACATTCAAAGTCACAAAACGTGCTCAGCTCGGCCTGAAAATGCATTTAAAGCAATAAAAACTCAAATTGAGTGTCACGCCCAAAACAAAGGACTTTTGCACACACTTCAACATGTATTTAGTTGAGGATGTCCTCCTCAAGCCTAAATGAGCATTAATTTGACTACACAACTCATTCCTATAAAGATACATTCAAACTCAAAAAACGTGCTCAGCTCGGCAAAAACTGCATTTAAAGCAATAAAAACTCAAATTGAGTGTCACGCCTAAACCAAAGGACTGATGCACACACTTCAACATGTATTTTGTTCAGGATGGCCTCCTGAAGCCTAAATGAGCATTAATTTGACTACACAACTCATTCCTATGAAGATACATTCAAACTCACAAAACGTGCTCAGCTCGGCCTGAAAATGCATTTAAAGCAATAAAAACTCAAATTGACTGTCACGCCCAAACCAAAGGACTTATGCACACACTTCAACATGTACTGAGTTCAGGATGTCCTCCTGAAGCCTAAATGAGCATTGTTTTGATCACACAACTCATTCCTATGAAGATACATTCAAACTCACAAAACGTGCTCAGCTCGGGCTGAAAATGCATTTAAAGCAATAAAAACTCAAATTTAGTGTCACACCTAAACCAAAGGACTTATGCACACACTTTAACATGTATTTTGTTCAGGATGACCTCCTGAAGCCTATATGAGCATTAATTTTACCACAAAACTCATTCCTATGAAGATACATTCAAAGTCACAAAACGTGCTCAGCTCGGCCTGAAAATGCATTTAAAGCAATAAAAACTCAAATTGAGTGTCACGCCCAAAACAAAGGACTTTTGCACACACTTCAACATGTATTTAGTTGAGGATGTCCTCCTCAAGCCTAAATGAGCATTAATTTGACTACACAACTCATTCCTATAAAGATACATTCAAACTCAAAAAACGTGCTCAGCTCGGCAAAAACTGCATTTAAAGCAATAAAAACTCAAATTGAGTGTCACGCCTAAACCAAAGGACTGATGCACACACTTCAACATGTATTTTGTTCAGGATGGCCTCCTGAAGCCTAAATGAGCATTAATTTGACTACACAACTCATTCCTATGAAGATACATTCAAACTCACAAAACGTGCTCAGCTCGGCCTGAAAATGCATTTAAAGCAATAAAAACTCAAATTGACTGTCACGCCCAAACCAAAGGACTTATGCACACACTTCAACATGTACTGAGTTCAGGATGTCCTCCTGAAGCCTAAATGAGCATTGTTTTGATCACACAACTCATTCCTATGAAGATACATTCAAACTCACAAAACGTGCTCAGCTCGGGCTGAAAATGCATTTAAAGCAATAAAAACTCAAATTTAGTGTCACACCTAAACCAAAGGACTTATGCACACACTTCAACATGTATTTTGTTCAGGATGACCTCCTGAAGCCTATATTCCTATGAAGATACATTCAAACTCACAAAACGTGCTCAGCTCGGGCTGAAAATGCATTTAAAGCAATAAAAACTCAAATTGAGTGTCACGCCTAAACCAAAGGACTTATGCACACACTTCAACATGTATTTAGTTCAGGATGTCCTCCTGAAGCCTAAATGAGCAGTAATTTGACCACACAACTCATTCCTATGAAGATACATTTAACTCAAAAAACGTGCTCAGCTTGGGCAGAAAATGTATTTAAAGCAAAGAAAACTCAAATTGAGTGTCACGCCTAAACCAAAGGACTTATGCACACACTTGAACATGTATTTAGTTCAGGATGTCCTCCTGAAGCCTAAATAAGCATTAATTTGACCACACAACTCATTGCTATGAAGATACATTCAAACTCAGAAAACGAGCTCAGCTCGGGCTGAAAATGCATTTAAAGCAATAAAAACTCAAATTGAGTGTCACACCTAAACCAAAGGACTTATGCACACACTTCAACATGTCTTTTGTTCAGGATGGCCTCCTGAAGCATAAATGAGCATTAATTTGACTACACAACTCATTCCAATGAAGATACATTCAAAGTCAGAAAGCGCGCTCAGGTCGGGCTGAAAATGCATTCAAAGCAATAAAAACTCAAATTTAGTGTCACACTTAAACCAAAGGACTTCTGCACACACTTCAACATGGATTTTGTTCAGGATGACCTCCTGAAGCCTAAATGAGCATTAATTTGACCATACAACTCATTCCTATGAAGATACATTCAAACTCACAAAACGTGCTCAGCTCGGCCTGAAAATGCATTTAAAGCAATAAAAACTCAAATTGACTGTCACGCCCAAACCAAAGGACTTATGCACACACTTCAACATGTACTGAGTTCAGGATGTCCTCCTGAAGCCTAAATGAGCATTGTTTTGATCACACAACTCATTCCTATGAAGATACATTCAAACTCACAAAACGTGCTCAGCTCGGGCTGAAAATGCATTTAAAGCAATAAAAACTCAAATTGACTGTCACGCCTAAACCAAAGGACTTATGCACACACTTCAACATGTATTTAGTTCAGGATGTCCTCCTGAAGCCTAAATGAGCAGTAATTTGACCACACAACTCATTCCTATGAAGATACATTCAAACTCACAAAACGTGCTCAGCTCGGGCTGAAAATGCATTTAAAGCAATAAAAACTCAAATTGAGTGTCACGCCTAAACCAAAGGACTTATGCACACACTTCAACATGTATTTAGTTCAGGATGTCCTCCTGAAGCCTAAATGAGCAGTAATTTGACCACACAACTCATTCCTATGAAGATACATTTAACTCAAAAAACGTGCTCAGCTTGGGCAGAAAATGTATTTAAAGCAAAAAAAACTCAAATTGAGTGTCACGCCTAAACCAAAGGACTTATGCACACACTTGAACATGTATTTAGTTCAGGATGTCCTCCTGAAGCCTAAATAAGCATTAATTTGACCACACAACTCATTGCTATGAAGATACATTCAAACTCAGAAAACGAGCTCAGCTCGGGCTGAAAATGCATTTAAAGCAATAAAAACTCAAATTGAGTGTCACACCTAAACCAAAGGACTTATGCACACACTTCAACATGTCTTTTGTTCAGGATGGCCTCCTGAAGCATAAATGAGCATTAATTTGACTACACAACTCATTCCAATGAAGATACATTCAAAGTCACAAAACGTGCTCAGCTCGGCCTGAAAATGCATTTAAAGCAATAAAAACTCAAATTGAGTGTCACGCCCAAAACAAAGGACGTTTGCACACACTTAACATGTATTTAGTTCAGGATGTCCTCCTGAAGCCTAAATGAGCATTAATTTGACTACACAACTCATTCCTATAAAGATACATTCAAACTCAAAAAACGTGCTCAGCTCGGCAAAAAATGCATTTAAAGCAATAAAAACTCAAATTGAGTGTCACGCCTAAACCAAAGGACTGATGCACACACTTCAACATGTATTTTGTTCAGGATGGCCTCCTGAAGCCTAAATGAGCATTAATTTGACTACACAACTCATTCCTATGAAGATACATTCAAAGTCAGAAAGCGCGCTCAGGTCGGGCTGAAAATGCATTCAAAGCAATAAAAACTCAAATTTAGTGTCACACCTAAACCAAAGGACTTCTGCACACACTTCAACATGGATTTTGTTCAGGATGACCTCCTGAAGCCTAAATGAGCATTAATTTGACCATACAACTCATTCCTATGAAGATACATTCAAACTCACAAAACGTGCTCAGCTCGGCCTGAAAATGCATTTAAAGCAATGAAAACTCAAATTGACTGTCACGCCCAAACCAAAGGACTTATGCACACACTTCAACATGTACTGAGTTCAGGATGTCCTCCTGAAGCCTAAATGAGCATTGTTTTGATCACACAACTCATTCCTATGAAGATACATTCAAACTCACAAAACGTGCTCAGCTCGGGCTGAAAATGCATTTAAAGCAATAAAAACTCAAATTGACTGTCACGCCTAAACCAAAGGACTTATGCACACACTTCAACATGTATTTAGTTCAGGATGTCCTCCTGAAGCCTAAATGAGCAGTAATTTGACCACACAACTCATTCCTATGAAGATACATTCAAACTCACAAAACGTGCTCAGCTCGGGCTGAAAATGCATTTAAAGCAATAAAAACTCAAATTGAGTGTCACGCCTAAACCAAAGGACTAATGCACACACTTCAACATGTATTTAGTTCAGGATGTCCTCCTGAAGCCTAAATGAGCAGTAATTTGACCACACAACTCATTCCTATGAAGATACATTTAACTCAAAAAACGTGCTCAGCTTGGGCAGAAAATGTATTTAAAGCAAAAAAAAATCAAATTGAGTGTCACGCCTAAACCAAAGGACTTATGCACACACTTGAACATGTATTTTGTTCAGGATGTCCTGCTGAAGCCTAAATAAGCATTAATTTGACCACACAACTCATTCCTATGAAGATACATTCAAAGTCAGAAAGCGCGCTCAGCTCGGGCTGAAAATGCATTCAAAGCAATAAAAACTCAAATTTAGTGTCACACCTAAACCAAAGGACTTCTGCACACACTTCAACATGTATTTTGTTCAGGATGACCTCCTGAAGCCTATATTCCTATGAAGATACATTCAAACTCACAAAACGTGCTCAGCTCGGGCTGAAAATGCATTTAAAGCAATAAAAACTCAAATTGAGTGTCACGCCTAAACCATAGGACTTATGCACACACTTCAACATGTACTGAGTTCAGGATGTCCTCCTGAAGCCTAAATGAGCATTGTTTTGATCACACAACTCATTCCTATGAAGATACATTCAAACTCACAAAACGTGCTCAGCTCGGGCTGAAAATGCATTTAAAGCAATAAAAACTCAAATTTAGTGTCACACCTAAACCAAAGGACTTATGCACACACTTCAACATGTATTTTGTTCAGGATGACCTCCTGAAGCCTATATTCCTATGAAGATACATTCAAACTCACAAAACGTGCTCAGCTCGGGCTGAAAATGCATTTAAAGCAATAAAAACTCTAATTGAGTGTCACGCCTAAACCAAAGGACTTATGCACACACTTGAACATGTATTTAGTTCAGGATGTCCTCCTGAAGCCTAAATAAGCATTAATTTGACCACACAACTCATTCCTATGAAGATACATTCAAACTCACAAAACGTGCTCAGCTCGGGCTGAAAATGCATTTAAAGCAATAAAAACTCAAATTGAGTGTCACGCCTAAACCAAAGGACTTATGCACACACTTCAACATGTATTTTGTTCAGGATGACCTCCTCAAGCCTAAATGAGCAATAATTTGACCACACAACTCATTCCTATGAAGATACATTCAAACTCAAAAAACGTGCTCAGCTCGGGCTGAAAATGCATTTAAAGCAATAAAAACTCAAATTGAGTGTCACACCTAAACCAAAGGACTTATGCACACACTTCAACATGTATTTTGTTCAGGATGACCTCCTGAAGCCCATATGAGCATTAATTTGACCACACAACTCATTCCTATGAAGATACATTCAAACTCACAAAACGTGCTTAGCTCGGCCTGAAAATGCATTTAAAGCAATAAAAACTCAAATTGAGTGTCGCGCCCAAACCAAAGGACTTATGCACACACTTGAACATGTATTTAGTTCAGGATGTCCTCCTGAGCCTAAATAAGCATTAATTTGACCACACAACTCATTCCTATGAAGATACATTCAAACTCAGAAAACGAGCTCAGCTCGGGCTGAAAATGCATTTAAAGCAATAAAAACTCAAATTGAGTGTCACACCTAAACCAAAGGACTTATGCACACACTTCAACATGTCTTTTGTTCAGGATGGCCTCCTGAAGCATAAATGAGCATTAATTTGACTACACAACTCATTCCAATGAAGATATATTCAAAGTCACAAAACGTGCTCAGCTCGGCCTGAAAATGTATTTAAAGCAATAAAAACTCAAATTGAGTGTCGCGCCCAAACCAAAGGACTTATGCACACACTTCAACATGTATTTTGTTCAGGATGACATCCTGAAGCCTAAATGAGAATTAATTTGACCACACAACTCATTCCTATGAAGATACATTCAAACTCACAAAACGTGCTCAGCTCGGGCTTAAAATGCATTTAAAGCAATGAAAACTTAAATTGAGTGTCACGCCTAAACCAAAGGACTTATGCACACACTTCAACATGTATTTAGTTCAGGATGACCACCTGAAGCCTAAATGAGCATTAATTTGACCACACAACTCATTCCTATGAAGATACAT
This sequence comes from Hippocampus guttulatus, assembly GCF_054856545.1. Lineage (NCBI taxonomy): Eukaryota > Metazoa > Chordata > Actinopteri > Syngnathiformes > Syngnathidae > Hippocampus > Hippocampus guttulatus. Next base: position 469,198 of record NC_141271.1, read on the forward strand.
TCAAACTCACAAAACGTGCTCAGCTCGGGCTGAAAATGCATTTAAAGCAATAAAAACTCAAATTGAGTGTCACGCCTAAACCAAAGGACTTATGCACACACTTCAACATGTATTTTGTTCAGGATGACCTCCTTGAAGCCTAAATGAGCATTAATTTGACCACACAACTCATTCCTATGAAGATACATTCAAACTCACAAAACGTGCTCAGCTCGGGCTGAAAATGCATTTAAAGCAATAAAAACTCAAATTGAGTGTCACGCCTAAACCAAAGGACTTATACACACACTTCAACATGTATTTTGTTCAGGATGACCTCCTGAAGCCCATATGAGCATTAATTTGACCACACAACTCATTCCTATGAAGATACATTCAAACACACAAAACGTGCTCAGCTCGGGCTGAAAATGCATTTAAAGCAATAAAAACTCAAATTGAGTGTCACGCCTAAACCAAAGGACTTATGCACACACTTCAACATGTATTTTGTTCAGGATGACCGACTGACGCCTAAAAGAGCATTAATTTGACCACACAACTCATTCCTATGAAGATACATTCAAACTCACAAAACGTGCTCAGCTCGGGCTGAAAATGCATTTAAAGCAATAAAAACTCAAATTGAGTGTCACGCCTAAACCAAAGGACTTATGCACACACTTGAACATGTATTTTGTTCAGGATGACTTCCTGAAGCCTAAATGAGCAATAATTTGACCACACAACTCATTCCTATGAAGATACATTCAAAGTCAGAAAGCGCGCTCAGCTCGGGCTGAAAATGCATTTAAAGCAATAAAAACTCAAATTGAGTGTCACGCCTAAACCAAAGGACTTATGCACACACTTCAACATGTATTTAGTTCAGGATGACCACCTGAAGCCTAAATGAGCATTAATTTGACCACACAACTCATTCCTATGAAGACACATTCAAACTCACAAAACGTGCTCAGCTCGGGCTGAAAATGCATTTAAAGCAATAAAAACTCAAATTGAGTGTCACGCCTAAACCAAAGGACTTATGCACACACTTCAACATGTATTTTGTTCAGGATGACCACCTGACGCCTAAATAAGCATTAATTTGACCACACAACTCATTCCTATGAAGATACATTCAAACTCACAAAACGTGCTCAGCTCGGGCTGAAAATGCATTTAAAGCAATAAAAACTCAAATTGAGTGTCACGCCTAAACCAAAGGACTTATGCACACACTTCAACATGTATTTTGTTCAGGATGACCACCTGAAACCCATATGAGCATTAATTTGACCACACAACTCATTCCTATGAAGATACATTCAAACTCACAAAACGTGCTCAGCTCGGGCTGAAAATGCATTTAAAGCAATAAAAACTCAAATTGAGTGTCACGCCTAAACCAAAGGACTTATGCACACACTTCAACATGTATTTTGTTCAGGATGACCTCCTGAAGCCTAAATGAGCAATAATTTGACCACACAACTCATTCCTATGAAGATACATTCAAAGTCAGAAAGCGCGCTCAGCTCGGGCTGAAAAAGCATTTAAAGCAATAAAAACTCAAATTGAGTGTCACGCCTAAAACAAAGGACGTATGCACACACTTCAACATGTATTTAGTTCAGGATGACCACCTGAAGCCTAAATGAGCATTAATTTGACCACACAACTCATTCCTATGAAGATACATTCAAACTCACAAAACGTGCTCAGCTCGGGCTGAAAATGCATTTAAAGCAATAAAAACTCAAATTGAGTGTCACACCTAAACCAAAGGACTTATGCACACACTTCAACATGTATTTTGTTCAGGATGACCTCCTGAAACCCATATGAGCATTAATTTGACCACACAACTCATTCCTATGAAGATACATTCAAACTCACAAAACGTGCTCAGCTCGGGCTGAAAATGCATTTAAAGCAATAAAAACTCAAATTGAGTGTCACGCCTAAACCAAAGGACTTATGCACACACTTCAACATGTATTTTGTTCAGGATGACCACCTGAAGCCTAAATGAGCATTAATTTGACCACACAACTCATTCCTATGAAGATACATTCAAACTCACAAAATGTGCTCAGCTCGGGCTGAAAATGCATTTAAAGCAATGAAAACTCAAATTGACTGTCACGCCCAAACCAAAGGACTTATGCACACACTTCAACATGTACTGAGTTCAGGATGTCCTCCTGAAGCCTAAATGAGCATTGTTTTGATCACACAACTCATTCCTATGAAGATACATTCAAACTCACAAAACGTGCTCAGCTCGGGCTGAAAATGCATTTAAAGCAATAAAAACTCAAATTGACTGTCACGCCTAAACCAAAGGACTTATGCACACACTTCAACATGTATTTAGTTCAGGATGTCCTCCTGAAGCCTAAATGAGCAGTAATTTGACCACACAACACATTCCTATGAAGATACATTCAAACTCACAAAACGTGCTCAGCTCGGGCTGAAAATGCATTTAAAGCAATAAAAACTCAAATTGAGTGTCACGCCTAAACCAAAGGACTAATGCACACACTTCAACATGTATTTAGTTCAGGATGTCCTCCTGAAGCCTAAATGAGCAGTAATTTGACCACACAACTCATTCCTATGAAGATACATTTAACTCAAAAAACGTGCTCAGCTTGGGCAGAAAATGTATTTAAAGCAAAAAAAAATCAAATTGAGTGTCACGCCTAAACCAAAGGACTTATGCACACACTTGAACATGTATTTTGTTCAGGATGTCCTGCTGAAGCCTAAATGAGCAGTAATTTGACCACACAACTCATTCCTATGAAGATACATTCAAACTCACAAAACGTGCTCAGCTCGGCCTGAAAATGCATTTAAAGCAATAAAAACTCAAATTGACTGTCACGCCCAAACCAAAGGACTTATGCACACACTTCAACATGTATTTAGTTCAGGATGTCCTCCTGAAGCCTAAATGAGCAGTAATTTGACCACACAACTCATTCCTATGAAGATACATTCAAACTCACAAAACGTGCTCAGCTCGGGCTGAAAATGCATTTAAAGCAATACAAACTCAAATTGAGTGTCACACCTAAACCAAAGGACTTATGCACACACTTCAACATGTATTTAGTTCAGGATGTCCTCCTGAAGCCTAAATGAGCAGTAATTTGACCACACAACTCATTCCTATGAAGATACATTTAACTCAAAAAACGTGCTCAGCTTGGGCAGAAAATGCATTTAAAGCAAAAAAAAAAACTCAAATTGAGTGTCACGCCTAAACCAAAGGACTTATGCACACACTTGAACATGTATTTAGTTCAGGATGTCCTCCTGAAGCCGAAATAAGCATTAATTTGACCACACAACTCATTCCTATGAAGATACATTCAAACTCAGAAAACGTGCTCAGCTCGTGTTGAAAATGCATTTAAAGCAATAAAAACTCAAATTGAGTGTCACACCTAAACCAAAGGACCTATGCACACACTTTAACATGTATTTTGTTCAGGATGACCTCCTGAAGCCTATATGAGCATTAATTTTACCACAAAACTCATTCCTATGAAGATACATTCAAAGTCACAAAACGTGCTCAGCTCGGCCTGAAAATGCATTTAAAGCAATAAAAACTCAAATTGAGTGTCACGCCCAAAACAAAGGACTTTTGCACACACTTCAACATGTATTTAGTTGAGGATGTCCTCCTCAAGCCTAAATGAGCATTAATTTGACTACACAACTCATTCCTATAAAGATACATTCAAACTCAAAAAACGTGCTCAGCTCGGCAAAAACTGCATTTAAAGCAATAAAAACTCAAATTGAGTGTCACGCCTAAACCAAAGGACTGATGCACACACTTCAACATGTATTTTGTTCAGGATGGCCTCCTGAAGCCTAAATGAGCATTAATTTGACTACACAACTCATTCCTATGAAGATACATTCAAACTCACAAAACGTGCTCAGCTCGGCCTGAAAATGCATTTAAAGCAATAAAAACTCAAATTGACTGTCACGCCCAAACCAAAGGACTTATGCACACACTTCAACATGTACTGAGTTCAGGATGTCCTCCTGAAGCCTAAATGAGCATTGTTTTGATCACACAACTCATTCCTATGAAGATACATTCAAACTCACAAAACGTGCTCAGCTCGGGCTGAAAATGCATTTAAAGCAATAAAAACTCAAATTTAGTGTCACACCTAAACCAAAGGACTTATGCACACACTTTAACATGTATTTTGTTCAGGATGACCTCCTGAAGCCTATATGAGCATTAATTTTACCACAAAACTCATTCCTATGAAGATACATTCAAAGTCACAAAACGTGCTCAGCTCGGCCTGAAAATGCATTTAAAGCAATAAAAACTCAAATTGAGTGTCACGCCCAAAACAAAGGACTTTTGCACACACTTCAACATGTATTTAGTTGAGGATGTCCTCCTCAAGCCTAAATGAGCATTAATTTGACTACACAACTCATTCCTATAAAGATACATTCAAACTCAAAAAACGTGCTCAGCTCGGCAAAAACTGCATTTAAAGCAATAAAAACTCAAATTGAGTGTCACGCCTAAACCAAAGGACTGATGCACACACTTCAACATGTATTTTGTTCAGGATGGCCTCCTGAAGCCTAAATGAGCATTAATTTGACTACACAACTCATTCCTATGAAGATACATTCAAACTCACAAAACGTGCTCAGCTCGGCCTGAAAATGCATTTAAAGCAATAAAAACTCAAATTGACTGTCACGCCCAAACCAAAGGACTTATGCACACACTTCAACATGTACTGAGTTCAGGATGTCCTCCTGAAGCCTAAATGAGCATTGTTTTGATCACACAACTCATTCCTATGAAGATACATTCAAACTCACAAAACGTGCTCAGCTCGGGCTGAAAATGCATTTAAAGCAATAAAAACTCAAATTTAGTGTCACACCTAAACCAAAGGACTTATGCACACACTTCAACATGTATTTTGTTCAGGATGACCTCCTGAAGCCTATATTCCTATGAAGATACATTCAAACTCACAAAACGTGCTCAGCTCGGGCTGAAAATGCATTTAAAGCAATAAAAACTCAAATTGAGTGTCACGCCTAAACCAAAGGACTTATGCACACACTTCAACATGTATTTAGTTCAGGATGTCCTCCTGAAGCCTAAATGAGCAGTAATTTGACCACACAACTCATTCCTATGAAGATACATTTAACTCAAAAAACGTGCTCAGCTTGGGCAGAAAATGTATTTAAAGCAAAGAAAACTCAAATTGAGTGTCACGCCTAAACCAAAGGACTTATGCACACACTTGAACATGTATTTAGTTCAGGATGTCCTCCTGAAGCCTAAATAAGCATTAATTTGACCACACAACTCATTGCTATGAAGATACATTCAAACTCAGAAAACGAGCTCAGCTCGGGCTGAAAATGCATTTAAAGCAATAAAAACTCAAATTGAGTGTCACACCTAAACCAAAGGACTTATGCACACACTTCAACATGTCTTTTGTTCAGGATGGCCTCCTGAAGCATAAATGAGCATTAATTTGACTACACAACTCATTCCAATGAAGATACATTCAAAGTCAGAAAGCGCGCTCAGGTCGGGCTGAAAATGCATTCAAAGCAATAAAAACTCAAATTTAGTGTCACACTTAAACCAAAGGACTTCTGCACACACTTCAACATGGATTTTGTTCAGGATGACCTCCTGAAGCCTAAATGAGCATTAATTTGACCATACAACTCATTCCTATGAAGATACATTCAAACTCACAAAACGTGCTCAGCTCGGCCTGAAAATGCATTTAAAGCAATAAAAACTCAAATTGACTGTCACGCCCAAACCAAAGGACTTATGCACACACTTCAACATGTACTGAGTTCAGGATGTCCTCCTGAAGCCTAAATGAGCATTGTTTTGATCACACAACTCATTCCTATGAAGATACATTCAAACTCACAAAACGTGCTCAGCTCGGGCTGAAAATGCATTTAAAGCAATAAAAACTCAAATTGACTGTCACGCCTAAACCAAAGGACTTATGCACACACTTCAACATGTATTTAGTTCAGGATGTCCTCCTGAAGCCTAAATGAGCAGTAATTTGACCACACAACTCATTCCTATGAAGATACATTCAAACTCACAAAACGTGCTCAGCTCGGGCTGAAAATGCATTTAAAGCAATAAAAACTCAAATTGAGTGTCACGCCTAAACCAAAGGACTTATGCACACACTTCAACATGTATTTAGTTCAGGATGTCCTCCTGAAGCCTAAATGAGCAGTAATTTGACCACACAACTCATTCCTATGAAGATACATTTAACTCAAAAAACGTGCTCAGCTTGGGCAGAAAATGTATTTAAAGCAAAAAAAACTCAAATTGAGTGTCACGCCTAAACCAAAGGACTTATGCACACACTTGAACATGTATTTAGTTCAGGATGTCCTCCTGAAGCCTAAATAAGCATTAATTTGACCACACAACTCATTGCTATGAAGATACATTCAAACTCAGAAAACGAGCTCAGCTCGGGCTGAAAATGCATTTAAAGCAATAAAAACTCAAATTGAGTGTCACACCTAAACCAAAGGACTTATGCACACACTTCAACATGTCTTTTGTTCAGGATGGCCTCCTGAAGCATAAATGAGCATTAATTTGACTACACAACTCATTCCAATGAAGATACATTCAAAGTCACAAAACGTGCTCAGCTCGGCCTGAAAATGCATTTAAAGCAATAAAAACTCAAATTGAGTGTCACGCCCAAAACAAAGGACGTTTGCACACACTTAACATGTATTTAGTTCAGGATGTCCTCCTGAAGCCTAAATGAGCATTAATTTGACTACACAACTCATTCCTATAAAGATACATTCAAACTCAAAAAACGTGCTCAGCTCGGCAAAAAATGCATTTAAAGCAATAAAAACTCAAATTGAGTGTCACGCCTAAACCAAAGGACTGATGCACACACTTCAACATGTATTTTGTTCAGGATGGCCTCCTGAAGCCTAAATGAGCATTAATTTGACTACACAACTCATTCCTATGAAGATACATTCAAAGTCAGAAAGCGCGCTCAGGTCGGGCTGAAAATGCATTCAAAGCAATAAAAACTCAAATTTAGTGTCACACCTAAACCAAAGGACTTCTGCACACACTTCAACATGGATTTTGTTCAGGATGACCTCCTGAAGCCTAAATGAGCATTAATTTGACCATACAACTCATTCCTATGAAGATACATTCAAACTCACAAAACGTGCTCAGCTCGGCCTGAAAATGCATTTAAAGCAATGAAAACTCAAATTGACTGTCACGCCCAAACCAAAGGACTTATGCACACACTTCAACATGTACTGAGTTCAGGATGTCCTCCTGAAGCCTAAATGAGCATTGTTTTGATCACACAACTCATTCCTATGAAGATACATTCAAACTCACAAAACGTGCTCAGCTCGGGCTGAAAATGCATTTAAAGCAATAAAAACTCAAATTGACTGTCACGCCTAAACCAAAGGACTTATGCACACACTTCAACATGTATTTAGTTCAGGATGTCCTCCTGAAGCCTAAATGAGCAGTAATTTGACCACACAACTCATTCCTATGAAGATACATTCAAACTCACAAAACGTGCTCAGCTCGGGCTGAAAATGCATTTAAAGCAATAAAAACTCAAATTGAGTGTCACGCCTAAACCAAAGGACTAATGCACACACTTCAACATGTATTTAGTTCAGGATGTCCTCCTGAAGCCTAAATGAGCAGTAATTTGACCACACAACTCATTCCTATGAAGATACATTTAACTCAAAAAACGTGCTCAGCTTGGGCAGAAAATGTATTTAAAGCAAAAAAAAATCAAATTGAGTGTCACGCCTAAACCAAAGGACTTATGCACACACTTGAACATGTATTTTGTTCAGGATGTCCTGCTGAAGCCTAAATAAGCATTAATTTGACCACACAACTCATTCCTATGAAGATACATTCAAAGTCAGAAAGCGCGCTCAGCTCGGGCTGAAAATGCATTCAAAGCAATAAAAACTCAAATTTAGTGTCACACCTAAACCAAAGGACTTCTGCACACACTTCAACATGTATTTTGTTCAGGATGACCTCCTGAAGCCTATATTCCTATGAAGATACATTCAAACTCACAAAACGTGCTCAGCTCGGGCTGAAAATGCATTTAAAGCAATAAAAACTCAAATTGAGTGTCACGCCTAAACCATAGGACTTATGCACACACTTCAACATGTACTGAGTTCAGGATGTCCTCCTGAAGCCTAAATGAGCATTGTTTTGATCACACAACTCATTCCTATGAAGATACATTCAAACTCACAAAACGTGCTCAGCTCGGGCTGAAAATGCATTTAAAGCAATAAAAACTCAAATTTAGTGTCACACCTAAACCAAAGGACTTATGCACACACTTCAACATGTATTTTGTTCAGGATGACCTCCTGAAGCCTATATTCCTATGAAGATACATTCAAACTCACAAAACGTGCTCAGCTCGGGCTGAAAATGCATTTAAAGCAATAAAAACTCTAATTGAGTGTCACGCCTAAACCAAAGGACTTATGCACACACTTGAACATGTATTTAGTTCAGGATGTCCTCCTGAAGCCTAAATAAGCATTAATTTGACCACACAACTCATTCCTATGAAGATACATTCAAACTCACAAAACGTGCTCAGCTCGGGCTGAAAATGCATTTAAAGCAATAAAAACTCAAATTGAGTGTCACGCCTAAACCAAAGGACTTATGCACACACTTCAACATGTATTTTGTTCAGGATGACCTCCTCAAGCCTAAATGAGCAATAATTTGACCACACAACTCATTCCTATGAAGATACATTCAAACTCAAAAAACGTGCTCAGCTCGGGCTGAAAATGCATTTAAAGCAATAAAAACTCAAATTGAGTGTCACACCTAAACCAAAGGACTTATGCACACACTTCAACATGTATTTTGTTCAGGATGACCTCCTGAAGCCCATATGAGCATTAATTTGACCACACAACTCATTCCTATGAAGATACATTCAAACTCACAAAACGTGCTCAGCTCGGCCTGAAAATGCATTTAAAGCAATAAAAACTCAAATTGAGTGTCGCGCCCAAACCAAAGGACTTATGCACACACTTGAACATGTATTTAGTTCAGGATGTCCTCCTGAGCCTAAATAAGCATTAATTTGACCACACAACTCATTCCTATGAAGATACATTCAAACTCAGAAAACGAGCTCAGCTCGGGCTGAAAATGCATTTAAAGCAATAAAAACTCAAATTGAGTGTCACACCTAAACCAAAGGACTAATGCACACACTTCAACATGTCTTTTGTTCAGGATGGCCTCCTGAAGCATAAATGAGCATTAATTTGACTACACAACTCATTCCAATGAAGATATATTCAAAGTCACAAAACGTGCTCAGCTCGGCCTGAAAATGTATTTAAAGCAATAAAAACTCAAATTGAGTGTCGCGCCCAAACCAAAGGACTTATGCACACACTTCAACATGTATTTTGTTCAGGATGACATCCTGAAGCCTAAATGAGAATTAATTTGACCACACAACTCATTCCTATGAAGATACATTCAAACTCACAAAACGTGCTCAGCTCGGGCTTAAAATGCATTTAAAGCAATGAAAACTTAAATTGAGTGTCACGCCTAAACCAAAGGACTTATGCACACACTTCAACATGTATTTAGTTCAGGATGACCACCTGAAGCCTAAATGAGCATTAATTTGACCACACAACTCATTCCTATGAAGATACATTCAAACTCACAAAACGTGCTCAGCTCGGGCTGAAAATGCATTTAAAGCAATAAAAACTCAAATTGAGTGTCACGCCTAAACCAAAGGACTTATGCACACACTTCAACATGTATTTTGTTCAGGATGACCTCCTTGAAGCCTAAATGAGCATTAATTTGACCACACAACTCATTCCTATGAAGATACATTCAAACTCACAAAACGTGCTCAGCTCGGGCTGAAAATGCATTTAAAGCAATAAAAACTCAAATTGAGTGTCACGCCTAAACCAAAGGACTTATACACACACTTCAACATGTATTTTGTTCAGGATGACCTCCTGAAGCCCATATGAGCATTAATTTGACCACACAACTCATTCCTATGAAGATACATTCAAACACACAAAACGTGCTCAGCTCGGGCTGAAAATGCATTTAAAGCAATAAAAACTCAAATTGAGTGTCACGCCTAAACCAAAGGACTTATGCACACACTTCAACATGTATTTTGTTCAGGATGACCGACTGACGCCTAAAAGAGCATTAATTTGACCACACAACTCATTCCTATGAAGATACATTCAAACTCACAAAACGTGCTCAGCTCGGGCTGAAAATGCATTTAAAGCAATAAAAACTCAAATTGAGTGTCACGCCTAAACCAAAGGACTTATGCACACACTTGAACATGTATTTTGTTCAGGATGACCTCCTGAAGCCTAAATGAGCAATAATTTGACCACACAACTCATTCCTATGAAGATACATTCAAAGTCAGAAAGCGCGCTCAGCTCGGGCTGAAAATGCATTTAAAGCAATAAAAACTCAAATTGAGTGTCACGCCTAAACCAAAGGACTTATGCACACACTTCAACATGTATTTAGTTCAGGATGACCACCTGAAGCCTAAATGAGCATTAATTTGACCACACAACTCATTCCTATGAAGACACATTCAAACTCACAAAACGTGCTCAGCTCGGGCTGAAAATGCATTTAAAGCAATAAAAACTCAAATTGAGTGTCACGCCTAAACCAAAGGACTTATGCACACACTTCAACATGTATTTTGTTCAGGATGACCACCTGACGCCTAAATAAGCATTAATTTGACCACACAACTCATTCCTATGAAGATACATTCAAACTCACAAAACGTGCTCAGCTCGGGCTGAAAATGCATTTAAAGCAATAAAAACTCAAATTGAGTGTCACGCCTAAACCAAAGGACTTATGCACACACTTCAACATGTATTTTGTTCAGGATGACCACCTGAAACCCATATGAGCATTAATTTGACCACACAACTCATTCCTATGAAGATACATTCAAACTCACAAAACGTGCTCAGCTCGGGCTGAAAATGCATTTAAAGCAATAAAAACTCAAATTGAGTGTCACGCCTAAACCAAAGGACTTATGCACACACTTCAACATGTATTTTGTTCAGGATGACCTCCTGAAGCCTAAATGAGCAATAATTTGACCACACAACTCATTCCTATGAAGATACATTCAAAGTCAGAAAGCGCGCTCAGCTCGGGCTGAAAAAGCATTTAAAGCAATAAAAACTCAAATTGAGTGTCACGCCTAAAACAAAGGACGTATGCACACACTTCAACATGTATTTAGTTCAGGATGACCACCTGAAGCCTAAATGAGCATTAATTTGACCACACAACTCATTCCTATGAAGATACATTCAAACTCACAAAACGTGCTCAGCTCGGGCTGAAAATGCATTTAAAGCAATAAAAACTCAAATTGAGTGTCACACCTAAACCAAAGGACTTATGCACACACTTCAACATGTATTTTGTTCAGGATGACCTCCTGAAACCCATATGAGCATTAATTTGACCACACAACTCATTCCTATGAAGATACATTCAAACTCACAAAACGTGCTCAGCTCGGGCTGAAAATGCATTTAAAGCAATAAAAACTCAAATTGAGTGTCACGCCTAAACCAAAGGACTTATGCACACACTTCAACATGTATTTTGTTCAGGATGACCACCTGAAGCCTAAATGAGCATTAATTTGACCACACAACTCATTCCTATGAAGATACATTCAAACTCACAAAATGTGCTCAGCTCGGGCTGAAAATGCATTTAAAGCAATGAAAACTCAAATTGACTGTCACGCCCAAACCAAAGGACTTATGCACACACTTCAACATGTACTGAGTTCAGGATGTCCTCCTGAAGCCTAAATGAGCATTGTTTTGATCACACAACTCATTCCTATGAAGATACATTCAAACTCACAAAACGTGCTCAGCTCGGGCTGAAAATGCATTTAAAGCAATAAAAACTCAAATTGACTGTCACGCCTAAACCAAAGGACTTATGCACACACTTCAACATGTATTTAGTTCAGGATGTCCTCCTGAAGCCTAAATGAGCAGTAATTTGACCACACAACACATTCCTATGAAGATACATTCAAACTCACAAAACGTGCTCAGCTCGGGCTGAAAATGCATTTAAAGCAATAAAAACTCAAATTGAGTGTCACGCCTAAACCAAAGGACTAATGCACACACTTCAACATGTATTTAGTTCAGGATGTCCTCCTGAAGCCTAAATGAGCAGTAATTTGACCACACAACTCATTCCTATGAAGATACATTTAACTCAAAAAACGTGCTCAGCTTGGGCAGAAAATGTATTTAAAGCAAAAAAAAATCAAATTGAGTGTCACGCCTAAACCAAAGGACTTATGCACACACTTGAACATGTATTTTGTTCAGGATGTCCTGCTGAAGCCTAAATAAGCATTAATTTGACCACACAACTCATTCCTATGAAGATACATTCAAAGTCAGAAAGCGCGCTCAGCTCGGGCTGAAAATGCATTCAAAGCAATAAAAACTCAAATTTAGTGTCACACCTAAACCAAAGGACTTCTGCACACACTTCAACATGTATTTTGTTCAGGATGACCTCCTGAAGCCTATATTCCTATGAAGATACATTCAAACTCACAAAACGTGCTCAGCTCGGGCTGAAAATGCATTTAAAGCAATAAAAACTCAAATTGAGTGTCACGCCTAAACCAAAGGACTTATGCACACACTTCAACATGTATTTAGTTCAGGATGACCACCTGAAGCCTAAATGAGCATTAATTTGACCACACAACTCATTCCTATGAAGATACATTCAAACTCACAAAACGTGCTCAGCTCGGGCTGAAAATGCATTTAAAGCAATAAAAACTCAAATTGAGTGTCACGCCTAAACCAAAGGACTTATGCACACACTTGAACATGTATTTTGTTCAGGATGACCTCCTGAAGCCTAAATGAGCAATAATTTGACCCCACAACTCATTCCTATGAAGATACATTCAAACTCAAAAAACGTGCTCAGCTCGGGCTGAAAATGCATTTAAAGCAATAAAAACTCAAATTGAGTGTCACACCTAAACCAAAGGACTTATGCACACACTTCAACATGTATTTTGTTCAGGATGACCTCCTGAAGCCCATATGAGCATTAATTTGACCACACAACTCATTCCTATGAAGATACATTCAAACTCACAAAACGTGCTCAGCTCGGCCTGAAAATGCATTTAAAGCAATAAAAACTCAAATTGAGTGTCGCGCCCAAACCAAAGGACTTATGCACACACTTGAACATGTATTTAGTTCAGGATGTCCTCCTGAAGCCTAAATAAGCATTAATTTGACCACACAACTCATTCCTATGAAGATACATTCAAACTCAGAAAACGAGCTCAGCTCGGGCTGAAAATGCATTTAAAGCAATAAAAACTCAAATTGAGTGTCACACCTAAACCAAAGGACTTATGCACACACTTCAACATGTCTTTTGTTCAGGATGGCCTCCTGAAGCATAAATGAGCATTAATTTGACTACACAACTCATTCCTATGAAGATACATTCAAACTCACAAAACGTGCTCAGCTCGGGCTTAAAATGCATTTAAAGCAATAAAAACTCAAATTGAGTGTCACGCCTAAACCAAAGGACTTATGCACACACTTCAACATGTATTTTGTTCAGGATGACCACCTGACGCCTAAATAAGCATTAATTTGACCACACAACTCATTCCTATGAAGATACATTCAAACTCACAAAACGTGCTCAGCTCGGGCTGAAAATGCATTTAAAGCAATAAAAACTCAAATTGAGTGTCACGCCTAAACCAAAGGACTTATACACACACTTCAACATGTATTTTGTTCAGGATGACCTCCTGAAGCCTAAATGAGCAATAATTTGACCACACAACTCATTCCTATGAAGATACATTCAAAGTCAGAAAGCGCGCTCAGCTCGGGCTGAAAAAGCATTTAAAGCAATAAAAACTCAAATTGAGTGTCACGCCTAAAACAAAGGACGTATGCACACACTTCAACATGTATTTAGTTCAGGATGACCACCTGAAGCCTAAATGAGCATTAATTTGACCACACAACTCATTCCTATGAAGATACATTCAAACTCACAAAACGTGCTCAGCTCGGGCTGAAAATGCATTTAAAGCAATAAAAACTCAAATTGAGTGTCACACCTAAACCAAAGGACTTATGCACACACTTCAACATGTATTTTGTTCAGGATGACCTCCTGAAACCCATATGAGCATTAATTTGACCACACAACTCATTCCTATGAAGATACATTCAAACTCACAAAACGTGCTCAGCTCGGGCTGAAAATGCATTTAAAGCAATAAAAACTCAAATTGAGTGTCACGCCTAAACCAAAGGACTTATGCACACACTTCAACATGTATTTTGTTCAGGATGACCACCTGAAGCCTAAATGAGCATTAATTTGACCACACAACTCGTTCCTATGAAGATACATTCAAACTCACAAAATGTGCTCAGCTCGGGCTGAAAATGCATTTAAAGCAATGAAAACTCAAATTGACTGTCACGCCCAAACCAAAGGACTTATGCACACACTTCAACATGTACTGAGTTCAGGATGTCCTCCTGAAGCCTAAATGAGCATTGTTTTGATCACACAACTCATTCCTATGAAGATACATTCAAACTCACAAAACGTGCTCAGCTCGGGCTGAAAATGCATTTAAAGCAATAAAAACTCAAATTGACTGTCACGCCTAAACCAAAGGACTTATGCACACACTTCAACATGTATTTAGTTCAGGATGTCCTCCTGAAGCCTAAATGAGCAGTAATTTGACCACACAACTCATTCCTATGAAGATACATTCAAACTCACAAAACGTGCTCAGCTCGGGCTGAAAATGCATTTAAAGCAATACAAACTCAAATTGAGTGTCACGCCTAAACCAAAGGACTAATGCACACACTTCAACATGTATTTAGTTCAGGATGTCCTCCTGAAGCCTAAATGAGCAGTAATTTGACCACACAACTCATTCCTATGAAGATACATTTAACTCAAAAAACGTGCTCAGCTTGGGCAGAAAATGTATTTAAAGCAAAAAAAAATCAAATTGAGTGTCACGCCTAAACCAAAGGACTTATGCACACACTTGAACATGTATTTTGTTCAGGATGTCCTGCTGAAGCCTAAATAAGCATTAATTTGACCACACAACTCATTCCTATGAAGATACATTCAAAGTCAGAAAGCGCGCTCAGCTCGGGCTGAAAATGCATTCAAAGCAATAAAAACTCAAATTTAGTGTCACACCTAAACCAAAGGACTTCTGCACACACTTCAACATGTATTTTGTTCAGGATGACCTCCTGAAGCCTATATTCCTATGAAGATACATTCAAACTCACAAAACGTGCTCAGCTCGGGCTGAAAATGCATTTAAAGCAATAAAAACTCAAATTGAGTGTCACGCCTAAACCATAGGACTTATTCACACACTTCAACATGTACTGAGTTCAGGATGTCCTCCTGAAGCCTAAATGAGCATTGTTTTGATCACACAACTCATTCCTATGAAGATACATTCAAACTCACAAAACGTGCTCAGCTCGGGCTGAAAATGCATTTAAAGCAATAAAAACTCAAATTTAGTGTCACACCTAAACCAAAGGACTTATGCACACACTTCAACATGTATTTTGTTCAGGATGACCTCCTGAAGCCTATATTCCTATGAAGATACATTCAAACTCACAAAACGTGCTCAGCTCGGGCTGAAAATGCATTTAAAGCAATAAAAACTCAAATTGAGTGTCACGCCTAAACCAAAGGACTTATGCACACACTTCAACATGTATTTAGTTCAGGATGTCCTCCTGAAGCCTAAATGAGCATTAATTTGACTACACAACTCATTCCAATGAAGATACATTCAAAGTCACAAAACGTGCTCAGCTCGGCCTGAAAATGCATTTAAAGCAATAAAAACTCAAATTGAGTGTCGCGCCCAAACCAAAGGACTTATGCACACACTTGAACATGTATTTAGTTCAGGATGTCCTCCTGAAGCCTAAATAAGCATTAATTTGACCACATAACTCATTCCTATGAAGATACATTCAATCTCAGAAAACGAGCTCAGCTGGGGCTGAAAATGCATTTAAAGCAATAAAAACTCAAATTGAGTGTCACACCTAAACCAAAGGACTTATGCACACACTTCAACATGTCTTTTGTTCAGGATGGCCTCCTGAAGCATAAATGAGCATTAATTTGACTACACAACTCATTCCAATGAAGATACATTCAAAGTCACAAAACGTGCTCAGCTCGGCCTGAAAATGTATTTAAAGCAATAAAAACTCAAATTGAGTGTCGCGCCCAAACCAAAGGACTTATGCACACACTTCAACATGTATTTTGTTCAGGATGACATCCTGAAGCCTAAATGAGAATTAATTTGACCACACAACTCATTCCTATGAAGATACATTCAAACTCACAAAACGTGCTCAGCTCGGGCTTAAAATGCATTTAAAGCAATGAAAACTCAAATTGAGTGTCACGCCTAAACCAAAGGACTTATGCACACACTTCAACATGTATTTTGTTCAGGATGACCTCCTTGAAGCCTAAATGAGCATTAATTTGACCACACAACTCATTCCTATGAAGATACATTCAAACTCACAAAACGTGCTCAGCTCGGGCTGAAAATGCATTTAAAGCAATAAAAACTGAAATTGAGTGTCACGCCTAAACCAAAGGACTTATACACACACTTCAACATGTATTTTGTTCAGGATGACCTCCTGAAGCCCATATGAGCATTAATTTGACCACACAACTCATTCCTATGAAGATACATTCAAACACACAAAACGTGCTCAGCTCGGGCTGAAAATGCATTTAAAGCAATAAAAACTCAAATTGAGTGTCACGCCTAAACCAAAGGACTTATGCACACACTTCAACATGTATTTTGTTCAGGATGACCGACTGACGCCTAAAAGAGCATTAATTTGACCACACAACTCATTCCTATGAAGATACATTCAAACTCACAAAACGTGCTCAGCTCGGGCTGAAAATGCATTTAAAGCAATAAAAACTCAAATTGAGTGTCACGCCTAAACCAAAGGACTTATGCACACACTTGAACATGTATTTTGTTCAGGATGACCTCCTGAAGCCTAAATGAGCAATAATTTGACCACACAACTCATTCCTATGAAGATACATTCAAAGTCAGAAAGCGCGCTCAGCTCGGGCTGAAAATGCATTTAAAGCAATAAAAACTCAAATTGAGTGTCACGCCTAAACCAAAGGACTTATGCACACACTTCAACATGTATTTAGTTCAGGATGACCACCTGAAGCCTAAATGAGCATTAATTTGACTACACAACTCATTCCTATGAAGATACATTCAAACTCACAAAACGTGCTCAGCTCGGGCTTAAAATGCATTTAAAGCAATAAAAACTCAAATTGAGTGTCACGCCTAAACCAAAGGACTTATGCACACACTTCAACATGTATTTTGTTCAGGATGACCACCTGACGCCTAAATAAGCATTAATTTGACCACACAACTCATTCCTATGAAGATACATTCAAACTCACAAAACGTGCTCAGCTCGGGCTGAAAATGCATTTAAAGCAATAAAAACTCAAATTGAGTGTCACGCCTAAACCAAAGGACTTATACACACACTTCAACATGTATTTTGTTCAGGATGACCTCCTGAAGCCTAAATGAGCAATAATTTGACCACACAACTCATTCCTATGAAGATACATTCAAAGTCAGAAAGCGCGCTCAGCTCGGGCTGAAAAAGCATTTAAAGCAATAAAAACTCAAATTGAGTGTCACGCCTAAAACAAAGGACGTATGCACACACTTCAACATGTATTTAGTTCAGGATGACCACCTGAAGCCTAAATGAGCATTAATTTGACCACACAACTCATTCCTATGAAGATACATTCAAACTCACAAAACGTGCTCAGCTCGGGCTGAAAATGCATTTAAAGCAATAAAAACTCAAATTGAGTGTCACACCTAAACCAAAGGACTTATGCACACACTTCAACATGTATTTTGTTCAGGATGACCTCCTGAAACCCATATGAGCATTAATTTGACCACACAACTCATTCCTATGAAGATACATTCAAACTCACAAAACGTGCTCAGCTCGGGCTGAAAATGCATTTAAAGCAATAAAAACTCAAATTGAGTGTCACGCCTAAACCAAAGGACTTATGCACACACTTCAACATGTATTTTGTTCAGGATGACCACCTGAAGCCTAAATGAGCATTAATTTGACCACACAACTCATTCCTATGAAGATACATTCAAACTCACAAAATGTGCTCAGCTCGGGCTGAGAATGCATTTAAAGCAATAAAAACTCAAATTGAGTGTCACGCCTAAACCAAAGGACTTATGCACACACTTCAACATGTATTTTGTTCAGGATGACCTCTGAAGCCTAAATGAGCATTAATTTGACCACACAACTCATTCCTATGAAGATACATTCAAACTCACAAAACGTGCTCAGCTCGGGCTGAAAATGCATTTAAAGCAATAAAAACTCAAATTGAGTGTCACACCTAAACCAAAGGACTTATGCACACACTTCAACATGTATTTTGTTCAGGATGACCTCCTGAAGCCCATATGAGCATTAATATGACCACACAACTCATTCCTATGAAGATACATTCAAACTCACAAAACGTGCTCAGCTCGGGCTGAAAATGCATTGAAAGCAATAAAAACTCAAATTGAGTGTCACGCCTAAACCAAAGGACTTATGCACACACTTCAACATGTCTTTTGTTCAGGATGGCCTCCTGAAGCATAAATGAGCATTAATTTGACTACACAACTCATTCCAATGAAGATACATTCAAAGTCACAAAACGTGCTCAGCTCGGGCTGAAAATGCATTTAAAGCAATAAAAACTCAAATTGAGTGTCGCGCCCAAACCAAAGGACTTATGCACACACTTCAACATGTATTTTGTTCAGGATGACATCCTGAAGCCTAAATGAGCATTAATTTGACCACACAACTCATTCCTATGAAGATACATTCAAACTCACAAAATGTGCTCAGCTTGGGCTCAAAATGCATTTAAAGCAATGAAAACTTAAATTGAGTGTCACGCCTAAACCAAAGGACTTATGCACACACTTCAACATGTATTTAGTTCAGGATGACCACCTGAAGCCTAAATGAGCATTAATTTGACCACACAACTCATTCCTATGAAGATACATTCAAACTCACAAAACGTGCTCAGCTCGGGCTAAAAATGCATTTAAAGCAATAAAAACTCAAATTGAGTGTCACGCCTAAACCAAAGGACTTATGCACACACTTCAACATGTATTTTGTTCAGGATGACCTCCTTGAAGCCTAAATGAGCGATAATTTGACCACACAACTCATTCCTATGAAGATACATTCAAAGTCAGAAAGCGCGCTCAGCTCGGGCTGAAAATGCATTTAAAGCAATAAAAACTCAAATTGAGTGTCAGACCTAAACCAAAGGACTTATGCACACACTTCAACATGTATTTTGTTCGGGATGACCACCTGAAGCCTAAATGAGCATTAATTTGACCACACAACTCATTCCTATGAAGATACATTCAAACTCACAAAACGTGCTCAGCTCGGGCTGAAAATGCATTTAAAGCAATAAAAACTCAAATTGAGTGTCACGCCTAAACCAAAGGACTTATGCACACACTTCAACATGTCTTTTGTTCAGGATGGCCTCCTGAAGCATAAATGAGCATTAATTTGACTACACAACTCATTCCAATGAAGATACATTCAAAGTCACAAAACGTGCTCAGCTCGGCCTGAAAATGCATTTAAAGCAATAAAAACTCAAATTGAGTGTCGCGCCCAAACCAAAGGACTTATGCACACACTTCAACATGTATTTTGTTCAGGATGACATCCTGAAGCCTAAATGAGCATTAATTTGACTACACAACTCATTCCTATGAAGATACATTCAAACTCACAAAACGTGCTCAGCTCGGGCTGAAAATGCATTTAAAGCAATAAAAACTCAAATTGAGTGTCACACCTAAACCAAAGGACTTATGCACACACTTCAACATGTATTTTGTTCAGGATGACCTCCTGAAGCCCATATGAGCATTAATATGACCACACAACTCATTCCTATGAAGATACATTCAAACTCACAAAACGTGCTCAGCTCGGGCTGAAAATGCATTGAAAGCAATAAAAACTCAAATTGAGTGTCACGCCTAAACCAAAGGACTTATGCACACACTTCAACATGTCTTTTGTTCAGGATGGCCTCCTGAAGCATAAATGAGCATTAATTTGACTACACAACTCATTCCAATGAAGATACATTCAAAGTCACAAAACGTGCTCAGCTCGGGCTGAAAATGCATTTAAAGCAATAAAAACTCAAATTGAGTGTCGCGCCCAAACCAAAGGACTTATGCACACACTTCAACATGTATTTTGTTCAGGATGACATCCTGAAGCCTAAATGAGCATTAATTTGACCACACAACTCATTCCTATGAAGATACATTCAAACTCACAAAATGTGCTCAGCTTGGGCTCAAAATGCATTTAAAGCAATGAAAACTTAAATTGAGTGTCACGCCTAAACCAAAGGACTTATGCACACACTTCAACATGTATTTAGTTCAGGATGACCACCTGAAGCCTAAATGAGCATTAATTTGACCACACAACTCATTCCTATGAAGATACATTCAAACTCACAAAACGTGCTCAGCTCGGGCTAAAAATGCATTTAAAGCAATAAAAACTCAAATTGAGTGTCACGCCTAAACCAAAGGACTTATGCACACACTTCAACATGTATTTTGTTCAGGATGACCTCCTTGAAGCCTAAATGAGCGATAATTTGACCACACAACTCATTCCTATGAAGATACATTCAAAGTCAGAAAGCGCGCTCAGCTCGGGCTGAAAATGCATTTAAAGCAATAAAAACTCAAATTGAGTGTCAGACCTAAACCAAAGGACTTATGCACACACTTCAACATGTATTTTGTTCGGGATGACCACCTGAAGCCTAAATGAGCATTAATTTGACCACACAACTCATTCCTATGAAGATACATTCAAACTCACAAAACGTGCTCAGCTCGGGCTGAAAATGCATTTAAAGCAATAAAAACTCAAATTGAGTGTCACGCCTAAACCAAAGGACTTATGCACACACTTCAACATGTCTTTTGTTCAGGATGGCCTCCTGAAGCATAAATGAGCATTAATTTGACTACACAACTCATTCCAATGAAGATGCATTCAAAGTCACAAAACGTGCTCAGCTCGGCCTGAAAATGCATTTAAAGCAATAAAAACTCAAATTGAGTGTCGCGCCCAAACCAAAGGACTTATGCACACACTTCAACATGTATTTTGTTCAGGATGACATCCTGAAGCCTAAATGAGCATTAATTTGACTACACAACTCATTCCTATGAAGATACATTCAAACTCACAAAACGTACTCAGCTCGGGCTGAAAATGCATTTAAAGCAATACAAACTCAAATTGAGTGTCACGCCTAAACCAAAGGACTTATGCACACACTTCAACGTGTGTTTTGTTCAGGATGACCACCTGAAGCCTAAATGAGCATTAATTTGACCACACAACTCATTCCTATGAAGATACATTCAAACTCACAAAATGTGCTCAGCTTGGGCTCAAAATGCATTTAAAGCAATGAAAACTTAAATTGAGTGTCACGCCTAAACCAAAGGACTTATGCACACACTTCAACATGTATTTAGTTCAGGATGACCACCTGAAGCCTAAATGAGCATTAATTTGACCACACAACTCATTCCTATGAAGATACATTCAAACTCACAAAACGTGCTCAGCTCGGGCTAAAAATGCATTTAAAGCAATAAAAACTCAAATTGAGTGTCACGCCTAAACCAAAGGACTTATGCACACACTTCAACATGTATTTTGTTCAGGATGACCTCCTTGAAGCCTAAATGAGAGATAATTTGACCACACAACTCATTCCTATGAAGATACATTCAAAGTCAGAAAGCGCGCTCAGCTCGGGCTGAAAATG
Source organism: Hippocampus guttulatus (assembly GCF_054856545.1). Taxonomy (NCBI): domain Eukaryota; kingdom Metazoa; phylum Chordata; class Actinopteri; order Syngnathiformes; family Syngnathidae; genus Hippocampus; species Hippocampus guttulatus. The sequence goes on from NC_141271.1 coordinate 491,510, forward strand.
CATTTAAAGCAATAAAAACTCAACTTGAGTGTCACACCTAAACCAAAGGACTTATGCACACACTTCAACATGTATTTTGTTCGGGATGACCACCTGAAGCCTAAATGAGCATTAATTTGACCACACAACTCATTCCTATGAAGATACATTCAAACTCACAAAACGTGCTCAGCTCGGGCTGAAAATGCATTTAAAGCGATAAAAACTCAAATTGAGTGTCACACCTAAACCAAAGGACTTATGCACACACTTCAACGTGTGTTTTGTTCAGGATGACCACCTGAAGCCTAAATGAGCATTACTTTGACCACACAACTCATTCCTATGAAGATACATTCAAACTCACAAAACGTGCTCAGCTCGGGCTGAGAATGCATTTAAAGCAATAAAAACTCAAATTGAGTGTCACGCCTAAACCAAAGGACTTATGCACACACTTCAACATGTATTTTGTTCGGGATGACCACCTGAAGCCTAAATGAGCATTAATTTGACCACACAACTCATTCCTATGAAGATACATTCAAACTCACAAAACGTGCTCAGCTCGGGCTGAAAATGCATTTAAAGCGATAAAAACTCAAATTGAGTGTCACACCTAAACCAAAGGATTATGCACACACTTCAACATGTATTTTGTTCAGGATGACCTCCTGAAGCCTATATGAGCATTAATTTGACCACACAACTCATTCCTATGAAGATACATTCAAACTCACAAAACGTGCTCAGCTCGGGCTGAAAATGCATTTAAAGCAATAAAAACTCAAATTGAGTGTCACGCCTAAACCAAAGGACTTATGCACACACTTCAACATGTATTTTGTTCAGGATGACCTCCTGAAGCCCATATGAGCATTAATTTGACTACACAACTCATTCCTATGAAGATACATTCAAACTCACAAAACGTGCTCAGCTCGGGCTGAAAATGCATTTAAAGCAATAAAAACTCAAATTGAGTGTCACGCCTAAACCAAAGGACTTATGCACACACTTCAACGTGTGTTTTGTTCAGGATGACCACCTGAAGCCTAAATGAGCATTACTTTGACCACACAACTCATTCCTATGAAGATACATTCAAACTCACAAAACGTGCTCAGCTCGGGCTGAAAATGCATTTAAAGCAATAAAAACTCAAATTGAGTGTCACGCCTAAACCAAAGGACTTGTGCACACACTTCAACATGTATTTTGTTCAGGATGACATCCTGAAGCCTAAATAAGCATTAATTTGACCACACAACTTATTCCTATGAAGATACATTCAAACTCACAAAACGTGCTCAGCTCGGGCTGAAAATGCATTTAAAGAAATAAAAACTCAAATTGAGTGTCACACCTAAACCAAAGGACTTATGCACACACTTCAACATGTATTTAGTTCAGGATGACATCCTGAAGCCCATATGAGCATTAATTTGTCTACACAACTCATTCCTATGAAGATACATTCAAACTCACAAAACGTGCTCAACTCGGGCTGAAAATGCATTTAAAGCAATAAAAACTCAAATTTAGTGTCACGCCTAAACCAAAGGACTTATGCACACACTTCAACATGTATTTTGTTCAGGATGACCACCTGAAGCCTAAATGAGCATTAATTTGACCACACAACTCATTCCTATGAAGATACATTCAAAGTCATAAAGCGCGCTCAGCTCGGGCTGAAAATGCATTAAAAGCAATAAAAACTCAAATTGAGTGTCACGCCTAAACCAAAGGACTTATGCACACACTTCAACATGTATTTTGTTCAGGATGACCTTCTGAAGCCTAAATGAGCATTAATTTGACCACACACTCATTCCTATGAAGATACATTCAAACTCAGAAAACGCCCTCAGTTCGGCCTGAAATTGCATTTCGCAATAAAAACTCAAATTGAGTGTCACGCCTAAACCAAAGGGCTTATGCACACACTTCAACATATATTTAGTTCAGGATGTCCTCCTGAAGCCTAAATGAGCATTAATTTGACTACACAACTCATTCCTATGAAGATACATTCAAAGTCAGAAAGCGCGCTCAGCTCGGGCTGAAAATGCATTTAAAGCAATAAAAACTCAAATTGAGTGTCACGCCTAAACCAAAGGACTTATGCACACACTTCAACATGTATTTAGTTCAGGATGACCACCTGAAGCCTAAATGAGAATTAATTTGACCATACAACTCATTCCTATGAAGATACATTCAAACTCACAAAACGTGCTCAGTTCGGGCTGAAAATGCATTTAAAGCAAAAAAAAAAACGCAAATTGAGTGTCACGCCTAAACAAAAGGACTTATGCACACACTTCAACATGTATTTTGTTCAGGATGACCTCCTGAAGCCTAAATAAGCATTAATTTGACCACACATCTCATTCCTATTAAGATACATTCAAAGTCAGAAAGCGCGCTCAGCTCGGGGTGAAAATGCATTTAAAGCAATAAAAACTCAAATTGAGTGTCACGCCTAAACCAAAGGACTTATGCACACACTTCAACATGTATTTAGTTCAGGATGACCTCCTGAAGCCCATATGAGCATTAATTTGACCACACAACTCATTCCTATGAAGATACATTCAAACTCTCAAAACGTGCTCAGCTCGGGCTGAAAATGCATTTAAAGCAATACAAACTCAAATTGAGTGTCACGCCTAAACAAAAGGACTTATGCACACACTTCAACATGTATTTTGTTCAGGATGACCACCTGAAGCCTAAATGAGCATTAATTTGACCACACAACTCATTCCTATGAAGATACATTCAAAGTCATAAAGCGCGCTCAGCTCGGGCTGAAAATGCATTAAAAGCAATAAAAACTCAAATTGAGTGTCACGCCTAAACCAAAGGACTTATGCACACACTTCAACATGTATTTTGTTCAGGATGACCTTCTGAAGCCTAAATGAGCATTAATTTGACCACACACTCATTCCTATGAAGATACATTCAAACTCAGAAAACGCCCTCAGTTCGGCCTGAAATTGCATTTCGCAATAAAAACTCAAATTGAGTGTCACGCCTAAACCAAAGGGCTTATGCACACACTTCAACATATATTTAGTTCAGGATGTCCTCCTGAAGCCTAAATGAGCATTAATTTGACTACACAACTCATTCCTATGAAGATACATTCAAAGTCAGAAAGCGCGCTCAGCTCGGGCTGAAAATGCATTTAAAGCAATAAAAACTCAAATTGAGTGTCACGCCTAAACCAAAGGACTTATGCACACACTTCAACATGTATTTAGTTCAGGATGACCACCTGAAGCCTAAATGAGAATTAATTTGACCATACAACTCATTCCTATGAAGATACATTCAAACTCACAAAACGTGCTCAGTTCGGGCTGAAAATGCATTTAAAGCAAAAAAAAAAACGCAAATTGAGTGTCACGCCTAAACAAAAGGACTTATGCACACACTTCAACATGTATTTTGTTCAGGATGACCTCCTGAAGCCTAAATAAGCATTAATTTGACCACCCATCTCATTCCTATTAAGATACATTCAAAGTCAGAAAGCGCGCTCAGCTCGGGGTGAAAATGCATTTAAAGCAATAAAAACTCAAATTGAGTGTCACGCCTAAACCAAAGGACTTATGCACACACTTCAACATGTATTTAGTTCAGGATGACCTCCTGAAGCCCATATGAGCATTAATTTGACCACACAACTCATTCCTATGAAGATACATTCAAACTCTCAAAACGTGCTCAGCTCGGGCTGAAAATGCATTTAAAGCAATACAAACTCAAATTGAGTGTCACGCCTAAACAAAAGGACTTATGCACACACTTCAACATGTATTTTGTTCAGGATGACCTCCTGAAGCCTAAATAAGCATTAATTTGACCACACAACTCATTCCTATGAAGATACATTCAAACTCACAAAACGCGCTCAGCTCGGGCTGAAAATGCATTTAAAGCAATAAAAAAATCAAATTGAGTGTCACGCCTAAACCAAAGGACTTATGCACACACTTCAACATGTATTTTGTTCAGGATAACCTCCTGAAGCCTAAATCAGCAATAATTTGACCACACAACTCATTCCTATGAAGATACATTCAAAGTCAGAAAGCGCGCTCAGCTCGGGGTGAAAATGCATTTAAAGCAATAAAAACTCAAATTGAGTGTCACGCCTAAACCAAAGGACTTATGCACACACTTCAACATGTATTTAGTTCAGGATGACCTCCTGAAGCCCATATGAGCATTAATTTGACCACACAACTCATTCCTATGAAGATACATTCAAACTCTCAAAACGTGCTCAGCTCGGGCTGAAAATGCATTTAAAGCAATACAAACTCAAATTGAGTGTCACGCCTAAACAAAAGGACTTATGCACACACTTCAACATGTATTTTGTTCAGGATGACCTCCTGAAGCCTAAATAAGCATTAATTTGACCACACAACTCATTCCTATGAAGATACATTCAAACTCACAAAACGCGCTCAGCTCGGGCTGAAAATGCATTTAAAGCAATAAAAAAATCAAATTGAGTGTCACGCCTAAACCAAAGGACTTATGCACACACTTCAACATGTATTTTGTTCAGGATAACCTCCTGAAGCCTAAATCAGCAATAATTTGACCACACAACTCATTCCTATGAAGATACATTCAAAGTCAGAAAGCGCGCTCAGCTCGGGCTGAAAATGCATTTAAAGCAATAAAAACTCAAATTGAGTGTCACACCTAAACCAAACGACTTATGCACACACTTCAACATGTATTTAGTTCCGGATGACCACCTGAACCCTAAATGAGCATTAATTTTTACCACACAACTCATTCCTATAAAGATACATTCAAACTCACAAAACGTGCTCAGCTCGGGCTGAAAATGCATTTAAAGCAATAAAAACTCAAATTGAGTGTCACGCCTAAACCAAAGGACTTATGCACACACTTCAACATGTATTTTGTTCAGGATGACCTCCTGAAGCCCATATGAGCATTAATTTGACCACACAACTCATTCCTATGAAGATACATTCAAACTCACAAAACGTGCTCAGCTCGGGCTGAAAATGCATTTAAAGCAATAAAAACTCAAATTGAGTGTCACGCCTAAACCAAAGGACTTATGCGCACACTTCAACATGTATTTTGTTCAGGATGACCACCTGACGCCTAAATGAGCATTAATTTGACCACACAACTCATTCCTATGAAGATACATTCAAACTCACAAAACGTGCTCAACTCGGGCTGAAAATGCATTTAAAGCAATAAAAACTCAAATTGAGTGTCACGCCTAAACCAAAGGACTTATGCTCACACTTTAACATGTATTTAGTTCAGGATGACCACCTGAAGCCTAAATGAGCATTAATTTGACTACACATCTCATTCCTATGAAGATACATTCAAACTCACAAAACGTGCTCAGCTCGGGCTGAAAATGCATTTAAAGCAATAAAAACTCAAATTGAGTGTCACACCTAAACCAAAGGACTTATGCACACACTTCAACATGTATTTTGTTCAGGATGACCTCCTGAAGCCCATATGAGCATTAATTTGACTACACAACTCATTCCTATAAAGATACATTCAAACTCACAAAACGTGCTCAGCTCGGGCTGAAAATGCATTTAAAGCAATAAAAACTCAAATTGAGTGTCACGCCTAAACCAAAGGACTTATGCACACACTTCAACATGTATTTTGTTCAGGATGACCTCCTGAAGCCCATATGAGCATTAATTTGACTACACAACTCATTCCTATGAAGATACATTCAAACTCACAAAACGTGCTCAGCTCGGGCTGAAAATGCATTTAAAGCAATAAAAACTCAAATTGAGTGTCACGCCTAAACCAAAGGACTTATGCACACACTTCAACATGTATTTTGTTCAGGATGACCACCTGACGCCTAAATGAGCATTAATTTGACCACACAACTCATTCCTATGAAGATACATTCAAACTCACAAAACGTGCTCAACTCGGGCTGAAAATGCATTTAAAGCAATAAAAACTCAAATTGAGTGTCACGCCTAAACCAAAGGACTTATGCACACACTTCAACATGTATTTTGTTCAGGATGACCTCCTGAAGCCCATATGAGCATTAATTTGACTACACAACTCATTCCTATGAAGATACATTCAAACTCACAAAACGTGCTCAACTCGGGCTGAAAATGCATTTAAAGCAATAAAAACTCAAATTGAGTGTCATGCCTAAACCAAAGGACTTATGCACACACTTCAACATGTATTTAGTTCAGGATGACCACCTGAAGCCTAAATGAGCATTAATTTGACCACACAACTCATTCCTATGAAGATACATTCAAACTCACAAAACGCGCTCAGCTCGGGCTGAAAATGCATTTAAAGCAATAAAAACTCAAATTTAGTGTCACACCTAAACCAAAGGACTTATGCACACACTTCAACATGTATTTAGTTCAGGGTGACATCCTGAAGCCCATATGAGCATTAATTTGACTACACAACTCATTCCTATGAAGATACATTCAAACTCACAAAACGTGCTCAACTCGGGCTGAAAATGCATTTAAAGCAATAAAAACTCAAATTGAGTGTCACGCCTAAACCAAAGGACTTATGCACACACTTCAACATGTATTTTGTTCAGGATGACCTCCTGAAGCCCATATGAGCATTAATTTGACTACACAACTCATTCCTATGAAGATACATTCAAACTCACAAAACGTGCTCAGCTCGGGCTGAAAATGCATTTAAAGCAATAAAAACTCAAATTGAGTGTCACGCCTAAACCAAAGGACTTATGCACACACTTCAACATGTATTTAGTTCAGGATGACCACCTGAAGCCTAAATGAGCATTAATTTGACCACACAACTCATTCCTATGAAGACACATTCAAACTCACAAAACGTGCTCAGCTCGGGCTGAAAATGCATTTAAAGCAATAAAAACTCAAATTGAGTGTCACGCCTAAACCAAAGGACTTATGCACACACTTCAACATGTATTTTGTTCAGGATGACCTTCTGAAGCCCATATGAGCATTAATTTGACTACACAACTCATTCCTATGAAGATACATTCAAACTCACAAAACGTGCTCAGCTCGGCCTGAAAATGCATTTAAAGCAATAAAAACTCAAATTGAGTGTCACGCCTAAACCAAAGGACTTATGCACACACTTCAACATGTATTTTGTTCAGGATGACCTCCTGAAGCCTAAATCAGCAATAATTTGACCACACAACTCATTCCTATGAAGATACATTCAAAGTCAGAAAGCGCGCTCAGCTCGGGCTGAAAATGCATTTAATTTAAAGCAATAAAAACTCAAATTGAGTGTCACGCCTAAACCAAAGGACTTATGCACACACTTCAACATGTATTTAGTTCAGGATGACCACCTGAAGCCTAAATGAGCATTAATTTGACCACACAACTCATTCCTATGACGATACATTCAAACTCACAAAACGTGCTCAGCTCGGGCTGAAAATGCATTTAAAGCAATAAAAACTCAAATTGAGTGTCACGCCTAAACCAAAGGACTTATGCACACACTTCAACATGTATTTTGTTCAGGATGACCTCCTGAAGCCTAAATAAGCATTAATTTGACCACACAACTCATTCCTATGAAGATACATTCAAACTCACAAAAAGCGCTCAGCTCGGGCTGAAAATGCATTTAAAGCAATAAAAACTCAAATTGAGTGTCACACCTAAACCAAAGGACTTATGCACACACTTCAACATGTATTTAGTTCAGGATGACCACCTGAAGCCTAAATGAGCATTAATTTGACCACACAACTCATTCCTATGAAGATACATTCAAACTCACAAAACATGCTCAGCTCGGGCTGAAAATGCATTTAAAGCAATAAAAACTCAAATTGTATGTCACGCCTAAACCAAAGGACTTATGCATACACTTCAACATGTATTTTGTTCAGGATGACCACCTGAAGCCTAAATGAGCATTAATTTGACCACACAACTCATTCTATGAAGATACATTCAAACTCACAAAACGTGCTCAGCTCGGGCTGAAAATGCATTTAAAGCAATAAAAACTCAAATTGAGTGTCACGCCTAAACCAAAGGACTTATGCACACACTTCAACATGTATTTTGTTCAGGATGACCTCCTGAAGCCTAAATCAGCAATAATTAGACCACACAACTCATTCCTATGAAGATACATTCAAAGTCAGAAAGTGCGCTCAGCTCAGGTTGAAAATGCATTTAATTTAAAGCAATAAAAACTCAAATTGAGTGTCACGCCTAAACCAAAGGACTTATGCACACACTTCAACATGTATTTAGTTCAGGATGACCACCTGAAGCCTAAATGAGCATTAATTTGACCACACAACTCATTCCTATGAAGATACATTCAAACTCACAAAACGTGCTCAGCTCGGGCTGAAAATGCATTTAAAGCAATAAAAACTCAAATTGAGTCTCACGCCTAAACCAAAGGACTTATGCACACACTTCAACATGTATTTTGTTCAGGATGACCTCCTGAAGCCCATATGAGCATTAATTTGACTACACAACTCATTCCTATGAAGATACATTTAAACTCACAAAACGTGCTCAGCTCGGGCTGAAAATGCATTTAAAGCAATAAAAACTCAAATTGAGTGTCACGCCTAAACCAAAGGACTTATACAAACACTTCAACATGTATTTTGTTCAGGATGACCTCCTGAAGCCTAAATGAGCAATAATTTGACCACACAACTCATTCCTATGAAGATACATTCAAACTCAAAAAACGTGCTCAGCTCGGGCTGAAAATGCATTTAAAGCAATAAAAACTCAAATTGAGTGTCACACCTAAACCAAAGGACTTATGCACACACTTCAACATGTATTTTGTTCAGGATGACCTCCCGAAGCCCATATGAGCATTAATTTGACCACTCAACTAATTCCTATGAAGATACATTCAAACACACAAAACGTGCTCAGCTCGGGCTGAAAATGCATTTAAAGCAATAAAAACTCAAATTGAGTCTCACGCCTAAACCAAAGGACTTATGCACACACTTCAACATGTATTTTGTTCAGGATGACCTCCTGAAGCCCATATGAGCATTAATTTGACTACACAACTCATTCCTATGAAGATACATTCAAACTCACAAAACGTGCTCAGCTCGGGCTGAAAATGCATTTAAAGCAATAAAAACTCAAATTGAGTGTCACGCCTAAACCAAAGGACTTATACAAACACTTCAACATGTATTTTGTTCAGGATGACCTCCTGAAGCCTAAATGAGCAATAATTTGACCACACAACTCATTCCTATGAAGATACATTCAAACTCAAAAAACGTGCTCAGCTCGGGCTGAAAATGGATTTAAAGCAATAAAAACTCAAATTGAGTGTCACACCTAAACCAAAGGACTTATGCACACACTTCAACATGTATTTTGTTCAGGATGACCTCCTGAAGCCTAAATCAGCAATAATTTGACCACACAACTCATTCCTATGAAGATACATTCAAAGTCAGGAAGCGCGCTCAGCTCGGGCTGAAAATGCATTTAATTTAAAGCAATAAAAACTCAAATTGAGTGTCACGCCTAAACCAAAGGACTCATGCACACACTTCAACATGTATTTTGTTCACGATGACCACCTGAAGCCTAAATGAGCATTAATTTGACCACACAACTCATTCCTATGAAGATACATTCAAACACACAAAACGTGCTCAGCTCGGCCTGAAAATGCATTTAAAGGAATAAAAACTCAAATTGAGTGTCACGCCTAAACCAAAGGACTTATGCACACACTTCAACATGTATTTTGTTCAGGATGACCACCTGACGCCTAAATGAGCATTAATTTGACCACACAACTCATTCCTATGAAGATACATTCAAACTCACAAAACGTGCTCAGCTCGGGCTGAAAATGCATTTAAAGCAATAAAAACTCAAATTGAGTGTCACGCCTAAACCAAAGGACTTATGCACACACTTCAACATGTATTTTGTTCAGGATGACCTCCTGAAGCCTAAATAAGCATTAATTTGACCACACAACTCATTCCTATGAAGATACATTCAAACTCACAAAACGTGCTCAGCTCGGGCTGAAAATGCATTTAAAGCAATAAAAACTCAAATTGAGTGTCACGCCTAAACCAAAGGACTTATGCACACACTTCAACATGTATTTTGTTCAGGATGACCTCCTGAAGCCCATATGAGCATTAATTTGACTACACAACTCATTCCTATGAAGATACATTCAAACTCACAAAACGTGCTCAGCTCGGGCTGAAAATGCATTTAAAGCAATAAAAACTCAAATTTAGTGTCACACCTAAACCAAAGGACTTATGCACACACTTCAACATGTATTTAGTTCAGGATGACATCCTGAAGCCCATATGAGCATTAATTTGTCTACACAACTCATTCCTATGAAGATACATTCAAACTCACAAAACGTGCTCAACTCGGGCTGAAAATGCATTTAAAGCAATAAAAACTCAAATTGAGTGTCACGCCTAAACCAAAGGACTTATGCACACACTTCAACATGTATTTTGTTCAGGATGACCTCCTGAAGCCTAAATGAGCATTAATTTGACCACACAACTCATTCCTATGAAGATACATTCAAACTCACAAAACGCGCTCAGCTCGGGCTGAAAATGCATTTAAAGCAATAAAAACTCAAATTGAGTGTCACACCTAAACCAAAGGACTTATGCACACACTTCAACATGTATTTTGTTCAGGATGACCACCTGAAGCCTAAATGAGCATTAATTTGACCACACAACTCATTCCTATGAAGATACATTCAAACTCACAAAACATGCTCAGCTCGGGCTGAAAATGCATTTAATGCAATAAAAACTCAAATTGAATGTCACGCCTAAACCAAAGGACTTATGCACACACTTCAACATGTATTTTGTTCAGGATGACCACCTGAAGCCTAAATGAGCATTAATTTGACCACACAACTCATTCTATGAAGATACATTCAAACTCACAAAACGTGCTCAGCTCGGGCTGAAAATGCATTTAAAGCAATAAAAACTCAAATTGAGTGTCACGCCTAAACCAAAGGACTTATGCACACACTTCAACATGTATTTTGTTCAGGATGACCTCCTGAAGCCTAAATGAGCAATAATTTGACAACACAACTCATTGCTATGAAGATACATTCAAACTCAAAAAACGTGCTCAGCTCGGGCTGAAAATGCATTTAAAGCAATAAAAACTCAAATTGAGTGTCACACCTAAACCAAAGGACTTATGCACACACTTCAACATGTATTTTGTTCAGGATGACCACCCGAAGCCTAAATGAGCATTAATTTGACCACACAACTCATTCCTATGAAGATACATTCAAACTCACAAAACGTGCTCAGCTCGGGCTGAAAATGCATTTAAAGCAATAAAAACTCAAATTGAGTGTCACGCCTAAACCAAAGGACTTATGCACACACTTCAACATGTATTTAGTTCAGGATGACCACCTGAAGCCTAAATGAGCATTAATTTGACCACACAACTCATTCCTATGAAGATACATTCAAACTCACAAAACGTGCTCAGCTCGGGCTGAAAATACATTTAAAGCAATAAAAACTCAAATTGAGTGTCACGCCCAAACCAAAGGACTAATGCACACACTTCAACATGTACTTAGTTCAGGATGACCACCTGAAGCCTAAATGAGCATTAATTTGACCACACAACTCATTCCTATGAAGATACATTCAAACTCACAAAACGTGCTCAGCTCGGGCTGAAAATGCATTTAAAGCAATAAAAACTCAAATTGAGTGTCACGCCTAAACCAAAGGACTTATGCACACACTTCAACATGTATTTTGTTCAGGATGACCTCCTGAAGCCCATATGAGCATTAATTTGACTACACAACTCATTCCTATGAAGATACATTCAAACTCACAAAACGTGCTCAGCTCGGGCTGAAAATGCATTTAAAGCAATAAAAACTCAAATTGAGTGTCACGCCTAAACCCAAGGAATTATGCACACACTTCAACATGTATTTAGTTCAGGATGACCACCTGAAGCCTAAATGAGCATTAATTTGACCACACAACTCATTCCTATGAAGATACATTCAAACTCACAAAACGTGCTCAGCTCGGGCTGAAAATGCATTTAAAGCAATAAAAACTCAAATTGAGTGTCACGCCTAAACCAAAGGACTTATGCACACACTTCAACATGTATTTTGTTCAGGATGACCACCTGAAGCCTAAATGAGCATTAATTTGACCACACAACTCATTCCTATGAAGATACATTCAAACTCACAAAACGTGCTCAGCTCGGCCTGAAAATGCATTTAAAGCAATAAAAACTCAAATTGAGTGTCACGCCTAAACCAAAGGACTTATGCACACACTTCAACATGTATTTTGTTCAGGATGACCACCTGACGCCTAAATGAGCATTAATTTGACCACACAACTCATTCCTATGAAGATACATTCAAACTCACAAAACGTGCTCAGCTCGGGCTGAAAATACATTTAAAGCAATAAAAACTCAAATTGAGTGTCACGCCCAAACCAAAGGACTAATGCACACACTTCAACATGTACTTAGTTCAGGATGACCACCTGAAGCCTAAATGAGCATTAATTTGACCACACAACTCATTCCTATGAAGATACATTCAAACTCACAAAACGTGCTCAGCTCGGGCTGAAAATGCATTTAAAGCAATAAAAACTCTAATTGAGTGTCACGCCTAAACCAAAGGACTTATGCACACACTTCAACATGTATTTAGTTCAGGATGACCACCTGAAGCCTAAATGAGCATTAATTTGACCACACAACTCATTCCTATGAAGATACATTCAAACTCACAAAACGTGCTCAGCTCGGGCTGAAAATGCATTTAAAGCAATAAAAACTCAAATTGAGTGTCACGCCTAAACCAAAGGACTTATGCACACACTTCAACATGTATTTTGTTCAGGATGACCACCTGAAGCCTAAATGAGCATTAATTTGACCACACAACTCATTCCTATGAAGATACATTCAAACTCACAAAACGTGCTCAGCTCGGGCTGAAAATGCATTTAAAGCAATAAAAACTCAAATTGAGTGTCACGCCTAAACCAAAGGACTTATGCACACACTTCAACATGTATTTTGTTCAGGATGACCACCTGAAGCCTAAATGAGCATTAATTTGACCACACAACTCATTCCTATGAAGATACATTCAAACTCACAAAACGTGCTCAGCTCGGCCTGAAAATGCATTTAAAGCAATAAAAACTCAAATTGAGTGTCACGCCTAAACCAAAGGACTTATGCACACACTTCAACATGTATTTTGTTCAGGATGACCACCTGACGCCTAAATGAGCATTAATTTGACCACACAACTCATTCCTATGAAGATACATTCAAACTCACAAAACGTGCTCAGCTCGGGCTGAAAATGCATTTAAAGCAATAAAAACTCAAATTGAGTGTCACGCCTAAACCAAAGGACTTATGCACACACTTCAACATGTATTTTGTTCAGGATGACCTCCTGAAGCCTAAAACAGTAATAATTTGACCACACAACTCATTCCTATGAAGATACATTCAAAGTCAGAAAGCGCGCTCAGCTCGGGCTGAAAATGCATTTAATTTAAAGCAATAAAAACTCAAATTGAGTGTCACGCCTAAACCAAATGACTTATGCACACACTTCAACATGTATTTAGTTCAGGATGACCACCTGAAGCCTAAATGAGCATTAATTTGACCACACAACTCATTCCTATGAAGATACATTCAAACTCACAAAACGTGCTCAGCTCGGGCTGAAAATGCATTTAAAGCAATAAAAACTCAAATTGAGTGTCACACCTAAACCAAAGGACTTATGCACACACTTCAACATGTATTTTGTTCAGGATGACCTCCTGAAGCCCATATGAGCATTAATTTGACTACACAACTCATTCCTATGAAGATACATTCAAACTCACAAAACGTGCTCAGCTCGGGCTGAAAATGCATTTAAAGCAATAAAAACTCAAATTGAGTGTCACGCCTAAACCAAAGGACTTATGCACACACTTCAACATGTATTTTGTTCAGGATGACCTCCTGAAGCCTAAATGAGCATTAATTTGACCACACAACTCATTCCTATGAAGATACATTCAAACTCACAAAACGTGCTCAGCTCGGGCTGAAAATGCATTTAAAGCAATAAAAACTCAAATTGAGTGTCACGCCTAAACCAAAGGACTTATGCACAGACTTCAACATGTATTTTGTTCAGGATGACCTCCTGAAGCCTAAATCAGCAATAATTTGACCACACAACTCATTTCTATGAAGATACATTCAAAGTCAGAAAGCGCGCTCAGCTCGGGCTGAAAATGCATTTAATTTAAAGCAATAAAAACTCAAATTGAGTGTCACGCCTAAACCAAAGGACTTATGCACACACTTCAACATGTATTTTGTTCAGGATGACCTCCTGAAGCCTAAATGAGCAATAATTTGACCACACAACTCATTCCTATGAAGATACATTCAAACTCACAAAACGTGCTCAGCTCGGGCTGAAAATGCATTTAAAGCAATAAAAACTCAAATTGAGTGTCACACCTAAACCAAAGGACTTATGCACACACTTCAACATGTATTTAGTTCAGGATGACCACCTGAAGCCTAAATGAGCATTAATTTGACCACACAACTCATTCCTATGAAGATACATTCAAACTCACAAAACGTGCTCAGCTCGGGCTGAAAATACATTTAAAGCAATAAAAACTCAAATTGAGTGTCACACCCAAACCAAAGGACTAATGCACACACTTCAACATGTACTTAGTTCAGGATGACCACCTGAAGCCTAAATGAGCATTAATTTGACCACACAACTCATTCCTATGAAGATACATTCAAACTCACAAAACGTGCTCAGCTCGGGCTGAAAATGCATTTAAAGCAATAAAAACTCAAATTGAGTGTCACGCCTAAACCAAAGGACTTATGCACACACTTCAACATGTATTTTGTTCAGGATGACCACCTGAAGCCTAAATGAGCATTAATTTGACCACACAACTCATTCCTATGAAGATACATTCAAACTCACAAAACGTGCTCAGCTCGGCCTGAAAATGCATTTAAAGCAATAAAAACTCAAATTGAGTGTCACGCCTAAACCAAAGGACTTATGCACACACTTCAACATGTATTTTGTTCAGGATGACCACCTGACGCCTAAATGAGCATTAATTTGACCACACAACTCATTCCTATGAAGATACATTCAAACTCACAAAACGTGCTCAGCTCGGGCTGAAAATGCATTTAAAGCAATAAAAACTCAAATTGAGTGTCACGCCTAAACCAAAGGACTTATGCACACACTTCAACATGTATTTTGTTCAGGATGACCTCCTGAAGCCTAAAACAGTAATAATTTGACCACACAACTCATTCCTATGAAGATACATTCAAAGTCAGAAAGCGCGCTCAGCTCGGGCTGAAAATGCATTTAATTTAAAGCAATAAAAACTCAAATTGAGTGTCACGCCTAAACCAAATGACTTATGCACACACTTCAACATGTATTTAGTTCAGGATGACCACCTGAAGCCTAAATGAGCATTAATTTGACCACACAACTCATTCCTATGAAGATACATTCAAACTCACAAAACGTGCTCAGCTCGGGCTGAAAATGCATTTAAAGCAATAAAAACTCAAATTGAGTGTCACACCTAAACCAAAGGACTTATGCACACACTTCAACATGTATTTTGTTCAGGATGACCTCCTGAAGCCCATATGAGCATTAATTTGACTACACAACTCATTCCTATGAAGATACATTCAAACTCACAAAACGTGCTCAGCTCGGGCTGAAAATGCATTTAAAGCAATAAAAACTCAAATTGAGTGTCACGCCTAAACCAAAGGACTTATGCACACACTTCAACATGTATTTTGTTCAGGATGACCTCCTGAAGCCTAAATGAGCATTAATTTGACCACACAACTCATTCCTATGAAGATACATTCAAACTCACAAAACGTGCTCAGCTCGGGCTGAAAATGCATTTAAAGCAATAAAAACTCAAATTGAGTGTCACGCCTAAACCAAAGGACTTATGCACAGACTTCAACATGTATTTTGTTCAGGATGACCTCCTGAAGCCTAAATCAGCAATAATTTGACCACACAACTCATTTCTATGAAGATACATTCAAAGTCAGAAAGCGCGCTCAGCTCGGGCTGAAAATGCATTTAATTTAAAGCAATAAAAACTCAAATTGAGTGTCACGCCTAAACCAAAGGACTTATGCACACACTTCAACATGTATTTTGTTCAGGATGACCTCCTGAAGCCTAAATGAGCAATAATTTGACCACACAACTCATTCCTATGAAGATACATTCAAACTCACAAAACGTGCTCAGCTCGGGCTGAAAATGCATTTAAAGCAATAAAAACTCAAATTGAGTGTCACACCTAAACCAAAGGACTTATGCACACACTTCAACATGTATTTAGTTCAGGATGACCACCTGAAGCCTAAATGAGCATTAATTTGACCACACAACTCATTCCTATGAAGATACATTCAAACTCACAAAACGTGCTCAGCTCGGGCTGAAAATACATTTAAAGCAATAAAAACTCAAATTGAGTGTCACACCCAAACCAAAGGACTAATGCACACACTTCAACATGTACTTAGTTCAGGATGACCACCTGAAGCCTAAATGAGCATTAATTTGACCACACAACTCATTCCTATGAAGATACATTCAAACTCACAAAACGTGCTCAGCTCGGGCTGAAAATGCATTTAAAGCAATAAAAACTCAAATTGAGTGTCACGCCTAAACCAAAGGACTTATGCACACACTTCAACATGTATTTTGTTCAGGATGACCTCCTGAAGCCTATATGAGCATTAATTTGACTACACGACTCATTCCTATGAAGATACATTCAAACTCACAAAACGTGCTCAGCTCGGGCTGAAAATGCATTTAAAGCAATAAAAACTCAAATTGAGTGTCACGCCTAAACCCAAGGAATTATGCACACACTTCAACATGTATTTAGTTCAGGATGACCACCTGAAGCCTAAATGAGCATTAATTTGACCACACAACTCATTCCTATGAAGATACATTCAAACTCACAAAACGTGCTCAGCTCGGGCTGAAAATGCATTTAATTTAAAGCAATAAAAACTCAAATTGAATGTCACGTCTAAACCAAAGGACTTATGCACACACTTCAACATGTATTTTGTTCAGGATGACCACCTGAAGCCTAAATGAGCATTAATTTGACCACACAACTCATTCTATGAAGATACATTCAAACTCACAAAACGTGCTCAGCTCGGGCTGAAAATGCATTTAAAGCAATAAAAACTCAAATTGAGTGTCACGCCTAAACCAAAGGACTTATGCACACATTTCAACATGTATTTTGTTCAGGATGACCACCTGACGCCTAAATGAGCATTAATTTGACCACACAACTCATTCCTATGAAGATACATTCAAACTCACAAAACGTGCTCAGCTCGGGCTGAAAATGCATTTAAAGCAATAAAAACTCAAATTGAGTGTCACGCCTAAACCAAAGGACTTATGCACACACTTCAACATGTATTTTGTTCAGGATGACCTCCTGAAGCCTAAAACAGCAATAATTTGACCACACAACTCATTCCTATGAAGATACATTCAAAGTCAGAAAGCGCGCTCAGCTCGGGCTGAAAATGCATTTAAAGCAATAAAAACTCAAATTGAGTGTCACGCCTAAACCAAAGGACTTATGCACACACTTCAACATGTATTTTGTTCAGGATGACCTCCTGAAGCCTAAATGAGCAATAATTTGACCAAACAACTCATTCCTATGAAGATACATTCAAAGTCAGAAAGCGCGCTCAGCTCAGGCTGAAAATGCATTTAAAGCAATAAAAACTCAAATTGAGTGTCACGCCTAAACCAAAGGACTTATGCACACACTTCAACATGTATTTACTTCAGGATGACCACCTGAAGCCTAAATGAGCATTAATTTGACCACACAACTCATTCCTATGAAGATACATTCAAAGTCAGAAAGCGCGCTCAGCTCGGGCTGAAAATGCATTTAATTTAAAGCAATAAAAACTCAAATTGAGTGTCACGCCTAAACCAAAGGACTTATGCACACACTTCAACATGTATTTAGTTCAGGATGACCACCTGAAGCCTAAATGAGCATTAATTTGACCACACAACTCATTCCTATGAAGATACATTCAAACTCACAAAACGTGCTCAGCTCGGGCTGAAAATGCATTTAAAGCAATAAAAACTCAAATTGAGTGTCACACCTAAACCAAAGGACTTATGCACACACTTCAACATGTATTTTGTTCAGGATGACCCCCTGAAGCCCATATGAGCATTAATTTGACTACACAACTCATTCCTATGAAGATACATTCAAACTCACAAAACGTGCTCAGCTCGGGCTGAAAATGCATTTAAAGCAATAAAAACTCAAATTGAGTGTCACGCCTAAACCAAAGGACTTATGCACACACTTCAACATGTATTTTGTTCAGGATGACCTCCTGAAGCCTAAATGAGCAATAATTTGACCAAACAACTCATTCCTATGAAGATACATTCAAAGTCAGAAAGCGCGCTCAGCTCAGGCTGAAAATGCATTTAAAGCAATAAAAACTCAAATTGAGTGTCACGCCTAAACCAAAGGACTTATGCACACACTTCAACATGTATTTACTTCAGGATGACCACCTGAAGCCTAAATGAGCATTAATTTGACCACACAACTCATTCCTATGAAGATACATTCAAACTCACAAAACGTGCTCAGCTCGGGCTGAAAATACATTTAAAGCAATAAAAACTCAAATTGAGTGTCACGCCCAAACCAAAGGACTAATGCACACACTTCAACATGTACTTAGTTCAGGATGACCACCTGAAGCCTAAATGAGCATTAATTTGACCACACAACTCATTCCTATGAAAATACATTCAAACTCACAAAACGTGCTCAGCTCGGGCTGAAAATGCATTTAAAGCAATAAAAACTCAAATTGAGTGTCACGCCTAAACCAAAGGACTTATGCACACACTTCAACATGTATTTTGTTCAGGATGACCTCCTGAAGCCCATATGAGCATTAATTTGACTACACGACTCATTCCTATGAAGATACATTCAAACTCACAAAACGTGCTCAGCTCGGGCTGAAAATGCATTTAAAGCAATAAAAACTCAAATTGAGTGTCACGCCTAAACCCAAGGAATTATGCACACACTTCAACATGTATTTAGTTCAGGATGACCACCTGAAGCCTAAATGAGCATTAATTTGACCACACAACTCATTCCTATGAAGATACATTCAAACTCACAAAACGTGCTCAGCTCGGGCTGAAAATGCATTTAAAGCAATAAAAACTCAAATTGAGTGTCACGCCTAAACCAAAGGACTTATGCACACACTTCAACATGTATTTTGTTCAGGATGACCTCCTGAAGCCTAAAACAGCAATAATTTGACCACACAACTCATTCCTATGAAGATACATTCAAAGTCAGAAAGCGCGCTCAGCTCGGGCTGAAAATGCATTTAAAGCAATAAAAACTCAAATTGAGTGTCACGCCTAAACCAAAGGACTTATGCACACACTTCAACATGTATTTTGTTCAGGATGACCTCCTGAAGCCTAAATGAGCAATAATTTGACCAAACAACTCATTCCTATGAAGATACATTCAAAGTCAGAAAGCGCGCTCAGCTCAGGCTGAAAATGCATTTAAAGCAATAAAAACTCAAATTGAGTGTCACGCCTAAACCAAAGGACTTATGCACACACTTCAACATGTATTTACTTCAGGATGACCACCTGAAGCCTAAATGAGCATTAATTTGACCACACAACTCATTCCTATGAAGATACATTCAAACTCACAAAACGTGCTCAGCTCGGGCTGAAAATACATTTAAAGCAATAAAAACTCAAATTGAGTGTCACGCCCAAACCAAAGGACTAATGCACACACTTCAACATGTACTTAGTTCAGGATGACCACCTGAAGCCTAAATGAGCATTAATTTGACCACACAACTCATTCCTATGAAGATACATTCAAACTCACAAAACGTGCTCAGCTCGGGCTGAAAATGCATTTAAAGCAATAAAAACTCTAATTGAGTGTCACGCCTAAACCAAAGGACTTATGCACACACTTCAACATGTATTTTGTTCAGGATGACCTCCTGAAGCCCATATGAGCATTAATTTGACTACACGACTCATTCCTATGAAGATACATTCAAACTCACAAAACGTGCTCAGCTCGGGCTGAAAATGCATTTAAAGCAATAAAAACTCAAATTGAGTGTCACGCCTAAACCAAAGGACTTATGCACACACTTCAACATGTATTTTGTTCAGTATGACCTCCTGAAGCCTAAATGAGCAATAATTTGACCACACAACTCATTCCTATGAAGATACATTTAAACTCACAAAACGTGCTCAGCTCGGGCTGAAAATGCATTTAAAGCAATAAAAACTCAAATTGAGTGTCACGCCTAAACCAAAGGACTTATGCACACACTTCAACATGTATTTTGTTCAGGATGACCACCTGAAGCCTAAATGAGCATTAATTTGACCACACAACTCATTCCTATGAAGATACATTCAAACTCACAAAACGTGCTCAGCTCGGGCTGAAAATGCATTTAAAGCAATAAAAACTCAAATTGAGTGTCACACCTAAACCAAAGGACTTATGCACACACTTCAACATGTATTTTGTTCAGGATGACCTCCTGAAGCCCATATGAGAATTAATTTGACCAGACAACTCATTCCTATGAAGATACATTCAAACTCACAAAACGTGCTCAGCTCGGGCTGAAAATGCATTTAAAGCAATAAAAACTCAAATTGAGTGTCACGCCTAAACCAAAGGACTTATGCACACACTTCAACATGTATTTTGTTCTGGATGACCTCCTGAAGCCTAATGAGCAATAATTTGACCACACAACTCATTCCTATGAAGATACATTCAAAGTCAGAAAGCGCGCTCAGCTCGGGCTGAAAATGCATTTAAAGCAATAAAAACTCAAATTGAGTGTCACGCCTAAACCAAAGGACTTATGCACACACTTCAACATGTATTTAGTTCAGGATGACCACCTGAAGCCTAAATGAGCATTAATTTGACCACACAACTCATTCCTATGAAGATACATTCAAACTCACAAAACGTGCTCAGCTCAGGCTGAAAATGCATTTAAAGCAATAAAAACTCAAATTGAGTGTCACACCTAAACCAAAGGACTTATGCACACACTTCAACATGTATTTTATTCAGGATGACCTCCTGAAGCCCATATGAGCATTAATTTGACCACACAACTCATTCCTATGAAGATACATTCAAACTCTCAAAACGTGCTCAGCTCGGGCTGAAAATGCATTTAAAGCAATAAAAACTCAAATTGAGTGTCACGCCTAAACAAAAGGACTTATGCACACACTTCAACATGTATTTTGTTCAGGATGACCTCCTGAAGCCTAAATAAGCATTAATTTGACCACACAACTCATTCCTATGAAGATACATTCAAACTCACAAAACGTGCTCAGCTCGGGCTGAAAATGCATTTAAAGCAATAAAAACTCAAATTGAGTGTCACACCTAAACCAAAGGACTTATGCACACACTTCAACATGTATTTTGTTCAGGATGACCTCCTGAAGCCCATATGAGCATTAATTTGACGCCTAAACCAAAGGACTTATGCACACACTTCAACATGTATTTTGTTCAAGATGACCTCCTGAAGCCTAAATGAGCATTCATTTGACGACACAACTCATTCCTATGAAGATACATTCTAACTCACAAAACGTGCTCAGCTCGGCCTGAAAATGCATTTAAAGCAATAAAAACTCAAATTGAGTGTCACGCCCAAATCAAAGGACTTATGCACACACTTCAACATGTATTTTGTTCAAGATGTCCTCCTGAAGCCTAAATGAGCATTAATATGATCACACATCTCATTCCTATGAAGATACATTCAAACTCACAAAATGTGCTCAGCTTGGGCTCAAAATGCATTTAAAGCAATAAAAACTCAAATTGCTTGTCACGCCTAAACCAAAGGGCTTATGCACACACTTCAACATGTATTTAGTTCAGGATGTCCTCCTGAAGCCTAAATGAGCATTAATTTGACTACACAACTCATTCCTATGAAGATACATTCAAAGTCAGAAAGCGCGCTCAGCTCGGGCTGAAAATGCATTTAAAGCAATAAAAACTCAAATTGAGTGTCACGCCTAAAGCAAAGGACTTATGCACACACTTCAAGATGTATTTTGTTCAAGATGACCTCCTGAAGCCTAAATGCGCATTCATTTGACGACACAACTCATTCCTATGAAAATACATTCTAACTCACAAAACGTGCTCAACTCGGCCTGAAAATGCATTTAAAGCAATAAAAACTCAAATTGAGTGTCACGCCCAAACCAAAGGACTTATGCACACACTTCAACATGTATTTTGTTCAGGATGACCTCCTGAAGCCTAAATGAGCATTAATATGATCACACATCTCATTCCTATGAAGATACATTCAAACTCACAAAACGTGCTCAGCTCGGGCTGAAAATGCATTTAATTTAAAGCAATAAAAACTCAAATTGAGTGTCACGCCTAAACCAAAGGACTTATGCACACACTTCAACATGTATTTTGTTCAGGATGACCACCTGAAGCCTAAATGAGCATTAATTTGACCACACAACTCATTCCTATGAAGATACATTCAAACTCACAAAACGTGCTCAGCTCGGCCTGAAAATGCATTTAAAGCAATAAAAACTCAAATTGAGTGTCACGCCTAAACCAAAGGACTTATGCACACATTTCAACATGTATTTTGTTCAGGATGACCACCTGACGCCTAAATGAGCATTAATTTGACCACACAACTCATTCCTATGAAGATACATTCAAACTCACAAAACGTGCTCAGCTCGGGCTGAAAATGCATTTAAAGCAATAAAAACTCAAATTGAGTGTCACGCCTAAACCAAAGGACTTATGCACACACTTCAACATGTATTTTGTTCAGGATGACCTCCTGAAGCCTAAAACAGCAATAATTTGACCACACAACTCATTCCTATGAAGATACATTCAAAGTCAGAAAGCGCGCTCAGCTCGGGCTGAAAATGCATTTAAAGCAATAAAAACTCAAATTGAGTGTCACGCCTAAACCAAAGGACTTATGCACACACTTCAACATGTATTTTGTTCAGGATGACCTCCTGAAGCCTAAATGAGCAATAATTTGACCAAACAACTCATTCCTATGAAGATACATTCAAAGTCAGAAAGCGCGCTCAGCTCAGGCTGAAAATGCATTTAAAGCAATAAAAACTCAAATTGAGTGTCACGCCTAAACCAAAGGACTTATGCACACACTTCAACATGTATTTACTTCAGGATGACCACCTGAAGCCTAAATGAGCATTAATTTGACCACACAACTCATTCCTATGAAGATACATTCAAAGTCAGAAAGCGCGCTCAGCTCGGGCTGAAAATGCATTTAATTTAAAGCAATAAAAACTCAAATTGAGTGTCACGCCTAAACCAAAGGACTTATGCACACACTTCAACATGTATTTAGTTCAGGATGACCACCTGAAGCCTAAATGAGCATTAATTTGACCACACAACTCATTCCTATGAAGATACATTCAAACTCACAAAACGTGCTCAGCTCGGGCTGAAAATGCATTTAAAGCAATAAAAACTCAAATTGAGTGTCACACCTAAACAATAGGACTTATGCACACACTTCAACATGTATTTTGTTCAGGATGACCCCCTGAAGCCCATATGAGCATTAATTTGACTACACAACTCATTCCTATGAAGATACATTCAAACTCACAAAACGTGCTCAGCTCGGGCTGAAAATGCATTTAAAGCAATAAAAACTCAAATTGAGTGTCACGCCTAAACCAAAGGACTTATGCACACACTTCAACATGTATTTTGTTCAGGATGACCTCCTGAAGCCTAAATGAGCAATAATTTGACCAAACAACTCATTCCTATGAAGATACATTCAAAGTCAGAAAGCGCGCTCAGCTCAGGCTGAAAATGCATTTAAAGCAATAAAAACTCAAATTGAGTGTCACGCCTAAACCAAAGGACTTATGCACACACTTCAACATGTATTTACTTCAGGATGACCACCTGAAGCCTAAATGAGCATTAATTTGACCACACAACTCATTCCTATGAAGATACATTCAAACTCACAAAACGTGCTCAGCTCGGGCTGAAAATACATTTAAAGCAATAAAAACTCAAATTGAGTGTCACGCCCAAACCAAAGGACTAATGCACACACTTCAACATGTACTTAGTTCAGGATGACCACCTGAAGCCTAAATGAGCATTAATTTGACCACACAACTCATTCCTATGAAGATACATTCAAACTCACAAAACGTGCTCAGCTCGGGCTGAAAATGCATTTAAAGCAATAAAAACTCAAATTGCTTGTCACGCCTAAACCAAAGGGCTTATGCACACACTTCAACATGTATTTAGTTCAGGATGTCCTCCTGAAGCCTAAATGAGCATTAATTTGACTACACAACTCATTCCTATGAAGATACATTCAAAGTCAGAAAGCGCGCTCAGCTCGGGCTGAAAATGCATTTAAAGCAATAAAAACTCAAATTGAGTGTCACGCCTAAAGCAAAGGACTTATGCACACACTTCAAGATGTATTTTGTTCAAGATGACCTCCTGAAGCCTAAATGCGCATTCATTTGACGACACAACTCATTCCTATGAAAATACATTCTAACTCACAAAACGTGCTCAACTCGGCCTGAAAATGCATTTAAAGCAATAAAAACTCAAATTGAGTGTCACGCCCAAACCAAAGGACTTATGCACACACTTCAACATGTATTTAGTTCAGGATGACCACCTGAAGCCTAAATGAGCATTAATTTGACCACACAACTCATTCCTATGAAGATACATTCAAACTCACAAAACGTGCTCAGCTCGGGCTGAAAATGCATTTAATTTAAAGCAATAAAAACTCAAATTGAGTGTCACGCCTAAACCAAAGGACTTATGCACACACTTCAACATGTATTTTGTTCAGGATGACCACCTGAAGCCTAAATGAGCATTAATTTGACCACACAACTCATTCCTATGAAGATACATTCAAACTCACAAAACGTGCTCAGCTCGGCCTGAAAATGCATTTAAAGCAATAAAAACTCAAATTGAGTGTCACGCCTAAACCAAAGGACTTATGCACACATTTCAACATGTATTTTGTTCAGGATGACCACCTGACGCCTAAATGAGCATTAATTTGACCACACAACTCATTCCTATGAAGATACATTCAAACTCACAAAACGTGCTCAGCTCGGGCTGAAAATGCATTTAAAGCAATAAAAACTCAAATTGAGTGTCACGCCTAAACCAAAGGACTTATGCACACACTTCAACATGTATTTTGTTCAGGATGACCTCCTGAAGCCTAAAACAGCAATAATTTGACCACACAACTCATTCCTATGAAGATACATTCAAAGTCAGAAAGCGCGCTCAGCTCGGGCTGAAAATGCATTTAAAGCAATAAAAACTCAAATTGAGTGTCACGCCTAAACCAAAGGACTTATGCACACACTTCAACATGTATTTTGTTCAGGATGACCTCCTGAAGCCTAAATGAGCAATAATTTGACCAAACAACTCATTCCTATGAAGATACATTCAAAGTCAGAAAGCGCGCTCAGCTCAGGCTGAAAATGCATTTAAAGCAATAAAAACTCAAATTGAGTGTCACGCCTAAACCAAAGGACTTATGCACACACTTCAACATGTATTTACTTCAGGATGACCACCTGAAGCCTAAATGAGCATTAATTTGACCACACAACTCATTCCTATGAAGATACATTCAAAGTCAGAAAGCGCGCTCAGCTCGGGCTGAAAATGCATTTAATTTAAAGCAATAAAAACTCAAATTGAGTGTCACGCCTAAACCAAAGGACTTATGCACACACTTCAACATGTATTTAGTTCAGGATGACCACCTGAAGCCTAAATGAGCATTAATTTGACCACACAACTCATTCCTATGAAGATACATTCAAACTCACAAAACGTGCTCAGCTCGGGCTGAAAATGCATTTAAAGCAATAAAAACTCAAATTGAGTGTCACACCTAAACAATAGGACTTATGCACACACTTCAACATGTATTTTGTTCAGGATGACCCCCTGAAGCCCATATGAGCATTAATTTGACTACACAACTCATTCCTATGAAGATACATTCAAACTCACAAAACGTGCTCAGCTCGGGCTGAAAATGCATTTAAAGCAATAAAAACTCAAATTGAGTGTCACGCCTAAACCAAAGGACTTATGCACACACTTCAACATGTATTTTGTTCAGGATGACCTCCTGAAGCCTAAATGAGCAATAATTTGACCAAACAACTCATTCCTATGAAGATACATTCAAAGTCAGAAAGCGCGCTCAGCTCAGGCTGAAAATGCATTTAAAGCAATAAAAACTCAAATTGAGTGTCACGCCTAAACCAAAGGACTTATGCACACACTTCAACATGTATTTACTTCAGGATGACCACCTGAAGCCTAAATGAGCATTAATTTGACCACACAACTCATTCCTATGAAGATACATTCAAACTCACAAAACGTGCTCAGCTCGGGCTGAAAATACATTTAAAGCAATAAAAACTCAAATTGAGTGTCACGCCCAAACCAAAGGACTAATGCACACACTTCAACATGTACTTAGTTCAGGATGACCACCTGAAGCCTAAATGAGCATTAATTTGACCACACAACTCATTCCTATGAAGATACATTCAAACTCACAAAACGTGCTCAGCTCGGGCTGAAAATGCATTTAAAGCAATAAAAACTCAAATTGAGTGTCACGCCTAAACCAAAGGACTTATGCACACACTTCAACATGTATTTTGTTCAGGATGACCTCCTGAAGCCCATATGAGCATTAATTTGACTACACGACTCATTCCTATGAAGATACATTCAAACTCACAAAACGTGCTCAGCTCGGGCTGAAAATGCATTTAAAGCAATAAAAACTCAAATTGAGTGTCACGCCTAAACCCAAGGAATTATGCACACACTTCAACATGTATTTAGTTCAGGATGACCACCTGAAGCCTAAATGTGCATTAATTTGACCACACAACTCATTCCTATGAAGATACATTCAAACTCACAAAACGTGCTCAGCTCGGGCTGAAAATGCATTTAAAGCAATAAAAACTCAAATTGAGTGTCACGCCTAAACCAAAGGACTTATGCACACACTTCAACATGTATTTTGTTCAGGATGACCTCCTGAAGCCTATAACAGCAATAATTTGACCACACAACTCATTCCTATGAAGATACATTCAAAGTCAGAAAGCGCGCTCAGCTCGGGCTGAAAATGCATTTAAAGCAATAAAAACTCAAATTGAGTGTCACGCCTAAACCAAAGGACTTATGCACACACTTCAACATGTATTTTGTTCAGGATGACCTCCTGAAGCCTAAATGAGCAATAATTTGACCAAACAACTCATTCCTATGAAGATACATTCAAAGTCAGAAAGCGCGCTCAGCTCAGGCTGAAAATGCATTTAAAGCAATAAAAACTCAAATTGAGTGTCACGCCTAAACCAAAGGACTTATGCACACACTTCAACATGTATTTACTTCAGGATGACCACCTGAAGCCTAAATGAGCATTAATTTGACCACACAACTCATTCCTATGAAGATACATTCAAACTCACAAAACGTGCTCAGCTCGGGCTGAAAATGCATTTAAAGCAATAAAAACTCAAATTGAGTGTCACGCCTAAACCAAAGGACTTATGCACACACTTCAACATGTATTTTGTTCAGGATGACCTCCTGAAGCCTAAAACAGCAATAATTTGACCACACAACTCATTCCTATGAAGATACATTCAAAGTCAGAAAGCGCGCTCAGCTCGGGCTGAAAATGCATTTAAAGCAATAAAAACTCAAATTGAGTGTCACGCCTAAACCAAAGGACTTATGCACACACTTCAACATGTATTTACTTCAGGATGACCACCTGAAGCCTAAATGTGCATTAATTTGACCACACAACTCATTCCTATGAAGATACATTCAAACTCACAAAACATGCTCAGCTCGGGCTGAAAATGCATTTAAAGCAATAAAAACTCAAATTGAGTGTCACGCCTAAACCAAAGGACTTATGCACACACTTCAACATGTATTTTGTTCAGGATGACCTCCTGAAGCCTAAAACAGCAATAATTTGACCACACAACTCATTCCTATGAAGATACATTCAAAGTCAGAAAGCGCGCTCAGCTCGGGCTGAAAATGCATTTAAAGCAATAAAAACTCAAATTGAGTGTCACGCCTAAACCAAAGGACTTATGCACACACTTCAACATGTATTTTGTTCAGGATGACCTCCTGAAGCCTAAATGAGCAATAATTTGACCAAACAACTCATTCCTATGAAGATACATTCAAAGTCAGAAAGCGCGCTCAGCTCAGGCTGAAAATGCATTTAAAGCGATAAAAACTCAAATTGAGTGTCAAACCTAAACCAAAGGATTATGCACACACTTCAACATGTATTTTGTTCAGGATGACCTCCTGAAGCCTATATGAGCATTAATTTGACCACACAACTCATTCCTATGAAGATACATTCAAACTCACAAAACGTGCTCAGCTCGGGCTGAAAATGCATTTAAAGCAATAAAAACTCAAATTGAGTGTCACGCCTAAACCAAAGGACTTATGCACACACTTCAACATGTATTTTGTTCAGGATGACCTCCTGAAGCCTAAAACAGCAATAATTTGACCACACAACTCATTCCTATGAAGATACATTCAAAGTCATAAAGCGCGCTCAGCTCGGGCTGAAAATGCATTAAAAGCAATAAAAACTCAAATTGAGTGTCACGCCTAAACCAAAGGACTTATGCACACACTTCAACATGTATTTTGTTCAGGATGACCTTCTGAAGCCTAAATGAGCATTAATTTGACCACACACTCATTCCTATGAAGATACATTCAAACTCAGAAAACGCCCTCAGTTCGGCCTGAAATTGCATTTCGCAATAAAAACTCAAATTGAGTGTCACGCCTAAACCAAAGGGCTTATGCACACACTTCAACATATATTTAGTTCAGGATGTCCTCCTGAAGCCTAAATGAGCATTAATTTGACTACACAACTCATTCCTATGAAGATACATTCAAAGTCAGAAAGCGCGCTCAGCTCGGGCTGAAAATGCATTTAAAGCAATAAAAACTCAAATTGAGTGTCACGCCTAAACCAAAGGACTTATGCACACACTTCAACATGTATTTAGTTCAGGATGACCACCTGAAGCCTAAATGAGCATTAATTTGACCATACAACTCATTCCTATGAAGATACATTCAAACTCACAAAACGTGCTCAGTTCGGGCTGAAAATGCATTTAAAGCAAAACAAAAAACGCAAATTGAGTGTCACGCCTAAACAAAAGGACTTATGCACACACTTCAACATGTATTTTGTTCAGGATGACCTCCTGAAGCCTAAATAAGCATTAATTTGACCACACATCTCATTCCTATTAAGATACATTCAAAGTCAGAAAGCGCGCTCAGCTCGGGGTGAAAATGCATTTAAAGCAATAAAAACTCAAATTGAGTGTCACGCCTAAACCAAAGGACTTATGCACACACTTCAACATGTATTTAGTTCAGGATGACCTCCTGAAGCCCATATGAGCATTAATTTGACCACACAACTCATTCCTATGAAGATACATTCAAACTCTCAAAACGTGCTCAGCTCGGGCTGAAAATGCATTTAAAGCAATACAAACTCAAATTGAGTGTCACGCCTAAACAAAAGGACTTATGCACACACTTCAACATGTATTTTGTTCAGGATGACCTCCTGAAGCCTAAATAAGCATTAATTTGACCACACAACTCATTCCTATGAAGATACATTCAAACTCACAAAACACGCTCAGCTCGGGCTGAAAATGCATTTAAAGCAATAAAAAAATCAAATTGAGTGTCACGCCTAAACCAAAGGACTTATGCACACACTTCAACATGTATTTTGTTCAGGATAACCTCCTGAAGCCTAAATCAGCAATAATTTGACCACACAACTCATTCCTATGAAGATACATTCAAAGTCAGAAAGCGCGCTCAGCTCGGGGTGAAAATGCATTTAAAGCAATAAAAACTCAAATTGAGTGTCACGCCTAAACCAAAGGACTTATGCACACACTTCAACATGTATTTAGTTCAGGATGACCTCCTGAAGCCCATATGAGCATTAATTTGACCACACAACTCATTCCTATGAAGATACATTCAAACTCTCAAAACGTGCTCAGCTCGGGCTGAAAATGCATTTAAAGCAATACAAACTCAAATTGAGTGTCACGCCTAAACAAAAGGACTTATGCACACACTTCAACATGTATTTTGTTCAGGATGACCTCCTGAAGCCTAAATAAGCATTAATTTGACCACACAACTCATTCCTATGAAGATACATTCAAACTCACAAAACGCGCTCAGCTCGGGCTGAAAATGCATTTAAAGCAATAAAAAAATCAAATTGAGTGTCACGCCTAAACCAAAGGACTTATGCACACACTTCAACATGTATTTTGTTCAGGATAACCTCCTGAAGCCTAAATCAGCAATAATTTGACCACACAACTCATTCCTATGAAGATACATTCAAAGTCAGAAAGCGCGCTCAGCTCGGGCTGAAAATGCATTTAAAGCAATAAAAACTCAAATTGAGTGTCACACCTAAACCAAACGACTTATGCACACACTTCAACATGTATTTAGTTCCGGATGACCACCTGAACCCTAAATGAGCATTAATTTTTACCACACAACTCATTCCTATAAAGATACATTCAAACTCACAAAACGTGCTCAGCTCGGGCTGAAAATGCATTTAAAGCAATAAAAACTCAAATTGAGTGTCACGCCTAAACCAAAGGACTTATGCACACACTTCAACATGTATTTTGTTCAGGATGACCTCCTGAAGCCCATATGAGCATTAATTTGACTACACAACTCATTCCTATGAAGATACATTCAAACTCACAAAACGTGCTCAGCTCGGGCTGAAAATGCATTTAAAGCAATAAAAACTCAAATTGAGTGTCACGCCTAAACCAAAGGACTTATGCGCACACTTCAACATGTATTTTGTTCAGGATGACCACCTGACGCCTAAATGAGCATTAATTTGACCACACAACTCATTCCTATGAAGATACATTCAAACTCACAAAACGTGCTCAACTCGGGCTGAAAATGCATTTAAAGCAATAAAAACTCAAATTGAGTGTCACGCCTAAACCAAAGGACTTATGCTCACACTTTAACATGTATTTAGTTCAGGATGACCACCTGAAGCCTAAATGAGCATTAATTTGACTACACATCTCATTCCTATGAAGATACATTCAAACTCACAAAACGTGCTCAGCTCGGGCTGAAAATGCATTTAAAGCAATAAAAACTCAAATTGAGTGTCACACCTAAACCAAAGGACTTATGCACACACTTCAACATGTATTTTGTTCAGGATGACCTCCTGAAGCCCATATGAGCATTAATTTGACTACACAACTCATTCCTATAAAGATACATTCAAACTCACAAAACGTGCTCAGCTCGGGCTGAAAATGCATTTAAAGCAATAAAAACTCAAATTGAGTGTCACGCCTAAACCAAAGGACTTATGCACACATTTCAACATGTATTTAGTTCAGGATGACCACCTGAAGCCTAAATGAGCATTAATTTGACCACACAACTCAGTCCTATGAAGATACATTCAAACTCACAAAACGTGCTCAACTCGGGCTGAAAATGCATTTAAAGCAATAAAAACTCAAATTGAGTGTCACGCCTAAACCAAAGGACTTATGCACACACTTCAACATGTATTTTGTTCAGGATGACCTCCTGAAGCCCATATGAGCATTAATTTGACTACACAACTCATTCCTATGAAGATACATTCAAACTCACAAAACGTGCTCAGCTCGGGCTGAAAATGCATTTAAAGCAATAAAAACTCAAATTGAGTGTCACGCCTAAACCAAAGGACTTATGCACACACTTCAACATGTATTTTGTTCAGGATGACCACCTGACGCCTAAATGAGCATTAATTTGACCACACAACTCATTCCTATGAAGATACATTCAAACTCACAAAACGTGCTCAACTCGGGCTGAAAATGCATTTAAAGCAATAAAAACTCAAATTGAGTGTCACGCCTAAACCAAAGGACTTATGCACACACTTCAACATGTATTTTGTTCAGGATGACCTCCTGAAGCCCATATGAGCATTAATTTGACTACACAACTCATTCCTATGAAGATACATTCAAACTCACAAAACGTGCTCAACTCGGGCTGAAAATGCATTTAAAGTAATAAAAACTCAAATTGAGTGTCATGCCTAAACCAAAGGACTTATGCACACACTTCAACATGTATTTAGTTCAGGATGACCACCTGAAGCCTAAATGAGCATTAATTTGACCACACAACTCATTCCTATGAAGATACATTCAAACTCACAAAACGCGCTCAGCTCGGGCTGAAAATGCATTTAAAGCAATAAAAACTCAAATTTAGTGTCACACCTAAACCAAAGGACTTATGCACACACTTCAACATGTATTTTGTTCAGGATAACCTCCTGAAGCCTAAATCAGCAATAATTTGACCACACAACTCATTCCTATGAAGATACATTCAAAGTCAGAAAGCGCGCTCAGCTCGGGCTGAAAATGCATTTAAAGCAATAAAAACTCAAATTGAGTGTCATGCCTAAACCAAAGGACTTATGCACACACTTCAACATGTATTTAGTTCAGGATGACCACCTGAAGCCTAAATGAGCATTAATTTGACCACACAACTCATTCCTATGAAGATACATTCAAACTCTCAAAACGTGCTCAGCTCGGGCTGAAAATGCATTTAAAGCAATACAAACTCAAATTGAGTGTCACGCCTAAACAAAAGGACTTATGCACACACTTCAACATGTATTTTGTTCAGGATGACCTCCTGAAGCCTAAATAAGCATTAATTTGACCACACAACTCATTCCTATGAAGATACATTCAAACTCACAAAACGCGCTCAGCTCGGGCTGAAAATGCATTTAAAGCAATAAAAAAATCAAATTGAGTGTCACGCCTAAACCAAAGGACTTATGCACACACTTCAACATGTATTTTGTTCAGGATAACCTCCTGAAGCCTAAATCAGCAATAATTTGACCACACAACTCATTCCTATGAAGATACATTCAAAGTCAGAAAGCGCGCTCAGCTCGGGCTGAAAATGCATTTAAAGCAATAAAAACTCAAATTGAGTGTCACACCTAAACCAAACGACTTATGCACACACTTCAACATGTATTTAGTTCCGGATGACCACCTGAACCCTAAATGAGCATTAATTTTTACCACACAACTCATTCCTATAAAGATACATTCAAACTCACAAAACGTGCTCAGCTCGGGCTGAAAATGCATTTAAAGCAATAAAACTCAAATTGAGTGTCACACCTAAACCAAAGGACTTATTCACACACTTCAACATGTATTTTGTTCAGGATGACCTCCTGAAGCCCATATGAGCATTAATTTGACTACACAACTCATTCCTATGAAGATACATTCAAACTCACAAAACGTGCTCAACTCGGGCTGAAAATGCATTTAAAGCAATAAAAACTCAAATTGAGTGTCACGCCTAAACCAAAGGACTTATGCACACACTTCAACATGTATTTTGTTCAGGATGACCTCCTGAAGCCCATATGAGCATTAATTTGACTACACAACTCATTCCTATGAAGATACATTCAAACTCACAAAACGTGCTCAGCTCGGGCTGAAAATGCATTTAAAGCAATAAAAACTCAAATTGAGTGTCACGCCTAAACCAAAGCACTTATGCGCACACTTCAACATGTATTTTGTTCAGGATGACCACCTGACGCCTAAATGAGCATTAATTTGACCACACAACTCATTCCTATGAAGATACATTCAAACTCACAAAACGTGCTCAACTCGGGCTGAAAATGCATTTAAAGCAATAAAAACTCAAATTGAGTGTCACGCCTAAACCAAAGGACTTATGCTCACACTTTAACATGTATTTAGTTCAGGATGACCACCTGAAGCCTAAATGAGCATTAATTTGACTACACATCTCATTCCTATGAAGATACATTCAAACTCACAAAACGTGCTCAGCTCGGGCTGAAAATGCATTTAAAGCAATAAAAACTCAAATTGAGTGTCACACCTAAACCAAAGGACTTATGCACACACTTCAACATGTATTTTGTTCAGGATGACCTCCTGAAGCCCATATGAGCATTAATTTGACTACAGAACTCATTCCTATAAAGATTCATTCAAACTCACAAAACGTGCTCAGCTCGGGCTGAAAATGCATTTAAAGCAATAAAAACTCAAATTGAGTGTCACGCCTAAACCAAAGGACTTATGCACACATTTCAACATGTAT
The DNA here is from genome assembly GCF_054856545.1 of Hippocampus guttulatus. Taxonomy (NCBI): domain Eukaryota; kingdom Metazoa; phylum Chordata; class Actinopteri; order Syngnathiformes; family Syngnathidae; genus Hippocampus; species Hippocampus guttulatus. The sequence continues at coordinate 526,332 of NC_141271.1, forward strand.
TTAGTTCAGGATGACCACCTGAAGCCTAAATGAGCATTAATTTGACCACACAACTCAGTCCTATGAAGATACATTCAAACTCACAAAACGTGCTCAACTCGGGCTGAAAATGCATTTAAAGCAATAAAAACTCAAATTGAGTGTCACGCCTAAACCAAAGGACTTATGCACACACTTCAACATGTATTTTGTTCAGGATGACCTCCTGAAGCCCATATGAGCATTAATTTGACTACACAACTCATTCCTATGAAGATACATTCAAACTCACAAAACGTGCTCAGCTCGGGCTGAAAATGCATTTAAAGCAATAAAAACTCAAATTGAGTGTCACGCCTAAACCAAAGGACTTATGCACACACTTCAACATGTATTTTGTTCAGGATGACCACCTGACGCCTAAATGAGCATTAATTTGACCACACAACTCATTCCTATGAAGATACATTCAAACTCACAAAACGTGCTCAACTCGGGCTGAAAATGCATTTAAAGCAATAAAAACTCAAATTGAGTGTCACGCCTAAACCAAAGGACTTATGCACACACTTCAACATGTATTTTGTTCAGGATGACCTCCTGAAGCCCATATGAGCATTAATTTGACTACACAACTCATTCCTATGAAGATACATTCAAACTCACAAAACGTGCTCAACTCGGGCTGAAAATGCATTTAAAGCAATAAAAACTCAAATTGAGTGTCATGCCTAAACCAAAGGACTTATGCACACACTTCAACATGTATTTAGTTCAGGATGACCACCTGAAGCCTAAATGAGCATTAATTTGACCACACAACTCATTCCTATGAAGATACATTCAAACTCACAAAACGCGCTCAGCTCGGGCTGAAAATGCATTTAAAGCAATAAAAACTCAAATTTAGTGTCACACCTAAACCAAAGGACTTATGCACACACTTCAACATGTATTTAGTTCAGGATGACATCCTGAAGCCCATATGAGCATTAATTTGACTACACAACTCATTCCTATGAAGATACATTCAAACTCACAAAACGTGCTCAACTCGGGCTGAAAATGCATTTAAAGCAATAAAAACTCAAATTGAGTGTCACGCCTAAACCAAAGGACTTATGCACACACTTCAACATGTATTTTGTTCAGGATGACCTCCTGAAGCCCATATGAGCATTAATTTGACTACACAACTCATTCCTATGAAGATACATTCAAACTCACAAAACGTGCTCAGCTCGGGCTGAAAATGCATTTAAAGCAATAAAAACTCAAGTTGAGTGTCACGCCTAAACCAAAGGACTTATGCACACACTTCAACATGTATTTAGTTCAGGATGACCACCTGAAGCCTAAATGAGCATTAATTTGACCACACAACTCATTCCTATGAAGACACATTCAAACTCACAAAACGTGCTCAGCTCGGGCTGAAAATGCATTTAAAGCAATAAAAACTCAAATTGAGTGTCACGCCTAAACCAAAGGACTTATGCACACACTTCAACATGTATTTTGTTCAGGATGACCTTCTGAAGCCCATATGAGCATTAATTTGACTACACAACTCATTCCTATGAAGATACATTCAAACTCACAAAACGTGCTCAGCTCGGCCTGAAAATGCATTTAAAGCAATAAAAACTCAAATTGAGTGTCACGCCTAAACCAAAGGACTTATGCACACACTTCAACATGTATTTTGTTCAGGATGACCTCCTGAAGCCTAAATCAGCAATAATTTGACCACACAACTCATTCCTATGAAGATACATTCAAAGTCAGAAAGCGCGCTCAGCTCGGGCTGAAAATGCATTTAATTTAAAGCAATAAAAACTCAAATTGAGTGTCACGCCTAAACCAAAGGACTTATGCACACACTTCAACATGTATTTAGTTCAGGATGACCACCTGAAGCCTAAATGAGCATTAATTTGACCACACAACTCATTCCTATGACGATACATTCAAACTCACAAAACGTGCTCAGCTCGGGCTGAAAATGCATTTAAAGCAATAAAAACTCAAATTGAGTGTCACGCCTAAACCAAAGGACTTATGCACACACTTCAACATGTATTTTGTTCAGGATGACCTCCTGAAGCCTAAATAAGCATTAATTTGACCACACAACTCATTCCTATGAAGATACATTCAAACTCACAAAAAGCGCTCAGCTCGGGCTGAAAATGCATTTAAAGCAATAAAAACTCAAATTGAGTGTCACACCTAAACCAAAGGACTTATGCACACACTTCAACATGTATTTAGTTCAGGATGACCACCTGAAGCCTAAATGAGCATTAATTTGACCACACAACTCATTCCTATGAAGATATATTCAAACTCACAAAACATGCTCAGCTCGGGCTGAAAATGCATTTAAAGCAATAAAAACTCAAATTGTATGTCACGCCTAAACCAAAGGACTTATGCATACACTTCAACATGTATTTTGTTCAGGATGACCACCTGAAGCCTAAATGAGCATTAATTTGACCACACAACTCATTCTATGAAGATACATTCAAACTCACAAAACGTGCTCAGCTCGGGCTGAAAATGCATTTAAAGCAATAAAAACTCAAATTGAGTGTCACGCCTAAACCAAAGGACTTATGCACACACTTCAACATGTGTTTTGTTCAGGATGACCTCCTGAAGCCTAAATGAGCAATAATTTGACCACACAACTCATTCCTATGAAGATACATTCAAACTCACAAAACGTGCTCAGCTCGGGCTGAAAATGCATTTAAAGCAATAAAAACTCAAATTGAGTGTCACGCCTAAACCAAAGGACTTATGCACACACTTCAACATGTATTTTGTTCAGGATGACCTCCTGAAGCCTAAATCAGCAATAATTAGACCACACAACTCATTCCTATGAAGATACATTCAAAGTCAGAAAGTGCGCTCAGCTCAGGTTGAAAATGCATTTAATTTAAAGCAATAAAAACTCAAATTGAGTGTCACGCCTAAACCAAAGGACTCATGCACACACTTCAACATGTATTTTGTTCACGATGACCACCTGAAGCCTAAATGAGCATTAATTTGACCACACAACTCATTCCTATGAAGATACATTCAAACACACAAAACGTGCTCAGCTCGGCCTGAAAATGCATTTAAAGGAATAAAAACTCAAATTGAGTGTCACGCCTAAACCAAAGGACTTATGCACACACTTCAACATGTATTTTGTTCAGGATGACCTCCTGAAGCCTAAATAAGCATTAATTTGACCACACAACTCATTCCTATGAAGATACATTCAAACTCACAAAACGTGCTCAGCTCGGGCTGAAAATGCATTTAAAGCAATAAAAACTCAAATTGAGTGTCACGCCTAAACCAAAGGACTTATGCACACACTTCAACATGTATTTTGTTCAGGATGACCTCCTGAAGCCCATATGAGCATTAATTTGACTACACAACTCATTCCTATGAAGATACATTCAAACTCACAAAACGTGCTCAGCTCGGGCTGAAAATGCATTTAAAGCAATAAAAACTCAAATTTAGTGTCACACCTAAACCAAAGGACTTATGCACACACTTCAACATGTATTTAGTTCAGGATGACATCCTGAAGCCCATATGAGCATTAATTTGTCTACACAACTCATTCCTATGAAGATACATTCAAACTCACAAAACGTGCTCAACTCGGGCTGAAAATGCATTTAAAGCAATAAAAACTCAAATTGAGTGTCACGCCTAAACCAAAGGACTTATGCACACACTTCAACATGTATTTTGTTCAGGATGACCTCCTGAAGCCTAAATGAGCATTAATTTGACCACACAACTCATTCCTATGAAGATACATTCAAACTCACAAAACGCGCTCAGCTCGGGCTGAAAATGCATTTAAAGCAATAAAAACTCAAATTGAGTGTCACACCTAAACCAAAGGACTTATGCACACACTTCAACATGTATTTTGTTCAGGATGACCACCTGAAGCCTAAATGAGCATTAATTTGACCACACAACTCATTCCTATGAAGATACATTCAAACTCACAAAACATGCTCAGCTCGGGCTGAAAATGCATTTAATGCAATAAAAACTCAAATTGAATGTCACGCCTAAACCAAAGGACTTATGCACACACTTCAACATGTATTTTGTTCAGGATGACCACCTGAAGCCTAAATGAGCATTAATTTGACCACACAACTCATTCTATGAAGATACATTCAAACTCACAAAACGTGCTCAGCTCGGGCTGAAAATGCATTTAAAGCAATAAAAACTCAAATTGAGTGTCACGCCTAAACCAAAGGACTTATGCACACACTTCAACATGTATTTTGTTCAGGATGACCTCCTGAAGCCTAAATGAGCAATAATTTGACAACACAACTCATTGCTATGAAGATACATTCAAACTCAAAAAACGTGCTCAGCTCGGGCTGAAAATGCATTTAAAGCAATAAAAACTCAAATTGAGTGTCACACCTAAACCAAAGGACTTATGCACACACTTCAACATGTATTTTGTTCAGGATGACCACCCGAAGCCTAAATGAGCATTAATTTGACCACACAACTCATTCCTATGAAGATACATTCAAACTCACAAAACGTGCTCAGCTCGGGCTGAAAATGCATTTAAAGCAATAAAAACTCAAATTGAGTGTCACGCCTAAACCAAAGGACTTATGCACACATTTCAACATGTATTTTGTTCAGGATGACCTCCTGAAGCCTAAATGAGCAATAATTTGACCACACAACTCATTCCTATGAAGATACATTCAAAGTCAGAAAGCGCGCTCAGCTCAGGCTGAAAATGCATTTAAAGCAATAAAAACTCAAATTGAGTGTCACGCCTAAACCAAAGGACTTATGCACACACTTCAACATGTATTTAGTTCAGGATGACCACCTGAAGCCTAAATGAGCATTAATTTGACCACACAACTCATTCCTATGAAGATACATTCAAACTCACAAAACGTGCTCAGCTCGGGCTGAAAATACATTTAAAGCAATAAAAACTCAAATTGAGTGTCACGCCCAAACCAAAGGACTAATGCACACACTTCAACATGTACTTAGTTCAGGATGACCACCTGAAGCCTAAATGAGCATTAATTTGACCACACAACTCATTCCTATGAAGATACATTCAAACTCACAAAACGTGCTCAGCTCGGGCTGAAAATGCATTTAAAGCAATAAAAACTCAAATTGAGTGTCACGCCTAAACCAAAGGACTTATGCACACACTTCAACATGTATTTTGTTCAGGATGACCTCCTGAAGCCCATATGAGCATTAATTTGACTACACAACTCATTCCTATGAAGATACATTCAAACTCACAAAACGTGCTCAGCTCGGGCTGAAAATGCATTTAAAGCAATAAAAACTCAAATTGAGTGTCACGCCTAAACCCAAGGAATTATGCACACACTTCAACATGTATTTAGTTCAGGATGACCACCTGAAGCCTAAATGAGCATTAATTTGACCACACAACTCATTCCTATGAAGATACATTCAAACTCACAAAACGTGCTCAGCTCGGGCTGAAAATGCATTTAAAGCAATAAAAACTCAAATTGAGTGTCACGCCTAAACCAAAGGACTTATGCACACACTTCAACATGTATTTTGTTCAGGATGACCACCTGAAGCCTAAATGAGCATTAATTTGACCACACAACTCATTCCTATGAAGATACATTCAAACTCACAAAACGTGCTCAGCTCGGCCTGAAAATGCATTTAAAGCAATAAAAACTCAAATTGAGTGTCACGCCTAAACCAAAGGACTTATGCACACACTTCAACATGTATTTTGTTCAGGATGACCACCTGACGCCTAAATGAGCATTAATTTGACCACACAACTCATTCCTATGAAGATACATTCAAACTCACAAAACGTGCTCAGCTCGGGCTGAAAATGCATTTAAAGCAATAAAAACTCAAATTGAGTGTCACGCCTAAACCAAAGGACTTATGCACACACTTCAACATGTATTTTGTTCAGGATGACCTCCTGAAGCCTAAAACAGTAATAATTTGACCACACAACTCATTCCTATGAAGATACATTCAAAGTCAGAAAGCGCGCTCAGCTCGGGCTGAAAATGCATTTAATTTAAAGCAATAAAAACTCAAATTGAGTGTCACGCCTAAACCAAATGACTTATGCACACACTTCAACATGTATTTAGTTCAGGATGACCACCTGAAGCCTAAATGAGCATTAATTTGACCACACAACTCATTCCTATGAAGATACATTCAAACTCACAAAACGTGCTCAGCTCGGGCTGAAAATGCATTTAAAGCAATAAAAACTCAAATTGAGTGTCACACCTAAACCAAAGGACTTATGCACACACTTCAACATGTATTTTGTTCAGGATGACCTCCTGAAGCCCATATGAGCATTAATTTGACTACACAACTCATTCCTATGAAGATACATTCAAACTCACAAAACGTGCTCAGCTCGAGCTGAAAATGCATTTAAAGCAATAAAAACTCAAATTGAGTGTCACGCCTAAACCAAAGGACTTATGCACACACTTCAACATGTATTTTGTTCAGGATGACCTCCTGAAGCCTAAATGAGCATTAATTTGACCACACAACTCATTCCTATGAAGATACATTCAAACTCACAAAACGTGCTCAGCTCGGGCTGAAAATGCATTTAAAGCAATAAAAACTCAAATTGAGTGTCACGCCTAAACCAAATGACTTATGCACAGACTTCAACATGTATTTTGTTCAGGATGACCTCCTGAAGCCTAAATCAGCAATAATTTGACCACACAACTCATTTCTATGAAGATACATTCAAAGTCAGAAAGCGCGCTCAGCTCGGGCTGAAAATGCATTTAATTTAAAGCAATAAAAACTCAAATTGAGTGTCACGCCTAAACCAAAGGACTTATGCACACACTTCAACATGTATTTTGTTCAGGATGACCTCCTGAAGCCTAAATGAGCAATAATTTGACCACACAACTCATTCCTATGAAGATACATTCAAACTCACAAAACGTGCTCAGCTCGGGCTGAAAATGCATTTAAAGCAATAAAAACTCAAATTGAGTGTCACACCTAAACCAAAGGACTTATGCACACACTTCAACATGTATTTAGTTCAGGATGACCACCTGAAGCCTAAATGAGCATTAATTTGACCACACAACTCATTCCTATGAAGATACATTCAAACTCACAAAACGTGCTCAGCTCGGGCTGAAAATACATTTAAAGCAATAAAAACTCAAATTGAGTGTCACACCCAAACCAAAGGACTAATGCACACACTTCAACATGTACTTAGTTCAGGATGACCACCTGAAGCCTAAATGAGCATTAATTTGACCACACAACTCATTCCTATGAAGATACATTCAAACTCACAAAACGTGCTCAGCTCGGGCTGAAAATGCATTTAAAGCAATAAAAACTCAAATTGAGTGTCACGCCTAAACCAAAGGACTTATGCACACACTTCAACATGTATTTTGTTCAGGATGACCTCCTGAAGCCCATATGAGCATTAATTTGACTACACGACTCATTCCTATGAAGATACATTCAAACTCACAAAACGTGCTCAGCTCGGGCTGAAAATGCATTTAAAGCAATAAAAACTCAAATTGAGTGTCACGCCTAAACCCAAGGAATTATGCACACACTTCAACATGTATTTAGTTCAGGATGACCACCTGAAGCCTAAATGAGCATTAATTTGACCACACAACTCATTCCTATGAAGATACATTCAAACTCACAAAACGTGCTCAGCTCGGGCTGAAAATGCATTTAATTTAAAGCAATAAAAACTCAAATTGAGTGTCACGCCTAAACCAAAGGACTTATGCACACACTTCAACATGTATTTTGTTCAGGATGACCACCTGAAGCCTAAATGAGCATTAATTTGACCACACAACTCATTCCTATGAAGATACATTCAAACTCACAAAACGTGCTCAGCTCGGCCTGAAAATGCATTTAAAGCAATAAAAACTCAAATTGAGTGTCACGCCTAAACCAAAGGACTTATGCACACATTTCAACATGTATTTTGTTCAGGATGACCACCTGACGCCTAAATGAGCATTAATTTGACCACACAACTCATTCCTATGAAGATACATTCAAACTCACAAAACGTGCTCAGCTCGGGCTGAAAATGCATTTAAAGCAATAAAAACTCAAATTGAGTGTCACGCCTAAACCAAAGGACTTATGCACACACTTCAACATGTATTTTGTTCAGGATGACCTCCTGAAGCCTAAAACAGCAATAATTTGACCACACAACTCATTCCTATGAAGATACATTCAAAGTCAGAAAGCGCGCTCAGCTCGGGCTGAAAATGCATTTAAAGCAATAAAAACTCAAATTGAGTGTCACGCCTAAACCAAAGGACTTATGCACACACTTCAACATGTATTTTGTTCAGGATGACCTCCTGAAGCCTAAATGAGCAATAATTTGACCAAACAACTCATTCCTATGAAGATACATTCAAAGTCAGAAAGCGCGCTCAGCTCAGGCTGAAAATGCATTTAAAGCAATAAAAACTCAAATTGAGTGTCACGCCTAAACCAAAGGACTTATGCACACACTTCAACATGTATTTACTTCAGGATGACCACCTGAAGCCTAAATGAGCATTAATTTGACCACACAACTCATTCCTATGAAGATACATTCAAAGTCAGAAAGCGCGCTCAGCTCGGGCTGAAAATGCATTTAATTTAAAGCAATAAAAACTCAAATTGAGTGTCACGCCTAAACCAAAGGACTTATGCACACACTTCAACATGTATTTAGTTCAGGATGACCACCTGAAGCCTAAATGAGCATTAATTTGACCACACAACTCATTCCTATGAAGATACATTCAAACTCACAAAACGTGCTCAGCTCGGGCTGAAAATGCATTTAAAGCAATAAAAACTCAAATTGAGTGTCACACCTAAACCAAAGGACTTATGCACACACTTCAACATGTATTTTGTTCAGGATGACCCCCTGAAGCCCATATGAGCATTAATTTGACTACACAACTCATTCCTATGAAGATACATTCAAACTCACAAAACGTGCTCAGCTCGGGCTGAAAATGCATTTAAAGCAATAAAAACTCAAATTGAGTGTCACGCCTAAACCAAAGGACTTATGCACACACTTCAACATGTATTTTGTTCAGGATGACCTCCTGAAGCCTAAATGAGCAATAATTTGACCAAACAACTCATTCCTATGAAGATACATTCAAAGTCAGAAAGCGCGCTCAGCTCGGGCTGAAAATACATTTAAAGCAATAAAAACTCAAATTGAGTGTCACGCCCAAACCAAAGGACTAATGCACACACTTCAACATGTACTTAGTTCAGGATGACCACCTGAAGCCTAAATGAGCATTAATTTGACCACACAACTCATTCCTATGAAAATACATTCAAACTCACAAAACGTGCTCAGCTCGGGCTGAAAATGCATTTAAAGCAATAAAAACTCAAATTGAGTGTCACGCCTAAACCAAAGGACTTATGCACACACTTCAACATGTATTTTGTTCAGGATGACCTCCTGAAGCCCATATGAGCATTAATTTGACTACATGACTCATTCCTATGAAGATACATTCAAACTCACAAAACGTGCTCAGCTCGGGCTGAAAATGCATTTAAAGCAATAAAAACTCAAATTGAGTGTCACGCCTAAACCCAAGGAATTATGCACACACTTCAACATGTATTTAGTTCAGGATGACCACCTGAAGCCTAAATGAGCATTAATTTGACCACACAACTCATTCCTATGAAGATACATTCAAACTCACAAAACGTGCTCAGCTCGGGCTGAAAATGCATTTAAAGCAATAAAAACTCAAATTGAGTGTCACGCCTAAACCAAAGGACTTATGCACACACTTCAACATGTATTTTGTTCAGGATGACCTCCTGAAGCCTAAAACAGCAATAATTTGACCACACAACTCATTCCTATGAAGATACATTCAAAGTCAGAAAGCGCGCTCAGCTCGGGCTGAAAATGCATTTAAAGCAATAAAAACTCAAATTGAGTGTCACGCCTAAACCAAAGGACTTATGCACACTCTTCAACATGTATTTTGTTCAGGATGACCTCCTGAAGCCTAAATGAGCAATAATTTGACCAAACAACTCATTCCTATGAAGATACATTCAAAGTCAGAAAGCGCGCTCAGCTCAGGCTGAAAATGCATTTAAAGCAATAAAAACTCAAATTGAGTGTCACGCCTAAACCAAAGGACTTATGCACACACTTCAACATGTATTTACTTCAGGATGACCACCTGAAGCCTAAATGAGCATTAATTTGACCACACAACTCATTCCTATGAAGATACATTCAAACTCACAAAACGTGCTCAGCTCGGGCTGAAAATACATTTAAAGCAATAAAAACTCAAATTGAGTGTCACGCCCAAACCAAAGGACTAATGCACACACTTCAACATGTACTTAGTTCAGGATGACCACCTGAAGCCTAAATGAGCATTAATTTGACCACACAACTCATTCCTATGAAGATACATTCAAACTCACAAAACGTGCTCAGCTCGGGCTGAAAATGCATTTAAAGCAATAAAAACTCAAATTGAGTGTCACGCCTAAACCAAAGGACTTATGCACACACTTCAACATGTATTTTGTTCAGGATGACCTCCTGAAGCCCATATGAGCATTAATTTGACTACACGACTCATTCCTATGAAGATACATTCAAACTCACAAAACGTGCTCAGCTCGGGCTGAAAATGCATTTAAAGCAATAAAAACTCAAATTGAGTGTCACGCCTAAACCAAAGGACTTATGCACACACTTCAACATGTATTTTGTTCAGGATGACCTCCTGAAGCCTAAATGAGCAATAATTTGACCACACAACTCATTCCTATGAAGATACATTTAAACTCACAAAACGTGCTCAGCTCGGGCTGAAAATGCATTTAAAGCAATAAAAACTCAAATTGAGTGTCACGCCTAAACCAAAGGACTTATGCACACACTTCAACATGTATTTTGTTCAGGATGACCACCTGAAGCCTAAATGAGCATTAATTTGACCACACAACTCATTCCTATGAAGATACATTCAAACTCACAAAACGTGCTCAGCTCGGGCTGAAAATGCATTTAAAGCAATAAAAACTCAAATTGAGTGTCACACCTAAACCAAAGGACTTATGCACACACTTCAACATGTATTTTGTTCAGGATGACCTCCTGAAGCCCATATGAGAATTAATTTGACCAGACAACTCATTCCTATGAAGATACATTCAAACTCACAAAACGTGCTCAGCTCGGGCTGAAAATGCATTTAAAGCAATAAAAACTCAAATTGAGTGTCACGCCTAAACCAAAGGACTTATGCACACACTTCAACATGTATTTTGTTCTGGATGACCTCCTGAAGCCTAATGAGCAATAATTTGACCACACAACTCATTCCTATGAAGATACATTCAAAGTCAGAAAGCGCGCTCAGCTCGGGCTGAAAATGCATTTAAAGCAATAAAAACTCAAATTGAGTGTCACGCCTAAACCAAAGGACTTATGCACACACTTCAACATGTATTTAGTTCAGGATGACCACCTGAAGCCTAAATGAGCATTAATTTGACCACACAACTCATTCCTATGAAGATACATTCAAACTCACAAAACGTGCTCAGCTCAGGCTGAAAATGCATTTAAAGCAATAAAAACTCAAATTGAGTGTCACACCTAAACCAAAGGACTTATGCACACACTTCAACATGTATTTTGTTCAGGATGACCTCCTGAAGCCCATATGAGCATTAATTTGACCACACAACTCATTCCTATGAAGATACATTCAAACTCTCAAAACGTGCTCAGCTCGGGCTGAAAATGCATTTAAAGCAATAAAAACTCAAATTGAGTGTCACGCCTAAACAAAAGGACTTATGCACACACTTCAACATGTATTTTGTTCAGGATGACCTCCTGAAGCCCATATGAGCATTAATTTGACCACACAACTCATTCCTATGAAGATACATTCAAACTCACAAAACGTGCTCAGCTCGGGCTGAAAATGCATTTAAAGCAATAAAAACTCAAATTGAGTGTCACGCCTAAACCAAAGGACTTATGCACACACTTCAACATGTATTTTGTTCAGGATGACCTCCTGAAGCCTAAATGAGCAATAATTTGACCACACAACTCATTCCTATGAAGATACATTTAAACTCAAAAAACGTGCTCAGCTCTGGCTGAAAATGCATTTAAAGCAATAAAAACTCAAATTGAGTGTCACACCTAAACCAAAGGACTTATGCACACACTTCAACATGTATTTTGTTCAGGATGACCTCCTAAAGCCCATATGAGCATTAATTTGACCACACAACTCATTCCTATGAAGATACATCCAAACTCACAAAACGTGCTCAGCTCGGGCTGAAAATGCATTTAAAGCAATAAAAACTCAAATTGAGTGTCACGCCTAAACCAAAGGACTTATGCACACACTTCAACATGTATTTTGTTCAGGATGACCACCTGAAGCCTAAATGAGCATTAATTTGACCACACAACTCATTCCTATGAAGATACATTCAAACTCACAAAACGTGCTCAACTCGGGCTGAAAATGCATTTAAAGCAATAAAAACTCAAATTGAGTGTCACGCCTAAACCAAAGGACTTATTTACACACTTCAACATGTATTTTGTTCAGGATGACCTCCTGAAGCCCATATGAGCATTAATTTGACGCCTAAACCAAAGGATTTATGCACACACTGCAACATGTATTTTGTTCAAGATGACCTCCTGAAGCCTAAATGAGCATTCATTTGACGACACAACTCATTCCTATGAAGATACATTCTAACTCACAAAACGTGCTCAGCTCGGCCTGAAAATGCATTTAAAGCAATAAAAACTCAAATTGAGTGTCACGCCCAAATCAAAGGACTTATGCACACACTTCAACATGTATTTTGTTCAAGATGTCCTCCTGAAGCCTAAATGAGCATTAATATGATCACACATCTCATTCCTATGAAGATACATTCAAACTCACAAAATGTGCTCAGCTTGGGCTCAAAATGCATTTAAAGCAATAAAAACTCAAATTGCTTGTCACGCCTAAACCAAAGGGCTTATGCACACACTTCAACATGTATTTAGTTCAGGATGTCCTCCTGAAGCCTAAATGAGCATTAATTTGACTACACAACTCATTCCTATGAAGATACATTCAAAGTCAGAAAGCGCGCTCAGCTCGGGCTGAAAATGCATTTAAAGCAATAAAAACTCAAATTGAGTGTCACGCCTAAAGCAAAGGACTTATGCACACACTTCAAGATGTATTTTGTTCAAGATGACCTCCTGAAGCCTAAATGCGCATTCATTTGACGACACAACTCATTCCTATGAAGATACATTCAAACTCACAAAACGTGCTCAGCTCGGGCTGAAAATGCATTTAAAGCAATAAAAACTCAAATTGAGTGTCACGCCTAAACCAAAGGACTTATGCACACACTTCAACATGTATTTAGTTCAGGATGACCACCTGAAGCCTAAATGAGCATTAATTTGACCACACAACTCATTCCTATGCAGATACATTCAAACTCACAAAACGTGCTCATCTCGGGCTGAAAATGCATTTAAAGCAATAAAAACTCAAATTGAGTGTCACGCCTAAACCAAAGGACTTATGCACACACTTCAACATGTATTTTGTTCAGGATGACCACCTGAAGCCTAAATGAGCATTAATTTGACCACACAACTCATTCTATGAAGATACATTCAAACTCACAAAACGTGCTCAGCTCAGGCTGAAAATGCATTTAAAGCAATAAAAACTCAAATTGAGTGTCACGCCTAAACCAAAGGACTTATGCACACACTTCAACATGTATTTTGTTCAGGATGACCTCCTGAAGCCTAAATGAGCAATAATTTGACCACACAACTCATTCCTATGAAGATACATTTAAACTCACAAAACGTGCTCAGCTCGGGCTGAAAATGCATTTAAAGCAATAAAAGCTCAAATTGAGTGTCACGCCTAAACCAAAGGATTTATGCACACACTTCAACATGTATTTTGTTCAGGATGACCTCCTGAAGCCCATATGAGAATTAATTTGACCAGACAACTCATTCCTATGAAGATACATTCAAACTCACAAAACGTGCTCAGCTCGGGCTGAAAATGCATTTAAAGCAATAAAAACTCAAATTGAGTGTCACACCTAAACCAAAGGATTTATGCACACACTTCAACATGTATTTTGTTCAGGATGACCTCCTGAAGCCCATATGAGAATTAATTTGACCAGACAACTCATTCCTATGAAGATACATTCAAACTCACAAAACGTGCTCAGCTCGGGCTGAAAATGCATTTAAAGCAATAAAAACTCAAATTGAGTGTCACGCCTAAACCAAAGGACTTATGCACACACTTCAACATGTATTTTGTTCAGGATGACCACCTGAAGCCTAAATGAGCATTAATTTGACCACACAACTCATTCCTATGAAGATACATTCAAGCTCAGAAAACGCGCTCAGTTCGGCCTGAAAATGCATTTCGCAATAAAAACTCAAATTGAGTGTCACGCCTAAACCAAAGGGCTTATGCACACACTTCAACATGTATTTAGTTCAGGATGTCCTCCTGAAGCCTAAATGAGCATTAATTTGACTACACAACTCATTCCTATGAAGATACATTAAAAGTCAGAAAGCGCGCTCAGCTCGGGCTGAAAATGCATTTAAAGCAATAAAAACTCAAATTGAGTGTCACGCCTAAACCAAAGGACTTATGCACACACTTCAACATGTATTTTGTTCAGGATGACCTCCTGAAGCCCATATGAGCATTAATTTGACTACACAACTCATTTCTATGAAGATACATTCAAACTCACAAAACGTGCTCAGTTCGGCCTGAAAATGCATTTCGCAATAAAAACTCAAATTGAGTGTCACGCCTAAACCAAAGGGCTTATGCACACACTTCAACATGTATTTAGTTCAGGATGACCTCCTGAAGCCTAAATGAGCATTAATATGATCACACATCTCATTGCTATGAAGATACATTCAAACTCAGAACACGTGCTCAGCTCGGCCCGAAACTGCACTTAAAGCAATAAAAACTGAAATTGAGTATAGTCATGGTACCCGCGTTGAGTTATAATTAGTTCAAGAACAAAGAGAATCTGAATAATTGGCTCAAGAGTACAGTTATACAGTCATATAAATGTAAAATGGTTTCAGGCCTCGGAGACAATAACGGACTTTGGTCAGTAGAGGGGAACATAGACCATAACATGATTCAAGACACATTTTGAAAACTTGTTCCACTCGGCCTGAAAATGCATTTAAAGCAATAATAACTAAAATTGAGTGTCACTCCCAAACCAAAGGACTTTTGCACACACTTCAATGTATTTAGTTCAGGATGTCCTCCTGAAGCCTAAATGAGCATTAATTTGACCACACAACTCATTCCTATGAAGATACATTCAAACTCACAAAACGTGCTCACCTCGGGCTGAAAATGCATTTAAAGCAATAAAAACTCAAATTGAGTGTCACGCCTAAACCAAAGGACTTATGCACACACTTCAACATGTATTTTGTTCAGGATGACCTCCTGAAGCCCATATGAGCATTAATTTGACCACACAACTCATTCCTATGAAGATACATTCAAACTCACAAAACGTGCTCAGCTCGGGCTGAAAATACATTTAAAGCAATAAAAACTCAAATTGAGTGTCACGCCTAAACAAAAGGACTTTTGCACACACTTCAACATGTATTTTGTTCAGGATGACCTCCTTAAGCCTAAATAAGCATTAATTTGGCCACACAACTCATTCCTATGAAGATACATTCAAACTCACAAAACGTGCTCAGCTCGGGCTGAAAATGCATTTAAAGCAATAAAAACTCAAATTGAGTGTCACACCTAAACCAAACGACTTATGCACACACTTCAACATGTATTTTGTTCAGGATGACCTCCTGAAGCCCATATGAGCATTAATTTGACTACACAACTCATTTCTATGAAGATACATTCAAACTCACAAAACGTGCTCAGCTCGGGCTGAAAATGCATTTAAAGCAATAAAAACTCAAATTGAGTGTCACGCCTAAACCAAAGGACTTATGCACACACTTCAACATGTATTTTGTTCAGGATGACCACCTGAAGCCTAAATGAGCATTAATTTGACCACACAACTCATTCTATGAAGATACATTCAAACTCACAAAACGTGCTCAGCTCAGGCTGAAAATGCATTTAAAGCAATAAAAACTCAAATTGAGTGTCACGCCTAAACCAAAGGACTTATGCACACACTTCAACATGTATTTTGTTCAGGATGACCTCCTGAAGCCTAAATGAGCAATAATTTGACCACACAACTCATTCCTATGAAGATACATTCAAAGTCAGAAAGCGCGCTCAGCTCGGGCTGAAAATGCATTTTAAGCAATAAAAACTCAAATTGAGTGTCACACCTAAACCAAAGGACTTATTCACACACTTCAACATGTATTTTGTTCAGGATGACCTCCTGAAGCCCATATGAGCATTAATTTGACTACACAACTCATTCCTATGAAGATACATTCAAAGTCAGAAAGCGCGCTCAGCTCGGGCTGAAAATGCATTTAAAGCAATAAAAACTCAAATTGAGTGTCACGCCTAAACCAAAGGACTTATGCACACACTTCAACATGTATTTAGTTCAGGATGACCACCTGAAGCCTAAATGAGCATTAATTTGACCACACAACTCATTTCTATGAAGATACATTCAAACTCACAAAACGTGCTCAGTTCGGGCTGAAAATGCATTTAAAGCAAAAAAAAACTCAAATTGAGTGTCACGCCTAAACAAAAGGACTTATTCACACACTTCAACATGTATTTTGTTCAGGATGACCTCCTGAAGCCTAAATAAGCATTAATTTGACCACACATCTCATTCCTATTAAGATACATTCAAAGTCAGAAAGCGCGCTCAGCTCGGGGTGAAAATGCATTTAAAGCAATAAAAACTCAAATTGAGTGTCACGCCTAAACCAAAGGACTTATGCACACACTTCAACATGTATTTAGTTCAGGATGACCTCCTGAAGCCCATATGAGCATTAATTTGACCACACAACTCATTCCTATGAAGATACATTCAAACTCTCAAAACGTGCTCAGCTCGGGCTGAAAATGCATTTAAAGCAATAAAAACTCAAATTGAGTGTCACGCCTAAACAAAAGGACTTATGCACACACTTCAACATGTATTTTGATCAGGATGACCTCCTGAAGCCTAAATAAGCATTAATTTGACCACACAACTCATTCCTATGAAGATACATTCAAACTCACAAAACGCGCTCAGCTCGGGCTGAAAATGCATTTAAAGCAATAAAAAAATCAAATTGAGTGTCACGCCTAAACCAAAGGACTTATGCACACACTTCAACATGTATTTTGTTCAGGATAACCTCCTGAAGCCTAAATCAGCAATAATTTGACCACACAACTCATTCCTATGAAGATACATTCAAACTCACAAAACGTGCTCAGCTCGGGCTGAAAATGCATTTAAAGCAATAAAAACTCAAATTGAGTGTCACGCCTAAACCAAAGGACTTATGCACACACTTCAACATGTATTTTGTTCAGGATGACCTCCTGAAGCCTAAATGAGGATTAATTTGACTACACAACTCATTCCTATGAAGATACATTCAAAGTCAGAAAGCGCGCTCAGCTCGGGCTGAAAATGCATTTAAAGCAATAAAAACTCAAATTGAGTGTCACGCCTAAACCAAAGGACTTATGCACACACTTCAACATGTATTTAGTTCAGGATGACCACCTGAAGCCTAAATGAGCATTAATTTGACCACACAACTCATTCCTATGAAGATACATTCAAACTCACAAAACGTGCTCAGTTCGGGCTGAAAATGCATTTAAAGCAAAAAAAAACTCAAATTGAGTGTCACGCCTAAACAAAAGGACTTATGCACACACTTCAACATGTATTTTGTTCAGGATGACCTCCTGAAGCCTAAATAAGCATTAATTTGACCACACATCTCATTCCTATTAAGATACATTCAAAGTCAGAAAGCGCGCTCAGCTCGGGGTGAAAATGCATTTAAAGCAATAAAAACTCAAATTGAGTGTCACGCCTAAACCAAAGGACTTATGCACACACTTCAACATGTATTTAGTTCAGGATGACCTCCTGAAGCCCATATGAGCATTAATTTGACCACACAACTCATTCCTATGAAGATACATTCAAACTCTCAAAACGTGCTCAGCTCGGGCTGAAAATGCATTTAAAGCAATAAAAACTCAAATTGAGTGTCACGCCTAAACAAAAGGACTTATGCACACACTTCAACATGTATTTTGTTCAGGATGACCTCCTGAAGCCTAAATAAGCATTAATTTGACCACACAACTCATTCCTATGAAGATACATTCAAACTCACAAAACGCGCTCAGCTCGGGCTGAAAATGCATTTAAAGCAATAAAAAAATCAAATTGAGTGTCACGCCTAAACCAAAGGACTTATGCACACACTTCAACATGTATTTTGTTCAGGATAACCTCCTGAAGCCTAAATCAGCAATAATTTGACCACACAACTCATTCCTATGAAGATACATTCAAAGTCAGAAAGCGCGCTCAGCTCGGGCTGAAAATGCATTTAAAGCAATAAAAACTCAAATTGAGTGTCACACCTAAACCAAACGACTTATGCACACACTTTAACATGTATTTAGTTCCGGATGACCACCTGAACCCTAAATGAGCATTAATTTGACCACACAACTCATTCCTATAAAGATACATTCAAACTCACAAAACGTGCTCAACTCGGCCTGAAAATGCATTTAAAGCAATAAAAACTCAAATTGAGTGTCACGCCTAAACCAAAGGACTTATGCACACACTTCAACATGTATTTTGTTCAGGATGACCTCCTGAAGCCCATATGAGCATTAATTTGACTACACAACTCATTCCTATGAAGATACATTCAAACTCACAAAACGTGCTCAGCTCGGGCTGAAAATGCATTTAAAGCAATAAAAACTCAAATTGAGTGTCACGCCTAAACCAAAGGACTTATGCGCACACTTCAACGTGTATTTTGTTCAGGATGACCACCTGACGCCTAAATGAGCATTAATTTGACCACACAACTCATTCCTATGAAGATACATTCAAACTCACAAAACATGCTCAACTCGGGCTGAAAATGCATTTAAAGCAATAAAAACTCAAATTGAGTGTCACGCCTAAACCAAAGGACTTATGCTCACACTTTAACATGTATTTAGTTCAGGATGACCACCTGAAGCCTAAATGAGCATTAATTTGACTACACAACTCATTCCTATGAAGATACATTCAAACTCACAAAACGTGCTCAGCTCGGGCTGAAAATGCATTTAAAGCAATAAAACCTCAAATTGAGTGTCACACCTAAACCAAAGGACTTATGCACACACTTCAACATGTATTTTGTTCAGGATGACCTCCTGAAGCCCATATGAGCATTAATTTGACTACACAACTCATTCCTATAAAGATACATTCAAACTCACAAAACGTGCTCAGCTCGGGCTGAAAATGCATTTAAAGCAATAAAAACTCAAATTGAGTGTCACGCCTAAACCAAAGGACTTATGCACACACTTCAACATGTATTTAGTTCAGGATGACCACCTGAAGCCTAAATGAGCATTAATTTGACCACACAACTCATTCCTATGAAGATACATTCAAACTCACAAAACGTGCTCAACTCGGGCTGAAAATGCATTTTAAGCAATAAAAACTCAAATTGAGTGTCACGCCTAAACCAAAGGACTTATGCACACACTTCAACATGTATTTTGTTCAGGATGACCTCCTGAAGCCCATATGAGCATTAATTTGACTACACAACTCATTCCTATGAAGATACATTCAAACTCACAAAACGTGCTCAGCTCGGGCTGAAAATGCATTTAAAGCAATAAAAACTCAAATTGAGTGTCACGCCTAAACCAAAGGACTTATGCACACACTTCAACATGTATTTTTTTCAGGATGACCACCTGACGCCTAAATGAGCATTAATTTGACCACACAACTCATTCCTATGAAGATACATTCAAACTCACAAAACGTGCTCAACTCGGGCTGAAAATGCATTTAAAGCAATAAAAACTCAAATTGAGTGTCACGCCTAAACCAAAGGACTTATGCTCACACTTCAACATGTATTTAGTTCAGGATGACCACCTGAAGCCTAAATGAGCATTAATTTGACTACACAACTCATTCCTATGAAGATACATTGAAACTCACAAAACGTGCTCAGCTCGGGCTGAAAATGCATTTAAAGCAATAAAAACTCAAATTGAGTGTCACACCTAAACCAAAGGACTTATGCACACACTTCAACATGTATTTTGTTCAGGATGACCTCCTGAAGCCCATATGAGCATTAATTTGACTACACAACTCATTCCTATAAAGATACATTCAAACTCACAAAACGTGCTCAGCTCGGGCTGAAAATGCATTTAAAGCAATAAAAACTCAAATTGAGTGTCACACCTAAACCAAAGGACTTATGCACACACTTCAACATGTATTTAGTTCAGGATGACCACCTGAAGCCTAAATGAGCATTAATTTGACCACACAACTCATTCCTATGAAGATACATTCAAACTCACAAAACGCGCTCAGCTCGGGCTGAAAATGCATTTAAAGCAATAAAAACTCAAATTTAGTGTCACACCTAAACCAAAGGACTTATGCACACACTTCAACATGTATTTAGTTCAGGATGACATCCTGAAGCCCATATGAGCATTAATTTGACTACACAACTCATTCCTATGAAGATACATTCAAAGTCAGGAAGCGCGCTCAGCTCGGGCTGAAAATGCATTTAATTTCAAGCAATAAAAACTCAAATTGAGTGTCACGCCTAAACCAAAGGACTCATGCACACACTTCAACATGTATTTTGTTCACGATGACCACCTGAAGCCTAAATGAGCATTAATTTGACCACACAACTCATTCCTATGAAGATACATTCAAACACACAAAACGTGCTCAGCTCGGCCTGAAAATGCATTTAAAGGAATAAAAACTCAAATTGAGTGTCACGCCTAAACCAAAGGACTTATGCACACACTTCAACATGTATTTTGTTCAGGATGACCACCTGACGCCTAAATGAGCATTAATTTGACCACACAACTCATTCCTATGAAGATACATTCAAACTCACAAAACGTGCTCAGCTCGGGCTGAAAATGCTTTTAAAGCAATAAAAACTCAAATTGAGTGTCACGCCTAAACCAAAGGACTTATGCACACACTTCAACATGTATTTTGTTCAGGATGACCTCCTGAAGCCTAAATCAGCAATAATTTGACCACACAACTCATTCCTATGAAGATACATTCAAAGTCAGAAAGCGCGCTCAGCTCGGGCTGAAAATGCATTTAATTTAAAGCAATAAAAACTCAAATTGAGTGTCACGCCTAAACCAAAGGACGTATGCACACACTTCAACATGTATTTAGTTCAGGATGACCACCTGAAGCCTAAATGAGCATTAATTTGACCACACAACTCATTCCTATGAAGATACATTCAAACTCACAAAACGTGCTCAGCTTGGGCTGAAAATGCATTTAAAGCAATAAAAACTCAAATTGAGTGTCACACCTAAACCAAGGGACTTATGCACACACTTCAACATGTATTTTGTTCAGGATGACCTCCTGAAGCCCATATGAGCATTAATTTGACTACACAACTCATTCCTATGAAGATACATTCAAACTCACAAAACGTGCTCAGCTCGGGCTGAAAATGCATTTAAAGCAATAAAAACTCAAATTGAGTGTCACGCCTAAACCAAAGGACTTATGCACACACTTCAACATGTATTTAGTTCAGGATGACCACCTGAAGCCTAAAGGAGCATTAATTTGACCACACAACTCATTCTATGAAGATACATTCAAACTCACAAAACGTGCTCAGCTCGGGCTGAAAATGCATTTAAAGCAATAAAAACTCAAATTGAGTGTCACGCCTAAACCAAAGGACTTATGCACACACTTCAACATGTATTTTGTTCAGGATGACCACCTGAAGCCTAAATGAGCATTAATTTGACCACACAACTCATTCCTATGAAGATACATTCAAACTCACAAAACGTGCTCAACTCGGGCTGAAAATGCATTTAAAGCAATAAAAACTCAAATTGAGTGTCACGCCTAAACCAAAGGACTTATGCACACACTTCAACATGTATTTAGTTCAGGATGACCACCTGAAGCCTAAATGAGCATTAATTTGACCACACAACTCATTCCTATGAAGATACATTCAAACTCACAAAACGTGCTCAACTCGGGCTGAAAATGCATTTAAAGCAATAAAAGCTCAAATTGAGTGTCACACCTAAACCAAAGGACTTATGCACACACTTCAACATGTATTTTGTTCAGGATGACCTCCTGAAGCCTAAATGAGCATTAATTTGACCACACAACTCATTCCTATGAAGATACATTCAAACTCACAAAACGTGCTCAGCTCGGGCTGAAAATGCATTTAAAGCAATAAAAACTCAAATTGAGTGTCACACCTAAACCAAAGGACTTATGCACACACTTCAACATGTATTTAGTTCAGGATGACCACCTGAAGCCTAAATGAGCATTAATTTGACCACACAACTCATTCCTATGAAGATACATTCAAACTCACAAAACATGCTCAGCTCGGGCTGAAAATGCATTTAAAGCAATAAAAACTCAAATTGAATGTCACGCCTAAACCAAAGGACTTATGCACACACTTCAACATGTACTTAGTTCAGGATGTCCTCCTGAAGCCTAAATGAGCATTAATTTGACCACACAACTCATTCCTATGAAGATACATTCAAACTCACAAAACGTGCTCAGCTCGGGCTGAAAATGCATTTAAAGCAATAAAAACTCAAATTGAGTCTCACGCCTAAACCAAGGGACTTATGCACACACTTCAACATGTATTTTGTTCAGGATGACCACCTGAAGCCTAAATGAGCATTAATTTGACCACACAACTCATTCCTATGAAGATACATTCAAACTCACAAAACGTGCTCAGCTTGGGCTGAAAATGCATTTAAAGCAATAAAAACTCAAATTGAGTGTCACGCCTAAACCAAGGGACTTATGCACACACTTCAACATGTATTTTGTTCAGGATGACCTCCTGAAGCCCATATGAGCATTAATTTGACTACACAACTCATTCCTATGAAGATACATTCAAACTCACAAAACGTGCTCAGCTCGGGCTGAAAATGCATTTAAAGCAATAAAAACTCAAATTGAGTGTCAAGCCTAAACCAAAGGACTTATGCACACACTTCAACATGTATTTAGTTCAGGATGACCACCTGAAGCCTAAATGAGCATTAATTTGACCACACAACTCATTCCTATGAAGATACATTCAAACTCACAAAACGTGCTCAGCTCGGGCTGAAAATGCATTTAAAGCAATAAAAACTCAAATTGAGTCTCACGCCTAAACCAAAGGACTTATGCACACACTTCAACATGTATTTTGTTCAGGATGACCTCCTGAAGCCCATATGAGCATTAATTTGACTACACAACTCATTCCTATGAAGATACATTCAAACTCATAAAACGTGCTCAGCTCGGGCTGAAAATGCATTTAAAGTAATAAAAACTCAAATTGAGTGTCACGCCTAAACCAAAGGACTTATGCACACACTTCAACATGTATTTTGTTCAGGATGACCTCCTGAAGCCCATATGAGCATTAATTTGACTACACAACTCATTCCTATGAAGATACATTCAAACTCACAAAGCGCGCTCAGCTCGGGCTGAAAATGCATTTAAAGCAATAAAAACTCAAATTGAGTGTCACGCCTAAACCAAAGGAATTATGCACACACTTCAACATGTATTTAGTTCAGGATGACCACCTGAAGCCTAAATGAGCATTAATTTGACCACACAACTCATTCCTATGAAGATACATTCAAACTCACAAAACGTGCTCAGCTCGGGCTGAAAATGCATTTAAAGCAATAAAAACTCAAATTGAGTGTCACGCCTAAACCAAGGGACTTATGCACACACTTCAACATGTATTTTGTTCAGGATGACCTCCTGAAGCCCATATGAGCATTAATTTGACTACACAACTCATTCCTATGAAGATACATTCAAACTCACAAAACGTGCTCAGCTCGGGCTGAAAATGCATTTAAAGCAATAAAAACTCAAATTGAGTGTCACGCCTAAACCAAAGGACTTATGCACACACTTCAACATGTATTTAGTTCAGGATGACCACCTGAAGCCTAAATGAGCATTAATTTGACCACACAACTCATTCCTATGAAGATACATTCAAACTCACAAAACGTGCTCACCTCGGGCTGAAAATGCATTTAAAGCAATAAAAACTCAAATTGAGTGTCACGCCTAAACCAAAGGACTTATGCACACACTTCAACATGTATTTTGTTCAGGATGACCTCCTGAAGCCCATATGAGCATTAATTTGACCACACAACTCATTCCTATGAAGATACATTCAAACACACAAAACGTGCTCAGCTCGGCCTGAAAATGCATTTAAAGCAATAAAAACTCAAATTGAGTGTCACGCCTAAACCAAAGGACTTATGCACACACTTCAACATGTATTTTGTTCAGGACGACCACCTGACGCCTAAATGAGCATTAATTTGACCACACAACTCATTCCTATGAAGATACATTCAAACTCACAAAACGTGCCCAGCTCGGGCTGAAAATGCATTTAAAGCAATAAAAACTCAAATTGAGTGTCACGCCTAAACCAAAGGACTTATGCACACACTTCAACATGTATTTAGTTCAGGATGACCACCTGAAGCCTAAATGAGCATTAATTTGACCACACAACTCATTCCTATGAAGATACATTCAAACTCACAAAACGTGCTCAGCTCGGGCTGAAAATGCATTTAAAGCAATAAAAACTCAAATTGACTGTCACACCTAAACCAAAGGACTTATGCACACACTTCAACATGTATTTTGTTCAGGATGACCTCCTGAAGCCCATATGAGCATTAATTTGACTACACAACTTATTCCTATGAAGATACATTCAAACTCACAAAACGTGCTCAGCTCGGGCTGAAAATGCATTTAAAGCAATAAAAACTCAAATTGAGTGTCACGCCTAAACCAAAGGACTTATGCACACACTTCAACATGTATTTTGTTCAGGATGACCTCCTGAAGCCCATATGAGCATTAATTTGACTACACAACTCATTCCTATGAAGATACATTCAAACTCACAAAACGTGCTCAGCTCGGGCTGAAAATGCATTTAAAGCAATAAAAACTCAAATTGAGTGTCACGCCTAAACCAAAGGACTTATGCACACACTTCAACATGTATTTTGTTCAGGATGACCTCCTGAAGCCTAAATCAGCAATAATTTGACCACACAACTCATTCCTATGAAGATACATTCAAAGTCAGAAAGCGCGCTCAGCTCGGGCTGAAAATGCATTTAATTTAAAGCAATAAAAACTCAAATTGAGTGTCACGCCTAAACCAAAGGACGTATGCACACACTTCAACATGTATTTAGTTCAGGATGACCACCTGAAGCCTAAATGAGCATTAATTTGACCACACAACTCATTCCTATGAAGATACATTCAAACTCACAAAACGTGCTCAGCTTGGGCTGAAAATGCATTTAAAGCAATAAAAACTCAAATTGAGTGTCACACCTAAACCAAGGGACTTATGCACACACTTCAACATGTATTTTGTTCAGGATGACCTCCTGAAGCCCATATGAGCATTAATTTGACTACACAACTCATTCCTATGAAGATACATTCAAACTCACAAAACGTGCTCAGCTCGGGCTGAAAATGCATTTAAAGCAATAAAAACTCAAATTGAGTGTCACGCCTAAACCAAAGGACTTATGCACACACTTCAACATGTATTTAGTTCAGGATGACCACCTGAAGCCTAAAGGAGCATTAATTTGACCACACAACTCATTCTATGAAGATACATTCAAACTCACAAAACGTGCTCAGCTCGGGCTGAAAATGCATTTAAAGCAATAAAAACTCAAATTGAGTGTCACGCCTAAACCAAAGGACTTATGCACACACTTCAACATGTATTTTGTTCAGGATGACCACCTGAAGCCTAAATGAGCATTAATTTGACCACACAACTCATTCCTATGAAGATACATTCAAACTCACAAAACGTGCTCAACTCGGGCTGAAAATGCATTTAAAGCAATAAAAACTCAAATTGAGTGTCACGCCTAAACCAAAGGACTTATGCACACACTTCAACATGTATTTAGTTCAGGATGACCACCTGAAGCCTAAATGAGCATTAATTTGACCACACAACTCATTCCTATGAAGATACATTCAAACTCACAAAACGTGCTCAACTCGGGCTGAAAATGCATTTAAAGCAATAAAAGCTCAAATTGAGTGTCACACCTAAACCAAAGGACTTATGCACACACTTCAACATGTATTTTGTTCAGGATGACCTCCTGAAGCCTAAATGAGCATTAATTTGACCACACAACTCATTCCTATGAAGATACATTCAAACTCACAAAACGTGCTCAGCTCGGGCTGAAAATGCATTTAAAGCAATAAAAACTCAAATTGAGTGTCACACCTAAACCAAAGGACTTATGCACACACTTCAACATGTATTTAGTTCAGGATGACCACCTGAAGCCTAAATGAGCATTAATTTGACCACACAACTCATTCCTATGAAGATACATTCAAACTCACAAAACATGCTCAGCTCGGGCTGAAAATGCATTTAAAGCAATAAAAACTCAAATTGAATGTCACGCCTAAACCAAAGGACTTATGCACACACTTCAACATGTACTTAGTTCAGGATGTCCTCCTGAAGCCTAAATGAGCATTAATTTGACCACACAACTCATTCCTATGAAGATACATTCAAACTCACAAAACGTGCTCAGCTCGGGCTGAAAATGCATTTAAAGCAATAAAAACTCAAATTGAGTCTCACGCCTAAACCAAGGGACTTATGCACACACTTCAACATGTATTTTGTTCAGGATGACCACCTGAAGCCTAAATGAGCATTAATTTGACCACACAACTCATTCCTATGAAGATACATTCAAACTCACAAAACGTGCTCAGCTTGGGCTGAAAATGCATTTAAAGCAATAAAAACTCAAATTGAGTGTCACGCCTAAACCAAGGGACTTATGCACACACTTCAACATGTATTTTGTTCAGGATGACCTCCTGAAGCCCATATGAGCATTAATTTGACTACACAACTCATTCCTATGAAGATACATTCAAACTCACAAAACGTGCTCAGCTCGGGCTGAAAATGCATTTAAAGCAATAAAAACTCAAATTGAGTGTCAAGCCTAAACCAAAGGACTTATGCACACACTTCAACATGTATTTAGTTCAGGATGACCACCTGAAGCCTAAATGAGCATTAATTTGACCACACAACTCATTCCTATGAAGATACATTCAAACTCACAAAACGTGCTCAGCTCGGGCTGAAAATGCATTTAAAGCAATAAAAACTCAAATTGAGTCTCACGCCTAAACCAAAGGACTTATGCACACACTTCAACATGTATTTTGTTCAGGATGACCTCCTGAAGCCCATATGAGCATTAATTTGACTACACAACTCATTCCTATGAAGATACATTCAAACTCATAAAACGTGCTCAGCTCGGGCTGAAAATGCATTTAAAGTAATAAAAACTCAAATTGAGTGTCACGCCTAAACCAAAGGACTTATGCACACACTTCAACATGTATTTTGTTCAGGATGACCTCCTGAAGCCCATATGAGCATTAATTTGACTACACAACTCATTCCTATGAAGATACATTCAAACTCACAAAGCGCGCTCAGCTCGGGCTGAAAATGCATTTAAAGCAATAAAAACTCAAATTGAGTGTCACGCCTAAACCAAAGGAATTATGCACACACTTCAACATGTATTTAGTTCAGGATGACCACCTGAAGCCTAAATGAGCATTAATTTGACCACACAACTCATTCCTATGAAGATACATTCAAACTCACAAAACGTGCTCAGCTCGGGCTGAAAATGCATTTAAAGCAATAAAAACTCAAATTGAGTGTCACGCCTAAACCAAGGGACTTATGCACACACTTCAACATGTATTTTGTTCAGGATGACCTCCTGAAGCCCATATGAGCATTAATTTGACTACACAACTCATTCCTATGAAGATACATTCAAACTCACAAAACGTGCTCAGCTCGGGCTGAAAATGCATTTAAAGCAATAAAAACTCAAATTGAGTGTCACGCCTAAACCAAAGGACTTATGCACACACTTCAACATGTATTTAGTTCAGGATGACCACCTGAAGCCTAAATGAGCATTAATTTGACCACACAACTCATTCCTATGAAGATACATTCAAACTCACAAAACGTGCTCACCTCGGGCTGAAAATGCATTTAAAGCAATAAAAACTCAAATTGAGTGTCACGCCTAAACCAAAGGACTTATGCACACACTTCAACATGTATTTTGTTCAGGATGACCTCCTGAAGCCCATATGAGCATTAATTTGACCACACAACTCATTCCTATGAAGATACATTCAAACACACAAAACGTGCTCAGCTCGGCCTGAAAATGCATTTAAAGCAATAAAAACTCAAATTGAGTGTCACGCCTAAACCAAAGGACTTATGCACACACTTCAACATGTATTTTGTTCAGGACGACCACCTGACGCCTAAATGAGCATTAATTTGACCACACAACTCATTCCTATGAAGATACATTCAAACTCACAAAACGTGCCCAGCTCGGGCTGAAAATGCATTTAAAGCAATAAAAACTCAAATTGAGTGTCACGCCTAAACCAAAGGACTTATGCACACACTTCAACATGTATTTAGTTCAGGATGACCACCTGAAGCCTAAATGAGCATTAATTTGACCACACAACTCATTCCTATGAAGATACATTCAAACTCACAAAACGTGCTCAGCTCGGGCTGAAAATGCATTTAAAGCAATAAAAACTCAAATTGACTGTCACACCTAAACCAAAGGACTTATGCACACATTTCAACATGTATTTTGTTCAGGATGACCTCCTGAAGCCCATATGAGCATTAATTTGACTACACAACTTATTCCTATGAAGATACATTCAAACTCACAAAACGTGCTCAGCTCGGGCTGAAAATGCATTTAAAGCAATAAAAACTCAAATTGAGTGTCACGCCTAAACCAAAGGACTTATGCACACACTTCAACATGTATTTTGTTCAGGATGACTTCCTGAAGCCCATATGAGCATTAATTTGACTACACAACTCATTCCTATGAAGATACATTCAAACTCACAAAACGTGCTCAGCTCGGGCTGAAAATGCATTTAAAGCAATAAAAACTCAAATTGAGTGTCACGCCTAAACCAAAGGACTTATGCACACACTTCAACATGTATTTAGTTCAGGATGACCACCTGAAGCCTAAATGAGCATTAATTTGACCACACAACTCATTCCTATGAAGATACATTCAAACTCACAAAACGTGCTCAACTCGGGCTGAAAATGCATTTAAAGCAATAAAAACTCAAATTGAGTGTCACGCCTAAACCAAAGGATTTATGCACACACTTCAACATGTATTTTGTTCAGGATGACCTCCTGAAGCCCATATGAGCATTAATTTGACTACACAACTCATTCCTATGAAGATACATTCAAACTCACAAAACGTGCTCAGCTCGGGCTGAAAATGCATTTAAAGCAATAAAAACTCAAATTGAGTGTCACGCCTAAACCAAAGGACTTATGCAAACACTTCAACATGTATTTAGTTCAGGATGACCACCTGAAGCCTAAATGAGCATTAATTTGACCACACAACTCATTCCTATGAAGATACATTCAAACTCACAAAACGTGCTCAGCTCGGGCTGAAAATGCATTTAAAGCAATAAAAACTCAAATTGAGCGTCACACCTAAACCAAAGGACTTATGCACACACTTCAACATGTATTTTGTTCAGGATGACCTCCTGAAGCCTAAATAAGCATTAATTTGACTACACAACTCATTCCTATGAAGATACATTCAAACTCAGAAAACGCGCTCAGCTCGGGCTGAAAATGCATTTAAAGCAATAAAAACTCAAATTGAGTGTCACACCTAAACCAAAGGACTTATTCACACACTCCAACGTGTATTTTGTTCAGGATGACCTCCTGAAGCCCAAATAAGCATTAATTTGACTACACAACTTATTCCTATGAAGATACATTCAAAATCACAAAACGTGCTCAGCTCGGGCTGAAAATGCATTTAGAGCAATAAAAACTCAAATTGAGTGTCAC
This sequence comes from Hippocampus guttulatus, assembly GCF_054856545.1. Classification (NCBI taxonomy): domain Eukaryota; kingdom Metazoa; phylum Chordata; class Actinopteri; order Syngnathiformes; family Syngnathidae; genus Hippocampus; species Hippocampus guttulatus. The sequence continues at coordinate 556,948 of NC_141271.1, forward strand.
GCCTAAACCAAAGGACTTATGCACACACTTCAACATGTATTTTGTTCAGGATGACCTCCTGAAGCCTAAATAAGCATTAATTTGACCACACAACTCATTCCTATGAAGATACATTCAAACTCACAAAACGCGCTCAGCTCGGGCTGAAAATGCATTTAAAGCAATAAAAACTCAAATTTAGTGTCACACCTAAACCAAAGGACTCATGCACACACTTCAACATGTATTTTGTTCAGGATGACCTCCTGAAGCCCATATGAGCATTAATTTGACTACACAACTCATTCCTATGAAGATACATTCAAACTCACAAAACGTGCTCAGCTCGGGCTGAAAATGCATTTAAAGCAATAAAAACTCAAATTGAGTGTCACGCCTAAACCAAAGGACTTATGCACACACTTCAACATGTATTTAGTTCAGGATGACCACCTGAAGCCTAAATGAGCATTAATTTGACCACACAACTCATTCCTATGAAGATACATTCAAACTCACAAAACGTGCTCAACTCGGGCTGAAAATGCATTTAAAGCAATAAAAACTCAAATTGAGTGTCACGCCTAAACCAAAGGACTTATGCACACACTTCAACATGTATTTAGTTCAGGATGACCACCTGAAGCCTAAATGAGCATTAATTTGACCACACAACTCATTCCTATGAAGATACATTCAAACTCACAAAACGTGCTCAGCTCGGGCTGAAAATGCATTTAAAGCAATAAAAACTCAAATTGAGCGTCACACCTAAACCAAAGGACTTATGCACACACTTCAACATGTATTTTGTTCAGGATGACCTCCTGAAGCCTAAATAAGCATTAATTTGACCACACAACTCATTCCTATGAAGATACATTCAAACTCAGAAAACGCGCTCAGCTCGGGCTGAAAATGCATTTAAAGCAATAAAAACTCAAATTGAGTGTCACACCTAAACCAAAGGACTTATGCACACACTTCAACATGTATTTAGTTCAGGATGACCACCTGAAGCCTAAATGAGCATTAATTTGACCACACATCTCATTCCTATGAAGATACATTCAAACTAACAAAACATGCTCAGCTCGGGCTGAAAATGCATTTAAAGCAATAAAAACTCAAATTGAATGTCACGCCTAAACCAAAGGACTTATGCACACACTTCAACATGTATTTTGTTCAGGACGACCACCTGAAGCCTACATGAGCATTAATTTGACCACACAACTCATTCTATGAAGATACATTCAAACTCACAAAACGTGCTCAGCTCGGGCTGAAAATGCATTTAAAGCAATAAAAACTCAAATTGAGTGTCACACCTAAACCAAAGGACTTTTGCACACACTTCAACATGTATTTGTTCAGGATGACCTCCTGAAGCCCATATGAGCATTAATTTGACCACACAACTCATTCCTATGAAGATACATTCAAACTCACAAAACGTGCTCAGCTCGGGCTGAAAATGCATTTAAAGCAATAAAAACTCAAATTGAGTGTCACGCCTAAACCAAAGGACTTATGCACACACTTCAACATGTATTTTGTTCAGGATGACCACCTGACGCCTAAATGAGCATTAATTTGACCACACAACTCATTCCTATGAAGATACATTCAAACTCACAAAACTGGCTCAGCTCGGGCTGAAAATGCATTTAAAGCAATAAAAACTCAAATTGAGTGTCACGCCTAAACCAAAGGACTTATGCACACACTTCAACATGTATTTTGTTCAGGATGACCTCCTGAAGCCTAAATCAGCAATAATTTGACCACACAACTCATTCCTATGAAGATACATTCAAAGTCAGAAAGCGCGCTCAGCTCGGGCTGAAAATGCATTTAATTTAAAGCAATAAAAACTCAAATTGAGTGTCACACCTAAACCTAAGGACTTATGCACACACTTCAACATGTATTTTGTTCAGGATGACCTCCTGAAGCCCATATGAGCATTAATTTGACTACACAACTCATTCCTATGAAGATACATTCAAACACACAAAACGTGCTCAGCTCGGCCTGAAAATGCATTTAAAGCAATAAAAACTCAAATTGAGTGTCACACCTAAACCAAAGGAATTATGCACACACTTCAACATGTATTTAGTTCAGGATGACCACCTGAAGCCTAAATGAGCATTAATTTGACCACACAACTCATTCCTATGAAAATACATTCAAACTCACAAAACGTGCTCAGCTCGGGCTGAAAATGCATTTAAAGCAATAAAAACTCAAATTGAGTGTCACGCCCAAACCAAAGGAATTATGCACACACTTCAACATGTATTTTGTTCAGGATGACCACCTGAAGCCTAAATGAGCATTAATTTGACCACACAACTCATTCCTATGAAGATACATTCAAACTCACAAAACGTGCTCAACTCGGGCTGAAAATGCATTTAAAGCAATAAAAACTCAAATTGAGTGTCACGCCTAAACCAAAGGACTTATGCACACACTTCAACATGTATTTTGTTCAGGATGACCTCCTGAAGCCCATATGAGCATTAATTTGACCACACAACTCATTCCTATGAAGATACATTCAAACACACAAAACGTGCTCAGCTCGGGCTGAAAATGCATTTAAAGCAATAAAAACTCAAATTGAGTGTCACGCCCAAACCAAAGGAATTATGCACACACTTCAACATGTATTTTGTTCAGGATGACCACCTGAAGCCTAAATGAGCATTAATTTGACCACACAACTCATTCCTATGAAGATACATTCAAACTCACAAAACGTGCTCAACTCGGGCTGAAAATGCATTTAAAGCAATAAAAACTCAAATTGAGTGTCACACCTAAACCTAAGGACTTATGCACACACTTCAACATGTATTTTGTTCAGGATGACCTCCTGAAGCCCATATGAGCATTAATTTGACTACACAACTCATTCCTATGAAGATACATTCAAACACACAAAACGTGCTCAGCTCGGCCTGAAAATGCATTTAAAGCAATAAAAACTCAAATTGAGTGTCACACCTAAACCAAAGGAATTATGCACACACTTCAACATGTATTTAGTTCAGGATGACCACCTGAAGCCTAAATGAGCATTAATTTGACCACACAACTCATTCCTATGAAAATACATTCAAACTCACAAAACGTGCTCAGCTCGGGCTGAAAATGCATTTAAAGCAATAAAAACTCAAATTGAGTGTCACGCCCAAACCAAAGGAATTATGCACACACTTCAACATGTATTTTGTTCAGGATGACCACCTGAAGCCTAAATGAGCATTAATTTGACCACACAACTCATTCCTATGAAGATACATTCAAACTCACAAAACGTGCTCAACTCGGGCTGAAAATGCATTTAAAGCAATAAAAACTCAAATTGAGTGTCACGCCTAAACCAAAGGACTTATGCACACACTTCAACATGTATTTTGTTCAGGATGACCTCCTGAAGCCCATATGAGCATTAATTTGACCACACAACTCATTCCTATGAAGATACATTCAAACACACAAAACGTGCTCAGCTCGGCCTGAAAATGCATTTAAAGGAATAAAAACTCAAATTGAGTGTCACGCCTAAACCAAAGGACTTATGCACACACTTCAACATGTATTTTGTTCAGGATGACCACCTGACGCCTAAATGAGCATTAATTTGACCACACAACTCATTCCTATGAAGATACATTCAAACTCACAAAACGTGCTCAGCTCGGGCTGAAAATGCTTTTAAAGCAATAAAAACTCAAATTGAGTGTCACGCCTAAACCAAAGGACTTATGCACACACTTCAACATGTATTTTGTTCAGGATGACCTCCTGAAGCCTAAATCAGCAATAATTTGACCACACAACTCATTCCTATGAAGATACATTCAAAGTCAGAAAGCGCGCTCAGCTCGGGCTGAAAATGCATTTAATTTAAAGCAATAAAAACTCAAATTGAGTGTCACGCCTAAACCAAAGGACGTATGCACACACTTCAACATGTATTTAGTTCAGGATGACCACCTGAAGCCTAAATGAGCATTAATTTGACCACACAACTCATTCCTATGAAGATACATTCAAACTCACAAAACGTGCTCAGCTTGGGCTGAAAATGCATTTAAAGCAATAAAAACTCAAATTGAGTGTCACACCTAAACCAAGGGACTTATGCACACACTTCAACATGTATTTTGTTCAGGATGACCTCCTGAAGCCCATATGAGCATTAATTTGACTACACAACTCATTCCTATGAAGATACATTCAAACTCACAAAACGTGCTCAGCTCGGGCTGAAAATGCATTTAAAGCAATAAAAACTCAAATTGAGTGTCACGCCTAAACCAAAGGACTTATGCACACACTTCAACATGTATTTAGTTCAGGATGACCACCTGAAGCCTAAAGGAGCATTAATTTGACCACACAACTCATTCTATGAAGATACATTCAAACTCACAAAACGTGCTCAGCTCGGGCTGAAAATGCATTTAAAGCAATAAAAACTCAAATTGAGTGTCACGCCTAAACCAAAGGACTTATGCACACACTTCAACATGTATTTTGTTCAGGATGACCACCTGAAGCCTAAATGAGCATTAATTTGACCACACAACTCATTCCTATGAAGATACATTCAAACTCACAAAACGTGCTCAACTCGGGCTGAAAATGCATTTAAAGCAATAAAAACTCAAATTGAGTGTCACGCCTAAACCAAAGGACTTATGCACACACTTCAACATGTATTTAGTTCAGGATGACCACCTGAAGCCTAAATGAGCATTAATTTGACCACACAACTCATTCCTATGAAGATACATTCAAACTCACAAAACGTGCTCAACTCGGGCTGAAAATGCATTTAAAGCAATAAAAGCTCAAATTGAGTGTCACACCTAAACCAAAGGACTTATGCACACACTTCAACATGTATTTTGTTCAGGATGACCTCCTGAAGCCTAAATGAGCATTAATTTGACCACACAACTCATTCCTATGAAGATACATTCAAACTCACAAAACGTGCTCAGCTCGGGCTGAAAATGCATTTAAAGCAATAAAAACTCAAATTGAGTGTCACACCTAAACCAAAGGACTTATGCACACACTTCAACATGTATTTAGTTCAGGATGACCACCTGAAGCCTAAATGAGCATTAATTTGACCACACAACTCATTCCTATGAAGATACATTCAAACTCACAAAACATGCTCAGCTCGGGCTGAAAATGCATTTAAAGCAATAAAAACTCAAATTGAATGTCACGCCTAAACCAAAGGACTTATGCACACACTTCAACATGTACTTAGTTCAGGATGTCCTCCTGAAGCCTAAATGAGCATTAATTTGACCACACAACTCATTCCTATGAAGATACATTCAAACTCACAAAACGTGCTCAGCTCGGGCTGAAAATGCATTTAAAGCAATAAAAACTCAAATTGAGTCTCACGCCTAAACCAAGGGACTTATGCACACACTTCAACATGTATTTTGTTCAGGATGACCACCTGAAGCCTAAATGAGCATTAATTTGACCACACAACTCATTCCTATGAAGATACATTCAAACTCACAAAACGTGCTCAGCTTGGGCTGAAAATGCATTTAAAGCAATAAAAACTCAAATTGAGTGTCACGCCTAAACCAAGGGACTTATGCACACACTTCAACATGTATTTTGTTCAGGATGACCTCCTGAAGCCCATATGAGCATTAATTTGACTACACAACTCATTCCTATGAAGATACATTCAAACTCACAAAACGTGCTCAGCTCGGGCTGAAAATGCATTTAAAGCAATAAAAACTCAAATTGAGTGTCAAGCCTAAACCAAAGGACTTATGCACACACTTCAACATGTATTTAGTTCAGGATGACCACCTGAAGCCTAAATGAGCATTAATTTGACCACACAACTCATTCCTATGAAGATACATTCAAACTCACAAAACGTGCTCAGCTCGGGCTGAAAATGCATTTAAAGCAATAAAAACTCAAATTGAGTCTCACGCCTAAACCAAAGGACTTATGCACACACTTCAACATGTATTTTGTTCAGGATGACCTCCTGAAGCCCATATGAGCATTAATTTGACTACACAACTCATTCCTATGAAGATACATTCAAACTCATAAAACGTGCTCAGCTCGGGCTGAAAATGCATTTAAAGTAATAAAAACTCAAATTGAGTGTCACGCCTAAACCAAAGGACTTATGCACACACTTCAACATGTATTTTGTTCAGGATGACCTCCTGAAGCCCATATGAGCATTAATTTGACTACACAACTCATTCCTATGAAGATACATTCAAACTCACAAAGCGCGCTCAGCTCGGGCTGAAAATGCATTTAAAGCAATAAAAACTCAAATTGAGTGTCACGCCTAAACCAAAGGAATTATGCACACACTTCAACATGTATTTAGTTCAGGATGACCACCTGAAGCCTAAATGAGCATTAATTTGACCACACAACTCATTCCTATGAAGATACATTCAAACTCACAAAACGTGCTCAGCTCGGGCTGAAAATGCATTTAAAGCAATAAAAACTCAAATTGAGTGTCACGCCTAAACCAAGGGACTTATGCACACACTTCAACATGTATTTTGTTCAGGATGACCTCCTGAAGCCCATATGAGCATTAATTTGACTACACAACTCATTCCTATGAAGATACATTCAAACTCACAAAACGTGCTCAGCTCGGGCTGAAAATGCATTTAAAGCAATAAAAACTCAAATTGAGTGTCACGCCTAAACCAAAGGACTTATGCACACACTTGAACATGTATTTAGTTCAGGATGACCACCTGAAGCCTAAATGAGCATTAATTTGACCACACAACTCATTCCTATGAAGATACATTCAAACTCACAAAACGTGCTCACCTCGGGCTGAAAATGCATTTAAAGCAATAAAAACTCAAATTGAGTGTCACGCCTAAACCAAAGGACTTATGCACACACTTCAACATGTATTTTGTTCAGGATGACCTCCTGAAGCCCATATGAGCATTAATTTGACCACACAACTCATTCCTATGAAGATACATTCAAACACACAAAACGTGCTCAGCTCGGCCTGAAAATGCATTTAAAGCAATAAAAACTCAAATTGAGTGTCACGCCTAAACCAAAGGACTTATGCACACACTTCAACATGTATTTTGTTCAGGACGACCACCTGACGCCTAAATGAGCATTAATTTGACCACACAACTCATTCCTATGAAGATACATTCAAACTCACAAAACGTGCCCAGCTCGGGCTGAAAATGCATTTAAAGCAATAAAAACTCAAATTGAGTGTCACGCCTAAACCAAAGGACTTATGCACACACTTCAACATGTATTTAGTTCAGGATGACCACCTGAAGCCTAAATGAGCATTAATTTGACCACACAACTCATTCCTATGAAGATACATTCAAACTCACAAAACGTGCTCAGCTCGGGCTGAAAATGCATTTAAAGCAATAAAAACTCAAATTGACTGTCACACCTAAACCAAAGGACTTATGCACACACTTCAACATGTATTTTGTTCAGGATGACCTCCTGAAGCCCATATGAGCATTAATTTGACTACACAACTTATTCCTATGAAGATACATTCAAACTCACAAAACGTGCTCAGCTCGGGCTGAAAATGCATTTAAAGCAATAAAAACTCAAATTGAGTGTCACGCCTAAACCAAAGGACTTATGCACACACTTCAACATGTATTTTGTTCAGGATGACCTCCTGAAGCCCATATGAGCATTAATTTGACTACACAACTCATTCCTATGAAGATACATTCAAACTCACAAAACGTGCTCAGCTCGGGCTGAAAATGCATTTAAAGCAATAAAAACTCAAATTGAGTGTCACGCCTAAACCAAAGGACTTATGCACACACTTCAACATGTATTTTGTTCAGGATGACTTCCTGAAGCCCATATGAGCATTAATTTGACTACACAACTCATTCCTATGAAGATACATTCAAACTCACAAAACGTGCTCAGCTCGGGCTGAAAATGCATTTAAAGCAATAAAAACTCAAATTGAGTGTCACGCCTAAACCAAAGGACTTATGCACACACTTCAACATGTATTTAGTTCAGGATGACCACCTGAAGCCTAAATGAGCATTAATTTGACCACACAACTCATTCCTATGAAGATACATTCAAACTCACAAAACGTGCTCAACTCGGGCTGAAAATGCATTTAAAGCAATAAAAACTCAAATTGAGTGTCACGCCTAAACCAAAGGATTTATGCACACACTTCAACATGTATTTTGTTCAGGATGACCTCCTGAAGCCCATATGAGCATTAATTTGACTACACAACTCATTCCTATGAAGATACATTCAAACTCACAAAACGTGCTCAGCTCGGGCTGAAAATGCATTTAAAGCAATAAAAACTCAAATTGAGTGTCACGCCTAAACCAAAGGACTTATGCAAACACTTCAACATGTATTTAGTTCAGGATGACCACCTGAAGCCTAAATGAGCATTAATTTGACCACACAACTCATTCCTATGAAGATACATTCAAACTCACAAAACGTGCTCAGCTCGGGCTGAAAATGCATTTAAAGCAATAAAAACTCAAATTGAGCGTCACACCTAAACCAAAGGACTTATGCACACACTTCAACATGTATTTTGTTCAGGATGACCTCCTGAAGCCTAAATAAGCATTAATTTGACTACACAACTCATTCCTATGAAGATACATTCAAACTCAGAAAACGCGCTCAGCTCGGGCTGAAAATGCATTTAAAGCAATAAAAACTCAAATTGAGTGTCACACCTAAACCAAAGGACTTATTCACACACTCCAACGTGTATTTTGTTCAGGATGACCTCCTGAAGCCCAAATAAGCATTAATTTGACTACACAACTTATTCCTATGAAGATACATTCAAAATCACAAAACGTGCTCAGCTCGGGCTGAAAATGCATTTAGAGCAATAAAAACTCAAATTGAGTGTCACGCCTAAACCAAAGGACTTATGCACACACTTCAACATGTATTTTGTTCAGGATGACCTCCTGAAGCCTAAATAAGCATTAATTTGACCACACAACTCATTCCTATGAAGATACATTCAAACTCACAAAACGCGCTCAGCTCGGGCTGAAAATGCATTTAAAGCAATAAAAACTCAAATTTAGTGTCACACCTAAACCAAAGGACTCATGCACACACTTCAACATGTATTTTGTTCAGGATGACCTCCTGAAGCCCATATGAGCATTAATTTGACTACACAACTCATTCCTATGAAGATACATTCAAACTCACAAAACGTGCTCAGCTCGGGCTGAAAATGCATTTAAAGCAATAAAAACTCAAATTGAGTGTCACGCCTAAACCAAAGGACTTATGCACACACTTCAACATGTATTTAGTTCAGGATGACCACCTGAAGCCTAAATGAGCATTAATTTGACCACACAACTCATTCCTATGAAGATACATTCAAACTCACAAAACGTGCTCAACTCGGGCTGAAAATGCATTTAAAGCAATAAAAACTCAAATTGAGTGTCACGCCTAAACCAAAGGACTTATGCACACACTTCAACATGTATTTAGTTCAGGATGACCACCTGAAGCCTAAATGAGCATTAATTTGACCACACAACTCATTCCTATGAAGATACATTCAAACTCACAAAACGTGCTCAGCTCGGGCTGAAAATGCATTTAAAGCAATAAAAACTCAAATTGAGCGTCACACCTAAACCAAAGGACTTATGCACACACTTCAACATGTATTTTGTTCAGGATGACCTCCTGAAGCCTAAATAAGCATTAATTTGACCACACAACTCATTCCTATGAAGATACATTCAAACTCAGAAAACGCGCTCAGCTCGGGCTGAAAATGCATTTAAAGCAATAAAAACTCAAATTGAGTGTCACACCTAAACCAAAGGACTTATGCACACACTTCAACATGTATTTAGTTCAGGATGACCACCTGAAGCCTAAATGAGCATTAATTTGACCACACATCTCATTCCTATGAAGATACATTCAAACTAACAAAACATGCTCAGCTCGGGCTGAAAATGCATTTAAAGCAATAAAAACTCAAATTGAATGTCACGCCTAAACCAAAGGACTTATGCACACACTTCAACATGTATTTTGTTCAGGACGACCACCTGAAGCCTACATGAGCATTAATTTGACCACACAACTCATTCTATGAAGATACATTCAAACTCACAAAACGTGCTCAGCTCGGGCTGAAAATGCATTTAAAGCAATAAAAACTCAAATTGAGTGTCACACCTAAACCAAAGGACTTTTGCACACACTTCAACATGTATTTGTTCAGGATGACCTCCTGAAGCCCATATGAGCATTAATTTGACCACACAACTCATTCCTATGAAGATACATTCAAACTCACAAAACGTGCTCAGCTCGGGCTGAAAATGCATTTAAAGCAATAAAAACTCAAATTGAGTGTCACGCCTAAACCAAAGGACTTATGCACACACTTCAACATGTATTTTGTTCAGGATGACCACCTGACGCCTAAATGAGCATTAATTTGACCACACAACTCATTCCTATGAAGATACATTCAAACTCACAAAACTGGCTCAGCTCGGGCTGAAAATGCATTTAAAGCAATAAAAACTCAAATTGAGTGTCACGCCTAAACCAAAGGACTTATGCACACACTTCAACATGTATTTTGTTCAGGATGACCTCCTGAAGCCTAAATCAGCAATAATTTGACCACACAACTCATTCCTATGAAGATACATTCAAAGTCAGAAAGCGCGCTCAGCTCGGGCTGAAAATGCATTTAATTTAAAGCAATAAAAACTCAAATTGAGTGTCACACCTAAACCTAAGGACTTATGCACACACTTCAACATGTATTTTGTTCAGGATGACCTCCTGAAGCCCATATGAGCATTAATTTGACTACACAACTCATTCCTATGAAGATACATTCAAACACACAAAACGTGCTCAGCTCGGCCTGAAAATGCATTTAAAGCAATAAAAACTCAAATTGAGTGTCACACCTAAACCAAAGGAATTATGCACACACTTCAACATGTATTTAGTTCAGGATGACCACCTGAAGCCTAAATGAGCATTAATTTGACCACACAACTCATTCCTATGAAAATACATTCAAACTCACAAAACGTGCTCAGCTCGGGCTGAAAATGCATTTAAAGCAATAAAAACTCAAATTGAGTGTCACGCCCAAACCAAAGGAATTATGCACACACTTCACCATGTATTTTGTTCAGGATGACCACCTGAAGCCTAAATGAGCATTAATTTGACCACACAACTCATTCCTATGAAGATACATTCAAACTCACAAAACGTGCTCAACTCGGGCTGAAAATGCATTTAAAGCAATAAAAACTCAAATTGAGTGTCACGCCTAAACCAAAGGACTTATGCACACACTTCAACATGTATTTTGTTCAGGATGACCTCCTGAAGCCCATATGAGCATTAATTTGACCACACAACTCATTCCTATGAAGATACATTCAAACACACAAAACGTGCTCAGCTCGGCCTTCAAATGCATTTAAAGCAATAAAAACTCAAATTGAGTGTCACGCCTAAACCAAAGGACTTATGCACACACTTCAACATGTATTTTGTTCAGGATGACCACCTGACGCCTAAATGAGCATTAATTTGACCACACAACTCATTCCTATGAAGATACATTCAAACTCACAAAACGTGCTCAGCTCGGGCTGAAAATGCATTTAAAGCAATAAAAACTCATATTGAGTGTCACGCCTAAACCAAAGGACTTATACAGACACTTCAACATGTATTTTGTTCAGGATGATCTCCTGAAGCCTAAATCAGCAATAATTTGACCACACAACTCATTCCTATGAAGATACATTCAAAGTCAGAAAGTGCGCTCAGCTCGGGCTGAAAATGCATTTAATTTAAAGCAATAAAAACTCAAATTGAGTGTCACGCCTAAACCAAAGGACTTATGCACACACTTCAACATGTATTTAGTTCAGGATGACCACCTGAAGCCTAAATGAGCATTAATTTGACCACACAACTCATTCCTATGAAGATACATTCAAACTCACAAAACGTGCTCAGCTCGGGCTGAAAATGCATTTAAAGCAATAAAAACTCAAATTGAGTGTCACGCCTAAACCAAAGGACTTATTCACACATTTCAACATGTATTTTGTTCAGGATGACCTCCTGAAGCCTAAATAAGCATTAATTTGACCACACAACTCATTCCTATGAAGATACATTCAAACTCACAAAACGCGCTCAGCTCGGGCTGAAAATGCATTTAAAGCAATAAAAACTCAAATTGAGTGTCACACCTAAACCAAAGGACTTATGCACACACTTCAACATGTATTTAGTTGAGGATGACCACCTGAAGCCTAAATGAGCATTAATCTGACCACACAACTCATTCCTATGAAGATACATTCAAACTCACAAAACATGCTCAGCTCGGGCTGAAAATGCATTTAAAGCAATAAAAACTCAAATTGAATGTCACGCCTAAACCAAAGGACTTATGCACACACTTCAACATGTATTTTGTTCAGGATGACCACCTGAAGCCTAAATGAGCATTAATTTGACCACACAACTCATTCCTATGAAGATACATTCAAATTCAAAAAACGTGCTCAGCTCGGGCTGAAAATGCATTTAATTTAAAGCAATAAAAACTCAAATTGAGTGTCACACCTAAACCAAAGGACTTATGCACACACTTCAACATGTATTTTGTTCAGGGTGACCTCCTGAAGCCCATATGAGCATTAATTTGACCACACAACTCATTCCTATGAAGATACATTCAAACTCACAAAACGTGCTCAGCTCGGGCTGAAAATGCATTTAAAGCAATAAAAACTCAAATTGAGTGTCACGCCTAAACCAAAGGACTTATGCACACACTTCAACATGTATTTTGTTCACGATGACCACCTGAAGCCTAAATGAGCATTAATTTGACCACACAACTCATTCCTATGAAGATACATTCAAACTCACAAAACGTCCTCAACTCGGGCTGAAAATGCATTTAAAGCAATAAAAGCTCAAATTGAGTGTCACGCCTAAACCAAAGGACTTATGCACACACTTCAACATGTATTTTGTTCAGGATGACCTCCTGAAGCCCATATGAGCATTAATTTGACCACACAACTCATTCCTATGAAGATACATTCAAACACACAAAACGTGCTCAGCTCGGCCTGAAAATGCATTTAAAGCAATAAAAACTCAAATTGAGTGTCACGCCCAAACCAAAGGACTTATGCACACACTTCAACATGTATTTTGTTCAGGATGACCTCCTGAAGCCCATATGAGCATTAATTTGACCACACAACTCATTCCTATGAAGATACATTCAAACTCACAAAACGTGCTCAGCTTGGGCTGAAAATGCATTTAAAGCAATAAAAACTCAAATTGAGTGTCACGCCTAAACCAAAGGACTTATGCACACACTTCAACATGTATTTTGTTCACGATGACCACCTGAAGCCTAAATGAGCATTAATTTGACCACACAACTCATTCCTATGAAGATACATTCAAACTCACAAAACGTGCTCAACTCGGGCTGAAAATGCATTTAAAGCAATAAAAGCTCAAATTGAGTGTCACGCCTAAACCAAAGGACTTATGCACACACTTCAACATGTATTTTGTTCAGGATGACCTCCTGAAGCCCATATGAGCATTAATTTGACCACACAACTCATTCCTATGAAGATACATTCAAACACACAAAACGTGCTCAGCTCGGCCTGAAAATGCATTTAAAGCAATAAAAACTCAAATTGAGTGTCACGCCCAAACCAAAGGACTTATGCACACACTTCAACATGTATTTAGTTCAGGATGACCACCTGAAGCCTAAATGAGCATTATTTTGACCACATAACTCATTCCTATGAAGATACATTCAAACTCACAAAACGTGCTCATCTCGGGCTGAAAATGCATTTAAAGCAATAAAAACTCAAATTGAGTGTCACGCCTAAACCAAAGGACTTATGCACACACTTCAACATGTATTTTGTTCAGGATGACCACCTGAAGCCTAAATGAGCATTAATTTGACCACACAACTCATTCTATGAAGATACATTCAAACTCACAAAACGTGCTCAGCTCAGGCTGAAAATGCATTTAAAGCAATAAAAACTCAAATTGAGTGTCACGCCTAAACCAAAGGACTTATGCACACACTTCAACATGTATTTTGTTCAGGATGACCACCTGAAGCCTAAATGAGCATTAATTTGACCACACAACTCATTCCTATGAAGATACATTCAAACTCACAAAACGTGCTCAGCTCGGGCTGAAAATGCATTTAGAGCAATAAAAACTCAAATTGAGTGTCACGCCTAAACCAAAGGACTTATGCACACACTTCAACATGTATTTTGTTCAGGATGACCACCTGAAGCCTAAATGAGCATTAATTTGACCACACAACTCATTCCTATGAAGATACATTCAAACTCACAAAACGTGCTCAACTCGGGCTGAAAATGCATTTAAAGCAATAAAAAATTAAATTGAGTGTCACGCCTAAACCAAAGGACTTATGCACACACTTCAACATGTATTTTGTTCAGGATGACCACCTGAAGCCTAAATGAGCATTAATTTGACCACACAACTCATTCTATGAAGATACATTCAAACTCACAAAACGTGCTCAGCTCGGGCTGAAAATGCATTTAAAGCAATAAAAACTCAAATTGAGTGTCACGCCTAAACCAAAGGACTTATGCACACACTTCAACATGTATTTTGTTCAGGATGACCACCTGACGCCTAAATGAGCATTAATTTGACCACACAACTCATTCCTATGAAGATACATTCAAACTCACAAAACGCGCTCAGCTCGGGCTGAAAATGCATTTAAAGCAATAAAAACTCAAATTGAGTGTAACGCCTAAACCAAAGGACTTATGCACACACTACAACATGTATTTTGTTCAGGGTGACCTCCTGAAGCCTAAATAAGCATTAATTTGACCACACAACTCATTCCTATGAAGATACATTCAAACTCACAAAACGCGCTCAGCTCGGGCTGAAAATGCATTTAAAGCAATAAAAACTCAAATTTAGTGTCACACCTAAACCAAAGGACTTATGCACACACTTCAACATGTATTTAGTTCAGGATGACATCCTGAAGCCCATATGAGCATTAATTTGTCTACACAACTCATTCCTATGAAGATACATTCAAACTCACAAAACGTGCTCAACTCGGGCTGAAAATGCATTTAAAGCAATAAAAACTCAAATTGAGTGTCACGCCTAAACCAAAGGACTTATGCACACACTTCAACATGTATTTTGTTCAGGATGACCTTCTGAAGCCCATATGAGCATTAATTTGACTACACAACTCATTCCTATGAAGATACATTCAAACTCACAAAACGTGCTCAGCTCGGGCTAAAAATGCATTTAAAGCAATAAAAACTCAAATTGAGTGTCAGGCCTAAACCAAAGGACTTATGCACACACTTCAACATGTATTTTGTTCAGGATGACCTCCTGAAGCCCAAATCAGCAATAATTTGACCACACAACTCATTCCTATGAAGATACATTCAAAGTCAGAAAGCGCGCTCAGCTCGGGCTGAAAATGCATTTAATTTAAAGCAATAAAAACTCAAATTGAGTGTCACGCCTAAACCAAAGGACTTATGCACACACTTCAACATGGATTTAGTTCAGGATGACCACCTGAAGCCTAAATGAGCATTAATTTGACCACACAACTCATTCCTATGAAGATACATTCAAACTCACAAAACGCGCTCAGCTCGGGCTGAAAATGCATTTAAAGCAATAAAAACTCAAATTTAGTGTCACACCTAAACCAAAGGACTTATGCACACACTTCAACATGTATTTAGTTCAGGATGACATCCTGAAGCCCATATGAGCATTAATTTGACTACACAACTCATTCCTATGAAGATACATTCAAACTCAAAAAACGTGCTCAGCTCGGGCTGAAAATGCTTTTAAAGCAATAAAAACTCAAATTGAGTGTCACGCCTAAACCAAAGGACTTATGCACACACTTCAACATGTATTTTGTTCAGGATGACCTCCTGAAGCCCATATGAGCATTAATTTGACCACACAACTCATTCCTATGAAGATACATTCAAACTCACAAAACGTGCTCAGCTCGGGCTGAAAATGCATTTAAAGCAATAAAAACTCAAATTGAGTGTCACGCCTAAACCAAAGGACTTATGCACACAGTTCAACATGTATTTAGTTCAGGATGACCACCTGAAGCCTAAATGAGCATTAATTTGACCACACAACTCATTCCTATGAAGATACATTCAAACTCACAAAACGTGCTCAGCTCGGGCTGAAAATGCATTTAAAGCAATAAAAACTCAAATTGAGTGTCACGCCTAAACCAAAGGACTTATGCACACACTTCAACATGTATTTTGTTCAGGATGACCTTCTGAAGCCCATATGAGCATTAATTTGACTACACAACTCATTCCTATGAAGATACATTCAAACTCACAAAACGTGCTCAGCTCGGGCTGAAAATGCATTTAAAGCAATAAAAACTCAAATTGAGTGTCACGCCTAAACCAAAGGACTTATGCACACACTTCAACATGTATTTTGTTCAGGATGACCTCCTGAAGCCTAAATAAGCATTAATCTGACCACACAACTCATTCCTATGAAGATACATTCAAACTCACAAAACGCGCTCAGCTCGGGCTGAAAATGCATTTAAAGCAATAAAAACTCAAATTGAGTGCCACACCTAAACCAAAGGACTTATGCACACACTTCAACATGTATTTAGTTCAGGATGACCACCTGAAGCCTAAATGAGCATTAATTTGACCACACATCTCATTCCTATGAAGATACATTCAAACTCACAAAACATGCTCAGCTCGGGCTGAAAATGCATTTAAAGCAATAAAAACTCAAATTGAGTGTCGCGCCTAAACCAAAGGACCTATGCACACACTTCAACATGTATTTTGTTCAGGATGACCTCCTGAAGCCCATATGAGCATTAATTTGACCACACAACTCATTCCTATGAAGATACATTCAAACTCACAAAACGTGCTCAGCTCGGGCTGAAAATGCATTTAAAGCAATAAAACTCAAATTGAGTGTCACACCTAAACCAAAGGACTTATGCACACACTCCAACATGTATTTTGTTTAGGATGACCTCCTGAAGCCCAAATAAGCATTAATTTGACCACACAACTCATTCTATGAAGATACATTCAAACTCACAAAACGTGCTCAGCTCGGGCTGAAAATGCATTTAAAGCAATAAAAACTCAAATTGAGTGTCACACCTAAACAAAAGGACTTATGCACACACTTCAACATGTATTTTGTTCAGGATGACCCTCTGAACCCCATATGAGCATTAATTTGACTACACGACTCATTCCTATGAAGATACATTTAAACTCACAAAACTTGCTTAGCTCGGGCTGAAAATGCATTTAAAGCAATAAAAACTCAAATTGAGTGTCACGCCTAAACCAAAGGACTTATGCACACACTTCAACATGTATTTTATTCAGGATGACCACCTGAAGCCTAAATGAGCATTAATTTGACCACACAACTCATTCCTATGAAGATACATTCAAACTCACAAAACGTGCTCAGCTCGGGCTGAAAATGCATTTAAAGCAATAAAAACTCAAATTGAGTGTCACGCCTAAACCAAAGGACTTATGCACACACTTCAACATGTGTTTTGTTCAGGATGACCTCCTGAAGCCCATATGAGCATTAATTTGACCACACAACTCATTCCTATGAAGATACATTCAAACACACAAAACGTGCTCAGCTCGGCCTGAAAATGCATTTAAAGCAATAAAAACTCAAATTGAGTGTCACGCCTAAACCAAAGGACTTATGCACACACTTCAACATGTATTTTGTTCAGGATGACCACCTGACGCCTAAATGAGCATTAATTTGACCACACAACTCATTCCTATGAAGATACATTCAAACTCACAAAACGCGCTCAGCTCAGGCTGAAAATGCATTTAAAGCAATAAAAACTCAAATTGAGTGTCACGCCTAAACCAAAGGACTTATGCACACACTACAACATGTATTTTGTTCAGGGTGACCTCCTGAAGCCTAAATAAGCATTAATTTGACCACACAACTCATTCCTATGAAGATACATTCAAACTCACAAAACGCGCTCAGCTCGGGCTGAAAATGCATTTAAAGCAATAAAAACTCAAATTTAGTGTCACACCTAAACCAAAGGATTTATGCACACACTTCAACATGTATTTAGTTCAGGATGACATCCTGAAGCCCATATGAGCATTAATTTGTCTACACAACTCATTCCTATGAAGATACATTCAAACTCACAAAACGTGCTCAACTCGGGCTGAAAATGCATTTAAAGCAATAAAAACTCAAATTGAGTGTCACGCCTAAACCAAAGGACTTATGCACACACTTCAACATGTATTTTGTTCAGGATGACCTCCTGAAGCCCATATGAGCATTAATTTGACTACACAACTCATTCCTATGAAGATACATTCAAACTCACAAAACGTGCTCAGCTCCGGCTGAAAATGCATTTAAAGCAATAAAAACTCAAATTGAGTGTCACGCCTAAACCAAAGGACTTATGCACACACTTCAACATGTATTTTGTTCAGGATGACCTCCTGAAGCCCATATGAGCATTAATTTGACTACACAACTCATTCCTATGAAGATCCATTCAAACTCACAAAACGTGCTCAGCTCGGGCTGAAAATGCATTTAAAGCAATAAAAACTCAAATTGAGTGTCACGCCTAAACCAAAGGACTTATGCACACACTTCAACATGTATTTAGTTCAGGATGACCACCTGAAGCCTAAATGAGCATTAATTTGACCACACAACTCATTCCTATGAAGATACATTCAAACTCACAAAACGTGCTCAGCTCGGGCTGAAAATGCATTTAAAGCAATAAAAACTCAAATTGAGTGTCACACCTAAACCAAAGGACTTATGCACACACTTCAACATGTATTTTGTTCAGGAAGACCTTCTGAAGCCCATATGAGCATTAATTTGACTACACAACTCATTCCTATGAAGATACATTCAAACTCACAAAACGTGCTCAGCTAGGGCTGAAAATGCATTTAAAGCAATAAAAACTCAAATTGAGTGTCACGCCTAAACCAAAGGACTTATGCACACACTTCAACATGTATTTTGTTCAGGATGACCTCCTGAAGCCTAAATAAGCATTAATCTGTCCACACAACTCATTCCTATGAAGATACATTCAAACTCACAAAACGCGCTCAGCTCGGGCTGAAAATGCATTTAAAGCAATAAAAACTCAAATTGAGTGTCACACCTAAACCAAAGGACTTATGCACACACTTCAACATGTATTTAGTTCAGGATGACCACCTGAAGCCTAAATGAGCATTAATTTGACCACACATCTCATTCCTATGAAGATACATTCAAACTCACAAAACATGCTCAGCTCGGGCTGAAAATGCATTTAAAGCAATAAAAACTCAAATTGAGTGTCACGCCTAAACCAAAGGACCTATGCACACACTTCAACATGTATTTTGTTCAGGATGACCTCCTGAAGCCCATATGAGCATTAAATTTACCACACAACTCATTCTATGAAGATACATTCAAACTCACAAAACGTGCTCAGCTCGGGCTGAAAATGCATTTAAAGCAATAAAACTCAAATTGAGTGTCACACCTAAACCAAAGGACTTATGCACACACTCCAACATGTATTTTGTTCAGGATGACCTCCTGAAGCCCAAATAAGCATTAATTTGACCACACAACTCATTCTATGAAGATACATTCAAACTCACAAAACGTGCTCAGCTCGGGCTGAAAATGCATTTAAAGCAATAAAAACTCAAATTGAGTGTCACGCCTAAACAAAAGGACTTATGCACACACTTCAACATGTATTTTGTTCAGGATGACCTCCTGAAGCCTAAATAAGCAATAATTTGACCACACAACTCATTCCTATGAAGATACATTCAAAGTCAGAAAGCGCGCTCAGCTCGGGCTGAAAATGCATTTAATTTAAAGCAATAAAAACTCAAATTGAGTGTCACACCTAAACCTAAGGACTTATGCACACACTTCAACATGTATTTTGTTCAGGATGACCTCCTGAAGCCCATATGAGCATTAATTTGACTACACAACTCATTCCTATGAAGATACATTCAAACACACAAAACGTGCTCAGCTCGGCCTGAAAATGCATTTAAAGCAATAAAAACTCAAATTGAGTGTCACACCTAAACCAAAGGAATTATGCACACACTTCAACATGTATTTAGTTCAGGATGACCACCTGAAGCCTAAATGAGCATTAATTTGACCACACAACTCATTCCTATGAAAATACATTCAAACTCACAAAACGTGCTCAGCTCGGGCTGAAAATGCATTTAAAGCAATAAAAACTCAAATTGAGTGTCACGCCCAAACCAAAGGAATTATGCACACACTTCAACATGTATTTTGTTCAGGATGACCACCTGAAGCCTAAATGAGCATTAATTTGACCACACAACTCATTCCTATGAAGATACATTCAAACTCACAAAACGTGCTCAACTCGGGCTGAAAATGCATTTAAAGCAATAAAAACTCAAATTGAGTGTCACGCCTAAACCAAAGGACTTATGCACACACTTCAACATGTATTTTGTTCAGGATGACCTCCTGAAGCCCATATGAGCATTAATTTGACCACACAACTCATTCCTATGAAGATACATTCAAACACACAAAACGTGCTCAGCTCGGCCTTCAAATGCATTTAAAGCAATAAAAACTCATATTGAGTGTCACGCCTAAACCAAAGGACTTATACACACACTTCAACATGTATTTTGTTCAGGATGACCTCCTGAAGCCTAAATCAGCATTAATTTGACCACACAACTCATTCCTATGAAGATACATTCAAACTCACAAAACGCGCTCAGCTCGGGCTGAAAATGCATTTAAAGCAATAAAAACTCAAATTGAGTGTCACACCTAAACCAAAGGAATTATGCACACACTTCAACATGTATTTAGTTCAGGATGACCACCTGAAGCCTAAATGAGCATTAATTTGACCACACAACTCATTCCTATGAAGATACATTCAAACTCACAAAACGTGCTCAACTCGGGCTGAAAATGCATTTAAAGCAATAAAAACTCAAATTGAGTGTCACGCCTAAACCAAAGGACTTATGCACACACTTCAACATGTATTTTGTTCAGGATGACCACCTGACGCCTAAATGAGCATTAATTTGACCACACAACTCATTCCTATGAAGATACATTCTAACTCACAAAACGTGCTCAGCTCGGGCTGAAAATGCATTTAAAGCAATAAAAACTCATATTGAGTGTCACGCCTAAACCAAAGGACTTATACACACACTTCAACATGTATTTTGTTCAGGATGACCTCCTGAAGCCTAAATCAGCAATAATTTGACCACACAACTCATTCCTATGAAGATACATTCAAAGTCAGAAAGTGCGCTCAGCTCGGGCTGAAAATGCATTTAATTTAAAGCAATAAAAACTCAAATTGAGTGTCACGCCTAAACCAAAGGACTTATGCACACACTTCAACATGTATTTAGTTCAGGATGACCACCTGAAGCCTAAATGAGCATTAATTTGACCACACAACTCATTCCTATGAAGATACATTCAAACTCACAAAACGTGCTCAGCTCGGGCTGAAAATGCATTTAAAGCAATAAAAACTCAAATTGAGTGTCACGCCTAAACCAAAGGACTTATTCACACATTTCAACATGTATTTTGTTCAGGATGACCTCCTGAAGCCTAAATAAGCATTAATTTGACCACACAACTCATTCCTATGAAGATACATTCAAACTCACAAAACGCGCTCAGCTCGGGCTGAAAATGCATTTAAAGCAATAAAAACTCAAATTGAGTGTCACACCTAAACCAAAGGACTTATGCACACACTTCAACATGTATTTAGTTGAGGATGACCACCTGAAGCCTAAATGAGCATTAATCTGACCACACAACTCATTCCTATGAAGATACATTCAAACTCACAAAACATGCTCAGCTCGGGCTGAAAATGCATTTAAAGCAATAAAAACTCAAATTGAATGTCACGCCTAAACCAAAGGACTTATGCACACACTTCAACATGTATTTTGTTCAGGATGACCACCTGAAGCCTAAATGAGCATTAATTTGACCACACAACTCATTCCTATGAAGATACATTCAAATTCAAAAAACGTGCTCAGCTCGGGCTGAAAATGCATTTAATTTAAAGCAATAAAAACTCAAATTGAGTGTCACACCTAAACCAAAGGACTTATGCACACACTTCAACATGTATTTTGTTCAGGATGACCTCCTGAAGCCCATATGAGCATTAATTTGACCACACAACTCATTCCTATGAAGATACATTCAAACTCACAAAACGTGCTCAGCTCGGGCTGAAAATGCATTTAAAGCAATAAAAACTCAAATTGAGTGTCACGCCTAAACCAAAGGACTTATGCACACACTTCAACATGTATTTTGTTCACGATGACCACCTGAAGCCTAAATGAGCATTAATTTGACCACACAACTCATTCCTATGAAGATACATTCAAACTCACAAAACGTCCTCAACTCGGGCTGAAAATGCATTTAAAGCAATAAAAGCTCAAATTGAGTGTCACGCCTAAACCAAAGGACTTATGCACACACTTCAACATGTATTTTGTTCAGGATGACCTCCTGAAGCCCATATGAGCATTAATTTGACCACACAACTCATTCCTATGAAGATACATTCAAACACACAAAACGTGCTCAGCTCGGCCTTCAAATGCATTTAAAGCAATAAAAACTCAAATTGAGTGTCACGCCTAAACCAAAGGACTTATGCACACACTTCAACATGTATTTTGTTCAGGATGACCACCTGACGCCTAAATGAGCATTAATTTGACCACACAACTCATTCCTATGAAGATACATTCAAACTCACAAAACGTGCTCAGCTCGGGCTGAAAATGCATTTAAAGCAATAAAAACTCATATTGAGTGTCACGCCTAAACCAAAGGACTTATACACACACTTCAACATGTATTTTGTTCAGGATGACCTCCTGAAGCCTAAATCAGCAATAATTTGACCACACAACTCATTCCTATGAAGATACATTCAAAGTCAGAAAGTGCGCTCAGCTCGGGCTGAAAATGCATTTAATTTAAAGCAATAAAAACTCAAATTGAGTGTCACGCCTAAACCAAAGGACTTATGCACACACTTCAACATGTATTTAGTTCAGGATGACCACCTGAAGCCTAAATGAGCATTAATTTGACCACACAACTCATTCCTATGAAGATACATTCAAACTCACAAAACGTGCTCAGCTCGGGCTGAAAATGCATTTAAAGCAATAAAAACTCAAATTGAGTGTCACGCCTAAACCAAAGGACTTATTCACACATTTCAACATGTATTTTGTTCAGGATGACCTCCTGAAGCCTAAATAAGCATTAATTTGACCACACAACTCATTCCTATGAAGATACATTCAAACTCACAAAACGCGCTCAGCTCGGGCTGAAAATGCATTTAAAGCAATAAAAACTCAAATTGAGTGTCACACCTAAACCAAAGGACTTATGCACACACTTCAACATGTATTTAGTTGAGGATGACCACCTGAAGCCTAAATGAGCATTAATCTGACCACACAACTCATTCCTATGAAGATACATTCAAACTCACAAAACATGCTCAGCTCGGGCTGAAAATGCATTTAAAGCAATAAAAACTCAAATTGAATGTCACGCCTAAACCAAAGGACTTATGCACACACTTCAACATGTATTTTGTTCAGGATGACCACCTGAAGCCTAAATGAGCATTAATTTGACCACACAACTCATTCCTATGAAGATACATTCAAATTCAAAAAACGTGCTCAGCTCGGGCTGAAAATGCATTTAATTTAAAGCAATAAAAACTCAAATTGAGTGTCACACCTAAACCAAAGGACTTATGCACACACTTCAACATGTATTTTGTTCAGGATGACCTCCTGAAGCCCATATGAGCATTAATTTGACCACACAACTCATTCCTATGAAGATACATTCAAACTCACAAAACGTGCTCAGCTCGGGCTGAAAATGCATTTAAAGCAATAAAAACTCAAATTGAGTGTCACGCCTAAACCAAAGGACTTATGCACACACTTCAACATGTATTTTGTTCACGATGACCACCTGAAGCCTAAATGAGCATTAATTTGACCACACAACTCATTCCTATGAAGATACATTCAAACTCACAAAACGTCCTCAACTCGGGCTGAAAATGCATTTAAAGCAATAAAAGCTCAAATTGAGTGTCACGCCTAAACCAAAGGACTTATGCACACACTTCAACATGTATTTTGTTCAGGATGACCTCCTGAAGCCCATATGAGCATTAATTTGACCACACAACTCATTCCTATGAAGATACATTCAAACACACAAAACGTGCTCAGCTCGGCCTGAAAATGCATTTAAAGCAATAAAAACTCAAATTGAGTGTCACGCCCAAACCAAAGGACTTATGCACACACTTCAACATGTATTTTGTTCAGGATGACCTCCTGAAGCCCATATGAGCATTAATTTGACCACACAACTCATTCCTATGAAGATACATTCAAACTCACAAAACGTGCTCAGCTTGGGCTGAAAATGCATTTAAAGCAATAAAAACTCAAATTGAGTGTCACGCCTAAACCAAAGGACTTATGCACACACTTCAACATGTATTTTGTTCACGATGACCACCTGAAGCCTAAATGAGCATTAATTTGACCACACAACTCATTCCTATGAAGATACATTCAAACTCACAAAACGTGCTCAACTCGGGCTGAAAATGCATTTAAAGCAATAAAAGCTCAAATTGAGTGTCACGCCTAAACCAAAGGACTTATGCACACACTTCAACATGTATTTTGTTCAGGATGACCTCCTGAAGCCCATATGAGCATTAATTTGACCACACAACTCATTCCTATGAAGATACATTCAAACACACAAAACGTGCTCAGCTCGGCCTGAAAATGCATTTAAAGCAATAAAAACTCAAATTGAGTGTCACGCCCAAACCAAAGGACTTATGCACACACTTCAACATGTATTTAGTTCAGGATGACCACCTGAAGCCTAAATGAGCATTATTTTGACCACATAACTCATTCCTATGAAGATACATTCAAACTCACAAAACGTGCTCATCTCGGGCTGAAAATGCATTTAAAGCAATAAAAACTCAAATTGAGTGTCACGCCTAAACCAAAGGACTTATGCACACACTTCAACATGTATTTTGTTCAGGATGACCACCTGAAGCCTAAATGAGCATTAATTTGACCACACAACTCATTCTATGAAGATACATTCAAACTCACAAAACGTGCTCAGCTCAGGCTGAAAATGCATTTAAAGCAATAAAAACTCAAATTGAGTGTCACGCCTAAACCAAAGGACTTATGCACACACTTCAACATGTATTTTGTTCAGGATGACCACCTGAAGCCTAAATGAGCATTAATTTGACCACACAACTCATTCCTATGAAGATACATTCAAACTCACAAAACGTGCTCAGCTCGGGCTGAAAATGCATTTAAAGCAATAAAAACTCAAATTGAGTGTCACGCCTAAACCAAAGGACTTATGCACACACTTCAACATGTATTTTGTTCAGGATGACCACCTGAAGCCTAAATGAGCATTAATTTGACCACACAACTCATTCCTATGAAGATACATTCAAACTCACAAAACGTGCTCAACTCGGGCTGAAAATGCATTTAAAGCAATAAAAAATTAAATTGAGTGTCACGCCTAAACCAAAGGACTTATGCACACACTTCAACATGTATTTTGTTCAGGATGACCACCTGAAGCCTAAATGAGCATTAATTTGACCACACAACTCATTCTATGAAGATACATTCAAACTCACAAAACGTGCTCAGCTCGGGCTGAAAATGCATTTAAAGCAATAAAAACTCAAATTGAGTGTCACGCCTAAACCAAAGGACTTATGCACACACTTCAACATGTATTTTGTTCAGGATGACCACCTGACGCCTAAATGAGCATTAATTTGACCACACAACTCATTCCTATGAAGATACATTCAAACTCACAAAACGCGCTCAGCTCGGGCTGAAAATGCATTTAAAGCAATAAAAACTCAAATTGAGTGTAACGCCTAAACCAAAGGACTTATGCACACACTACAACATGTATTTTGTTCAGGGTGACCTCCTGAAGCCTAAATAAGCATTAATTTGACCACACAACTCATTCCTATGAAGATACATTCAAACTCACAAAACGCGCTCAGCTCGGGCTGAAAATGCATTTAAAGCAATAAAAACTCAAATTTAGTGTCACACCTAAACCAAAGGACTTATGCACACACTTCAACATGTATTTAGTTCAGGATGACATCCTGAAGCCCATATGAGCATTAATTTGTCTACACAACTCATTCCTATGAAGATACATTCAAACTCACAAAACGTGCTCAACTCGGGCTGAAAATGCATTTAAAGCAATAAAAACTCAAATTGAGTGTCACGCCTAAACCAAAGGACTTATGCACACACTTCAACATGTATTTTGTTCAGGATGACCTCCTGAAGCCCATATGAGCATTAATTTGACCACACAACTCATTCCTATGAAGATACATTCAAACACACAAAACGTGCTCAGCTCGGCCTGAAAATGCATTTAAAGCAATAAAAACTCAAATTGAGTGTCACGCCCAAACCAAAGGACTTATGCACACACTTCAACATGTATTTAGTTCAGGATGACCACCTGAAGCCTAAATGAGCATTATTTTGACCACATAACTCATTCCTATGAAGATACATTCAAACTCACAAAACGTGCTCATCTCGGGCTGAAAATGCATTTAAAGCAATAAAAACTCAAATTGAGTGTCACGCCTAAACCAAAGGACTTATGCACACACTTCAACATGTATTTTGTTCAGGATGACCACCTGAAGCCTAAATGAGCATTAATTTGACCACACAACTCATTCTATGAAGATACATTCAAACTCACAAAACGTGCTCAGCTCAGGCTGAAAATGCATTTAAAGCAATAAAAACTCAAATTGAGTGTCACGCCTAAACCAAAGGACTTATGCACACACTTCAACATGTATTTTGTTCAGGATGACCACCTGAAGCCTAAATGAGCATTAATTTGACCACACAACTCATTCCTATGAAGATACATTCAAACTCACAAAACGTGCTCAGCTCGGGCTGAAAATGCATTTAAAGCAATAAAAACTCAAATTGAGTGTCACGCCTAAACCAAAGGACTTATGCACACACTTCAACATGTATTTTGTTCAGGATGACCACCTGAAGCCTAAATGAGCATTAATTTGACCACACAACTCATTCCTATGAAGATACATTCAAACTCACAAAACGTGCTCAACTCGGGCTGAAAATGCATTTAAAGCAATAAAAAATTAAATTGAGTGTCACGCCTAAACCAAAGGACTTATGCACACACTTCAACATGTATTTTGTTCAGGATGACCACCTGAAGCCTAAATGAGCATTAATTTGACCACACAACTCATTCTATGAAGATACATTCAAACTCACAAAACGTGCTCAGCTCGGGCTGAAAATGCATTTAAAGCAATAAAAACTCAAATTGAGTGTCACGCCTAAACCAAAGGACTTATGCACACACTTCAACATGTATTTTGTTCAGGATGACCACCTGACGCCTAAATGAGCATTAATTTGACCACACAACTCATTCCTATGAAGATACATTCAAACTCACAAAACGCGCTCAGCTCGGGCTGAAAATGCATTTAAAGCAATAAAAACTCAAATTGAGTGTAACGCCTAAACCAAAGGACTTATGCACACACTACAACATGTATTTTGTTCAGGGTGACCTCCTGAAGCCTAAATAAGCATTAATTTGACCACACAACTCATTCCTATGAAGATACATTCAAACTCACAAAACGCGCTCAGCTCGGGCTGAAAATGCATTTAAAGCAATAAAAACTCAAATTTAGTGTCACACCTAAACCAAAGGACTTATGCACACACTTCAACATGTATTTAGTTCAGGATGACATCCTGAAGCCCATATGAGCATTAATTTGTCTACACAACTCATTCCTATGAAGATACATTCAAACTCACAAAACGTGCTCAACTCGGGCTGAAAATGCATTTAAAGCAATAAAAACTCAAATTGAGTGTCACGCCTAAACCAAAGGACTTATGCACACACTTCAACATGTATTTAGTTCAGGATGACCACCTGAAGCCTAAATGAGCATTAATTTGACCACACAACTCATTCCTATGAAGATACATTCAAACTCACAAAACGTGCTCAGCTCGGGCTGAAAATGCATTTAAAGCAATAAAAACTCAAATTGAGTGTCACACCTAAACCAAAGGACTTATGCACACACTTCAACATGTATTTTGTTCAGGATGACCTTCTGAAGCCCATATGAGCATTAATTTGACTACACAACTCATTCCTATGAAGATACATTCAAACTCACAAAACGTGCTCAGCTCGGGCTAAAAATGCATTTAAAGCAATAAAAACTCAAATTGAGTGTCAGGCCTAAACCAAAGGACTTATGCACACACTTCAACATGTATTTTGTTCAGGATGACCTCCTGAAGCCCAAATCAGCAATAATTTGACCACACAACTCATACCTATGAAGATACATTCAAAGTCAGAAAGCGCGCTCAGCTCGGGCTGAAAATGCATTTAATTTAAAGCAATAAAAACTCAAATTGAGTGTCACGCCTAAACCAAAGGACTTATGCACACACTTCAACATGGATTTAGTTCAGGATGACCACCTGAAGCCTAAATGAGCATTAATTTGACCACACAACTCATTCCTATGAAGATACATTCAAACTCACAAAACGCGCTCAGCTCGGGCTGAAAATGCATTTAAAGCAATAAAAACTCAAATTTAGTGTCACACCTAAACCAAAGGACTTATGCACACACTTCAACATGTATTTAGTTCAGGATGACATCCTGAAGCCCATATGAGCATTAATTTGACTACACAACTCATTCCTATGAAGATACATTCAAACTCAAAAAACCGTGCTCAGCTCGGGCTGAAAATGCTTTTAAAGCAATAAAAACTCAAATTGAGTGTCACGCCTAAACCATAGGACTTATGCACACACTTCAACATGTATTTTGTTCAGGATGACCTCCTGAAGCCCATATGAGCATTAATTTGACCACACAACTCATTCCTATGAAGATACATTCAAACTCACAAAACGTGCTCAGCTCGGGCTGAAAATGCATTTAAAGCAATAAAAACTCAAATTGAGTGTCACGCCTAAACCAAAGGACTTATGCACACAGTTCAACATGTATTTAGTTCAGGATGACCACCTGAAGCCTAAATGAGCATTATTTTGACCACACAACTCATTCCTATGAAGATACATTCAAACTCACAAAACGTGCTCAGCTCGGGCTGATAATGCATTTAAAGCAATAAAAACTCAAATTGAGTGTCACGCCTAAACCAAAGGACTTATGCACACACTTCAACATGTATTTTGTTCAGGATGACCTTCTGAAGCCCATATGAGCATTAATTTGACTACACAACTCATTCCTATGAAGATACATTCAAACTCACAAAACGTGCTCAGCTCGGGCTGAAAATGCATTTAAAGCAATAAAAACTCAAATTGAGTGTCACGCCTAAACCAAAGGACTTATGCACACACTTCAACATGTATTTTGTTCAGGATGACCTCCTGAAGCCTAAATAAGCATTAATCTGACCACACAACTCATTCTTATGAAGATACATTCAAACTCACAAAACGCGCTCAGCTCGGGCTGAAAATGCATTTAAAGCAATAAAAACTCAAATTGAGTGCCACACCTAAACCAAAGGACTTATGCACACACTTCAACATGTATTTAGTTCAGGATGACCACCTGAAGCCTAAATGAGCATTAATTTGACCACACATCTCATTCCTATGAAGATACATTCAAACTCACAAAACATGCTCAGCTCGGGCTGAAAATGCATTTAAAGCAATAAAAACTCAAATTGAGTGTCACGCCTAAACCAAAGGACCTATGCACACACTTCAACATGTATTTTGTTCAGGATGACCTCCTGAAGCCCATATGAGCATTAATTTGACCACACAACTCATTCCTATGAAGATACATTCAAACTCACAAAACGTGCTCAGCTCGGGCTGAAAATGCATTTAAAGCAATAAAACTCAAATTGAGTGTCACACCTAAACCAAAGGACTTATGCACACACTCCAACATGTATTTTGTTTAGGATGACCTCCTGAAGCCCAAATAAGCATTAATTTGACCACACAACTCATTCTATGAAGATACATTCAAACTCACAAAACGTGCTCAGCTCGGGCTGAAAATGCATTTAAAGCAATAAAAACTCAAATTGAGTGTCACACCTAAACCAAAGGACTTATGCACACACTTCAACATGTATTTTGTTCAGGATGACCCTCTGAACCCCATATGAGCATTAATTTGACTACACGACTCATTCCTATGAAGATACATTTAAACTCACAAAACTTGCTTAGCTCGGGCTGAAAATGCATTTAAAGCAATAAAAACTCAAATTGAGTGTCACGCCTAAACCAAAGGACTTATGCACACACTTCAACATGTATTTTATTCAGGATGACCACCTGAAGCCTAAATGAGCATTAATTTGACCACACAACTCATTCCTATGAAGATACATTCAAACTCACAAAACGTGCTCAGCTCGGGCTGAAAATGCATTTAAAGCAATAAAAACTCAAATTGAGTGTCACGCCTAAACCAAAGGACTTATGCACACACTTCAACATGTGTTTTGTTCAGGATGACCTCCTGAAGCCCATATGAGCATTAATTTGACCACACAACTCATTCCTATGAAGATACATTCAAACACACAAAACGTGCTCAGCTCGGCCTGAAAATGCATTTAAAGCAATAAAAACTCAAATTGAGTGTCACGCCTAAACCAAAGGACTTATGCACACACTTCAACATGTATTTTGTTCAGGATGACCACCTGACGCCTAAATGAGCATTAATTTGACCACACAACTCATTCCTATGAAGATACATTCAAACTCACAAAACGCGCTCAGCTCAGGCTGAAAATGTATTTAAAGCAATAAAAACTCAAATTGAGTGTCACGCCTAAACCAAAGGACTTATGCACACACTACAACATGTATTTTGTTCAGGGTGACCTCCTGAAGCCTAAATAAGCATTAATTTGACCACACAACTCATTCCTATGAAGATACATTCAAACTCACAAAACGCGCTCAGCTCGGGCTGAAAATGCATTTAAAGCAATAAAAACTCAAATTTAGTGTCACACCTAAACCAAAGGATTTATGCACACACTTCAACATGTATTTAGTTCAGGATGACATCCTGAAGCCCATATGAGCATTAATTTGTCTACACAACTCATTCCTATGAAGATACATTCAAACTCACAAAACGTGCTCAACTCGGGCTGAAAATGCATTTAAAGCAATAAAAACTCAAATTGAGTGTCACGCCTAAACCAAAGGACTTATGCACACACTTCAACATGTATTTTGTTCAGGATGACCTCCTGAAGCCCATATGAGCATTAATTTGACTACACAACTCATTCCTATGAAGATACATTCAAACTCACAAAACGTGCTCAGCTCCGGCTGAAAATGCATTTAAAGCAATAAAAACTCAAATTGAGTGTCACGCCTAAACCAAAGGACTTATGCACACACTTCAACATGTATTTTGTTCAGGATGACCTCCTGAAGCCCATATGAGCATTAATTTGACTACACAACTCATTCCTATGAAGATCCATTCAAACTCACAAAACGTGCTCAGCTCGGGCTGAAAATGCATTTAAAGCAATAAAAACTCAAATTGAGTGTCACGCCTAAACCAAAGGACTTATGCACACACTTCAACATGTATTTAGTTCAGGATGACCACCTGAAGCCTAAATGAGCATTAATTTGACCACACAACTCATTCCTATGAAGATACATTCAAACTCACAAAACGTGCTCAGCTCGGGCTGAAAATGCATTTAAAGCAATAAAAACTCAAATTGAGTGTCACACCTAAACCAAAGGACTTATGCACACACTTCAACATGTATTTTGATCAGGAAGACCTTCTGAAGCCCATATGAGCATTAATTTGACCACACAACTCATTCTATGAAGATACATTCAAACTCACAAAACGTGCTCAGCTCGGGCTGAAAATGCATTTAAAGCAATAAAACTCAAATTGAGTGTCACACCTAAACCAAAGGACTTATGCACACACTCCAACATGTATTTTGTTCAGGATGACCTCCTGAAGCCCAAATAAGCATTAATTTGACCACACAACTCATTCTATGAAGATACATTCAAACTCACAAAACGTGCTCAGCTCGGGCTGAAAATGCATTTAAAGCAATAAAAACTCAAATTGAGTGTCACTTCTAAACAAAAGGACTTATGCACACACTTCAACATGTATTTTGTTCAGGATGACCTCCTGAAGCCTAAATAAGCATTAATTTGACCACACAACTCATTCCTATGAAGATACATTCAAACTCACAAAACGTGCTCAGCTCGGGCTGAAAATGCATTTAAAGAAATAAAAACTTAAATTGAGTGTCACACCTAAACCAAAGGACTTATGCACACACTTCAACATGTATTTTGTTCAGGATGACTTCCTGAAGCCCATATGAGCATTAATTTGACTACACAACTCATTCCTATGAAGATACATTCAAACTCACAAAACGTGCTCAGCTCGGGCTGAAAATGCATTTAAAGCAATAAAAACTCAAATTGAGTGTCACGCCTAAAAAAGGACTTATCACACACTTGCACATGTATTTAGTTCAGGATTACCTCCTGAAGCCCATATGAGCATTAATTTGACCACACAACTCATTCCTATGAAGATACATTCAAACTCTCAAAATGTGCTCAGCTCGGGCTGAAAATGCATTTAAAGCAATAAAAACTCAAATTGAGTGTCACACCTAAACCAAAGGACTTATGCACACACTTCAACATGTATTTTGTTCAGGATGACTTCCTGAAGCCCATATGAGCATTAATTTGACCACACAACTCATTCCTATGAAGATACATTCAAACTCTCAAAATGTGCTCAGCTCGGGCTGAAAATGCATTTAAAGCAATAAAAACTCAAATTGAGTGTCACGCCTAAACCAAAGGAATTATGCACACACTTCAACATGTATTTAGTTCAGGATGACCACCTGAAGCCTAAATGAGCATTAATTTGACCACACAACTCATTCCTATGAAGATACATTCAAACTCACAAAACGTGCTCAGCTCGGGCTGAAAATGCATTTAAAGCAATAAAAACTCAAATTGAGTGTCACGCCTAAACCAAGGGACTTATGCACACACTTCAACATGTATTTTGTTCAGGATGACCTCCTGAAGCCCATATGAGCATTAATTTGACTACACAACTCATTCCTATGAAGATACATTCAAACTCACAAAACGTGCTCAGCTCGGGCTGAAAATGCATTTAAAGCAATAAAAACTCAAATTGAGTGTCACGCCTAAACCAAAGGACTTATGCACACACTTCAACATGTATTTAGTTCAGGATGACCACCTGAAGCCTAAATGAGCATTAATTTGACCACACAACTCATTCCTATGAAGATACATTCAAACTCACAAAACGTGCTCACCTCGGGCTGAAAATGCATTTAAAGCAATAAAAATTCAAATTGAGTGTCACGCCTAAACCAAAGGACTTATGCACACACTTCAACATGTATTTTGTTCAGGATGACCTCCTGAAGCCCATATGAGCATTAATTTGACCACACAACTCATTCCTATGAAGATACATTCAAACACACAAAACGTGCTCAGCTCGGCCTGAAAATGCATTTAAAGCAATAAAAACTCAAATTGAGTGTCACGCCTAAACCAAAGGACTTATGCACACACTTCAACATGTATTTTGTTCAGGACGACCACCTGACGCCTAAATGAGCATTAATTTGACCACACAACTCATTCCTATGAAGATACATTCAAACTCACAAAACGTGCCCAGCTCGGGCTGAAAATGCATTTAAAGCAATAAAAACTCAAATTGAGTGTCACGCCTAAACCAAAGGACTTATGCACACACTTCAACATGTATTTAGTTCAGGATGACCACCTGAAGCCTAAATGAGCATTAATTTGACCACACAACTCATTCCTATGAAGATACATTCAAACTCACAAAACGTACTCAGCTCGGGCTGAAAATGCATTTAAAGCAATAAAAACTCAAATTGACTGTCACACCTAAACCAAAGGACTTATGCACACACTTCAACATGTATTTTGTTCAGGATGACCTCCTGAAGCCCATATGAGCATTAATTTGACTACACAACTTATTCCTATGAAGATACATTCAAACTCACAAAACGTGCTCAGCTCGGGCTGAAAATGCATTTAAAGCAATAAAAACTCAAATTGAGTGTCACGCCTAAACCAAAGGACTTATGCACACACTTCAACATGTATTTTGTTCAGGATGACCTCCTGAAGCCCATATGAGCATTAATTTGACTACACAACTCATTCCTATGAAGATACATTCAAACTCACAAAACGTGCTCAGCTCGGGCTGAAAATGCATTTAAAGCAATAAAAACTCAAATTGAGTGTCACGCCTAAACCAAAGGACTTATGCACACACTTCAACATGTATTTTGTTCAGGATGACTTCCTGAAGCCCATATGAGCATTAATTTGACTACACAACTCATTCCTATGAAGATACATTCAAACTCACAAAACGTGCTCAGCTCGGGCTGAAAATGCATTTAAAGCAATAAAAACTCAAATTGAGTGTCACGCCTAAACCAAAGGACTTATGCACACACTTCAACATGTATTTAGTTCAGGATGACCACCTGAAGCCTAAATGAGCATTAATTTGACCACACAACTCATTCCTATGAAGATACATTCAAACTCACAAAACGTGCTCAACTCGGGCTGAAAATGCATTTAAAGCAATAAAAACTCAAATTGAGTGTCACGCCTAAACCAAAGGATTTATGCACACACTTCAACATGTATTTTGTTCAGGATGACCTCCTGAAGCCCATATGAGCATTAATTTGACTACACAACTCATTCCTATGAAGATACATTCAAACTCACAAAACGTGCTCAGCTCGGGCTGAAAATGCATTTAAAGCAATAAAAACTCAAATTGAGTGTCACGCCTAAACCAAAGGACTTATGCAAACACTTCAACATGTATTTAGTTCAGGATGACCACCTGAAGCCTAAATGAGCATTAATTTGACCACACAACTCATTCCTATGAAGATACATTCAAACTCACAAAACGTGCTCAGCTCGGGCTGAAAATGCATTTAAAGCAATAAAAACTCAAATTGAGCGTCACACCTAAACCAAAGGACTTATGCACACACTTCAACATGTATTTTGTTCAGGATGACCTCCTGAAGCCTAAATAAGCATTAATTTGACTACACAACTCATTCCTATGAAGATACATTCAAACTCAGAAAACGCGCTCAGCTCGGGCTGAAAATGCATTTAAAGCAATAAAAACTCAAATTGAGTGTCACACCTAAACCAAAGGACTTATGCACACACTTCAACATGTATTTTGTTCAGGACGACCACCTGAAGCCTAAATGAGCATTAATTTGACCACACAACTAATTCCTATGAAGATACATTCAAACTCACAAAACGTGCTCAGCTCGGGCTGAAAATGCATTTAAAGCAATAAAACTCAAATTGAGTGTCACACCTAAACCAAAGGACTTATTCACACTCTCCAACGTGTATTTTGTTCAGGATGACCTCCTGAAGCCCAAATAAGCATTAATTTGACTACACAACTTATTCCTATGAAGATACATTCAAAATCACAAAACGTGCTCAGCTCGGGCTGAAAATGCATTTAAAGCAATAAAAACTCAAATTGAGTGTCACGCCTAAACCAAAGGACTTATGCACACACTTCAACATGTATTTTGTTCAGGATGACCTCCTGAAGCCTAAATAAGCATTAATTTGACCACACAACTCATTCCTATGAAGATACATTCAAACTCACAAAACGCGCTCAGCTCGGGCTGAAAATGCATTTAAAGCAATAAAAACTCAAATTTAGTGTCACACCTAAACCAAAGGACTTATGCACACACTTCAACATGTATTTAGTTCAGGATGACATCCTGAAGCCCATATGAGCATTAATTTGACTACACAACTTATTCCTATGAAGATACATTCAAACTCACAAAACGTGCTCAGCTCGGGCTGAAAATGCATTTAAAGCAATAAAAACTCAAATTGAGTGTCACACCTAAACCAAAGGACTTATGCACACACTTCAACATGTATTTTGTTCAGGATGACCTCCCGAAGCCCATATCAGCATTAATTTGACCACACAACTCATTCCTATGAAGATACATTCAAACTCACAAAACGTGCTCAGCTCGGGCTGAAAATGCATTTAAAGCAAAAAAAACTCAAATTGAGTGTCACGCCTAAACCAAAGGACTCATGCACACACTTCAACATGTATTTTGTTCAGGATGACCTCCTGAAGCCCATATGAGCATTAATTTGACTACACAACTCATTCCTATGAAGATACATTCAAACTCACAAAACGTGCTCAGCTCGGGCTGAAAATGCATTTAAAGCAATAAAAACTCAAATTGAGTGTCACGCCTAAACCAAAGGACTTATGCACACACTTCAACATGTATTTAGTTCAGGATGACCACCTGAAGCCTAAATGAGCATTAATTTGACCACAAAACTCATTCCTATGAAGATACATTCAAACTCACAAAACGTGCTCAGCTCGGGCTGAAAATGCATTTAAAGCAATAAAAACTCAAATTGAGCGTCACACCTAAACCAAAGGACTTATGCACACACTTCAACATGTATTTTGTTCAGGATGACCTCCTGAAGCCTAAATAAGCATTAATTTGACCACACAACTCATTCCTATGAAGATACATTCAAACTCAGAAAACGCGCTCAGCTCGGGCTGAAAATGCATTTAAAGCAATAAAAACTCAAATTGAGTGTCACACCTAAACCAAAGGACTTATGCACACACTTCAACATGTATTTAGTTCAGGATGACCACCTGAAGCCTAAATGAGCATTAATTTGACCACACATCTCATTCCTATGAAGATACATTCAAACTCACAAAACATGCTCAGCTCGGGCTGAAAATGCATTTAAAGCAATAAAAACTCAAATTGAATGTCACGCCTAAACCAAAGGACTTATGCACACACTTCAACATGTATTTTGTTCAGGATGACCACCTGACGTCTAAATGAGCATTAATTTGACCACACAACTCATTCCTATGAAGATACATTCAAACTCACAAAACTGGCTCAGCTCGGGCTGAAAATGCATTTAAAGCAATAAAAACTCAAATTGAGTGTCAGGCCTAAACCAAAGGACTTATGCACACACTTCAACATGGATTTAGTTCAGGATGACCACCTGAAGCCTAAATGAGCATTAATTTGACCACACAACTCATTCCTATGAAGATACATTCAAACTCACAAAACGCGCTCAGCTCGGGCTGAAAATGCATTTAAAGCAATAAAAACTCAAATTTAGTGTCACACCTAAACCAAAGGACTTATGCACACACTTCAACATGTATTTAGTTCAGGATGACATCCTGAAGCCCATATGAGCATTAATTTGACTACACAACTCATTCCTATGAAGATACATTCAAACTCAAAAAACCGTGCTCAGCTCGGGCTGAAAATGCTTTTAAAGCAATAAAAACTCAAATTGAGTGTCACGCCTAAACCATAGGACTTATGCACACACTTCAACATGTATTTTGTTCAGGATGACCTCCTGAAGCCCATATGAGCATTAATTTGACCACACAACTCATTCCTATGAAGATACATTCAAACTCACAAAACGTGCTCAGCTCGGGCTGAAAATGCATTTAAAGCAATAAAAACTCAAATTGAGTGTCACGCCTAAACCAAAGGACTTATGCACACAGTTCAACATGTATTTAGTTCAGGATGACCACCTGAAGCCTAAATGAGCATTAATTTGACCACACAACTCATTCCTATGAAGATACATTCAAACTCACAAAACGTGCTCAGCTCGGGCTGATAATGCATTTAAAGCAATAAAAACTCAAATTGAGTGTCACGCCTAAACCAAAGGACTTATGCACACACTTCAACATGTATTTTGTTCAGGATGACCTTCTGAAGCCCATATGAGCATTAATTTGACTACACAACTCATTCCTATGAAGATACATTCAAACTCACAAAACGTGCTCAGCTCGGGCTGAAAATGCATTTAAAGCAATAAAAACTCAAATTGAGTGTCACGCCTAAACCAAAGGACTTATGCACACACTTCAACATGTATTTTGTTCAGGATGACCTCCTGAAGCCTAAATAAGCATTAATCTGACCACACAACTCATTCTTATGAAGATACATTCAAACTCACAAAACGCGCTCAGCTCGGGCTGAAAATGCATTTAAAGCAATAAAAACTCAAATTGAGTGCCACACCTAAACCAAAGGACTTATGCACACACTTCAACATGTATTTAGTTCAGGATGACCACCTGAAGCCTAAATGAGCATTAATTTGACCACACATCTCATTCCTATGAAGATACATTCAAACTCACAAAACATGCTCAGCTCGGGCTGAAAATGCATTTAAAGCAATAAAAACTCAAATTGAGTGTCACGCCTAAACCAAAGGACCTATGCACACACTTCAACATGTATTTTGTTCAGGATGACCTCCTGAAGCCCATATGAGCATTAATTTGACCACACAACTCATTCCTATGAAGATACATTCAAACTCACAAAACGTGCTCAGCTCGGGCTGAAAATGCATTTAAAGCAATAAAACTCAAATTGAGTGTCACACCTAAACCAAAGGACTTATGCACAC
This sequence comes from Hippocampus guttulatus, assembly GCF_054856545.1. NCBI lineage: Eukaryota > Metazoa > Chordata > Actinopteri > Syngnathiformes > Syngnathidae > Hippocampus > Hippocampus guttulatus. The sequence continues at coordinate 596,280 of NC_141271.1, forward strand.
ACTCCAACATGTATTTTGTTTAGGATGACCTCCTGAAGCCCAAATAAGCATTAATTTGACCACACAACTCATTCTATGAAGATACATTCAAACTCACAAAACGTGCTCAGCTCGGGCTGAAAATGCATTTAAAGCAATAAAAACTCAAATTGAGTGTCACACCTAAACCAAAGGACTTATGCACACACTTCAACATGTATTTTGTTCAGGATGACCCTCTGAACCCCATATGAGCATTAATTTGACTACACGACTCATTCCTATGAAGATACATTTAAACTCACAAAACTTGCTTAGCTCGGGCTGAAAATGCATTTAAAGCAATAAAAACTCAAATTGAGTGTCACGCCTAAACCAAAGGACTTATGCACACACTTCAACATGTATTTTATTCAGGATGACCACCTGAAGCCTAAATGAGCATTAATTTGACCACACAACTCATTCCTATGAAGATACATTCAAACTCACAAAACGTGCTCAGCTCGGGCTGAAAATGCATTTAAAGCAATAAAAACTCAAATTGAGTGTCACGCCTAAACCAAAGGACTTATGCACACACTTCAACATGTGTTTTGTTCAGGATGACCTCCTGAAGCCCATATGAGCATTAATTTGACCACACAACTCATTCCTATGAAGATACATTCAAACACACAAAACGTGCTCAGCTCGGCCTGAAAATGCATTTAAAGCAATAAAAACTCAAATTGAGTGTCACGCCTAAACCAAAGGACTTATGCACACACTTCAACATGTATTTTGTTCAGGATGACCACCTGACGCCTAAATGAGCATTAATTTGACCACACAACTCATTCCTATGAAGATACATTCAAACTCACAAAACGCGCTCAGCTCAGGCTGAAAATGCATTTAAAGCAATAAAAACTCAAATTGAGTGTCACGCCTAAACCAAAGGACTTATGCACACACTACAACATGTATTTTGTTCAGGGTGACCTCCTGAAGCCTAAATAAGCATTAATTTGACCACACAACTCATTCCTATGAAGATACATTCAAACTCACAAAACGCGCTCAGCTCGGGCTGAAAATGCATTTAAAGCAATAAAAACTCAAATTTAGTGTCACACCTAAACCAAAGGATTTATGCACACACTTCAACATGTATTTAGTTCAGGATGACATCCTGAAGCCCATATGAGCATTAATTTGTCTACACAACTCATTCCTATGAAGATACATTCAAACTCACAAAACGTGCTCAACTCGGGCTGAAAATGCATTTAAAGCAATAAAAACTCAAATTGAGTGTCACGCCTAAACCAAAGGACTTATGCACACACTTCAACATGTATTTTGTTCAGGATGACCTCCTGAAGCCCATATGAGCATTAATTTGACTACACAACTCATTCCTATGAAGATACATTCAAACTCACAAAACGTGCTCAGCTCCGGCTGAAAATGCATTTAAAGCAATAAAAACTCAAATTGAGTGTCACGCCTAAACCAAAGGACTTATGCACACACTTCAACATGTATTTTGTTCAGGATGACCTCCTGAAGCCCATATGAGCATTAATTTGACTACACAACTCATTCCTATGAAGATCCATTCAAACTCACAAAACGTGCTCAGCTCGGGCTGAAAATGCATTTAAAGCAATAAAAACTCAAATTGAGTGTCACGCCTAAACCAAAGGACTTATGCACACACTTCAACATGTATTTAGTTCAGGATGACCACCTGAAGCCTAAATGAGCATTAATTTGACCACACAACTCATTCCTATGAAGATACATTCAAACTCACAAAACGTGCTCAGCTCGGGCTGAAAATGCATTTAAAGCAATAAAAACTCAAATTGAGTGTCACACCTAAACCAAAGGACTTATGCACACACTTCAACATGTATTTTGATCAGGAAGACCTTCTGAAGCCCATATGAGCATTAATTTGACCACACAACTCATTCTATGAAGATACATTCAAACTCACAAAACGTGCTCAGCTCGGGCTGAAAATGCATTTAAAGCAATAAAACTCAAATTGAGTGTCACACCTAAACCAAAGGACTTATGCACACACTCCAACATGTATTTTGTTCAGGATGACCTCCTGAAGCCCAAATAAGCATTAATTTGACCACACAACTCATTCTATGAAGATACATTCAAACTCACAAAACGTGCTCAGCTCGGGCTGAAAATGCATTTAAAGCAATAAAAACTCAAATTGAGTGTCACGCCTAAACAAAAGGACTTATGCACACACTTCAACATGTATTTTGTTCAGGATGACCTCCTGAAGCCTAAATAAGCATTAATTTGACCACACAACTCATTCCTATGAAGATACATTCAAACTCACAAAACGTGCTCAGCTCGGGCTGAAAATGCATTTAAAGAAATAAAAACTTAAATTGAGTGTCACACCTAAACCAAAGGACTTATGCACACACTTCAACATGTATTTTGTTCAGGATGACTTCCTGAAGCCCATATGAGCATTAATTTGACTACACAACTCATTCCTATGAAGATACATTCAAACTCACAAAACGTGCTCAGCTCGGGCTGAAAATGCATTTAAAGCAATAAAAACTCAAATTGAGTGTCACGCCTAAAAAAGGACTTATCACACACTTGCACATGTATTTAGTTCAGGATTACCTCCTGAAGCCCATATGAGCATTAATTTGACCACACAACTCATTCCTATGAAGATACATTCAAACTCTCAAAATGTGCTCAGCTCGGGCTGAAAATGCATTTAAAGCAATAAAAACTCAAATTGAGTGTCACACCTAAACCAAAGGACTTATGCACACACTTCAACATGTATTTTGTTCAGGATGACTTCCTGAAGCCCATATGAGCATTAATTTGACCACACAACTCATTCCTATGAAGATACATTCAAACTCTCAAAATGTGCTCAGCTCGGGCTGAAAATGCATTTAAAGCAATAAAAACTCAAATTGAGTGTCACGCCTAAACCAAAGGAATTATGCACACACTTCAACATGTATTTAGTTCAGGATGACCACCTGAAGCCTAAATGAGCATTAATTTGACCACACAACTCATTCCTATGAAGATACATTCAAACTCACAAAACGTGCTCAGCTCGGGCTGAAAATGCATTTAAAGCAATAAAAACTCAAATTGAGTGTCACGCCTAAACCAAGGGACTTATGCACACACTTCAACATGTATTTTGTTCAGGATGACCTCCTGAAGCCCATATGAGCATTAATTTGACTACACAACTCATTCCTATGAAGATACATTCAAACTCACAAAACGTGCTCAGCTCGGGCTGAAAATGCATTTAAAGCAATAAAAACTCAAATTGAGTGTCACGCCTAAACCAAAGGACTTATGCACACACTTCAACATGTATTTAGTTCAGGATGACCACCTGAAGCCTAAATGAGCATTAATTTGACCACACAACTCATTCCTATGAAGATACATTCAAACTCACAAAACGTGCTCACCTCGGGCTGAAAATGCATTTAAAGCAATAAAAACTCAAATTGAGTGTCACGCCTAAACCAAAGGACTTATGCACACACTTCAACATGTATTTTGTTCAGGATGACCTCCTGAAGCCCATATGAGCATTAATTTGACCACACAACTCATTCCTATGAAGATACATTCAAACACACAAAACGTGCTCAGCTCGGCCTGAAAATGCATTTAAAGCAATAAAAACTCAAATTGAGTGTCACGCCTAAACCAAAGGACTTATGCACACACTTCAACATGTATTTTGTTCAGGACGACCACCTGACGCCTAAATGAGCATTAATTTGACCACACAACTCATTCCTATGAAGATACATTCAAACTCACAAAACGTGCCCAGCTCGGGCTGAAAATGCATTTAAAGCAATAAAAACTCAAATTGAGTGTCACGCCTAAACCAAAGGACTTATGCACACACTTCAACATGTATTTAGTTCAGGATGACCACCTGAAGCCTAAATGAGCATTAATTTGACCACACAACTCATTCCTATGAAGATACATTCAAACTCACAAAACGTGCTCAGCTCGGGCTGAAAATGCATTTAAAGCAATAAAAACTCAAATTGACTGTCACACCTAAACCAAAGGACTTATGCACACACTTCAACATGTATTTTGTTCAGGATGACCTCCTGAAGCCCATATGAGCATTAATTTGACTACACAACTTATTCCTATGAAGATACATTCAAACTCACAAAACGTGCTCAGCTCGGGCTGAAAATGCATTTAAAGCAATAAAAACTCAAATTGAGTGTCACGCCTAAACCAAAGGACTTATGCACACACTTCAACATGTATTTTGTTCAGGATGACCTCCTGAAGCCCATATGAGCATTAATTTGACTACACAACTCATTCCTATGAAGATACATTCAAACTCACAAAACGTGCTCAGCTCGGGCTGAAAATGCATTTAAAGCAATAAAAACTCAAATTGAGTGTCACGCCTAAACCAAAGGACTTATGCACACACTTCAACATGTATTTTGTTCAGGATGACTTCCTGAAGCCCATATGAGCATTAATTTGACTACACAACTCATTCCTATGAAGATACATTCAAACTCACAAAACGTGCTCAGCTCGGGCTGAAAATGCATTTAAAGCAATAAAAACTCAAATTGAGTGTCACGCCTAAACCAAAGGACTTATGCACACACTTCAACATGTATTTAGTTCAGGATGACCACCTGAAGCCTAAATGAGCATTAATTTGACCACACAACTCATTCCTATGAAGATACATTCAAACTCACAAAACGTGCTCAACTCGGGCTGAAAATGCATTTAAAGCAATAAAAACTCAAATTGAGTGTCACGCCTAAACCAAAGGATTTATGCACACACTTCAACATGTATTTTGTTCAGGATGACCTCCTGAAGCCCATATGAGCATTAATTTGACTACACAACTCATTCCTATGAAGATACATTCAAACTCACAAAACGTGCTCAGCTCGGGCTGAAAATGCATTTAAAGCAATAAAAACTCAAATTGAGTGTCACGCCTAAACCAAAGGACTTATGCAAACACTTCAACATGTATTTAGTTCAGGATGACCACCTGAAGCCTAAATGAGCATTAATTTGACCACACAACTCATTCCTATGAAGATACATTCAAACTCACAAAACGTGCTCAGCTCGGGCTGAAAATGCATTTAAAGCAATAAAAACTCAAATTGAGCGTCACACCTAAACCAAAGGACTTATGCACACACTTCAACATGTATTTTGTTCAGGATGACCTCCTGAAGCCTAAATAAGCATTAATTTGACTACACAACTCATTCCTATGAAGATACATTCAAACTCAGAAAACGCGCTCAGCTCGGGCTGAAAATGCATTTAAAGCAATAAAAACTCAAATTGAGTGTCACACCTAAACCAAAGGACTTATGCACACACTTCAACATGTATTTTGTTCAGGACGACCACCTGAAGCCTAAATGAGCATTAATTTGACCACACAACTAATTCCTATGAAGATACATTCAAACTCACAAAACGTGCTCAGCTCGGGCTGAAAATGCATTTAAAGCAATAAAACTCAAATTGAGTGTCACACCTAAACCAAAGGACTTATTCACACTCTCCAACGTGTATTTTGTTCAGGATGACCTCCTGAAGCCCAAATAAGCATTAATTTGACTACACAACTTATTCCTATGAAGATACATTCAAAATCACAAAACGTGCTCAGCTCGGGCTGAAAATGCATTTAAAGCAATAAAAACTCAAATTGAGTGTCACGCCTAAACCAAAGGACTTATGCACACACTTCAACATGTATTTTGTTCAGGATGACCTCCTGAAGCCTAAATAAGCATTAATTTGACCACACAACTCATTCCTATGAAGATACATTCAAACTCACAAAACGCGCTCAGCTCGGGCTGAAAATGCATTTAAAGCAATAAAAACTCAAATTTAGTGTCACACCTAAACCAAAGGACTTATGCACACACTTCAACATGTATTTAGTTCAGGATGACATCCTGAAGCCCATATGAGCATTAATTTGACTACACAACTTATTCCTATGAAGATACATTCAAACTCACAAAACGTGCTCAGCTCGGGCTGAAAATGCATTTAAAGCAATAAAAACTCAAATTGAGTGTCACACCTAAACCAAAGGACTTATGCACACACTTCAACATGTATTTTGTTCAGGATGACCTCCCGAAGCCCATATCAGCATTAATTTGACCACACAACTCATTCCTATGAAGATACATTCAAACTCACAAAACGTGCTCAGCTCGGGCTGAAAATGCATTTAAAGCAAAAAAAACTCAAATTGAGTGTCACGCCTAAACCAAAGGACTCATGCACACACTTCAACATGTATTTTGTTCAGGATGACCTCCTGAAGCCCATATGAGCATTAATTTGACTACACAACTCATTCCTATGAAGATACATTCAAACTCACAAAACGTGCTCAGCTCGGGCTGAAAATGCATTTAAAGCAATAAAAACTCAAATTGAGTGTCACGCCTAAACCAAAGGACTTATGCACACACTTCAACATGTATTTAGTTCAGGATGACCACCTGAAGCCTAAATGAGCATTAATTTGACCACACAACTCATTCCTATGAAGATACATTCAAACTCACAAAACGTGCTCAGCTCGGGCTGAAAATGCATTTAAAGCAATAAAAACTCAAATTGAGCGTCACACCTAAACCAAAGGACTTATGCACACACTTCAACATGTATTTTGTTCAGGATGACCTCCTGAAGCCTAAATAAGCATTAATTTGACCACACAACTCATTCCTATGAAGATACATTCAAACTCAGAAAACGCGCTCAGCTCGGGCTGAAAATGCATTTAAAGCAATAAAAACTCAAATTGAGTGTCACACCTAAACCAAAGGACTTATGCACACACTTCAACATGTATTTAGTTCAGGATGACCACCTGAAGCCTAAATGAGCATTAATTTGACCACACATCTCATTCCTATGAAGATACATTCAAACTCACAAAACATGCTCAGCTCGGGCTGAAAATGCATTTAAAGCAATAAAAACTCAAATTGAATGTCACGCCTAAACCAAAGGACTTATGCACACACTTCAACATGTATTTTGTTCAGGATGACCACCTGACGCCTAAATGAGCATTAATTTGACCACACAACTCATTCCTATGAAGATACATTCAAACTCACAAAACTGGCTCAGCTCGGGCTGAAAATGCATTTAAAGCAATAAAAACTCAAATTGAGTGTCACGCCTAAACCAAAGGACTTATGCACACACTTCAACATGTATTTTGTTCAGGATGACCTCCTGAAGCCTAAATCAGCAATAATTTGACCACACAACTCATTCCTATGAAGATACATTCAAAGTCAGAAAGCGCGCTCAGCTCGGGCTGAAAATGCATTTAATTTAAAGCAATAAAAACTCAAATTGAGTGTCACACCTAAACCTAAGGACTTATGCACACACTTCAACATGTATTTTGTTCAGGATGACCTCCTGAAGCCCATATGAGCATTAATTTGACTACACAACTCATTCCTATGAAGATACATTCAAACACACAAAACGTGCTCAGCTCGGCCTGAAAATGCATTTAAAGCAATAAAAACTCAAATTGAGTGTCACACCTAAACCAAAGGAATTATGCACACACTTCAACATGTATTTAGTTCAGGATGACCACCTGAAGCCTAAATGAGCATTAATTTGACCACACAACTCATTCCTATGAAAATACATTCAAACTCACAAAACGTGCTCAGCTCGGGCTGAAAATGCATTTAAAGCAATAAAAACTCAAATTGAGTGTCACGCCCAAACCAAAGGAATTATGCACACACTTCAACATGTATTTTGTTCAGGATGACCACCTGAAGCCTAAATGAGCATTAATTTGACCACACAACTCATTCCTATGAAGATACATTCAAACTCACAAAACGTGCTCAACTCGGGCTGAAAATGCATTTAAAGCAATAAAAACTCAAATTGAGTGTCACGCCTAAACCAAAGGACTTATGCACACACTTCAACATGTATTTTGTTCAGGATGACCTCCTGAAGCCCATATGAGCATTAATTTGACCACACAACTCATTCCTATGAAGATACATTCAAACACACAAAACGTGCTCAGCTCGGCCTTCAAATGCATTTAAAGCAATAAAAACTCAAATTGAGTGTCACGCCTAAACCAAAGGACTTATGCACACACTTCAACATGTATTTTGTTCAGGATGACCACCTGACGCCTAAATGAGCATTAATTTGACCACACAACTCATTCCTATGAAGATACATTCAAACTCACAAAACGTGCTCAGCTCGGGCTGAAAATGCATTTAAAGCAATAAAAACTCATATTGAGTGTCACGCCTAAACCAAAGGACTTATACACACACTTCAACATGTATTTTGTTCAGGATGACCTCCTGAAGCCTAAATCAGCAATAATTTGACCACACAACTCATTCCTATGAAGATACATTCAAAGTCAGAAAGTGCGCTCAGCTCGGGCTGAAAATGCATTTAATTTAAAGCAATAAAAACTCAAATTGAGTGTCACGCCTAAACCAAAGGACTTACGCACACACTTCAACATGTATTTAGTTCAGGATGACCACCTGAAGCCTAAATGAGCATTAATTTGACCACACAACTCATTCCTATGAAGATACATTCAAACTCACAAAACGTGCTCAGCTCGGGCTGAAAATGCATTTAAAGCAATAAAAACTCAAATTGAGTGTCACGCCTAAACCAAAGGACTTATTCACACATTTCAACATGTATTTTGTTCAGGATGACCTCCTGAAGCCTAAATAAGCATTAATTTGACCACACAACTCATTCCTATGAAGATACATTCAAACTCACAAAACGCGCTCAGCTCGGGCTGAAAATGCATTTAAAGCAATAAAAACTCAAATTGAGTGTCACACCTAAACCAAAGGACTTATGCACACACTTCAACATGTATTTAGTTGAGGATGACCACCTGAAGCCTAAATGAGCATTAATCTGACCACACAACTCATTCCTATGAAGATACATTCAAACTCACAAAACATGCTCAGCTCGGGCTGAAAATGCATTTAAAGCAATAAAAACTCAAATTGAATGTCACGCCTAAACCAAAGGACTTATGCACACACTTCAACATGTATTTTGTTCAGGATGACCACCTGAAGCCTAAATGAGCATTAATTTGACCACACAACTCATTCCTATGAAGATACATTCAAATTCAAAAAACGTGCTCAGCTCGGGCTGAAAATGCATTTAATTTAAAGCAATAAAAACTCAAATTGAGTGTCACACCTAAACCAAAGGACTTATGCACACACTTCAACATGTATTTTGTTCAGGATGACCTCCTGAAGCCCATATGAGCATTAATTTGACCACACAACTCATTCCTATGAAGATACATTCAAACTCACAAAACGTGCTCAGCTCGGGCTGAAAATGCATTTAAAGCAATAAAAACTCAAATTGAGTGTCACGCCTAAACCAAAGGACTTATGCACACACTTCAACATGTATTTTGTTCACGATGACCACCTGAAGCCTAAATGAGCATTAATTTGACCACACAACTCATTCCTATGAAGATACATTCAAACTCACAAAACGTCCTCAACTCGGGCTGAAAATGCATTTAAAGCAATAAAAGCTCAAATTGAGTGTCACGCCAAAACCAAAGGACTTATGCACACACTTCAACATGTATTTTGTTCAGGATGACCTCCTGAAGCCCATATGAGCATTAATTTGACCACACAACTCATTCCTATGAAGATACATTCAAACACACAAAACGTGCTCAGCTCGGCCTGAAAATGCATTTAAAGCAATAAAAACTCAAATTGAGTGTCACGCCCAAACCAAAGGACTTATGCACACACTTCAACATGTATTTTGTTCAGGATGACCTCCTGAAGCCCATATGAGCATTAATTTGACCACACAACTCATTCCTATGAAGATACATTCAAACTCACAAAACGTGCTCAGCTTGGGCTGAAAATGCATTTAAAGCAATAAAAACTCAAATTGAGTGTCACGCCTAAACCAAAGGACTTATGCACACACTTCAACATGTATTTTGTTCACGATGACCACCTGAAGCCTAAATGAGCATTAATTTGACCACACAACTCATTCCTATGAAGATACATTCAAACTCACAAAACGTGCTCAACTCGGGCTGAAAATGCATTTAAAGCAATAAAAGCTCAAATTGAGTGTCACGCCTAAACCAAAGGACTTATGCACACACTTCAACATGTATTTTGTTCAGGATGACCTCCTGAAGCCCATATGAGCATTAATTTGACCACACAACTCATTCCTATGAAGATACATTCAAACACACAAAACGTGCTCAGCTCGGCCTGAAAATGCATTTAAAGCAATAAAAACTCAAATTGAGTGTCACGCCCAAACCAAAGGACTTATGCACACACTTCAACATGTATTTAGTTCAGGATGACCACCTGAAGCCTAAATGAGCATTATTTTGACCACATAACTCATTCCTATGAAGATACATTCAAACTCACAAAACGTGCTCATCTCGGGCTGAAAATGCATTTAAAGCAATAAAAACTCAAATTGAGTGTCACGCCTAAACCAAAGGACTTATGCACACACTTCAACATGTATTTTGTTCAGGATGACCACCTGAAGCCTAAATGAGCATTAATTTGACCACACAACTCATTCTATGAAGATACATTCAAACTCACAAAACGTGCTCAGCTCAGGCTGAAAATGCATTTAAAGCAATAAAAACTCAAATTGAGTGTCACGCCTAAACCAAAGGACTTATGCACACACTTCAACATGTATTTTGTTCAGGATGACCACCTGAAGCCTAAATGAGCATTAATTTGACCACACAACTCATTCCTATGAAGATACATTCAAACTCACAAAACGTGCTCAGCTCGGGCTGAAAATGCATTTAAAGCAATAAAAACTCAAATTGAGTGTCACGCCTAAACCAAAGGACTTATGCACACACTTCAACATGTATTTTGTTCAGGATGACCACCTGAAGCCTAAATGAGCATTAATTTGACCACACAACTCATTCCTATGAAGATACATTCAAACTCACAAAACGTGCTCAACTCGGGCTGAAAATGCATTTAAAGCAATAAAAAATTAAATTGAGTGTCACGCCTAAACCAAAGGACTTATGCACACACTTCAACATGTATTTTGTTCAGGATGACCACCTGAAGCCTAAATGAGCATTAATTTGACCACACAACTCATTCTATGAAGATACATTCAAACTCACAAAACGTGCTCAGCTCGGGCTGAAAATGCATTTAAAGCAATAAAAACTCAAATTGAGTGTCACGCCTAAACCAAAGGACTTATGCACACACTTCAACATGTATTTTGTTCAGGATGACCACCTGACGCCTAAATGAGCATTAATTTGACCACACAACTCATTCCTATGAAGATACATTCAAACTCACAAAACGCGCTCAGCTCGGGCTGAAAATGCATTTAAAGCAATAAAAACTCAAATTGAGTGTAACGCCTAAACCAAAGGACTTATGCACACACTACAACATGTATTTTGTTCAGGGTGACCTCCTGAAGCCTAAATAAGCATTAATTTGACCACACAACTCATTCCTATGAAGATACATTCAAACTCACAAAACGCGCTCAGCTCGGGCTGAAAATGCATTTAAAGCAATAAAAACTCAAATTTAGTGTCACACCTAAACCAAAGGACTTATGCACACACTTCAACATGTATTTAGTTCAGGATGACATCCTGAAGCCCATATGAGCATTAATTTGTCTACACAACTCATTCCTATGAAGATACATTCAAACTCACAAAACGTGCTCAACTCGGGCTGAAAATGCATTTAAAGCAATAAAAACTCAAATTGAGTGTCACGCCTAAACCAAAGGACTTATGCACACACTTCAACATGTATTTTGTTCAGGATGACCTTCTGAAGCCCATATGAGCATTAATTTGACTACACAACTCATTCCTATGAAGATACATTCAAACTCACAAAACGTGCTCAGCTCGGGCTAAAAATGCATTTAAAGCAATAAAAACTCAAATTGAGTGTCAGGCCTAAACCAAAGGACTTATGCACACACTTCAACATGTATTTTGTTCAGGATGACCTCCTGAAGCCCAAATCAGCAATAATTTGACCACACAACTCATTCCTATGAAGATACATTCAAAGTCAGAAAGCGCGCTCAGCTCGGGCTGAAAATGCATTTAATTTAAAGCAATAAAAACTCAAATTGAGTGTCACGCCTAAACCAAAGGACTTATGCACACACTTCAACATGGATTTAGTTCAGGATGACCACCTGAAGCCTAAATGAGCATTAATTTGACCACACAACTCATTCCTATGAAGATACATTCAAACTCACAAAACGCGCTCAGCTCGGGCTGAAAATGCATTTAAAGCAATAAAAACTCAAATTTAGTGTCACACCTAAACCAAAGGACTTATGCACACACTTCAACATGTATTTAGTTCAGGATGACATCCTGAAGCCCATATGAGCATTAATTTGACTACACAACTCATTCCTATGAAGATACATTCAAACTCAAAAAACGTGCTCAGCTCGGGCTGAAAATGCTTTTAAAGCAATAAAAACTCAAATTGAGTGTCACGCCTAAACCAAAGGACTTATGCACACACTTCAACATGTATTTTGTTCAGGATGACCTCCTGAAGCCCATATGAGCATTAATTTGACCACACAACTCATTCCTATGAAGATACATTCAAACTCACAAAACGTGCTCAGCTCGGGCTGAAAATGCATTTAAAGCAATAAAAACTCAAATTGAGTGTCACGCCTAAACCAAAGGACTTATGCACACAGTTCAACATGTATTTAGTTCAGGATGACCACCTGAAGCCTAAATGAGCATTAATTTGACCACACAACTCATTCCTATGAAGATACATTCAAACTCACAAAACGTGCTCAGCTCGGGCTGAAAATGCATTTAAAGCAATAAAAACTCAAATTGAGTGTCACGCCTAAACCAAAGGACTTATGCACACACTTCAACATGTATTTTGTTCAGGATGACCTTCTGAAGCCCATATGAGCATTAATTTGACTACACAACTCATTCCTATGAAGATACATTCAAACTCACAAAACGTGCTCAGCTCGGGCTGAAAATGCATTTAAAGCAATAAAAACTCAAATTGAGTGTCACGCCTAAACCAAAGGACTTATGCACACACTTCAACATGTATTTTGTTCAGGATGACCTCCTGAAGCCTAAATAAGCATTAATCTGACCACACAACTCATTCCTATGAAGATACATTCAAACTCACAAAACGCGCTCAGCTCGGGCTGAAAATGCATTTAAAGCAATAAAAACTCAAATTGAGTGCCACACCTAAACCAAAGGACTTATGCACACACTTCAACATGTATTTAGTTCAGGATGACCACCTGAAGCCTAAATGAGCATTAATTTGACCACACATCTCATTCCTATGAAGATACATTCAAACTCACAAAACATGCTCAGCTCGGGCTGAAAATGCATTTAAAGCAATAAAAACTCAAATTGAGTGTCACGCCTAAACCAAAGGACCTATGCACACACTTCAACATGTATTTTGTTCAGGATGACCTCCTGAAGCCCATATGAGCATTAATTTGACCACACAACTCATTCCTATGAAGATACATTCAAACTCACAAAACGTGCTCAGCTCGGGCTGAAAATGCATTTAAAGCAATAAAACTCAAATTGAGTGTCACACCTAAACCAAAGGACTTATGCACACACTCCAACATGTATTTTGTTTAGGATGACCTCCTGAAGCCCAAATAAGCATTAATTTGACCACACAACTCATTCTATGAAGATACATTCAAACTCACAAAACGTGCTCAGCTCGGGCTGAAAATGCATTTAAAGCAATAAAAACTCAAATTGAGTGTCACACCTAAACCAAAGGACTTATGCACACACTTCAACATGTATTTTGTTCAGGATGACCCTCTGAACCCCATATGAGCATTAATTTGACTACACGACTCATTCCTATGAAGATACATTTAAACTCACAAAACTTGCTTAGCTCGGGCTGAAAATGCATTTAAAGCAATAAAAACTCAAATTGAGTGTCACGCCTAAACCAAAGGACTTATGCACACACTTCAACATGTATTTTATTCAGGATGACCACCTGAAGCCTAAATGAGCATTAATTTGACCACACAACTCATTCCTATGAAGATACATTCAAACTCACAAAACGTGCTCAGCTCGGGCTGAAAATGCATTTAAAGCAATAAAAACTCAAATTGAGTGTCACGCCTAAACCAAAGGACTTATGCACACACTTCAACATGTGTTTTGTTCAGGATGACCTCCTGAAGCCCATATGAGCATTAATTTGACCACACAACTCATTCCTATGAAGATACATTCAAACACACAAAACGTGCTCAGCTCGGCCTGAAAATGCATTTAAAGCAATAAAAACTCAAATTGAGTGTCACGCCTAAACCAAAGGACTTATGCACACACTTCAACATGTATTTTGTTCAGGATGACCACCTGACGCCTAAATGAGCATTAATTTGACCACACAACTCATTCCTATGAAGATACATTCAAACTCACAAAACGCGCTCAGCTCAGGCTGAAAATGCATTTAAAGCAATAAAAACTCAAATTGAGTGTCACGCCTAAACCAAAGGACTTATGCACACACTACAACATGTATTTTGTTCAGGGTGACCTCCTGAAGCCTAAATAAGCATTAATTTGACCACACAACTCATTCCTATGAAGATACATTCAAACTCACAAAACGCGCTCAGCTCGGGCTGAAAATGCATTTAAAGCAATAAAAACTCAAATTTAGTGTCACACCTAAACCAAAGGATTTATGCACACACTTCAACATGTATTTAGTTCAGGATGACATCCTGAAGCCCATATGAGCATTAATTTGTCTACACAACTCATTCCTATGAAGATACATTCAAACTCACAAAACGTGCTCAACTCGGGCTGAAAATGCATTTAAAGCAATAAAAACTCAAATTGAGTGTCACGCCTAAACCAAAGGACTTATGCACACACTTCAACATGTATTTTGTTCAGGATGACCTCCTGAAGCCCATATGAGCATTAATTTGACTACACAACTCATTCCTATGAAGATACATTCAAACTCACAAAACGTGCTCAGCTCCGGCTGAAAATGCATTTAAAGCAATAAAAACTCAAATTGAGTGTCACGCCTAAACCAAAGGACTTATGCACACACTTCAACATGTATTTTGTTCAGGATGACCTCCTGAAGCCCATATGAGCATTAATTTGACTACACAACTCATTCCTATGAAGATCCATTCAAACTCACAAAACGTGCTCAGCTCGGGCTGAAAATGCATTTAAAGCAATAAAAACTCAAATTGAGTGTCACGCCTAAACCAAAGGACTTATGCACACACTTCAACATGTATTTAGTTCAGGATGACCACCTGAAGCCTAAATGAGCATTAATTTGACCACACAACTCATTCCTATGAAGATACATTCAAACTCACAAAACGTGCTCAGCTCGGGCTGAAAATGCATTTAAAGCAATAAAAACTCAAATTGAGTGTCACACCTAAACCAAAGGACTTATGCACACACTTCAACATGTATTTTGTTCAGGAAGACCTTCTGAAGCCCATATGAGCATTAATTTGACTACACAACTCATTCCTATGAAGATACATTCAAACTCACAAAACGTGCTCAGCTAGGGCTGAAAATGCATTTAAAGCAATAAAAACTCAAATTGAGTGTCACGCCTAAACCAAAGGACTTATGCACACACTTCAACATGTATTTTGTTCAGGATGACCTCCTGAAGCCTAAATAAGCATTAATCTGTCCACACAACTCATTCCTATGAAGATACATTCAAACTCACAAAACGCGCTCAGCTCGGGCTGAAAATGCATTTAAAGCAATAAAAACTCAAATTGAGTGTCACACCTAAACCAAAGGACTTATGCACACACTTCAACATGTATTTAGTTCAGGATGACCACCTGAAGCCTAAATGAGCATTAATTTGACCACACATCTCATTCCTATGAAGATACATTCAAACTCACAAAACATGCTCAGCTCGGGCTGAAAATGCATTTAAAGCAATAAAAACTCAAATTGAGTGTCACGCCTAAACCAAAGGACCTATGCACACACTTCAACATGTATTTTGTTCAGGATGACCTCCTGAAGCCCATATGAGCATTAAATTTACCACACAACTCATTCTATGAAGATACATTCAAACTCACAAAACGTGCTCAGCTCGGGCTGAAAATGCATTTAAAGCAATAAAACTCAAATTGAGTGTCACACCTAAACCAAAGGACTTATGCACACACTCCAACATGTATTTTGTTCAGGATGACCTCCTGAAGCCCAAATAAGCATTAATTTGACCACACAACTCATTCTATGAAGATACATTCAAACTCACAAAACGTGCTCAGCTCGGGCTGAAAATGCATTTAAAGCAATAAAAACTCAAATTGAGTGTCACGCCTAAACAAAAGGACTTATGCACACACTTCAACATGTATTTTGTTCAGGATGACCTCCTGAAGCCTAAATAAGCAATAATTTGACCACACAACTCATTCCTATGAAGATACATTCAAAGTCAGAAAGCGCGCTCAGCTCGGGCTGAAAATGCATTTAATTTAAAGCAATAAAAACTCAAATTGAGTGTCACACCTAAACCTAAGGACTTATGCACACACTTCAACATGTATTTTGTTCAGGATGACCTCCTGAAGCCCATATGAGCATTAATTTGACTACACAACTCATTCCTATGAAGATACATTCAAACTCACAAAACGTGCTCAGCTCGGGCTGAAAATGCATTTAAAGCAATAAAAACTCAAATTGAGTGTCACGCCCAAACCAAAGGAATTATGCACACACTTCAACATGTATTTTGTTCAGGATGACCACCTGAAGCCTAAATGAGCATTAATTTGACCACACAACTCATTCCTATGAAGATACATTCAAACTCACAAAACGTGCTCAACTCGGGCTGAAAATGCATTTAAAGCAATAAAAACTCAAATTGAGTGTCACGCCTAAACCAAAGGACTTATGCACACACTTCAACATGTATTTTGTTCAGGATGACCTCCTGAAGCCCATATGAGCATTAATTTGACCACACAACTCATTCCTATGAAGATACATTCAAACACACAAAACGTGCTCAGCTCGGCCTTCAAATGCATTTAAAGCAATAAAAACTCAAATTGAGTGTCACGCCTAAACCAAAGGACTTATGCACACACTTCAACATGTATTTTGTTCAGGATGACCACCTGACGCCTAAATGAGCATTGATTTGACCACACAACTCATTCCTATGAAGATACATTCAAACTCACAAAACGTGCTCAGCTCGGGCTGAAAATGCATTTAAAGCAATAAAAACTCATATTGAGTGTCACGCCTAAACCAAAGGACTTATACACACACTTCAACATGTATTTTGTTCAGGATGACCTCCTGAAGCCTAAATCAGCAATAATTTGACCACACAACTCATTCCTATGAAGATACATTCAAAGTCAGAAAGTGCGCTCAGCTCGGGCTGAAAATGCATTTAATTTAAAGCAATAAAAACTCAAATTGAGTGTCACGCCTAAACCAAAGGACTTATGCACACACTTCAACATGTATTTAGTTCAGGATGACCACCTGAAGCCTAAATGAGCATTAATTTGACCACACAACTCATTCCTATGAAGATACATTCAAACTCACAAAACGTGCTCAGCTCGGGCTGAAAATGCATTTAAAGCAATAAAAACTCAAATTGAGTGTCACGCCTAAACCAAAGGACTTATTCACACATTTCAACATGTATTTTGTTCAGGATGACCTCCTGAAGCCTAAATAAGCATTAATTTGACCACACAACTCATTCCTATGAAGATACATTCAAACTCACAAAACGCGCTCAGCTCGGGCTGAAAATGCATTTAAAGCAATAAAAACTCAAATTGAGTGTCACACCTAAACCAAAGGACTTATGCACACACTTCAACATGTATTTAGTTGAGGATGACCACCTGAAGCCTAAATGAGCATTAATCTGACCACACAACTCATTCCTATGAAGATACATTCAAACTCACAAAACATGCTCAGCTCGGGCTGAAAATGCATTTAAAGCAATAAAAACTCAAATTGAATGTCACGCCTAAACCAAAGGACTTATGCACACACTTCAACATGTATTTTGTTCAGGATGACCACCTGAAGCCTAAATGAGCATTAATTTGACCACACAACTCATTCCTATGAAGATACATTCAAATTCAAAAAACGTGCTCAGCTCGGGCTGAAAATGCATTTAATTTAAAGCAATAAAAACTCAAATTGAGTGTCACACCTAAACCAAAGGACTTATGCACACACTTCAACATGTATTTTGTTCAGGATGACCTCCTGAAGCCCATATGAGCATTAATTTGACCACACAACTCATTCCTATGAAGATACATTCAAACTCACAAAACGTGCTCAGCTCGGGCTGAAAATGCATTTAAAGCAATAAAAACTCAAATTGAGTGTCACGCCTAAACCAAAGGACTTATGCACACACTTCAACATGTATTTTGTTCACGATGACCACCTGAAGCCTAAATGAGCATTAATTTGACCACACAACTCATTCCTATGAAGATACATTCAAACTCACAAAACGTCCTCAACTCGGGCTGAAAATGCATTTAAAGCAATAAAAGCTCAAATTGAGTGTCACGCCTAAACCAAAGGACTTATGCACACACTTCAACATGTATTTTGTTCAGGATGACCTCCTGAAGCCCATATGAGCATTAATTTGACCACACAACTCATTCCTATGAAGATACATTCAAACACACAAAACGTGCTCAGCTCGGCCTGAAAATGCATTTAAAGCAATAAAAACTCAAATTGAGTGTCACGCCCAAACCAAAGGACTTATGCACACACTTCAACATGTATTTTGTTCAGGATGACCTCCTGAAGCCCATATGAGCATTAATTTGACCACACAACTCATTCCTATGAAGATACATTCAAACTCACAAAACGTGCTCAGCTTGGGCTGAAAATGCATTTAAAGCAATAAAAACTCAAATTGAGTGTCACGCCTAAACCAAAGGACTTATGCACACACTTCAACATGTATTTTGTTCACGATGACCACCTGAAGCCTAAATGAGCATTAATTTGACCACACAACTCATTCCTATGAAGATACATTCAAACTCACAAAACGTGCTCAACTCGGGCTGAAAATGCATTTAAAGCAATAAAAGCTCAAATTGAGTGTCACGCCTAAACCAAAGGACTTATGCACACACTTCAACATGTATTTTGTTCAGGATGACCTCCTGAAGCCCATATGAGCATTAATTTGACCACACAACTCATTCCTATGAAGATACATTCAAACACACAAAACGTGCTCAGCTCGGCCTGAAAATGCATTTAAAGCAATAAAAACTCAAATTGAGTGTCACGCCCAAACCAAAGGACTTATGCACACACTTCAACATGTATTTAGTTCAGGATGACCACCTGAAGCCTAAATGAGCATTATTTTGACCACATAACTCATTCCTATGAAGATACATTCAAACTCACAAAACGTGCTCATCTCGGGCTGAAAATGCATTTAAAGCAATAAAAACTCAAATTGAGTGTCACGCCTAAACCAAAGGACTTATGCACACACTTCAACATGTATTTTGTTCAGGATGACCACCTGAAGCCTAAATGAGCATTAATTTGACCACACAACTCATTCTATGAAGATACATTCAAACTCACAAAACGTGCTCAGCTCAGGCTGAAAATGCATTTAAAGCAATAAAAACTCAAATTGAGTGTCACGCCTAAACCAAAGGACTTATGCACACACTTCAACATGTATTTTGTTCAGGATGACCACCTGAAGCCTAAATGAGCATTAATTTGACCACACAACTCATTCCTATGAAGATACATTCAAACTCACAAAACGTGCTCAGCTCGGGCTGAAAATGCATTTAAAGCAATAAAAACTCAAATTGAGTGTCACGCCTAAACCAAAGGACTTATGCACACACTTCAACATGTATTTTGTTCAGGATGACCACCTGAAGCCTAAATGAGCATTAATTTGACCACACAACTCATTCCTATGAAGATACATTCAAACTCACAAAACGTGCTCAACTCGGGCTGAAAATGCATTTAAAGCAATAAAAAATTAAATTGAGTGTCACGCCTAAACCAAAGGACTTATGCACACACTTCAACATGTATTTTGTTCAGGATGACCACCTGAAGCCTAAATGAGCATTAATTTGACCACACAACTCATTCTATGAAGATACATTCAAACTCACAAAACGTGCTCAGCTCGGGCTGAAAATGCATTTAAAGCAATAAAAACTCAAATTGAGTGTCACGCCTAAACCAAAGGACTTATGCACACACTTCAACATGTATTTTGTTCAGGATGACCACCTGACGCCTAAATGAGCATTAATTTGACCACACAACTCATTCCTATGAAGATACATTCAAACTCACAAAACGCGCTCAGCTCGGGCTGAAAATGCATTTAAAGCAATAAAAACTCAAATTGAGTGTAACGCCTAAACCAAAGGACTTATGCACACACTACAACATGTATTTTGTTCAGGGTGACCTCCTGAAGCCTAAATAAGCATTAATTTGACCACACAACTCATTCCTATGAAGATACATTCAAACTCACAAAACGCGCTCAGCTCGGGCTGAAAATGCATTTAAAGCAATAAAAACTCAAATTTAGTGTCACACCTAAACCAAAGGACTTATGCACACACTTCAACATGTATTTAGTTCAGGATGACATCCTGAACCCCATATGAGCATTAATTTGTCTACACAACTCATTCCTATGAAGATACATTCAAACTCACAAAACGTGCTCAACTCGGGCTGAAAATGCATTTAAAGCAATAAAAACTCAAATTGAGTGTCACGCCTAAACCAAAGGACTTATGCACACACTTCAACATGTATTTAGTTCAGGATGACCACCTGAAGCCTAAATGAGCATTAATTTGACCACACAACTCATTCCTATGAAGATACATTCAAACTCACAAAACGTGCTCAGCTCGGGCTGAAAATGCATTTAAAGCAATAAAAACTCAAATTGAGTGTCACACCTAAACCAAAGGACTTATGCACACACTTCAACATGTATTTTGTTCAGGATGACCTTCTGAAGCCCATATGAGCATTAATTTGACTACACAACTCATTCCTATGAAGATACATTCAAACTCACAAAACGTGCTCAGCTCGGGCTAAAAATGCATTTAAAGCAATAAAAACTCAAATTGAGTGTCAGGCCTAAACCAAAGGACTTATGCACACACTTCAACATGTATTTTGTTCAGGATGACCTCCTGAAGCCCAAATCAGCAATAATTTGACCACACAACTCATACCTATGAAGATACATTCAAAGTCAGAAAGCGCGCTCAGCTCGGGCTGAAAATGCATTTAATTTAAAGCAATAAAAACTCAAATTGAGTGTCACGCCTAAACCAAAGGACTTATGCACACACTTCAACATGGATTTAGTTCAGGATGACCACCTGAAGCCTAAATGAGCATTAATTTGACCACACAACTCATTCCTATGAAGATACATTCAAACTCACAAAACGCGCTCAGCTCGGGCTGAAAATGCATTTAAAGCAATAAAAACTCAAATTTAGTGTCACACCTAAACCAAAGGACTTATGCACACACTTCAACATGTATTTAGTTCAGGATGACATCCTGAAGCCCATATGAGCATTAATTTGACTACACAACTCATTCCTATGAAGATACATTCAAACTCAAAAAACGTGCTCAGCTCGGGCTGAAAATGCTTTTAAAGCAATAAAAACTCAAATTGAGTGTCACGCCTAAACCAAAGGACTTATGCACACACTTCAACATGTATTTTGTTCAGGATGACCTCCTGAAGCCCATATGAGCATTAATTTGACCACACAACTCATTCCTATGAAGATACATTCAAACTCACAAAACGTGCTCAGCTCGGGCTGAAAATGCATTTAAAGCAATAAAAACTCAAATTGAGTGTCACGCCTAAACCAAAGGACTTATGCACACACTTCAACATGTATTTTGTTCAGGATGACCTCCTGAAGCCTAAATCAGCAATAATTTGACCACACAACTCATTCCTATGAAGATACATTCAAAGTCAGAAAGTGCGCTCAGCTCGGGCTGAAAATGCATTTAATTTAAAGCAATAAAAACTCAAATTGAGTGTCACGCCTAAACCAAAGGACTTATGCACACACTTCAACATGTATTTAGTTCAGGATGACCACCTGAAGCCTAAATGAGCATTAATTTGACCACACAACTCATTCCTATGAAGATACATTCAAACTCACAAAACGTGCTCAGCTCGGGCTGAAAATGCATTTAAAGCAATAAAAACTCAAATTGAGTGTCACGCCTAAACCAAAGGACTTATTCACACATTTCAACATGTATTTTGTTCAGGATGACCTCCTGAAGCCTAAATAAGCATTAATTTGACCACACAACTCATTCCTATGAAGATACATTCAAACTCACAAAACGCGCTCAGCTCGGGCTGAAAATGCATTTAAAGCAATAAAAACTCAAATTGAGTGTCACACCTAAACCAAAGGACTTATGCACACACTTCAACATGTATTTAGTTGAGGATGACCACCTGAAGCCTAAATGAGCATTAATCTGACCACACAACTCATTCCTATGAAGATACATTCAAACTCACAAAACATGCTCAGCTCGGGCTGAAAATGCATTTAAAGCAATAAAAACTCAAATTGAATGTCACGCCTAAACCAAAGGACTTATGCACACACTTCAACATGTATTTTGTTCAGGATGACCACCTGAAGCCTAAATGAGCATTAATTTGACCACACAACTCATTCCTATGAAGATACATTCAAATTCAAAAAACGTGCTCAGCTCGGGCTGAAAATGCATTTAATTTAAAGCAATAAAAACTCAAATTGAGTGTCACACCTAAACCAAAGGACTTATGCACACACTTCAACATGTATTTTGTTCAGGATGACCTCCTGAAGCCCATATGAGCATTAATTTGACCACACAACTCATTCCTATGAAGATACATTCAAACTCACAAAACGTGCTCAGCTCGGGCTGAAAATGCATTTAAAGCAATAAAAACTCAAATTGAGTGTCACGCCTAAACCAAAGGACTTATGCACACACTTCAACATGTATTTTGTTCACGATGACCACCTGAAGCCTAAATGAGCATTAATTTGACCACACAACTCATTCCTATGAAGATACATTCAAACTCACAAAACGTCCTCAACTCGGGCTGAAAATGCATTTAAAGCAATAAAAGCTCAAATTGAGTGTCACGCCTAAACCAAAGGACTTATGCACACACTTCAACATGTATTTTGTTCAGGATGACCTCCTGAAGCCCATATGAGCATTATTTTGACCACACAACTCATTCCTATGAAGATACATTCAAACACACAAAACGTGCTCAGCTCGGCCTGAAAATGCATTTAAAGCAATAAAAACTCAAATTGAGTGTCACGCCCAAACCAAAGGACTTATGCACACACTTCAACATGTATTTTGTTCAGGATGACCTCCTGAAGCCCATATGAGCATTAATTTGACCACACAACTCATTCCTATGAAGATACATTCAAACTCACAAAACGTGCTCAGCTTGGGCTGAAAATGCATTTAAAGCAATAAAAACTCAAATTGAGTGTCACGCCTAAACCAAAGGACTTATGCACACACTTCAACATGTATTTTGTTCACGATGACCACCTGAAGCCTAAATGAGCATTAATTTGACCACACAACTCATTCCTATGAAGATACATTCAAACTCACAAAACGTGCTCAACTCGGGCTGAAAATGCATTTAAAGCAATAAAAGCTCAAATTGAGTGTCACGCCTAAACCAAAGGACTTATGCACACACTTCAACATGTATTTTGTTCAGGATGACCTCCTGAAGCCCATATGAGCATTAATTTGACCACACAACTCATTCCTATGAAGATACATTCAAACACACAAAACGTGCTCAGCTCGGCCTGAAAATGCATTTAAAGCAATAAAAACTCAAATTGAGTGTCACGCCCAAACCAAAGGACTTATGCACACACTTCAACATGTATTTAGTTCAGGATGACCACCTGAAGCCTAAATGAGCATTATTTTGACCACATAACTCATTCCTATGAAGATACATTCAAACTCACAAAACGTGCTCATCTCGGGCTGAAAATGCATTTAAAGCAATAAAAACTCAAATTGAGTGTCACGCCTAAACCAAAGGACTTATGCACACACTTCAACATGTATTTTGTTCAGGATGACCACCTGAAGCCTAAATGAGCATTAATTTGACCACACAACTCATTCTATGAAGATACATTCAAACTCACAAAACGTGCTCAGCTCAGGCTGAAAATGCATTTAAAGCAATAAAAACTCAAATTGAGTGTCACGCCTAAACCAAAGGACTTATGCACACACTTCAACATGTATTTTGTTCAGGATGACCACCTGAAGCCTAAATGAGCATTAATTTGACCACACAACTCATTCCTATGAAGATACATTCAAACTCACAAAACGTGCTCAGCTCGGGCTGAAAATGCATTTAAAGCAATAAAAACTCAAATTGAGTGTCACGCCTAAACCAAAGGACTTATGCACACACTTCAACATGTATTTTGTTCAGGATGACCACCTGAAGCCTAAATGAGCATTAATTTGACCACACAACTCATTCCTATGAAGATACATTCAAACTCACAAAACGTGCTCAACTCGGGCTGAAAATGCATTTAAAGCAATAAAAAATTAAATTGAGTGTCACGCCTAAACCAAAGGACTTATGCACACACTTCAACATGTATTTTGTTCAGGATGACCACCTGAAGCCTAAATGAGCATTAATTTGACCACACAACTCATTCTATGAAGATACATTCAAACTCACAAAACGTGCTCAGCTCGGGCTGAAAATGCATTTAAAGCAATAAAAACTCAAATTGAGTGTCACGCCTAAACCAAAGGACTTATGCACACACTTCAACATGTATTTTGTTCAGGATGACCACCTGACGCCTAAATGAGCATTAATTTGACCACACAACTCATTCCTATGAAGATACATTCAAACTCACAAAACGCGCTCAGCTCGGGCTGAAAATGCATTTAAAGCAATAAAAACTCAAATTGAGTGTAACGCCTAAACCAAAGGACTTATGCACACACTACAACATGTATTTTGTTCAGGGTGACCTCCTGAAGCCTAAATAAGCATTAATTTGACCACACAACTCATTCCTATGAAGATACATTCAAACTCACAAAACGCGCTCAGCTCGGGCTGAAAATGCATTTAAAGCAATAAAAACTCAAATTTAGTGTCACACCTAAACCAAAGGACTTATGCACACACTTCAACATGTATTTAGTTCAGGATGACATCCTGAACCCCATATGAGCATTAATTTGTCTACACAACTCATTCCTATGAAGATACATTCAAACTCACAAAACGTGCTCAACTCGGGCTGAAAATGCATTTAAAGCAATAAAAACTCAAATTGAGTGTCACGCCTAAACCAAAGGACTTATGCACACACTTCAACATGTATTTAGTTCAGGATGACCACCTGAAGCCTAAATGAGCATTAATTTGACCACACAACTCATTCCTATGAAGATACATTCAAACTCACAAAACGTGCTCAGCTCGGGCTGAAAATGCATTTAAAGCAATAAAAACTCAAATTGAGTGTCACACCTAAACCAAAGGACTTATGCACACACTTCAACATGTATTTTGTTCAGGATGACCTTCTGAAGCCCATATGAGCATTAATTTGACTACACAACTCATTCCTATGAAGATACATTCAAACTCACAAAACGTGCTCAGCTCGGGCTAAAAATGCATTTAAAGCAATAAAAACTCAAATTGAGTGTCAGGCCTAAACCAAAGGACTTATGCACACACTTCAACATGTATTTTGTTCAGGATGACCTCCTGAAGCCCAAATCAGCAATAATTTGACCACACAACTCATACCTATGAAGATACATTCAAAGTCAGAAAGCGCGCTCAGCTCGGGCTGAAAATGCATTTAATTTAAAGCAATAAAAACTCAAATTGAGTGTCACGCCTAAACCAAAGGACTTATGCACACACTTCAACATGGATTTAGTTCAGGATGACCACCTGAAGCCTAAATGAGCATTAATTTGACCACACAACTCATTCCTATGAAGATACATTCAAACTCACAAAACGCGCTCAGCTCGGGCTGAAAATGCATTTAAAGCAATAAAAACTCAAATTTAGTGTCACACCTAAACCAAAGGACTTATGCACACACTTCAACATGTATTTAGTTCAGGATGACATCCTGAAGCCCATATGAGCATTAATTTGACTACACAACTCATTCCTATGAAGATACATTCAAACTCAAAAAACGTGCTCAGCTCGGGCTGAAAATGCTTTTAAAGCAATAAAAACTCAAATTGAGTGTCACGCCTAAACCAAAGGACTTATGCACACACTTCAACATGTATTTTGTTCAGGATGACCTCCTGAAGCCCATATGAGCATTAATTTGACCACACAACTCATTCCTATGAAGATACATTCAAACTCACAAAACGTGCTCAGCTCAGGCTGAAAATGCATTTAAAGCAATAAAAACTCAAATTGAGTGTCACGCCTAAACCAAAGGACTTATGCACACAGTTCAACATGTATTTAGTTCAGGATGACCACCTGAAGCCTAAATGAGCATTAATTTGACCACACAACTCATTCCTATGAAGATACATTCAAACTCACAAAACGTGCTCAGCTCGGGCTGAAAATGCATTTAAAGCAATAAAAACTCAAATTGAGTGTCACGCCTAAACCAAAGGACTTATGCACACACTTCAACATGTATTTTGTTCAGGATGACCTTCTGAAGCCCATATGAGCATTAATTTGACTACACAACTCATTCCTATGAAGATACATTCAAACTCACAAAACGTGCTCAGCTCGGGCTGAAAATGCATTTAAAGCAATAAAAACTCAAATTGAGTGTCACGCCTAAACCAAAGGACTTATGCACACACTTCAACATGTATTTTGTTCAGGATGACCTCCTGAAGCCTAAATAAGCATTAATCTGACCACACAACTCATTCTTATGAAGATACATTCAAACTCACAAAACGCGCTCAGCTCGGGCTGAAAATGCATTCAAAGCAATAAAAACTCAAATTGAGTGCCACACCTAAACCAAAGGACTTATGCACACACTTCAACATGTATTTAGTTCAGGATGACCACCTGAAGCCTAAATGAGCATTAATTTGACCACACATCTCATTCCTATGAAGATACATTCAAACTCACAAAACATGCTCAGCTCGGGCTGAAAATGCATTTAAAGCAATAAAAACTCAAATTGAGTGTCACGCCTAAACCAAAGGACCTATGCACACACTTCAACATGTATTTTGTTCAGGATGACCTCCTGAAGCCCATATGAGCATTAATTTGACCACACAACTCATTCCTATGAAGATACATTCAAACTCACAAAACGTGCTCAGCTCGGGCTGAAAATGCATTTAAAGCAATAAAACTCAAATTGAGTGTCACACCTAAACCAAAGGACTTATGCACACACTCCAACATGTATTTTGTTTAGGATGACCTCCTGAAGCCCAAATAAGCATTAATTTGACCACACAACTCATTCTATGAAGATACATTCAAACTCACAAAACGTGCTCAGCTCGGGCTGAAAATGCATTTAAAGCAATAAAAACTCAAATTGAGTGTCACACCTAAACCAAAGGACTTATGCACACACTTCAACATGTATTTTGTTCAGGATGACCCTCTGAACCCCATATGAGCATTAATTTGACTACACGACTCATTCCTATGAAGATACATTTAAACTCACAAAACTTGCTTAGCTCGGGCTGAAAATGCATTTAAAGCAATAAAAACTCAAATTGAGTGTCACGCCTAAACCAAAGGACTTATGCACACACTTCAACATGTATTTTATTCAGGATGACCACCTGAAGCCTAAATGAGCATTAATTTGACCACACAACTCATTCCTATGAAGATACATTCAAACTCACAAAACGTGCTCAGCTCGGGCTGAAAATGCATTTAAAGCAATAAAAACTCAAATTGAGTGTCACGCCTAAACCAAAGGACTTATGCACACACTTCAACATGTGTTTTGTTCAGGATGACCTCCTGAAGCCCATATGAGCATTAATTTGACCACACAACTCATTCCTATGAAGATACATTCAAACACACAAAACGTGCTCAGCTCGGCCTGAAAATGCATTTAAAGCAATAAAAACTCAAATTGAGTGTCACGCCTAAACCAAAGGACTTATGCACACACTTCAACATGTATTTTGTTCAGGATGACCACCTGACGCCTAAATGAGCATTAATTTGACCACACAACTCATTCCTATGAAGATACATTCAAACTCACAAAACGCGCTCAGCTCAGGCTGAAAATGCATTTAAAGCAATAAAAACTCAAATTGAGTGTCACGCCTAAACCAAAGGACTTATGCACACACTACAACATGTATTTTGTTCAGGGTGACCTCCTGAGGCCTAAATAAGCATTAATTTGACCACACAACTCATTCCTATGAAGATACATTCAAACTCACAAAACGCGCTCAGCTCGGGCTGAAAATGCATTTAAAGCAATAAAAACTCAAATTTAGTGTCACACCTAAACCAAAGGATTTATGCACACACTTCAACATGTATTTAGTTCAGGATGACATCCTGAAGCCCATATGAGCATTAATTTGTCTACACAACTCATTCCTATGAAGATACATTCAAACTCACAAAACGTGCTCAACTCGGGCTGAAAATGCATTTAAAGCAATAAAAACTCAAATTGAGTGTCACGCCTAAACCAAAGGACTTATGCACACACTTCAACATGTATTTTGTTCAGGATGACCTCCTGAATCCCATATGAGCATTAATTTGACTACACAACTCATTCCTATGAAGATACATTCAAACTCACAAAACGTGCTCAGCTCCGGCTGAAAATGCATTTAAAGCAATAAAAACTCAAATTGAGTGTCACGCCTAAACCAAAGGACTTATGCACACACTTCAACATGTATTTTGTTCAGGATGACCTCCTGAAGCCCATATGAGCATTAATTTGACTACACAACTCATTCCTATGAAGATCCATTCAAACTCACAAAACGTGCTCAGCTCGGGCTGAAAATGCATTTAAAGCAATAAAAACTCAAATTTAGTGTCACACCTAAACCAAAGGATTTATGCACACACTTCAACATGTATTTAGTTCAGGATGACATCCTGAAGCCCATATGAGCATTAATTTGTCTACACAACTCATTCCTATGAAGATACATTCAAACTCACAAAACGTGCTCAACTCGGGCTGAAAATGCATTTAAAGCAATAAAAACTCAAATTGAGTGTCACGCCTAAACCAAAGGACTTATGCACACACTTCAACATGTATTTTGTTCAGGATGACATCCTGAAGCCCATATGAGCATTAATTTGACTACACAACTCATTCCTATGAAGATACATTCAAACTCACAAAACGTGCTCAGCTCCGGCTGAAAATGCATTTAAAGCAATAAAAACTCAAATTGAGTGTCACGCCTAAACCAAAGGACTTATGCACACACTTCAACATGTATTTTGTTCAGGATGACCTCCTGAAGCCTAAATAAGCATTAATCTGTCCACACAACTCATTCCTATGAAGATACATTCAAACTCACAAAACGCGCTCAGCTCGGGCTGAAAATGCATTTAAAGCAATAAAAACTCAAATTGAGTGTCACACCTAAACCAAAGGACTTATGCACACACTTCAACATGTATTTAGTTCAGGATGACCACCTGAAGCCTAAATGAGCATTAATTTGACCACACATCTCATTCCTATGAAGATACATTCAAACTCACAAAACATGCTCAGCTCGGGCTGAAAATGCATTTAAAGCAATAAAAACTCAAATTGAGTGTCACGCCTAAACCAAAGGACCTATGCACACACTTCAACATGTATTTTGTTCAGGATGACCTCCTGAAGCCCATATGAGCATTAAATTTACCACACAACTCATTCCTATGAAGATACATTCAAACTCACAAAACGTGCTCAGCTCGGGCTGAAAATGCATTTAAAGCAATAAAAACTCAAATTGAGTGTCACGCCTAAACCAAAGGACTTATGCACACACTCCAACATGTATTTTGTTCAGGATGACCTCCTGAAGCCCAAATAAGCATTAATTTGACCACACAACTCATTCTATGAAGATACATTCAAACTCACAAAACGTGCTCAGCTCGGGCTGAAAATGCATTTAAAGCAATAAAACTCAAATTGAGTGTCACACCTAAACCAAAGGACTTATGCACACACTCCAACATGTATTTTGTTCAGGATGACCTCCTGAAGCCCAAATAAGCATTAATTTGACCACACAACTCATTCTATGAAGATACATTCAAACTCACAAAACGTGCTCAGCTCGGGCTGAAAATGCATTTAAAGCAATAAAAACTCAAATTGAGTGTCACGCCTAAACAAAAGGACTTATGCACACACTTCAACATGTATTTTGTTCAGGATGACCTCCTGAAGCCTAAATAAGCATTAATTTGACCACACAACTCATTCCTATGAAGATACATTCAAACTCACAAAACGTGCTCAGCTCGGGCTGAAAATGCATTTAAAGAAATAAAAACTTAAATTGAGTGTCACACCTAAACCAAAGGACTTATGCACACACTTCAACATGTATTTTGTTCAGGATGACTTCCTGAAGCCCATATGAGCATTAATTTGACTACACAACTCATTCCTATGAAGATACATTCAAACTCACAAAACGTGCTCAGCTCGGGCTGAAAATGCATTTAAAGCAATAAAAACTCAAATTGAGTGTCACGCCTAAAAAAGGACTTATCACACACTTGCACATGTATTTAGTTCAGGATTACCTCCTGAAGCCCATATGAGCATTAATTTGACCACACAACTCATTCCTATGAAGATACATTCAAACTCTCAAAATGTGCTCAGCTCGGGCTGAAAATGCATTTAAAGCAATAAAAACTCAAATTGAGTGTCACACCTAAACCAAAGGACTTATGCACACACTTCAACATGTATTTTGTTCAGGATGACTTCCTGAAGCCCATATGAGCATTAATTTGACCACACAACTCATTCCTATGAAGATACATTCAAACTCTCAAAATGTGCTCAGCTCGGGCTGAAAATGCATTTAAAGCAATAAAAACTCAAATTGAGTGTCACGCCTAAACCAAAGGACTTATGCACACACTTCAACATGTATTTTGTTCAGGATGACCACCTGAAGCCTAAATGAGCATTAATTTGACCACACAACTCATTCCTATGAAGATACATTCAAACTCACAAAACGTGCTCAGCTCGGGCTGAAAATGCATTTAAAGCAATAAAACTCAAATTGAGTGTCACACCTAAACCAAAGGACTTATTCACACACTCCAACGTGTATTTTGTTCAGGATGACCTCCTGAAGCCCAAATAAGCATTAATTTGACCACACAACTCATTCTATGAAGATACATTCAAACTCACAAAACGTGCTCAGCTCGGGCTGAAAATGCATTTAAAGCAATAAAAACTCAAATTTAGTGTCACGCCTAAACAAAAGGACTTATGCACACACTTCAACATGTATTTTGTTCAGGATGACCTCCTGAGGCCTAAATAAGCATTAATTTGACCACACAACTCATTCCTATGAAGATACATTCAAACTCACAAAACGTGCTCAGCTCGGGCTGAAAATGCATTTAAAGCAATAAAAACTCAAATTGAGTTTCACGCCTAGACCAAAGGACTTATGCACACACTTCAACATGTATTTTGTTCAGGATGACCACCTGACGCCTAAATGAGCATTAATTTGACCACACAACTCATTCCTATGAAGATACATTCAAACTCACAAAACGTGCTCAGCTCGGGCTGAAAATGCATTTAAAGCAATAAAAACTCAAATTGAGTGTCACGCCTAAACCAAAGGACTTATGCACACACTTCAACATGTGTTTTGTTCAGGATGACCTCCTGAAGCCCATATGAGCATTAATTTGACCACACAACTCATTCCTATGAAGATACATTCAAACACACAAAACGTGCTCAGCTCGGCCTGAAAATGCATTTAAAGCAATAAAAACTCAAATTGAGTGTCACGCCTAAACCAAAGGACTTATGCACACACTTCAACATGTATTTTGTTCAGGATGACCACCTGACGCCTAAATGAGCATTAATTTGATCACACAACTCATTCCTATGAAGATACATTCAAACTCACAAAACGCGCTCAGCTCAGGCTGAAAATGCATTTAAAGCAATAAAAACTCAAATTGAGTGTCACGCCTAAACCAAAGGACTTATGCACACACTTCAACATGTATTTTGTTCAGGGTGACCTCCTGAAGCCTAAATAAGCATTAATTTGACCACACAACTCATTCCTATGAAGATACATTCAAACTCACAAAACGCGCTCAGCTCGGGCTGAAAATGCATTTAAAGCAATAAAAACTCAAATTTAGTGTTACACCTAAACCAAAGGATTTATGCACACACTTCAACATGTATTTAGTTCAGGATGACATCCTGAAGCCCATATGAGCATTAATTTGTCTACACAACTCATTCCTATGAAGATACATTCAAACTCACAAAACGTGCTCAACTCGGGCTGAAAATGCATTTAAAGCAATAAAAACTCAAATTGAGTGTCACGCCTAAACCAAAGGACTTATGCACACACTTCAACATGTATTTTGTTCAGGATGACCTCCTGAAGCCCATATGAGCATTAATTTGACTACACAACTCATTCCTATGAAGATACATTCAAACTCACAAAACGTGCTCAGCTCCGGCTGAAAATGCATTTAAAGCAATAAAAACTCAAATTGAGTGTCACGCCTAAACCAAAGGACTTATGCACACACTTCAACATGTATTTTGTTCAGGATGACCTCCTGAAGCCCATATGAGCATTAATTTGACTACACAACTCATTTCTATGAAGATACATTCAAACTCACAAAACGTGCTCAGCTCGGGCTGAAAATGCATTTAAAGCAATAAAAACTCAAATTGAGTGTCACGCCTAAACCAAAGGACTTATGCACACACTTCAACATGTATTTAGTTCAGGATGACCACCTGAAGCCTAAATGAGCATTAATTTGACCACACAACTCATTCCTATGAAGATACATTCAAACTCACAAAACGTGCTCAGCTCGGGCTGAAAATGCATTTAAAGCAATAAAAACTCAAATTGAGTGTCACACCTAAACCAAAGGACTTATGCACACACTTCAACATGTATTTTGTTCAGGAAGACCTTCTGAAGCCCATATGAGCATTAATTTGACTACACAACTCATTCCTATGAAGATACATTCAAACTCACAAAACGTGCTCAGCTAGGGCTGAAAATGCATTTAAAGCAATAAAAACTCAAATTGAGTGTCACGCCTAAACCAAAGGACTTATGCACACACTTCAACATGTATTTTGTTCAGGATGACCTCCTGAAGCCTTAATAAGCATTAATCTGACCACACAACTCATTCCTATGAAGATACATTCAAACTCACAAAACGTGCTCAGCTCGGGCTGAAAATGCATTTAAAGCAATAAAAACTCAAATTGAGTGTCACGCCTAAACCAAAGGACTTATGCACACACTTCAACATGTATTTAGTTCAGGATGACCACCTGAAGCCTAAATGAGCATTAATTTGACCACACAACTCATTCCTATGAAGATACATTCAAACTCACAAAACGTGCTCAGCTCGGGCTGAAAATGCATTTAAAGCAATAAAAACTCAAATTGAGTGTCACGCCTAAACCAAAGGACTTATGCACACACTTCAACATGTATTTTGTTCAGGATGAGCTTCTGAATCCCATATGAGCATTAATTTGACTACACAACTCATTCCTATGAAGATACATTCAAACTCACAAAACGTGCTCAGCTCGGGCTGAAAATGCATTTAAAGCAATAAAAACTCAAATTGAGTGTCATGCCTAAACCAAAGGACTTATGCACACACTTCAACATGTATTTTGTTCAGGAAGACCTCCTGAAGCCTAAATAAGCATTGATTTGACCACACAACTCATTCCTATGAAGATACATTCAAACTCACAAAACGCGCTCAGCTCGGGCTGAAAATGCATTTAAAGCAATAAAAACTCAAATTGAGTGTCACACCTAAACCAAAGGACTTATGCACACACTTCAACATGTATTTAGTTCAGGATGACCACCTGAAGCCTAAATGAGCATTAATTTGACCACACAACTCATTCCTATGAAGATACATTCAAACTCACAAAACGTGCTCAGCTCGGGCTGAAAATGCATTTAAAGCAATAAAAACTCAAATTGAGTGTCACGCCTAAACCAAAGGACTTATGCACACACTACAACATGTATTTTGTTCAGGGTGACCTCCTGAAGCCTAAATAAGCATTAATTTGACCACACAACTCATTCCTATGAAGATACATTCAAACTCACAAAACGCGCTCAGCTCCGGCTGAAAATGCATTTAAAGCAATAAAAACTCAAATTTAGTGTCACACCTAAACCAAAGGACTTATGCACACACTTCAACATGTATTTAGTTCAGGATGACATCCTGAAGCCCATATGAGCATTAATTTGTCTACACAACTCATTCCTATGAAGATACATTCAAACTCACAAAACGTGCTCAACTCGGGCTGAAAATGCATTTAAAGCAATAAAAACTCAAATTGAGTGTCACGCCTAAACCAAAGGACTTATGCACACACTTCAACATGTATTTTGTTCAGGATGACCTCCTGAAGCCCATATGAGCATTAATTTGACTACACAACTCATTCCTATGAAGATACATTCAAACTCACAAAACGTGCTCAGCTCGGGCTGAAAATGCATTTAAAGCAATAAAAACTCAAATTGAGTGTCACACCTAAACCAAAGGACTTATGCACACACTTCAACATGTATTTTGTTCAGGAAGGCCTTCTGAAGCCCATATGAGCATTAATTTGACTACACAACTCATTCCTATGAAGATACATTCAAACTCACAAAACGTGCTCAGCTCGGGCTGAAAATGCATTTAAAGCAATAAAAACTCAAATTGAGTGTCACGCCTAAAAAAGGACTTATCACACACTTGCACATGTATTTAGTTCAGGATTACCTCCTGAAGCCCATATGAGCATTAATTTGACCACACAACTCATTCCTATGAAGATACATTCAAACTCTCAAAATGTGCTCAGCTCGGGCTGAAAATGCATTTAAAGCAATAAAAACTCAAATTGAGTGTCACACCTAAACCAAAGGACTTATGCACACACTTCAACATGTATTTTGTTCAGGATGACTTCCTGAAGCCCATATGAGCATTAATTTGACCACACAACTCATTCCTATGAAGATACATTCAAACTCTCAAAATGTGCTCAGCTCGGGCTGAAAATGCATTTAAAGCAATAAAAACTCAAATTGAGTGTCACGCCTAAACCAAAGGACTTATGCACACACTTCAACATGTATTTTGTTCAGGATGACCACCTGAAGCCTAAATGAGCATTAATTTGACCACACAACTAATTCCTATGAAGATACATTCAAACTCACAAAACGTGCTCAGCTCGGGCTGAAAATGCATTTAAAGCAATAAAACTCAAATTGAGTGTCACACCTAAACCAAAGGACTTATTCACACACTCCAACGTGTATTTTGTTCAGGATGACCTCCTGAAGCCCAAATAAGCATTAATTTGACCACACAACTCATTCTATGAAGATACATTCAAACTCACAAAACGTGCTCAGCTCGGGCTGAAAATGCATTTAAAGCAATAAAAACTCAAATTTAGTGTCACGCCTAAACAAAAGGACTTATGCACACACTTCAACATGTATTTTGTTCAGGATGACCTCCTGAGGCCTAAATAAGCATTAATTTGACCACACAACTCATTCCTATGAAGATACATTCAAACTCACAAAACGTGCTCAGCTCGGGCTGAAAATGCATTTAAAGCAATAAAAACTCAAATTGAGTGTCACGCCTAAACCAAAGGACTTATGCACACACTTCAACATGTATTTTGTTCAGGATGACCACCTGACGCCTAAATGAGCATTAATTTGACCACACAACTCATTCCTATGAAGATACATTCAAACTCACAAAACGTGCTCAGCTCGGGCTGAAAATGCATTTAAAGCAATAAAAACTCAAATTGAGTGTCACGCCTAAACCAAAGGACTTATGCACACACTTCAACATGTGTTTTGTTCAGGATGACCTCCTGAAGCCCATATGAGCATTAATTTGACCACACAACTCATTCCTATGAAGATACATTCAAACACACAAAACGTGCTCAGCTCGGCCTGAAAATGCATTTAAAGCAATAAAAACTCAAATTGAGTGTCACGCCTAAACCAAAGGACTTATGCACACACTTCAACATGTATTTTGTTCAGGATGACCACCTGACGCCTAAATGAGCATTAATTTGATCACACAACTCATTCCTATGAAGATACATTCAAACTCACAAAACGCGCTCAGCTCACGCTGAAAATGCATTTAAAGCAATAAAAACTCAAATTGAGTGTCACGCCTAAACCAAAGGACTTATGCACACACTACAACATGTATTTTGTTCAGGGTGACCTCCTGAAGCCTAAATAAGCATTAATTTGACCACACAACTCATTCCTATGAAGATACATTCAAACTCACAAAACGCGCTCAGCTCGGGCTGAAAATGCATTTAAAGCAATAAAAACTCAAATTTAGTGTTACACCTAAACCAAAGGATTTATGCACACACTTCAACATGTATTTAGTTCAGGATGACATCCTGAAGCCCATATGAGCATTAATTTGTCTACACAACTCATTCCTATGAAGATACATTCAAACTCACAAAACGTGCTCAACTCGGGCTGAAAATGCATTTAAAGCAATAAAAACTCAAATTGAGTGTCACGCCTAAACCAAAGGACTTATGCACACACTTCAACATGTATTTTGTTCAGGATGACCTCCTGAAGCCCATATGAGCATTAATTTGACTACACAACTCATTCCTATGAAGATACATTCAAACTCACAAAACGTGCTCAGCTCCGGCTGAAAATGCATTTAAAGCAATAAAAACTCAAATTGAGTGTCACACCTAAACCAAAGGACTTATGCACACACTTCAACATGTATTTTGTTCAGGATGACCTCCTGAAGCCCATATGAGCATTAATTTGACTACACAACTCATTCCTATGAAGATACATTCAAACTCACAAAACGTGCTCAGCTCGGGCTGAAAATGCATTTAAAGCAATAAAAACTCAAATTGAGTGTCACGCCTAAACCAAAGGACTTATGCACACACTTCAACATGTATTTAGTTCAGGATGACCACCTGAAGCCTAAATGAGCATTAATTTGACCACACAACTCATTCCTATGAAGATACATTCAAACTCACAAAACGTGCTCAGCTCGGGCTGAAAATGCATTTAAAGCAATAAAAACTCAAATTGAGTGTCACGCCTAAACCAAAGGACTTATGCACACACTTCAACATGTATTTTGTTCAGGATGAGCTTCTGAATCCCATATGAGCATTAATTTGACTACACAACTCATTCCTATGAAGATACATTCAAACTCACAA
The DNA here is from genome assembly GCF_054856545.1 of Hippocampus guttulatus. Taxonomy (NCBI): domain Eukaryota; kingdom Metazoa; phylum Chordata; class Actinopteri; order Syngnathiformes; family Syngnathidae; genus Hippocampus; species Hippocampus guttulatus. Next base: position 634,362 of record NC_141271.1, read on the forward strand.
AACGTGCTCAGCTCGGGCTGAAAATGCATTTAAAGCAATAAAAACTCAAATTGAGTGTCACGCCTAAACCAAAGGACTTATGCACACACTTCAACATGTATTTTGTTCAGGATGACCTCCTGAAGCCTAAATAAGCATTGATTTGACCACACAACTCATTCCTATGAAGATACATTCAAACTCACAAAACGCGCTCAGCTCGGGCTGAAAATGCATTTAAAGCAATAAAAACTCAAATTGAGTGTCACACCTAAACCAAAGGACTTATGCACACACTTCAACATGTATTTAGTTCAGGATGACCACCTGAAGCCTAAATGAGCATTAATTTGACCACACAACTCATTCCTATGAAGATACATTCAAACTCACAAAACGTGCTCAGCTCGGGCTGAAAATGCATTTAAAGCAATAAAAACTCAAATTGAGTGTCACGCCTAAACCAAAGGACTTATGCACACACTACAACATGTATTTTGTTCAGGGTGACCTCCTGAAGCCTAAATAAGCATTAATTTGACCACACAACTCATTCCTATGAAGATACATTCAAACTCACAAAACGCGCTCAGCTCCGGCTGAAAATGCATTTAAAGCAATAAAAACTCAAATTGAGTGTCACGCCTAAACCAAAGGACTTATGCACACACTTCAACATGTATTTTGTTCAGGATGACCTCCTGAAGCCTAAATAAGCATTAATCTGACCACACAACTCATTCCTATGAAGATACATTCAAACTCACAAAACGCGCTCAGCTCGGGCTGAAAATGCATTTAAAGCAATAAAAACTCAAATTGAGTGTCACACCTAAACCAAAGGACTTATGCACACACTTCAACATGTATTTAGTTCAGGATGACCACCTGAAGCCTAAATGAGCATTAATTTGACCACACATCTCATTCCTATGAAGATACATTCAAACTCACAAAACATGCTCAGCTCGGGCTGAAAATGCATTTAAAGCAATAAAAACTCAAATTGAATGTCACGCCTAAACCAAAGGACTTATGCACACACTTCAACATGTATTTTGTTCAGGATGACCTCCTGAAGCCTAAATGAGCAATAATTTGACCACACAACTCATTCCTATGAAGATACATTTAAACTCAAAAAACGTGCTCAGCTCGGGCTGAAAATGCATTTAAAGCAATAAAAACTCAAATTGAGTATCACACCTAAACCAAAGGACTTTTGCACACACTTCAACATGTATTTTGTTCAGGATGACCTCCTGAAGCCCATATGAGCATTAATTTGACCACACAACTCATTCCTATGAAGATACATTCAAACTCAGAAAACGTGCTCAACTCGGGCTGAAAATGCATTTAAAGCAATAAAAACTCAAATTGAGTGTCACGCCTAAACCAAAGGACTTATGCACACACTTCAACATGTATTTTGTTCACGATGACCACCTGAAGCCTAAATGAGCATTAATTTGACCACACAACTCATTCCTATGAAGATACATTCAAATTCACAAAACGTGCTCAACTCGGGCTGAAAATGCATTTAAAGCAATAAAAGCTCAAATTGAGTGTCACGCCTAAACCAAAGGACTTATGCACACACTTCAACATGTATTTTGTTCAATATGACCTCCTGAAGCCCATATGAGCATTAATTTGACCACACAACTCATTCCTATGATGATACATTCAAACACACAAAACGTGCTCAGCTCGGCCTGAAAATGCATTTAAAGCAATAAAAACTCAAATTGAGTGTCACGCCTAAACCAAAGGACTTATGCACACACTTCAACATGTATTTTGTTCAGGATGACCACCTGACGCCTAAATGAGCATTAAATTGACCACACAACTCATTCCTATTAAGATACATTCAAACTCACAAAACGTGCTCAGCTCGGGCTGAAAATGCATTTAAAGCAATAAAAACTCAAATTGAGTGTCACGCCTAAACCAAAGGACTTATGCACACACTTCAACATGTATTTTGTTCAGGATGACCTCCTGAAGCCTAAATCAGCAATAATTTGACCACACAACTCATTCCTATGAAGATACATTCAAAGTCAGAAAACGTGCTCAGCTCGGGCTGAAAATGCATTTAATTTAAAGCAATAAAAACTCAAATTGAGTGTCACGCCTAAACCAAAGGACTTATGCCCACACTTCAACATGTATTTAGTTCAGGATGACCAACTGAAGCCTAAATGAGCATTAATTTGACCACACAACTCATTCCTATGAAGATACATTCAAACTCACAAAACGTGCTCAGCTTGGGCTTAAAATGCATTTAAAGCAATAAAAACTCAAATTGAGTGTCACACCTAAACCAAAGGACTTATGCACACACTTTAACATGTATTTTGTTCAGGATGACCACCTGAAGCCTAAATGAGCATTAATTTGACCACACAACTCATTCCTATGAAGATACATTCAAACTCACAAAACGTGCTCAACTCGGGCTGAAAATGCATTTAAAGGAATAAAAACTCAAATTGAGTGTCACGCCTAAACCAAAGGACTTATGCACACACTTCAACATGTATTTAATTCAGGATGACCACCTGAAGCCTAAATGAGCATTAATTTGACCACACAACTCATTCCTATGAAGATACATTCAAAGTCAGAAAGCGCGCTCAGCTCGGGCTGAAAATGCATTTAATTTAAAGCAATAAAAACTCAAATTGAGTGTCACGCCTAAACCAAAAGACTTATGCACACACTTCAACATGTATTTTGTTCAGGATGACCTCCTGAAGCCCATATGAGCATTAATTTGACCACACAACTCATTCCTATGAAGATACATTCAAAGTCAGAAAGCGCGCTCAGCTCGGGCTGAAAATGCATTTAATTTAAAGCAATAAAAACTCAAATTGAGTGTCACGCCTAAACCAAAGGACTTATGCACACACTTCAACATGTATTTAGTTCAGGATGACCACCTGAAGCCTAAATGAGCATTCATTTGACCACACAACTCATTCCTATGAAGATACATTCAAACTCACAAAACGTGCTCAGCTCGGGCTGAAAATGCATTTAAAGCAATAAAAACTCAAATTGAGTGTCACACCTAAACCTAAGGACTTATGCACACACTTCAACATGTATTTTGTTCAGGATGACCTCCTGAAGCCCATATGAGCATTAATTTGACTACACAACTCATTCCTATGAAGATACATTCAAACTCACAAAACGTGCTCAGCTCGGGCTGAAAATGCATTTAAAGCAATAAAAACTCAAATTGAGTGTCACGCCTAAACCAAAGGACTTATGCACACACTTCAACATGTATTTTGTTCAGGATGACCTCCTGAAGCCTAAATAAGCATTAATTTGACCACACAACTCATTCCTATGAAGATACATTCAAACTCACAAAACGCGCTCAGCTCGGGCTGAAAATGCATTTAAAGCAATAAAAACTCAAATTTAGTGTCACACCTAAACCAAAGGACTTATGCACACACTTCAACATGTATTTAGTTCAGGATGACATCCTGAAGCCCATATGAGCATTAATTTGACTACACAACTCATTCCTATGAAGATACATTCAAACTCACAAAACGTGCTCAACTCGGGCTGAAAATGCATTTAAAGCAATAAAAACTCAAATTGAGTGTCACGCCTAAACCAAAGGACTTATGCACACACTTCAACATGTATTTTGTTCAGGATGACCTCCTGAAGCCCATATGAGCATTTATTTGACTACACAACTCATTCCTATGAAGATACATTCAAACTCACAAAACGTGCTCAGCTCGGACTGAAAATGCATTTAAAGCAATAAAAACTCAAATTGAGTGTCACGCCTAAACCAAAGGACTTATGCACACACTTCAACATGTATTTTGTTCAGGATGACCACCTGACGCCTAAATGAGCATTAATTTGACCACACAACTCATTCCTATGAAGATACATTCAAAGTCAGAAAGCGCGCTCAGCTCGGGCTGAAAATGCATTTAATTTAAAGCAATAAAAACTCAAATTGAGTGTCACGCCTAAACCAAAGGACTTATGCACACACTTCAACATGTATTTAGTTCAGGATGACCACCTGAAGCCTAAATGAGCATTAATTTGACTACACAACTCATTCCTATGAAGATACATTCAAACTCACAAAACGTGCTCAGCTCGGGCTGAAAATGCATTTAAAGCAATAAAAACGCAAATTGAGTGTCACACCTAAACCAAAGGACTTATGCACACACTTCAACATGTATTTTGTTCAGGATGAACTCCTGAAGCCCATATGAGCATTAATTTGACCACACAACTCATTCCTATGAAGATACATTCAAACTCACAAAACGTGCTCAACTCGGGCTGAAAATGCATTTAAAGGAATAAAAACTCAAATTGAGTGTCACGCCTAAACCAAAGGACTTATGCACACACTTCAACATGTATTTTGTTCAGGATGACCTCCTGAAGCCCATATGAGCATTAATTTGACCACACAACTCATTCCTATGAAGATACATTCAAAGTCAGAAAGCGCGCTCAGCTCGGGCTGAAAATGCATTTAATTTAAAGCAATAAAAACTCAAATTGAGTGTCACGCCTAAACCAAAGGACTTATGCACACACTTCAACATGTATTTAGTTCAGGTTGACCACCTGAAGCCTAAATGAGCATTAATTTGACCACACAACTCATTCCTATGAAGATACATTCAAACTCACAAAACGTGCTCAACTCGGGCTGAAAATGCATTTAAAGCAATAAAAACTCAAATTGAGTGTCACGCCTAAACCAAAGGACTTATGCACACACTTCAACATGTATTTTGTTCAGGATGACCTCCTGAAGCCCATATGAGCATTAATTTGACCAAACAACTCATTCCTATGAAGATACATTCAAACACACAAAACGTGCTCAGCTCGGCCTGAAAATGCATTTAAAGCAATAAAAACTCAAATTGAGTGTCACGCCTAAACCAAAGGACTTATGCACACACTACAACATGTATTTTTTTCAGGGTGACCTCCTGAAGCCTAAATAAGCATTAATTTGACCACACAACTCATTCCTATGAAGATACATTCAAACTCACAAAACGCGCTCAGCTCCGGCTGAAAATGCATTTAAAGCAATAAAAACTCAAATTTAGTGTCACACCTAAACCAAAGGACTTATGCACACACTTCAACATGTATTTAGTTCAGGATGACATCCTGAAGCCCATATGAGCATTAATTTGTCTACACAACTCATTCCTATGAAGATACATTCAAACTCACAAAACGTGCTCAACTCGGGCTGAAAATGCATTTAAAGCAATAAAAACTCAAATTGAGTGTCACGCCTAAACCAAAGGACTTATGCACACACTTCAACATGTATTTTGTTCAGGGTGACCTCCTGAAGCCCATATGAGCATTAATTTGACTACAAAACTCATTCCTATGAAGATACATTCAAACTCACAAAACGTGCTCAGCTCGGGCTAAAAATGCATTTAAAGCAATAAAAACTCAAATTGAGTGTCACGCCTAAACCAAAGGACTTATGCACACACTTCAACATGTATTTTGTTCAGGATGACCACCTGACGCCTAAATGAGCATTAATTTGACCACACAACTCATTCCTATGAAGATACATTCAAAGTCAGAAAGCGCGCTCAGCTCGGGCTGAAAATGCATTTAATTTAAAGCAATAAAAACTCAAATTGAGTGTCACGCCTAAACCAAAGGACTTATGCACACACTTCAACATGTATTTTGTTCAGGATGACCTCCTGAAGCCCATATGAGCATTAATTTGACTAAACAACTCATTCCTATAAAGATACATTCAAACTCACAAAACGTGCTCAGCTCGGGCTGAAAATGCATTTAAAGCAATAAAAACTCAAATTGAGTGTCACGCCTAAACCAAAGGACTTATGCACACACTACAACATGTATTTTTTTCACGATGACCACCTGAAGCCTAAATGAGCATTAATTTGACCACACAACTCATTCCTATGAAGATACATTCAAACTCACAAAACGCGCTCAGCTCGGGCTGAAAATGCATTTAAAGCAATAAAAACTCAAATTTAGTGTCACACCTAAACCAAAGGACTTATGCACACACTTCAACATGTATTTAGTTCAGGATGACATCCTGAAGCCCATATGAGCATTAATTTGTCTACACAACTCATTCCTATGAAGATACATTCAAACTCACAAAACGTGCTCAACTCGGGCTGAAAATGCATTTAAAGCAATAAAAACTCAAATTGAGTGTCACGCCTAAACCAAAGGACTTATGCACACACTTCAACATGTATTTTGTTCAGGGTGACCTCCTGAAGCCCATATGAGCATTAATTTGACTACAAAACTCATTCCTATGAAGATACATTCAAACTCACAAAACGTGCTCAGCTCGGGCTAAAAATGCATTTAAAGCAATAAAAACTCAAATTGAGTGTCACGCCTAAACCAAAGGACTTATGCACACACTTCAACATGTATTTTGTTCAGGATGACCACCTGACGCCTAAATGAGCATTAATTTGACCACACAACTCATTCCTATGAAGATACATTCAAAGTCAGAAAGCGCGCTCAGCTCGGGCTGAAAATGCATTTAATTTAAAGCAATAAAAACTCAAATTGAGTGTCACGCCTAAACCAAAGGACTTATGCACACACTTCAACATGTATTTTGTTCAGGATGACCTCCTGAAGCCCATATGAGCATTAATTTGACTAAACAACTCATTCCTATAAAGATACATTCAAACTCACAAAACGTGCTCAGCTCGGGCTGAAAATGCATTTAAAGCAATAAAAACTCAAATTGAGTGTCACGCCTAAACCAAAGGACTTATGCACACACTTCAACATGTATTTTGTTCAGGATGACCTCCTGAAGCCCATATGAGCATTAATTTGACTACACAACTCATTCCTATGAAGATACATTCAAACTCACAAAACGTGCTCAGCTCGGGCTGAAAATGCATTTAAAGCAATAAAAACTCAAATTGAGTGTCACGCCTAAACCAAAGGACTTATGCACACACTTCAACATGTATTTTGTTCACGGTGACCACCTGAAGCCTAAATGAGCATTAATTTGACCACACAACTCATTCCTATGAAGATACATTCAAACTCACAAAACGTGCTCAACTCGGGCTGAAAATGCATTTAAAGCAATAAAAGCTCAAATTGAGTGTCACGCCTAAACCAAAGGACTTATGCACACACTTCAACATGTATTTTGTTCAGGATGACCTCCTGAAGCCCATATGAGCATTAATTTGACCACACAACTCATTCCTATGAAGATACATTCAAACACACAAAACGTGCTCAGCTCGGCCTGAAAATGCATTTAAAGCAATAAAAACTCAAATTGAGTGTCACGCCTAAACCAAAGGACTTATGCACACACTACAACATGTATTTTGTTCAGGGTGACCTCCTGAAGCCTAAATAAGCATTAATTTGACCACACAACTCATTCCTATGAAGATACATTCAAACTCACAAAACGTGCTCAGCTCGGGCTGAAAATGCATTTAAAGCAATAAAAACTCAAATTGAGTGTCACGCCTAAACCAAAGGACTTATGCACACACTTCAACATGTATTTTGTTCACGATGACCACCTGAAGCCTAAATGAGCATTAATTTGACCACACAACTCATTCCTATGAAGATACATTCAAACTCACAAAACGTGCTCAACTCGGGCTGAAAATGCATTTAAAGCAATAAAAGCTCAAATTGAGTGTCACGCCTAAACCAAAGGACTTATGCACACACTTCAACATGTATTTTGTTCAGGATGACCTCCTGAAGCCCATATGAGCATTAATTTGACCACACAACTCATTCCTATGAAGATACATTCAAACACACAAAACGTGCTCAGCTCGGCCTGAAAATGCATTTAAAGCAATAAAAACTCAAATTGAGTGTCACGCCTAAACCAAAGGACTTATGCACACACTTCAACATGTATTTTGTTCAGGATGACCACCTGACGCCGAAATGAGCATTAATTTGACCACACAACTCATTCCTATGAAGATACATTCAAACTCACAAAACGCGCTCAGCTCGGGCTGAAAATGCATTTAAAGCAATAAAAACTCAAATTGAGTGTCACGCCTAAACCAAAGGACTTATTTACACACTACAACATGTATTTTGTTCAGGGTGACCTCCTGAAGCCTAAATAAGCATTAATTTGACCACACAACTCATTCCTATGAAGATACATTCAAACTCACAAAACGCGCTCAGCTCGGGCTGAAAATGCATTTAAAGCAATAAAAACTCAAATTTAGTGTCACACCTAAACCAAAGGACTTATGCACACACTTCAACATGTATTTAGTTCAGGATGACATCCTGAAGCCCATATGAGCATTAATTTGTCTACAAAACTCATTCCTATGAAGATACATTCAAACTCACAAAACGTGCTCAACTCGGGCTGAAAATGCATTTAAAGCAATAAAAATTCAAATTGAGTGTCACGCCTAAACCAAAGGACTTATGCACACACTTCAACATGTATTTTGTTCAGGATGACCTCCTGAAGCCCATATGAGCATTAATTTGACTACACAACTCATTCCTATGAAGATACATTCAAACTCACAAAACGTGCTCAGCTCGGGCTGAAAATGCATTTAAAGCAATAAAAACTCAAATTGAGTGTCACGCCTAAACCAAAGGACTTATGCACACACTTCAACATGTATTTTGTTCAGGATGACCACCTGACGCCCAAATGAGCATTAATTTGACCACACAACTCATTCCTATGAAGATACATTCAAAGTCAGAAAGCGCGCTCAGCTCGGGCTGAAAATGCATTTAATTTAAAGCAATAAAAACTCAAATTGAGTGTCACGCCTAAACCAAAGGACTTATGCACACACTTCAACATGTATTTAGTTCAGGATGACCACCTGAAGCCTAAATGAGCATTAATTTGACCACACAACTCATTCCTATGAAGATACATTCAAACTCACAAAACGTGCTCAGCTCGGGCTGAAAATGCATTTAAAGCAATAAAAACTCAAATTTAGTGTCACACCTAAACCAAAGGACTTATGCACACACTTCAACATGTATTTTGTTCAGGATGACCTCCTGAAGCCCATATGAGCATTAATTTGACCACACAACTCATTCCTATGAAGATACATTCAAACACACAAAACGTGCCCAGCTCGGCCTGAAAATGCATTTAAAGCAATAAAAACTCAAATTGAGTGTCACGCCTAAACCAAAGGACTTATGCACACACTTCAACATGTATTTTGTTCAGAATGACCACCTGACGCCTAAATGAGCATTAATTTGACCACACAACTCATTCCTATGAAGATACATTCAAACTCACAAAACGCGCTCAGCTCGGCCTGAAAATGCATTTAAAGCAATAAAAACTCAAATTGAGTGTCACGCCTAAACCAAAGGACTTATGCACACACTACAACATGTATTTTGTTCAGGGTGACCTCCTGAAGCCTAAATAAGCATTAATTTGACCACACAACTCATTTCCTACGAAGATACATTCAAACTCACAAAACGCGCTCAGCTCGGGCTGAAAATGCATTTAAAGCAATAAAAACTCAAATTTAGTGTCACACCTAAACCAAAGGACTTATGCACACACTTCAACATGTATTTAGTTCAGGATGACATCCTGAAGCCCATATGAGCATTAATTTGTCTACAAAACTCATTCCTATGAAGATACATTCAAACTCACAAAACGTGCTCAACTCGGGCTGAAAATGCATTTAAAGCAATAAAAACTCAAATTGAGTGTCACGCCTAAACCAAAGGACTTATGCACACACTTCAACATGTATTTTGTTCAGGATGACCTCCTGAAGCCCATATGAGCATTAATTTGACTACACAACTCATTCCTATGAAGATACATTCAAACTCACAAAACGTGCTCAGCTCGGGCTGAAAATGCATTTAAAGCAATAAAAACTCAAATTGAGTGTCACGCCTAAACCAAAGGACTTATGCACACACTTCAACATGTATTTTGTTCAGGATGACCACCTGAAGCCTAAATGAGCATTAATTTAACCACACAACTCATTCCTATGAAGATACATTCAAACTCACAAAACGTGCTCAGCTCGGGCTGAAAATGCATTTAAAGCAATAAAAACTCAAATTGAGTGTCACGCCTAAACCAAAGGACTTATGCACACACTTCAACATGTATTTTGTTCACGATGACCACCTGAAGCCTAAATGAGCATTAATTTGACCACACAACTCATTCCTATGAAGATACATTCAAACTCACAAAACGTGCTCAACTCGGGCTGAAAATGCATTTAAAGCAATAAAAGCTCAAATTGAGTGTCACGCCTAAACCAAAGGACTTATGCACACACTTCAACATGTATTTTGTTCAGGATGACCTCCTGAAGCCCATATGAGCATTAATTTGACCACACAACTCATTCCTATGATTATACATTCAAACACACAAAACGTGCTCAGCTCGGCCTGAAAATGCATTTAAAGCAATAAAAACTCAAATTGAGTGTCACGCCTAAACCAAAGGACTTATGCACACACTTCAACATGTATTTTGTTCAGGATGACCACCTGAAGCCTAAATGAGCATTAATTTGACCACACAACTCATTCCTATGACGATACATTCAAACTCACAAAACGCGCTCAGCTCGGGCTGAAAATGCATTTAAAGCAATAAAAACTCAAATTTAGTGTCACACCTAAACCAAAGGACTTATGCACACACTTCAACATGTATTTAGTTCAGGATGACATCCTGAAGCCCATATGAGCATTAATTTGTCTACAAAACTCATTCCTATGAAGATACATTCAAACTCACAAAACGTGCTCAACTCGGGCTGAAAATGCATTTAAAGCAATAAAAACTCAAATTGAGTGTCACGCCTAAACCAAAGGACTTATGCACACACTTCAACATGTATTTTGTTCAGGATGACCTCCTGAAGCCCATATGAGCATTAATTTGACTACACAACTCATTCCTATGAAGATACATTCAAACTCACAAAACGTGCTCAGCTCGGGCTGAAAATGCATTTAAAGCAATAAAAACTCAAATTGAGTGTCACGCCTAAACCAAAGGACTTATGCACACACTTCAACATGTATTTTGTTCAGGATGACCACCTGACGCCCAAATGAGCATTAATTTGACCACACAACTCATTCCTATGAAGATACATTCAAAGTCAGAAAGCGCGCTCAGCTCGGGCTGAAAATGCATTTAATTTAAAGCAATAAAAACTCAAATTGAGTGTCACGCCTAAACCAAAGGACTTATGCACACACTTCAACATGTATTTAGTTCAGGATGACCACCTGAAGCCTAAATGAGCATTAATTTGACCACACAACTCATTCCTATGAAGATACATTCAAACTCACAAAACGTGCTCAGCTCGGGCTGAAAATGCATTTAAAGCAATAAAAACTCAAATTGAGTGTCACGCCTAAACCAAAGGACTTATGCACACACTACAACATGTATTTTGTTCAGGGTGACCTCCTGAAGCCTAAATAAGCATTAATTTGACCACACAACTCATTCCTATGAAGATACATTCAAACTCACAAAACGCGCTCAGCTCGGGCTGAAAATGCATTTAAAGCAATAAAAACTCAAATTTAGTGTCACACCTAAACCAAAGGACTTATGCACACACTTCAACATGTATTTAGTTCAGGATGACATCCTGAAGCCCATATGAGCATTAATTTGTCTACAAAACTCATTCCTATGAAGATACATTCAAACTCACAAAACGTGCTCAACTCGGGCTGAAAATGCATTTAAAGCAATAAAAACTCAAATTGAGTGTCACGCCTAAACCAAAGGACTTATGCACACACTTCAACATGTATTTTGTTCAGGATGACCTCCTGAAGCCCATATGAGCATTAATTTGACTACACAACTCATTCCTATGAAGATACATTCAAACTCACAAAACGTGCTCAGCTCGGGCTGAAAATGCATTTAAAGCAATAAAAACTCAAATTGAGTGTCACGCCTAAACCAAAGGACTTATGCACACACTTCAACATGTATTTTGTTCAGGATGACCACCTGACGCCTAAATGAGCATTAATTTGACCACACAACTCATTCCTATGAAGATACATTCAAAGTCAGAAAGCGCGCTCAGCTCGGGCTGAAAATGCATTTAATTTTAAGCAATAAAAACTCAAATTGAGTGTCACGCCTAAACCAAAGGACTTATGCACACACTTCAACATGTATTTAGTTCAGGATGACCACCTGAAGCCTAAATGAGCATTAATTTGACCACACAACTCATTCCTATGAAGATACATTCAAACTCACAAAACGTGCTCAGCTCGGGCTGAAAATGCATTTAAAGCAATAAAAACTCAAATTGAGTGTCACACCTAAACCAAAGGACTTATGCACACACTTCAGCATGTATTTTGTTCAGGATGACCTCCTGAAGCCCATATGAGCATTAATTTGACTACAGAACTCATTCCTATGAAGATCCATTCAAACTCACAAAACGTGCTCAGCTCGGGCTGAAAATGCATTTAAAGCAATAAAAACTCAAATTGAGTGTCACGCCTAAACCAAAGGACTTATGCACACACTTCAACATGTATTTAGTTCAGGATGACCACCTGAAGCCTAAATGAGCATTAATTTGACCACACAACTCATTCCTATGAAGATACATTCAAACTCACAAAACGTGCTCAGCTCGGGCTGAAAATGCATTTAAAGCAATAAAAACTCAAATTGAGTGTCACACCTAAACCAAAGGACTTATGCACACACTTCAACATGTATTTTGTTCAGGATGACCTTCTGAAGCCCATATGAAAATTAATTTGACTACACAACTCATTCCAATGAAGATACATTCAAACTCACAAAACGTGCTCAGCTCGGGCTGAAAATGCATTTAAAGCAATAAAAATTCAAATTGAGTGTCACGCCTAAACCAAAGGACTTATGCACACACTTCAACATGTATTTAGTTCAGGATGTCCTCCTGAAGCCTAAATGAGCATTAATTTGACCACACAACTCATTCCTATGAAGATACATTCAAACTCACAAAACGTGCTCAGCTCGGGCTGAAAATGCATTTAAAGCAATAAAAACTCAAGTTGAGTGTCACGCCTAAACCAAAGGACTTATGCACACACTTCAACATGTATTTTGTTCAGGATGACCTCCTGAAGCCTAAATAAGCATTAATTTGACCACACAACTCATTCCTATGAAGATACATTCAAAGTCAGAAAGCGCGCTCAGCTCGGGCTGAAAATGCATTTAATTTAAAGCAATAAAAACTCAAATTGAGTGTCACGCCTAAACCAAAGGACTTATGCACACACTTCAACATGTATTTAGTTCAGGATGACCACCTGAAGCCTAAATGAGCATTAATTTGACCACACAACTCATTCCTATGAAGATACATTCAAACTCACAAAACATGCTCAGCTCGGGCTGAAAATGCATTTAATGCAATAAAAACTCAAATTGAATGTCACGCCTAAACCAAAGGACTTATGCACACACTTCAACATGTATTTTGTTCAGGATGACCACCTGAAGCCTAAATGAGCATTAATTTGACCACACAACTCATTCTATGAAGATACATTCAAACTCACAAAACGTGCTCAGCTCGGGCTGAAAATGCATTTAAAGCAATAAAAACTCAAATTGAGTGTCACGCCTAAACCAAAGGACTTATGCACACACTTCAACATGTATTTTGTTCAGGATGACCTCCTGAAGCCTAAATGAGCAATAATTTGACCACACAACTCATTCCTATGAAGATACATTCAAACTCAAAAAACGTGCTCAGCTCGGGCTGAAAATGCATTTAAAGCAATAAAAACTCAAATTGAGTGTCACACCTAAACCAAAGGACTTATGCACACACTTCAACATGTATTTTGTTCAGGATGACCTCCTGAAGCCCATATGAGCATTAATTTGACCACACAACTCATTCCTATGAAGATACATTCAAACTCACAAAACGTGCTCAGCTCGGGCTGAAAATGCATTTAAAGCAATAAAACTCAAATTGAGTGTCACACCTAAACCAAAGGACTTATTCACACACTTCAACATGTATTTTGTTAAGGATGGCCTCCTGAAGCCCATATGAGCATTAATTTGACCACACAACTCATTCCTATGAAGATACATTCAAAGTCAGAAAACGCGCTCAGCTCGGGCTGAAAATGCATTTAATTTAAAGCAAAAAAAACTCAAATTGAGTGTCACGCCGAAACCAAAGGACTTATGCACACAATTCAACATGTATTTAGTTCAGGATGACCACCTGAAGCCTAAATGAGCATTAATTTGACCACACAACTCATTCCTATGAAGATACATTCAAACTCACAAAACGCGCTCAGCTCGGGCTGAAAATGCATTTAAAGCAATAAAAACTCAAATTTAGTGTCACACCTAAACCAAAGGACTTATGCACACACTTCAACATGTATTTAGTTCAGGATGACATCCTGAAGCCCATATGAGCATTAATTTGACTACACAACTCATTCCTATGAAGATACATTCAAACTCACAAAACGTGCTCAACTCGGGCTGAAAATGCATTTAAAGCAATAAAAACTCAAATTGAGTGTCACGCCTAAACCAAAGGACTTATGCACACACTTCAACATGTATTTTGTTCAGGATGACCTCCTGAAGCCTATATGAGCATTAATTTGACCACGCAACTCATTCCTATGAAGATACATTCAAACTCACAAAACGTGCTCAGCTCGGGCTGAAAATGCATTTAAAGCAATAAAAACTCAAATTGAGTGTCACGCCTAAACCAAAGGACTAATGCACACACTTCAACATGTATTTAGTTCAGGATGTCCTCCTGAAGCCTAAATGAGCATTAATTTGACCACACAACTCATTCCTATGAAGATACATTCAAACTCACAAAACGTGCTCAGCTCGGTCTGAAAATGCATTTAAAGCAATAAAAACTCAAATTGAGTGTCACGCCTAAACCAAAGGACTTATGCACACACTTCAACATGTATTTTGTTCAGGATGACCTCCTGAAGCCTAAATAAGCATTAATTTGACCACACAACTCATTCCTATGAAGATACATTCAAAGTCAGAAAGCGCGCTCAGCTCGGGCTGAAAATGCATTTAATTTAAAGCAATAAAAACTCAAATTGAGTGTCACGCCTAAACCAAAGGACTTATGCACACACTTCAACATGTATTTAGTTCAGGATGACCACCTGAAGCCTAAATGAGCATTAATTTGACCACACAACTCATTCCTATGAAGATACATTCAAACTCATAAACCATGCTCAGCTCGGGCTGAAAATGCATTTAATGCAATAAAAACTCAAATTGAATGTCACGCCTAAACCAAAGGACTTATGCACACACTTCAACATGTATATTGTTCAGGATGACCACCTGAAGCCTAAATGAGCATTAATTTGACCACACAACTCATTCTATGAAGATACATTCAAACTCACAAAACGTGCTCAGCTCGGGCTGAAAATGCATTTAAAGCAATAAAAACTCAAATTGAGTGTCACGCCTAAACCAAAGGACTTATGCACACACTTCAACATGTATTTTGTTCAGGATGACCTCCTGAAGCCTAAATGAGCAATAATTTGACCACACAACTCATTCCTATGAAGATACATTCAAACTCAAAAAACGTGCTCAGCTCGGGCTAAAAATGCATTTAAAGCAATAAAAACTCAAATTGAGTGTCACACCTAAACCAAAGGACTTATGCACACACTTCAACATGTATTTTGTTCAGGATGACCTCCTGAAGCCCATATGAGCATTAATTTGACCACACAACTCATTCCTATGAAGATACATTCAAACTCACAAAACGTGCTCAGCTCGGGCTGAAAATGCATTTAAAGCAATAAAACTCAAATTGAGTGTCACACCTAAACCAAAGGACTTTTGCACACACTTCAACATGTATTTTGTTCAGGATGACCTCCTGAAGCCCATATGAGCATTAATTTGACCACACAACTCATTCCTATGAAGATACATTCAAACTCACAAAACGTGCTCAGCTCGGGCTGAAAATGCATTTAAAGCAATAAAACTCAAATTGAGTGTCACACCTAAACTAAAGGACTTATTCACACACTTCAACATGTATTTTGTTCAGGATGACCTCCTGAAGCCCATATGAGCATTAATTTGACCACACAACTCATTCCTATGAAGATACATTAAAAGTCAGAAAGCGCGCTCAGCTCGGGCTGAAAATGCATTTAATTTAAAGCAATAAAAACTCAAATTGAGTGTCACGCCTAAACCAAAGGACTTATGCACACACTTCAACATGTATTTTGTTCAGGATGACCTCCTGAAGCCCATATGAGCATTAATTTGACCACACAACTCATTCCTATGAAGATACATTCAAAGTCAGAAAGCACGCTCAGCTCGGGCTGAAAATGCATTTAAAGCAATAAAAACTCAAATTGAGTGTCACGCCTAAACCAAAGGACTTATGCACACACTTCAACATGTATTTTGTTCAGGATGACCTCCTGAAGCCTAAATGAGCAATAATTTGACCACACAACTCATTCCTATGAAGATACATTCAAAGTCAGAAAGCGCGCTCAGCTCGGGCTGAAAATGCATTTAAAGCAATAAAAACTCAAATTGAGTGTCACGCCTAAACCAAAGGACTTATGCACACACTTCAACATGTATTTAGTTCAGGATGACCACCTGAAGCCTAAATGAGCATTAATTTGACTACACAACTCATTCCTATGAAGATACATTCAAACTCACAAAACGTGCTCAGCTCGGGCTGAAAATGCATTTAAAGCAATAAAAACTCAAAGTGAGTGTCACACCTAAACCAAAGGACTTATGCACACACTTCAACATGTATTTTGTTCAGGATGACCTCCTGAAGCCCATATGAGCATTAATTTGACTACACAACTCATTCCTATAAAGATACATTCAAACTCACAAAACGTGCTCAGCTCGGGCTGAAAATGCATTTAAAGCAATAAAAACTCAAATTGAGTGTCACGCCTAAACCAAAGGACTTATGCCCACACTTCAACATGTATTTAGTTCAGGATGACCACCTGAAGCCTAAATGAGCATTAATTTGACCACACAACTCATTCCTATGAAGATACATTCAAACTCGGAAAACGTACTCAGCTCGGGCTGAAAATGCATTTAAAGCAATAAAAACTCAAATTGAGTGTCACGCCTAAACCAAAGGACTTATGCACACACTTCAACATGTATTTAGTTCAGGATGACCTCCTGAAGCCTAAATCAGCAATAATTTGACCACACAACTCATTCCAATGAAGATACATTCAAAGTCAGAAAGTGCGCTCAGCTCGGGCTGAAAATGCATTTAATTTAAGGCAATAAAAAATCAAATTGAGTGTCACGCCTAAACCAAAGGACTTATGCACACACTTCAACATGTATTTTGTTCAGGATGACCTCCTGAAGCCTAAATAAGCATTAATTTGACCACACAACTCATTCCTATGACGATACATTCAAACTCACAAAACGCGCTCAGCTCGGGCTGAAAATGCATTTAAAGCAATAAAAACTCAAATTGAGTGTCACACCTAAACCGAAGGACTTATGCACACACTTCAACATGTATTTAGTTCAGGATGACCACCTGAAGCCTAAATGAGCATTAATTTGACCACACAACTCATTCCTATGAAGATACATTCAAACTCACAAAACGTGCTCAGCTCGGGCTGAAAATGCATTTAAAGCAATAAAAACTCAAATTGAGTGTCACGCCTAAACCAAAGGACTTATGCACACACTTCAACATGTATTTTGTTCAGGATGACCTTCTGAACCCCATATGAGCATTAATTTGACTACACAACTCATTCCTATGAAGATACATTCAAACTCACAAAACGTGCTCAGCTCGGGCTGAAAATGCATTTAAAGCAATAAAAACTCAAATTGAGTGTCACGCCTAAACCAAAGGACTTATGCACACACTTCAACATGTATTTTATTCAGGATGACCTCCTGGAGCCTAAATAAGCATTAATTTGACCACACAACTCATTCCTATGAAGATACATTCAAACTCACAAAACGCGCTCAGCTCGGGCTGAAAATGCATTTAAAGCAATAAAAACTCAAATTGAGTTTCACACCTAAACCAAAGGACTTATGCACACACTTCAACATGTATTTAGTTCAGGATGACCACCTGAAGCCTAAATGGGCATTAATTTGACCACACAACTCATTCCTATGAAGATACATTCAAACTCACAAAACGTGCTCAGCTCGGGCTGAAAATGCATTTAAAGCAATAAAAACTCAAATTGAGTGTCACGCCTAAACCAAAGGACTTATGCACACACTTCAACATGTATTTAGTTCAGGATGACCACCTGAAGCCTAAATGAGCATTAATTTGACCACAAAACTCATTCCTATGAAGATACATTCAAACTCACAAAAAGTGCTCAACTCGGGCTGAAAATGCATTTAAAGGAATAAAAACTCAAATTGAGTGTCACGCCTAAACCAAAGGACTTATGCACACACTTCAACATGTATTTAGTTCAGGATGACATCCTGAAGCCCATATGAGCATTAATTTGACTACACAACTCATTCCTATGAAGATACATTCAAACTCACAAAACGTGCTCAGCTCGGGCTGAAAATGCATTTAAAGCAATAAAAACTCAAATTGAGTGTCACGCCTAAACCAAAGGACTTATGCACACACTTCAACATGTATTTTGTTCAGGATGACCACCTGACGCCTAAATGAGCATTAATTTGACCACACAACTCATTCCTATGAAGATACATTCAAAGTCAGAAAGCGCGCTCAGCTCGGGCTGAAAATGCATTTAATTTAAAGCAATAAAAACTCAAATTGAGTGTCACGCCTAAACCAAAGGACTTATGCACACACTTCAACATGTATTTAGTTCAGGATGACCACCTGAAGCCTAAATGAGCATTAATTTGACCACACAACTCATTCCTATGAAGATACATTCAAACTCACAAAACGTGCTCAACTCGGGCTGAAAATGCATTTAAAGCAATAAAAACTCAAATTGAGTGTCACGCCTAAACCAAAGGACTTATGCACACACTTCAACATGTATTTAGTTCAGGATGACATCCTGAAGCCCATATGAGCATTAATTTGACTACACAACTCATTCCTATGAAGACACATTCAAACTCACAAAACGTGCTCAGCTCGGGCTGAAAATGCATTTAAAGCAATAAAAACTCAAATTGAGTGTCACGCCTAAACCAAAGGACTTATGCACACACTTCAACATGTATTTTGTTCAGGATGACCACCTGACGCCTAAATGAGCATTAATTTGACCACACAACTCATTCCTATGAAGATACATTCAAAGTCAGAAAGCGCGCTCAGCTTGGGCTGAAAATGCATTTAATTTAAAGCAATAAAAACTCAAATTGAGTGTCACGCCTAAACCAAAGGACTTATGCACACACTTCAACATGTATTTAGTTCAGGATGACCACCTGAAGCCTAAATGAGCATTAATTTGACCACACAACTCATTCCTATGAAGATACATTCAAACTCACAAAACGTGCTCAGCTTGGGCTGAAAATGCATTTAAAGCAATAAAAACTCAAATTGAGTGTCACACCTAAACCAAAGGACTTATGCACACACTTCAACATGTATTTTGTTCAGGATGACCTCCTGAAGCCCATATGAGCATTAATTTGACTACACAACTCATTCCTATGAAGATACATTCAAACTCACAAAACGTGCTCAGCTCGGGCTGAAAATGCATTTAAAGCAATAAAAACTCAAATTGAGTGTCACGCCTAAACCAAAGGACTTATGCACACACTTCAACATGTATTTAGTTCAGGATGACCACCTGAAGCCTAAATGAGCATTAATTTGACCACACAACTCATTCCTATGAAGATACATTCAAACTCACAAAACGTGCTCAACTCGGGCTGAAAATGCATTTAAAGCAATAAAAACTCAAATTGAGTGTCACGCCTAAACCAAAGGACTTATGCACACACTTCAACATGTATTTAGTTCAGGATGACATCCTGAAGCCCATATGAGCATTAATTTCACTACACAACTCATTCCTATGAAGATACATTCAAACTCACAAAACGTGCTCAGCTCGGGCTGAAAATGCATTTAAAGCAATAAAAACTCAAATTGAGTGTCACGCCTAAACCAAAGGACTTATGCACACACTTCAACATGTATTTTGTTCAGGATGACCTCCTGAAGCCCATATGAGCATTAATTTGACTACACAACTCATTCCTATGAAGATACATTCAAACTCACAAAACGTGCTCAGCTCGGGCTGAAAATGCATTTAAAGCAATAAAAACTCAAATTGAGTGTCACGCCTAAACCAAAGGACCTATGCACACACTTCAACATGTATTTTGTTCACGATGACCACCTGAAGCCTAAATGAGCATTAATTTGACCACACAACTCATTCCTATGAAGATACATTCAAACTCACAAAACGTGCTCAACTCGGGCTGAAAATGCATTTAAAGCAATAAAAACTCAAATTGAGTGTCAAGCCTAAACCAAAGGATTATGCACACACTTCAACATGTATTTTGTTCAGGATGACCTCCTGAAGCCCATATGAGCATTAATTTGACCACACAACTCATTCCTATGAAGATACATTCAAACACACAAAACGTGCTCAGCTCGGCCTGAAAATGCATTTAAAGCAATAAAAACTCAAATTGAGTGTCACGCCTAAACCAAAGGACTTATGCACACACTTCAACATGTATTTTGTTCAGGATGACCACCTGACGCCTAAATGAGCATTAATTTGACCACACAACTCATTCCTATGAAGATACATTCAAACTCACAAAACGTGCTCAGCTCGGGCTGGAAATGCATTTAAAGCAATAAAAACTCAAATTGAGTGTCACGCCTAAACCAAAGGACTTATGCACACACTTCAACATGTATTTTGTTCAGGATGACCTCCTGAAGCCTAAATCAGCAATAATTTCACCACACAACTCATTCCTATGAAGATACATTCAAAGTCAGAAAGCGCGCTCAGCTCGGGCTGAAAATGCATTTAATTTAAAGCAATAAAAACTCAAATTGAGTGTCACGCCTAAACCAAAGGACTTATGCACACACTTCAACATGTATTTAGTTCAGGATGACCACCTGAAGCCTATATGAGCATTAATTTGACTACACAACTCATTCCTATGAAGATACATTCAAACTCACAAAACGTGCTCAGCTCGGGCTGAAAATGCATTTAAAGCAATAAAAACTCAAATTGAGTGTCACGCCTAAACCAAAGGACTTATGCACACACTTCAACATGTATTTTGTTCAGGATGACCACCTGACGCCTAAATGAGCATTAATTTGACCACACAACTCATTCCTATGAAGATACATTCAAAGTCAGAAAGTGCGCTCAGCTCGGGCTGAAAATGCATTTAATTTAAAGCAATAAAAACTCAAATTGAGTGTCACGCCTAAACCAAAGGACTTATGCACACACTTCAACATGTATTTTGTTCAGGATGACCACCTGACGCCTAAATGAGCATTAATTTGACCACACAACTCATTCCTATGAAGATACATTCAAAGTCACAAAACGTGCTCAGCTCGGGCTGAAAATGCATTTAAAGCAATAAAAACTCAAATTGAGTGTCACACCTAAACCAAAGGACTTATGCACACACTTCAACATGTATTTTGTTCAGGATGACCTCCTGAAGCCCATATGAGCATTAATTTGACCACACAACTCATTCCTATGAAGATACATTCAAACTCACAAAACGTGCTCAGCTCGGGCTGAAAATGCATTTAAAGCAATAAAAACTCAAATTGAGTGTCACGCCTAAACCAAAGGACTTATGCACACACTTCAACATGTATTTTGTTCACGATGACCACCTGAAGCCTAAATGAGCATTAATTTGACCACACAACTCATTCCTATGAAGATACATTCAAACACAAAACGTGCTCTGCTCGGCCTGAAAATGCATTTAAAGCAATAAAAACTCAAATTGAGTGTCACGCCTAAACCAAAGGACTTGTGCACACACTTCAACATGTATTTTGTTCAGGATGACCACCTGACGCCTAAATGAGCATTAATTTGACCACACAACTCATTCCTATGAAGATACATTCAAAGTCACAAAACGTGCTCAGCTCGGGCTGAAAATGCATTTAAAGCAATAAAAACTCAAATTGAGTGTCACACCTAAACCAAAGGACTTATGCACACACTTCAACATGTATTTTGTTCAGGATGACCTCCTGAAGCCTAAATCAGCAATAATTTGACCACACAACTCATTCATAATAAGATACATTCAAAGTCAGAAAGCGCGCTCAGCTCGGGCTGAAAATGCATTTAATTTAAAGCAATAAAAACTCAAATTGAGTGTCACGCCTAAACCAAAGGACTTATGCACACACTTCAACATGTATTTTGTTCAGGATGACCTCCCGAAGCCCATATGACCATTAATTTGACTACACAACTCATTCCTATGAAGATACATTCAAACTCACAAAACGTGCTCAGCTCGGGCTGAAAATGCATTTAAAGCAATAAAAACTCAAATTGAGTTTCACGCCTAAACCAAAGGACTTATGCACACACTTCAACATGTATTTTGTTCAGGATGACCTCCTGAAGCCTAAATAAGCATTAATTTGACCACACAACTCATTCCTATGACGATACATTCAAACTCACAAAACACGCTCAGCTCGGGCTGAAAATGCATTTAAAGCAATAAAAACTCAAATTGAGTGTCACACCTAAACCAAAGGACTTATGCACACACTTCAACATGTATTTAGTTCAGGATGACCACCTGAAGCCTAAATGAGCATTATTTGACCACACAACTCATTCCTATGAAGATACATTCAAACTCACAAAACGTGCTCAGCTCGGGCTGAAAATGCATTTAAAGCAATAAAAACTCAAATTGAATGTCACACCTAAACCAAAGGACTTATGCACACACTTCAACATGTATTTTGTTCAGGATGACCTTCTGAACCCCATATGAGCATTAATTTGACTACACAACTCATTCCTATGAAGATACATTCAAACTCACAAAACGTGCTCAGTTCGGGCTGAAAATGCATTTAAAGCAATAAAAACTCAAATTGAGTGTCACGCCTAAACCAAAGGACTTATGCACACACTTCAACATGTATTTTATTCAGGATGACCTCCTGGAGCCTAAATAAGCATTAATTTGACCACACAACTCATTCTTATGAAGATACATTCAAACTCACAAAACGCGCTCAGCTCGGGCTGAAAATGCATTTAAAGCAATAAAAACTCAAATTGAGTTTCACACCTAAACCAAAGGACTTATGCACACACTTCAACATGTATTTAGTTCAGGATGACCACCTGAAGCCTAAATGGGCATTAATTTGACCACACAACTCATTCCTATGAAGATACATTCAAACTCACAAAACGTGCTCAGCTCGGGCTGAAAATGCATTTAAAGCAATAAAAACTCAAATTGAGTGTCACGCCTAAACCAAAGGACTTATGCACACACTTCAACATGTATTTAGTTCAGGATGACCACCTGAAGCCTAAATGAGCATTAATTTGACCACAAAACTCATTCCTATGAAGATACATTCAAACTCACAAAACGTGCTCAACTCGGGCTGAAAATGCATTTAAAGGAATAAAAACTCAAATTGAGTGTCACGCCTAAACCAAAGGACTTATGCACACACTTCAACATGTATTTAGTTCAGGATGACATCCTGAAGCCCATATGAGCATTAATTTGACTACACAACTCATTCCTATGAAGATACATTCAAACTCACAAAACGTGCTCAGCTCGGGCTGAAAATGCATTTAAAGCAATAAAAACTCAAATTGAGTGTCACACCTAAACCAAAGGACTTATGCACACACTTCAACATGTATTTTGTTCAGGATGACCTCCTGAAGCCCATATGAGCATTAATTTGACTACACAACTCATTCCTATGAAGATACATTCAAACTCACAAAACGTGCTCAGCTCGGGCTGAAAATGCATTTAAAGCAATAAAAACTCAAATTGAGTGTCACGCCTAAACCAAAGGACTTATGCACACACTTCAACATGTATTTTGTTCACGATGACCACCTGAAGCCTAAATGAGCATTAATTTGACCACACAACTCATTCCTATGAAGATACATTCAAACTCACAAAACGTGCTCAACTCGGGCTGAAAATGCATTTAAAGCAATAAAAACTCAAATTGAGTGTCAAGCCTAAACCAAAGGACTTATGCACACACTTCAACATGTATTTTGTTCAGGATGACCTCCTGAAGCCCATATGAGCATTAATTTGACCACACAACTCATTCCTATGAAGATACATTCAAACACACAAAACGTGCTCAGCTCGGCCTGAAAATGCATTTAAAGCAATAAAAACTCAAATTGAGTGTCACGCCTAAACCAAAGGACTTATGCACACACTTCAACATGTATTTTGTTCAGGATGACCACCTGACGCCTAAATGAGCATTAATTTGACCACACAACTCATTCCTATGAAGATACATTCAAACTCACAAAACGTGCTCAGCTCGGGCTGAAAATGCATTTAAAGCAATAAAAACTCAAATTGAGTGTCACGCCTAAACCAAAGGACTTATGCACACACTTCAACATGTATTTTGTTCAGGATGACCTCCTGAAGCCTAAATCAGCAATAATTTCACCACACAACTCATTCCTATGAAGATACATTCAAACTCACAAAACGTGCTCAACTCGGGCTGAAAATGCATTTAAAGGAATAAAAACTCAAATTGAGTGTCACGCCTAAACCAAAGGACTTATGCACACACTTCAACATGTATTTTGTTCAGGATGACCTCCTGAAGCCCATATGAGCATTAATTTGACCACACAACTCATTCCTATGAAGATACATTCAAACACACAAAACGTGCTCTGCTCGGCCTGAAAATGCATTTAAAGCAATAAAAACTCAAATTGAGTGTCACGCCTAAACCAAAGGACTTATGCACACACTTCAACATGTATTTTGTTCAGGATGACCACCTGACGCCTAAATGAGCATTAATTTGACCACACAACTCATTCCTATGAAGATACATTCAAAGTCACAAAACGTGCTCAGCTCGGGCTGAAAATGCATTTAAAGCAATAAAAACTCAAATTGAGTGTCACGCCTAAACCAAAGGACTTATGCACACACTTCAACATGTATTTTGTTCAGGATGACCTTCTGAAGCCCATATGAGCATTAATTTGACTACACAACTCATTCCTATGAAGATACATTCAAACTCACAAAACGTGCTCAGCTCGGGCTGAAAATGCATTTAAAGCAATAAAAACTCAAATTGAGTGTCACGCCTAAACCAAAGGACTTATGCACACACTTCAACATGTATTTTGTTCAGGATGACCTCCTGAAGCCCATATGAGCATTAATTTGACTACACAACTCATTCCTATGAAGATACATTCAAACTCACAAAACGTGCTCAGCTCGGGCTGAAAATGCATTTAAAGCAATAAAAACTCAAATTGAGTGTCACGCCTAAACCAAAGGACTTATGCACACACTTCAACATGTATTTAGTTCAGGATGACCACCTGAAGCCTAAATGAGCATTAATTTGACCACACAACTCATTCCTATGAAGATACATTCAAACTCACAAAACGCGCTCAGCTCGGGCTGAAAATGCATTTAAAGCAATAAAAACTCAAATTTAGTGTCACACCTAAACCAAAGGACTTATGCACACACTTCAACATGTATTTAGTTCAGGATGACATCCTGAAGCCCATATGAGCATTAATTTGACTACACAACTCATTCCTATGAAGATACATTCAAACTCACAAAACGCGCTCAGCTCGGGCTGAAAATGCATTTAAAGCAATAAAAACTCAAATTGAGTGTCACGCCTAAACCAAAGGACTTATGCACACACTTCAACATGTATTTTATTCAGGATGACCTCCTGGAGCCTAAATAAGCATTAATTTGACCACACAACTCATTCTTATGAAGATACATTCAAACTCACAAAACGCGCTCAGCTCGGGCTGAAAATGCATTTAAAGCAATAAAAACTCAAATTGAGTTTCACACCTAAACCAAAGGACTTATGCACACACTTCAACATGTATTTAGTTCAGGATGACCACCTGAAGCCTAAATGGGCATTAATTTGACCACACAACTCATTCCTATGAAGATACATTCAAACTCACAAAACGTGCTCAGCTCGGGCTGAAAATGCATTTAAAGCAATAAAAACTCAAATTGAGTGTCACGCCTAAACCAAAGGACTTATGCACACACTTCAACATGTATTTAGTTCAGGATGACCACCTGAAGCCTAAATGAGCATTAATTTGACCACAAAACTCATTCCTATGAAGATACATTCAAACTCACAAAACGTGCTCAACTCGGGCTGAAAATGCATTTAAAGGAATAAAAACTCAAATTGAGTGTCACGCCTAAACCAAAGGACTTATGCACACACTTCAACATGTATTTAGTTCAGGATGACATCCTGAAGCCCATATGAGCATTAATTTGACTACACAACTCATTCCTATGAAGATACATTCAAACTCACAAAACGTGCTCAGCTCGGGCTGAAAATGCATTTAAAGCAATAAAAACTCAAATTGAGTGTCACACCTAAACCAAAGGACTTATGCACACACTTCAACATGTATTTTGTTCAGGATGACCTCCTGAAGCCCATATGAGCATTAATTTGACTACACAACTCATTCCTATGAAGATACATTCAAACTCACAAAACGTGCTCAGCTCGGGCTGAAAATGCATTTAAAGCAATAAAAACTCAAATTGAGTGTCACGCCTAAACCAAAGGACTTATGCACACACTTCAACATGTATTTTGTTCACGATGACCACCTGAAGCCTAAATGAGCATTAATTTGACCACACAACTCATTCCTATGAAGATACATTCAAACTCACAAAACGTGCTCAACTCGGGCTGAAAATGCATTTAAAGCAATAAAAACTCAAATTGAGTGTCAAGCCTAAACCAAAGGACTTATGCACACACTTCAACATGTATTTTGTTCAGGATGACCTCCTGAAGCCCATATGAGCATTAATTTGACCACACAACTCATTCCTATGAAGATACATTCAAACACACAAAACGTGCTCAGCTCGGCCTGAAAATGCATTTAAAGCAATAAAAACTCAAATTGAGTGTCACGCCTAAACCAAAGGACTTATGCACACACTTCAACATGTATTTTGTTCAGGATGACCACCTGACGCCTAAATGAGCATTAATTTGACCACACAACTCATTCCTATGAAGATACATTCAAACTCACAAAACGTGCTCAGCTCGGGCTGAAAATGCATTTAAAGCAATAAAAACTCAAATTGAGTGTCACGCCTAAACCAAAGGACTTATGCACACACTTCAACATGTATTTTGTTCAGGATGACCTCCTGAAACCTAAATCAGCAATAATTTCACCACACAACTCATTCCTATGAAGATACATTCAAACTCACAAAATGTGCTCAACTCGGGCTGAAAATGCATTTAAAGGAATAAAAACTCAAATTGAGTGTCACGCCTAAACCAAAGGACTTATGCACACACTTCAACATGTATTTTGTTCAGGATGACCTCCTGAAGCCCATATGAGCATTAATTTGACCACACAACTCATTCCTATGAAGATACATTCAAACACACAAAACGTGCTCTGCTCGGCCTGAAAATGCATTTAAAGCAATAAAAACTCAAATTGAGTGTCACGCCTAAACCAAAGGACTTATGCACACACTTCAACATGTATTTTGTTCAGGATGACCACCTGACGCCTAAATGAGCATTAATTTGACCACACAACTCATTCCTATGAAGATACATTCAAAGTCACAAAACGTGCTCAGCTCGGGCTGAAAATGCATTTAAAGCAATAAAAACTCAAATTGAGTGTCACGCCTAAACCAAAGGACTTATGCACACACTTCAACATGTATTTTGTTCAGGATGACCTTCTGAAGCCCATATGAGCATTAATTTGACTACACAACTCATTCCTATGAAGATACATTCAAACTCACAAAACGTGCTCAGCTCGGGCTGAAAATGCATTTAAAGGAATAAAAACTCAAATTGAGTGTCACGCCTAAACCAAAGGACTTATGCACACACTTCAACATGTATTTAGTTCAGGATGACATCCTGAAGCCCATATGAGCATTAATTTGACTACACAACTCATTCCTATGAAGATACATTCAAACTCACAAAACGTGCTCAGCTCGGGCTGAAAATGCATTTAAAGCAATAAAAACTCAAATTGAGTGTCACACCTAAACCAAAGGACTTATGCACACACTTCAACATGTATTTTGTTCAGGATGACCTCCTGAAGCCCATATGAGCATTAATTTGACTACACAACTCATTCCTATGAAGATACATTCAAACTCACAAAACGTGCTCAGCTCGGGCTGAAAATGCATTTAAAGCAATAAAAACTCAAATTGAGTGTCACGCCTAAACCAAAGGACTTATGCACACACTTCAACATGTATTTTGTTCACGATGACCACCTGAAGCCTAAATGAGCATTAATTTGACCACACAACTCATTCCTATGAAGATACATTCAAACTCACAAAACGTGCTCAACTCGGGCTGAAAATGCATTTAAAGCAATAAAAACTCAAATTGAGTGTCAAGCCTAAACCAAAGGACTTATGCACACACTTCAACATGTATTTTGTTCAGGATGACCTCCTGAAGCCCATATGAGCATTAATTTGACCACACAACTCATTCCTATGAAGATACATTCAAACACACAAAACGTGCTCAGCTCGGCCTGAAAATGCATTTAAAGCAATAAAAACTCAAATTGAGTGTCACGCCTAAACCAAAGGACTTATGCACACACTTCAACATGTATTTTGTTCAGGATGACCACCTGACGCCTAAATGAGCATTAATTTGACCACACAACTCATTCCTATGAAGATACATTCAAACTCACAAAACGTGCTCAGCTCGGGCTGAAAATGCATTTAAAGCAATAAAAACTCAAATTGAGTGTCACGCCTAAACCAAAGGACTTATGCACACACTTCAACATGTATTTTGTTCAGGATGACCTCCTGAAACCTAAATCAGCAATAATTTCACCACACAACTCATTCCTATGAAGATACATTCAAACTCACAAAATGTGCTCAACTCGGGCTGAAAATGCATTTAAAGGAATAAAAACTCAAATTGAGTGTCACGCCTAAACCAAAGGACTTATGCACACACTTCAACATGTATTTTGTTCAGGATGACCTCCTGAAGCCCATATGAGCATTAATTTGACCACACAACTCATTCCTATGAAGATACATTCAAACACACAAAACGTGCTCTGCTCGGCCTGAAAATGCATTTAAAGCAATAAAAACTCAAATTGAGTGTCACGCCTAAACCAAAGGACTTATGCACACACTTCAACATGTATTTTGTTCAGGATGACCACCTGACGCCTAAATGAGCATTAATTTGACCACACAACTCATTCCTATGAAGATACATTCAAAGTCACAAAACGTGCTCAGCTCGGGCTGAAAATGCATTTAAAGCAATAAAAACTCAAATTGAGTGTCACGCCTAAACCAAAGGACTTATGCACACACTTCAACATGTATTTTGTTCAGGATGACCTTCTGAAGCCCATATGAGCATTAATTTGACTACACAACTCATTCCTATGAAGATACATTCAAACTCACAAAACGTGCTCAGCTCGGGCTGAAAATGCATTTAAAGCAATAAAAACTCAAATTGAGTGTCACACCTAAACCAAAGGACTTATGCACACACTTCAACATGTATTTTGTTCAGGATGACCTCCTGAAGCCCATATGAGCATTAATTTGACTACACAACTCATTCCTATGAAGATACATTCAAACTCACAAAACGTGCTCAGCTCGGGCTGAAAATGCATTTAAAGCAATAAAAACTCAAATTGAGTGTCACGCCTAAACCAAAGGACTTATGCACACACTTCAACATGTATTTAGTTCAGGATGACCACCTGAAGCCTAAATGAGCATTAATTTGACCACACAACTCATTCCTATGAAGATATATTCAAACTCACAAAACGCGCTCAGCTCGGGCTGAAAATGCATTTAAAGCAATAAAAACTCAAATTTAGTGTCACACCTAAACCAAAGGACTTATGCACACACTTCAACATGTATTTAGTTCAGGATGACATCCTGAAGCCCATATGAGCATTAATTTGACTACACAACTCATTCCTATGAAGATACATTCAAACTCACAAAACGTGCTCAGCTCGGGCTGAAAATGCATTTAAAGCAATAAAAACTCAAATTGAGTGTCACGCCTAAACCAAAGGACTTATGCACACACTTCAACATGTATTTTGTTCAGGATGACCTCCTGAAGCCCATATGAGCATTAATTTGACTACACAACTCATTCCTATGAAGATACATTCAAACTCACAAAACGTGCTCAGCTCGGGCTGAAAATGCATTTAAAGCAATAAAAACTCAAATTGAGTGTCACGCCTAAACCAAAGGACTTATGCACACACTTCAACATGTATTTAGTTCAGGATGACCACCTGAAGCCTAAATGAGCATTAATTTGACCACACAACTCATTCCTATGAAGATATATTCAAACTCACAAAACGCGCTCAGCTCGGGCTGAAAATGCATTTAAAGCAATAAAAACTCAAATTTAGTGTCACACCTAAACCAAAGGACTTATGCACACACTTCAACATGTATTTAGTTCAGGATGACATCCTGAAGCCCATATGAGCATTAATTTGACTACACAACTCATTCCTATGAAGATACATTCAAACTCACAAAACGTGCTCAGCTCGGGCTGAAAATGCATTTAAAGCAATAAAAACTCAAATTGAGTGTCACGCCTAAACCAAAGGACTTATGCACACACTTCAACATGTATTTTGTTCAGGATGACCTCCTGAAGCCCATATGAGCATTAATTTGACTACACAACTCATTCCTATGAAGATACATTCAAACTCACAAAACGTGCTCAGCTCGGGCTGAAAATGCATTTAAAGCAATAAAAACTCAAATTGAGTGTCACGCCTAAACCAAAGGACTTATGCACACACTTCAACATGTATTTAGTTCAGGATGACCACCTGAAGCCTAAATGAGCATTAATTTGACCACACAACTCATTCCTATGAAGATACATTCAAACTCACAAAACGTGCTCAGCTCGGGCTGAAAATGCATTTAAAGCAATAAAAACTCAAATTGAGTGTCACGCCTAAACCAAAGGACTTATGCACACACTTCAACATGTATTTTGTTCAGGATGACCTTCTGAAGCCCATATGAGCATTAATTTGACTACACAACTCATTCCTATGAAGATACATTCAAACTCACAAAACGTGCTCAGCTCGGGCTGAAAATGCATTTAAAGCAATAAAAACTCAAATTGAGTGTCACGCCTAAACCAAAGGACTTATGCACACACTTCAACATGTATTTTGTTCAGGATGACCTCCTGAAGTCTAAATCAGCATTAATTTGACCACACAACTCATTCCTATGAAGATACATTCAAACTCACAAAACGCGCTCAGCTCGGGCTGAAAATGCATTTAAAGCAATAAAAACTCAAATTGAGTGTCACGCCTAAACCAAAGGACTTATGCACACACTTCAACATGTATTTTGTTCAGGATGACCTCCTGAAGCCTAAATCAAAAATAATTTGACCACACAACTCATTCCTATGAAGATACATTCAAAGTCAGAAAGCGCGCTCAGCTCGGGCTGAAAATGCATTTAATTTAAAGCAATAAAAACTCAAATTGAGTGTCACGCCTAAACCAAAGGACTTATGCACACACTTCAACATGTATTTTGTTCAGGATGACTACCTGACGCCTAAATGAGCATTAATTTGACCACACAACTCATTCCTATGAAGATACATTCAAACTCACAAAACGTGCTCAGCTCGGGCTGAAAATGCATTTAAAGCAATAAAAACTCAAATTGAGTGTCACGCCTAAACCAAAGGACTTATGCACACTTTTCAACATGTATTTTGTTCAGGATGACCTCCTGAAGCCTAAATCAGCAATAATTTCACCACACAACTCATTCCTATGAAGATACATTCAAAGTCAGAAAGCGCGCTCAGCTCGGGCTGAAAATGCATTCAATTTAAAGCAATAAAAACTCAAATTGAGTGTCACGCCTAAACCAAAGGACTTATTCACACACTTCAACATGTATTTAGTTCAGGATGACCACCTGAAGCCTAAATGAGCATTAATTTGACCACACAACTCATTCCTATGAAGATCCATTCAAACTCACAAAACGTGCTCAGCTCGGGCTGAAAATGCATTTAAAGCAATAAAAACTCAAATTGAGTGTCACACCTAAACCAAAGGACTTATGCACACACTTCAACATGTATTTTGTTCAGGATGACCTCCTGAAGCCTAAATAAGCATTAATTTGACCACACAACTCATTCCTATGAAGATACATTCAAACTCACAAAACGCGCTCAGCTCGGGCTGAAAATGCATTTAAAGCAATAAAAACTCAAATTGAGTGTCACACCTAAACCAAAGGACTTATGCACACACTTCAACATGTATTTTCTTCAGGATGACCTCCTGAAGCCCATATGAGCATTAATTTGACCACACAACTCATTCCTATGAAGATACATTCAAACTCACAAAACGTGCTCAGCTCGGGCTGAAAATGCATTTAAAGCAATAAAACTCAAATTGAGTGTCACACCTAAACCAAAGGACTTATTCACACACTTCAAAATGTATTTTGTTCAGGATGACCTCCTGAAGCCTAAATGAGCAATAATTTGACCACACAACTCATTCCTATGAAGATACATTCAAACTCACAAAACGCGCTCAGCTCGGGCTGAAAATGCATTTAAAGCAATAAAAACTCAAATTGAGTGTCACACCTAAACCAAAGGACTTATGCACACACTTCAACATGTATTTTCTTCAGGATGACCTCCTGAAGCCCATATGAGCATTAATTTGACCACACAACTCATTCCTATGAAGATACATTCAAACTCACAAAACGTGCTCAGCTCGGGCTGAAAATGCATTTAAAGCAATAAAACTCAAATTGAGTGTCACGCCTAAACCAAAGGACTTATGCACACACTTCAACATGTATTTTGTTCAGGATGACCACCTGAAGCCTAAATGAGCATTAATTTGACCACACAACTCATTCCTATGAAGATACATTCAAACTCACAAAACGCGCTCAGCTCGGGCTGAAAATGCATTTAAAGCAATAAAAACTCAAATTTAGTGTCACACCTAAACCAAAGGACTTATGCACACACTTCAACATGTATTTAGTTCAGGATGACATCCTGAAGCCCATATGAGCATTAATTTGACTACACAACTCATTCCTATGAAGATACATTCAAACTCACAAACCGTGCTCAACTCGGGCTGAAAATGCATTTAAAGCAATAAAAACTCAAATTGAGTGTCACGCCTAAACCAAAGGACTTATGCACACACTTCAACATGTATTTTGTTCAGGATGACCTCCTGAAGCCCATATGAGCATTAATTTGACTACACAACTCATTCCTATGAAGATACATTCAAACTCACAAAACGTGCTCAGCTCGGGCTGAAAATGCATTTAAAGCAATAAAAACTCAAATTGAGTGTCACGCCTAAACCAAAGGACTTATGCACACACTTCAACATGTATTTAGTTCAGGATGACCACCTGAAGCCTAAATGAGCATTAATTTGACCACACAATTCATTCCTATGAAGATACATTCAAACTCACAAAACGTGCTCAGCTCGGGCTGAAAATGCATTTAAAGCAATAAAAATTCAAATTGAGTGTCACGCCTAAACCAAAGGACTTATGCACACACTTCAACATGTATTTTGTTCAGGATGACCTCCTGAAGCCCATATGAGCATTAATTTGACCACACAACTCATTCCTATGAAGATACATTCAAACTCACAAAACGTGCTCAGCTCGGGCTGAAAATGCATTTAAAGCAATAAAAACTCAAATTGAGTGTCACGCCTAAACCAAAGGACTTATGCACACACTTCAACATGTATTTTGTTCAGGATGACCACCTGACGCCTAAATGAGCATTAATTTGACCACACAACTCATTCCTATGAAGATACATTCAAACTCACAAAACGTGCTCAGCTCGGGCTGAAAATGCATTTAAAGCAATAAAAACTCAAATTGAGTGTCAAGCCTAAACCAAAGGACTTATGCACACACTTCAACATGTATTTTGTTCAGGATGACCTCCTGAAGCCCATATGAGCATTAATTTGACCACACAACTCATTCCTATGAAGATACATTCAAACACACAAAACGTGCTCAGCTCGGCCTGAAAATGCATTTAAAGCAATAAAAACTCAAATTGAGTGTCACGCCTAAACCAAAGGACTTATGCACACACTTCAACATGTATTTTGTTCAGGATGACCACCTGACGCCTAAATGAGCATTAATTTGACCACACAACTCATTCCTATGAAGATACATTCAAACTCACAAAACGTGCTCAGCTCGGGCTGAAAATGCATTTAAAGCAATAAAAATTCAAATTGAGTGTCACGCCTAAACCAAAGGACTTATGCACACACTTCAACATGTATTTTGTTCAGGATGACCTCCTGAAGCCCATATGAGCATTAATTTGACCACACAACTCATTCCTATGAAGATACATTCAAACTCACAAAACGTGCTCAGCTCGGGCTGAAAATGCATTTAAAGCAATAAAAACTCAAATTGAGTGTCACGCCTAAACCAAAGGACTTATGCACACACTTCAACATGTATTTTGTTCAGGATGACCACCTGACGCCTAAATGAGCATTAATTTGACCACACAACTCATTCCTATGAAGATACATTCAAACTCACAAAACGTGCTCAGCTCGGGCTGAAAATGCATTTAAAGCAATAAAAACTCAAATTGAGTGTCACGCCTAAACCAAAGGACTTATGCACACACTTCAACATGTATTTAGTTCAGGATGACCACCTGAAGCCTAAATGAGCATTAATTTGACCACACAACTCATTCCTATGAAGATACATTCAAACTCACAAAACGTGCTCAGCTCGGGCTGAAAATGCATTTAAAGCAATAAAAATTCAAATTGAGTGTCACGCCTAAACCAAAGGACTTATGCACACACTTCAACATGTATTTTGTTCAGGATGACCTCCTGAAGCCCATATGAGCATTAATTTGACCACACAACTCATTCCTATGAAGATACATTCAAACTCACAAAACGTGCTCAGCTCGGGCTGAAAATGCATTTAAAGCAATAAAAACTCAAATTGAGTGTCACGCCTAAACCAAAGGACTTATGCACACACTTCAACATGTATTTTGTTCAGGATGACCACCTGACGCCTAAATGAGCATTAATTTGACCACACAACTCATTCCTATGAAGATACATTCAAACTCACAAAACGTGCTCAGCTCGGGCTGAAAATGCATTTAAAGCAATAAAAACTCAAATTGAGTGTCAAGCCTAAACCAAAGGACTTATGCACACACTTCAACATGTATTTTGTTCAGGATGACCTCCTGAAGCCCTTATGAGCATTAATTTGACCACACAACTCATTCCTATGAAGATACATTCAAACACACAAAACGTGCTCAGCTCGGCCTGAAAATGCATTTAAAGCAATAAAAACTCAAATTGAGTGTCACGCCTAAACCAAAGGACTTATGCACACACTTCAACATGTATTTTGTTCAGGATGACCACCTGACGCCTAAATGAGCATTAATTTGACCACACAACTCATTCCTATGAAGATACATTCAAACTCACAAAACGCGCTCAGCTCGGGCTGAAAATGCATTTAAAGCAATAAAAACTCAAATTGAGTGTCACGCCTAAACCAAAGGACTTATGCACACACTACAACATGTATTTTGTTCAGGGTGACCTCCTGAAGCCTAAATAAGCATTAATTTGACCACACAACTCATTCCTATGAAGATACATTCAAACTCACAAAACGCGCTCAGCTCGGGCTGAAAATGCATTTAAAGCAATAAAAACTCAAATTGAGTGTCACGCCTAAACCAAAGGACTTATGCACACACTTCAACATGTATTTTGTTCAGGATGACCTCCTGAAGCCCATATGAGCATTAATTTGACCACACAACTCATTCCTATGAAGATACATTCAAACACACAAAACGTGCTCAGCTCGGCCTGAAAATGCATTTAAAGCAATAAAAACTCAAATTGAGTGTCACGCCTAAACCAAAGGACTTATGCACACACTTCAACATGTATTTTGTTCAGGATGACCACCTGACGCCTAAATGAGCATTAATTTGACCACACAACTCATTCCTATGAAGATACATTCAAACTCACAAAACGCGCTCAGCTCGGGCTGAAAATGCATTTAAAGCAATAAAAACTCAAATTGAGTGTCACGCCTAAACCAAAGGACTTATGCACACACTACAACATGTATTTTGTTCAGGGTGACCTCCTGAAGCCTAAATAAGCATTAATTTGACCACACAACTCATTCCTATGAAGATACATTCAAACTCACAAAACGCGCTCAGCTCGGGCTGAAAATGCATTTAAAGCAATAAAAACTCAAATTGAGTGTCACGCCTAAACCAAAGGACTTATGCACACACTTCAACATGTATTTTGTTCAGGATGACCTCCTGAAGCCCATATGAGCATTAATTTGACTACACAACTCATTCCTATGAAGATACATTCAAACTCACAAAACGTGCTCAGCTCGGCCTGAAAATGCATTTAAAGCAATAAAAACTCAAATTGAGTGTCACGCCTAAACCAAAGGACTTATGCACACACTTCAACATGTATTTTGTTCAGGATGACCACCTGACGCATAAATGAGCATTAATTTGACCACACAACTCATTCCTATGAAGATACATTCAAAGTCAGAAAGCGCGCTCAGCTCGGGCTGAAAATGCATTTAATTTAAATCAATAAAAACTCAAATTGAGTGTCACGCCTAAACCAAAGGACTTATGCACACACTTCAACATGCATTTAGTTCAGGATGACCACCTGAAGCCTAAATGAGCATTAATTTGACTACACAACTCATTCCTATGAAGATACATTCAAACTCACAAAACGTGCTCAGCTCGGGCTGAAAATGCATTTAAAGCAATTAAAACTCAAATTGAGTGTCACACCTAAACCAAAGGACTTATGCACACACCTCAACATGTATTTTGCTCAGGATGACCTCCTGAAGCCCATATGAGCATTAGTTTGACTACACAACTCATTCCTATAAAGATACATTGAAACTCACAAAACGTGCTCAGCTCGGGCTGAAAATGCATTTAAAGCAATAAAAACTCAAATTGAGTGTCACGCCTAAACCAAAGGACTTATGCACACACTTCAACATGTGTTTTGTTCAGGATGACCTCCTGAAGCCTAAATGAGCAATAATTTGACCACACAACTCATTCCTATGAAGATACATTCAAACTCAAAAAAAGTGCTCAGCTCGGGCTGAAAATGCATTTAAAGCAATAAAAACTCAAATTGAGTGTATCACCTAAACCAAAGGACTTATGCACACACTTCAACATGTATTTTGTTCAGGATGACCTCCTGAAGCCCATATGAGCATTAATTTGACCACACAACTCATTCCTATGAAGATACATTCAAACTCACAAAACGTGCTCAGCTCGGGCTGAAAATGCATTTAAAGCAATAAAAACTCAAATTGAGTGTCACGCCTAAACCAAAGGACTTATGCACACACTTCAACATGTATTTTGTTCACGATGACCACCTGAAGCCTAAATGAGCATTAATTTGACCACACAACTCATTCCTATGAAGATACATTCAAACTCACAAAACGCGCTCAACTCGGGCTGAAAATGCATTTAAAGCAATAAAAGCTCAAATTGAGTGTCACGCCTAAACCAAAGGACTTATGCACACACTTCAACATGTATTTTGTTCAGGATGACCTCCTGAAGCCCATATGAGCATTAATTTGACCACACAACTCATTCCTATGAGAATACATTCAAACTCACAAAACGCGCTCAACTCGGGGTGAAAATGCATTTAAAGCAATAAAAACTCAAATTGAGTGTCACGCCTAAACCAAAGGACTTATGCACACACTTCAACATGTATTTTGTTCAGGATGACCACCTGACGCCTAAATGAGCATTAATTTGACCACACAACTCATTCCTATGAAGATACATTCAAAGTGAGAAAGCGCGCTCAGCTCGGGCTGAAAATGCATTTAATTTAAAGCAATAAAAACTCAAATTGAGTGTCACGCCTAAACCAAAGGACTTATGCACACACTTCAACATGTATTTAGTTCAGGATGACCACCTGAAGCCTAAATGAGCATTAATTTGACTACACAACTCATTCCTATGAAGATACATTCAAACTCACAAAACGTGCTCAGCTCGGGCTGAAAATGCATTTAAAGCAATTAAAACTCAAATTGAGTGTCACACCTAAACCAAAGGACTTATGCACACACTTCAACATGTATTTTGTTCAGGATGACCACCTGAAGCCTAAATGAGCATTAATTTGACCACACAACTCATTCCTATGAAGATACATTCAAACTCACAAAACGTGCTCAGCTCGGGCTGAAAATGCATTTAAAGCAATAAAAACTCAAATTGATGGTCACGCCTAAACCAAAGGACTTATGCACACACTTCAACATGTATTTTGTTCAGGGTGACCTCCTGAAGCCTAAATAAGCATTAATTTGACCACACAACTCATTCCTATGAAGATACATTCAAACTCACAAAACGTGCTCAGCTCGGGCTGAAAGTGCATTTAAAGCAATAAAAACTCAAATTGAGTGTCACGCCTAAACCAAAGGACTTATGCACACACTTCAACATGTGTTTTGTTCAGGATGACCTCCTGAAGCCTAAATGAGCAATAATTTGACCACACAACTCATTCCTATGAAGATACATTCAAACTCAAAAAAAGTGCTCAGCTCGGGCTGAAAATGCATTTAAAGCAATAAAAACTCAAATTGAGTGTATCACCTAAACCAAAGGACTTATGCACACACTTCAACATGTATTTTGTTCAGGATGACCTCCTGAAGCCCATATGAGCATTAATTTGACCACACAACTCATTCCTATGAAGATACATTCAAACTCACAAAACGTGCTCAGCTCGGGCTGAAAATGCATTTAAAGCAATAAAAACTCAAATTGAGTGTCACGCCTAAACCAAAGGACTTATGCACACACTTCAACATGTATTTTGTTCACGATGACCACCTGAAGCCTAAATGAGCATTAATTTGACCACACAACTCATTCCTATGAAGATACATTCAAACTCACAAAACGCGCTCAACTCGGGCTGAAAATGCATTTAAAGCAATAAAAGCTCAAATTGAGTGTCACGCCTAAACCAAAGGACTTATGCACACACTTCAACATGTATTTTGTTCAGGATGACCTCCTGAAGCCCATATGAGCATTAATTTGACCACACAACTCATTCCTATGAGAATACATTCAAACTCACAAAACGCGCTCAACTCGGGGTGAAAATGCATTTAAAGCAATAAAAACTCAAATTGAGTGTCACGCCTAAACCAAAGGACTTATGCACACACTTCAACATGTATTTTGTTCAGGATGACCACCTGACGCCTAAATGAGCATTAATTTGACCACACAACTCATTCCTATGAAGATACATTCAAAGTGAGAAAGCGCGCTCAGCTCGGGCTGAAAATGCATTTAATTTAAAGCAATAAAAACTCAAATTGAGTGTCACGCCTAAACCAAAGGACTTATGCACACACTTCAACATGTATTTAGTTCAGGATGACCACCTGAAGCCTAAATGAGCATTAATTTGACTACACAACTCATTCCTATGAAGATACATTCAAACTCACAAAACGTGCTCAGCTCGGGCTGAAAATGCATTTAAAGCAATTAAAACTCAAATTGAGTGTCACACCTAAACCAAAGGACTTATGCACACACTTCAACATGTATTTTGTTCAGGATGACCACCTGAAGCCTAAATGAGCATTAATTTGACCACACAACTCATTCCTATGAAGATACATTCAAACTCACAAAACGTGCTCAGCTCGGGCTGAAAATGCATTTAAAGCAATAAAAACTCAAATTGATGGTCACGCCTAAACCAAAGGACTTATGCACACACTTCAACATGTATTTTGTTCAGGGTGACCTCCTGAAGCCTAAATAAGCATTAATTTGACCACACAACTCATTCCTATGAAGATACATTCAAACTCACAAAACGTGCTCAGCTCGGGCTGAAAGTGCATTTAAAGCAATAAAAACTCAAATTGAGTGTCACGCCTAAACCAAAGGACTTATGCACACACTTCAACATGTATTTAGTTCAGGATGTCCTCCTGAAGCCTAAATAAGCATTAATTTGACCACACAACTCATTCCTATGAAGATACATTCAATCTCAGAAAACGAGCTCAGCTCGGGCTGAAAATGCATTTAAAGCAATAAAAACTCAAATTGAGTGTCACACCTAAACCAAAGGACTTATGCACACACTTCAACATGTATTTTGTTCAGGGTGACCTCCTGAAGCCTAAATAAGCATTAATTTGACCACACAACTCATTCCTATGAAGATACATTCAAACTCAAAAAACGTGCTCAGCTCGGTCTGAAAATGCATTTAAAGCAATAAAAACTCAAATTGAGTGTCACACCTAAACCAAAGGACTTATGCACACACTTCAACATGTATTTTGTTCAGGATGACCTCCTGAAGCCTAAATGAGCAATAATTTGACCACACAACTCATTCCTATGAAGATACATTCAAACTCAAAAAACGTGCTCAGCTCGGTCTGAAAATGCATTTAAAGCAATAAAAACTCAAATTGAGTGTCACACCTAAACCAAAGGACTTATGCACACACTTCAACATGTATTTTGTTCAGGATGACCTCCTGAAGCCCATATGAGCATTAATTTGACCACACAACTCATTCCTATGAAGATACATTCAAACTCACAAAACGTGCTCAGCTCGGGCTGAAAATGCATTTAAAGCAATAAAAACTCAAATTGAGTGTCACGCCTAAACCAAAGGACTTATGCACACACTTCAACATGTATTTTATTCAGGATGACCTCCTGAAGCCTAAATAAGCATTAATTTGACCACACAACTCATTCCTATGAAGATACATTCAAACTCAAAAAACGTGCTCAGCTCGGTCTGAAAATGCATTTAAAGCAATAAAAACTCAAATTGAGTGTCACACCTAAACCAAAGGACTTATGCACACACTTCAACATGTATTTAGTTCAGGATGACATCCTGAAGCCCATATGAGCATTAATTTGTCTACACAACTCATTCCTATGAAGATACATTCAAACTCACAAAACGTGCTCAACTCGGGCTGAAAAAGCATTTAAAGCAATAAAAACTCAAATTGAGTGTCACGCCTAAACCAAAGGACTTATGCACTTACTTCAACATGTATTTTGTTCAGGATGACCTCCTGAAGCCCATATGAGCATTAATTTGACTACACAACTCATTCCTATGAAGATACATTCAAACTCACAAAACGTGCTCAGCTCGGGCTGAAAATGCATTTAAAGCAATAAAAACTCAAATTGAGTGTCACGCCTAAACCAAAGGACCTATGCACACACTTCAACATGTATTTTGTTCAGGATGACCTCCTGAAGCCCATATGAGCATTAATTTGACCACACAACTCATTCCTATGAAGATACATTCAAACTCACAAAACGTGCTCAGCTCGGGCTGAAAATGCATTTAAAGCAATAAAAACTCAAATTGAGTGTCACGCCTAAACCAAAGGACTTATGCACACACTTCAACATGTATTTTATTCAGGATGACCTCCTGAAGCCTAAATAAGCATTAATTTGACCACACAACTCATTCCTATGAAGATACATTCAAACTCAAAAAACGTGCTCAGCTCGGTCTGAAAATGCATTTAAAGCAATAAAAACTCAAATTGAGTGTCACACCTAAACCAAAGGACTTATGCACACACTTCAACATGTATTTAGTTCAGGATGACATCCTGAAGCCCATATGAGCATTAATTTGTCTACACAACTCATTCCTATGAAGATACATTCAAACTCACAAAACGTGCTCAACTCGGGCTGAAAATGCATTTAAAGCAATAAAAACTCAAATTGAGTGTCACGCCTAAACCAAAGGACTTATGCACACACTTCAACATGTATTTTGTTCAGGATGACCTCCTGAAGCCCATATGAGCATTAATTTGACTACACAACTCATTCCTATGAAGATACATTCAAACTCACAAAACGTGCTCAGCTCGGGCTGAAAATGCATTTAAAGCAATAAAAACTCAAATTGAGTGTCACGCCTAAACCAAAGGACTTATGCACACACTTCAACATGTATTTTGTTCAGGATGACCACCTGACGCCTAAATGAGCATTAATTTGACCACACAACTCATTCCTATGAAGATACATTCAAAGTCAGAAAGCGCGCTCAGCTCGGGCTGAAAATGCATTTAAAGCAATAAAAACTCAAATTGAGTGTCACGCCTAAACCAAAGGACTTATGCACACACTTCAACATGTATTTTGTTCAGGATGACCTCCTGAAGCCTAAATCAGCAATAATTTGACCACACAACTCATTCCTATGAAGTTACATTCAAAGTTAGAAAGTGCGCTCAGCTCGGGCTGAAAATGCATTTAATTTAAAGCAATAAAAACTCCAATTGAGTGTCACGCCTAAACCAAAGGACTTATGCACACACTTCAACATGTATTTAGTTCAGGATGACCACCTGAAGCCTAAATGAGCATTAATTTGACCACACAACTCATTCCTATGAAGATACATTCAAACTCACAAAACGTGCTCAGCTCGGGCTGAAAATGCATTTAAAGCAATAAAAACTCAAATTGAGTGTCACACCTAAACCAAAGGACTTATGCACACATTTCAACATGTATTTTGTTCAGGATGACCTTCTGAACCCCATATGAGCATTAATTTGACTACACAACTCATTCCTATGAAGATACATTCAAACTCACAAAACGTGCTCAGCTCGGGCTGAAAATGCATTTAAAGCAATAAAAACTCAAATTGAGTGTCACGCCTAAACCAAAGGACTTATGCACACACTTCAACATGTATTTTATTCAGGATGACCTCCTGAAGCCTAAATAAGCATTAATTTGACCACACAACTCATTCCTATGAAGATACATTCAAACTCACAAAACACGCTCAGCTCGGGCTGAAAATGCATTTAAAGCAATAAAAACTCAAATTGAGTGTCACGCCTAAACCAAAGGACTTATGCACACACTTCAACATGGATTTTGTTCACGATGACCACCTGAAGCCTAAATGAGCATTAATTTGACCACACAACTCATTCCTATGAAGATACATTCAAACTCACAAAACGTGCTCAACTCGGGCTGAAAATGCATTTAAAGCAATAAAAGCTCAAATTGAGTGTCACGCCTAAACCAAAGGACTTATGCACACACTTCAACATGTATTTTGTTCAGGATGACCTCCTGAAGCCCATATGAGCATTAATTTGACCACACAACTCATTCCTATGAAGATACATTCAAACACACAAAACGTGCTCAGCTCGGCCTGAAAATGCATTTAAAGCAATAAAAACTCAAATTGAGTGTCACGCCTAAACCAAAGGACTTATGCACACACTTCAACATGTATTTAGTTCAGGATGACCACCTGAAGCCTAAATGAGCATTAATTTGACTACACAACTCATTCCTATGAAGATACATTCAAACTCACAAAACGTGCTCAGCTTGGGCTGAAAATGCATTTAAAGCAATTAAAACTCAAATTGAGTGTCACACCTAAACCAAAGGACTTATGCACACACTTCAACATGTATTTTGTTCAGGATGACCACCTGAAGCCTAAATGAGCATTAATTTGACCACACAACTCATTCCTATGAAGATACATTCAAACTCACAAAACTTGCTCAGCTCGGGCTGAAAATGCATTTAAAGCAATAAAAACTCAAATTGAGTGTCACGCCTAAACCAAAGGACTTATGCACACACTTCAACATGTATTTTGTTCAGGGTGACCTCCTGAAGCCTAAATAAGCATTAATTTGACCACACAACTCATTCCTATGAAGATACATTCAAACTCACAAAACGTGCTCAGCTCGGGCTGAAAGTGCATTTAAAGCAATAAAAACTCAAATTGAGTGTCACGCCTAAACCAAAGGACTTATGCACACACTTCAACATGTATTTTGTTCAGGATGACCTCCTGAAGCCTAAATGAGCAATAATTTGACCACACAACTCATTCCTATGAAGATACATTCAAACTCAAAAAACGTGCTCAGCTCGGTCTGAAAATGCATTTAAAGCAATAAAAACTCAAATTG
This sequence comes from Hippocampus guttulatus, assembly GCF_054856545.1. Taxonomy (NCBI): domain Eukaryota; kingdom Metazoa; phylum Chordata; class Actinopteri; order Syngnathiformes; family Syngnathidae; genus Hippocampus; species Hippocampus guttulatus. Next base: position 679,228 of record NC_141271.1, read on the forward strand.
AGTGTCACACCTAAACCAAAGGACTTATGCACACACTTCAACATGTATTTTGTTCAGGATGACCTCCTGAAGCCCATATGAGCATTAATTTGACCACACAACTCATTCCTATGAAGATACATTCAAACTCACAAAACGTGCTCAGCTCGGGATGAAAATGCATTTAAAGCAACAAAAACTCAAATTGAGTGTCACGCCTAAACCAAAGGACTTATGCACACACTTCAACATGTATTTAGTTCAGGATGACCACCTGAAGCCTAAATGAGCATTAATTTGACCACACAACTCATTCCTATGAAGATACATTCAAACTCACAAAACGTGCTCAACTCAGGCTGAAAATGCATTTAAAGCAATAAAAACTCAAATTGAGTGTCACGCCTAAACCAAAGGACTAATGCACACACTTCAACATGTATTTTGTTCAGGATGACCTCCTGAAGCCCATATGAGCATTAATTTGACCACACAACTCATTCCTATGAAGATACATTCAAACACACAAAACGTGCTCAGCTCGGCCTGAAAATGCATTTAAAGCAATAAAAACTCAAATTGAGTGTCACGCCTAAACCAAAGGACTTATGCACACACTTCAACATGTATTTTGTTCAGGATGACCACCTGACGCCTAATTGAGCATTAATTTGACCACACAACTCATTCCTATGAAGATACATTCAAACTCACAAAACGCGCTCAGCTCGGGCTGAAAATGCATTTAAAGCAATAAAAACTCAAATTGAGTGTCATGCCTAAACCAAAGGACTTATGGACACACTTCAACATGTATTTTGTTCAGGATGACCTCCTGAAGCCCATATGATCATTAATTTGACCACACAACTCATTCTTATGAAGATACATTCAAACACACAAAACGTGCTCAGCTCGGCCTGAAAATGCATTTAAAGCAATAAAAACTCAAATTGAGTGTCACGCCTAAACCAAAGGACTTATGCACACACTTCAACATGTATTTTGTTCAGGATGACCTCCTGAAGCCTAAATAAGCATTAATTTGACCACACAACTCATTCCTATGAAGATACATTCAAACTCAAAAAACGTGCTCAGCTCGGTCTGAAAATGCATTTAAAGCAATAAAAACTCAAATTGAGTGTCACACCTAAACCAAAGGACTTATGCACACACTTCAACATGTATTTAGTTCAGGATGACATCCTGAAGCCCATATGAGCATTAATTTGTCTACACAACTCATTCCTATGAAGATACATTCAAACTCACAAAACGTGCTCAACTCGGGCTGAAAAAGCATTTAAAGCAATAAAAACTCAAATTGAGTGTCACGCCTAAACCAAAGGACTTATGCACTTACTTCAACATGTATTTTGTTCAGGATGACCTCCTGAAGCCCATATGAGCATTAATTTGACTACACAACTCATTCCTATGAAGATACATTCAAACTCACAAAACGTGCTCAGCTCGGGCTGAAAATGCATTTAAAGCAATAAAAACTCAAATTGAGTGTCACGCCTAAACCAAAGGACCTATGCACACACTTCAACATGTATTTTGTTCAGGATGACCTCCTGAAGCCCATATGAGCATTAATTTGACCACACAACTCATTCCTATGAAGATACATTCAAACTCACAAAACGTGCTCAGCTCGGGCTGAAAATGCATTTAAAGCAATAAAAACTCAAATTGAGTGTCACGCCTAAACCAAAGGACTTATGCACACACTTCAACATTTATTTTATTCAGGATGACCTCCTGAAGCCTAAATAAGCATTAATTTGACCACACAACTCATTCCTATGAAGATACATTCAAACTCAAAAAACGTGCTCAGCTCGGTCTGAAAATGCATTTAAAGCAATAAAAACTCAAATTGAGTGTCACACCTAAACCAAAGGACTTATGCACACACTTCAACATGTATTTAGTTCAGGATGACATCCTGAAGCCCATATGAGCATTAATTTGTCTACACAACTCATTCCTATGAAGATACATTCAAACTCACAAAACGTGCTCAACTCGGGCTGAAAATGCATTTAAAGCAATAAAAACTCAAATTGAGTGTCACGCCTAAACCAAAGGACTTATGCACACACTTCAACATGTATTTTGTTCAGGATGACCTCCTGAAGCCCATATGAGCATTAATTTGACTACACAACTCATTCCTATGAAGATACATTCAAACTCACAAAACGTGCTCAGCTCGGGCTGAAAATGCATTTAAAGCAATAAAAACTCAAATTGAGTGTCACGCCTAAACCAAAGGACTTATGCACACACTTCAACATGTATTTTGTTCAGGATGACCACCTGACGCCTAAATGAGCATTAATTTGACCACACAACTCATTCCTATTAAGATACATTCAAAGTCAGAAAGCGCGCTCAGCTCGGGCTGAAAATGCATTTAAAGCAATAAAAACTCAAATTGAGTGTCACGCCTAAACCAAAGGACTTATGCACACACTTCAACATGTATTTTGTTCAGGATGACCTCCTGAAGCCTAAATCAGCAATAATTTGACCACACAACTCATTCCTATGAAGTTACATTCAAAGTTAGAAAGTGCGCTCAGCTCGGGCTGAAAATGCATTTAATTTAAAGCAATAAAAACTCCAATTGAGTGTCACGCCTAAACCAAAGGACTTATGCACACACTTCAACATGTATTTAGTTCAGGATGACCACCTGAAGCCTAAATGAGCATTAATTTGACCACACAACTCATTCCTATGAAGATACATTCAAACTCACAAAACGTGCTCAGCTCGGGCTGAAAATGCATTTAAAGCAATAAAAACTCAAATTGAGTGTCACACCTAAACCAAAGGACTTATGCACACATTTCAACATGTATTTTGTTCAGGATGACCTTCTGAACCCCATATGAGCATTAATTTGACTACACAACTCATTCCTATGAAGATACATTCAAACTCACAAAACGTGCTCAGCTCGGGCTGAAAATGCATTTAAAGCAATAAAAACTCAAATTGAGTGTCACGCCTAAACCAAAGGACTTATGCACACACTTCAACATGTATTTTATTCAGGATGACCTCCTGAAGCCTAAATAAGCATTAATTTGACCACACAACTCATTCCTATGAAGATACATTCAAACTCACAAAACACGCTCAGCTCGGGCTGAAAATGCATTTAAAGCAATAAAAACTCAAATTGAGTGTCACGCCTAAACCAAAGGACTTATGCACACACTTCAACATGGATTTTGTTCACGATGACCACCTGAAGCCTAAATGAGCATTAATTTGACCACACAACTCATTCCTATGAAGATACATTCAAACTCACAAAACGTGCTCAACTCGGGCTGAAAATGCATTTAAAGCAATAAAAGCTCAAATTGAGTGTCACGCCTAAACCAAAGGACTTATGCACACACTTCAACATGTATTTTGTTCAGGATGACCTCCTGAAGCCCATATGAGCATTAATTTGACCACACAACTCATTCCTATGAAGATACATTCAAACACACAAAACGTGCTCAGCTCGGCCTGAAAATGCATTTAAAGCAATAAAAACTCAAATTGAGTGTCACGCCTAAACCAAAGGACTTATGCACACACTTCAACATGTATTTAGTTCAGGATGACCACCTGAAGCCTAAATGAGCATTAATTTGACTACACAACTCATTCCTATGAAGATACATTCAAACTCACAAAACGTGCTCAGCTTGGGCTGAAAATGCATTTAAAGCAATTAAAACTCAAATTGAGTGTCACACCTAAACCAAAGGACTTATGCACACACTTCAACATGTATTTTGTTCAGGATGACCACCTGAAGCCTAAATGAGCATTAATTTGACCACACAACTCATTCCTATGAAGATACATTCAAACTCACAAAACTTGCTCAGCTCGGGCTGAAAATGCATTTAAAGCAATAAAAACTCAAATTGAGTGTCACGCCTAAACCAAAGGCTTTATGCACACACTTCAACATGGATTTTGTTCAAGATGACCTCCTGAAGCCTAAATGAGCAATAATTTGATTACACAACTCATTCCTATGAAGATACATTCAAACTCAAAAAACGTGCTCAGCTCGGGCTGAAAATGCATTTAAAGCAATAAAAACTCAAATTGAGTGTCACACCTAAACCAAAGGACTTATGCACACACTTCAACATGTATTTTGTTCAGGATGACCTCCTGAAGCCCATATGAGCATTAATTTGACCACACAACTCATTCCTATGAAGATACATTCAAACTCACAAAACGTGCTCAGCTCGGGCTGAAAATGCATTTAAAGCAATAAAAACTCAAATTGAGTGTCACGCCTAAACCAAAGGACTTATGCACACACTTCAACATGTATTTTGTTCACGATGACCACCTGAAGCCTAAATGAGCATTAATTTGACCACACAACTCATTCCTATGAAGATACATTCAAACTCACAAAACGTGCTCAACTCGGGCTGAAAATGCATTTAAAGCAATAAAAGCTCAAATTGAGTGTCACGCCTAAACCAAAGGACTTATGCACACACTTCAACATGTATTTAGTTCAGGATGACCACCTGAAGCCTAAATGAGCATTAATTTGACCACACAACTCATTCCTATGAAGATACATTCAAACTCACAAAACGTGCTCAACTCAGGCTGAAAATGCATTTAAAGCAATAAAAACTCAAATTGAGTGTCACGCCTAAACCAAAGGACTTATGCACACACTTCAACATGTATTTTGTTCAGGATGACCTCCTGAAGCCCATATGAGCATTAATTTGACCACACAACTCATTCCTATGAAGATACATTCAAACACACAAAACGTGCTCAGCTCGGCCTGAAAATGCATTTAAAGCAATAAAAACTCAAATTGAGTGTCACGCCTAAACCAAAGGACTTATGCACACACTTCAACATGTATTTTGTTCAGGATGACCACCTGACGCCTAATTGAGCATTAATTTGACCACACAACTCATTCCTATGAAGATACATTCAAACTCACAAAACGCGCTCAGCTCGGGCTGAAAATGCATTTAAAGCAATAAAAACTCAAATTGAGTGTCACGCCTAAACCAAAGGACTTATGGACACACTTCAACATGTATTTTGTTCAGGATGACCTCCTGAAGCCCATATGATCATTAATTTGACCACACAACTCATTCTTATGAAGATACATTCAAACACACAAAACGTGCTCAGCTCGGCCTGAAAATGCATTTAAAGCAATAAAAACTCAAATTGAGTGTCACGCCTAAACCAAAGGACTTATGCACACACTTCAACATGTATTTTGTTCAGGATGACCACCTGACGCCTAAATGAGCATTAATTTGACCACACAACTCATTCCTATGAAGATACATTCAAACTCACAAAACGCGCTCAGCTAGGGCTGAAAATGCATTTAAAGCAATAAAAACTCAAATTGAGTGTCATGCCTAAACCAAAGGACTTATACACACACTTCAACATGTATTTTGTTCAGGGTGACCTCCTGAAGCCTAAATAAGCATTAATTTGACCACACAACTCATTCCTATGAAGATACATTCAAACTCACAAAACGCGCTCAGCTCGGGCTGAAAATGCATTTAAAGCAATAAAAACTCAAATTTAGTGTCACACCTAAACCAAAGGACTTATGCACACACTTCAACATGTATTTAGTTCAGGATGACATCCTGAAGCCCATATGAGCATTAATTTGTCTACACAACTCATTCCTATGAAGATACATTCAAACTCACAAAACGTGCTCAACTCGGGCTGAAAATGCATTTAAAGCATTAAAAACTCAAATTGAGTGTCACGCCTAAACCAAAGGACTTATGCACACACTTCAACATGTATTTTGTTCAGGATGACCTCCTGAAGCCCATATGAGCATTAATTTGACTACACAACTCATTCCTATGAAGATACATTCAAACTCACAAAACGTGCTCAGCTCGGGCTGAAAATGCATTTAAAGCAATAAAAACTCAAATTGAGTGTCACGCCTAAACCAAAGGACTTATGCACACACTTCAACATGTATTTTGTTCAGGATGACCACCTGACGCCTAAATGAGCATTAATTTGACCACACAACTCATTCCTATGAAGATACATTCAAAGTCAGAAAGCGCGCTCAGCTCGGGCTGAAAATGCATTTAAAGCAATAAAAACTCAAATTGAGTGTCACGCCTAAACCAAAGGACTTATGCACACACTTCAACATGTATTTTGTTCAGGATGACCTCCTGAAGCCTAAATCAGCAATAATTTGACCACACAACTCATTCCTATGAAGATACATTCAAAGTCAGAAAGTGCGCTCAGCTCGGGCTGAAAATGCATTTAATTTAAAGCAATAAAAACTCCAATTGAGTGTCACGCCTAAACCAAAGGACTTATGCACACACTTCAACATGTATTTAGTTCAGGATGACCACCTGAAGCCTAAATGAGCATTAATTTGACCACACAACTCATTCCTATGAAGATACATTCAAACTCACAAAACGTGCTCAGCTCGGGCTGAAAATGCATTTAAAGCAATAAAAACTCAAATTGAGTGTCACACCTAAACCAAAGGACTTATGCACACATTTCAACATGTATTTTGTTCAGGATGACCTTCTGAACCCCATATGAGCATTAATTTGACTACACAACTCATTCCTATGAAGATACATTCAAACTCACAAAACGTGCTCAGCTCGGGCTGAAAATGCATTTAAAGCAATAAAAACTCAAATTGAGTGTCACGCCTAAACCAAAGGACTTATGCACACACTTCAACATGTATTTTATTCAGGATGACCTCCTGAAGCCTAAATAAGCATTAATTTGACCACACAACTCATTCCTATGAAGATACATTCAAACTCACAAAACACGCTCAGCTCGGGCTGAAAATGCATTTAAAGCAATAAAAACTCAAATTGAGTGTCACGCCTAAACCAAAGGACTTATGCACACACTTCAACATGGATTTTGTTCAAGATGACCTCCTGAAGCCTAAATGAGCAATAATTTGATTACACAACTCATTCCTATGAAGATACATTCAAACTCAAAAAACGTGCTCAGCTCGGGCTGAAAATGCATTTAAAGCAATAAAAACTCAAATTGAGTGTCACACCTAAACCAAAGGACTTATGCACACACTTCAACATGTATTTTGTTCAGGATGACCTCCTGAAGCCCATATGAGCATTAATTTGACCAGACAACTCATTCCTATGAAGATACATTCAAACTCACAAAACGTGCTCAGCTCGGGCTGAAAATGCATTTAAAGCAATAAAAACTCAAATTGAGTGTCACGCCTAAACCAAAGGACTTATGCACACACTTCAACATGTATTTTGTTCACGATGACCACCTGAAGCCTAAATGAGCATTAATTTGACCACACAACTCATTCCTATGAAGATACATTCAAACTCACAAAACGTGCTCAACTCGGGCTGAAAATGCATTTAAAGCAATAAAAGCTCAAATTGAGTGTCACGCCTAAACCAAAGGACTTATGCACACACTTCAACATGTATTTTGTTCAGGATGACCTCCTGAAGCCCATATGAGCATTAATTTGACCACACAACTCATTCCTATGAAGATACATTCAAACACACAAAACGTGCTCAGCTCGGCCTGAAAATGCATTTAAAGCAATAAAAACTCAAATTGAGTGTCACGCCTAAACCAAAGGACTTATGCACACACTTAGACATGTATTTTGTTCAGGATGACCACCTGACGCCTAAATGAGCATTCATTTGACCACACAACTCATTCCTATGAAGATACATTCAAACACACAAAACGTGCTCAGCTCGGCCTGAAAATGCATTTAAAGCAATAAAAACTCAAATTGAGTGTCACGCCTAAACCAAAGGACTTATGCACACACTTCAACATGTGTTTTGTTCAGGATGACCTCCTGAAGCCTAAATGAGCAATAATTTGACCACACAACTCATTCCTATGAAGATACATTCAAACTCAAAAAAAGTGCTCAGCTCGGGCTGAAAATGCATTTAAAGCAATAAAAACTCAAATTGAGTGTCACGCCTAAACCAAAGGACTTATGCACACACTTCAACATGTATTTTGTTCAGGATGACCTCCTGAAGCCCATATGAGCATTAATTTGACCACACAACTCATTCCTATGAAGATACATTCAAACACACAAAACGTGCTCAGCTCGGCCTGAAAATGCATTTAAAGCAATAAAAACTCAAATTGAGTGTCACGCCTAAACCAAAGGACTTATGCACACACTTCAACATGTATTTTGTTCAGGATGACCACCTGACGCCTAAATGAGCATTCATTTGACCACACAACTCATTCCTATGAAGATACATTCAAACACACAAAACGTGCTCAGCTCGGCCTGAAAATGCATTTAAAGCAATAAAAACTCAAATTGAGTGTCACGCCTAAACCAAAGGACTTATGCACACACTTCAACATGTGTTTTGTTCAGGATGACCTCCTGAAGCCTAAATGAGCAATAATTTGACCACACAACTCATTCCTATGAAGATACATTCAAACTCAAAAAAAGTGCTCAGCTCGGGCTGAAAATGCATTTAAAGCAATAAAAACTCAAATTGAGTGTCACGCCTAAACCAAAGGACTTATGCACACACTTCAACATGTATTTTGTTCAGGATGACCTCCTGAAGCCCATATGAGCATTAATTTGACCACACAACTCATTCCTATGAAGATACATTCAAACTCACAAAACGTGCTCAGCTCGGGATGAAAATGCATTTAAAGCAACAAAAACTCAAATTGAGTGTCACGCCTAAACCAAAGGACTTATGCACACACTTCAACATGTATTTAGTTCAGGATGACCACCTGAAGCCTAAATGAGCATTAATTTGACCACACAACTCATTCCTATGAAGATACATTCAAACTCACAAAACGTGCTCAACTCAGGCTGAAAATGCATTTAAAGCAATAAAAACTCAAATTGAGTGTCACGCCTAAACCAAAGGACTTATGCACACACTTCAACATGTATTTTGTTCAGGATGACCTCCTGAAGCCCATATGAGCATTAATTTGACCACACAACTCATTCCTATGAAGATACATTCAAACACACAAAACGTGCTCAGCTCGGCCTGAAAATGCATTTAAAGCAATAAAAACTCAAATTGAGTGTCACGCCTAAACCAAAGGACTTATGCACACACTTCAACATGTATTTTGTTCAGGATGACCACCTGACGCCTAATTGAGCATTAATTTGACCACACAACTCATTCCTATGAAGATACATTCAAACTCACAAAACGCGCTCAGCTCGGGCTGAAAATGCATTTAAAGCAATAAAAACTCAAATTGAGTGTCATGCCTAAACCAAAGGACTTATGGACACACTTCAACATGTATTTTGTTCAGGATGACCTCCTGAAGCCCATATGATCATTAATTTGACCACACAACTCATTCTTATGAAGATACATTCAAACACACAAAACGTGCTCAGCTCGGCCTGAAAATGCATTTAAAGCAATAAAAACTCAAATTGAGTGTCACGCCTAAACCAAAGGACTTATGCACACACTTCAACATGTATTTTGTTCAGGATGACCACCTGACGCCTAAATGAGCATTAATTTGACCACACAACTCATTCCTATGAAGATACATTCAAACTCACAAAACGCGCTCAGCTCGGGCTGAAAATGCATTTAAAGCAATAAAAACTCGAATTGTGTGTCACACCTAAACCAAAGGACTTATGCACACACTTCAACATGTATTTTGTTCAGGATGACCTCCTGAAGCCTAAATGAGCAATAATTTGACCACACAACTCATTCCTATGAAGATACATTTAAACTCACAAAACGTGCTCTGCTCGGGCTGAAAATGCATTTAAAGCAATAAAAACTCAAATTGAGTGTCACGCCTAAACCAAAGGACTTATGCACCACTTCAACATGTATTTTGTTCAGGATGGCCTCCTGAAGCCTAAATGAGCATTAATTTGACTACACAACTCATTCCTATGAAGATACATTCAAAGTCAGAAAGCGCACTCAGCTCGGGCTGAAAATGCATTTAAAGCAATAAAAACTCGAATTGTGTGTCACGCCTAAATGCACACACTTCAACATGTATTTTGTTCAAGATGACCTCCTGAAGCCTATATGAGCATTAATTTGACCACACAACTCATTCCTATAAAGATACATTCAAACTCAAAACGTGCTCAGCTCGGGCTGAAAATGCATTTAAAGCAATAAAAACTCAAATTGAGTGTCACGTCTAAACCAAAGGACTTATGCCCACACTTCAACATGTATTTATTTCAGGATGTCCTCCTGAAGCCTAAATGAGCAGTAATTTGACCACACAACTCATTCCTATGAAGATACATTCAAACTCACAAAACGTGCTCAGCTCGGCCTGAAAATGCATTTAAAGCAATAAAAACTCAAATTGAGTGTCACGCCCAAACCAAAGGACTTATGCACACACTTCAACATGTATTTTGTTCAGGATGACCTCCTGAAGCCTAAATGAGCATTGTTTTGATCACACAACTCATTCCTATGAAGATACATTCAAACTCACAAAACGTGCTCAGCTCGGGCTGAAAATGCATTTAAAGCAATAAAAACTCAAATTGAGTGTCACGCCTAAACCAAAGGACTTATGCACGCACTTCAACATGTACTGAGTTCAGGATGTCCTCCTGAAGCCTAAATGAGCATTGTTTTGATCACACAACTCATTCCTATGAAGATACATTCAAACTCACAAAACGTGCTCAGCTCGGGCTGAAAATGCATTTAAAGCAATAAAAACTCAAATTGAGTGTCACGCCTAAACCAAAGGACTTATGCACACACTTCAACATGTATTTTGTTCAGGATGACCTCCTGAAGCCTAAATGAGCATTAATTTGACCATACAACTCATTCCTATGAAGATACATTCAAACTCACAAAACGTGCTCAGCTCGGCCTGAAAATGCATTTAAAGCAATAAAAACTCAAATTGACTGTCACGCCCAAACCAAAGGACTTATGCACACACTTCAACATGTACTGAGTTCAGGATGTCCTCCTGAAGCCTAAATGAGCATTGTTTTGATCACACAACTCATTCCTATGAAGATACATTCAAACTCAAAAAACGTGCTCAGCTTGGCAAAAAACGCATTTAAAGCAATAAAAACTCAAATTGAGTGTCACGCCTAAACCAAAGGACTGATGCACACACTTCAACATGTGTTTTGTTCAGGATGGCCTCCTGAAGCCTAAATGATCATTATTTTGACTACGCAACTCATTCCTATGAAGATACATTCAAAGTCAGAAAGCGCGCTCAGCTCGGGCTGAAAATGCATTTAAAGCAATAAAAACTCAAATTGAGTGTCACACCTAAACCAAAGGACCTATTTACACACTTTAACATGTATTTTGTTCAGGATGACCTCCTGAAGCCTAAATGAGCAATAATTTGACCACACAACTCATTCCTATGAAGATACATTTAAACTCACAAAACGTGCTCTGCTCGGGCTGAAAATGCATTTAAAGCAATAAAAACTCAAATTGAGTGTCACGCCTAAACCAAAGGACTTATGCACCACTTCAACATGTATTTTGTTCAGGATGGCCTCCTGAAGCCTAAATGAGCATTAATTTGACTACACAACTCATTCCTATGAAGATACATTCAAAGTCAGAAAGCGCACTCAGCTCGGGCTGAAAATGCATTTAAAGCAATAAAAACTCGAATTGTGTGTCACGCCTAAATGCACACACTTCAACATGTATTTTGTTCAAGATGACCTCCTGAAGCCTATATGAGCATTAATTTGACCACACAACTCATTCCTATAAAGATACATTCAAACTCAAAACGTGCTCAGCTCGGGCTGAAAATGCATTTAAAGCAATAAAAACTCAAATTGAGTGTCACGTCTAAACCAAAGGACTTATGCCCACACTTCAACATGTATTTATTTCAGGATGTCCTCCTGAAGCCTAAATGAGCAGTAATTTGACCACACAACTCATTCCTATGAAGATACATTCAAACTCACAAAACGTGCTCAGCTCGGCCTGAAAATGCATTTAAAGCAATAAAAACTCAAATTGAGTGTCACGCCCAAACCAAAGGACTTATGCACACACTTCAACATGTATTTTGTTCAGGATGACCTCCTGAAGCCTAAATGAGCATTGTTTTGATCACACAACTCATTCCTATGAAGATACATTCAAACTCACAAAACGTGCTCAGCTCGGGCTGAAAATGCATTTAAAGCAATAAAAACTCAAATTGAGTGTCACGCCTAAACCAAAGGACTTATGCACGCACTTCAACATGTACTGAGTTCAGGATGTCCTCCTGAAGCCTAAATGAGCATTGTTTTGATCACACAACTCATTCCTATGAAGATACATTCAAACTCACAAAACGTGCTCAGCTCGGGCTGAAAATGCATTTAAAGCAATAAAAACTCAAATTGAGTGTCACGCCTAAACCAAAGGACTTATGCACACACTTCAACATGTATTTTGTTCAGGATGACCTCCTGAAGCCTAAATGAGCATTAATTTGACCATACAACTCATTCCTATGAAGATACATTCAAACTCACAAAACGTGCTCAGCTCGGCCTGAAAATGCATTTAAAGCAATAAAAACTCAAATTGACTGTCACGCCCAAACCAAAGGACTTATGCACACACTTCAACATGTACTGAGTTCAGGATGTCCTCCTGAAGCCTAAATGAGCATTGTTTTGATCACACAACTCATTCCTATGAAGATACATTCAAACTCAAAAAACGTGCTCAGCTTGGCAAAAAACGCATTTAAAGCAATAAAAACTCAAATTGAGTGTCACGCCTAAACCAAAGGACTGATGCACACACTTCAACATGTGTTTTGTTCAGGATGGCCTCCTGAAGCCTAAATGATCATTATTTTGACTACGCAACTCATTCCTATGAAGATACATTCAAAGTCAGAAAGCGCGCTCAGCTCGGGCTGAAAATGCATTTAAAGCAATAAAAACTCAAATTGAGTGTCACACCTAAACCAAAGGACCTATTTACACACTTTAACATGTATTTTGTTCAGGATGACCTCCTGAAGCCTATATGAGCATTAATTTGACCACACAACTCATTCCTATGAAGATACATTCAAACTCACAAAACGTGCTCAGCTTGGGCTGAAAATGCATTTAAAGCGATAAAAACTCAAATTGAGTGTCACGCCTAAACCAAAGGACTTATGCTTACACTTCAACATGTATTTAGTTCAGGATGTCCCCCTGAAGCCTAAATGAGCAGTAATTTGACTACACAACTCATTCCTATAAAGATACATTCAAACTCAAAAAACATGCTCAGCTCGGCAAAAAATGCATTTAAAGCAATAAAAACTCAAATTGAGTGTCACGCCTAAACCAAAGGACTGATGCACACACTTCAACATATATTTTGTTCAGGATGGCCTCCTGAAGCCTATATGAGCATTAATTTGACCACACAACTCATTCCTATGGAGATACATTCAAACTCACAAAACGTGCTCAGCTCGGGCTGAAAATGCATTTAAAGCAATTAAAACTCAAATTGAGTGTCACGCCTAAACCAAAGGACTTATGCACACACTTCAACATGTATTTTGTTCAGGATGGCCTCCTGAAGCCTAAATGAGCATTAATTTGACTACAAAACTCATTCCTATGAAGATACATTCAAAGTCAGAAAGCGCGCTCAGGTCGGGCTGAAAATGCATTTAAAGCAATAAAAACTCAAATTGAGTGTCACATCTAAACCAAAGGACTTATGCACACACTTCAACATGTATTTTGTTCAGGATGACCTCCTGAAGCCTAAATGAGCAATAATTTGACCACACAACTCATTCCTATGAAGATACATTTAAACTCACAAAACGTGCTCTGCTCGGGCTGAAAATGCATTTAAAGCAATAAAAACTCAAATTGAGTGTCACGCCTAAACCAAAGGACTTATGCACCACTTCAACATGTATTTTGTTCAGGATGGCCTCCTGAAGCCTAAATGAGCATTAATTTGACTACACAACTCATTCCTATGAAGATACATTCAAAGTCAGAAAGCGCACTCAGCTCGGGCTGAAAATGCATTTAAAGCAATAAAAACTCGAATTGTGTGTCACACCTAAACCAAAGGACTTATGCACACATTTCAACATGTATTTTGTTCAGGATGACCTCCTGAAGCCTAAATGAGCAATAATTTGACCACACAACTCATTCCTATGAAGATACATTTAAACTCACAAAACGTGCTCTGCTCGGGCTGAAAATGCATTTAAAGCAATAAAAACTCAAATTGAGTGTCACGCCTAAACCAAAGGACTTATGCACCACTTCAACATGTATTTTGTTCAGGATGGCCTCCTGAAGCCTAAATGAGCATTAATTTGACTACACAACTCATTCCTATGAAGATACATTCAAAGTCAGAAAGCGCACTCAGCTCGGGCTGAAAATGCATTTAAAGCAATAAAAACTCGAATTGTGTGTCACGCCTAAATGCACACACTTCAACATGTATTTTGTTCAAGATGACCTCCTGAAGCCTATATGAGCATTAATTTGACCACACAACTCATTCCTATAAAGATACATTCAAACTCAAAACGTGCTCAGCTCGGGCTGAAAATGCATTTAAAGCAATAAAAACTCAAATTGAGTGTCACGCCTAAACCAAAGGACTTATGCCCACACTTCAACATGTATTTAGTTCAGGATGTCCTCCTGAAGCCTAAATGAGCAGTAATTTGACCACATAAGTCATTCCTATGAAGATACATTCAAACTCACAAAACGTGCTCAGCTCGGCCTGAAAATGCATTTAAAGCAATAAAAACTCAAATTGAGTGTCACGCCCAAACCAAAGGACTTATGCACACACTTCAACATGTATTTTGTTCAGGATGACCTCCTGAAGCCTAAATGAGCATTGTTTTGATCACACAACTCATTCCTATGAAGATACATTCAAACTCACAAAACGTGCTCAGCTCGGGCTGAAAATGCATTTAAAGCAATAAAAACTCAAATTGAGTGTCACGCCTAAACCAAAGGACTTATGCACGCACTTCAACATGTACTGAGTTCAGGATGTCCTCCTGAAGCCTAAATGAGCATTGTTTTGATCACACAACTCATTCCTATGAAGATACATTCAAACTCACAAAACGTGCTCAGCTCGGGCTGAAAATGCATTTAAAGCAATAAAAACTCAAATTGAGTGTCACGCCTAAACCAAAGGACTTATGCACACACTTCAACATGTATTTAGTTCAGGATGTCCTCCTGAAGCCTAAATGAGCATTACTTTGATCACACAACTCATTCCTATGAAGATACATTCAAACTCAAAAAACGTGCTCAGCTTGGCAAAAAACGCATTTAAAGCAATAAAAACTCAAATTGAGTGTCACGCCTAAACCAAAGGACTGATGCACACACTTCAACATGTGTTTTGTTCAGGATGGCCTCCTGAAGCCTAAATGATCATTATTTTGACTACACAACTCATTCCTATGAAGATATATTCAAAGTCAGAAAGCGCGCTCAGCTCGGGCTGAAAATGCATTTAAAGCAATAAAAACTCAAATTGAGTGTCACACCTAAACCAAAGGACCTATTTACACACTTTAACATGTATTTTGTTCAGGATGACCTCCTGAAGCCTATATGAGCATTAATTTGACCACACAACTCATTCCTATGAAGATACATTCAAACTCACAAAACGTGCTCAGCTCGGGCTGAAAATGCATTTAAAGCGATAAAAACTCAAATTGAGTGTCACGCCTAAACCAAAGGACTTATGCTTACACTTCAACATGTATTTAGTTCAGGATGTCCTCCTGAAGCCTAAATGAGCAGTAATTTGACCACACAACTCATTCCTATGAAGATACATTCAAACTCACAAAACGTGCTCAGCTCGGCCTGAAAATGCATTTAAAGCAATTAAAACTCAAATTGAGTGTCACGCCCAAACCAAGGGACTTATGCACACACTTCAACATGTACTTAGTTCAGGATGTCCTCCTGAAGCCTAAATGAGCATTAATTTGATCACACAACTCATTCCTATGAAGATACATTCAAACTCAAAAAACGTGCTCAGCTTGGCAAAAAACGCATTTAAAGCAATAAAAACTCAAATTGAGTGTCACGCCTAAACCAAAGGACTGATGCACACACTTCAACATGTGTTTTGTTCAGGATGGCCTCCTGAAGCCTAAATGATCATTAATTTGACTACACAACTCATTCCTATGAAGATACATTCAAAGTCAGAAAGCGCGCTCAGCTCGGGCTGAAAATGCATTTAAAGCAATAAAAACTCATATTGAGTGTCACGCCTAAACCAAAGGACTTATGCACACACTTCAACATGTATTTAGTTCAGGATGTCCTCCTGAAGCCTAAATGAGCAGTAATTTGACCACACAACTCATTCCTATGAAGATACATTCAAACTCACAAAACGTGCTCAGCTCGGGCTGAAAATGCATTTAAAGCAATAAAAACTCAAATTGAGTGTCACACCTAAACCAAAGGACCTATGCACACACTTTAACATGTATTTTGTTCAGGATGACCTCCTGAAGCCTATATGAGCATTAATTTGACCACACAACTCATTCCTATGAAGATACATTCAAACTCACAAAACGTGCTCAGCTCGGGCTGAAAATGCATTTAAAGCGATAAAAACTCAAATTGAGTGTCACGCCTAAACCAAAGGACTTATGCACACACTTCAACATGCATTTTGTTCAAGATGACCACCTGAAGCCTAAATGAGCATTAATTTGACCACACAACTCATTCCTATGAAGATACATTTAAACTCACAAAACGTGCTCAGCTCGGGCTGAAAATGCATTTAAAGCAATAAAAACTCAAATTGAGTGTCACGCCTAAACCAAAGGACTTATGCACACACTTCAACATGTATTTTGTTCAGGATGACCTCCTGAAGCCTAAATGAGCATTAATTTGACCACACAACTCATTCCTATGAAGATACATTCAAACTCACAAAACGTGCTCAGCTCGGGCTGAAAATGCATTTAAAGCAATAAAAACTCAAATTGAGTGTCATGCCTAAACCAAAGGACTTATGCACACACTTCAACATGTATTTTGTTCAGGATGACCTCCTGAAGCCTATATGAGCATTAATTTGACCACACAACTCATATCTATGAAGATACATTCAAACTCACAAAACGTGCTCAGCTCGTGCTGAAAATGCATTTAAAGCAATTAAACTCAAATTGAGTGTCACTCCTAAACCAAAGGACTTATACACACACTTCAACATGTCTTTTGTTCAGGATGGCCTCCTGAAGCATAAATGAGCATTAATTTGACTACACAACTCATTCCAATGAAGATACATTCAAAGTCACAAAACGTGCTCAGCTCGGCCTGAAAATGCATTTAAAGCAATAAAAACTCAAATTGAATGTCACGCCCAAACCAAAGGACTTATGCACACACTTCAACGTGTATTTTGTTCAGGATGACATCCTGAAGCCTAAATGAGCATTAATTTGACCACACAACTCATTCCTATGAAGATACATTCAAACTCACAAAACGTGCTCAGCTCGGCCTGAAAATGCATTTAAAGCAATAAAAACTCAAATTGAATGTCACGCCCAAACCAAGGGACTTATGCACACACTTCAACATGTACTTAGTTCAGGATGTCCTCCTGAAGCCTAAATGAGCATTAATTTGATCACACAACTCATTCCTATGAAGATACATTCAAACTCACAAAACTTGCTCAGCTCGGGCTGAAAATGCATTTAAAGCAATAAATACTCAAATTGAGTGTCACGCCTAAACTAAAGGACTTATGCAAACACTTCAACATGTATTTAGTTCAGGATGTCCTCCTGAAGCCTAAATGAGCAGTAATTTGACCACACAACTCATTCCTATGAAGATACATTCAAACTCTAAAAACGTGCTCAGCTCGGGCAGAAAATGCAATTAAAGCAAAAAAAAAAACTCAAATTGAGTGTCACGCCTAAACCAAAGGACTTATGCTACACTTGAACATGTATTTAGTTCAGGATGTCCTCCTGAAGCCTAAATGAGCATTATTTTGACCATACAACTCATTCCTATGAAGATACATTCAAACTCAGAAAACGTGCTCAGCTCGGGCTGAAAATGCATTTAAAGCAATAAAAACTCAAATTGAGTGTCACACCTAAACCAAAGGACTTATGCACACACTTCAACATGTATTTTGTTCAGGACGGCCTCCTGAAGCCTAAATGAGCATTAGTTTGACTACACAACTCATTCCTATGAAGATACATTCAAAGTCAGAAAGCGCGCTCAGCTCGGGCTGAAAAAGCATTTAAAGCAATAAAAACTCAAATTGAGTGTCACGCCTAAACCAAAGGACTTATGCACACACTTCAACATGTATTTTGTTCAGGATGACCACCTGAAGCCTAAATGAGCAATAATTTGACCACACAACTCATTCCTATTAAGATACATTCAAAACTCACAAAGCGCGCTCAGCTCGGGCTGAAAATGCATTTAAAGCAATAAAAACTCAAATTGAGTGTCACGCCTAAACCAAAGGACTTATGCACACACTTCAACATGTATTTTGTTCAGGATGACCTCCTGAAGCCTAAATGGGCATTCATTTGACCACACAACTCATTCCTATGAAGATACATTCAAACTCAAAAAAGGTGCTCGGCTCGGTCTAAAAATGCATTTAAAGCAATAAAAACTCAAATTGAGTGTCACGCCTGAAGCAAAGGACTTATGCACACACTTCACATGTACTTAGTTCAGGATGTCCTCCTGAAGCCTAAATGAGCATTGTTTTGACCACACAACTCATTCCTATGAAGATACATTCAAACTCACAAAACGTGCTCAGCTCGGGCTGAAAATGCATTTAAAGCAATAAAAACTCAAATTGAGTGTCACGCCTAAACCAAAGGACTTATGCACACACTTCAACATGTATTTTGTTGAGGATGACCTCCTTGAAGCCTAAATGAGCGATAATTTGACCACACATTTCATTCCTATGAAGATACATTCAAAGTCAGAAAGTGCGCTCAGCTCGGGCTGAAAATGCATTTAAAGCAATGAAAACTCAAATTGAGTGTCACACCTAAACCAAAGGACTTATGCACACACTTCAACATGTATTTTGTTCAGGATGACCACCTGAAGCCTAAATGAGCATTAATTTGACCACACACCTCATTCCTATGAAGATACATTCAAACTCACAAAACATGCTCAGCTCGGGCTGAAAATGCATTTAAAGCAATAAAAACTCAAATTGAGTGTCACACCTAAACCAAAGGATTATGCACACACTTCAACATGTATTTTGTTCAGGATGACCTCCTGAAGCCTATATGAGCATTAATTTGACCACACAACTCATTCCTATGAAGATACATTCAAAGTCAGAAAGCGCGCTCAGCTCGGGCTGAAAATGCATTTAAAGCAATAAAAACTCAAATTGAGTGTCACGCCTAAACCAAAGGACTTATGCACACACTTCAACATGTATTTAGTTCAGGATAACCACCTGAAGCCTAAATGAGCATTAATTTGACCACACAACTCATTCCTATGAAGATACATTCAAACTCACAAAACGTGCTCAGCTCGGGCTGAAAATGCATTTAAAGCAATAAAAACTCAAAATGAGTGTCACGCCTAAACCAAAGGACTTATGCACACACTTCAACATGTATTTTGTTCAGGATGACCTCCTGAAGCCTAAATGAGCAATAATTTGACCACACAACTCATTCCTATGAAGATACATTCAAAGTCAGAAAGCGCGCTCAGCTCGGGCGAAAATGCATTTAAAGCAATGAAAACTCAAATTGAGTGTCACACCTAAACCAAAGGACTTATGCACACACTTCAACATGTATTTTGTTCAGGTTGACCTCCTGAAGCCTAAATGAGCAATAATTTGACCACACAACTCATTCCTATGAAGACACATTCAAAGTCAGAAAGCGCGCTCAGCTCGGGCTGAAAATGCATTTAAAGCAATGAAAACTCAAATTGAGTGTCACACCTAAACCAAAGGACTTATGCACACACTTCAACATGCATTTTGTTCAAGATGACCACCTGAAGCCTAAATGAGCATTAATTTGACCACACAACTCATTCCTATGAAGATACATTTAAACTCACAAAACGTGCTCAGCTCGGGCTGAAAATGCATTTAAAGCAATAAAAACTCAAATTGAGTGTCACGCCTAAACCAAAGGACTTATGCACACACTTCAACATGTATTTTGTTCAGGATGACCTCCTGAAGCCTAAATGAGCATTAATTTGACCACACAACTCATTCCTATGAAGATACATTCAAACTCACAAAACGTGCTCAGCTCGGGCTGAAAATGCATTTAAAGCAATAAAAACTCAAATTGAGTGTCATGCCTAAACCAAAGGACTTATGCACACACTTCAACATGTATTTTGTTCAGGATGACCTCCTGAAGCCTATATGAGCATTAATTTGACCACACAACTCATATCTATGAAGATACATTCAAACTCACAAAACGTGCTCAGCTCGTGCTGAAAATGCATTTAAAGCAATTAAACTCAAATTGAGTGTCACTCCTAAACCAAAGGACTTATACACACACTTCAACATGTCTTTTGTTCAGGATGGCCTCCTGAAGCATAAATGAGCATTAATTTGACTACACAACTCATTCCAATGAAGATACATTCAAAGTCACAAAACGTGCTCAGCTCGGCCTGAAAATGCATTTAAAGCAATAAAAACTCAAATTGAATGTCACGCCCAAACCAAAGGACTTATGCACACACTTCAACGTGTATTTTGTTCAGGATGACATCCTGAAGCCTAAATGAGCATTAATTTGACCACACAACTCATTCCTATGAAGATACATTCAAACTCACAAAACGTGCTCAGCTCGGCCTGAAAATGCATTTAAAGCAATAAAAACTCAAATTGAATGTCACGCCCAAACCAAGGGACTTATGCACACACTTCAACATGTACTTAGTTCAGGATGTCCTCCTGAAGCCTAAATGAGCATTAATTTGATCACACAACTCATTCCTATGAAGATACATTCAAACTCACAAAACTTGCTCAGCTCGGGCTGAAAATGCATTTAAAGCAATAAATACTCAAATTGAGTGTCACGCCTAAACTAAAGGACTTATGCACACACTTCAACATGTATTTAGTTCAGGATGTCCTCCTGAAGCCTAAATGAGCAGTAATTTGACCACACAACTCATTCCTATGAAGATACATTCAAACTCTAAAAACGTGCTCAGCTCGGGCAGAAAATGCAATTAAAGCAAAAAAAAAAACTCAAATTGAGTGTCACGCCTAAACCAAAGGACTTATGCTACACTTGAACATGTATTTAGTTCAGGATGTCCTCCTGAAGCCTAAATGAGCATTATTTTGACCATACAACTCATTCCTATGAAGATACATTCAAACTCAGAAAACGTGCTCAGCTCGGGCTGAAAATGCATTTAAAGCAATAAAACCTCAAATTGAGTGTCACACCTAAACCAAAGGACTTATGCACACACTTCAACATGTATTTTGTTCAGGACGGCCTCCTGAAGCCTAAATGAGCATTAGTTTGACTACACAACTCATTCCTATGAAGATACATTCAAAGTCAGAAAGCGCGCTCAGCTCGGGCTGAAAAAGCATTTAAAGCAATAAAAACTCAAATTGAGTGTCACGCCTAAACCAAAGGACTTATGCACACACTTCAACATGTATTTTGTTCAGGATGACCACCTGAAGCCTAAATGAGCAATAATTTGACCACACAACTCATTCCTATTAAGATACATTCAAAACTCACAAAGCGCGCTCAGCTCGGGCTGAAAATGCATTTAAAGCAATAAAAAATCAAATTGAGTGTCACGCCTAAACCAAAGGACTTATGCACACACTTCAACATGTATTTTGTTCAGGATGACCTCCTGAAGCCTAAATGGGCATTCATTTGACCACACAACTCATTCCTATGAAGATACATTCAAACTCAAAAAAGGTGCTCGGCTCGGTCTAAAAATGCATTTAAAGCAATAAAAACTCAAATTGAGTGTCACGCCTGAAGCAAAGGACTTATGCACACACTTCACATGTACTTAGTTCAGGATGTCCTCCTGAAGCCTAAATGAGCATTGTTTTGACCACACAACTCATTCCTATGAAGATACATTCAAACTCACAAAACGTGCTCAGCTCGGGCTGAAAATGCATTTAAAGCAATAAAAACTCAAATTGAGTGTCACGCCTAAACCAAAGGACTTATGCACACACTTCAACATGTATTTTGTTGAGGATGACCTCCTTGAAGCCTAAATGAGCGATAATTTGACCACACATTTCATTCCTATGAAGATACATTCAAAGTCAGAAAGTGCGCTCAGCTCGGGCTGAAAATGCATTTAAAGCAATGAAAACTCAAATTGAGTGTCACACCTAAACCAAAGGACTTATGCACACACTTCAACATGTATTTTGTTCAGGATGACCACCTGAAGCCTAAATGAGCATTAATTTGACCACACACCTCATTCCTATGAAGATACATTCAAACTCACAAAACATGCTCAGCTCGGGCTGAAAATGCATTTAAAGCAATAAAAACTCAAATTGAGTGTCACACCTAAACCAAAGGATTATGCACACACTTCAACATGTATTTTGTTCAGGATGACCTCCTGAAGCCTATATGAGCATTAATTTGACCACACAACTCATTCCTATGAAGATACATTCAAAGTCAGAAAGCGCGCTCAGCTCGGGCTGAAAATGCATTTAAAGCAATAAAAACTCAAATTGAGTGTCACGCCTAAACCAAAGGACTTATGCACACACTTCAACATGTATTTAGTTCAGGATAACCACCTGAAGCCTAAATGAGCATTAATTTGACCACACAACTCATTCCTATGAAGATACATTCAAACTCACAAAACGTGCTCAGCTCGGGCTGAAAATGCATTTAAAGCAATAAAAACTCAAAATGAGTGTCACGCCTAAACCAAAGGACTTATGCACACACTTCAACATGTATTTTGTTCAGGATGACCTCCTGAAGCCTAAATGAGCAATAATTTGACCACACAACTCATTCCTATGAAGATACATTCAAAGTCAGAAAGCGCGCTCAGCTCGGGCGAAAATGCATTTAAAGCAATGAAAACTCAAATTGAGTGTCACACCTAAACCAAAGGACTTATGCACACACTTCAACATGTATTTTGTTCAGGTTGACCTCCTGAAGCCTAAATGAGCAATAATTTGACCACACAACTCATTCCTATGAAGACACATTCAAAGTCAGAAAGCGCGCTCAGCTCGGGCTGAAAATGCATTTAAAGCAATGAAAACTCAAATTGAGTGTCACACCTAAACCAAAGGACTTATGCACACACTTCAACATGTATTTTGTTCAGGATGACCTCCTTGAAGCCTAAATGAGCGATAATTTGACCACACATTTCATTCCTATGAAGATACATTCAAAGTCAGAAAGCGCGCTCAGCTCGGGCTGAAAATGCATTTAAAGCAATGAAAACTCAAATTGAGTGTCACACCTAAACCAAAGGATTTATGCACACACTTCAACATGTATTTTGTTCAGGATGACCACCTGAAGCCTAAATGAGCATTAATTTGACCACACACCTCATTCCTATGAAGATACATTCAAACTCACAAAACATGCTCAGCTCGGGCTGAAAATGCATTTAAAGCAATAAAAACTCAAATTGAGTGTCACACCTAAACCAAAGGATTATGCACACACTTCAACATGTATTTTGTTCAGGATGACCTCCTGAAGCCTATATGAGCATTAATTTGACCACACAACTCATTCCTATGAAGATACATTCAAAGTCAGAAAGCGCGCTCAGCTCGGGCTGAAAATGCATTTAAAGCAATAAAAACTCAAATTGAGTGTCACGCCTAAACCAAAGGACTTATGCACACACTTCAACATGTATTTAGTTCAGGATAACCACCTGAAGCCTAAATGAGCATTAATTTGACCACACAACTCATTCCTATGAAGATACATTCAAACTCACAAAACGTGCTCAGCTCGGGCTGAAAATGTATTTAAAGCAATAAAAACTCAAAATGAGTGTCACGCCTAAACCAAAGGACTTATGCACACACTTCAACATGTATTTTGTTCAGGATGACCTCCTGAAGCCTAAATGAGCAATAATTTGACCACACAACTCATTCCTATGAAGATACATTCAAAGTCAGAAAGCGCGCTCAGCTCGGGCTGAAAATGCATTTAATGCAATAAAAACTCAAATTGAGTGTCACGCCTAAACCAAAGGACTAATGCACACACTTCAACATGTATTTAGTTCAGGATGACCACCTGAAGCCTAAATGAGCATTAATTTGACCACACAACTCATTCCTATAAAGATACATTCAAACTCACAAAACGTGCTCAGCTCGGGCTGGAAATGCATTTAAAGCAATAAAAACTCAAATTGAGTGTCACGCCTAAACCAAAGGACTTATGCACACACTTCAACATGTATTTTGTTCAGGATGACCACCTGAAGCCTAAATGAGCATTAATTTGACCACACAACTCATTCCTATGAAGATACATTCAAACTCACAAAATGTGCTCAGCTTGGGCTCAAAATGCATTTAAAGCAATAAAAACTCAAATTGCTTGTCACGCCTAAACCAAAGGACTTATGCACATACTTCAACATGTATTTATTTCAGGATGTCCTCCTGAAGCCTAAATGAGCAATAATTTGACTACACAACGCATTCCTATGAAGATACATTCAAAGTCAGAAAGCGCGCTCAGCTCGGGCTGAAAATGCATTTAAAGCAATGAAAACTCAAATTGAGTGTCACGCCTAAACCAAAGGACTTATGCACACACTTCAACATGTATTTAGTTCAGGATGACCACCTGAAGCCTAAATGAGCATTAATTTGACCACACAACTCATTCCTATGAAGATACATTCAAACTCACAAAACGTGCTCAGCTCGGGCTGAAAATGCATTTAAAGCAATAAAAACTCAAATTGAGTGTCACGCCTAAACCAAAGGACTTATGCACACACTTCAACATGTATTTTGTTCAGGATGACCTCCTGAAGCCCATATGAGCATTAATTTGACTACACAACTCATTCCTATGAAGATACATTCAAACTCACAAAACGTGCTCAGCTCGGGCTGAAAATGCATTTAAAGCAATAAAAACTCAAATTGAGTGTCACACCTAAACCAAAGGACTTATGCACACACTTCAACATGTATTTTGTTCAGGTTGACCTCCTGAAGCCTAAATGAGCAATAATTTGACCACACAACTCATTCCTATGAAGACACATTCAAAGTCAGAAAGCGCGCTCAGCTCGGGCTGAAAATGCATTTAAAGCAATGAAAACTCAAATTGAGTGTCACACCTAAACCAAAGGACTTATGCACACACTTCAACATGTATTTTGTTCAGGATGACCTCCTTGAAGCCTAAATGAGCGATAATTTGACCACACATTTCATTCCTATGAAGATACATTCAAAGTCAGAAAGCGCGCTCAGCTCGGGCTGAAAATGCATTTAAAGCAATGAAAACTCAAATTGAGTGTCACACCTAAACCAAAGGATTTATGCACACACTTCAACATGTATTTTGTTCAGGATGACCACCTGAAGCCTAAATGAGCATTAATTTGACCACACACCTCATTCCTATGAAGATACATTCAAACTCACAAAACATGCTCAGCTCGGGCTGAAAATGCATTTAAAGCAATAAAAACTCAAATTGAGTGTCACACCTAAACCAAAGGATTATGCACACACTTCAACATGTATTTAGTTCAGGATAACCACCTGAAGCCTAAATGAGCATTAATTTGACCACACAACTCATTCCTATGAAGATACATTCAAACTCACAAAACGTGCTCAGCTCGGGCTGAAAATGTATTTAAAGCAATAAAAACTCAAAATGAGTGTCACGCCTAAACCAAAGGACTTATGCACACACTTCAACATGTATTTTGTTCAGGATGACCTCCTGAAGCCTAAATGAGCAATAATTTGACCACACAACTCATTCCTATGAAGATACATTCAAAGTCAGAAAGCGCGCTCAGCTCGGGCTGAAAATGCATTTAATGCAATAAAAACTCAAATTGAGTGTCACGCCTAAACCAAAGGACTAATGCACACACTTCAACATGTATTTAGTTCAGGATGACCACCTGAAGCCTAAATGAGCATTAATTTGACCACACAACTCATTCCTATAAAGATACATTCAAACTCACAAAACGTGCTCAGCTCGGGCTGGAAATGCATTTAACGCAATAAAAACTCAAATTGAGTGTCACGCCTAAACCAAAGGACTTATGCACACACTTCAACATGTATTTTGTTCAGGATGACCACCTGAAGCCTAAATGAGCATTAATTTGACCACACAACTCATTCCTATGAAGATACATTCAAACTCACAAAATGTGCTCAGCTTGGGCTCAAAATGCATTTAAAGCAATAAAAACTCAAATTGCTTGTCACGCCTAAACCAAAGGACTTATGCACATACTTCAACATGTATTTATTTCAGGATGTCCTCCTGAAGCCTAAATGAGCAATAATTTGACTACACAACGCATTCCTATGAAGATACATTCAAAGTCAGAAAGCGCGCTCAGCTCGGGCTGAAAATGCATTTAAAGCAATGAAAACTCAAATTGAGTGTCACGCCTAAACCAAAGGACTTATGCACACACTTCAACATGTATTTAGTTCAGGATGACCACCTGAAGCCTAAATGAGCATTAATTTGACCACACAACTCATTCCTATGAAGATACATTCAAACTCACAAAACGTGCTCAGCTCGGGCTGAAAATGCATTTAAAGCAATAAAAACTCAAATTGAGTGTCACGCCTAAACCAAAGGACTTATGCACACACTTCAACATGTATTTTGTTCAGGATGACCTCCTGAAGCCCATATGAGCATTAATTTGACTACACAACTCATTCCTATGAAGATACATTCAAACTCACAAAACGTGCTCAGCTCGGGCTGAAAATGCATTTAAAGCAATAAAAACTCAAATTGAGTGTCACGCCTAAACCAAAGGACTTATGCACACACTTCAACGTGTGTTTTGTTCAGGATGACCACCTGAAGCCTAAATGAGCATTACTTTGACCACACAACTCATTCCTATGAAGATACATTCAAAGTCAGAAAGCGCGCTCAGCTCGGGCTGAAAATGCATTTAAAGCAATAAAAACTCAAATTGAGTGTCACGCCTAAACCAAAGGACTTATGCACACACTTCAACATGTATTTTGTTCAGGATGACCACCTGAAGCCTAAATGAGCATTAATTTGACCACACAACTCATTCCTATGAAGATACATTCAAACTCACAAAATGTGCTCAGCTTGGGCTCAAAATGCATTTAAAGCAATAAAAACTCAAATTGAGTGTCACGCCTAAACCAAAGGACTTATGCACATACTTCAACATGTATTTATTTCAGGATGTCCTCCTGAAGCCTAAATGAGCAATAATTTGACTACACAACGCATTCCTATGAAGATACATTCAAAGTCAGAAAACGCGCTCAGCTCGGGCTGAAAATGCATTTAAAGCAATAAAAACTCAAATTGAGTGTCACGCCTAAACCAAAGGACTTATGCACACACTTCAACATGTATTTTGTTCAGGATGACCACCTGAAGCCTAAATGACCATTAATTTGACCACACAACTCATTCCTATGAAGATACATTCAAAGTCAGAAAGCGCGCTCAGCTCGGGCTGAAAATGCATTTAAAGCAATGAAAACTCAAATTGAGTGTCACGCCTAAACCAAAGGACTTATGCACACACTTCAACATGTATTTAGTTCAGGATGACCACCTGAAGCCTAAATGAGCATTAACTTGACCACACAACTCATTCCTATGAAGATACATTCAAACTCACAAAACGTGCTCAGCTCGGGCTGAAAATGCATTTAAAGCAATAAAAACTCAAATTGAGTGTCACGCCTAAACCAAAGGACTTATGCACACACTTCAACATGTATTTTGTTCAGGATGACCACCTGAAGCCTAAATGACCATTAATTTGACCACACAACTCATTCCTATGAAGATACATTCAAAGTCAGAAAGCGCGCTCAGCTCGGGCTGAAAATGCATTTAAAGCAATGAAAACTCAAATTGAGTGTCACGCCTAAACCAAAGGACTTATGCACACACTTCAACATGTATTTAGTTCAGGATGACCACCTGAAGCCTAAATGAGCATTAACTTGACCACACAACTCATTCCTATGAAGATACATTCAAACTCACAAAACGTGCTCAGCTCGGGCTGAAAATGCATTTAAAGCAATAAAAACTCAAATTGAGTGTCACGCCTAAACCAAAGGACTTATGCACACACTTCAACATGTATTTTGTTCAGGATGACCTCCTGAAGCCCATATGAGCATTAATTTGACTACACAACTCATTCCTATGAAGATACATTCAAACTCACAAAACGTGCTCAGCTCGGGCTGAAAATGCATTTAAAGCAATAAAAACTCAAATTGAGTGTCACACCTAAACCAAAGGACTTATGCACACACTTCAACATGTATTTTGTTCAGGATGACCTCCTTGAAGCCTAAATGAGCGATAATTTGACCACACAACTCATTCCTATGAAGATACATTCAAAGTCAGAAAGCGCGCTCAGCTCGGGCTGAAAATGCATTTAAAGCAACAAAAACTCAAATTGAGTGTCACACCTAAACCAAAGGACTTATGCACACACTTCAACATGTATTTTGTTCAGGATGACCACCTGAAGCCTAAATGACCATTAATTTGACCACACAACTCATTCCTATGAAGATACATTCAAAGTCAGAAAGCGCGCTCAGCTCGGGCTGAAAATGCATTTAAAGCAATGAAAACTCAAATTGAGTGTCACGCCTAAACCAAAGGACTTATGCACACACTTCAACATGTATTTAGTTCAGGATGACCACCTGAAGCCTAAATGAGCATTAACTTGACCACACAACTCATTCCTATGAAGATACATTCAAACTCACAAAACGTGCTCAGCTCGGGCTGAAAATGCATTTAAAGCAATAAAAACTCAAATTGAGTGTCACGCCTAAACCAAAGGACTTATGCACACACTTCAACATGTATTTTGTTCAGGATGACCTCCTGAAGCCCATATGAGCATTAATTTGACTACACAACTCATTCCTATGAAGATACATTCAAACTCACAAAACGTGCTCAGCTCGGGCTGAAAATGCATTTAAAGCAATAAAAACTCAAATTGAGTGTTACGCCTAAACCAAAGGACTTATGCACACACTTCAACATGTATTTTGTTCAGGATGACCTCCTTGAAGCCTAAATGAGCGATAATTTGACCACACAACTCATTCCTATGAAGATACATTCAAAGTCAGAAAGCGCGCTCAGCTCGGGCTGAAAATGCATTTAAAGCAACAAAAACTCAAATTGAGTGTCACACCTAAACCAAAGGACTTATGCACACACTTCAACATGTATTTTGTTCAGGATGACCTCCTGAAGCCTAAATGAGCATTAATTTGACCACACAACTCATTCTATGAAGATACATTCAAACTCACAAAACGTGCTCAGCTCGGGCTGAAAATGCATTTAAAGCAATAAAAACTCAAATTGAGTGTCACGCCTAAACCAAAGGACTTATGCACACACTTCAACATGTATTTTGTTCAGGATGACCTCCTGTAGCCTAAATGAGCAATAATTTGACCACACAACTCATTCTATGAAGATACATTCAAACTCACAAAACGTGCTCAGCTCGGGCTGAAAATGCATTTAAAGCAATAAAAACTCAAATTGAGTGTCACACCTAAACCAAAGGACTTATGCACACACTTCAACATGTATTTTGTTCAGGATGACCTCTTGAAGCCCATATGAGCATTAATTTGACCACACAACTCATTCCTATGAAGATACATTCAAACTCACAAAACGTGCTCAGCTCGGGCTGAAAATGCATTTAAAGCAATAAAAACTCAAATTGAGTGTCACGCCTAAACCAAAGGACTTATGCACACACTTCAACATGTATTTTGTTCAGGATGGCCTCCTGAAGCCTATATGAGCATTAATTTGACCACACAACTCATTCCTATGAAGATACATTCAAACTCACAAAACGTGCTCAACTCGGGCTGAAAATGCATTTAAAGCAATAAAAGCTCAAATTGAGTGTCACGCCTAAACCAAAGGACTTATGCACACACTTCAACATGTATTTTGTTCAGGATGACCTCCTGAAGCCCATATGAGCATTAATTTGACCACACAACTCATTCCTATGAAGATACATTCAAACTCACAAAACGTGCTCATCTCGGGCTGAAAATGCATTTAAAGCAATAAAAACTCAAATTGAGTGTCACGCCTAAACCAAAGGACTTATGCACACACTTCAACATGTATTTTGTTCAGGATGACCTCCTGAAGCCCATATGAGCATTAATTTGACCACACAACTCATTCCTATGAAGATACATTAAAACTCACAAAACGTGCTCAGCTCGGGCTGAAAATGCATTTAAAGCAATAAAAACTCAAATTGAGTGTCACACCTAAACCAAAGGACTTATGCACACACTTCAACATGTATTTTGTTCAGGATGACCTCTTGAAGCCCATATGAGCATTAATTTGACCACACAACTCATTCCTATGAAGATACATTCAAACTCACAAAACGTGCTCAGCTCGGGCTGAAAATGCATTTAAAGCAATAAAAACTCAAATTGAGTGTCACGCCTAAACCAAAGGACTTATGCACACACTTCAACATGTATTTTGTTCAGGATGGCCTCCTGAAGCCTATATGAGCATTAATTTGACCACACAACTCATTCCTATGAAGATACATTCAAACTCACAAAACGTGCTCAACTCGGGCTGAAAATGCATTTAAAGCAATAAAAGCTCAAATTGAGTGTCACGCCTAAACCAAAGGACTTATGCACACACTTCAACATGTATTTTGTTCAGGATGACCTCCTGAAGCCCATATGAGCATTAATTTGACCACACAACTCATTCCTATGAAGATACATTCAAACTCACAAAACGTGCTCATCTCGGGCTGAAAATGCATTTAAAGCAATAAAAACTCAAATTGAGTGTCACGCCTAAACCAAAGGACTTATGCACACACTTCAACATGTATTTTGTTCAGGATGACCTCCTGAAGCCCATATGAGCATTAATTTGACCACACAACTCATTCCTATGAAGATACATTAAAACTCACAAAACGTGCTCAGCTCGGGCTGAAAATGCATTTAAAGCAATAAAAACTCAAATTGAGTGTCACACCTAAACCAAAGGATTATGCACACACTTCAACATGTATTTTGTTCAGGATGACCTCCTGAAGCCTATATGAGCATTAATTTGACCACACAACTCATTCCTATGAAGATACATTCAAGTTCACAAAACGTGCTCAGCTCGGGCTGAAAATGCATTTAAAGCAATAAAAACTCAAATTGAGTGTCACGCCTAAACCAACGGACTTATGCACACACTTCAACATGTATTTAGTTCAGGATGACCACCTGAAGCCTAAATGAGCATTAATTTGACCACACAACTCATTCCTATGAAGATACATTTAAACTCACAAAACGTGCTCAGCTCGGGCTGAAAATGCATTTAAAGCAATAAAAACTCAAATTGAGTGTCACGCCTAAACCAAAGGACTTATGCACACACTTCAACATGTATTTAGTTCAGGATGACCACCTGAAGCCTAAATGAGCATTAATTTGACCACACAACTCATTCCTATGAAGATACATTCAAACTCACAAAACGTGCTCAGCTCGGGCTGAAAATGCATTTAAAGCAATAAAAACTCAAATTGAGTGTCACACCTAAACCAAAGGATTATGCACACACTTCAACATGTATTTTGTTCAGGATGACCTCCTGAAGCCTATATGAGCATTAATTTGACCACACAACTCATTCCTATGAAGATACATTCAAAGTCAGAAAGCGCGCTCAGCTTGGGCTGAAAATGCATTTAAAGCAATAAAAACTCAAATTGAGTGTCACGCCTAAACCAAAGGACTTATGCACACACTTCAACATGTATTTAGTTCAGGATGTCCTCCTGAAGCCTAAATGAGCAATAATTTGACTACACAACGCATTCCTATGAAGATACATTCAAAGTCAGAAAACGCGCTCAGCTCGGGCTGAAAATGCATTTAAAGCAATAAAAACTCAAATTGAGTGTCACGCCTAAACCAAAGGACTTATGCACACACTTCAACATGTATTTTGTTCAGGATGACCACCTGAAGCCTAAATGACCATTAATTTGACCACACAACTCATTCCTATGAAGATACATTCAAACTCACAAAACGTGCTCAGCTCGGGCTGAAAATGCATTTAAAGCAATAAAAACTCAAATTGAGTGTCACGCCTAAACCAAAGGACTTATGCACACACTTCAACATGTATTTTGTTCAGGATGACCTCCTGAAGCCTAAATGAGCAATAATTTGACCACACAACTCATTCCTATGAAGATACATTCAAAGTCAGAAAGCGCGCTCAGCTCGGGCTGAAAATGCATTTAAAGCAATAAAAACTCAAATTGAGTGTCACGCCTAAACCAAAGGACTTATGCACACACTTCAACATGTATTTAGTTCAGGATGACCACCTGAAGCCTAAAGAGCATTAATTTGACCACACAACTCATTCCTATGAAGATACATTCAAACTCACAAAACGTGCTCAGCTCGGGCTGAAAATGCATTTAAAGCAATAAAAACTCAAAATGAGTGTCACGCCTAAACCAAAGGACTTATGCACACACTTCAACATGAATTTTGTTCAGGATGACCACCTGAAGCCTAAATGAGCATTAATTTGACCACACAACTCATTCCTATGAAGATACATTCAAAGTCAGAAAGCGCGCTCAGCTCGGGATGAAAATGCATTTAAAGCAATAAAAACTCAAATTGAGTGTCACACCTAAACCAAAGGACTTATGCACACACTTCAACATTTATTTTGTTCAGGATGACCTCCTGAAGACCATATGAGCATTAATTTGACCACACAACTCATTCCTATGAAGATACATTCAAACTCACAAAACGTGCTCAGCTCGGGCTGAAAATGCATTTAAAGCAATAAAAACTCAAATTGAGTGTCACGCCTAAACCAAAGAACTTATGCACACACTTCAACATGTATTTTGTTCAGGATGACCTCCTGAAGCCTAAATAAGCATTAATTTGACCACATAACTCATTCCTAAGAAGATACATTCAAACTCACAAAACGTGCTCAGCTCGGCCTGAAAATGCATTTAAAGCAATAAAAACTCAAATTGAGTGTCACGCCTAAACCAAAGGACTTATGCACACACTTCAACATGTATTTTGTTCAGGATGACCTCCTGAAGCCTAAATAAGCATTAATTTGACCACACAACTCATTCCTATGAAGATACATTCAAACTCACAAAACGTGCTCAGCTCGGCCTGAAAATGCATTTAAAGCAATAAAAACTCAAATTGAGTGTCACGCCCAAGCCAAAGGACTTATGCACACACTTCAACGTGTGTTTTGTTCAGGATGACCACCTGAAGCCTAAATGAGCATTACTTTGACCACACAACTCATTCCTATGAAGATACATTCAAACTCACAAAACGTGCTCAGCTTGGGCTGAAAATGCATTTAAAGCAATAAAAACTCAAATTGAGTGTCACGCCTAAACCAAAGGACTTATGCACACACTTCAACATGTATTTTGTTCAGGATGACCTCCTTGAAGCCTAAATGAGCGATAATTTGATCACACAACTCATTCCTATGAAGATACATTCAAAGTCAGAAAGCGCGCTCAGCTCGGGCTGAAAATGCATTTAAAGCAACAAAAACTCAAATTGAGTGTCACACCTAAACCAAAGGACTTATGCACACACTTCAACATGTATTTTGTTCAGGATGACCTCCTGAAGCCTAAATGAGCATTAATTTGACCACACAACTCATTCTATGAAGATACATTCAAACTCACAAAACGTGCTCAGCTCGGGCTGAAAATGCATTTAAAGCAATAAAAACTCAAATTGAGTGTCACGCCTAAACCAAAGGACTTATGCACACACTTCAACATGTATTTTGTTCAGGATGACCTCCTGTAGCCTAAATGAGCAATAATTTGACCACACAACTCATTCCTATGAAGATACATTCAAACTCAAAAAACGTGCTCAGCTCGGGCTGAAAATGCATTTAAAGCAATAAAAACTCAAATTGAGTGTCACACCTAAACCAAAGGACTTATGCACACACTTCAACATGTATTTTGTTCAGGATGACCTCCTGAAGCCCATATGAGCATTAATTTGACCACACAACTCATTCCTATGAAGATACATTCAAACTCACAAAACGTGCTCAGCTCGGGCTGAAAATGCATTTAAAGCAATAAAAACTCAAATTGAGTGTCACGCCTAAACCAAAGGACTTATGCACACACTTCAACATGTATTTTGTTCAGGATGGCCTCCTGAAGCCTATATGAGCATTAATTTGACCACACAACTCATTCCTATGAAGATACATTCAAACTCACAAAACGTGCTCAACTCGGGCTGAAAATGCATTTAAAGCAATAAAAGCTCAAATTGAGTGTCACGCCTAAACCAAAGGACTTATGCACACACTTCAACATGTATTTTGTTCAGGATGACCTCCTGAAGCCCATATGATCATTAATTTGACCACACAACTCATTCCTATGAAGATACATTCAAACTCACAAAACGTGCTCATCTCGGGCTGAAAATGCATTTAAAGCAATAAAAACTCAAATTGAGTGTCACGCCTAAACCAAAGGACTTATGCACACACTTCAACATGTATTTTGTTCAGGATGACCTCCTGAAGCCCATATGAGCATTAATTTGACCACACAACTCATTCCTATGAAGATACATTAAAACTCACAAAACGTGCTCAGCTCGGGCTGAAAATGCATTTAAAGCAATAAAAACTCAAATTGAGTGTCACACCTAAACCAAAGGATTATGCACACACTTCAACATGTATTTTGTTCAGGATGACCTCCTGAAGCCTATATGAGCATTAATTTGACCACACAACTCATTCCTATGAAGATACATTCAAGTTCACAAAACGTGCTCAGCTCGGGCTGAAAATGCATTTAAAGCAATAAAAACTCAAATTGAGTGTCACGCCTAAACCAACGGACTTATGCACACACTTCAACATGTATTTAGTTCAGGATGACCACCTGAAGCCTAAATGAGCATTAATTTGACCACACAACTCATTCCTATGAAGATACATTCAAACTCACAAAACGTGCTCAGCTCGGGCTGAAAATGCATTTAAAGCAATAAAAACTCAAATTGAGTGTCACGCCTAAACCAAAGGACTTATGCACACACTTCAACATGTATTTAGTTCAGGATGACCACCTGAAGCCTAAATGAGCATTAATTTGACCACACAACTCATTCCTATGAAGATACATTCAAACTCACAAAACGTGCTCAGCTCGGGCTGAAAATGCATTTAAAGCAATAAAAACTCAAATTGAGTGTCACACCTAAACCAAAGGATTATGCACACACTTCAACATGTATTTTGTTCAGGATGACCTCCTGAAGCCTATATGAGCATTAATTTGACCACACAACTCATTCCTATGAAGATACATTCAAAGTCAGAAAGCGCGCTCAGCTTGGGCTGAAAATGCATTTAAAGCAATAAAAACTCAAATTGAGTGTCACGCCTAAACCAAAGGACTTATGCACACACTTCAACATGTATTTAGTTCAGGATAACCACCTGAAGCCTAAATGAGCATTAATTTGACCACACAACTCATTCCTATGAAGATACATTCAAAGTCAGAAAGCGCGCTCAGCTCGGGCTGAAAATGCATTTAAAGCAATAAAAGCTCAAATTGAGTGTCACGCCTAAACCAAAGGACTTATGCACACACTTCAACATGTATTTAGTTCAGGATGACCACCTGAAGCCTAAAGAGCATTAATTTGACCACACAACTCATTCCTATGAAGATACATTCAAACTCACAAAACGTGCTCAGCTCGGGCTGAAAATGCATTTAAAGCAATGAAAACTCAAATTGAGTGTCACACCTAAACCAAAGGACTTATGCACACACTTCAACATGAATTTTGTTCAGGATGACCACCTGAAGCCTAAATGAGCATTAATTTGACCACACAACTCATTCCTATGAAGATACATTCAAAGTCAGAAAGCGCGCTCAGCTTGGGCTCAAAATGCATTTAAAGCAATAAAAACTCAAATTGAGTGTCACGCCTAAACCAAAGGACTTATGCACATACTTCAACATGTATTTATTTCAGGATGTCCTCCTGAAGCCTAAATGAGCAATAATTTGACTACACAACGCATTCCTATGAAGATACATTCAAAGTCAGAAAACGTGCTCAGCTCGGGCTGAAAATGCATTTAAAGCAATAAAAACTCAAATTGAGTGTCACGCCTAAACCAAAGGACTTATGCACACACTTCAACATGTATTTTGTTCAGGATGACCTCCTTGAAGCCTAAATGAGCGATAATTTGACCACACAACTCATTCCTATGAAGATACATTCAAAGTCAGAAAGCGTGCTCAGCTCGGGCTGAAAATGCATTTAAAGCAATAAAAACTCAAATTGAGTGTCACGCCTAAACCAAAGGACTTATGCACACACTTCAACATGTATTTTGTTCAGGATGACCACCTGAAGCCTAAATGAGCATTAATTTGACCACACAACTCATTCCTATGAAGATACATTCAAACTCACAAAATGTGCTCAGCTTGGGCTCAAAATGCATTTAAAGCAATAAAAACTCAAATTGAGTGTCACGCCTAAACCAAAGGACTTATGCACATACTTCAACATGTATTTATTTCAGGATGTCCTCCTGAAGCCTAAATGAGCAATAATTTGACTACACAACGCATTCCTATGAAGATACATTCAAAGTCAGAAAACGCGCTCAGCTCGGGCTGAAAATGCATTTAAAGCAATAAAAACTCAAATTGAGTGTCACGCCTAAACCAAAGGACTTATGCACACACTTCAACATGTATTTTGTTCAGGATGACCACCTGAAGCCTAAATGACCATTAATTTGACCACACAACTCATTCCTATGAAGATACATTCAAAGTCAGAAAGCGCGCTCAGCTCGGGCTGAAAATGCATTTAAAGCAATGAAAACTCAAATTGAATGTCACGCCTAAACCAAAGGACTTATGCACACACTTCAACATGTATTTAGTTCAGGATGACCACCTGAAGCCTAAATGAGCATTAACTTGACCACACAACTCATTCCTATGAAGATACATTCAAACTCACAAAACGTGCTCAGCTCGGGCTGAAAATGCATTTAAAGCAATAAAAACTCAAATTGAGTGTCACGCCTAAACCAAAGGACTTATGCACACACTTCAACATGTATTTTGTTCAGGATGACCTCCTGAAGCCCATAAGAGCATTAATTTGACTACACAACTCATTCCTATGAAGATACATTCAAACT
This sequence comes from Hippocampus guttulatus, assembly GCF_054856545.1. Lineage (NCBI taxonomy): Eukaryota > Metazoa > Chordata > Actinopteri > Syngnathiformes > Syngnathidae > Hippocampus > Hippocampus guttulatus. The sequence goes on from NC_141271.1 coordinate 717,085, forward strand.
CAGAAAAACGTGCTCAGCTCGGGCTGAAAATGCATTTAAAGCAATAAAAACTCAAATTGAGTGGCATGCCTAAACCAAAGGACTTATGCACACACTTCAACGTGTGTTTTGTTCAGGATGACCACCTGAAGCCTAAATGAGCATTACTTTGACCACACAACTCATTCCTATGAAGATACATTCAAACTCACAAAACGTGCTCAGCTCGGGCTGAAAATGCATTTAAAGCAATAAAAACTCAAATTGAGTGTCACGCCTAAACCAAAGGACTTATGCACACACTTCAACATGTATTTTGTTCAGGATGACCTCCTTGAAGCCTAAATGAGCGATAATTTGACCACACAACTCATTCCTATGAAGATACATTCAAAGTCAGAAAGCGCGCTCAGCTCGGGCTGAAAATGCATTTAAAGCAACAAAAACTCAAATTGAGTTTCACACCTAAACCAAAGGACTTATGCACACACTTCAACATGTATTTTGTTCAGGATGACCTCCTGAAGCCTATATGAGCATTCATTTGACCACACAACTCATTCCTATGAAGATACATTAAAACTCACAAAACGTGCTCAGCTCGGGTTGAAAATGCATTTAAAGCAATAAAAACTCAAATTGAGTGTCACACCTAAACCAAAGGATTATGCACACACTTCAACATGTATTTTGTTCAGGATGACCTCCTGAAGCCTATATGAGCATTAATTTGACCACACAACTCATTCCTATGAAGATACATTCAAGTTCACAAAACGTGCTCAGCTCGGGCTGAAAATGCATTTAAAGCAATAAAAACTCAAATTGAGTGTCACGCCTAAACCAACGGACTTATGCACACACTTCAACATGTATTTAGTTCAGGATGACCACCTGAAGCCTAAATGAGCATTAATTTGACCACACAACTCATTCCTATGAAGATACATTCAAACTCACAAAACGTGCTCAGCTCGGGCTGAAAATGCATTTAAAGCAATAAAAACTCAAATTGAGTGTCACGCCTAAACCAAAGGACTTATGCACACACTTCAACATGTATTTAGTTCAGGATGACCACCTGAAGCCTAAATGAGCATTAATTTGACCACACAACTCATTCCTATGAAGATACATTCAAACTCACAAAACGTGCTCAGCTCGGGCTGAAAATGCATTTAAAGCAATAAAAACTCAAATTGAGTGTCACACCTAAACCAAAGGATTATGCACACACTTCAACATGTATTTTGTTCAGGATGACCTCCTGAAGCCTATATGAGCATTAATTTGACCACACAACTCATTCCTATGAAGATACATTCAAAGTCAGAAAGCGCGCTCAGCTTGGGCTGAAAATGCATTTAAAGCAATAAAAACTCAAATTGAGTGTCACGCCTAAACCAAAGGACTTATGCACACACTTCAACATGTATTTAGTTCAGGATAACCACCTGAAGCCTAAATGAGCATTAATTTGACCACACAACTCATTCCTATGAAGATACATTCAAACTCACAAAACGTGCTCAGCTCGGGCTGAAAATGCATTTAAAGCAATAAAAACTCAAAATGAGTGTCACGCCTAAACCAAAGGACTTATGCACACACTTCAACATGTATTTAGTTCAGGATGACCACCTGAAGCCTAAATGAGCATTAATTTGACCACACAACTCATTCCTATGAAGATACATTCAAACTCACAAAACGTGCTCAGCTCGGGCTGAAAATGCATTTAAAGCAATAAAAACTCAAATTGAGTGTCACGCCTAAACCAAAGGACTTATGCACACACTTCAACATGTATTTAGTTCAGGATGACCACCTGAAGCCTAAATGAGCATTAATTTGACCACACAACTCATTCCTATGAAGATACATTCAAACTCACAAAACGTGCTCAGCTCGGGCTGAAAATGCATTTAAAGCAATAAAAACTCAAATTGAGTGTCACACCTAAACCAAAGGATTATGCACACACTTCAACATGTATTTTGTTCAGGATGACCTCCTGAAGCCTATATGAGCATTAATTTGACCACACAACTCATTCCTATGAAGATACATTCAAAGTCAGAAAGCGCGCTCAGCTTGGGCTGAAAATGCATTTAAAGCAATAAAAACTCAAATTGAGTGTCACGCCTAAACCAAAGGACTTATGCACACACTTCAACATGTATTTAGTTCAGGATAACCACCTGAAGCCTAAATGAGCATTAATTTGACCACACAACTCATTCCTATGAAGATACATTCAAACTCACAAAACGTGCTCAGCTCGGGCTGAAAATGCATTTAAAGCAATAAAAACTCAAAATGAGTGTCACGCCTAAACCAAAGGACTTATGCACACACTTCAACATGTATTTTGTTCAGGATGACCTCCTGAAGCCTAAATGAGCAATAATTTGACCACACAACTCATTCCTATGAAGATACATTCAAAGTCAGAAAGCGCGCTCAGCTCGGGCTGAAAATGCATTTAAAGCAATAAAAACTCAAATTGAGTGTCACGCCTAAACCAAAGGACTTATGCACACACTTCAACATGTATTTAGTTCAGGATGACCACCTGAAGCCTAAAGAGCATTAATTTGACCACACAACTCATTCCTATGAAGATACATTCAAACTCACAAAACGTGCTCAGCTCGGGCTGAAAATGCATTTAAAGCAATAAAAACTCAAAATGAGTGTCACGCCTAAACCAAAGGACTTATGCACACACTTCAACATGAATTTTGTTCAGGATGACCACCTGAAGCCTAAATGAGCATTAATTTGACCACACAACTCATTCCTATGAAGATACATTCAAAGTCAGAAAGCGCGCTCAGCTCGGGATGAAAATGCATTTAAAGCAATAAAAACTCAAATTGAGTGTCACACCTAAACCAAAGGACTTATGCACACACTTCAACATTTATTTTGTTCAGGATGACCTCCTGAAGACCATATGAGCATTAATTTGACCACACAACTCATTCCTATGAAGATACATTCAAACTCACAAAACGTGCTCAGCTCGGGCTGAAAATGCATTTAAAGCAATAAAAACTCAAATTGAGTGTCACGCCTAAACCAAAGAACTTATGCACACACTTCAACATGTATTTTGTTCAGGATGACCTCCTGAAGCCTAAATAAGCATTAATTTGACCACATAACTCATTCCTAAGAAGATACATTCAAACTCACAAAACGTGCTCAGCTCGGCCTGAAAATGCATTTAAAGCAATAAAAACTCAAATTGAGTGTCACGCCTAAACCAAAGGACTTATGCACACACTTCAACATGTATTTTGTTCAGGATGACCTCCTGAAGCCTAAATAAGCATTAATTTGACCACACAACTCATTCCTATGAAGATACATTCAAACTCACAAAACGTGCTCAGCTCGGCCTGAAAATGCATTTAAAGCAATAAAAACTCAAATTGAGTGTCACGCCCAAGCCAAAGGACTTATGCACACACTTCAACATGTACTTAATTCAGGATGTCCTCCTGAAGGCTAAATGAGCATTATTTTGATCACACAACTCATTCCTATGAAGATATATTCAAACTCACAAAACTTGCTCAGCTCGGGCTGAAAATGCATTTAAAGCAATAAAAACTCAAATTGAGTGTCACTCCTAAACCAAAGGACTTATGCACACACTTCAACATGTATTTAGTTCAGTATGTCCTCCTGAAGCCTAAATGACAATTAATTTGACTACACAACTCATTCCTATGAAGATACATTCAAAGTCAGAAAGCGCGCTCAGCTCGGTCTGAAAATGCATTTATAGCAATAAAAACTCAAATTGAGTGTCACGCCTAAACCAAAGGACTTATGCACACACTGCAACATGTATTTTGTTCAGGATGACCTCCTGAAGCCTAAATGAGCAGTAATTTGACCACACAACTCATTCCTATGAAGATACATTCAAAGTCAGAAAGCGCGCTCAGCTCAGGCTGAAAATGCATTTTAAGCAATAAAAACTCAAGTTGAGTGTCACGCCTAAACCAAAGGACTGATGCACACACTTCAACATGTATTTTGTTCAGGATGGCCTCCTGAAGCCTAAATGAGCATTAATTTGACTACACAACTCATTCCTATGAAGATACATTCAAAGCCAGAAAGCGCGCTCAGCTCGGGCTGAAAATGCATTTAAAGCAATAAAAACTCAAATTGAGTGTCACACCTAAACCAAAGGACTTATGCACACACTTCAACATGTATTTTGTTCAGGATGACCTCCTGAAGCCTAAATGAGCATTAATTTGACCACACAACTCATTCTATGAAGATACATTCAAACTCACAAAACGTGCTCAGCTCGGGCTGAAAATGCATTTAAAGCAATAAAAACTCAAATTGAGTGTCACACCTAAACCAAAGGATTATGCACACACTTCAACATGTATTTTGTTCAGGATGACCTCCTGAAGCCTATATGAGCATTAATTTGACCACACAACTCATTCCTATGAAGATACATTCAAAGTCAGAAAGCGCGCTCAGCTTGGGCTGAAAATGCATTTAAAGCAATAAAAACTCAAATTGAGTGTCACGCCTAAACCAAAGGACTTATGCACACACTTCAACATGTATTTAGTTCAGGATAACCACCTGAAGCCTAAATGAGCATTAATTTGACCACACAACTCATTCCTATGAAGATACATTCAAACTCACAAAACGTGCTCAGCTCGGGCTGAAAATGCATTTAAAGCAATAAAAACTCAAAATGAGTGTCACGCCTAAACCAAAGGACTTATGCACACACTTCAACATGTATTTTGTTCAGGATGACCTCCTGAAGCCTAAATGAGCAATAATTTGACCACACAACTCATTCCTATGAAGATACATTCAAAGTCAGAAAGCGCGCTCAGCTCGGGCTGAAAATGCATTTAAAGCAATAAAAACTCAAATTGAGTGTCACGCCTAAACCAAAGGACTTATGCACACACTTCAACATGTATTTAGTTCAGGATGACCACCTGAAGCCTAAAGAGCATTAATTTGACCACACAACTCATTCCTATGAAGATACATTCAAACTCACAAAACGTGCTCAGCTCGGGCTGAAAATGCATTTAAAGCAATAAAAACTCAAAATGAGTGTCACGCCTAAACCAAAGGACTTATGCACACACTTCAACATGAATTTTGTTCAGGATGACCACCTGAAGCCTAAATGAGCATTAATTTGACCACACAACTCATTCCTATGAAGATACATTCAAAGTCAGAAAGCGCGCTCAGCTCGGGATGAAAATGCATTTAAAGCAATAAAAACTCAAATTGAGTGTCACACCTAAACCAAAGGACTTATGCACACACTTCAACATTTATTTTGTTCAGGATGACCTCCTGAAGACCATATGAGCATTAATTTGACCACACAACTCATTCCTATGAAGATACATTCAAACTCACAAAACGTGCTCAGCTCGGGCTGAAAATGCATTTAAAGCAATAAAAACTCAAATTGAGTGTCACGCCTAAACCAAAGAACTTATGCACACACTTCAACATGTATTTTGTTCAGGATGACCTCCTGAAGCCTAAATAAGCATTAATTTGACCACATAACTCATTCCTAAGAAGATACATTCAAACTCACAAAACGTGCTCAGCTCGGCCTGAAAATGCATTTAAAGCAATAAAAACTCAAATTGAGTGTCACGCCTAAACCAAAGGACTTATGCACACACTTCAACATGTATTTTGTTCAGGATGACCTCCTGACGCCTAAATAAGCATTAATTTGACCACACAACTCATTCCTATGAAGATACATTCAAACTCACAAAACGTGCTCAGCTCGGCCTGAAAATGCATTTAAAGCAATAAAAACTCAAATTGAGTGTCACGCCCAAGCCAAAGGACTTATGCACACACTTCAACATGTACTTAATTCAGGATGTCCTCCTGAAGGCTAAATGAGCATTATTTTGATCACACAACTCATTCCTATGAAGATATATTCAAACTCACAAAACTTGCTCAGCTCGGGCTGAAAATGCATTTAAAGCAATAAAAACTCAAATTGAGTGTCACTCCTAAACCAAAGGACTTATGCACACACTTCAACATGTATTTAGTTCAGTATGTCCTCCTGAAGCCTAAATGACAATTAATTTGACTACACAACTCATTCCTATGAAGATACATTCAAAGTCAGAAAGCGCGCTCAGCTCGGTCTGAAAATGCATTTATAGCAATAAAAACTCAAATTGAGTGTCACGCCTAAACCAAAGGACTTATGCACACACTGCAACATGTATTTTGTTCAGGATGACCTCCTGAAGCCTAAATGAGCAGTAATTTGACCACACAACTCATTCCTATGAAGATACATTCAAAGTCAGAAAGCGCGCTCAGCTCAGGCTGAAAATGCATTTTAAGCAATAAAAACTCAAGTTGAGTGTCACGCCTAAACCAAAGGACTGATGCACACACTTCAACATGTATTTTGTTCAGGATGGCCTCCTGAAGCCTAAATGAGCATTAATTTGACTACACAACTCATTCCTATGAAGATACATTCAAAGCCAGAAAGCGCGCTCAGCTCGGGCTGAAAATGCATTTAAAGCAATAAAAATTCAAATTGAGTGTCACACCTAAACCAAAGGACTTATGCACACACTTCAACATTTATTTTGTTCAGGATGACCTCCTGAAGCCTATATTCCTATGAAGATACATTCAAACTCACAAAACTTGCTCAGCTCGGGCTGAAAATGCATTTAAAGCAATAAAAACTCAAATTGAGTGTCACGCCTAAACAAAAGGACTTATGCACACACTTCAACATGTATTTTGTTCAGGATGACATCCTGAAGCCTAAATGAGCATTAATTTGACCACAACCCTCATTCCTATGAAGATACATTCAAACTCAGAAAACGTGCTCAGCTCGGCCTGAAAATGCATTTCGCAATAAAAACTCAAATTGAGTGTCACGCCTAAACCATAGGACTTATGCACGCACTTCAACATGTACTGAGTTCAGATGTCCTCCTGAAGCCTAAATGAGCATTGTTTTGATCACACAACTCATTCCTATGAAGATACATTCAAACTCACAAAACGTGCTCAGCTCGGGCTGAAAATGCATTTAAAGCAATAAAAACTCAAATTGAGTGTCACGCCTAAACCATAGGACTTATGCACGCACTTCAACATGTACTGAGTTCAGATGTCCTCCTGAAGCCTAAATGAGCATTGTTTTGATCACACAACTCATTCCTATGAAGATACATTCAAACTCACAAAACGTGCTCAGCTCGGGCTGAAAATGCATTTAAAGCAATAAAAACTCAAATTGAGTGTCACGCCTAAACCAAAGGACTTATGCACACACTTCAACATGTATTTAGTTCAGGATGTCCTCCTGAAGCCTAAATGAGCAGTAATTTGACCACACAACTCATTCCTATGAAGATACATTCAAACTCACAAAACGTGCTCAGCTCGGGCTGAAAATGCATTTAAAGCAATACAAACTCAAATTGAGTGTCACACCTAAACCAAAGGACTTATGCACACACTTCAACGTGTATTTTGTTCAGGATGTCCTCCTGAAGCCTAAATGAGCAGTAATTTGACCACACAACTCATTCCTATGAAGATACATTTACTTCAAAAAACGTGCTCAGCTTGGGCAGAAAATGCATTTAAAGCAAAAAAAAACTCAAATTGAGTGTCACACCTAAACCAAAGGACTTATGCACACACTTGAACATGTATTTAGTTCAGGATGTCCTCCTGAAGCCTAAATAAGCATTAATTTGACCACACAACTCATTCCTATGAAGATACATTCAAACTCAGAAAACGTGCTCAGCTCGTGTTGAAAATGCATTTAAAGCATTAAAAACTCAAATTGAGTGTCACACCTAAACCAAAGGACCTATGCACACACTTTAACATGTATTTTGTTCAGGATGACCTCCTGAAGCCTATATGAGCATTAATTTGACCACAAAACTCATTCCTATGAAGATACATTCAAACTCACAAAACGTGCTCAGCTCGGGCTGAAAATGCATTTAAAGCGATAAAAACTCAAATTGAGTGTCACGCCTAAACCAAAGGACTTATGCACACACTTGAACATGTATTTAGTTCAGGATGTCCTCCTGAAGCCTAAATAAGCATTAATTTGACCACACAACTCATTCCTATGAAGATACATTCAAACTCAAAAAACGTGCTCAGCTTGGGCTGAAAATGCATTTAAAGCAATAAAAACTCAAATTGAGTGTCACGCCTAAACCAAAGGACTTATGCACACACTTCAACATGTATTTTGTTCAGGATGACCTCCTGAAGCCTAAATGAGCATTAATTTGACCACACAACTCATTCCTATGAAGATACATTCCAACTCACAAAACGTGCTCAGCTCGGCCTGAAAATGCATTTAAAGCAATAAAAACTCAAATTGAGTGTCACGCCCAAACCAAGGGACTTATGCACACACTTCAACATGTACTTAGTTCAGGATGTCCTCCTGAAGCCTAAATGAGCATTAATTTGATCACACAACTCATTCCTATGAAGATACATTCAAACTCAAAAAACGTGCTCAGCTTGGCAAAAAACGCATTTAAAGCAATAAAAACTCAAATTGAGTGTCACGCCTAAACCAAAGGACTGATGCACACACTTCAACATGTGTTTTGTTCAGGATGGAATCCTGAAGCCTAAATGAGCATTAATTTGACTACACAACTCATTCCTATGAAGATACATTCAAAGTCAGAAAGCGCGCTCAGCTCGGGCTGAAAATGCATTTAAAGCAATAAAAACTCATATTGAGTGTCACGCCTAAACCAAAGGACTGATGCACACACTTCAACATGTCTTTTGTTCAGAATGGCCTCCTGAAGCATAAATGAGCATTAATTTGACTACACAACTCATTCCAATGAAGATACATTCAAAGTCACAAAACGTGCTCAGCTCGGCCTGAAAATGCATTTAAAGCAATAAAAACTCAAATTGAGTGTCGCGCCCAAACCAAAGGACTTATGCACACACTTCAACATGTACTGAGTTCAGGATGTCCTCCTGAAGCCTAAATGAGCATATTTTTGATCACACAACTCATTCCAATGAAGATACATTCAAAGTCACAAAACGTGCTCAGCTCGGGCTGAAAATGCATTTAAAGCAATAAAAACTCAAATTGAGTGTCACGCCTAAACCAAAGGACTTATGCCCACACTTCAACATGTATTTAGTTCAGGATGTCCTCCTGAAGCCTAAATGAGCAGTAATTTGACCACACAACTCATTCCTATGAAGATACATTCAAACTCAAAAAACGTGCTCAGCTCGGGCTGAAAATGCATTTAAAGCAATAAAAACTCAAATTGAGTGTCACGCCTAAACCAAAGGACTTGTGCCCACACTTCCACATGTATTTAGTTCAGGATGTCCTCCTGAAGCCTAAATGAGCAGTAATTTGACCACACAACTCATTCCTATGAAGATACATTTAAACTCACAAAACGTGCTCAGCTTGGCCTGAAAATGCATTTAAAGCAATAAAAACTCAAATTGAGTGTCACACCCAAAACAAAGGACTTTTGCACACACTTCAACATGTATTTAGTTCAGGATGTCCTCCTGAAGCCTAAATGAGCATTCATTTGACTACACAACTCATTCCTATAAAGATACATTCAAACTCAAAAAACGTGCTCAGCTCGGCAAAAAATGCATTTAAAGCAATAAAAACTCAAATTGAGTGTCACGCCTAAACCAAAGGACTGATGCACACACTTCAACATGTATTTTGTTCAGGATGGCCTCCTGAAGCCTAAATGAGCATTAATTTGACTACACAACTCATTCCTATGAAGATACATTCAAAGTCAGAAAGCGCGCTCAGGTCGGGCTGAAAATGCATTCAAAGCAATAAAAACTCAAATTTAGTGTCACACCTAAACCAAAGGACTTCTGCACACACTTCAACATGTATTTTGTTCAGGATGACCTCCTGAAGCCTAAATGAGCAGTAATTTGACCACACAACTCATTCCTATGAAGATACATTCAAACTCACAAAACGTGCTCAGCTCGGGCTGAAAATGCATTTAAAGCAATACAAACTCAAATTGAGTGTCACACCTAAACAAAAGGACTTATGCACACACTTCAACATGTATTTAGTTCAGGATGTCCTCCTGAAGCCTAAATGAGCAGTAATTTGACCACACAACTCATTCCTATGAAGATACATTTAACTCAAAAAACGTGCTCAGCTTGGGCAGAAAATGCATTTAAAGCAAAAAAAAAACTCAAATTGAGTGTCACGCCTAAACCAAAGGACTTATGCACACACTTGAACATGTATTTAGTTCAGGATGTCCTCCTGAAGCCGAAATAAGCATTAATTTGACCACACAACTCTTTCCTATGAAGATACATTCAAACTCAGAAAACGTGCTCAGCTCGTGTTGAAAATGCATTTAAAGCAATAAAAACTCAAATTGAGTGTCACGCCTAAACCATAGGACTTATGCACGCACTTCAACATGTACTGAGTTCAGATGTCCTCCTGAAGCCTAAATGAGCATGGTTTTGATCACACAACTCATTCCTATGAAGATACATTCAAACTCACAAAACGTGCTCAGCTCGGGCTGAAAATGCATTTAAAGCAATAAAAACTCAAATTGAGTGTCACGCCTAAACCAAAGGACTTATGCACACACTTCAACATGTATTTAGTTCAGGATGTCCTCCTGAAGCCTAAATGAGCAGTAATTTGACCACACAACTCATTCCTATGAAGATACATTCAAACTCACAAAACGTGCTCAGCTCGGCCTGAAAATGCATTTAAAGCAATAAAAACTCAAATTGACTGTCACGCCCAAACCAAAGGACTTATGCACACACTTCAACATGTATTTAGTTCAGGATGTCCTCCTGAAGCCTAAATGAGCAGTAATTTGACCACACAACTCATTCCTATGAAGATACATTCAAACTCACAAAACATGCTCAGCTCGGGCTGAAAATGCATTTAAAGCAATACAAACTCAAATTGAGTGTCACACCTAAACCAAAGGACTTATGCACACACTTCAACATGTATTTAGTTCAGGATGTCCTCCTGAAGCCTAAATGAGCAGTAATTTGACCACACAACTCATTCCTATGAAGATACATTTAACTCAAAAAACGTGCTCAGCTCGGGCTGAAAATGCATTTAAAGCAATAAAAACTCAAATTGAGTGTCACGCCTAAACCAAAGGACTTATGCACACACTTCAACATGTATTTAGTTCAGGATGTCCTCCTGAAGCCTAAATGAGCAGTAATTTGACCACACAACTCATTCCTATGAAGATACATTCAAACTCACAAAACGTGCTCAGCTTGGGCAGAAAATGTATTTAAAGCAAAAAAAACTCAAATTGAGTGTCACGCCTAAACCAAAGGACTTATGCACACACTTGAACATGTATTTAGTTCAGGATGTCCTCCTGAAGCCTAAATAAGCATTAATTTGACCACACAACTCATTGCTATGAAGATACATTCAAACTCAGAAAACGAGCTCAGCTCGGGCTGAAAATGCATTTAAAGCAATAAAAACTCAAATTGCGTGTCACACCTAAACCAAAGGACTTATGCACACACTTCAACATGTCTTTTGTTCAGGATGGCCTCCTGAAGCATAAATGAGCATTAATTTGACTACACAACTCATTCCAATGAAGATACATTCAAAGTCACAAAACGTGCTCAGCTCGGCCTGAAAATGCATTTAAAGCAATAAAAACTCAAATTGAGTGTCACGCCCAAAACAAAGGACGTTTGCACACACTTCAACATGTATTTAGTTCAGGATGTCCTCCTGAAGCCTAAATGAGCATTAATTTGACTACACAACTCATTCCTATAAAGATACATTCAAACTCAAAAAACGTGCTCAGCTCGGCAAAAAATGCATTTAAAGCAATAAAAACTCAAATTGAGTGTCACGCCTAAACCAAAGGACTGATGCACACACTTCAACATGTATTTTGTTCAGGATGGCCTCCTGAAGCTTAAATGAGCATTAATTTGACTACACAACTCATTTCTATGAAGATACATTCAAAGTCAGAAAGCGCGCTCAGGTCGGGCTGAAAATGCATTCAAAGCAATAAAAACTCAAATTTAGTGTCACACCTAAACCAAAGGACTTCTGCACACACTTCAACATGGATTTTGTTCAGGATGACCTCCTGAAGCCTAAATGAGCATTAATTTGACCATACAACTCATTCCTATGAAGATACATTCAAACTCACAAAACGTGCTCAGCTCGGCCTGAAAATGCATTTAAAGCAATGAAAACTCAAATTGACTGTCACGCCCAAACCAAAGGACGTATGCACACACTTCAACATGTACTGAGTTCAGGATGTCCTCCTGAAGCCTAAATGAGCATTGTTTTGATCACACAACTCATTCCTATGAAGATACATTCAAACTCACAAAACGTGCTCAGCTCGGGCTGAAAATGCATTTAAAGCAATAAAAACTCAAATTGACTGTCACGCCTAAACCAAAGGACTTATGCACACACTTCAACATGTATTTAGTTCAGGATGTCCTCCTGATGCCTAAATGAGCAGTAAATTGACCACACAACTCATTCCTATGAAGATACATTTAAACTCACAAAACGTGCTCAGCTCGGGCTGAAAATGCATTTAAAGCAATAAAAACTCAAATTGAGTGTCACGCCTAAACCAAAGGACTAATGCACACACTTCAACATGTATTTAGTTCAGGATGTCCTCCTGAAGCCTAAATGAGCAGTAATTTGACCACACAACTCATTCCTATGAAGATACATTTAACTCAAAAAACGTGCTCAGCTTGGGCAGAAAATGTATTTAAAGCAAAAAAAAATCAAATTGAGTGTCACGCCTAAACCAAAGGACTTATGCACACACTTGAACATGTATTTTGTTCAGGATGTCCTGCTGAAGCCTAAATAAGCATTAATTTGACCACACAACTCATTCCTATGAAGATACATTCAAAGTCAGAAAGCGCGCTCAGCTCGGGCTGAAAATGCATTCAAAGCAATAAAAACTCAAATTTAGTGTCACACCTAAACCAAAGGACTTCTGCACACACTTCAACATGTATTTTGTTCAGGATGACCTCCTGAAGCCTATATTCCTATGAAGATACATTCAAACTCACAAAACGTGCTCAGCTCGGGCTGAAAATGCATTTAAAGCAATAAAAACTCAAATTGAGTGTCACGCCTAAACCATAGGACTTATGCACACACTTCAACATGTACTGAGTTCAGGATGAAGCCTAAATGAGCATTGTTTTGATCACACAACTCATTCCTATGAAGATACATTCAAACTCACAAAACGTGCTCAGCTCGGGCTGAAAATGCATTTAAAGCAATAAAAACTCAAATTTAGTGTCACACCTAAACCAAAGGACTTATGCACACACTTCAACATGTATTTTGTTCAGGATGACCTCCTGAAGCCTATATTCCTATGAAGATACATTCAAACTCACAAAACGTGCTCAGCTCGGGCTGAAAATGCATTTAAAGCAATAAAAACTCAAATTGAGTGTCACGCCTAAACCAAAGGACTTATGCACACACTTCAACATGTATTTAGTTCAGGATGTCCTCCTGAAGCCTAAATGAGCATTAATTTGACTACACAACTCATTCCAATGAAGATACATTCAAAGTCACAAAACGTGCTCAGCTCGGCCTGAAAATGCATTTAAAGCAATAAAAACTCAAATTGAGTGTCGCGCCCAAACCAAAGGACTTATGCACACACTTGAACATGTATTTAGTTCAGGATGTCCTCCTGAAGCCTAAATAAGCATTAATTTGACCACACAACTCATTCCTATGAAGATACATTCAAACTCAGAAAACGAGCTCAGCTCGGGCTGAAAATGCATTTAAAGCAATAAAAACTCAAATTGAGTGTCACACCTAAACCAAAGGACTTATGCACACACTTCAACATGTCTTTTGTTCAGGATGGCCTCCTGAAGCATAAATGAGCATTAATTTGACTACACAACTCATTCCAATGAAGATACATTCAAAGTCACAAAACGTGCTCAGCTCGGCCTGAAAATGTATTTAAAGCAATAAAAACTCAAATTGAGTGTCGCGCCCAAACCAAAGGACTTATGCACACACTTCAACATGTATTTTGTTCAGGATGACATCCTGAAGCCTAAATGAGAATTAATTTGACCACACAACTCATTCCTATGAAGATACATTCAAACTCACAAAACGTGCTCAGCTCGGGCTTAAAATGCATTTAAAGCAATGAAAACTTAAATTGAGTGTCACGCCTAAACCAAAGGACTTATGCACACACTTCAACATGTATTTAGTTCAGGATGACCACCTGAAGCCTAAATGAGCATTAATTTGACCACACAACTCATTCCTATGAAGATACATTCAAACTCACAAAACGTGCTCAGCTCGGGCTGAAAATGCATTTAAAGCAATAAAAACTCAAATTGAGTGTCACGCCTAAACCAAAGGACTTATGCACACACTTCAACATGTATTTTGTTCAGGATGACCTCCTTGAAGCCTAAATGAGCATTAATTTGACCACACAACTCATTCCTATGAAGATACATTCAAACTCACAAAACGTGCTCAGCTCGGGCTGAAAATGCATTTAAAGCAATAAAAACTCAAATTGAGTGTCACGCCTAAACCAAAGGACTTATACACACACTTCAACATGTATTTTGTTCAGGATGACCTCCTGAAGCCCATATGAGCATTAATTTGACCACACAACTCATTCCTATGAAGATACATTCAAACACACAAAACGTGCTCAGCTCGGGCTGAAAATGCATTTAAAGCAATAAAAACTCAAATTGAGTGTCACGCCTAAACCAAAGGACTTATGCACACACTTCAACATGTATTTTGTTCAGGATGACCGACTGACGCCTAAAAGAGCATTAATTTGACCACACAACTCATTCCTATGAAGATACATTCAAACTCACAAAACGTGCTCAGCTCGGGCTGAAAATGCATTTAAAGCAATAAAAACTCAAATTGAGTGTCACGCCTAAACCAAAGGACTTATGCACACACTTCAACATGTATTTTGTTCAGGATGACCACCTGAAGCCTAAATGAGCATTAATTTGACCACACAACTCATTCCTATGAAGATACATTCAAACACACAAAACGTGCTCAGCTCGGCTTGAAAATGCATTTAAAGCAATAAAAACTCAAATTGAGTGTCACACCTAAACCAAAGGACTTATGCACACACTTCAACATGTATTTAGTTCAGGATGACCACCTGAAGCCTAAATGAGCATTAATTTGACTACACAACTCATTCCTATGAAGATACATTCAAACTCACAAAACGTGCTCAGCTCGGGCTTAAAATGCATTTAAAGCAATAAAAACTCAAATTGAGTGTCACGCCTAAACCAAAGGACTTATGCACACACTTCAACATGTATTTTGTTCAGGATGACCACCTGACGCCTAAATAAGCATTAATTTGACCACACAACTCATTCCTATGAAGATACATTCAAACTCACAAAACGTGCTCAGCTCGGGCTGAAAATGCATTTAAAGCAATAAAAACTCAAATTGAGTGTCACGCCTAAACCAAAGGACTTATACACACACTTCAACATGTATTTTGTTCAGGATGACCTCCTGAAGCCTAAATGAGCAATAATTTGACCACACAACTCATTCCTATGAAGATACATTCAAAGTCAGAAAGCGCGCTCAGCTCGGGCTGAAAAAGCATTTAAAGCAATAAAAACTCAAATTGAGTGTCACGCCTAAAACAAAGGACGTATGCACACACTTCAACATGTATTTAGTTCAGGATGACCACCTGAAGCCTAAATGAGCATTAATTTGACCACACAACTCATTCCTATGAAGATACATTCAAACTCACAAAACGTGCTCAGCTCGGGCTGAAAATGCATTTAAAGCAATAAAAACTCAAATTGAGTGTCACACCTAAACCAAAGGACTTATGCACACACTTCAACATGTATTTAGTTCAGGATGACCACCTGAAGCCTAAATGAGCATTAATTTGACCACACAACTCATTCCTATGAAGATACATTCAAACTCACAAAACGTGCTCAGCTCGGGCTGAAAATGCATTTAAAGCAATAAAAACTCAAATTGAGTGTCACACCTAAACCAAAGGACTTATGCACACACTTCAACATGTATTTTGTTCAGGATGACCTCCTGAAACCCATATGAGCATTAATTTGACCACACAACTCATTCCTATGAAGATACATTCAAACTCACAAAACGTGCTCAGCTCGGGCTGAAAATGCATTTAAAGCAATAAAAACTCAAATTGAGTGTCACGCCTAAACCAAAGGACTTATGCACACACTTCAACATGTATTTTGTTCAGGATGACCACCTGAAGCCTAAATGAGCATTAATTTGACCACACAACTCATTCCTATGAAGATACATTCAAACTCACAAAATGTGCTCAGCTCGGGCTGAAAATGCATTTAAAGCAATGAAAACTCAAATTGACTGTCACGCCCAAACCAAAGGACTTATGCACACACTTCAACATGTACTGAGTTCAGGATGTCCTCCTGAAGCCTAAATGAGCATTGTTTTGATCACACAACTCATTCCTATGAAGATACATTCAAACTCACAAAACGTGCTCAGCTCGGGCTGAAAATGCATTTAAAGCAATAAAAACTCAAATTGACTGTCACGCCTAAACCAAAGGACTTATGCACACACTTCAACATGTATTTAGTTCAGGATGTCCTCCTGAAGCCTAAATGAGCAGTAATTTGACCACACAACTCATTCCTATGAAGATACATTCAAACTCACAAAACGTGCTCAGCTCGGGCTGAAAATGCATTTAAAGCAATAAAAACTCAAATTGAGTGTCACGCCTAAACCAAAGGACTAATGCACACACTTCAACATGTATTTAGTTCAGGATGTCCTCCTGAAGCCTAAATGAGCAGTAATTTGACCACACAACTCATTCCTATGAAGATACATTTAACTCAAAAAACGTGCTCAGCTTGGGCAGAAAATGTATTTAAAGCAAAAAAAAATCAAATTGAGTGTCACGCCTAAACCAAAGGACTTATGGACACACTTGAACATGTATTTTGTTCAGGATGTCCTGCTGAAGCCTAAATAAGCATTAATTTGACCACACAACTCATTCCTATGAAGATACATTCAAAGTCAGAAAGCGCGCTCAGCTCGGGCTGAAAATGCATTCAAAGCAATAAAAACTCAAATTTAGTGTCACACCTAAACCAAAGGACTTCTGCACACACTTCAACATGTATTTTGTTCAGGATGACCTCCTGAAGCCTATATTCCTATGAAGATACATTCAAACTCACAAAACGTGCTCAGCTCGGGCTGAAAATGCATTTAAAGCAATAAAAACTCAAATTGAGTGTCACGCCTAAACCATAGGACTTATGCACACACTTCAACATGTACTGAGTTCAGGATGTCCTCCTGAAGCCTAAATGAGCATTGTTTTGATCACACAACTCATTCCTATGAAGATACATTCAAAGTCAGAAAGCGCGCTCAGCTCGGGCTGAAAATGCATTCAAAGCAATAAAAACTCAAATTTAGTGTCACACCTAAACCAAAGGACTTCTGCACACACTTCAACATGTATTTTGTTCAGGATGACCTCCTGAAGCCTATATTCCTATGAAGATACATTCAAACTCACAAAACGTGCTCAGCTCGGGCTGAAAATGCATTTAAAGCAATAAAAACTCAAATTTAGTGTCACACCTAAACCAAAGGACTTATGCACACACTTCAACATGTATTTTGTTCAGGATGACCTCCTGAAGCCTATATTCCTATGAAGATACATTCAAACTCACAAAACGTGCTCAGCTCGGGCTGAAAATGCATTTAAAGCAATAAAAACTCAAATTGAGTGTCACGCCTAAACCAAAGGACTTATGCACACACTTCAACATGTATTTAGTTCAGGATGTCCTCCTGAAGCCTAAATGAGCATTAATTTGACTACACAACTCATTCCAATGAAGATACATTCAAAGTCACAAAACGTGCTCAGCTCGGCCTGAAAATGCATTTAAAGCAATAAAAACTCAAATTGAGTGTCGCGCCCAAACCAAAGGACTTATGCACACACTTGAACATGTATTTAGTTCAGGATGTCCTCCTGAAGCCTAAATAAGCATTAATTTGACCACACAACTCATTCCTATGAAGATACATTCAATCTCAGAAAACGAGCTCAGCTCGGGCTGAAAATGCATTTAAAGCAATAAAAACTCAAATTGAGTGTCACACCTAAACCAAAGGACTTATGCACACACTTCAACATGTCTTTTGTTCAGGATGGCCTCCTGAAGCATAAATGAGCATTAATTTGACTACACAACTCATTCCAATGAAGATACATTCAAAGTCACAAAACGTGCTCAGCTCGGCCTGAAAATGTATTTAAAGCAATAAAAACTCAAATTGAGTGTCACGCCCAAACCAAAGGACTTATGCACACACTTCAACATGTATTTTGTTCAGGATGACATCCTGAAGCCTAAATGAGAATTAATTTGACCACACAACTCATTCCTATGAAGATACATTCAAACTCACAAAACGTGCTCAGCTCGGGCTTAAAATGCATTTAAAGCAATGAAAACTTAAATTGAGTGTCACGCCTAAACCAAAGGACTTATGCACACACTTCAACATGTATTTAGTTCAGGATGACCGACTGACGCCTAAAAGAGCATTAATTTGACCACACAACTCATTCCTATGAAGATACATTCAAACTCACAAAACGTGCTCAGCTCGGGCTGAAAATGCATTTAAAGCAATAAAAACTCAAATTGAGTGTCACGCCTAAACCAAAGGACTTATGCACACACTTGAACATGTATTTTGTTCAGGATGACCTCCTGAAGCCTAAATGAGCAATAATTTGACCACACAACTCATTCCTATGAAGATACATTCAAAGTCAGAAAGCGCGCTCAGCTCGGGCTGAAAATGCATTTAAAGCAATAAAAACTCAAATTGAGTGTCACGCCTAAACCAAAGGACTTATGCACACACTTCAACATGTATTTTGTTCAGGATGACCACCTGACGCCTAAATAAGCATTAATTTGACCACACAACTCATTCCTATGAAGATACATTCAAACTCACAAAACGTGCTCAGCTCGGGCTGAAAATGCATTTAAAGCAATAAAAACTCAAATTGAGTGTCACGCCTAAACCAAAGGACTTATACACACACTTCAACATGTATTTTGTTCAGGATGACCTCCTGAAGCCTAAATGAGCAATAATTTGACCACACAACTCATTCCTATGAAGATACATTCAAAGTCAGAAAGCGCGCTCAGCTCGGGCTGAAAAAGCATTTAAAGCAATAAAAACTCAAATTGAGTGTCACGCCTAAAACAAAGGACGTATGCACACACTTCAACATGTATTTAGTTCAGGATGACCACCTGAAGCCTAAATGAGCATTAATTTGACCACACAACTCATTCCTATGAAGATACATTCAAACTCACAAAACGTGCTCAGCTCGGGCTGAAAATGCATTTAAAGCAATAAAAACTCAAATTGAGTGTCACACCTAAACCAAAGGACTTATGCACACACTTCAACATGTATTTTGTTCAGGATGACCTCCTGAAACCCATATGAGCATTAATTTGACCACACAACTCATTCCTATGAAGATACATTCAAACTCACAAAACGTGCTCAGCTCGGGCTGAAAATGCATTTAAAGCAATAAAAACTCAAATTGAGTGTCACGCCTAAACCAAAGAACTAATGCACACACTTCAACATGTATTTAGTTCAGGATGTCCTCCTGAAGCCTAAATGAGCAGTAATTTGACCACACAACTCATTCCTATGAAGATACATTTAACTCAAAAAACGTGCTCAGCTTGGGCAGAAAATGTATTTAAAGCAAAAAAAAATCAAATTGAGTGTCACGCCTAAACCAAAGGACTTATGCACACACTTGAACATGTATTTTGTTCAGGATGTCCTGCTGAAGCCTAAATAAGCATTAATTTGACCACACAACTCATTCCTATGAAGATACATTCAAAGTCAGAAAGCGCGCTCAGCTCGGGCTGAAAATGCATTCAAAGCAATAAAAACTCAAATTTAGTGTCACACCTAAACCAAAGGACTTCTGCACACACTTCAACATGTATTTTGTTCAGGATGACCTCCTGAAGCCTATATTCCTATGAAGATACATTCAAACTCACAAAACGTGCTCAGCTCGGGCTGAAAATGCATTTAAAGCAATAAAAACTCAAATTGAGTGTCACGCCTAAACCATAGGACTTATGCACACACTTCAACATGTACTGAGTTCAGGATGTCCTCCTGAAGCCTAAATGAGCATTGTTTTGATCACACAACTCATTCCTATGAAGATACATTCAAAGTCAGAAAGCGCGCTCAGCTCGGGCTGAAAATGCATTCAAAGCAATAAAAACTCAAATTTAGTGTCACACCTAAACCAAAGGACTTCTGCACACACTTCAACATGTATTTTGTTCAGGATGACCTCCTGAAGCCTATATTCCTATGAAGATACATTCAAACTTACAAAACGTGCTCAGCTCGGGCTGAAAATGCATTTAAAGCAATAAAAACTCAAATTTAGTGTCACACCTAAACCAAAGGACTTATGCACACACTTCAACATGTATTTTGTTCAGGATGACCTCCTGAAGCCTATATTCCTATGAAGATACATTCAAACTCACAAAACGTGCTCAGCTCGGGCTGAAAATGCATTTAAAGCAATAAAAACTCAAATTGAGTGTCACGCCTAAACCAAAGGACTTATGCACACACTTGAACATGTATTTAGTTCAGGATGTCCTCCTGAAGCCTAAATAAGCATTAATTTGACCACACAACTCATTCCTATGAAGATACATTCAATCTCAGAAAACGAGCTCAGCTCGGGCTGAAAATGCATTTAAAGCAATAAAAACTCAAATTGAGTGTCACACCTAAACCAAAGGACTTATGCACACACTTCAACATGTCTTTTGTTCAGGATGGCCTCCTGAAGCATAAATGAGCATTAATTTGACTACACAACTCATTCCAATGAAGATACATTCAAAGTCACAAAATGTGCTCAGCTCGGCCTGAAAATGTATTTAAAGCAATAAAAACTCAAATTGAGTGTCACGCCCAAACCAAAGGACTTATGCACACACTTCAACATGTATTTTGTTCAGGATGACATCCTGAAGCCTAAATGAGAATTAATTTGACCACACAACTCATTCCTATGAAGATACATTCAAACTCACAAAACGTGCTCAGCTCGGGCTTAAAATGCATTTAAAGCAATGAAAACTTAAATTGAGTGTCACGCCTAAACCAAAGGACTTATGCACACACTTCAACATGTATTTAGTTCAGGATGACCGACTGACGCCTAAAAGAACATTAATTTGACCACACAACTCATTCCTATGAAGATACATTCAAACTCACAAAACGTGCTCAGCTCGGGCTGAAAATGCATTTAAAGCAATAAAAACTCAAATTGAGTGTCACACCTAAACCAAAGGACTTATGCACACACTTCAACATGTATTTAGTTCAGGATGACCACCTGAAGCCTAAATGAGCATTAATTTGACCACACAACTCATTCCTATGAAGATACATTCAAACTCACAAAACGTGCTCAGCTCGGGCTGAAAATGCATTTAAAGCAATAAAAACTCAAATTGAGTGTCACACCTAAACCAAAGGACTTATGCACACACTTCAACATGTATTTTGTTCAGGATGACCTCCTGAAACCCATATGAGCATTAATTTGACCACACAACTCATTCCTATGAAGATACATTCAAACTCACAAAACGTGCTCAGCTCGGGCTGAAAATGCATTTAAAGCAATAAAAACTCAAATTGAGTGTCACGCCTAAACCAAAGGACTTATGCACACACTTCAACATGTATTTTGTTCAGGATGACCACCTGAAGCCTAAATGAGCATTAATTTGACCACACAACTCATTCCTATGAAGATACATTCAAACTCACAAAATGTGCTCAGCTCGGGCTGAAAATGCATTTAAAGCAATGAAAACTCAAATTGACTGTCACGCCCAAACCAAAGGACTTATGCACACACTTCAACATGTACTGAGTTCAGGATGTCCTCCTGAAGCCTAAATGAGCATTGTTTTGATCACACAACTCATTCCTATGAAGATACATTCAAACTCACAAAACGTGCTCAGCTCGGGCTGAAAATGCATTTAAAGCAATAAAAACTCAAATTGACTGTCACGCCTAAACCAAAGGACTTATGCACACACTTCAACATGTATTTAGTTCAGGATGTCCTCCTGAAGCCTAAATGAGCAGTAATTTGACCACACAACTCATTCCTATGAAGATACATTCAAACTCACAAAACGTGCTCAGCTCGGGCTGAAAATGCATTTAAAGCAATAAAAACTCAAATTGAGTGTCACGCCTAAACCAAAGGACTAATGCACACACTTCAACATGTATTTAGTTCAGGATGTCCTCCTGAAGCCTAAATGAGCAGTAATTTGACCACACAACTCATTCCTATGAAGATACATTTAACTCAAAAAACGTGCTCAGCTTGGGCAGAAAATGTATTTAAAGCAAAAAAAAATCAAATTGAGTGTCACGCCTAAACCAAAGGACTTATGGACACACTTGAACATGTATTTTGTTCAGGATGTCCTGCTGAAGCCTAAATAAGCATTAATTTGACCACACAACTCATTCCTATGAAGATACATTCAAAGTCAGAAAGCGCGCTCAGCTCGGGCTGAAAATGCATTCAAAGCAATAAAAACTCAAATTTAGTGTCACACCTAAACCAAAGGACTTCTGCACACACTTCAACATGTATTTTGTTCAGGATGACCTCCTGAAGCCTATATTCCTATGAAGATACATTCAAACTCACAAAACGTGCTCAGCTCGGGCTGAAAATGCATTTAAAGCAATAAAAACTCAAATTGAGTGTCACGCCTAAACCATAGGACTTATGCACACACTTCAACATGTACTGAGTTCAGGATGTCCTCCTGAAGCCTAAATGAGCATTGTTTTGATCACACAACTCATTCCTATGAAGATACATTCAAAGTCAGAAAGCGCGCTCAGCTCGGGCTGAAAATGCATTCAAAGCAATAAAAACTCAAATTTAGTGTCACACCTAAACCAAAGGACTTCTGCACACACTTCAACATGTATTTTGTTCAGGATGACCTCCTGAAGCCTATATTCCTATGAAGATACATTCAAACTCACAAAACGTGCTCAGCTCGGGCTGAAAATGCATTTAAAGCAATAAAAACTCAAATTTAGTGTCACACCTAAACCAAAGGACTTATGCACACACTTCAACATGTATTTTGTTCAGGATGACCTCCTGAAGCCTATATTCCTATGAAGATACATTCAAACTCACAAAACGTGCTCAGCTCGGGCTGAAAATGCATTTAAAGCAATAAAAACTCAAATTGAGTGTCACGCCTAAACCAAAGGACTTATGCACACACTTCAACATGTATTTAGTTCAGGATGTCCTCCTGAAGCCTAAATGAGCATTAATTTGACTACACAACTCATTCCAATGAAGATACATTCAAAGTCACAAAACGTGCTCAGCTCGGCCTGAAAATGCATTTAAAGCAATAAAAACTCAAATTGAGTGTCGCGCCCAAACCAAAGGACTTATGCACACACTTGAACATGTATTTAGTTCAGGATGTCCTCCTGAAGCCTAAATAAGCATTAATTTGACCACACAACTCATTCCTATGAAGATACATTCAATCTCAGAAAACGAGCTCAGCTCGGGCTGAAAATGCATTTAAAGCAATAAAAACTCAAATTGAGTGTCACACCTAAACCAAAGGACTTATGCACACACTTCAACATGTCTTTTGTTCAGGATGGCCTCCTGAAGCATAAATGAGCATTAATTTGACTACACAACTCATTCCAATGAAGATACATTCAAAGTCACAAAACGTGCTCAGCTCGGCCTGAAAATGTATTTAAAGCAATAAAAACTCAAATTGAGTGTCACGCCCAAACCAAAGGACTTATGCACACACTTCAACATGTATTTTGTTCAGGATGACATCCTGAAGCCTAAATGAGAATTAATTTGACCACACAACTCATTCCTATGAAGATACATTCAAACTCACAAAACGTGCTCAGCTCGGGCTTAAAATGCATTTAAAGCAATGAAAACTTAAATTGAGTGTCACGCCTAAACCAAAGGACTTATGCACACACTTCAACATGTATTTAGTTCAGGATGACCGACTGACGCCTAAAAGAGCATTAATTTGACCACACAACTCATTCCTATGAAGATACATTCAAACTCACAAAACGTGCTCAGCTCGGGCTGAAAATGCATTTAAAGCAATAAAAACTCAAATTGAGTGTCACGCCTAAACCAAAGGACTTATGCACACACTTGAACATGTATTTTGTTCAGGATGACCTCCTGAAGCCTAAATGAGCAATAATTTGACCACACAACTCATTCCTATGAAGATACATTCAAAGTCAGAAAGCGCGCTCAGCTCGGGCTGAAAATGCATTTAAAGCAATAAAAACTCAAATTGAGTGTCACGCCTAAACCAAAGGACTTATGCACACACTTCAACATGTATTTAGTTCAGGATGACCACCTGAAGCCTAAATGAGCATTAATTTGACTACACAACTCATTCCTATGAAGATACATTCAAACTCACAAAACGTGCTCAGCTCGGGCTTAAAATGCATTTAAAGCAATAAAAACTCAAATTGAGTGTCACGCCTAAACCAAAGGACTTATGCACACACTTCAACATGTATTTTGTTCAGGATGACCACCTGACGCCTAAATAAGCATTAATTTGACCACACAACTCATTCCTATGAAGATACATTCAAACTCACAAAACGTGCTCAGCTCGGGCTGAAAATGCATTTAAAGCAATAAAAACTCAAATTGAGTGTCACGCCTAAACCAAAGGACTTATACACACACTTCAACATGTATTTTGTTCAGGATGACCTCCTGAAGCCTAAATGAGCAATAATTTGACCACACAACTCATTCCTATGAAGATACATTCAAAGTCAGAAAGCGCGCTCAGCTCGGGCTGAAAAAGCATTTAAAGCAATAAAAACTCAAATTGAGTGTCACGCCTAAAACAAAGGACGTATGCACACACTTCAACATGTATTTAGTTCAGGATGACCACCTGAAGCCTAAATGAGCATTAATTTGACCACACAACTCATTCCTATGAAGATACATTCAAACTCACAAAACGTGCTCAGCTCGGGCTGAAAATGCATTTAAAGCAATAAAAACTCAAATTGAGTGTCACACCTAAACCAAAGCACTTATGCACACACTTCAACATGTATTTTGTTCAGGATGACCTCCTGAAACCCATATGAGCATTAATTTGACCACACAACTCATTCCTATGAAGATACATTCAAACTCACAAAACGTGCTCAGCTCGGGCTGAAAATGCATTTAAAGCAATAAAAACTCAAATTGAGTGTCACGCCTAAACCAAAGAACTAATGCACACACTTCAACATGTATTTAGTTCAGGATGTCCTCCTGAAGCCTAAATGAGCAGTAATTTGACCACACAACTCATTCCTATGAAGATACATTTAACTCAAAAAACGTGCTCAGCTTGGGCAGAAAATGTATTTAAAGCAAAAAAAAATCAAATTGAGTGTCACGCCTAAACCAAAGGACTTATGCACACACTTGAACATGTATTTTGTTCAGGATGTCCTGCTGAAGCCTAAATAAGCATTAATTTGACCACACAACTCATTCCTATGAAGATACATTCAAAGTCAGAAAGCGCGCTCAGCTCGGGCTGAAAATGCATTCAAAGCAATAAAAACTCAAATTTAGTGTCACACCTAAACCAAAGGACTTCTGCACACACTTCAACATGTATTTTGTTCAGGATGACCTCCTGAAGCCTATATTCCTATGAAGATACATTCAAACTCACAAAACGTGCTCAGCTCGGGCTGAAAATGCATTTAAAGCAATAAAAACTCAAATTGAGTGTCACGCCTAAACCATAGGACTTATGCACACACTTCAACATGTACTGAGTTCAGGATGTCCTCCTGAAGCCTAAATGAGCATTGTTTTGATCACACAACTCATTCCTATGAAGATACATTCAAAGTCAGAAAGCGCGCTCAGCTCGGGCTGAAAATGCATTCAAAGCAATAAAAACTCAAATTTAGTGTCACACCTAAACCAAAGGACTTCTGCACACACTTCAACATGTATTTTGTTCAGGATGACCTCCTGAAGCCTATATTCCTATGAAGATACATTCAAACTCACAAAACGTGCTCAGCTCGGGCTGAAAATGCATTTAAAGCAATAAAAACTCAAATTTAGTGTCACACCTAAACCAAAGGACTTATGCACACACTTCAACATGTATTTTGTTCAGGATGACCTCCTGAAGCCTATATTCCTATGAAGATACATTCAAACTCACAAAACGTGCTCAGCTCGGGCTGAAAATGCATTTAAAGCAATAAAAACTCAAATTGAGTGTCACGCCTAAACCAAAGGACTTATGCACACACTTGAACATGTATTTAGTTCAGGATGTCCTCCTGAAGCCTAAATAAGCATTAATTTGACCACACAACTCATTCCTATGAAGATACATTCAATCTCAGAAAACGAGCTCAGCTCGGGCTGAAAATGCATTTAAAGCAATAAAAACTCAAATTGAGTGTCACACCTAAACCAAAGGACTTATGCACACACTTCAACATGTCTTTTGTTCAGGATGGCCTCCTGAAGCATAAATGAGCATTAATTTGACTACACAACTCATTTCAATGAAGATACATTCAAAGTCACAAAATGTGCTCAGCTCGGCCTGAAAATGTATTTAAAGCAATAAAAACTCAAATTGAGTGTCACGCCCAAACCAAAGGACTTATGCACACACTTCAACATGTATTTTGTTCAGGATGACATCCTGAAGCCTAAATGAGAATTAATTTGACCACACAACTCATTCCTATGAAGATACATTCAAACTCACAAAACGTGCTCAGCTCGGGCTTAAAATGCATTTAAAGCAATGAAAACTTAAATTGAGTGTCACGCCTAAACCAAAGGACTTATGCACACACTTCAACATGTATTTAGTTCAGGATGACCGACTGACGCCTAAAAGAGCATTAATTTGACCACACAACTCATTCCTATGAAGATACATTCAAACTCACAAAACGTGCTCAGCTCGGGCTGAAAATGCATTTAAAGCAATAAAAACTCAAATTGAGTGTCACGCCTAAACCAAAGGACTTATGCACACACTTGAACATGTATTTTGTTCAGGATGACCTCCTGAAGCCTAAATGAGCAATAATTTGACCACACAACTCATTCCTATGAAGATACATTCAAAGTCAGAAAGCGCGCTCAGCTCGGGCTGAAAATGCATTTAAAGCAATAAAAACTCAAATTGAGTGTCACGCCTAAACCAAAGGACTTATGCACACACTTCAACATGTATTTAGTTCAGGATGACCACCTGAAGCCTAAATGAGCATTAATTTGACTACACAACTCATTCCTATGAAGATACATTCAAACTCACAAAACGTGCTCAGCTCGGGCTTAAAATGCATTTAAAGCAATAAAAACTCAAATTGAGTGTCACGCCTAAACCAAAGGACTTATGCACACACTTCAACATGTATTTTGTTCAGGATGACCACCTGACGCCTAAATAAGCATTAATTTGACCACACAACTCATTCCTATGAAGATACATTCAAACTCACAAAACGTGCTCAGCTCGGGCTGAAAATGCATTTAAAGCAATAAAAACTCAAATTGAGTGTCACGCCTAAACCAAAGGACTTATACACACACTTCAACATGTATTTTGTTCAGGATGACCTCCTGAAGCCTAAATGAGCAATAATTTGACCACACAACTCATTCCTATGAAGATACATTCAAAGTCAGAAAGCGCGCTCAGCTCGGGCTGAAAAAGCATTTAAAGCAATAAAAACTCAAATTGAGTGTCACGCCTAAAACAAAGGACGTATGCACACACTTCAACATGTATTTAGTTCAGGATGACCACCTGAAGCCTAAATGAGCATTAATTTGACCACACAACTCATTCCTATGAAGATACATTCAAACTCACAAAACGTGCTCAGCTCGGGCTGAAAATGCATTTAAAGCAATAAAAACTCAAATTGAGTGTCACACCTAAACCAAAGGACTTATGCACACACTTGAACATGTATTTTGTTCAGGATGACCTCCTGAAACCCATATGAGCATTAATTTGACCACACAACTCATTCCTATGAAGATACATTCAAACTCACAAAACGTGCTCAGCTCGGGCTGAAAATGCATTTAAAGCAATAAAAACTCAAATTGAGTGTCACGCCTAAACCAAAGGACTTATGCACACACTTCAACATGTATTTTGTTCAGGATGACCACCTGAAGCCTAAATGAGCATTAATTTGACCACACAACTCATTCCTATGAAGATACATTCAAACTCACAAAATGTGCTCAGCTCGGGCTGAGAATGCATTTAAAGCAATAAAAACTCAAATTGAGTGTCACGCCTAAACCAAAGGACTTATGCACACACTTCAACATGTATTTTGTTCAGGATGACCTCTGAAGCCTAAATGAGCATTAATTTGACCACACAACTCATTCCTATGAAGATACATTCAAACTCACAAAACGTGCTCAGCTCGGGCTGAAAATGCATTTAAAGCAATAAAAACTCAAATTGAGTGTCACACCTAAACCAAAGGACTTATGCACACACTTCAACATGTATTTTGTTCAGGATGACCTCCTGAAGCCCATATGAGCATTAATATGACCACACAACTCATTCCTATGAAGATACATTCAAACTCACAAAACGTGCTCAGCTCGGGCTGAAAATGCATTGAAAGCAATAAAAACTCAAATTGAGTGTCACGCCTAAACCAAAGGACTTATGCACACACTTCAACATGTCTTTTGTTCAGGATGGCCTCCTGAAGCATAAATGAGCATTAATTTGACTACACAACTCATTCCAATGAAGATACATTCAAAGTCACAAAACGTGCTCAGCTCGGGCTGAAAATGCATTTAAAGCAATAAAAACTCAAATTGAGTGTCGCGCCCAAACCAAAGGACTTATGCACACACTTCAACATGTATTTTGTTCAGGATGACATCCTGAAGCCTAAATGAGCATTAATTTGACCACACAACTCATTCCTATGAAGATACATTCAAACTCACAAAATGTGCTCAGCTTGGGCTCAAAATGCATTTAAAGCAATGAAAACTTAAATTGAGTGTCACGCCTAAACCAAAGGACTTATGCACACACTTCAACATGTATTTAGTTCAGGATGACCACCTGAAGCCTAAATGAGCATTAATTTGACCACACAACTCATTCCTATGAAGATACATTCAAAGTCAGAAAGCGCGCTCAGCTCGGGCTGAAAATGCATTTAAAGCAATAAAAACTCAAATTGAGTGTCAGACCTAAACCAAAGGACTTATGCACACACTTCAACATGTATTTTGTTCGGGATGACCACCTGAAGCCTAAATGAGCATTAATTTGACCACACAACTCATTCCTATGAAGATACATTCAAACTCACAAAACGTGCTCAGCTCGGGCTGAAAATGCATTTAAAGCAATAAAAACTCAAATTGAGTGTCACGCCTAAACCAAAGGACTTATGCACACACTTCAACATGTCTTTTGTTCAGGATGGCCTCCTGAAGCATAAATGAGCATTAATTTGACTACACAACTCATTCCAATGAAGATACATTCAAAGTCACAAAACGTGCTCAGCTCGGCCTGAAAATGCATTTAAAGCAATAAAAACTCAAATTGAGTGTCGCGCCCAAACCAAAGGACTTATGCACACACTTCAACATGTATTTAGTTCAGGATGACCACCTGAAGCCTAAATGAGCATTAATTTGACCACACAACTCATTCCTATGAAGATAAATTCAAACTCACAAAACGTGCTCAGCTCGGGCTAAAAATGCATTTAAAGCAATAAAAACTCAAATTGAGTGTCACGCCTAAACCAAAGGACTTATGCACACACTTCAACATGTCTTTTGTTCAGGATGGCCTCCTGAAGCATAAATGAGCATTAATTTGACCACACAACTCATTCCTATGAAGATACATTCAAACTCACAAAATGTGCTCAGCTTGGGCTCAAAATGCATTTAAAGCAATGAAAACTTAAATTGAGTGTCACGCCTAAACCAAAGGACTTATGCACACACTTCAACATGTATTTAGTTCAGGATGACCACCTGAAGCCTAAATGAGCATTAATTTGACCACACAACTCATTCCTATGAAGATAAATTCAAACTCACAAAACGTGCTCAGCTCGGGCTAAAAATGCATTTAAAGCAATAAAAACTCAAATTGAGTGTCACGCCTAAACCAAAGGATTATGCACACACTTCAACATGTATTTTGTTCAGGATGACCTCCTGAAGCCTATATGAGCATTAATTTGACCACACAACTCATTCCTATGAAGATACATTCAAACTCACAAAACGTGCTCAGCTCGGGCTGAAAATGCATTTAAAGCAATAAAAACTCAAATTGAGTGTCACGCCTAAACCAAAGGACTTATGCACACACTTCAACATGTATTTTGTTCAGGATGACCTCCTGAAGCCCATATGAGCATTAATTTGACTACACAACTCATTCCTATGAAGATACATTCAAACTCACAAAACGTGCTCAGCTCGGGCTGAAAATGCATTTAAAGCGATAAAAACTCAAATTGAGTGTCACACCTAAACCAAAGGATTATGCACACACTTCAACGTGTGTTTTGTTCAGGATGACCACCTGAAGCCTAAATGAGAGATAATTTGACCACACAACTCATTCCTATGAAGATACATTCAAAGTCAGAAAGCGCGCTCAGCTCGGGCTGAAAATGCATTTAAAGCAATAAAAACTCAAATTGAGTGTCACACCTAAACCAAAGGACTTATGCACACACTTCAACATGTATTTTGTTCGGGATGACCACCTGAAGCCTAAATGAGCATTAATTTGACCACACAACTCATTCCTATGAAGATACATTCAAACTCACAAAACGTGCTCAGCTCGGGCTGAAAATGCATTTAAAGCGATAAAAACTCAAATTGAGTGTCACACCTAAACCAAAGGATTATGCACACATTTCAACATGTATTTTGTTCAGGATGACCTCCTGAAGCCTATATGAGCATTAATTTGACCACACAACTCATTCCTATGAAGATACATTCAAACTCACAAAACGTGCTCAGCTCGGGCTGAAAATGCATTTAAAGCAATAAAAACTCAAATTGAGTGTCACGCCTAAACCAAAGGACTTATGCACACACTTCAACATGTATTTTGTTCAGGATGACCTCCTGAAGCCCATATGAGCATTAATTTGACTACACAACTCATTCCTATGAAGATACATTCAAACTCACAAAACGTGCTCAGCTCGGGCTGAAAATGCATTTAAAGCAATAAAAACTCAAATTGAGTGTCACGCCTAAACCAAAGGACTTATGCACACACTTCAACGTGTGTTTTGTTCAGGATGACCACCTGAAGCCTAAATGAGCATTACTTTGACCACACAACTCATTCCTATGAAGATACATTCAAACTCACAAAACGTGCTCAGCTCGGGCTGAGAATGCATTTAAAGCAATAAAAACTCAAATTGAGTGTCACGCCTAAACCAAAGGACTTATGCACACACTTCAACATGTATTTTGTTCGGGATGACCACCTGAAGCCTAAATGAGCATTAATTTGACCACACAACTCATTCCTATGAAGATACATTCAAACTCACAAAACGTGCTCAGCTCGGGCTGAAAATGCATTTAAAGCAATAAAAACTCAAATTGAGTGTCACGCCTAAACCAAAGGACTTATGCACACACTTCAACATGTATTTTGTTCAGGATGACCTCCTGAAGCCTAAATAAGCATTAATTTCACCACACAACTCATTCCTATGAAGATACATTCAAACACACAAAACGTGCTCAGCTCGGCCTGAAAATGCATTTAAAGCAATAAAAACTCAAATTGAGTGTCGCGCCCAAACCAAAGGACTTATGCACACACTTGAACATGTATTTAGTTCAGGATGTCCTCCTGAAGCCTAAATAAGCATTAATTTGACCACACAACTCATTCCTATGAAGATACATTCAATCTCAGAAAACGAGCTCAGCTCGGGCTGAAAATGCATTTAAAGCAATAAAAACTCAAATTGAGTGTCACACCTAAACCAAAGGACTTATGCACACACTTCAACATGTCTTTTGTTCAGGATGGCCTCCTGAAGCATAAATGAGCATTAATTTGACTACACAACTCATTCCAATGAAGATACATTCAAAGTCACAAAACGTGCTCAGCTCGGCCTGAAAATGTATTTAAAGCAATAAAAACTCAAATTGAGTGTCACGCCCAAACCAAAGGACTTATGCACACACTTCAACATGTATTTTGTTCAGGATGACATCCTGAAGCCTAAATGAGAATTAATTTGACCACACAACTCATTCCTATGAAGATACATTCAAACTCACAAAACGTGCTCAGCTCGGGCTTAAAATGCATTTAAAGCAATGAAAACTTAAATTGAGTGTCACGCCTAAACCAAAGGACTTATGCACACACTTCAACATGTATTTAGTTCAGGATGACCGACTGACGCCTAAAAGAGCATTAATTTGACCACACAACTCATTCCTATGAAGATACATTCAAACTCACAAAACGTGCTCAGCTCGGGCTGAAAATGCATTTAAAGCAATAAAAACTCAAATTGAGTGTCACGCCTAAACCAAAGGACTTATGCACACACTTGAACATGTATTTTGTTCAGGATGACCTCCTGAAGCCTAAATGAGCAATAATTTGACCACACAACTCATTCCTATGAAGATACATTCAAAGTCAGAAAGCGCGCTCAGCTCGGGCTGAAAATGCATTTAAAGCAATAAAAACTCAAATTGAGTGTCACGCCTAAACCAAAGGACTTATGCACACACTTCAACATGTATTTAGTTCAGGATGACCACCTGAAGCCTAAATGAGCATTAATTTGACTACACAACTCATTCCTATGAAGATACATTCAAACTCACAAAACGTGCTCAGCTCGGGCTTAAAATGCATTTAAAGCAATAAAAACTCAAATTGAGTGTCACGCCTAAACCAAAGGACTTATGCACACACTTCAACATGTATTTTGTTCAGGATGACCACCTGACGCCTAAATAAGCATTAATTTGACCACACAACTCATTCCTATGAAGATACATTCAAACTCACAAAACGTGCTCAGCTCGGGCTGAAAATGCATTTAAAGCAATAAAAACTCAAATTGAGTGTCACGCCTAAACCAAAGGACTTATACACACACTTCAACATGTATTTTGTTCAGGATGACCTCCTGAAGCCTAAATGAGCAATAATTTGACCACACAACTCATTCCTATGAAGATACATTCAAAGTCAGAAAGCGCGCTCAGCTCGGGCTGAAAAAGCATTTAAAGCAATAAAAACTCAAATTGAGTGTCACGCCTAAAACAAAGGACGTATGCACACACTTCAACATGTATTTAGTTCAGGATGACCACCTGAAGCCTAAATGAGCATTAATTTGACCACACAACTCATTCCTATGAAGATACATTCAAACTCACAAAACGTGCTCAGCTCGGGCTGAAAATGCATTTAAAGCAATAAAAACTCAAATTGAGTGTCACACCTAAACCAAAGGACTTATGCACACACTTCAACATGTATTTTGTTCAGGATGACCTCCTGAAACCCATATGAGCATTAATTTGACCACACAACTCATTCCTATGAAGATACATTCAAACTCACAAAACGTGCTCAGCTCGGGCTGAAAATGCATTTAAAGCAATAAAAACTCAAATTGAGTGTCACGCCTAAACCAAAGAACTAATGCACACACTTCAACATGTATTTAGTTCAGGATGTCCTCCTGAAGCCTAAATGAGCAGTAATTTGACCACACAACTCATTCCTATGAAGATACATTTAACTCAAAAAACGTGCTCAGCTTGGGCAGAAAATGTATTTAAAGCAAAAAAAAATCAAATTGAGTGTCACGCCTAAACCAAAGGACTTATGCACACACTTGAACATGTATTTTGTTCAGGATGTCCTGCTGAAGCCTAAATAAGCATTAATTTGACCACACAACTCATTCCTATGAAGATACATTCAAAGTCAGAAAGCGCGCTCAGCTCGGGCTGAAAATGCATTCAAAGCAATAAAAACTCAAATTTAGTGTCACACCTAAACCAAAGGACTTCTGCACACACTTCAACATGTATTTTGTTCAGGATGACCTCCTGAAGCCTATATTCCTATGAAGATACATTCAAACTCACAAAACGTGCTCAGCTCGGGCTGAAAATGCATTTAAAGCAATAAAAACTCAAATTGAGTGTCACGCCTAAACCATAGGACTTATGCACACACTTCAACATGTACTGAGTTCAGGATGTCCTCCTGAAGCCTAAATGAGCATTGTTTTGATCACACAACTCATTCCTATGAAGATACATTCAAAGTCAGAAAGCGCGCTCAGCTCGGGCTGAAAATGCATTCAAAGCAATAAAAACTCAAATTTAGTGTCACACCTAAACCAAAGGACTTCTGCACACACTTCAACATGTATTTTGTTCAGGATGACCTCCTGAAGCCTATATTCCTATGAAGATACATTCAAACTCACAAAACGTGCTCAGCTCGGGCTGAAAATGCATTTAAAGCAATAAAAACTCAAATTTAGTGTCACACCTAAACCAAAGGACTTATGCACACACTTCAACATGTATTTTGTTCAGGATGACCTCCTGAAGCCTATATTCCTATGAAGATACATTCAAACTCACAAAACGTGCTCAGCTCGGGCTGAAAATGCATTTAAAGCAATAAAAACTCAAATTGAGTGTCACGCCTAAACCAAAGGACTTATGCACACACTTGAACATGTATTTAGTTCAGGATGTCCTCCTGAAGCCTAAATAAGCATTAATTTGACCACACAACTCATTCCTATGAAGATACATTCAATCTCAGAAAACGAGCTCAGCTCGGGCTGAAAATGCATTTAAAGCAATAAAAACTCAAATTGAGTGTCACACCTAAACCAAAGGACTTATGCACACACTTCAACATGTCTTTTGTTCAGGATGGCCTCCTGAAGCATAAATGAGCATTAATTTGACTACACAACTCATTTCAATGAAGATACATTCAAAGTCACAAAATGTGCTCAGCTCGGCCTGAAAATGTATTTAAAGCAATAAAAACTCAAATTGAGTGTCACGCCCAAACCAAAGGACTTATGCACACACTTCAACATGTATTTTGTTCAGGATGACATCCTGAAGCCTAAATGAGAATTAATTTGACCACACAACTCATTCCTATGAAGATACATTCAAACTCACAAAACGTGCTCAGCTCGGGCTTAAAATGCATTTAAAGCAATGAAAACTTAAATTGAGTGTCACGCCTAAACCAAAGGACTTATGCACACACTTCAACATGTATTTAGTTCAGGATGACCGACTGACGCCTAAAAGAGCATTAATTTGACCACACAACTCATTCCTATGAAGATACATTCAAACTCACAAAACGTGCTCAGCTCGGGCTGAAAATGCATTTAAAGCAATAAAAACTCAAATTGAGTGTCACGCCTAAACCAAAGGACTTATGCACACACTTGAACATGTATTTTGTTCAGGATGACCTCCTGAAGCCTAAATGAGCAATAATTTGACCACACAACTCATTCCTATGAAGATACATTCAAAGTCAGAAAGCGCGCTCAGCTCGGGCTGAAAATGCATTTAAAGCAATAAAAACTCAAATTGAGTGTCACGCCTAAACCAAAGGACTTATGCACACACTTCAACATGTATTTAGTTCAGGATGACCACCTGAAGCCTAAATGAGCATTAATTTGACTACACAACTCATTCCTATGAAGATACATTCAAACTCACAAAACGTGCTCAGCTCGGGCTTAAAATGCATTTAAAGCAATAAAAACTCAAATTGAGTGTCACGCCTAAACCAAAGGACTTATGCACACACTTCAACATGTATTTTGTTCAGGATGACCACCTGACGCCTAAATAAGCATTAATTTGACCACACAACTCATTCCTATGAAGATACATTCAAACTCACAAAACGTGCTCAGCTCGGGCTGAAAATGCATTTAAAGCAATAAAAACTCAAATTGAGTGTCACGCCTAAACCAAAGGACTTATACACACACTTCAACATGTATTTTGTTCAGGATGACCTCCTGAAGCCTAAATGAGCAATAATTTGACCACACAACTCATTCCTATGAAGATACATTCAAAGTCAGAAAGCGCGCTCAGCTCGGGCTGAAAAAGCATTTAAAGCAATAAAAACTCAAATTGAGTGTCACGCCTAAAACAAAGGACGTATGCACACACTTCAACATGTATTTAGTTCAGGATGACCACCTGAAGCCTAAATGAGCATTAATTTGACCACACAACTCATTCCTATGAAGATACATTCAAACTCACAAAACGTGCTCAGCTCGGGCTGAAAATGCATTTAAAGCAATAAAAACTCAAATTGAGTGTCACACCTAAACCAAAGGACTTATGCACACACTTCAACATGTATTTTGTTCAGGATGACCTCCTGAAACCCATATGAGCATTAATTTGACCACACAACTCATTCCTATGAAGATACATTCAAACTCACAAAACGTGCTCAGCTCGGGCTGAAAATGCATTTAAAGCAATAAAAACTCAAATTGAGTGTCACGCCTAAACCAAAGGACTTATGCACACACTTCAACATGTATTTTGTTCAGGATGACCACCTGAAGCCTAAATGAGCATTAATTTGACCACACAACTCATTCCTATGAAGATACATTCAAACTCACAAAATGTGCTCAGCTCGGGCTGAGAATGCATTTAAAGCAATAAAAACTCAAATTGAGTGTCACGCCTAAACCAAAGGACTTATGCACACACTTCAACATGTATTTTGTTCAGGATGACCTCTGAAGCCTAAATGAGCATTAATTTGACCACACAACTCATTCCTATGAAGATACATTCAAACTCACAAAACGTGCTCAGCTCGGGCTGAAAATGCATTTAAAGCAATAAAAACTCAAATTGAGTGTCACACCTAAACCAAAGGACTTATGCACACACTTCAACATGTATTTTGTTCAGGATGACCTCCTGAAGCCCATATGAGCATTAATATGACCACACAACTCATTCCTATGAAGATACATTCAAACTCACAAAACGTGCTCAGCTCGGGCTGAAAATGCATTGAAAGCAATAAAAACTCAAATTGAGTGTCACGCCTAAACCAAAGGACTTATGCACACACTTCAACATGTCTTTTGTTCAGGATGGCCTCCTGAAGCATAAATGAGCATTAATTTGACTACACAACTCATTCCAATGAAGATACATTCAAAGTCACAAAACGTGCTCAGCTCGGGCTGAAAATGCATTTAAAGCAATAAAAACTCAAATTGAGTGTCGCGCCCAAACCAAAGGACTTATGCACACACTTCAACATGTATTTTGTTCAGGATGACATCCTGAAGCCTAAATGAGCATTAATTTGACCACACAACTCATTCCTATGAAGATACATTCAAACTCACAAAATGTGCTCAGCTTGGGCTCAAAATGCATTTAAAGCAATGAAAACTTAAATTGAGTGTCACGCCTAAACCAAAGGACTTATGCACACACTTCAACATGTATTTAGTTCAGGATGACCACCTGAAGCCTAAATGAGCATTAATTTGACCACACAACTCATTCCTATGAAGATACATTCAAAGTCAGAAAGCGCGCTCAGCTCGGGCTGAAAATGCATTTAAAGCAATAAAAACTCAAATTGAGTGTCAGACCTAAACCAAAGGACTTATGCACACACTTCAACATGTATTTTGTTCGGGATGACCACCTGAAGCCTAAATGAGCATTAATTTGACCACACAACTCATTCCTATGAAGATACATTCAAACTCACAAAACGTGCTCAGCTCGGGCTGAAAATGCATTTAAAGCAATAAAAACTCAAATTGAGTGTCACGCCTAAACCAAAGGACTTATGCACACACTTCAACATGTCTTTTGTTCAGGATGGCCTCCTGAAGCATAAATGAGCATTAATTTGACTACACAACTCATTCCAATGAAGATACATTCAAAGTCACAAAACGTGCTCAGCTCGGCCTGAAAATGCATTTAAAGCAATAAAAACTCAAATTGAGTGTCGCGCCCAAACCAAAGGACTTATGCACACACTTCAACATGTATTTTGTTCAGGATGACATCCTGAAGCCTAAATGAGCATTAATTTGACTACACAACTCATTCCTATGAAGATACATTCAAACTCACAAAACGTGCTCAGCTCGGGCTGAAAATGCATTTAAAGCAATACAAACTCAAATTGAGTGTCACGCCTAAACCAAAGGACTTATGCACACACTTCAACGTGTGTTTTGTTCAGGATGACCACCTGAAGCCTAAATGAGCATTAATTTGACCACACAACTCATTCCTATGAAGATACATTCAAACTCACAAAATGTGCTCAGCTTGGGCTCAAAATGCATTTAAAGCAATGAAAACTTAAATTGAGTGTCACGCCTAAACCAAAGGACTTATGCACACACTTCAACATGTATTTAGTTCAGGATGACCACCTGAAGCCTAAATGAGCATTAATTTGACCACACAACTCATTCCTATGAAGATAAATTCAAACTCACAAAACGTGCTCAGCTCGGGCTAAAAATGCATTTAAAGCAATAAAAACTCAAATTGAGTGTCACGCCTAAACCAAAGGATTATGCACACACTTCAACATGTATTTTGTTCAGGATGACCTCCTGAAGCCTATATGAGCATTAATTTGACCACACAACTCATTCCTATGAAGATACATTCAAACTCACAAAACGTGCTCAGCTCGGGCTGAAAATGCATTTAAAGCAATAAAAACTCAAATTGAGTGTCACGCCTAAACCAAAGGACTTATGCACACACTTCAACATGTATTTTGTTCAGGATGACCTCCTGAAGCCCATATGAGCATTAATTTGACTACACAACTCATTCCTATGAAGATACATTCAAACTCACAAAACGTGCTCAGCTCGGGCTGAAAATGCATTTAAAGCGATAAAAACTCAAATTGAGTGTCACACCTAAACCAAAGGATTATGCACACACTTCAACGTGTGTTTTGTTCAGGATGACCACCTGAAGCCTAAATGAGAGATAATTTGACCACACAACTCATTCCTATGAAGATACATTCAAAGTCAGAAAGCGCGCTCAGCTCGGGCTGAAAATGCATTTAAAGCAATAAAAACTCAAATTGAGTGTCACACCTAAACCAAAGGACTTATGCACACACTTCAACATGTATTTTGTTCGGGATGACCACCTGAAGCCTAAATGAGCATTAATTTGACCACACAACTCATTCCTATGAAGATACATTCAAACTCACAAAACGTGCTCAGCTCGGGCTGAAAATGCATTTAAAGCGATAAAAACTCAAATTGAGTGTCACACCTAAACCAAAGGATTATGCACACACTTCAACATGTATTTTGTTCAGGATGACCTCCTGAAGCCTATATGAGCATTAATTTGACCACACAACTCATTCCTATGAAGATACATTCAAACTCACAAAACGTGCTCAGCTCGGGCTGAAAATGCATTTAAAGCAATAAAAACTCAAATTGAGTGTCACGCCTAAACCAAAGGACTTATGCACACACTTCAACATGTATTTTGTTCAGGATGACCTCCTGAAGCCCATATGAGCATTAATTTGACTACACAACTCATTCCTATGAAGATACATTCAAACTCACAAAACGTGCTCAGCTCGGGCTGAAAATGCATTTAAAGCAATAAAAACTCAAATTGAGTGTCACGCCTAAACCAAAGGACTTATGCACACACTTCAACGTGTGTTTTGTTCAGGATGACCACCTGAAGCCTAAATGAGCATTAGTTTGACCACACAACTCATTCCTATGAAGATACATTCAAACTCACAAAACGTGCTCAGCTCGGGCTGAGAATGCATTTAAAGCAATAAAAACTCAAATTGAGTGTCACGCCTAAACCAAAGGACTTATGCACACACTTCAACATGTATTTTGTTCGGGATGACCACCTGAAGCCTAAATGAGCATTAATTTGACCACACAACTCATTCCTATGAAGATACATTCAAACTCACAAAACGTGCTCAGCTCGGGCTGAAAATGCATTTAAAGCAATAAAAACTCAAATTGAGTGTCACGCCTAAACCAAAGGACTTATGCACACACTTCAACATGTATTTTGTTCAGGATGACCTCCTGAAGCCTAAATAAGCATTAATTTCACCACACAACTCATTCCTATGAAGATACATTCAAACACACAAAACGTGCTCAGCTCGGCCTGAAAATGCATTTAAAGCAATAAAAACTCAAATTGAGTGTCGCGCCCAAACCAAAGGACTTATGCACACACTTGAACATGTATTTAGTTCAGGATGTCCTCCTGAAGCCTAAATAAGCATTAATTTGACCACACAACTCATTCCTATGAAGATACATTCAATCTCAGAAAACGAGCTCAGCTCGGGCTGAAAATGCATTTAAAGCAATAAAAACTCAAATTGAGTGTCACACCTAAACCAAAGGACTTATGCACACACTTCAACATGTCTTTTGTTCAGGATGGCCTCCTGAAGCATAAATGAGCATTAATTTGACTACACAACTCATTCCAATGAAGATACATTCAAAGTCACAAAACGTGCTCAGCTCGGCCTGAAAATGTATTTAAAGCAATAAAAACTCAAATTGAGTGTCACGCCCAAACCAAAGGACTTATGCACACACTTCAACATGTATTTTGTTCAGGATGACATCCTGAAGCCTAAATGAGAATTAATTTGACCACACAACTCATTCCTATGAAGATACATTCAAACTCACAAAACGTGCTCAGCTCGGGCTTAAAATGCATTTAAAGCAATGAAAACTTAAATTGAGTGTCACGCCTAAACCAAAGGACTTATGCACACACTTCAACATGTATTTAGTTCAGGATGACCGACTGACGCCTAAAAGAGCATTAATTTGACCACACAACTCATTCCTATGAAGATACATTCAAACTCACAAAACGTGCTCAGCTCGGGCTGAAAATGCATTTAAAGCAATAAAAACTCAAATTGAGTGTCACGCCTAAACCAAAGGACTTATGCACACACTTGAACATGTATTTTGTTCAGGATGACCTCCTGAAGCCTAAATGAGCAATAATTTGACCACACAACTCATTCCTATGAAGATACATTCAAAGTCAGAAAGCGCGCTCAGCTCGGGCTGAAAATGCATTTAAAGCAATAAAAACTCAAATTGAGTGTCACGCCTAAACCAAAGGACTTATGCACACACTTCAACATGTATTTAGTTCAGGATGACCACCTGAAGCCTAAATGAGCATTAATTTGACTACACAACTCATTCCTATGAAGATACATTCAAACTCACAAAACGTGCTCAGCTCGGGCTTAAAATGCATTTAAAGCAATAAAAACTCAAATTGAGTGTCACGCCTAAACCAAAGGACTTATGCACACACTTCAACATGTATTTTGTTCAGGATGACCTCCTGAAGCCTAAATGAGCAATAATTTGACCACACAACTCATTCCTATGAAGATACATTCA
Organism: Hippocampus guttulatus; assembly: GCF_054856545.1. NCBI lineage: Eukaryota > Metazoa > Chordata > Actinopteri > Syngnathiformes > Syngnathidae > Hippocampus > Hippocampus guttulatus. The sequence goes on from NC_141271.1 coordinate 759,197, forward strand.
AAGTCAGAAAGCGCGCTCAGCTCGGGCTGAAAAAGCATTTAAAGCAATAAAAACTCAAATTGAGTGTCACGCCTAAAACAAAGGACGTATGCACACACTTCAACATGTATTTAGTTCAGGATGACCACCTGAAGCCTAAATGAGCATTAATTTGACCACACAACTCATTCCTATGAAGATACATTCAAACTCACAAAACGTGCTCAGCTCGGGCTGAAAATGCATTTAAAGCAATAAAAACTCAAATTGAGTGTCACACCTAAACCAAAGGACTTATGCACACACTTCAACATGTATTTTGTTCAGGATGACCTCCTGAAACCCATATGAGCATTAATTTGACCACACAACTCATTCCTATGAAGATACATTCAAACTCACAAAACGTGCTCAGCTCGGGCTGAAAATGCATTTAAAGCAATAAAAACTCAAATTGAGTGTCACGCCTAAACCAAAGGACTTATGCACACACTTCAACATGTATTTTGTTCAGGATGACCACCTGAAGCCTAAATGAGCATTAATTTGACCACACAACTCATTCCTATGAAGATACATTCAAACTCACAAAATGTGCTCAGCTCGGGCTGAGAATGCATTTAAAGCAATAAAAACTCAAATTGAGTGTCACGCCTAAACCAAAGGACTTATGCACACACTTCAACATGTATTTTGTTCAGGATGACCTCTGAAGCCTAAATGAGCATTAATTTGACCACACAACTCATTCCTATGAAGATACATTCAAACTCACGAAACGTGCTCAGCTCGGGCTGAAAATGCATTTAAAGCAATAAAAACTCAAATTGAGTGTCACACCTAAACCAAAGGACTTATGCACACACTTCAACATGTATTTTGTTCAGGATGACCTCCTGAAGCCCATATGAGCATTAATATGACCACACAACTCATTCCTATGAAGATACATTCAAACTCACAAAACGTGCTCAGCTCGGGCTGAAAATGCATTGAAAGCAATAAAAACTCAAATTGAGTGTCACGCCTAAACCAAAGGACTTATGCACACACTTCAACATGTCTTTTGTTCAGGATGGCCTCCTGAAGCATAAATGAGCATTAATTTGACTACACAACTCATTCCAATGAAGATACATTCAAAGTCACAAAACGTGCTCAGCTCGGGCTGAAAATGCATTTAAAGCAATAAAAACTCAAATTGAGTGTCGCGCCCAAACCAAAGGACTTATGCACACACTTCAACATGTATTTTGTTCAGGATGACATCCTGAAGCCTAAATGAGCATTAATTTGACCATACAACTCATTCCTATGAAGATACATTCAAACTCACAAAATGTGCTCAGCTTGGGCTCAAAATGCATTTAAAGCAATGAAAACTTAAATTGAGTGTCACGCCTAAACCAAAGGACTTATGCACACACTTCAACATGTATTTAGTTCAGGATGACCACCTGAAGCCTAAATGAGCATTAATTTGACCACACAACTCATTCCTATGAAGATACATTCAAACTCACAAAACGTGCTCAGCTCGGGCTAAAAATGCATTTAAAGCAATAAAAACTCAAATTGAGTGTCACGCCTAAACCAAAGGACTTATGCACACACTTCAACATGTATTTTGTTCAGGATGACCTCCTTGAAGCCTAAATGAGCGATAATTTGACCACACAACTCATTCCTATGAAGATACATTCAAAGTCAGAAAGCGCGCTCAGCTCGGGCTGAAAATGCATTTAAAGCAATAAAAACTCAAATTGAGTGTCAGACCTAAACCAAAGGACTTATGCACACACTTCAACATGTATTTTGTTCGGGATGACCACCTGAAGCCTAAATGAGCATTAATTTGACCACACAACTCATTCCTATGAAGATACATTCAAACTCACAAAACGTGCTCAGCTCGGGCTGAAAATGCATTTAAAGCAATAAAAACTCAAATTGAGTGTCACGCCTAAACCAAAGGACTTATGCACACACTTCAACATGTCTTTTGTTCAGGATGGCCTCCTGAAGCATAAATGAGCATTAATTTGACTACACAACTCATTCCAATGAAGATACATTCAAAGTCACAAAACGTGCTCAGCTCGGCCAGAAAATGCATTTAAAGCAATAAAAACTCAAATTGAGTGTCGCGCCCAAACCAAAGGACTTATGCACACACTTCAACATGTATTTTGTTCAGGATGACATCCTGAAGCCTAAATGAGCATTAATTTGACTACACAACTCATTCCTATGAAGATACATTCAAACTCACAAAACGTGCTCAGCTCGGGCTGAAAATGCATTTAAAGCAATACAAACTCAAATTGAGTGTCACGCCTAAACCAAAGGACTTATGCACACACTTCAACGTGTGTTTTGTTCAGGATGACCACCTGAAGCCTAAATGAGCATTAATTTGACCACACAACTCATTCCTATGAAGATACATTCAAACTCACAAAATGTGCTCAGCTTGGGCTCAAAATGCATTTAAAGCAATGAAAACTTAAATTGAGTGTCACGCCTAAACCAAAGGACTTATGCACACACTTCAACATGTATTTAGTTCAGGATGACCACCTGAAGCCTAAATGAGCATTAATTTGACCACACAACTCATTCCTATGAAGATGAATTCAAACTCACAAAACGTGCTCAGCTCGGGCTAAAAATGCATTTAAAGCAATAAAAACTCAAATTGAGTGTCACGCCTAAACCAAAGGACTTATGCACACACTTCAACATGTATTTTGTTCGGGATGACCACCTGAAGCCTAAATGAGCATTAATTTGACCACACAACTCATTCCTATGAAGATACATTCAAACTCACAAAACGTGCTCAGCTCGGGCTGAAAATGCATTTAAAGCGATAAAAACTCAAATTGAGTGTCACACCTAAACCAAAGGATTATGCACACACTTCAACATGTATTTTGTTCAGGATGACCTCCTGAAGCCTATATGAGCATTAATTTGACCACACAACTCATTCCTATGAAGATACATTCAAACTCACAAAACGTGCTCAGCTCGGGCTGAAAATGCATTTAAAGCAATAAAAACTCAAATTGAGTGTCACGCCTAAACCAAAGGACTTATGCACACACTTCAACATGTATTTTGTTCAGGATGACCTCCTGAAGCCCATATGAGCATTAATTTGACTACACAACTCATTCCTATGAAGATACATTCAAACTCACAAAACGTGCTCAGCCCGGGCTGAAAATGCATTTAAAGCAATAAAAACTCAAATTGAGTGTCACGCCTAAACCAAAGGACTTATGCACACACTTCAACGTGTGTTTTGTTCAGGATGACCACCTGAAGCCTAAATGAGCATTACTTTGACCACACAACTCATTCCTATGAAGATACATTCAAACTCACAAAACGTGCTCAGCTCGGGCTGAGAATGCATTAAAAGCAATAAAAACTCAAATTGAGTGTCACGCCTAAACCAAAGGACTCATGCACACACTTCAACATGTATTTTGTTCAGGATGACCTTCTGAAGCCTAAATGAGCATTAATTTGACCACACACTCATTCCTATGAAGATACATTCAAACTCAGAAAACGCCCTCAGTTCGGCCTGAAAATGCATTTCGCAATAAAAACTCAAATTGAGTGTCACGCCTAAACCAAAGGGCTTATGCACACACTTCAACATATATTTAGTTCAGGATGTCCTCCTGAAGCCTAAATGAGCATTTAATTTGACTACACAACTCATTCCTATGAAGATACATTCAAAGTCAGAAAGCGCGCTCAGCTCGGGCTGAAAATGCATTTAAAGCAATAAAAACTCAAATTGAGTGTCACGCCTAAACCAAAGGACTTATGCACACACTTCAACATGTATTTAGTTCAGGATGACCACCTGAAGCCTAAATGAGCATTAATTTGACCATACAACTCATTCCTATGAAGATACATTCAAACTCACAAAACGTGCTCAGTTCGGGCTGAAAATGCATTTAAAGCAAAAAAAAAAACGCAAATTGAGTGTCACGCCTAAACAAAAGGACTTATGCACACACTTCAACATGTATTTTGTTCAGGATGACCTCCTGAAGCCTAAATAAGCATTAATTTGACCACACATCTCATTCCTATTAAGATACATTCAAAGTCAGAAAGCGCGCTCAGCTCGGGGTGAAAATGCATTTAAAGCAATAAAAACTCAAATTGAGTGTCACGCCTAAACCAAAGGACTTATGCACACACTTCAACATGTATTTAGTTCAGGATGACCTCCTGAAGCCCATATGAGCATTAATTTGACCACACAACTCATTCCTATGAAGATACATTCAAACTCTCAAAACGTGCTCAGCTCGGGCTGAAAATGCATTTAAAGCAATACAAACTCAAATTGAGTGTCACGCCTAAACAAAAGGACTTATGCACACACTTCAACATGTATTTTGTTCAGGATGACCTCCTGAAGCCTAAATAAGCATTAATTTGACCACACAACTCATTCCTATGAAGATACATTCAAACTCACAAAACGCGCTCAGCTCGGGCTGAAAATGCATTTAAAGCAATAAAAAAATCAAATTGAGTGTCACGCCTAAACCAAAGGACTTATGCACACACTTCAACATGTATTTTGTTCAGGATAACCTCCTGAAGCCTAAATCAGCAATAATTTGACCACACAACTCATTCCTATGAAGATACATTCAAAGTCAGAAAGCGCGCTCAGCTCGGGGTGAAAATGCATTTAAAGCAATAAAAACTCAAATTGAGTGTCACGCCTAAACCAAAGGACTTATGCACACACTTCAACATGTATTTAGTTCAGGATGACCTCCTGAAGCCCATATGAGCATTAATTTGACCACACAACTCATTCCTATGAAGATACATTCAAACTCTCAAAACGTGCTCAGCTCGGGCTGAAAATGCATTTAAAGCAATACAAACTCAAATTGAGTGTCACGCCTAAACAAAAGGACTTATGCACACACTTCAACATGTATTTTGTTCAGGATGACCTCCTGAAGCCTAAATAAGCATTAATTTGACCACACAACTCATTCCTATGAAGATACATTCAAACTCACAAAACGCGCTCAGCTCGGGCTGAAAATGCATTTAAAGCAATAAAAAAATCAAATTGAGTGTCACGCCTAAACCAAAGGACTTATGCACACACTTCAACATGTATTTTGTTCAGGATAACCTCCTGAAGCCTAAATCAGCAATAATTTGACCACACAACTCATTCCTATGAAGATACATTCAAAGTCAGAAAGCGCGCTCAGCTCGGGCTGAAAATGCATTTAAAGCAATAAAAACTCAAATTGAGTGTCACACCTAAACCAAACGACTTATGCACACACTTCAACATGTATTCAGTTCCGGATGACCACCTGAACCCTAAATGAGCATTAATTTTTACCACACAACTCATTCCTATAAAGATACATTCAAACTCACAAAACGTGCTCAGCTCGGGCTGAAAATGCATTTAAAGCAATAAAACTCAAATTGAGTGTCACACCTAAACCAAAGGACTTATTCACACACTTCAACATGTATTTTGTTCAGGATGACCTCCTGAAGCCCATATGAGCATTAATTTGACTACACAACTCATTCCTATGAAGATACATTCAAACTCACAAAACGTGCTCAGCTCGGGCTGAAAATGCATTTAAAGCAATAAAAACTCAAATTGAGTGTCACGCCTAAACCAAAGGACTTATGCGCACACTTCAACATGTATTTTGTTCAGGATGACCACCTGACGCCTAAATGAGCATTAATTTGACCACACAACTCATTCCTATGAAGATACATTCAAACTCACAAAACGTGCTCAACTCGGGCTGAAAATGCATTTAAAGCAATAAAAACTCAAATTGAGTGTCACGCCTAAACCAAAGGACTTATGCTCACACTTTAACATGTATTTAGTTCAGGATGACCACCTGAAGCCTAAATGAGCATTAATTTGACTACACATCTCATTCCTATGAAGATACATTCAAACTCACAAAACGTGCTCAGCTCGGGCTGAAAATGCATTTAAAGCAATAAAAACTCAAATTGAGTGTCACACCTAAACCAAAGGACTTATGCACACACTTCAACATGTATTTTGTTCAGGATGACCTCCTGAAGCCCATATGAGCATTAATTTGACTACACAACTCATTCCTATAAAGATACATTCAAACTCACAAAACGTGCTCAGCTCGGGCTGAAAATGCATTTAAAGCAATAAAAACTCAAATTGAGTGTCACGCCTAAACCAAAGGACTTATGCACACATTTCAACATGTATTTAGTTCAGGATGACCACCTGAAGCCTAAATGAGCATTAATTTGACCACACAACTCAGTCCTATGAAGATACATTCAAACTCACAAAACGTGCTCAACTCGGGCTGAAAATGCATTTAAAGCAATAAAAACTCAAATTGAGTGTCACGCCTAAACCAAAGGACTTATGCACACACTTCAACATGTATTTTGTTCAGGATGACCTCCTGAAGCCCATATGAGCATTAATTTGACTACACAACTCATTCCTATGAAGATACATTCAAACTCACAAAACGTGCTCAGCTCGGGCTGAAAATGCATTTAAAGCAATAAAAACTCAAATTGAGTGTCACGCCTAAACCAAAGGACTTATGCACACACTTCAACATGTATTTTGTTCAGGATGACCACCTGACGCCTAAATGAGCATTAATTTGACCACACAACTCATTCCTATGAAGATACATTCAAACTCACAAAACGTGCTCAACTCGGGCTGAAAATGCATTTAAAGCAATAAAAACTCAAATTGAGTGTCACGCCTAAACCAAAGGACTTATGCACACACTTCAACATGTATTTTGTTCAGGATGACCTCCTGAAGCCCATATGAGCATTAATTTGACTACACAACTCATTCCTATGAAGATACATTCAAACTCACAAAACGTGCTCAACTCGGGCTGAAAATGCATTTAAAGCAATAAAAACTCAAATTGAGTGTCATGCCTAAACCAAAGGACTTATGCACACACTTCAACATGTATTTAGTTCAGGATGACCACCTGAAGCCTAAATGAGCATTAATTTGACCACACAACTCATTCCTATGAAGATACATTCAAACTCACAAAACGCGCTCAGCTCGGGCTGAAAATGCATTTAAAGCAATAAAAACTCAAATTTAGTGTCACACCTAAACCAAAGGACTTATGCACACACTTCAACATGTATTTAGTTCAGGATGACATCCTGAAGCCCATATGAGCATTAATTTGACTACACAACTCATTCCTATGAAGATACATTCAAACTCACAAAACGTGCTCAACTCGGGCTGAAAATGCATTTAAAGCAATAAAAACTCAAATTGAGTGTCATGCCTAAACCAAAGGACTTATGCACACACTTCAACATGTATTTAGTTCAGGATGACCACCTGAAGCCTAAATGAGCATTAATTTGACCACACAACTCATTCCTATGAAGATACATTCAAACTCTCAAAACGTGCTCAGCTCGGGCTGAAAATGCATTTAAAGCAATACAAACTCAAATTGAGTGTCACGCCTAAACAAAAGGACTTATGCACACACTTCAACATGTATTTTGTTCAGGATGACCTCCTGAAGCCTAAATAAGCATTAATTTGACCACACAACTCATTCCTATGAAGATACATTCAAACTCACAAAACGCGCTCAGCTCGGGCTGAAAATGCATTTAAAGCAATAAAAAAATCAAATTGAGTGTCACGCCTAAACCAAAGGACTTATGCACACACTTCAACATGTATTTTGTTCAGGATAACCTCCTGAAGCCTAAATCAGCAATAATTTGACCACACAACTCATTCCTATGAAGATACATTCAAAGTCAGAAAGCGCGCTCAGCTCGGGCTGAAAATGCATTTAAAGCAATAAAAACTCAAATTTAGTGTCACGCCTAAACCAAAGGACTTATGCACACACTTCAACATGTATTTTGTTCAGGATGACCACCTGAAGCCTAAATGAGCATTAATTTGACCACACAACTCATTCCTATGAAGATACATTCAAAGTCATAAAGCGCGCTCAGCTCGGGCTGAAAATGCATTAAAAGCAATAAAAACTCAAATTGAGTGTCACGCCTAAACCAAAGGACTTATGCACACACTTCAACATGTATTTTGTTCAGGATGACCTTCTGAAGCCTAAATGAGCATTAATTTGACCACACACTCATTCCTATGAAGATACATTCAAACTCAGAAAACGCCCTCAGTTCGGCCTGAAAATGCATTTCGCAATAAAAACTCAAATTGAGTGTCACGCCTAAACCAAAGGGCTTATGCACACACTTCAACATATATTTAGTTCAGGATGTCCTCCTGAAGCCTAAATGAGCATTAATTTGACTACACAACTCATTCCTATGAAGATACATTCAAAGTCAGAAAGCGCGCTCAGCTCGGGCTGAAAATGCATTTAAAGCAATAAAAACTCAAATTGAGTGTCACGCCTAAACCAAAGGACTTATGCACACACTTCAACATGTATTTAGTTCAGGATGACCACCTGAAGCCTAAATGAGCATTAATTTGACCATACAACTCATTCCTATGAAGATACATTCAAACTCACAAAACGTGCTCAGTTCGGGCTGAAAATGCATTTAAAGCAAAAAAAAAAACGCAAATTGAGTGTCACGCCTAAACAAAAGGACTTATGCACACACTTCAACATGTATTTTGTTCAGGATGACCTCCTGAAGCCTAAATAAGCATTAATTTGACCACACATCTCATTCCTATTAAGATACATTCAAAGTCAGAAAGCGCGCTCAGCTCGGGGTGAAAATGCATTTAAAGCAATAAAAACTCAAATTGAGTGTCACGCCTAAACCAAAGGACTTATGCACACACTTCAACATGTATTTAGTTCAGGATGACCTCCTGAAGCCCATATGAGCATTAATTTGACCACACAACTCATTCCTATGAAGATACATTCAAACTCTCAAAACGTGCTCAGCTCGGGCTGAAAATGCATTTAAAGCAATACAAACTCAAATTGAGTGTCACGCCTAAACAAAAGGACTTATGCACACACTTCAACATGTATTTTGTTCAGGATGACCTCCTGAAGCCTAAATAAGCATTAATTTGACCACACAACTCATTCCTATGAAGATACATTCAAACTCACAAAACGCGCTCAGCTCGGGCTGAAAATGCATTTAAAGCAATAAAAAAATCAAATTGAGTGTCACGCCTAAACCAAAGGACTTATGCACACACTTCAACATGTATTTTGTTCAGGATAACCTCCTGAAGCCTAAATCAGCAATAATTTGACCACACAACTCATTCCTATGAAGATACATTCAAAGTCAGAAAGCGCGCTCAGCTCGGGGTGAAAATGCATTTAAAGCAATAAAAACTCAAATTGAGTGTCACGCCTAAACCAAAGGACTTATGCACACACTTCAACATGTATTTAGTTCAGGATGACCTCCTGAAGCCCATATGAGCATTAATTTGACCACACAACTCATTCCTATGAAGATACATTCAAACTCTCAAAACGTGCTCAGCTCGGGCTGAAAATGCATTTAAAGCAATACAAACTCAAATTGAGTGTCACGCCTAAACAAAAGGACTTATGCACACACTTCAACATGTATTTTGTTCAGGATGACCTCCTGAAGCCTAAATAAGCATTAATTTGACCACACAACTCATTCCTATGAAGATACATTCAAACTCACAAAACGCGCTCAGCTCGGGCTGAAAATGCATTTAAAGCAATAAAAAAATCAAATTGAGTGTCACGCCTAAACCAAAGGACTTATGCACACACTTCAACATGTATTTTGTTCAGGATAACCTCCTGAAGCCTAAATCAGCAATAATTTGACCACACAACTCATTCCTATGAAGATACATTCAAAGTCAGAAAGCGCGCTCAGCTCGGGCTGAAAATGCATTTAAAGCAATAAAAACTCAAATTGAGTGTCACACCTAAACCAAACGACTTATGCACACACTTCAACATGTATTTAGTTCCGGATGACCACCTGAACCCTAAATGAGCATTAATTTTTACCACACAACTCATTCCTATAAAGATACATTCAAACTCACAAAACGTGCTCAGCTCGTGCTGAAAATGCATTTAAAGCAATAAAACTCAAATTGAGTGTCACACCTAAACCAAAGGACTTATTCACACACTTCAACATGTATTTTGTTCAGGATGACCTCCTGAAGCCCATATGAGCATTAATTTGACTACACAACTCATTCCTATGAAGATACATTCAAACTCACAAAACGTGCTCAACTCGGGCTGAAAATGCATTTAAAGCAATAAAAACTCAAATTGAGTGTCACGCCTAAACCAAAGGACTTATGCGCACACTTCAACATGTATTTTGTTCAGGATGACCACCTGACGCCTAAATGAGCATTAATTTGACCACACAACTCATTCCTATGAAGATACATTCAAACTCACAAAACGTGCTCAACTCGGGCTGAAAATGCATTTAAAGCAATAAAAACTCAAATTGAGTGTCACGCCTAAACCAAAGGACTTATGCTCACACTTTAACATGTATTTAGTTCAGGATGACCACCTGAAGCCTAAATGAGCATTAATTTGACTACACATCTCATTCCTATGAAGATACATTCAAACTCACAAAACGTGCTCAGCTCGGGCTGAAAATGCATTTAAAGCAATAAAAACTCAAATTGAGTGTCGCACCTAACCAAAGGACTTATGCACACACTTCAACATGTATTTTGTTCAGGATGACCTCCTGAAGCCCATATGAGCATTAATTTGACTACACAACTCATTCCTATGAAGATACATTCAAACTCACAAAACGTGCTCAACTCGGGCTGAAAATGCATTTCAAGCAATAAAAACTCAAATTGAGTGTCATGCCTAAACCAAAGGACTTATGCACACACTTCAACATGTATTTATTTCAGGATGACCACCTGAAGCCTAAATGAGCATTAATTTGACCACACAACTCATTCCTATGAAGATACATTCAAACTCTCAAAACGTGCTCAGCTCGGGCTGAAAATGCATTTAAAGCAATACAAACTCAAATTGAGTGTCACGCCTAAACAAAAGGACTTATGCACACACTTCAACATGTATTTTGTTCAGGATGACCTCCTGAAGCCTAAATAAGCATTAATTTGACCACACAACTCATTCCTATGAAGATACATTCAAACTCACAAAACGCGCTCAGCTCGGGCTGAAAATGCATTTAAAGCAATAAAAAAATCAAATTGAGTGTCACGCCTAAACCAAAGGACTTATGCACACACTTCAACATGTATTTTGTTCAGGATAACCTCCTGAAGCCTAAATCAGCAATAATTTGACCACACAACTCATTCCTATGAAGATACATTCAAAGTCAGAAAGCGCGCTCAGCTCGGGCTGAAAATGCATTTAAAGCAATAAAAACTCAAATTGAGTGTCACACCTAAACCAAACGACTTATGCACACACTTCAACATGTATTTAGTTCCGGATGACCACCCGAACCCTAAATGAATATTAATTTTTACCACACAACTCATTCCTATAAAGATACATTCAAACTCACAAAACGTGCTCAGCTCGGGCTGAAAATGCATTTAAAGCAATAAAACTCAAATTGAGTGTCACACCTAAACCAAAGGACTTATTCACACACTTCAACATGTATTTTGTTCAGGATGACCTCCTGAAGCCCATATGAGCATTAATTTGACTACACAACTCATTCCTATGAAGATACATTCAAACTCACAAAACGTGCTCAACTCGGGCTGAAAATGCATTTAAAGCAATAAAAACTCAAATTGAGTGTCACGCCTAAACCAAAGGACTTATGCACACACTTCAACATGTATTTTGTTCAGGATGACCTCCTGAAGCCCATATGAGCATTAATTTGACTACACAACTCATTCCTATGAAGATACATTCAAACTCACAAAACGTGCTCAGCTCGGGCTGAAAATGCATTTAAAGCAATAAAAACTAAAATTGAGTGTCACGCCTAAACCAAAGGACTTATGCGCACACTTCAACATGTATTTTGTTCAGGATGACCACCTGACGCCTAAATGAGCATTAATTTGACCACACAACTCATTCCTATGAAGATACATTCAAACTCACAAAACGTGCTCAACTCGGGCTGAAAATGCATTTAAAGCAATAAAAACTCAAATTGAGTGTCACGCCTAAACCAAAGGACTTATGCTCACACTTTAACATGTATTTAGTTCAGGATGACCACCTGAAGCCTAAATGAGCATTAATTTGACTACACATCTCATTCCTATGAAGATACATTCAAACTCACAAAACGTGCTCAGCTCGGGCTGAAAATGCATTTAAAGCAATAAAAACTCAAATTGAGTGTCGCACCTAACCAAAGGACTTATGCACACACTTCAACATGTATTTTGTTCAGGATGACCTCCTGAAGCCCATATGAGCATTAATTTGACTACACAACTCATTCCTATAAAGATACATTCAAACTCACAAAACGTGCTCAGCTCGGGCTGAAAATGCATTTAAAGCAATAAAAACTCAAATTGAGTGTCACGCCTAAACCAAAGGACTTATGCACACATTTCAACATGTATTTAGTTCAGGATGACCACCTGAAGCCTAAATGAGCATTAATTTGACCACACAACTCAGTCCTATGAAGATACATTCAAACTCACAAAACGTGCTCAACTCGGGCTGAAAATGCATTTAAAGCAATAAAAACTCAAATTGAGTGTCACGCCTAAACCAAAGGACTTATGCACACACTTCAACATGTATTTTGTTCAGGATGACCTCCTGAAGCCCATATGAGCATTAATTTGACTACACAACTCATTCCTATGAAGATACATTCAAACTCACAAAACGTGCTCAGCTCGGGCTGAAAATGCATTTAAAGCAATAAAAACTCAAATTGAGTGTCACGCCTAAACCAAAGGACTTATGCACACACTTCAACATGTATTTTGTTCAGGATGACCACCTGACGCCTAAATGAGCATTAATTTGACCACACAACTCATTCCTATGAAGATACATTCAAACTCACAAAACGTGCTCAACTCGGGCTGAAAATGCATTTAAAGCAATAAAAACTCAAATTGAGTGTCACGCCTAAACCAAAGGACTTATGCACACACTTCAACATGTATTTTGTTCAGGATGACCTCCTGAAGCCCATATGAGCATTAATTTGACTACACAACTCATTCCTATGAAGATACATTCAAACTCACAAAACGTGCTCAACTCGGGCTGAAAATGCATTTAAAGCAATAAAAACTCAAATTGAGTGTCATGCCTAAACCAAAGGACTTATGCACACACTTCAACATGTATTTAGTTCAGGATGACCACCTGAAGCCTAAATGAGCATTAATTTGACCACACAACTCATTCCTATGAAGATACATTCAAACTCACAAAACGCGCTCAGCTCGGGCTGAAAATGCATTTAAAGCAATAAAAACTCAAATTTAGTGTCACACCTAAACCAAAGGACTTATGCACACACTTCAACATGTATTTAGTTCAGGATGACATCCTGAAGCCCATATGAGCATTAATTTGACTACACAACTCATTCCTATGAAGATACATTCAAACTCACAAAACGTGCTCAACTCGGGCTGAAAATGCATTTAAAGCAATAAAAACTCAAATTGAGTGTCACGCCTAAACCAAAGGACTTATGCACACACTTCAACATGTATTTTGTTCAGGATGACCTCCTGAAGCCCATATGAGCATTAATTTGACTACACAACTCATTCCTATGAAGATACATTCAAACTCACAAAACGTGCTCAGCTCGGGCTGAAAATGCATTTAAAGCAATAAAAACTCAAATTGAGTGTCACGCCTAAACCAAAGGACTTATGCACACACTTCAACATGTATTTAGTTCAGGATGACCACCTGAAGCCTAAATGAGCATTAATTTGACCACACAACTCATTCCTATGAAGACACATTCAAACTCACAAAACGTGCTCAGCTCGGGCTGAAAATGCATTTAAAGCAATAAAAACTCAAATTGAGTGTCACGCCTAAACCAAAGGACTTATGCACACACTTCAACATGTATTTTGTTCAGGATGACCTTCTGAAGCCCATATGAGCATTAATTTGACTACACAACTCATTCCTATGAAGATACATTCAAACTCACAAAACGTGCTCAGCTCGGCCTGAAAATGCATTTAAAGCAATAAAAACTCAAATTGAGTGTCACGCCTAAACCAAAGGACTTATGCACACACTTCAACATGTATTTTGTTCAGGATGACCTCCTGAAGCCTAAATCAGCAATAATTTGACCACACAACTCATTCCTATGAAGATACATTCAAAGTCAGAAAGAGCGCTCAGCTCGGGCTGAAAATGCATTTAATTTAAAGCAATAAAAACTCAAATTGAGTGTCACGCCTAAACCAAAGGACTTATGCACACACTTCAACATGTATTTAGTTCAGGATGACCACCTGAAGCCTAAATGAGCATTAATTTGACCACACAACTCATTCCTATGAAGATACATTCAAACTCACAAAACGTGCTCAGCTCGGGCTGAAAATGCATTTAAAGCAATAAAAACTCAAATTGAGTGTCACGCCTAAACCAAAGGACTTATGCACACACTTCAACATGTATTTTGTTCAGGATGACCTCCTGAAGCCTAAATAAGCATTAATTTGACCACACAACTCATTCCTATGAAGATACATTCAAACTCACAAAAAGCGCTCAGCTCGGGCTGAAAATGCATTTAAAGCAATAAAAACTCAAATTGAGTGTCACACCTAAACCAAAGGACTTATGCACACACTTCAACATGTATTTAGTTCAGGATGACCACCTGAAGCCTAAATGAGCATTAATTTGACCACACAACTCATTCCTATGAAGATACATTCAAACTCACAAAACATGCTCAGCTCGGGCTGAAAATGCATTTAAAGCAATAAAAACTCAAATTGTATGTCACGCCTAAACCAAAGGACTTATGCATACACTTCAACATGTATTTTGTTCAGGATGACCACCTGAAGCCTAAATGAGCATTAATTTGACCACACAACTCATTCTATGAAGATACATTCAAACTCACAAAACGTGCTCAGCTCGGGCTGAAAATGCATTTAAAGCAATAAAAACTCAAATTGAGTGTCACGCCTAAACCAAAGGACTTATGCACACACTTCAACATGTGTTTTGTTCAGGATGACCTCCTGAAGCCTAAATGAGCAATAATTTGACCACACAACTCATTCCTATGAAGATACATTCAAACTCACAAAACGTGCTCAGCTCGGGCTGAAAATGCATTTAAAGCAATAAAAACTCAAATTGAGTGTCACGCCTAAACCAAAGGACTTATGCACACACTTCAACATGTATTTAGTTCAGGATGACCACCTGAAGCCTAAATGAGCATTAATTTGACCACACAACTCATTCCTATGAAGATACATTCAAACTCACAAAACGTGCTCAGCTCGGGCTGAAAATGCATTTAAAGCAATAAAAACTCAAATTGAGTGTCACGCCTAAACCAAAGGACTTATGCACACACTTCAACATGTATTTTGTTCAGGATGACCTCCTGAAGCCTAAATAAGCATTAATTTGACCACACAACTCATTCCTATGAAGATACATTCAAACTCACAAAAAGCGCTCAGCTCGGGCTGAAAATGCATTTAAAGCAATAAAAACTCAAATTGAGTGTCACACCTAAACCAAAGGACTTATGCACACACTTCAACATGTATTTAGTTCAGGATGACCACCTGAAGCCTAAATGAGCATTAATTTGACCACACAACTCATTCCTATGAAGATACATTCAAACTCACAAAACATGCTCAGCTCGGGCTGAAAATGCATTTAAAGCAATAAAAACTCAAATTGTATGTCACGCCTAAACCAAAGGACTTATGCATACACTTCAACATGTATTTTGTTCAGGATGACCACCTGAAGCCTAAATGAGCATTAATTTGACCACACAACTCATTCTATGAAGATACATTCAAACTCACAAAACGTGCTCAGCTCGGGCTGAAAATGCATTTAAAGCAATAAAAACTCAAATTGAGTGTCACGCCTAAACCAAAGGACTTATGCACACACTTCAACATGTGTTTTGTTCAGGATGACCTCCTGAAGCCTAAATGAGCAATAATTTGACCACACAACTCATTCCTATGAAGATACATTCAAACTCACAAAACGTGCTCAGCTCGGGCTGAAAATGCATTTAAAGCAATAAAAACTCAAATTGAGTGTCACGCCTAAACCAAAGGACTTATGCACACACTTCAACATGTATTTTGTTCAGGATGACCTCCTGAAGCCTAAATCAGCAATAATTAGACCACACAACTCATTCCTATGAAGATACATTCAAAGTCAGAAAGTGCGCTCAGCTCAGGTTGAAAATGCATTTAATTTAAAGCAATAAAAACTCAAATTGAGTGTCACGCCTAAACCAAAGGACTTATGCACACACTTCAACATGTATTTAGTTCAGGATGACCACCTGAAGCCTAAATGAGCATTAATTTGACCACACAACTCATTCCTATGAAGATACATTCAAACTCACAAAACGTGCTCAGCTCGGGCTGAAAATGCATTTAAAGCAATAAAAACTCAAATTGAGTCTCACGCCTAAACCAAAGGACTTATGCACACACTTCAACATGTATTTTGTTCAGGATGACCTCCTGAAGCCCATATGAGCATTAATTTGACTACACAACTCATTCCTATGAAGATACATTTAAACTCACAAAACGTGCTCAGCTCGGGCTGAAAATGCATTTAAAGCAATAAAAACTCAAATTGAGTGTCACGCCTAAACCAAAGGACTTATACAAACACTTCAACATGTATTTTGTTCAGGATGACCTCCTGAAGCCTAAATGAGCAATAATTTGACCACACAACTCATTCCTATGAAGATACATTCAAACTCAAAAAACGTGCTCAGCTCGGGCTGAAAATGCATTTAAAGCAATAAAAACTCAAATTGAGTGTCACACCTAAACCAAAGGACTTATGCACACACTTCAACATGTATTTTGTTCAGGATGACCTCCCGAAGCCCATATGAGCATTAATTTGACCACACAACTAATTCCTATGAAGATACATTCAAACACACAAAACGTGCTCAGCTCGGGCTGAAAATGCATTTAAAGCAATAAAAACTCAAATTGAGTCTCACGCCTAAACCAAAGGACTTATGCACACACTTCAACATGTATTTTGTTCAGGATGACCTCCTGAAGCCCATATGAGCATTAATTTGACTACACAACTCATTCCTATGAAGATACATTCAAACTCACAAAACGTGCTCAGCTCGGGCTGAAAATGCATTTAAAGCAATAAAAACTCAAATTGAGTGTCACGCCTAAACCAAAGGACTTATACAAACACTTCAACATGTATTTTGTTCAGGATGACCTCCTGAAGCCTAAATGAGCAATAATTTGACCACACAACTCATTCCTATGAAGATACATTCAAACTCAAAAAACGTACTCAGCTCGGGCTGAAAATGGATTTAAAGCAATAAAAACTCAAATTGAGTGTCACACCTAAACCAAAGGACTTATGCACACACTTCAATATGTATTTTGTTCAGGATGACCTCCTGAAGCCTAAATCAGCAATAATTTGACCACACAACTCATTCCTATGAAGATACATTCAAAGTCAGGAAGCGCGCTCAGCTCGGGCTGAAAATGCATTTAATTTAAAGCAATAAAAACTCAAATTGAGTGTCACGCCTAAACCAAAGGACTCATGCACACACTTCAACATGTATTTTGTTCACGATGACCACCTGAAGCCTAAATGAGCATTAATTTGACCACACAACTCATTCCTATGAAGATACATTCAAACTCACAAAACGTGCTCAGCTCGGGCTGAAAATGCATTTAAAGCAATAAAAACTCAAATTGAGTGTCACGCCTAAACCAAAGGACTTATGCACACACTTCAACATGTATTTTGTTCAGGATGACCTCCTGAAGCCTAAATAAGCATTAATTTGACCACACAACTCATTCCTATGAAGATACATTCAAACTCACAAAACGTGCTCAGCTCGGGCTGAAAATGCATTTAAAGCAATAAAAACCTCAAATTGAGTGTCACGCCTAAACCAAAGGACTTATGCACACACTTCAACATGTATTTTGTTCAGGATGACCTCCTGAAGCCCATATGAGCATTAATTTGACTACACAACTCATTCCTATGAAGATACATTCAAACTCACAAAACGTGCTCAGCTCGGGCTGAAAATGCATTTAAAGCAATAAAAACTCAAATTTAGTGTCACACCTAAACCAAAGGACTTATGCACACACTTCAACATGTATTTAGTTCAGGATGACATCCTGAAGCCCATATGAGCATTAATTTGTCTACACAACTCATTCCTATGAAGATACATTCAAACTCACAAAACGTGCTCAACTCGGGCTGAAAATGCATTTAAAGCAATAAAAACTCAAATTGAGTGTCACGCCTAAACCAAAGGACTTATGCACACACTTCAACATGTATTTTGTTCAGGATGACCTCCTGAAGCCTAAATGAGCATTAATTTGACCACACAACTCATTCCTATGAAGATACATTCAAACTCACAAAACGCGCTCAGCTCGGGCTGAAAATGCATTTAAAGCAATAAAAACTCAAATTGAGTGTCACACCTAAACCAAAGGACTTATGCACACACTTCAACATGTATTTTGTTCAGGATGACCACCTGAAGCCTAAATGAGCATTAATTTGACCACACAACTCATTCCTATGAAGATACATTCAAACTCACAAAACATGCTCAGCTCGGGCTGAAAATGCATTTAATGCAATAAAAACTCAAATTGAATGTCACGCCTAAACCAAAGGACTTATGCACACACTTCAACATGTATTTTGTTCAGGATGACCTCCTGAAGCCCATATGAGCATTAATTTGACTACACAACTCATTCCTATGAAGATACATTCAAACTCACAAAACGTGCTCAGCTCGGGCTGAAAATGCATTTAAAGCAATAAAAACTCAAATTGAGTGTCACGCCTAAACCAAAGGACTTATGCACACACTTCAACATGTATTTTGTTCAGGATGACCTCCTGAAGCCTAAAACAGTAATAATTTGACCACACAACTCATTCCTATGAAGATACATTCAAAGTCAGAAAGCGCGCTCAGCTCGGGCTGAAAATGCATTTAATTTAAAGCAATAAAAACTCAAATTGAGTGTCACGCCTAAACCAAATGACTTATGCACACACTTCAACATGTATTTAGTTCAGGATGACCACCTGAAGCCTAAATGAGCATTAATTTGACCACACAACTCATTCCTATGAAGATACATTCAAACTCACAAAACGTGCTCAGCTCGGGCTGAAAATGCATTTAAAGCAATAAAAACTCAAATTGAGTGTCACACCTAAACCAAAGGACTTATGCACACACTTCAACATGTATTTTGTTCAGGATGACCTCCTGAAGCCCATATGAGCATTAATTTGACTATACAACTCATTCCTATGAAGATACATTCAAACTCACAAAACGTGCTCAGCTCGGGCTGAAAATGCATTTAAAGCAATAAAAACTCAAATTGAGTGTCACGCCTAAACCAAAGGACTTATGCACACACTTCAACATGTATTTTGTTCAGGATGACCTCCTGAAGCCTAAATGAGCATTAATTTGACCACACAACTCATTCCTATGAAGATACATTCAAACTCACAAAACGTGCTCAGCTCGGGCTGAAAATGCATTTAAAGCAATAAAAACTCAAATTGAGTGTCACGCCTAAACCCAAGGAATTATGCACACACTTCAACATGTATTTAGTTCAGGATGACCACCTGAAGCCTAAATGAGCATTAATTTGACCACACAACTCATTCCTATGAAGATACATTCAAACTCACAAAACGTGCTCAGCTCGGGCTGAAAATGCATTTAAAGTAATAAAAACTCAAATTGAGTGTCACGCCTAAACCAAAGGACTTATGCACACACTTCAACATGTATTTTGTTCAGGATGACCACCTGAAGCCTAAATGAGCATTAATTTGACCACACAACTCATTCCTATGAAGATACATTCAAACTCACAAAACGTGCTCAGCTCGGCCTGAAAATGCATTTAAAGCAATAAAAACTCAAATTGAGTGTCACACCTAAACCAAAGGACTTATGCACACATTTCAACATGTATTTTGTTCAGGATGACCACCTGACGCCTAAATGAGCATTAATTTGACCACACAACTCATTCCTATGAAGATACATTCAAACTCACAAAACGTGCTCAGCTCGGGCTGAAAATGCATTTAAAGCAATAAAAACTCAAATTGAGTGTCACGCCTAAACCAAAGGACTTATGCACACACTTCAACATGTATTTTGTTCAGGATGACCTCCTGAAGCCTAAAACAGCAATAATTTGACCACACAACTCATTCCTATGAAGATACATTCAAAGTCAGAAAGCGCGCTCAGCTCGGGCTGAAAATGCATTTAATTTAAAGCAATAAAAACTCAAATTGAGTGTCACGCCTAAACCAAATGACTTATGCACACACTTCAACATGTATTTAGTTCAGGATGACCACCTGAAGCCTAAATGAGCATTAATTTGACCACACAACTCATTCCTATGAAGATACATTCAAACTCACAAAACGTGCTCAGCTCGGGCTGAAAATGCATTTAAAGCAATAAAAACTCAAATTGAGTGTCACACCTAAACCAAAGGACTTATGCACACACTTCAACATGTATTTTGTTCAGGATGACCTCCTGAAGCCCATATGAGCATTAATTTGACTACACAACTCATTCCTATGAAGATACATTCAAACTCACAAAACGTGCTCAGCTCGGGCTGAAAATGCATTTAAAGCAATAAAAACTCAAATTGAGTGTCACGCCTAAACCAAAGGACTTATGCACACACTTCAACATGTATTTTGTTCAGGATGACCTCCTGAAGCCTAAATAAGCATTAATTTGACCACACAACTCATTCCTATGAAGATACATTCAAACTCACAAAACGCGCTCAGCTCGGGCTGAAAATGCATTTAAAGCAATAAAAACTCAAATTTAGTGTCACACCTAAACCAAAGGACTTATGCACACACTTCAACATGTATTTAGTTCAGGATGACATCCTGAAGCCCATATGAGCATTAATTTGACTACACAACTCATTCCTATGAAGATACATTCAAAGTCAGAAAGCGCGCTCAGCTCGGGCTGAAAATGCATTTAATTTAAAGCAATAAAAACTCAAATTGAGTGTCACGCCTAAACCAAAGGACTTATGCACACACTTCAACATGTATTTAGTTCAGGATGACCACCTGAAGCCTAAATGAGCATTAATTTGACCACACAACTCATTCCTATGAAGATACATTCAAACTCACAAAACGTGCTCAGCTCGGGCTGAAAATGCATTTAAAGCAATAAAAACTCAAATTGAGTGTCACACCTAAACCAAAGGACTTATGCACACACTTCAACATGTATTTTGTTCAGGATGACCTCCTGAAGCCCATATGAGCATTAATTTGACTACACAACTCATTCCTATGAAGATACATTCAAACTCACAAAGCGTGCTCAGCTCGGGCTGAAAATGCATTTAAAGCAATAAAAACTCAAATTGAGTGTCACGCCTAAACCAAAGGACTTATGCACACACTTCAACATGTATTTTGTTCAGGATGACCTCCTGAAGCCTAAATAAGCATTCATTTGACCACACAACTCATTCCTATGAAGATACATTCAAACTCACAAAACGCGCTCAGCTCGGGCTGAAAATGCATTTAAAGCAATAAAAACTCAAATTTAGTGTCACACCTAAACCAAAGGACTTATGCACACACTTCAACATGTATTTAGTTCAGGATGACATCCTGAAGCCCATATGAGCATTAATTTGACTACACAACTCATTCCTATGAAGATACATTCAAACTCACAAAACGTGCTCAACTCGGGCTGAAAATGCATTTAAAGCAATAAAAACTCAAATTGAGTGTCACGCCTAAACCAAAGGACTTATGCACACACTTCAACATGTATTTTGTTCAGGATGACCACCTGACGCCTAAATGAGCATTAATTTGACCACACAACTCATTCCTATGAAGATACATTCAAACTCACAAAACGTGCTCAGCTCGGGCTGAAAATGCATTTAAAGCAATAAAAACTCAAATTGAGTGTCACGCCTAAACCAAAGGACTTATGCACACACTTCAACATGTATTTTGTTCAGGATGACCTCCTGAAGCCTAAATCAGCAATAATTTGACCACACAACTCATTCCTATGAAGATACATTCAAAGTCAGAAAGCGCGCTCAGCTCGGGCTGAAAATGCATTTAATTTAAAGCAATAAAAACTCAAATTGAGTGTCACGCCTAAACCAAAGGACTTATGCACACACTTCAACATGTATTTTGTTCAGGATGACCACCTGACGCCTAAATGAGCATTAATTTGACCACACAACTCATTCCTATGAAGATACATTCAAACTCACAAAACGTGCTCAGCTCGGGCTGAAAATGCATTTAAAGCAATAAAAACTCAAATTGAGTGTCACGCCTAAACCAAAGGACTTATGCACACACTTCAACATGTATTTTGTTCAGGATGACCTCCTGAAGCCTAAATCAGCAATAATTTGACCACACAACTCATTCCTATGAAGATACATTCAAAGTCAGAAAGCGCGCTCAGCTCGGGCTGAAAATGCATTTAATTTAAAGCAATAAAAACTCAAATTGAGTGTCACGCCTAAACCAAAGGACTTATGCACACACTTCAACATGTATTTAGTTCAGGATGACCACCTGAAGCCTAAATGAGCATTAATTTGACCACACAACTCATTCCTATGAAGATACATTCAAACTCACAAAACGTGCTCAGCTCGGGCTGAAAATGCATTTAAAGCAATAAAAACTCAAATTGAGTGTCACACCTAAACCAAAGGACTTATGCACACACTTCAACATGTATTTTGTTCAGGATGACCTCCTGAAGCCCATATGAGCATTAATTTGACTACACAACTCATTCCTATGAAGATACATTCAAACTCACAAAACGCGCTCAGCTCGGGCTGAAAATGCATTTAAAGCAATAAAAACTCAAATTTAGTGTCACACCTAAACCAAAGGACTTATGCACACACTTCAACATGTATTTTGTTCAGGATGACCTCCTGAAGCCTAAATAAGCATTAATTTGACCACACAACTCATTCCTATGAAGATACATTCAAACTCACAAAACGCGCTCAGCTCGGGCTGAAAATGCATTTAAAGCAATAAAAACTCAAATTTAGTGTCACACCTAAACCAAAGGACTTATGCACACACTTCAACATGTACTTAGTTCAGGATGACCACCTGAAGCCTAAATGAGCATTAATTTGACCACACAACTCATTCCTATGAAGATACATTCAAACTCACAAAACGTGCTCAGCTCGGGCTGAAAATGCATTTAAAGCAATAAAAACTCAAATTGAGTGTCACGCCTAAACCAAAGGACTTATGCACACACTTCAACATGTATTTTGTTCAGGATGACCTCCTGAAGCCCATATGAGCATTAATTTGACTACACGACTCATTCCTATGAAGATACATTCAAACTCACAAAACGTGCTCAGCTCGGGCTGAAAATGCATTTAAAGCAATAAAAACTCAAATTGAGTGTCACGCCTAAACCCAAGGAATTATGCACACACTTCAACATGTATTTAGTTCAGGATGACCACCTGAAGCCTAAATGAGCATTAATTTGACCACACAACTCATTCCTATGAAGATACATTCAAACTCACAAAACGTGCTCAGCTCGGGCTGAAAATGCATTTAATTTAAAGCAATAAAAACTCAAATTGAGTGTCATGCCTAAACCAAAGGACTTATGCACACACTTCAACATGTATTTTGTTCAGGATGACCACCTGAAGCCTAAATGAGCATTAATTTGACCACACAACTCATTCCTATGAAGATACATTCAAACTCACAAAACGTGCTCAGCTCGGGCTGAAAATGCATTTAAAGCAATAAAAACTCAAATTGAGTGTCACGCCTAAACCAAAGGACTTATGCACACACTTCAACATGTATTTTGTTCAGGATGACCTCCTGAAGCCTAAATAAGCATTAATTTGACCACACAACTCATTCCTATGAAGATACATTCAAACTCACAAAACGCGCTCAGCTCGGGCTGAAAATGCATTTAAAGCAATAAAAACTCAAATTTAGTGTCACACCTAAACCAAAGGACTTATGCACACACTTCAACATGTATTTTGTTCAGGATGACCTCCTGAAGCCTAAAACAGCAATAATTTGACCACACAACTCATTCCTATGAAGATACATTCAAAGTCAGAAAGCGCGCTCAGCTCGGGCTGAAAATGCATTTAATTTAAAGCAATAAAAACTCAAATTGAGTGTCACGCCTAAACCAAAGGACTTATGCACACACTTCAACATGTATTTTGTTCAGGATGACCTCCTGAAGCCCATATGAGCATTAATTTGACCACACAACTCATTCCTATGAAGATACATTCAAAGTCAGAAAGCGCGCTCAGCTCGGGCTGAAAATGCATTTAATTTAAAGCAATAAAAACTCAAATTGAGTGTCACGCCTAAACCAAAGGACTTATGCACACACTTTAACATGTATTTTGTTCAGGATGACCACCTGAAGCCTAAATGAGCATTAATTTGACCACACAACTCATTCCTATGAAGATACATTCAAACTCACAAAACGTGCTCAACTCGGGCTGAAAATGCATTTAAAGCAATAAAAACTCAAATTGAGTGTCACGCCTAAACCAAAGGACTTATGCACACACTTCAACATGTATTTTGTTCAGGATGACCTCCTGAAGCCTAAAACAGCAATAATTTGACCACAAAACTCATTCCTATGAAGATACATTCAAAGTCAGAAAGCGCGCTCAGCTCGGGCTGAAAATGCATTTAATTTAAAGCAATAAAAACTCAAATTGAGTGTCACGCCTAAACCAAATGACTTATGCACACACTTCAACATGTATTTAGTTCAGGATGACCACCTGAAGCCTAAATGAGCATTAATTTGACCACACAACTCATTCCTATGAAGATACATTCAAACTCACAAAACGTGCTCAGCTCGGGCTGAAAATGCATTTAAAGCAATAAAAACTCAAATTGAGTGTCACACCTAAACCAAAGGACTTATGCACACACTTCAACATGTATTTTGTTCAGGATGACCTCCTGAAGCCCATATGAGCATTAATTTGACTACACAACTCATTCCTATGAAGATACATTCAAACTCACAAAACGTGCTCAGCTCGGGCTGAAAATGCATTTAAAGCAATAAAAACTCAAATTGAGTGTCACGCCTAAACCAAAGGACTTATGCACACACTTCAACATGTATTTTGTTCAGGATGACCTCCTGAAGCCTAAATAAGCATTAATTTGACCACACAACTCATTCCTATGAAGATACATTCAAACTCACAAAACGCGCTCAGCTCGGGCTGAAAATGCATTTAAAGCAATAAAAACTCAAATTGAGTGTCACACCTAAACCAAAGGACTTATGCACACACTTCAACATGTATTTTGTTCAGGATGACCTCCTGAAGCCCATATGAGCATTAATTTGACTACACAACTCATTCCTATGAAGATACATTCAAACTCACAAAACGTGCTCAGCTCGGGCTGAAAATGCATTTAAAGCAATAAAAACTCAAATTGAGTGTCACGCCTAAACCAAAGGACTTATGCACACACTTCAACATGTATTTTGTTCAGGATGACCACCTGACGCCTAAATGAGCATTAATTTGACCACACAACTCATTCCTATGAAGATACATTCAAACTCACAAAACGTGCTCAGCTCGGGCTGAAAATGCATTTAAAGCAATAAAAACTCAAATTGAGTGTCACGCCTAAACCAAAGGACTTATGCACACACTTCAACATGTATTTTGTTCAGGATGACCTCCTGAAGCCTAAATCAGCAATAATTTGACCACACAACTCATTCCTATGAAGATACATTCAAAGTCAGAAAGCGCGCTCAGCTCGGGCTGAAAATGCATTTAATTTAAAGCAATAAAAACTCAAATTGAGTGTCACGCCTAAACCAAAGGACTTATGCACACACTTCAACATGTATTTAGTTCAGGATGACCACCTGAAGCCTAAATGAGCATTAATTTGACCACACAACTCATTCCTATGAAGATACATTCAAACTCACAAAACGTGCTCAGCTCGGGCTGAAAATGCATTTAAAGCAATAAAAACTCAAATTGAGTGTCACACCTAAACCAAAGGACTTATGCACACACTTCAACATGTATTTTGTTCAGGATGACCTCCTGAAGCCCATATGAGCATTAATTTGACTACACAACTCATTCCTATGAAGATACATTCAAACTCACAAAACGTGCTCAGCTCGGGCTGAAAATGCATTTAAAGCAATAAAAACTCAAATTGAGTGTCACGCCTAAACCAAAGGACTTATGCACACACTTCAACATGTATTTTGTTCAGGATGACCTCCTGAAGCCTAAATAAGCATTAATTTGACCACACAACTCATTCCTATGAAGATACATTCAAACTCACAAAACGCGCTCAGCTCGGGCTGAAAATGCATTTAAAGCAATAAAAACTCAAATTTAGTGTCACACCTAAACCAAAGGACTTATGCACACACTTCAACATGTATTTAGTTCAGGATGACATCCTGAAGCCCATATGAGCATTAATTTGACTACACAACTCATTCCTATGAAGATACATTCAAACTCACAAAACGTGCTCAACTCGGGCTGAAAATGCATTTAAAGCAATGAAAACTCAAATTGAGTGTCACGCCTAAACCAAAGGACTTATGCACACACTTCAACATGTATTTTGTTCAGGATGACCTCCTGAAGCCCATATGAGCATTAATTTGACTACACAACTCATTCCTATGAAGATACATTCAAACTCAAAAAACGTGCTCAGCTCGGGCTGAAAATGCATTTAAAGCAATAAAAACTCAAATTGAGTGTCACACCTAAACCAAAGGATTATGCACACACTTCAACATGTATTTTGTTCAGGATGACACCCTGAAGCCCATATGAGCATTAATTTGACCACACAACTCATTCCTATGAAGATACATTCAAACTCACAAAACGTGCTCAGCTCGGGCTGAAAATGCATTTAAAGCAATAAAAACTCAAATTGAGTGTCACACCTAAACCAAAGGACTTATGCACACACTTCAACATGTATTTTGTTCAGGATGACCTCCTGAAGCCCATATGAGCATTAATTTGACTACACAACTCATTACTATGAAGATACATTCAAAGTCAGAAAGCGCGCTCAGCTCGGGCTGAAAATGCATTTAATTTAAAGCAATAAAAACTCAAATTGAGTGTCACGCCTAAACCAAAGGACTTATGCACACACTTCAACATGTATTTTGTTCAGGATGACCTCCTGAAGCCCATATGAGCATTAATTTGACTACACAACTCATTCCTATGAAGATACATTCAAACTCACAAAACGTGCTCAGCTCGGGCTGAAAATGCATTTAAAGCAATAAAAACTCAAATTGAGTGTCACGCCTAAACCAAAGGACTTATGCACACACTTCAACATGTATTTTGTTCAGGATGACCTCCTGAAGCCTAAATAAGCATTAATTTGACCACACAACTCATTCCTATGAAGATACATTCAAACTCACAAAACGCGCTCAGCTCGGGCTGAAAATGCATTTAAAGCAATAAAAACTCAAATTTAGTGTCACACCTAAACCAAAGGACTTATGCACACACTTCAACATGTATTTAGTTCAGGATGACATCCTGAAGCCCATATGAGCATTAATTTGACTACACAACTCATTCCTATGAAGATACATTCAAACTCACAAAACGTGCTCAACTCGGGCTGAAAATGCATTTAAAGCAATAAAAACTCAAATTGAGTGTCACGCCTAAACCAAAGGACTTATGCACACACTTCAACATGTATTTTGTTCAGGATGACCTCCTGAAGCCTAAATAAGCATTAATTTGACCACACAACTCATTCCTATGAAGATACATTCAAACTCACAAAACGCGCTCAGCTCGGGCTGAAAATGCATTTAAAGCAATAAAAACTCAAATTTAGTGTCACACCTAAACCAAAGGACTTATGCACACACTTCAACATGTATTTAGTTCAGGATGACATCCTGAAGCCCATATGAGCATTAATTTGACTACACAACTCATTCCTATGAAGATACATTCAAACTCACAAAACGTGCTCAACTCGGGCTGAAAATGCATTTAAAGCAATGAAAACTCAAATTGAGTGTCACGCCTAAACCAAAGGACTTATGCACACACTTCAACATGTATTTTGTTCAGGATGACCTCCTGAAGCCCATATGAGCATTAATTTGACTACACAACTCATTCCTATGAAGATACATTCAAACTCAAAAAACGTGCTCAGCTCGGGCTGAAAATGCATTTAAAGCAATAAAAACTCAAATTGAGTGTCACACCTAAACCAAAGGATTATGCACACACTTCAACATGTATTTTGTTCAGGATGACACCCTGAAGCCCATATGAGCATTAATTTGACCACACAACTCATTCCTATGAAGATACATTCAAACTCACAAAACGTGCTCAGCTCGGGCTGAAAATGCATTTAAAGCAATAAAAACTCAAATTGAGTGTCACACCTAAACCAAAGGACTTATGCACACACTTCAACATGTATTTTGTTCAGGATGACCTCCTGAAGCCCATATGAGCATTAATTTGACTACACAACTCATTCCTATGAAGATACATTCAAACTCACAAAACGTGCTCAGCTCGGGCTGAAAATGCATTTAAAGCAATAAAAACTCAAATTGAGTGTCACGCCTAAACCAAAGGACTTATGCACACACTTCAACATGTATTTTGTTCAGGATGACCTCCTGAAGCCTAAATAAGCATTAATTTGACCACACAACTCATTCCTATGAAGATACATTCAAACTCACAAAACGCGCTCAGCTCGGGCTGAAAATGCATTTAAAGCAATAAAAACTCAAATTTAGTGTCACACCTAAACCAAAGGACTTATGCACACACTTCAACATGTATTTAGTTCAGGATGACATCCTGAAGCCCATATGAGCATTAATTTGACTACACAACTCATTCCTATGAAGATACATTCAAACTCACAAAACGTGCTCAACTCGGGCTGAAAATGCATTTAAAGCAATAAAAACTCAAATTGAGTGTCACGCCTAAACCAAAGGACTTATGCACACACTTCAACATGTTTTTTGTTCAGGATGACCACCTGACGCCTAAATGAGCATTAATTTGACCACACAACTCATTCCTATGAAGATACATTCAAACTCACAAAACGTGCTCAGCTCGGGCTGAAAATGCATTTAAAGCAATAAAAACTCAAATTGAGTGTCACGCCTAAACCAAAGGACTTATGCACACACTTCAACATGTATTTTGTTCAGGATGACCTCCTGAAGCCTAAATCAGCAATAATTTGACCACACAACTCATTCCTATGAAGATACATTCAAAGTCAGAAAGCGCGCTCAGCTCGGGCTGAAAATGCATTTAATTTAAAGCAATAAAAACTCAAATTGAGTGTCACGCCTAAACCAAAGGACTTATGCACACACTTCAACATGTATTTAGTTCAGGATGACCACCTGAAGCCTAAATGAGCATTAATTTGACCACACAACTCATTCCTATGAAGATACATTCAAACTCACAAAACGTGCTCAGCTCGGGCTGAAAATGCATTTAAAGCAATAAAAACTCAAATTGAGTGTCACACCTAAACCAAAGGACTTATGCACACACTTCAACATGTATTTTGTTCAGGATGACCTCCTGAAGCCCATATGAGCATTAATTTGACTACACAACTCATTCCTATGAAGATACATTCAAACTCACAAAACGTGCTCAGCTCGGGCTGAAAATGCATTTAAAGCAATAAAAACTCAAATTGAGTGTCACGCCTAAACCAAAGGACTTATGCACACACTTCAACATGTATTTTGTTCAGGATGACCTCCTGAAGCCTAAATAAGCATTAATTTGACCACACAACTCATTCCTATGAAGATACATTCAAACTCACAAAACGCGCTCAGCTCGGGCTGAAAATGCATTTAAAGCAATAAAAACTCAAATTTAGTGTCACACCTAAACCAAAGGACTTATGCACACACTTCAACATGTATTTAGTTCAGGATGACATCCTGAAGCCCATATGAGCATTAATTTGACTACACAACTCATTCCTATGAAGATACATTCAAACTCACAAAACGTGCTCAACTCGGGCTGAAAATGCATTTAAAGCAATAAAAACTCAAATTGAGTGTCACGCCTAAACCAAAGGACTTATGCACACACTTCAACATGTATTTTGTTCAGGATGACCTCCTGAAGCCCATATGAGCATTAATTTGACTACACAACTCATTCCTATGAAGATACATTCAAACTCACAAAACGTGCTCAGCTCGGGCTGAAAATGCATTTAAAGCAATAAAAACTCAAATTGAGTGTCACACCTAAACCAAAGGACTTATGCACACACTTCAACATGTATTTTGTTCAGGATGACCTCCTGAAGCCCATATGAGCATTAATTTGACTACACAACTCATTCCTATGAAGATACATTCAAACTCACAAAACGTGCTCAGCTCGGGCTGAAAATGCATTTAAAGCAATAAAAACTCAAATTGAGTGTCACGCCTAAACCAAAGGACTTATGCACACACTTCAACATGTATTTTGTTCAGGATGACCTCCTGAAGCCTAAATAAGCATTAATTTGACCACACAACTCATTCCTATGAAGATACATTCAAACTCACAAAACGCGCTCAGCTCGGGCTGAAAATGCATTTAAAGCAATAAAAACTCAAATTTAGTGTCACACCTAAACCAAAGGACTTATGCACACACTTCAACATGTATTTAGTTCAGGATGACATCCTGAAGCCCATATGAGCATTAATTTGACTACACAACTCATTCCTATGAAGATACATTCAAACTCACAAAACGTGCTCAGCTCGGGCTGAAAATGCATTTAAAGCAATAAAAACTCAAATTGAGTGTCACGCCTAAACCAAAGGACTTATGCACACACTTCAACATGTATTTAGTTCAGGATGACCACCTGAAGCCTAAATGAGCATTAATTTGACTACACAACTCATTCCTATGAAGATACATTCAAACTCACAAAACGTGCTCAGCTCGGGCTGAAAATGCATTTAAAGCAATAAAAACTCAAATTGAGTGTCACACCTAAACCAAAGGACTTATGCACACACTTCAATATGTATTTTGTTCAGGATGACCTCCTGAAGCCCATATGAGCATTAATTTGACTACACAACTCATTCCTATGAAGATACATTCAAACTCACAAAACGTGCTCAGCTCGGGCTGAAAATGCATTTAAAGCAATAAAAACTCAAATTGAGTGTCACGCCTAAACCAAAGGACTTAT
Source organism: Hippocampus guttulatus (assembly GCF_054856545.1). Taxonomy (NCBI): domain Eukaryota; kingdom Metazoa; phylum Chordata; class Actinopteri; order Syngnathiformes; family Syngnathidae; genus Hippocampus; species Hippocampus guttulatus. Next base: position 790,966 of record NC_141271.1, read on the forward strand.
GCACACACTTCAACATGTATTTTGTTCAGGATGACCTCCTGAAGCCTAAATAAGCATTAATTTGACCACACAACTCATTCCTATGAAGATACATTCAAACTCACAAAACGCGCTCAGCTCGGGCTGAAAATGCATTTAAAGCAATAAAAACTCAAATTTAGTGTCACACCTAAACCAAAGGACTTATGCACACACTTCAACATGTATTTAGTTCAGGATGACATCCTGAAGCCCATATGAGCATTAATTTGACTACACAACTCATTCCTATGAAGATACATTCAAACTCACAAAACGTGCTCAGCTCGGGCTGAAAATGCATTTAAAGCAATAAAAACTCAAATTGAGTGTCACGCCTAAACCAAAGGACTTATGCACACACTTCAACATGTATTTTGTTCAGGATGACCTCCTGAAGCCTAAATAAGCATTAATTTGACCACACAACTCATTCCTATGAAGATACATTCAAACTCACAAAACGCGCTCAGCTCGGGCTGAAAATGCATTTAAAGCAATAAAAACTCAAATTTAGTGTCACACCTAAACCAAAGGACTTATGCACACACTTCAACATGTATTTAGTTCAGGATGACATCCTGAAGCCCATATGAGCATTAATTTGACTACACAACTCATTCCTATGAAGATACATTCAAACTCACAAAACGTGCTCAACTCGGGCTGAAAATGCATTTAAAGCAATAAAAACTCAAATTGAGTGTCACGCCTAAACCAAAGGACTTATGCACACACTTCAACATGTATTTTGTTCAGGATGACCTCCTGAAGCCCATATGAGCATTAATTTGACTACACAACTCATTCCTATGAAGATACATTCAAACTCACAAAACGTGCTCAGCTCGGGCTGAAAATGCATTTAAAGCAATAAAAACTCAAATTGAGTGTCACGCCTAAACCAAAGGACTTATGCACACACTTCAACATGTATTTTGTTCAGGATGACCACCTGACACCTAAATGAGCATTAATTTGACCACACAACTCATTCCTATGAAGATACATTCAAAGTCAGAAAGCGCGCTCAGCTCGGGCTGAAAATGCATTTAATTTAAAGCAATAAAAACTCAAATTGAGTGTCACGCCTAAACCAAAGGACTTATGCACACACTTCAACATGTATTTAGTTCAGGATGACCACCTGAAGCCTAAATGAGCATTAATTTGACTACACAACTCATTCCTATGAAGATACATTCAAACTCACAAAACGTGCTCAGCTCGGGCTGAAAATGCATTTAAAGCAATAAAAACTCAAATTGAGTGTCACACCTAAACCAAAGGACTTATGCACACACTTCAACATGTATTTTGTTCAGGATGACCTCCTGAAGCCCATATGAACATTAATTTGACTACACAACTCATTCCTATAAAGATACATTCAAACTCACAAAACGTGCTCAGCTCGGGCTGAATATGCATTTAAAGCAATAAAAACTCAAATTGAGTGTCACGCCTAAACCAAAGGACTTATGCACACACTTCAACATGTATTTAGTTCAGGATGACCACCTGAAGCCTAAATGAGCATTAATTTGACCACACAACTCATTCCTATGAAGATACATTCAAACTCACAAAACGTGCTCAACTCGGGCTGAAAATGCATTTAAAGCAATAAAAACTCAAATTGAGTGTCACACCTAAACCAAAGGACTTATGCACACACTTCAACATGTATTTTGTTCAGGATGACCTCCTGAAGCCCATATGAGCATTAATTTGACCACACAACTCATTCCTATGAAGATACATTCAAACACACAAAACGTGCTCAGCTCGGCCTGAAAATGCATTTAAAGCAATAAAAACTCAAATTGAGTGTCACGCCTAAACCAAAGGACTTATGCACACACTTCAACATGTATTTTGTTCAGGATGACCACCTGACGCCTAAATGAGCATTAATTTGACCACACAACTCATTCCTATGAAGATACATTCAAACTCACAAAACGTGCTCAGCTCGCGCTGAAAATGCATTTAAAGCAATAAAAACTCAAATTGAGTGTCACGCCTAAACCAAAGGACTTATGCACACACTTCAACATGTATTTTGTTCAGGATGACCTCCTGAAGCCTAAATCAGCAATAATTTCACCACACAACTCATTCCTATGAAGATACATTCAAAGTCAGAAAGGGCGCTAAGCTCGGGCTGAAAATGCATTTAATTTAAAGCAATAAAAACTCAAATTGAGTGTCACGCCTAAACCAAAGGACTTATGCACACACTTCAACATGTATTTAGTTCAGGATGACCACCCGAAGCCTAAATGAGCATTAATTTGACCACACAACTCATTCCTATGAAGATACATTCAAACTCACAAAACGTGCTCAGCTCGGGCTGAAAATGCATTTAAAGCAATAAAAACTCAAATTGAGTGTCACACCTAAACCAAAGGACTTATGCACACACTTCAACATGTATTTAGTTCAGGATGACCTCCTGAAGCCCATATGAGCATTAATTTGACTACACAACTCATTCCTATGAAGATACATTCAAACTCACAAAACATGCTCAGCTCGGGCTGAAAATGCATTTAAAGCAATAAAAACTCAAATTGAATGTCACGCCTAAACCAAAGGACTTATGCACACACTTCAACATGTATTTTGTTCAGGATGACCTCCTGAAGCCCATATGAGCATTAATTTGACCACACAACTCATTCCTATGAAGATACATTCAAAGTCAGAAAGCGCGCTCAGCTCGGGCTGAAAATGCATTTAATTTAAAGCAATAAAAACTCAAATTGAGTGTCACGCCTAAACCAAAGGACTTATGCACACACTTCAACATGTATTTTGTTCAGGATGACCACCTGAAGCCTAAATGAGCATTAATTTGACCACACAACTCATTCCTATGAAGATACATTCAAACTCACAAAACGTGCTCAACTCGGGCTGAAAATGCATTTAAAGCAATAAAAACTCAAATTGAGTGTCACGCCTAAACCAAAGGACTTATGCACACACTTCAACATGTATTTTGTTCAGGATGACCTCCTGAAGCCCATATGAGCATTAATTTCACCACACAACTCATTCCTATGAAGATACATTCAAACACACAAAACGTGCTCAGCTCGGCCTGAAAATGCATTTAAAGCAATAAAAACTCAAATTGAGTGTCACGCCTAAACCAAAGGACTTATGCACACACTTCAACATGTATTTTGTTCAGGATGACCACCTGACGCCTAAATGAGCATTAATTTGACCACACAACTCATTCCTATGAAGATACATTCAAACTCACAAAACGTGCTCAGCTCGGGCTGAAAATGCATTTAAAGCAATAAAAACTCAAATTGAGTGTCACGCCTAAACCAAAGGACTTATGCACACACTTCAACATGTATTTTGTTCAGGATGACCTCCTGAAGCCTAAATCAGCAATAATTTGACCACACAACTCATTCCTATGAAGATACATTCAAAGTCAGAAAGCGCGCTCAGCTCGGGCTGAAAATGCATTTAATTTAAAGCAATAAAAACTCAAATTGAGTGTCACGCCTAAACCAAAGGACTTATGCACACACTTCAACATGTATTTAGTTCAGGATGACCACCTGAAGCCTAAATGAGCATTAATTTGACCACACAACTCATTCCTATGAAGATACATTCAAATTCACAAAACGTGCTCAGCTCGGGCTGAAAATGCATTTAAAGCAATAAAAACTCAAATTGAGTGTCACACCTAAACCAAAGGACTTATGCACACACTTCAACATGTATTTTGTTCAGGATGACCTCCTGAAGCCCATATGAGCATTAATTTGACTACACAACTCATTCCTATGAAGATACATTCAAACTCACAAAACGTGCTCAGCTCGGGCTGAAAATGCATTTAAAGCAATAAAAACTCAAATTGAGTGTCACGCCTAAACCAAAGGACTTATGCACACACTTCAACATGTATTTTGTTCAGGATGACCTCCTGAAGCCTAAATAAGCATTAATTTGACCACACAACTCATTCCTATGAAGATACATTCAAACTCACAAAACGCGCTCAGCTCGGGCTGAAAATGCATTTAAAGCAATAAAAACTCAAATTTAGTGTCACACCTAAACCAAAGGACTTATGCACACACTTCAACATGTATTTAGTTCAGGATGACATCCTGAAGCCCATATGAGCATTAATTTGACTACACAACTCATTCCTATGAAGATACATTCAAACTCACAAAACGTGCTCAACTCGGGCTGAAAATGCATTTAAAGCAATAAAAACTCAAATTGAGTGTCACGCCTAAACCAAAGGACTTATGCACACACTTCAACATGTATTTTGTTCAGGATGACCTCCTGAAGCCCATATGAGCATTCATTTGACTACACAACTCATTCCTATGAAGATACATTCAAACTCACAAAACGTGCTCAGCTCGGGCTGAAAATGCATTTAAAGCAATAAAAACTCAAATTGAGTGTCACGCCTAAACCAAAGGACTTATGCACACACTTCAACATGTATTTTGTTCAGGATGACCACCTGACGCCTAAATGAGCATTAATTTGACCACACAACTCATTCCTATGAAGATACATTCAAAGTCAGAAAGCGCGCTCAGCTCGGGCTGAAAATGCATTTAATTTAAAGCAATAAAAACTCAAATTGAGTGTCATGCCTAAACCAAAGGACTTATGCACACACTTCAACATGTATTTAGTTCAGGATGACCACCTGAAGCCTAAATGAGCATTAATTTGACTACACAACTCATTCCTATGAAGATACATTCAAACTCACAAAACGTGCTCAGCTCGGGCTGAAAATGCATTTAAAGCAATAAAAACTCAAATTGAGTGTCACACCTAAACCAAAGGACTTATGCACACACTTCAACATGTATTTTGTTCAGGATGACCTCCTGAAGCCCATATGAGCATTAATTTGACTACACAACTCATTCCTATGAAGATACAATCAAACTCACAAAACGTGCTCAGCTCGGGCTGAAAATGCATTTAAAGCAATAAAAACTCAAATTGAGTGTCACGCCTAAACCAAAGGACTTATGCACACACTTCAACATGTATTTTGTTCAGGATGACCTCCTGAAGCCTAAATAAGCATTAATTTGACCACACAACTCATTCCTATGAAGATACATTCAAACTCACAAAACGTGCTCAACTCGGGCTGAAAATGCATTTAAAGCAATAAAAACTCAAATTGAGTGTCACGCCTAAACCAAAGGACTTATGCACACACTTCAACATGTATTTTGTTCAGGATGACCACCTGACGCCTAAATGAGCATTAATTTGACCACACAACTCATTCCTATGAAGATACATTCAAAGTCAGAAAGCGCGCTCAGCTCGGGCTGAAAATGCATTTAATTTAAAGCAATAAAAACTCAAATTGAGTGTCACGCCTAAACCAAAGGACTTATGCACACACTTCAACATGTATTTAGTTCAGGATGACCACCTGAAGCCTAAATGAGCATTAATTTGACCACACAACTCATTCCTATGAAGATACATTCAAACTCACAAAACGTGCTCAGCTCGGGCTGAAAATGCATTTCAAGCAATAAAAACTCAAATTGAGTGTCACACCTAAACCAAAGGACTTGTGCCCACACTTCAACATGTATTTTGTTCAGGATGACCTCCTGAAGCCCATATGAGCATTAATTTGACTACACAACTCATTCCTATGAAGATACATTCAAACTCACAAAACGTGCTCAGCTCGGGCTGAAAATGCATTTAAAGCAATAAAAACTCAAATTGAGTGTCACGCCTAAACCAAAGGACTTATGCACACACTTCAACATGTATTTTGTTCAGGATGACCTCCTGAAGCCTAAATAAGCATTAATTTGACCACACAACTCATTCCTATGAAGATACATTCAAACTCACAAAACGCGCTCAGCTCGGGCTGAAAATACATTTAAAGCAATAAAAACTCAAATTTAGTGTCACACCTAAACCAAAGGACTTATGCACACACTTCAACATGTATTTTGTTCAGGATGACCTCCTGAAGCCCATATGAGCATTAATTTGACTACACAACTCATTCCTATGAAGATACATTCAAACTCACAAAACGTGCTCAACTCGGGCTGAAAATGCATTTAATTTAAAGCAATAAAAACTCAAATTGAGTGTCACGCCTAAACCAAAGGACTTATGCACACACTTCAACATGTATTTAGTTCAGGATGACCACCTGAAGCCTAAATGAGCATTAATTTGACCACACAACTCATTCCTATGAAGATACATTCAAAGTCAGAAAGCGCGCTCAGCTCGGGCTGAAAATGCATTTAATTTAAAGCAATAAAAACTCAAATTGAGTGTCACGCCTAAACCAAAGGACTTATGCACACACTTCAACATGTATTTAGTTCAGGATGACCACCTGAAGCCTAAATGAGCATTAATTTGACCACACAACTCATTCCTATGAAGATACATTCAAACTCACAAAACGCGCTCAGCTCGGGCTGAAAATGCATTTAAAGCAATAAAAACTCAAATTTAGTGTCACACCTAAACCAAAGGACTTATGCACACACTTCAACATGTATTTAGTTCAGGATGACATCCTGAAGCCCATATGAGCATTAATTTGACTACACAACTCATTCCTATGAAGATACATTCAAACTCACAAAACATGCTCAGCTCGGGCTGAAAATGCATTTAAAGCAATAAAAACTCAAATTGAATGTCACGCCTAAACCAAAGGACTTATGCACACACTTCAACATGTATTTTGTTCAGGATGACCTCCTGAAGCCCATATGAGCATTAATTTGACCACACAACTCATTCCTATGAAGATACATTCAAAGTCAGAAAGCGCGCTCAGCTCGGGCTGAAAATGCATTTAATTTAAAGCAATAAAAACTCAAATTGAGTGTCACGCCTAAACCAAAGGACTTATGCACACACTTCAACATGTATTTTGTTCAGGATGACCACCTGAAGCCTAAATGAGCATTAATTTGACCACACAACTCATTCCTAAGAAGATACATTCAAACTCACAAAACGTGCTCAACTCGGGCTGAAAATGCATTTAAAGCAATAAAAACTCAAATTGAGTGTCACGCCTAAACCAAAGGACTTATGCACACACTTCAACATGTATTTTGTTCAGGATGACCTCCTGAAGCCCATATGAGCATTAATTTCACCACACAACTCATTCCTATGAAGATACATTCAAACACACAAAACGTGCTCAGCTCGGCCTGAAAATGCATTTAAAGCAATAAAAACTCAAATTGAGTGTCACGCCTAAACCAAAGGACTTATGCACACACTTCAACATGTATTTTGTTCAGGATGACCACCTGACGCCTAAATGAGCATTAATTTGACCACACAACTCATTCCTATGAAGATACATTCAAACTCACAAAACGTGCTCAGCTCGGGCTGAAAATGCATTTAAAGCAATAAAAACTCAAATTGAGTGTCACGCCTAAACCAAAGGACTTATGCACACACTTCAACATGTATTTTGTTCAGGATGACCTCCTGAAGCCTAAATCAGCAATAATTTGACCACACAACTCATTCCTATGAAGATACATTCAAAGTCAGAAAGCGCGCTCAGCTCGGGCTGAAAATGCATTTAATTTAAAGCAATAAAAACTCAAATTGAGTGTCACGCCTAAACCAAAGGACTTATGCACACACTTCAACATGTATTTAGTTCAGGATGACCACCTGAAGCCTAAATGAGCATTAATTTGACCACACAACTCATTCCTATGGAGATACATTCAAACTCACAAAACGTGCTCAGCTCGGGCTGAAAATGCATTTAAAGCAATAAAAACTCAAATTGAGTGTCACACCTAAACCAAAGGACTTATGCACACACTTCAACATGTATTTTGTTCAGGATGACCTCCTGAAGCCCATATGAGCATTAATTTGACTACACAACTCATTCCTATGAAGATACATTCAAACTCACAAAACGTGCTCAGCTCGGGCTGAAAATGCATTTAAAGCAATAAAAACTCAAATTGAGTGTCACGCCTAAACCAAAGGACTTATGCACACACTTCAACATGTATTTTGTTCAGGATGACCTCCTGAAGCCTAAATAAGCATTAATTTGACCACACAACTCATTCCTATGAAGATACATTCAAACTCACAAAACGCGCTCAGCTCGGGCTGAAAATGCATTTAAAGCAATAAAAACTCAAATTTAGTGTCACACCTAAACCAAAGGACTTATGCACACACTTCAACATGTATTTTGTTCAGGATGACCTCCTGAAGCCCATATGAGCATTAATTTGACTACACAACTCATTCCTATGAAGATACATTCAAACTCACAAAACGTGCTCAACTCGGGCTGAAAATGCATTTAAAGCAATAAAAACTCAAATTGAGTGTCACGCCTAAACCAAAGGACTTATGCACACACTTCAACATGTATTTTGTTCAGGATGACCTCCTGAAGCCCATATGAGCATTAATTTGACTACACAACTCATTCCTATGAAGATACATTCAAACTCACAAAACGTGCTCAGCTCGGGCTGAAAATGCATTTAAAGCAATAAAAACTCAAATTGAGTGTCACGCCTAAACCAAAGGACTTATGCACACACTTCAACATGTATTTTGTTCAGGATGACCACCTGACGCCTAAATGAGCATTAATTTGACCACACAACTCATTCCTATGAAGATACATTCAAAGTCAGAAAGCGCGCTCAGCTCGGGCTGAAAATGCATTTAATTTAAAGCAATAAAAACTCAAATTGAGTGTCACGCCTAAACCAAAGGACTTATGCACACACTTCAACATGTATTTAGTTCAGGATGACCACCTGAAGCCTAAATGAGCATTAATTTGACTACACAACTCATTCCTATGAAGATACATTCAAACTCACAAAACGTGCTCAGCTCGGGCTGAAAATGCATTTAAAGCAATAAAAACTCAAATTGAGTGTCACACCTAAACCAAAGGACTTATGCACACACTTCAACATGTATTTTGTTCAGGATGACCTCCTGAAGCCCATATGAGCATTAATTTGACTACACAACTCATTCCTATGAAGATACATTCAAACTCACAAAACGCGCTCAGCTCGGGCTGAAAATGCATTTAAAGCAATAAAAACTCAAATTTAGTGTCACACCTAAACCAAAGGACTTATGCACACACTTCAACATGTATTTAGTTCAGGATGACATCCTGAAGCCCATATGAGCATTAATTTGACTACACAACTCATTCCTATGAAGATACATTCAAACTCACAAAATGTGCTCAACTCGGGCTGAAAATGCATTTAAAGCAATAAAAACTCAAATTGAGTGTCACGCCTAAACCAAAGGACTTATGCACACACTTCAACATGTATTTTGTTCAAGATGACCTCCTGAAGCCCATATGAGCATTAATTTGACTACACAACTCATTCCTATGAAGATACATTCAAACTCACAAAACGTGCTCAGCTCGGGCTGAAAATGCATTTAAAGCAATAAAAACTCAAATTGAGTGTCACGCCTAAACCAAAGGACTTATGCACACACTTCAACATGTATTTTGTTCAGGATGACCACCTGACGCCTAAATGAGCATTAATTTGACCACACAACTCATTCCTATGAAGATACATTCAAAGTCAGAAAGCGCGCTCAGCTCGGGCTGAAAATGCATTTAATTTAAAGCAATAAAAACTCAAATTGAGTGTCACGCCTAAACCAAAGGACTTATGCACACACTTCAACATGTATTTAGTTCAGGATGACCACCTGAAGCCTAAATGAGCATTAATTTGACTACACAACTCATTCCTATGAAGATACATTCAAACTCACAAAACGTGCTCAGCTCGGGCTGAAAATGCATTTAAAGCAATAAAAACTCAAATTGAGTGTCACACCTAAACCAAAGGACTTATGCACACACTTCAACATGTATTTTGTTCAGGATGACCTCCTGAAGCCCATATGAGCATTAATTTGACTACACAACTCATTCCTATAAAGATACATTCAAACTCACAAAACGTGCTCAGCTCGGGCTGAAAATGCATTTAAAGCAATAAAAACTCAAATTGAGTGTCACGCCTAAACCAAAGGACTTATGCACACACTTCAACATGTATTTAGTTCAGGATGACCACCTGAAGCCTAAATGAGCATTAATTTGACCACACAACTCATTCCTATGAAGATACATTCAAACTCACAAAACGTGCTCAACTCGGGCTGAAAATGCATTTAAAGCAATAAAAACTCAAATTGAGTGTCACGCCTAAACCAAAGGACTTATGCACACACTTCAACATGTATTTTGTTCAGGATGACCTCCTGAAGCCCATATGAGCATTAATTTCACCACACAACTCATTCCTATGAAGATACATTCAAACACACAAAACGTGCTCAGCTCGGCCTGAAAATGCATTTAAAGCAATAAAAACTCAAATTGAGTGTCACGCCTAAACCAAAGGATTTATGCACACACTTCAACATGTATTTTGTTCAGGATGACCACCTGACGCCTAAATGAGCATTAATTTGACCACACAACTCATTCCTATGAAGATACATTCAAAGTCACAAAACGTGCTCAGCTCGGGCTGAAAATGCATTTAAAGCAATAAAAACTCAAATTGAGTGTCACGCCTAAACCAAAGGACTTATGCACACACTTCAACATGTATTTTGTTCAGGATGACCTCCTGAAGCCTAAATCAGCAATAATTTGACCACACAACTCATTCCTATGAAGATACTTTCAAAGTCAGAAAGCGCGCTCAGCTCGGGCTGAAAATGCATTTAATTTAAAGCAATAAAAACTCAAATTGAGTGTCACGCCTAAACCAAAGGACTTATGCACACACTTCAACATGTATTTAGTTCAGGATGACCACCTGAAGCCTAAATGAGCATTCATTTGACCACACAACTCATTCCTATGAAGATACATTCAAACTCACAAAACGTGCTCAGCTCGGGCTGAAAATGCATTTCAAGCAATAAAAACTCAAATTGAGTGTCACACCTAAACCAAAGGACTTGTGCACACACTTCAACATGTATTTTGTTCAGGATGACCTCCTGAAGCCCATATGAGCATTAATTTGACTACACAACTCATTCCTATGAAGATACATTCAAACTCACAAAACGTGCTCAACTCGGGCTGAAAATGCATTTAAAGCAATAAAAACTCAAATTGAGTGTCACGCCTAAACCAAAGGACTTATGCACACACTTCAACATGTATTTTGTTCAGGATGACCTCCTGAAGCCCATATGAGCATTAATTTGACTACACAACTCATTCCTATGAAGATACATTCAAACTCACAAAACGTGCTCAGCTCGGGCTGAAAATGCATTTAAAGCAATAAAAACTCAAATTGAGTGTCACGCCTAAACCAAAGGACTTATGCACACACTTCAACATGTATTTTGTTCAGGATGACCACCTGACGCCTAAATGAGCATTAATTTGACCACACAACTCATTCCTATGAAGATACATTCAAAGTCAGAAAGCGCGCTCATCTCGGGCTGAAAATGCATTTAATTTAAAGCAATAAAAACTCAAATTGAGTGTCACGCCTAAACCAAAGGACTTATGCACACACTTCAACATGTATTTAGTTCAGGATGACCACCTGAAGCCTAAATGAGCATTAATTTGACTACACAACTCATTCCTATGAAGATACATTCAAACTCACAAAACGTGCTCAGCTCGGGCTGAAAATGCATTTAAAGCAATAAAAACTCAAATTGAGTGTCACACCTAAACCAAAGGACTTATGCACACACTTCAACATGTATTTTGTTCAGGATGACCTCCTGAAGCCCATATGAGCATTAATTTGACTACACAACTCATTCCTATAAAGATACATTCAAACTCACAAAACTTGCTCAGCTCGGGCTGAATATGCATTTAAAGCAATAAAAACTCAAATTGAGTGTCACGCCTAAACCAAAGGACTTATGCACACACTTCAACATGTATTTAGTTCAGGATGACCACCTGAAGCCTAAATGAGCATTAATTTGACCACACAACTCATTCCTATGAAGATACATTCAAACTCACAAAACGTGCTCAACTCGGGCTGAAAATGCATTTAAAGCAATAAAAACTCAAATTGAGTGTCACACCTAAACCAAAGGACTTATGCACACACTTCAACATGTATTTTGTTCAGGATGACCTCCTGAAGCCCATATGAGCATTAATTTGACCACACAACTCATTCCTATGAAGATACATTCAAACACACAAAACGTGCTCAGCTCGGCCTGAAAATGCATTTAAAGCAATAAAAACTCAAATTGAGTGTCACGCCTAAACCAAAGGACTTATGCACACACTTCAACATGTATTTTGTTCAGGATGACCACCTGACGCCTAAATGAGCATTAATTTGACCACACAACTCATTCCTATGACGATACATTCAAACTCACAAAACGTGCTCAGCTCGGGCTGAAAATGCATTTAAAGCAATAAAAACTCAAATTGAGTGTCACGCCTAAACCAAAGGACTTATGCACACACTTCAACATGTATTTTGTTCAGGATGACCTCCTGAAGCCTAAATCAGCAATAATTTCACCACACAACTCATTCCTATGAAGATACATTCAAAGTCAGAAAGGGCGCTAAGCTCGGGCTGAAAATGCATTTAATTTAAAGCAATAAAAACTCAAATTGAGTGTCACGCCTAAACCAAAGGACTTATGCACACACTTCAACATGTATTTAGTTCAGGATGACATCCTGAAGCCCATATGAGCATTAATTTGACTACACAACTCATTCCTATGAAGATACATTCAAACTCACAAAACGTGCTCAACTCGGGCTGAAAATGCATTTAAAGCAATAAAAACTCAAATTGAGTGTCACGCCTAAACCAAAGGACTTATGCACACACTTCAACATGTATTTTGTTCAGGATGACCTCCTGAAGCCCATATGAGCATTAATTTGACTACACAACTCATTCCTATGAAGATACATTCAAACTCACAAAACGTGCTCAGCTCGGGCTGAAAATGCATTTAAAGCAATAAAAACTCAAATTGAGTGTCACACCTAAACCAAAGGACTTATGCACACACTTCAACATGTATTTTGTTCAGGATGACCTCCTGAAGCCCATATGAGCATTAATTTGACTACACAACTCATTCCTATAAAGATACATTCAAACTCACAAAACGTGCTCAGCTCGGGCTGAAAATGCATTTAAAGCAATAAAAACTCAAATTGAGTGTCACGCCTAAACCAAAGGACTTATGCACACACTTCAACATGTATTTAGTTCAGGATGACCACCTGAAGCCTAAATGAGCATTAATTTGACCACACAACTCATTCCTATGAAGATACATTCAAACTCACAAAACGTGCTCAACTCGGGCTGAAAATGCATTTAAAGCAATAAAAACTCAAATTGAGTGTCACGCCTAAACCAAAGGACTTATGCACACACTTCAACATGTATTTTGTTCAGGATGACCTCCTGAAGCCCATATGAGCATTAATTTCACCACACAACTCATTCCTATGAAGATACATTCAAACACACAAAACGTGCTCAGCTCGGCCTGAAAATGCATTTAAAGCAATAAAAACTCAAATTGAGTGTCACGCCTAAACCAAAGGACTTATGCACACACTTCAACATGTATTTTGTTCAGGATGACCACCTGACGCCTAAATGAGCATTAATTTGACCACACAACTCATTCCTATGAAGATACATTCAAACTCACAAAACGTGCTCAGCTCGGGCTGAAAATGCATTTAAAGCAATAAAAACTCAAATTGAGTGTCACGCCTAAACCAAAGGACTCATGCACACACTTCAACATGTATTTTGTTCAGGATGACCTCCTGAAGCCTAAATCAGCAATAATTTGACCACACAACTCATTCCTATGAAGATACTTTCAAAGTCAGAAAGCGCGCTCAGCTCGGGCTGAAAATGCATTTAATTTAAAGCAATAAAAACTCAAATTGAGTGTCACGCCTAAACCAAAGGACTTATGCACACACTTCAACATGTATTTAGTTCAGGATGACCACCTGAAGCCTAAATGAGCATTCATTTGACCACACAACTCATTCCTATGAAGATACATTCAAACTCACAAAACGTGCTCAGCTCGGGCTGAAAATGCATTTCAAGCAATAAAAACTCAAATTGAGTGTCACACCTAAACCAAAGGACTTGTGCACACACTTCAACATGTATTTTGTTCAGGATGACCTCCTGAAGCCCATATGAGCATTAATTTGACTACACAACTCATTCCTATGAAGATACATTCAAACTCACAAAACGTGCTCAGCTCGGGCTGAAAATGCATTTAAAGCAATAAAAACTCAAATTGAGTGTCACGCCTAAACCAAAGGACTTATGCACACACTTCAACATGTATTTCGTTCAGGATGACCTCCTGAAGCCTAAATAAGCATTAATTTGACCACACAACTCATTCCTATGAAGATACATTCAAACTCACAAAAGGCGCTCAGCTCGGGCTGAAAATGCATTTAAAGCAATAAAAACTCAAATTTAGTGTCACACCTAAACCAAAGGACTTATGCACACACTTCAACATGTATTTAGTTCAGGATGACATCCTGAAGCCCATATGAGCATTAATTTGACTACACAACTCATTCCTATGAAGATACATTCAAACTCACAAAACGTGCTCAACTCGGGCTGAAAATGCATTTAAAGCAATAAAAACTCAAATTGAGTGTCACGCCTAAACCAAAGGACTTATGCACACACTTCAACATGTATTTTGTTCAGGATGACCTCCTGAAGCCCATATGAGCATTAATTTGACTACACAACTCATTCCTATGAAGATACATTCAAACTCACAAAACGTGCTCAGCTCGGGCTGAAAATGCATTTAAAGCAATAAAAACTCAAATTGAGTGTCACGCCTAAACCAAAGGACTTATGCACACACTTCAACATGTATTTTGTTCAGGATGACCACCTGACGCCTAAATGAGCATTAATTTGACCACACAACTCATTCCTATGAAGATACATTCAAAGTCAGAAAGCGCGCTCATCTCGGGCTGAAAATGCATTTAATTTAAAGCAATAAAAACTCAAATTGAGTGTCACGCCTAAACCAAAGGACTTATGCACACACTTCAACATGTATTTAGTTCAGGATGACCACCTGAAGCCTAAATGAGCATTAATTTGACTACACAACTCATTCCTATGAAGATACATTCAAACTCACAAAACGTGCTCAGCTCGGGCTGAAAATGCATTTAAAGCAATAAAAACTCAAATTGAGTGTCACACCTAAACCAAAGGACTTATGCACACACTTCAACATGAATTTTGTTCAGGATGACCTCCTGAAGCCCATATGAGCATTAATTTGACTACACAACTCATTCCTATAAAGATACATTCAAACTCACAAAACGTGCTCAGCTCGGGCTGAATATGCATTTAAAGCAATAAAAACTCAAATTGAGTGTCACGCCTAAACCAAAGGACTTATGCACACACTTCAACATGTATTTAGTTCAGGATGACCACCTGAAGCCTAAATGAGCATTAATTTGACCACACAACTCATTCCTATGAAGATACATTCAAACTCACAAAACGTGCTCAACTCGGGCTGAAAATGCATTTAAAGCAATAAAAACTCAAATTGAGTGTCACACCTAAACCAAAGGACTTATGCACACACTTCAACATGTATTTTGTTCAGGATGACCTCCTGAAGCCTAAATCAGCAATAATTTGACCACACAACTCATTCCTATGAAGATACTTTCAAAGTCAGAAAGCGCGCTCAGCTCGGGCTGAAAATGCATTTAATTTAAAGCAATAAAAACTCAAATTGAGTGTCACGCCTAAACCAAAGGACTTATGCACACACTTCAACATGTATTTAGTTCAGGATGACCACCTGAAGCCTAAATGAGCATTCATTTGACCACACAACTCATTCCTATGAAGATACATTCAAACTCACAAAACGTGCTCAGCTCGGGCTGAAAATGCATTTCAAGCAATAAAAACTCAAATTGAGTGTCACACCTAAACCAAAGGACTTGTGCACACACTTCAACATGTATTTTGTTCAGGATGACCTCCTGAAGCCCATATGAGCATTAATTTGACTACACAACTCATTCCTATGAAGATACATTCAAACTCACAAAACGTGCTCAGCTCGGGCTGAAAATGCATTTAAAGCAATAAAAACTCAAATTGAGTGTCACGCCTAAACCAAAGGACTTATGCACACACTTCAACATGTATTTCGTTCAGGATGACCTCCTGAAGCCTAAATAAGCATTAATTTGACCACACAACTCATTCCTATGAAGATACATTCAAACTCACAAAAGGCGCTCAGCTCGGGCTGAAAATGCATTTAAAGCAATAAAAACTCAAATTTAGTGTCACACCTAAACCAAAGGACTTATGCACACACTTCAACATGTATTTAGTTCAGGATGACATCCTGAAGCCCATATGAGCATTAATTTGACTACACAACTCATTCCTATGAAGATACATTCAAACTCACAAAACGTGCTCAACTCGGGCTGAAAATGCATTTAAAGCAATAAAAACTCAAATTGAGTGTCACGCCTAAACCAAAGGACTTATGCACACACTTCAACATGTATTTTGTTCAGGATGACCTCCTGAAGCCCATATGAGCATTAATTTGACTACACAACTCATTCCTATGAAGATACATTCAAACTCACAAAACGTGCTCAGCTCGGGCTGAAAATGCATTTAAAGCAATAAAAACTCAAATTGAGTGTCACGCCTAAACCAAAGGACTTATGCACACACTTCAACATGTATTTTGTTCAGGATGACCACCTGACGCCTAAATGAGCATTAATTTGACCACACAACTCATTCCTATGAAGATACATTCAAAGTCAGAAAGCGCGCTCATCTCGGGCTGAAAATGCATTTAATTTAAAGCAATAAAAACTCAAATTGAGTGTCACGCCTAAACCAAAGGACTTATGCACACACTTCAACATGTATTTAGTTCAGGATGACCACCTGAAGCCTAAATGAGCATTAATTTGACTACACAACTCATTCCTATGAAGATACATTCAAACTCACAAAACGTGCTCAGCTCGGGCTGAAAATGCATTTAAAGCAATAAAAACTCAAATTGAGTGTCACACCTAAACCAAAGGACTTATGCACACACTTCAACATGTATTTTGTTCAGGATGACCTCCTGAAGCCCATATGAGCATTAATTTGACTACACAACTCATTCCTATAAAGATACATTCAAACTCACAAAACGTGCTCAGCTCGGGCTGAATATGCATTTAAAGCAATAAAAACTCAAATTGAGTGTCACGCCTAAACCAAAGGACTTATGCACACACTTCAACATGTATTTAGTTCAGGATGACCACCTGAAGCCTAAATGAGCATTAATTTGACCACACAACTCATTCCTATGAAGATACATTCAAACTCACAAAACGTGCTCAACTCGGGCTGAAAATGCATTTAAAGCAATAAAAACTCAAATTGAGTGTCACACCTAAACCAAAGGACTTATGCACACACTTCAACATGTATTTTGTTCAGGATGACCTCCTGAAGCCCATATGAGCATTAATTTGACCACACAACTCATTCCTATGAAGATACATTCAAACACACAAAACGTGCTCAGCTCGGCCTGAAAATGCATTTAAAGCAATAAAAACTCAAATTGAGTGTCACGCCTAAACCAAAGGACTTATGCACACACTTCAACATGTATTTTGTTCAGGATGACCACCTGACGCCTAAATGAGCATTAATTTGACCACACAACTCATTCCTATGACGATACATTCAAACTCACAAAACGTGCTCAGCTCGGGCTGAAAATGCATTTAAAGCAATAAAAACTCAAATTGAGTGTCACGCCTAAACCAAAGGACTTATGCACACACTTCAACATGTATTGTGTTCAGGATGACCTCCTGAAGCCTAAATCAGCAATAATTTCACCACACAACTCATTCCTATGAAGATACATTCAAAGTCAGAAAGGGCGCTAAGCTCGGGCTGAAAATGCATTTAATTTAAAGCAATAAAAACTCAAATTGAGTGTCACGCCTAAACCAAAGGACTTATGCACACACTTCAACATGTATTTAGTTCAGGATGACATCCTGAAGCCCATATGAGCATTAATTTGACTACACAACTCATTCCTATGAAGATACATTCAAACTCACAAAACGTGCTCAACTCGGGCTGAAAATGCATTTAAAGCAATAAAAACTCAAATTGAGTGTCACGCCTAAACCAAAGGACTTATGCACACACTTCAACATGTATTTTGTTCAGGATGACCTCCTGAAGCCCATATGAGCATTAATTTGACTACACAACTCATTCCTATGAAGATACATTCAAACTCACAAAACGTGCTCAGCTCGGGCTGAAAATGCATTTAAAGCAATAAAAACTCAAATTGAGTGTCACGCCTAAACCAAAGGACTTATGCACACACTTCAACATGTATTTTGTTCAGGATGACCACCTGACGCCTAAATGAGCATTAATTTGACCACACAACTCATTCCTATGAAGATACATTCAAAGTCAGAAAGCGCGCTCATCTCGGGCTGAAAATGCATTTAATTTAAAGCAATAAAAACTCAAATTGAGTGTCACGCCTAAACCAAAGGACTTATGCACACACTTCAACATATATTTAGTTCAGGATGACCACCTGAAGCCTAAATGAGCATTAATTTGACTACACAACTCATTCCTATGAAGATACATTCAAACTCACAAAACGTGCTCAGCTCGGGCTGAAAATGCATTTAAAGCAATAAAAACTCAAATTGAGTGTCACACCTAAACCAAAGGACTTATGCACACACTTCAACATGTATTTAGTTCAGGATGACCACCTGAAGCCTAAATGAGCATTAATTTGACCACACAACTCATTGCTATGAAGATACATTCAAACTCACAAAACGCGCTCAGCTCGGGCTGAAAATGCATTTAAAGCAATAAAAACTCAAATTGAGTGTCACACCTAAACCAAAGGACTTATTCACACACGTCAACATGTATTTTGTTCAGGATGACCACCTGAAGCCTAAATGAGCATTAATTTGACCACACAACTCATTCCTATGAAGATACATTCAAACTCACAAAACGTGCTCAGCTCGGGCTGAAAATGCATTTAAAGCAATAAAAACTCAAATTGAGTGTCACACCTAAACCAAAGGACTTATGCACACACTTCAACATGTATTTAGTTCAGGATGACCTCCTGAAGCCCATATGAGCATTAATTTGACTACACAACTCATTCCTATGAAGATACATTCAAACTCACAAAACGTGCTCAGCTCGGGCTGAAAATGCATTTAAAGCAATAAAAACTCAAATTGAGTGTCACGCCTAAACCAAAGGACTTATGCACACACTTCAACATGTATTTTGTTCAGGATGACCACCTGACGCCTAAATGAGCATTAATTTGACCACACAACTCATTCCTATGAAGATACATTCAAAGTCAGAAAGCGCGCTCAGCTCGGGCTGAAAATGCATTTAATTTAAAGCAATAAAAACTCAAATTGAGTGTCACGCCTAAACCAAAGGACTTATGCACACACTTCAACATGTATTTTGTTCAGGATGACCACCTGAAGCCTAAATGAGCATTAATTTGACTACACAACTCATTCCTATGAAGATACATTCAAACTCACAAAACGTGCTCAGCTCGGGCTGAAAATGCATTTAAAGCAATAAAAACTCAAATTGAGTGTCACACCTAAACCAAAGGACTTATGCACACACTTCAACATGTATTTTGTTCAGGATGACCTCCTGAAGCCCATATGAGCATTAATTTGACTACACAACTCATTCCTATAAAGATACATTCAAACTCACAAAACGTGCTCAGCTCGGGCTGAAAATGCATTTAAAGCAATAAAAACTCAAATTGAGTGTCACGCCTAAACCAAAGGACTTATGCCCACACTTCAACATGTATTTAGTTCAGGATGACCACCTGAAGCCTAAATGAGCATTAATTTGACCACACAACTCATTCCTATGAAGATACATTCAAACTCACAAAACGTGCTCAGCTCGGGCTGAAAATGCATTTAAAGCAATAAAAACTCAAATTGAGTGTCACGCCTAAACCAAAGGAATTATGCACACACTTCAACATGTATTTTGTTCAGGATGACCTCCTGAAGCCTAAATCAGCAATAATTTCACCACACAACTCATTACTATGAAGATACATTCAAAGTCAGAAAGCGCGCTCAGCTCGGGCTGAAAATGCATTTAATTTAAAGCAATAAAAACTCAAATTGAGTGTCACGCCTAAACCAAAGGACTTATGCACACACTTCAACATGTATTTTGTTCAGGATGACCACCTGAAGCCTAAATGAGCATTAATTTGACCAGACAACTCATTCTATGAAGATACATTCAAACTCACAAAACGTGCTCAGCTCGGGCTGAAAATGCATTTAAAGCAATAAAAACTCAAATTGAGTGTCACGCCTAAACCAAAGGACTTATGCCCACACTTCAACATGTATTTAGTTCAGGATGACCACCTGAAGCCTAAATGAGCATTAATTTGACCACACAACTCATTGCTATGAAGATACATTCAAACTCACAAAACGCGCTCAGCTCGGGCTGAAAATGCATTTAAAGCAATAAAAACTCAAATTGAGTGTCACACCTAAACCAAAGGACTTATTCACACACGTCAACATGTATTTTGTTCAGGATGACCACCTGAAGCCTAAATGAGCATTAATTTGACCACACAACTCATTCCTATGAAGATACATTCAAACTCACAAAACATGCTCAGCTCGGGCTGAAAATGCATTTAAAGCAATAAAAACTCAAATTGAATGTCACGCCTAAACCAAAGGACTTATGCACACACTTCAACATGTATTTTGTTCAGGATGACCACCTGAAGCCTAAATGAGCATTAATTTGACCACACAACTCATTCTATGAAGATACATTCAAACTCACAAAACGTGCTCAGCTCGGGCTGAAAATGCATTTAAAGCAATAAAAACTCAAATTGAGTGTCACGCCTAAACCAAAGGACTTATGCCCATACTTCAACATGTATTTAGTTCAGGATGACCACCTGAAGCCTAAATGAGCATTAATTTGACCACACAACTCATTCCTATGAAGATACATTCAAACTCACAAAACGTGCTCAGCTCGGGCTGAAAATGCATTTAAAGCAATAAAAACTCAAATTGAGTGTCACGCCTAAATCAAAGGACTTATGCACACACTTCAACATGTATTTTGTTCAGGATGACCACCTGAAGCCTAAATGAGCATTAATTTGACCACACAACTCATTCTATGAAGATACATTCAAACTCACAAAACGTGCTCACCTCGGGCTGAAAATGCATTTAAAGCAATAAAAACTCAAATTGAGTGTCACGCCTAAACCAAAGGACTTATGCACACACTTCAACATGTATTTTGTACAGGATGGCCTCCTGAAGCCTAAATCAGCAATAATTTCACCACACAACTCATTCCTATGAAGATACATTCAAAGTCAGAAAGCGCGCTCAGCTCGGGCTGAAAATGCATTTAATTTAAAGCAATAAAAACTCAAATTGAGTGTCACACCTAAACCAAAGGACTTATGCACACACGTCAACATGTATTTTGTTCAGGATGACCACCTGAAGCCTAAATGAGCATTAATTTGACCACACAACTCATTCCTAGGAAGATACATTCAAATTCACAAAACATGGTCAGCTCGGGCTGAAAATGCATTTAAAGCAATAAAAACTCAAATTGAATGTCACGCCTAAACCAAAGGACTTATGCACACACTTCAACATGTATTTTGTTCAGGATGACCACCTGAAGCCTAAATGAGCATTAATTTGACCACACAACTCATTCTATGAAGATACATTCAAACTCACAAAACGTGCTCAGCTCGGGCTGAAAATGCATTTAAAGCAATAAAAACTCAAATTGAGTGTCACACCTAAACCAAAGGACTTATGCCCACACTTCAACATGTATTTAGTTCAGGATGACCACCTGAAGCCTAAATGAGCATTAATTTGACCACACAACTCATTCCTATGAAGATACATTCAAACTCACAAAACGTGCTCAGCTCGGGCTGAAAATGCATTTAAAGCAATAAAAACTCAAATTGAGTGTCACGCCTAAATCAAAGGACTTATGCACACACTTCAACATGTATTTTGTTCAGGATGACCACCTGAAGCCTAAATGAGCATTAATTTGACCACACAACTCATTCTATGAAGATACATTCAAACTCACAAAACGTGCTCAGCTCGGGCTGAAAATGCATTTAAAGCAATAAAAACTCAAATTGAGTGTCACGCCTAAACCAAAGGACTTATGCACACACTTCAACATGTATTTTGTTCAGGATGACCTCCTGAAGCCTAAATCAGCAATAATTTCACCACACAACTCATTACTATGAAGATACATTCAAAGTCAGAAAGCGCGCTCAGCTCGGGCTGAAAATGCATTTAATTTAAAGCAATAAAAACTCAAATTGAGTGTCACGCCTAAACCAAAGGACTTATGCACACACTTCAACATGTATTTAGTTCAGGATGACATCCTGAAGCCCATATGAGCATTAATTTGACTACACAACTCATTCCTATGAAGATACATTCAAACTCACAAAACGTGCTCAACTCGGGCTGAAAATGCATTTAAAGCAATAAAAACTCAAATTGAGTGTCACGCCTAAACCAAAGGACTTATGCACACACTTCAACATGTATTTTGTTCAGGATGACCTCCTGAAGCCCATATGAGCATTAATTTGACTACACAACTCATTCCTATGAAGATACATTCAAACTCACAAAACGTGCTCAGCTCGGGCTGAAAATGCATTTAAAGCAATAAAAACTCAAATTGAGTGTCACGCCTAAACCAAAGGACTTATGCACACACTTCAACATGTATTTTGTTCAGGATGACCACCTGACGCCTAAATGAGCATTAATTTGACCACACAACTCATTCCTATGAAGATACATTCAAAGTCAGAAAGCGCGCTCATCTCGGGCTGAAAATGCATTTAATTTAAAGCAATAAAAACTCAAATTGAGTGTCACGCCTAAACCAAAGGACTTATGCACACACTTCAACATGTATTTAGTTCAGGATGACCTCCTGAAGCCTAAATCAGCAATAATTTCACCACACAACTCATTACTATGAAGATACATTCAAAGTCAGAAAGCGCGCTCAGCTCGGGCTGAAAATGCATTTAATTTAAAGCAATAAAAACTCAAATTGAGTGTCACGCCTAAACCAAAGGACTTATGCACACACTTCAACATGTATTTTGTTCAGGATGACCACCTGAAGCCTAAATGAGCATTAATTTGACCAGACAACTCATTCTATGAAGATACATTCAAACTCACAAAACGTGCTCAGCTCGGGCTGAAAATGCATTTAAAGCAATAAAAACTCAAATTGAGTGTCACGCCTAAACCAAAGGACTTATGCCCACACTTCAACATGTATTTAGTTCAGGATGACCACCTGAAGCCTAAATGAGCATTAATTTGACCACACAACTCATTGCTATGAAGATACATTCAAACTCACAAAACGCGCTCAGCTCGGGCTGAAAATGCATTTAAAGCAATAAAAACTCAAATTGAGTGTCACACCTAAACCAAAGGACTTATTCACACACGTCAACATGTATTTTGTTCAGGATGACCACCTGAAGCCTAAATGAGCATTAATTTGACCACACAACTCATTCCTATGAAGATACATTCAAACTCACAAAACATGCTCAGCTCGGGCTGAAAATGCATTTAAAGCAATAAAAATTCAAATTGAATGTCACGCCTAAACCAAAGGACTTATGCACACACTTCAACATGTATTTTGTTCAGGATGACCACCTGAAGCCTAAATGAGCATTAATTTGACCACACAACTCATTCTATGAAGATACATTCAAACTCACAAAACGTGCTCAGCTCGGGCTGAAAATGCATTTAAAGCAATAAAAACTCAAATTGAGTGTCACGCCTAAACCAAAGGACTTATGCCCATACTTCAACATGTATTTAGTTCAGGATGACCACCTGAAGCCTAAATGAGCATTAATTTGACCACACAACTCATTCCTATGAAGATACATTCAAACTCACAAAACGTGCTCAGCTCGGGCTGAAAATGCATTTAAAGCAATAAAAACTCAAATTGAGTGTCACGCCTAAATCAAAGGACTTATGCACACACTTCAACATGTATTTTGTTCAGGATGACCACCTGAAGCCTAAATGAGCATTAATTTGACCACACAACTCATTCTATGAAGATACATTCAAAGTCAGAAAGCGCGCTCAGCTCGGGCTGAAAATGCATTTAATTTAAAGCAATAAAAACTCAAATTGAGTGTCACGCCTAAACCAAAGGACTTATGCACACACTTCAACATGTATTTTGTTCAGGATGACCACCTGAAGCCTAAATGAGCATTAATTTGACCAGACAACTCATTCTATGAAGATACATTCAAACTCACAAAACGTGCTCAGCTCGGGCTGAAAATGCATTTAAAGCAATAAAAACTCAAATTGAGTGTCACGCCTAAACCAAAGGACTTATGCCCACACTTCAACATGTATTTAGTTCAGGATGACCACCTGAAGCCTAAATGAGCATTAATTTGACCACACAACTCATTGCTATGAAGATACATTCAAACTCACAAAACGCGCTCAGCTCGGGCTGAAAATGCATTTAAAGCAATAAAAACTCAAATTGAGTGTCACACCTAAACCAAAGGACTTATTCACACACGTCAACATGTATTTTGTTCAGGATGACCACCTGAAGCCTAAATGAGCATTAATTTGACCACACAACTCATTCCTATGAAGATACATTCAAACTCACAAAACATGCTCAGCTCGGGCTGAAAATGCATTTAAAGCAATAAAAATTCAAATTGAATGTCACGCCTAAACCAAAGGACTTATGCACACACTTCAACATGTATTTTGTTCAGGATGACCACCTGAAGCCTAAATGAGCATTAATTTGACCACACAACTCATTCTATGAAGATACATTCAAACTCACAAAACGTGCTCAGCTCGGGCTGAAAATGCATTTAAAGCAATAAAAACTCAAATTGAGTGTCACGCCTAAACCAAAGGACTTATGCACACACTTCAACATGTATTTAGTTCAGGATGACATCCTGAAGCCCATATGAGCATTAATTTGACTACACAACTCATTCCTATGAAGATACATTCAAACTCACAAAACGTGCTCAACTCGGGCTGAAAATGCATTTAAAGCAATAAAAACTCAAATTGAGTGTCACGCCTAAACCAAAGGACTTATGCACACACTTCAACATGTATTTTGTTCAGGATGACCTCCTGAAGCCCATATGAGCATTAATTTGACTACACAACTCATTCCTATGAAGATACATTCAAACTCACAAAACGTGCTCAGCTCGGGCTGAAAATGCATTTAAAGCAATAAAAACTCAAATTGAGTGTCACGCCTAAACCAAAGGACTTATGCACACACTTCAACATGTATTTTGTTCAGGATGACCACCTGACGCCTAAATGAGCATTAATTTGACCACACAACTCATTCCTATGAAGATACATTCAAAGTCAGAAAGCGCGCTCATCTCGGGCTGAAAATGCATTTAATTTAAAGCAATAAAAACTCAAATTGAGTGTCACGCCTAAACCAAAGGACTTATGCACACACTTCAACATGTATTTAGTTCAGGATGACCACCTGAAGCCTAAATGAGCATTAATTTGACTACACAACTCATTCCTATGAAGATACATTCAAACTCACAAAACGTGCTCAGCTCGGGCTGAAAATGCATTTAAAGCAATAAAAACTCAAATTGAGTGTCACACCTAAACCAAAGGACTTATGCACACACTTCAACATGTATTTTGTTCAGGATGACCTCCTGAAGCCCATATGAGCATTAATTTGACTACACAACTCATTCCTATGAAGATACATTCAAACTCACAAAACGTGCTCAGCTCGGGCTGAATATGCATTTAAAGCAATAAAAACTCAAATTGAGTGTCACGCCTAAACCAAAGGAATTATGCACACACTTCAACATGTATTTTGTTCAGGATGACCTCCTGAAGCCTAAATGAGCAATAATTTCACCACACAACTCATTACTATGAAGATACATTCAAAGTCAGAAAGCGCGCTCAGCTCGGGCTGAAAATGCATTTAATTTAAAGCAATAAAAAATTCAAATTGAGTGTCACGCCTAAACCAAAGGACTTATGCACACACTTCAACATGTATTTTGTTCAGGATGACCACCTGAAGCCTAAATGAGCATTAATTTGACCAGACAACTCATTCTATGAAGATACATTCAAACTCACAAAACGTGCTCAGCTCGGGCTGAAAATGCATTTAAAGCAATAAAAACTCAAATTGAGTGTCACGCCTAAACCAAAGGACTTATGCCCACACTTCAACATGTATTTAGTTCAGGATGACCACCTGAAGCCTAAATGAGCATTAATTTGACCACACAACTCATTGCTATGAAGATACATTCAAACTCACAAAACGCGCTCAGCTCGGGCTGAAAATGCATTTAAAGCAATAAAAACTCAAATTGAGTGTCACACCTAAACCAAAGGACTTATTCACACACGTCAACATGTATTTTGTTCAGGATGACCACCTGAAGCCTAAATGAGCATTAATTTGACCACACAACTCATTCCTATGAAGATACATTCAAACTCACAAAACATGCTCAGCTCGGGCTGAAAATGCATTTAAAGCAATAAAAATTCAAATTGAATGTCACGCCTAAACCAAAGGACTTATGCACACACTTCAACATGTATTTTGTTCAGGATGACCACCTGAAGCCTAAATGAGCATTAATTTGACCACACAACTCATTCTATGAAGATACATTCAAACTCACAAAACGTGCTCAGCTCGGGCTGAAAATGCATTTAAAGCAATAAAAACTCAAATTGAGTGTCACGCCTAAACCAAAGGACTTATGCCCATACTTCAACATGTATTTAGTTCAGGATGACCACCTGAAGCCTAAATGAGCATTAATTTGACCACACAACTCATTCCTATGAAGATACATTCAAACTCACAAAACGTGCTCAGCTCGGGCTGAAAATGCATTTAAAGCAATAAAAACTCAAATTGAGTGTCACGCCTAAATCAAAGGACTTATGCACACACTTCAACATGTATTTTGTTCAGGATGACCACCTGAAGCCTAAATGAGCATTAATTTGACCACACAACTCATTCTATGAAGATACATTCAAACTCACAAAACGTGCTCAGCTCGGGCTGAAAATGCATTTAAAGCAATAAAAACTCAAATTGAGTGTCACGCCTAAACCAAAGGACTTATGCACACACTTCAACATGTATTTTGTACAGGATGGCCTCCTGAAGCCTAAATCAGCAATAATTTCACCACACAACTCATTCCTATGAAGATACATTCAAAGTCAGAAAGCGCGCTCAGCTCGGGCTGAAAATGCATTTAATTTAAAGCAATAAAAACTCAAATTGAGTGTCACACCTAAACCAAAGGACTTATGCACACACGTCAACATGTATTTTGTTCAGGATGACCACCTGAAGCCTAAATGAGCATTAATTTGACCACACAACTCATTCCTAGGAAGATACATTCAAATTCACAAAACATGGTCAGCTCGGGCTGAAAATGCATTTAAAGCAATAAAAACTCAAATTGAATGTCACGCCTAAACCAAAGGACTTATGCACACACTTCAACATGTATTTTGTTCAGGATGACCACCTGAAGCCTAAATGAGCATTAATTTGACCACACAACTCATTCTATGAAGATACATTCAAACTCACAAAACGTGCTCAGCTCGGGCTGAAAATGCATTTAAAGCAATAAAAACTCAAATTGAGTGTCACACCTAAACCAAAGGACTTATGCCCACACTTCAACATGTATTTAGTTCAGGATGACCACCTGAAGCCTAAATGAGCATTAATTTGACCACACAACTCATTCCTATGAAGATACATTCAAACTCACAAAACGTGCTCAGCTCGGGCTGAAAATGCATTTAAAGCAATAAAAACTCAAATTGAGTGTCACGCCTAAATCAAAGGACTTATGCACACACTTCAACATGTATTTTGTTCAGGATGACCACCTGAAGCCTAAATGAGCATTAATTTGACCACACAACTCATTCTATGAAGATACATTCAAACTCACAAAACGTGCTCAGCTCGGGCTGAAAATGCATTTAAAGCAATAAAAACTCAAATTGAGTGTCACGCCTAAACCAAAGGACTTATGCACACACTTCAACATGTATTTTGTTCAGGATGACCTCCTGAAGCCTAAATCAGCAATAATTTCACCACACAACTCATTACTATGAAGATACATTCAAAGTCAGAAAGCGCGCTCAGCTCGGGCTGAAAATGCATTTAATTTAAAGCAATAAAAACTCAAATTGAGTGTCACGCCTAAACCAAAGGACTTATGCACACACTTCAACATGTATTTAGTTCAGGATGACATCCTGAAGCCCATATGAGCATTAATTTGACTACACAACTCATTCCTATGAAGATACATTCAAACTCACAAAACGTGCTCAACTCGGGCTGAAAATGCATTTAAAGCAATAAAAACTCAAATTGAGTGTCACGCCTAAACCAAAGGACTTATGCACACACTTCAACATGTATTTTGTTCAGGATGACCTCCTGAAGCCCATATGAGCATTAATTTGACTACACAACTCATTCCTATGAAGATACATTCAAACTCACAAAACGTGCTCAGCTCGGGCTGAAAATGCATTTAAAGCAATAAAAACTCAAATTGAGTGTCACGCCTAAACCAAAGGACTTATGCACACACTTCAACATGTATTTTGTTCAGGATGACCACCTGAAGCCTAAATGAGCATTAATTTGACTACACAACTCATTCCTATGAAGATACATTCAAACTCACAAAACGTGCTCAGCTCGGGCTGAAAATGCATTTAAAGCAATAAAAACTCAAATTGAGTGTCACAACTAAACCAAAGGACTTATGCACACACTTCAACATGTATTTTGTTCAGGATGACCTCCTGAAGCCCATATGAGCATTAATTTGACTACACAACTCATTCCTATGAAGATACATTCAAACTCACAAAACGTGCTCAGCTCGGGCTGAATATGCATTTAAAGCAATAAAAACTCAAATTGAGAGTCACGCCTAAACCAAAGGACTTATGCACACACTTCAACATGTATTTAGTTCAGGATGACCACCTGAAGCCTAAATGAGCATTAATTTGACCACACAACTCATTCCTATGAAGATACATTCAAACTCACAAAACGTGCTCAACTCGGGCTGAAAATGCATTTAAAGCAATAAAAACTCAAATTGAGTGTCACACCTAAACCAAAGGACTTATGCACACACTTCAACATGTATTTTGTTCAGGATGACCTCCTGAAGCCCATATGAGCATTAATTTGACCACACAACTCATTCCTATGAAGATACATTCAAACACACAAAACGTGCTCAGCTCGGCCTGAAAATGCATTTAAAGCAATAAAAACTCAAATTGAGTGTCACGCCTAAACCAAAGGACTTATGCACACACTTCAACATGTATTTTGTTCAGGATGACCACCTGACGCCTAAATGAGCATTAATTTGACCACACAACTCATTCCTATGACGATACATTCAAACTCACAAAACGTGCTCAGCTCGGGCTGAAAATGCATTTAAAGCAATAAAAACTCAAATTGAGTGTCACGCCTAAACCAAAGGACTTATGCACACACTTCAACATGTATTTTGTTCAGGATGACCTCCTGAAGCCTAAATCAGCAATAATTTCACCACACAACTCATTCCTATGAAGATACATTCAAAGTCAGAAAGGGCGCTAAGCTCGGGCTGAAAATGCATTTAATTTAAAGCAATAAAAACTCAAATTGAGTGTCACGCCTAAACCAAAGGACTTATGCACACACTTCAACATGTATTTAGTTCAGGATGACATCCTGAAGCCCATATGAGCATTAATTTGACTACACAACTCATTCCTATGAAGATACATTCAAACTCACAAAACGTGCTCAACTCGGGCTGAAAATGCATTTAAAGCAATAAAAACTCAAATTGAGTGTCACGCCTAAACCAAAGGACTTATGCACACACTTCAACATGTATTTTGTTCAGGATGACCTCCTGAAGCCCATATGAGCATTAATTTGACTACACAACTCATTCCTATAAAGATACATTCAAACTCACAAAACGTGCTCAGCTCGGGCTGAATATGCATTTAAAGCAATAAAAACTCAAATTGAGTGTCACGCCTAAACCAAAGGACTTGTGCACACACTTCAACATGTATTTTGTTCAGGATGACCACCTGACGCCTAAATGAGCATTAATTTGACCACACAACTCATTCCTATGAAGATACATTCAAAGTCAGAAAGCGCGCTCATCTCGGGCTGAAAATGCATTTAATTTAAAGCAATAAAAACTCAAATTGAGTGTCACGCCTGAACCAAAGGACTTATGCACACACTTCAACATGTATTTAGTTCAGGATGACCACCTGAAGCCTAAATGAGCATTAATTTGACCACACAACTCATTGCTATGAAGATACATTCAAACTCACAAAACGCGCTCAGCTCGGGCTGAAAATGCATTTAAAGCAATAAAAACTCAAATTGAGTGTCACACCTAAACCAAAGGACTTATTCACACACGTCAACATGTATTTTGTTCAGGATGACCACCTGAAGCCTAAATGAGCATTAATTTGACCACACAACTCATTCCTATGAAGATACATTCAAACTCACAAAACGTGCTCAGCTCGGGCTGAAAATGCATTTAAAGCAATAAAAACTCAAATTGAGTGTCACACCTAAACCAAAGGACTTATGCACACACTTCAACATGTATTTAGTTCAGGATGACCTCCTGAAGCCCATATGAGCATTAATTTGACTACACATCTCATTCCTATGAAGATACATTCAAACTCACAAAACATGCTCAGCTCGGGCTGAAAATGCATTTAAAGCAATAAAAACTCAAATTGAATGTCACGCCTAAACCAAAGGACTTATGCACACACTTCAACATGTATTTTGTTCAGGATGACCTCCTGAAGCCCATATGAGCATTAATTTGACTACACAACTCATTCCTATGAAGATACATTCAAACTCACAAAACGTGCTCAGCTCGGGCTGAAAATGCATTTAAAGCAATAAAAACTCAAATTGAGTGTCACGCCTAAACCAAAGGACTTATGCACACACTTCAACATGTATTTTGTTCAGGATGACCACCTGACGCCTAAATGAGCATTAATTTGACCACACAACTCATTCCTATGAAGATACATTCAAAGTCAGAAAGCGTGCTCAGCTCGGGCTGAAAATGCATTTAATTTAAAGCAATAAAAACTCAAATTGAGTGTCACGCCTAAACCAAAGGACTTATGCACACACTTCAACATGTATTTTGTTCAGGATGACCACCTGAAGCCTAAATGAGCATTAATTTGACTACACAACTCATTCCTATGAAGATACATTCAAACTCACAAAACGTGCTCAGCTCGGGCTGAAAATGCATTTAAAGCAATAAAAACTCAAATTGAGTGTCACACCTAAACCAAAGGACTTATGCACACACTTCAACATGTATTTTGTTCAGGATGACCTCCTGAAGCCCATATGAGCATTAATTTGACTACACAACTCATTCCTATAAAGATACATTCAAACTCACAAAACGTGCTCAGCTCGGGCTGAAAATGCATTTAAAGCAATAAAAACTCAAATTGAGTGTCACGCCTAAACCAAAGGACTTATGCCCACACTTCAACATGTATTTAGTTCAGGATGACCACCTGAAGCCTAAATGAGCATTAATTTGACCACACCTCTCATTCCTATGAAGATACATTCAAACTCACAAAACGTGCTCAGCTCGGGCTGAAAATGCATTTAAAGCAATAAAAACTCAAATTGAGTGTCACGCCTAAACCAAAGGAATTATGCACACACTTCAACATGTATTTTGTTCAGGATGACCTCCTGAAGCCTAAATCAGCAATAATTTCACCACACAACTCATTACTATGAAGATACATTCAAAGTCAGAAAGCGCGCTCAGCTCGGGCTGAAAATGCATTTAATTTAAAGCAATAAAAACTCAAATTGAGTGTCACGCCTAAACCAAAGGACTTATGCACACACTTCAACATGTATTTTGTTCAGGATGACCACCTGAAGCCTAAATGAGCATTAATTTGACCAGACAACTCATTCTATGAAGATACATTCAAACTCACAAAACGTGCTCAGCTCGGGCTGAAAATGCATTTAAAGCAATAAAAACTCAAATTGAGTGTCACGCCTAAACCAAAGGACTTATGCCCACACTTCAACATGTATTTAGTTCAGGATGACCACCTGAAGCCTAAATGAGCATTAATTTGACCACACAACTCATTGCTATGAAGATACATTCAAACTCACAAAACGCGCTCAGCTCGGGCTGAAAATGCATTTAAAGCAATAAAAACTCAAATTGAGTGTCACACCTAAACCAAAGGACTTATTCACACACGTCAACATGTATTTTGTTCAGGATGACCACCTGAAGCCTAAATGAGCATTAATTTGACCACACAACTCATTCTATGAAGATACATTCAAACTCACAAAACGTGCTCAGCTCGGGCTGAAAATGCATTTAAAGCAATAAAAACTCAAATTGAGTGTCACGCCTAAACCAAAGGACTTATGCCCATACTTCAACATGTATTTAGTTCAGGATGACCACCTGAAGCCTAAATGAGCATTAATTTGACCACACAACTCATTCCTATGAAGATACATTCAAACTCACAAAACGTGCTCAGCTCGGGCTGAAAATGCATTTAAAGCAATAAAAACTCAAATTGAGTGTCACGCCTAAATCAAAGGACTTATGCACACACTTCAACATGTATTTTGTTCAGGATGACCACCTGAAGCCTAAATGAGCATTAATTTGACCACACAACTCATTCTATGAAGATACATTCAAACTCACAAAACGTGCTCAGCTCGGGCTGAAAATGCATTTAAAGCAATAAAAACTCAAATTGAGTGTCACGCCTAAACCAAAGGACTTATGCACACACTTCAACATGTATTTTGTACAGGATGGCCTCCTGAAGCCTAAATCAGCAATAATTTCACCACACAACTCATTCCTATGAAGATACATTCAAAGTCAGAAAGCGCGCTCAGCTCGGGCTGAAAATGCATTTAATTTAAAGCAATAAAAACTCAAATTGAGTGTCACGCCTAAACAAAAGGACTTATGCACACACTTCAACATGTATTTTGTACAGGATGGCCTCCTGAAGCCTAAATCAGCAATAATTTCACCACACAACTCATTCCTATGAAGATACATTCAAAGTCAGAAAGCGCGCTCAGCTCGGGCTGAAAATGCATTTAATTTAAAGCAATAAAAACTCAAATTGAGTGTCACGCCTGAACCAAAGGACTTATGCACACACTTCAACATGTATTTAGTTCAGGATGACCACCTGAAGCCTAAATGAGCATTAATTTGACCACACAACTCATTGCTATGAAGATACATTCAAACTCACAAAACGCGCTCAGCTCGGGCTGAAAATGCATTTAAAGCAATAAAAACTCAAATTGAGTGTCACACCTAAACCAAAGGACTTATTCACACACGTCAACATGTATTTTGTTCAGGATGACCACCTGAAGCCTAAATGAGCATTAATTTGACCACACAACTCATTCCTATGAAGATACATTCAAACTCACAAAACGTGCTCAGCTCGGGCTGAAAATGCATTTAAAGCAATAAAAACTCAAATTGAGTGTCACACCTAAACCAAAGGACTTATGCACACACTTCAACATGTATTTAGTTCAGGATGACCTCCTGAAGCCCATATGAGCATTAATTTGACTACACATCTCATTCCTATGAAGATACATTCAAACTCACAAAACATGCTCAGCTCGGGCTGAAAATGCATTTAAAGCAATAAAAACTCAAATTGAATGTCACGCCTAAACCAAAGGACTTATGCACACACTTCAACATGTATTTTGTTCAGGATGACCTCCTGAAGCCCATATGAGCATTAATTTGACTACACAACTCATTCCTATGAAGATACATTCAAACTCACAAAACGTGCTCAGCTCGGGCTGAAAATGCATTTAAAGCAATAAAAACTCAAATTGAGTGTCACGCCTAAACCAAAGGACTTATGCACACACTTCAACATGTATTTTGTTCAGGATGACCACCTGACGCCTAAATGAGCATTAATTTGACCACACAACTCATTCCTATGAAGATACATTCAAAGTCAGAAAGCGTGCTCAGCTCGGGCTGAAAATGCATTTAATTTAAAGCAATAAAAACTCAAATTGAGTGTCACGCCTAAACCAAAGGACTTATGCACACACTTCAACATGTATTTTGTTCAGGATGACCACCTGAAGCCTAAATGAGCATTAATTTGACTACACAACTCATTCCTATGAAGATACATTCAAACTCACAAAACGTGCTCAGCTCGGGCTGAAAATGCATTTAAAGCAATAAAAACTCAAATTGAGTGTCACACCTAAACCAAAGGACTTATGCACACACTTCAACATGTATTTTGTTCAGGATGACCTCCTGAAGCCCATATGAGCATTAATTTGACTACACAACTCATTCCTATAAAGATACATTCAAACTCACAAAACGTGCTCAGCTCGGGCTGAAAATGCATTTAAAGCAATAAAAACTCAAATTGAGTGTCACGCCTAAACCAAAGGACTTATGCCCACACTTCAACATGTATTTAGTTCAGGATGACCACCTGAAGCCTAAATGAGCATTAATTTGACCACACCTCTCATTCCTATGAAGATACATTCAAACTCACAAAACGTGCTCAGCTCGGGCTGAAAATGCATTTAAAGCAATAAAAACTCAAATTGAGTGTCACGCCTAAACCAAAGGAATTATGCACACACTTCAACATGTATTTTGTTCAGGATGACCTCCTGAAGCCTAAATCAGCAATAATTTCACCACACAACTCATTACTATGAAGATACATTCAAAGTCAGAAAGCGCGCTCAGCTCGGGCTGAAAATGCATTTAATTTAAAGCAATAAAAACTCAAATTGAGTGTCACGCCTAAACCAAAGGACTTATGCACACACTTCAACATGTATTTTGTTCAGGATGACCACCTGAAGCCTAAATGAGCATTAATTTGACCAGACAACTCATTCTATGAAGATACATTCAAACTCACAAAACGTGCTCAGCTCGGGCTGAAAATGCATTTAAAGCAATAAAAACTCAAATTGAGTGTCACGCCTAAACCAAAGGACTTATGCCCACACTTCAACATGTATTTAGTTCAGGATGACCACCTGAAGCCTAAATGAGCATTAATTTGACCACACAACTCATTGCTATGAAGATACATTCAAACTCACAAAACGCGCTCAGCTCGGGCTGAAAATGCATTTAAAGCAATAAAAACTCAAATTGAGTGTCACACCTAAACCAAAGGACTTATTCACACACGTCAACATGTATTTTGTTCAGGATGACCACCTGAAGCCTAAATGAGCATTAATTTGACCACACAACTCATTCTATGAAGATACATTCAAACTCACAAAACGTGCTCAGCTCGGGCTGAAAATGCATTTAAAGCAATAAAAACTCAAATTGAGTGTCACGCCTAAACCAAAGGACTTATGCCCATACTTCAACATGTATTTAGTTCAGGATGACCACCTGAAGCCTAAATGAGCATTAATTTGACCACACAACTCATTCCTATGAAGATACATTCAAACTCACAAAACGTGCTCAGCTCGGGCTGAAAATGCATTTAAAGCAATAAAAACTCAAATTGAGTGTCACGCCTAAATCAAAGGACTTATGCACACACTTCAACATGTATTTTGTTCAGGATGACCACCTGAAGCCTAAATGAGCATTAATTTGACCACACAACTCATTCTATGAAGATACATTCAAACTCACAAAACGTGCTCAGCTCGGGCTGAAAATGCATTTAAAGCAATAAAAACTCAAATTGAGTGTCACGCCTAAACCAAAGGACTTATGCACACACTTCAACATGTATTTTGTACAGGATGGCCTCCTGAAGCCTAAATCAGCAATAATTTCACCACACAACTCATTCCTATGAAGATACATTCAAAGTCAGAAAGCGCGCTCAGCTCGGGCTGAAAATGCATTTAATTTAAAGCAATAAAAACTCAAATTGAGTGTCACACCTAAACCAAAGGACTTATGCACACACGTCAACATGAATTTGACCACACAACTAATTCCTAGGAAGATACATTCAAATTCACAAAACATGGTCAGCTCGGGCTGAAAATGCATTTAAAGCAATAAAAACTCAAATTGAATGTCACGCCTAAACCAAAGGACTTATGCACACACTTCAACATGTATTTTGTTCAGGATGACCACCTGAAGCCTAAATGAGCATTAATTTGACCACACAACTCATTCTATGAAGATACATTCAAACTCACAAAACGTGCTCAGCTCGGGCTGAAAATGCATTTAAAGCAATAAAAACTCAAATTGAGTGTCACACCTAAACCAAAGGACTTATGCCCACACTTCAACATGTATTTAGTTCAGGATGACCACCTGAAGCCTAAATGAGCATTAATTTGACCACACAACTCATTCCTATGAAGATACATTCAAACTCACAAAACGTGCTCAGCTCGGGCTGAAAATGCATTTAAAGCAATAAAAACTCAAATTGAGTGTCACGCCTAAATCAAAGGACTTATGCACACACTTCAACATGTATTTTGTTCAGGATGACCACCTGAAGCCTAAATGAGCATTAATTTGACCACACAACTCATTCTATGAAGATACATTCAAACTCACAAAACGTGCTCAGCTCGGGCTGAAAATGCATTTAAAGCAATAAAAACTCAAATTGAGTGTCACGCCTAAACCAAAGGACTTATGCACACACTTCAACATGTATTTTGTTCAGGATGACCTCCTGAAGCCTAAATCAGCAATAATTTCACCACACAACTCATTACTATGAAGATACATTCAAAGTCAGAAAGCGCGCTCAGCTCGGGCTGAAAATGCATTTAATTTAAAGCAATAAAAACTCAAATTGAGTGTCACGCCTAAACCAAAGGACTTATGCACACACTTCAACATGTATTTTGTTCAGGATGACCACCTGAAGCCTAAATGAGCATTAATTTGACCAGACAACTCATTCTATGAAGATACATTCAAACTCACAAAACGTGCTCAGCTCGGGCTGAAAATGCATTTAAAGCAATAAAAACTCAAATTGAGTGTCACGCCTAAACCAAAGGACTTATGCCCACACTTCAACATGTATTTAGTTCAGGATGACCACCTGAAGCCTAAATGAGCATTAATTTGACCACACAACTCATTGCTATGAAGATACATTCAAACTCACAAAACGCGCTCAGCTCGGGCTGAAAATGCATTTAAAGCAATAAAAACTCAAATTGAGTGTCACACCTAAACCAAAGGACTTATTCACACACGTCAACATGTATTTTGTTCAGGATGACCACCTGAAGCCTAAATGAGCATTAATTTGACCACACAACTCATTCCTATGAAGATACATTCAAACTCACAAAACATGCTCAGCTCGGGCTGAAAATGCATTTAAAGCAATAAAAACTCAAATTGAATGTCACGCCTAAACCAAAGGACTTATGCACACACTTCAACATGTATTTTGTTCAGGATGACCACCTGAAGCCTAAATGAGCATTAATTTGACCACACAACTCATTCTATGAAGATACATTCAAACTCACAAAACGTGCTCAGCTCGGGCTGAAAATGCATTTAAAGCAATAAAAACTCAAATTGAGTGTCACGCCTAAACCAAAGGACTTATGCCCATACTTCAACATGTATTTAGTTCAGGATGACCACCTGAAGCCTAAATGAGCATTAATTTGACCACACAACTCATTCCTATGAAGATACATTCAAACTCACAAAACGTGCTCAGCTCGGGCTGAAAATGCATTTAAAGCAATAAAAACTCAAATTGAGTGTCACGCCTAAATCAAAGGACTTATGCACACACTTCAACATGTATTTTGTTCAGGATGACCACCTGAAGCCTAAATGAGCATTAATTTGACCACACAACTCATTCTATGAAGATACATTCAAACTCACAAAACGTGCTCAGCTCGGGCTGAAAATGCATTTAAAGCAATAAAAACTCAAATTGAGTGTCACGCCTAAACCAAAGGACTTATGCACACACTTCAACATGTATTTTGTACAGGATGGCCTCCTGAAGCCTAAATCAGCAATAATTTCACCACACAACTCATTCCTATGAAGATACATTCAAAGTCAGAAAGCGCGCTCAGCTCGGGCTGAAAATGCATTTAATTTAAAGCAATAAAAACTCAAATTGAGTGTCACACCTAAACCAAAGGACTTATGCACACACGTCAACATGTATTTTGTTCAGGATGACCACCTGAAGCCTAAATGAGCATTAATTTGACCACACAACTCATTCCTAGGAAGATACATTCAAATTCACAAAACATGGTCAGCTCGGGCTGAAAATGCATTTAAAGCAATAAAAACTCAAATTGAATGTCACGCCTAAACCAAAGGACTTATGCACACACTTCAACATGTATTTTGTTCAGGATGACCACCTGAAGCCTAAATGAGCATTAATTTGACCACACAACTCATTCTATGAAGATACATTCAAACTCACAAAACGTGCTCAGCTCGGGCTGAAAATGCATTTAAAGCAATAAAAACTCAAATTGAGTGTCACACCTAAACCAAAGGACTTATGCCCACACTTCAACATGTATTTAGTTCAGGATGACCACCTGAAGCCTAAATGAGCATTAATTTGACCACACAACTCATTCCTATGAAGATACATTCAAACTCACAAAACGTGCTCAGCTCGGGCTGAAAATGCATTTAAAGCAATAAAAACTCAAATTGAGTGTCACGCCTAAATCAAAGGACTTATGCACACACTTCAACATGTATTTTGTTCAGGATGACCACCTGAAGCCTAAATGAGCATTAATTTGACCACACAACTCATTCTATGAAGATACATTCAAACTCACAAAACGTGCTCAGCTCGGGCTGAAAATGCATTTAAAGCAATAAAAACTCAAATTGAGTGTCACGCCTAAACCAAAGGACTTATGCACACACTTCAACATGTATTTTGTTCAGGATGACCCCCTGAAGCCTAAATCAGCAATAATTTCACCACACAACTCATTCCTATGAAGATACATTCAAAGTCAGAAAGCGCGCTCAGCTCGGGCTGAAAATGCATTTAATTTAAAGCAATAAAAACTCAAATTGAGTGTCACGCCTAAACCAAAGGACTTATGCACACACTTCAACATGTATTTAGTTCAGGATGACCACCTGAAGCCTAAATGAGCATTAATTTGACCACACAACTCATTCCTATGAAGATACATTCAAACTCACAAAACGTGCTCAGCTCCGGCTGAAAATGCATTTAAAGCAATAAAAACTCAAATTGAGTGTCACACCTAAACCAAAGGACTTATGCACACACTTCAACATGTATCCTGAAGCCCATATGAGCATTAATTTGACTAAACAACTCATTCCTATGAAGATACATTCAAACTCACAAAACGTGCTCAGCTCGGGCTGAAAATGCATTTAAAGCAATAAAAACTCAAATTGAGTGTCACACCTAAACCAAAGGACTTATGCACACACTTCAACATGTATTTTGTTCAGGATGACCTCCTGAAGCCCATATGAGCATTAATTTGACTACACAACTCATTCCTATGAAGATACATTCAAACTCACAAAACGTGCTCAGCTCGGGCTGAAAATGCATTTAAAGCAATAAAAACTCAAATTGAGTGTCACGCCTAAACCAAAGGACTTATGCACACACTTCAACATGTATTTAGTTCAGGATGACCACCTGAAG
The DNA here is from genome assembly GCF_054856545.1 of Hippocampus guttulatus. Classification (NCBI taxonomy): domain Eukaryota; kingdom Metazoa; phylum Chordata; class Actinopteri; order Syngnathiformes; family Syngnathidae; genus Hippocampus; species Hippocampus guttulatus. The sequence continues at coordinate 831,350 of NC_141271.1, forward strand.
CCTAAATGAGCATTAATTTGACCACACAACTCATTCCTATGAAGATATTTTCAAACTCACAAAACGTGCTCAACTCGGGCTGAAAATGCATTTAAAGCAATAAAAACTCAAATTGAGTGTCACGCCTAAACCAAAGGACTTATGCACACACTTCAACATGTATTTTGTTCAGGATGACCTCCTGAAGCCTAAATAAGCATTCATTTGACCACACAACTCATTCCTATGAAGATACATTCAAACTCACAAAACGCGCTCAGCTCGGGCTGAAAATGCATTTAAAGCAATAAAAACTCAAATTGAGTGTCACACCTAAACCAAAGGACTTATGCACACACGTCAACATGTATTTTGTTCAGGATGACCACCTGAAGCCTAAATGAGCATTAATTTGACCACACAACTCATTCCTATGAAGATACATTCAAACTCACAAAACATGCTCAGCTCGGGCTGAAAATGCATTTAAAGCAATAAAAACTCAAATTGAGTGTCACGCCTAAACCAAAGGACTTATGCACACACTTCAACATGTATTTTGTTCAGGATGACCTCCTGAAGCCCATATGAGCATTAATTTGACCACACAACTCATTCCTATGAAGTTACATTCAAACACACAAAACGTGCTCAGCTCGGCCTGAAAATGCATTTAAAGCAATAAAAACTCAAATTGAGTGTCACACCTAAACCAAAGGACTTATGCACACACGTCAACATGTATTTTGTTCAGGATGACCACCTGAAGCCTAAATGAGCATTAATTTGACCACACAACTCATTCCTATGAAGATACATTCAAACTCACAAAACATGCTCAGCTCGGGCTGAAAATGCATTTAAAGCAATAAAAACTCAAATTGAATGTCACGCCTAAACCAAAGGACTTATGCACACACTTCAACATGTATTTTGTTCAGGATGACCACCTGAAGCCTAAATGAGCATTAATTTGACCACACAACTCATTCTATGAAGATACATTCAAACTCACAAAACGTGCTCAGCTCGGGCTGAAAATGCATTTAAAGCAATAAAAACTCAAATTGAGTGTCACGCCTAAACCAAAGGACTTATGCCCACACTTCAACATGTATTTTGTTCAGGATGACCTCCTGAAGCCCATATGAGCATTAATTTGACCACACAACTCATTCCTATGAAGATACATTCAAACACACAAAACGTGCTCAGCTCGGCCTGAAAATGCATTTAAAGCAATAAAAACGCAAATTGAGTGTCACGCCTAAACCAAAGGACTTATGCACACACTTCAACATGTATTTTGTTCAGGATGACCACCTGACGCCTAAATGAGCATTAATTTGACCACACAACTCATTCCTATGAAGATACATTCAAAGTCAGAAAGCGCGCTCAGCTCGGGCTGAAAATGCATTTAATTTAAAGCAATAAAAACTCAAATTGAGTGTCACGCCTAAACCAAAGGACTTATGCACACACTTCAACATGTATTTAGTTCAGGATGACCACCTGAAGCCTAAATGAGCATTAATTTGACTACACAACTCATTCCTATGAAGATACATTCAAACTCACAAAACGTGCTCAGCTCGGGCTGAAAATGCATTTAAAGCAATAAAAACTCAAATTGAGTGTCACACCTAAACCAAAGGACTTATGCACACACTTCAACATGTATTTTGTTCAGGATGACCTCCTGAAGCCTAAATAAGCATTAATTTGACCACACAACTCATTCCTATGACGATACATTCAAACTCACAAAACGCGCTCAGCTCGGGCTGAAAATGCATTTAAAGCAATAAAAACTCAAATTGAGTGTCACACCTAAACCAAAGGACTTATGCACACATATAAACATGTATTTAGTTCAGGATGACCACCTGAAGCCTAAATGAGCATTAATTTGACCACACATCTCATTCCTATGAAGATACATTCAAACTCACAAAACGTGCTCAGCTCGGGCTGAAAATGCATTTAAAGCAATAAAAACTCAAATTGAGTGTCACACCTAAACCAAAGGACTTATGCACACACTTCAACATGTATTTTGTTCAGGATGACCCTCTGAACCCCATATGAGCATTAATTTGACTACACAACTCATTCCTATGAAGATACATTTAAACTCACAAAACTTGCTTAGCTCGGGCTGAAAATGCATTTAAAGCAATAAAAACTCAAATTGAGTGTCACGCCTAAACCAAAGGACTTATGCACACACTTCAACATGTATTTTGTTCAGGATGACCACCTGACGCCTAAATGAGCATTAATTTGACCACACAACTCATTCCTATGAAGATACATTCAAACTCACAAAACGTGCTCAACTCGGGCTGAAAATGCATTTAAAGCAATAAAAACTCAAATTGAGTGTCACGCCTAAACCAAAGGACTTATGCACACACTTCAACATGTATTTTGTTCAGGATGACCTCCTGAAGCCTAAATAAGCATTAATTTGACCACACAACTCATTCCTATGAAGATACATTCAAACTCACAAAACGCGCTCAGCTCGGGCTGAAAATGCATTTAAAGCAATAAAAACTCAAATTGAGTGTCACACCTAAACCAAAGGACTTATGCACACACTTCAACATGTATTTTGTTCAGGATGACCACCTGAAGCCTAAATGAGCATTAATTTGACCACACAACTCATTCCTATGAAGATACATTCAAAGTCAGAAAGCGCGCTCAGCTCGGGCTGAAAATGCATTTAATTTAAAGTAATAAAAACTCAAATTGAATGTCACGCCTAAACCAAAGGACTTATGCACACACTTCAACATGTATTTTGTTCAGGATGACCACCTGAAGCCTAAATGAGCATTAATTTGACCACACAACTCATTCCTATGAAGATACATTCAAACTCACAAAACGTGCTCAACTCGGGCTGAAAATGCATTTAAAGCAATAAAAGCTCAAATTGAGTGTCACGCCTAAACCAAAGGACTTATGCACACACTTCAACATGTATTTTGTTCAGGATGACCTCCTGAAGCCCATATGAGCATTAATTTGACTACACAACTCATTCCTATGAAGATACATTCAAACTCACAAAACGTGCTCAGCTCGGGCTGAAAATGCATTTAAAGCAATAAAAACTCAAATTGAGTGTCACGCCTAAACCAAAGGACTTATGCACACACTTCAACATGTATTTTGTTCAGGATGACCACCTGACGCCTAAATGAGCATTAATTTGACCACACAACTCATTCCTATGAAGATACATTCAAAGTCAGAAAGCGCGCTCAGCTCGGGCTGAAAATGCATTTAATTTAAAGTAATAAAAACTCAAATTGAATGTCACGCCTAAACCAAAGGACTTATGCACACACTTCAACATGTATTTTGTTCAGGATGACCACCTGAAGCCTAAATGAGCATTAATTTGACCACACAACTCATTCTATGAAGATACATTCAAACTCACAAAACGTGCTCAGCTCGGGCTGAAAATGCATTTAAAGCAATAAAAACTCAAATTGAGTGTCACGCCTAAACCAAAGGACTTATGCCCACACTTCAACATGTATTTAGTTCAGGATGACCACCTGAAGCCTAAATGAGCATTAATTTGACCACACAACTCATTCCTATGAAGATACATTCAAACTCACAAAACGTGCTCAGCTCGGGCTGAAAATGCATTTAAAGGAATTAAAGCTCAAATTGAGTGTCACGCCTAAACCAAAGGACTTATGCACACACTTCAACATGTATTTTGTTCAGGATGACCTCCTGAAGCCCATATGAGCATTAATTTGACCACACAACTCATTCCTATGAAGATACATTCAAACACACAAAACGTGCTCAGCTCGGCCTGAAAATGCATTTAAAGCAATAAAAACGCAAATTGAGTAACACGCCTAAACCAAAGGACTTATGCACACACTTCAACATGTATTTTGTTCAGGATGACCACCTGACGCCTAAATGAGCATTAATTTGACCACACAACTCATTCCTATGAAGATACATTCAAAGTCAGAAAGCGCGCTCAGCTCGGGCTGAAAATGCATTTAATTTAAAGCAATAAAAACTCAAATTGAGTGTCACGCCTAAACCAAAGGACTTATGCACACACTTCAACATGTATTTAGTTCAGGATGACCACCTGAAGCCTAAATGAGCATTAATTTGACTACACAACTCATTCCTATGAAGATACATTCAAACTCACAAAACGTGCTCAGCTCGGGCTGAAAATGCATTTAAAGCAATAAAAACTCAAATTGAGTGTCACACCTAAACCAAAGGACTTATGCACACACTTCAACATGTATTTTGTTCAGGATGACCTCCTGAAGCCTAAATAAGCATTAATTTGACCACACAACTCATTCCTATGACGATACATTCAAACTCACAAAACGCGCTCAGCTCGGGCTGAAAATGCATTTAAAGCAATAAAAACTCAAATTGAGTGTCACACCTAAACCAAAGGACTTATGCACACATATAAACATGTATTTAGTTCAGGATGACCACCTGAAGCCTAAATGAGCATTAATTTGACCACACATCTCATTCCTATGAAGATACATTCAAACTCACAAAACGTGCTCAGCTCGGGCTGAAAATGCATTTAAAGCAATAAAAACTCAAATTGAGTGTCACACCTAAACCAAAGGACTTATGCACACACTTCAACATGTATTTTGTTCAGGATGACCCTCTGAACCCCATATGAGCATTAATTTGACTACACAACTCATTCCTATGAAGATGCATTTAAACTCACAAAACTTGCTTAGCTCGGGCTGAAAATGCATTTAAAGCAATAAAAACTCAAATTGAGTGTCACGCCTAAACCAAAGGACTTATGCACACACTTCAACATGTATTTTGTTCAGGATGACCACCTGACGCCTAAATGAGCATTAATTTGACCACACAACTCATTCCTATGAAGATACATTCAAACTCACAAAACGTGCTCAACTCGGGCTGAAAATGCATTTAAAGCAATAAAAACTCAAATTGAGTGTCACGCCTAAACCAAAGGACTTATGCACACACTTCAACATGTATTTTGTTCAGGATGACCACCTGAAGCCTAAATGAGCATTAATTTGACCACACAACTCATTCCTATGAAGATACATTCAAACTCACAAAACATGCTCAGCTCGGGCTGAAAATGCATTTAAAGCAATAAAAACTCAAATTGAATGTCACGCCTAAACCAAAGGACTTATGCACACACTTCAACATGTATTTTGTTCAGGATGACCTCCTGAAGCCCATATGAGCATTAATTTGACTACACAACTCATTCCTATGAAGATACATTCAAACTCACAAAACGTGCTCAGCTCGGGCTGAAAATGCATTTAAAGCAATAAAAACTCAAATTGAGTGTCACGCCTAAACCAAAGGACTTATGCACACACTTCAACATGTATTTTGTTCAGGATGACCACCTGACGCCTAAATGAGCATTAATTTGACCACACAACTCATTCCTATGAAGATACATTCAAAGTCAGAAAGCGCGCTCAGCTCAGGCTGAAAATGCATTTAATTTAAAGCAATAAAAACTCAAATTGAGTGTCACGCCTAAACCAAAGGACTTATGCACACACTTCAACATGTATTTAGTTCAGGATGACCACCTGAAGCCTAAATGAGCATTAATTTGACTACACAACTCATTCCTATGAAGATACATTCAAACTCACAAAACGTGCTCAGCTCGGGCTGAAAATGCATTTAAAGCAATAAAAACTCAAATTGAGTGTCACACCTAAACCAAAGGACTTATGCACACACTTCAACATGTATTTTGTTCAGGATGACCTCCTGAAGCCCATATGAGCAATAATTTGACTACACAACTCATTCCTATAAAGATACATTCAAACTCACAAAACGTGCTCAGCTCGGGCTGAAAATGCATTTAAAGCAATAAAAACTCAAATTGAGTGTCACGCCTAAACCAAAGGACTTATGCACACACTTCAACATGTATTTAGTTCAGGATGACCACCTGAAGCCTAAATGAGCATTAATTTGACCACACAACTCATTCCTATGAAGATACATTCAAACTCACAAAACGTGCTCAGCTCGGGCTGAAAATGCATTTAAAGCAATAAAAACTCAAATTGAGTGTCACGCCTAAACCAAAGGACTTATGCACACACTTCAACATGTATTTTGTTCAGGATGACCTCCTGAAGCCTAAATCAGCAATAATTTCACCACACAACTCATTCCTATGAAGATACATTCAAAGTCAGAAAGCGCGCTCAGCTCGGGCTGAAAATGCATTTAATTTAAAGCAATAAAAACTCAAATTGAGTGTCACGCCTAAACCAAAGGACTTATGCACACACTTCAACATGTATTTAGTTCTGGATGACCACCTGAAGCCTAAATGAGCATTAATTTGACCACACAACTCATTCCTATGAAGATACATTCAAACTCACAAAACGTGCTCAGCTCGGGCTGAAAATGCATTTAAAGCAATAAAAACTCAAATTGAGTGTCACACCTAAACCAAAGGACTTATGCACACACTTCAACATGTATTTTGTTCAGGATGACCTCCTGAAGCCCATATGAGCATTAATTTGACTACACAACTCATTCCTATGAAGATACATTCAAACTCACAAAACGTGCTCAGCTCGGGCTGAAAATGCATTTAAAGCAATAAAAACTCAAATTGAGTGTCACGCCTAAACCAACGGACTTATGCACACATTTCAACATGTGTTTTGTTCAGGATGACCTCCTGAAGCCTAAATGAGCAATAATTTGACCACACAACTCATTCCTATGAAGATACATTCAAACTCACAAAACGTGCTCAGCTCGGGCTGAAAATGCATTTAAAGCAATAAAAACTCAAATTGAGTGTCACGCCTAAACCAAAGGATTTATGCCCACACTTCAACATGTATTTAGTTCAGGATGACCACCTGAAGCTTAAATGAGCATTAATTTGACCACACAACTCATTCCTATGAAGATACATTCAAACTCACAAAACGTGCTCAGCTCGGGCTGAAAATGCATTTAAAGCAATAAAAACTCAAATTGAGTGTCACGCCTAAACCAAAGGACTTATGCACACACTTCAACATGTATTTTGTTCACGATGACCACCTGAAGCCTAAATGAGCATTAATTTGACCACACAACTCATTCCTATGAAGATACATTCAAACTCACAAAACGCGCTCAACTCGGGCTGAAAATGCATTTAAAGCAATAAAAGCTCAAATTGAGTGTCACGCCTAAACCAAAGGACTTATGCACACACTTCAACATGTATTTTGTTCAGGATGACCTCCTGAAGCCCATATGAGCATTAATTTGACCACACAACTCATTCCTATGAAGATACATTCAAACACACAAAACGTGCTCAGCTCGGCCTGAAAATGCATTTAAAGCAATAAAAACTCAAATTGAGTGTCACGCCTAAACCAAAGGACTTATGCACACACTTCAACATGTATTTTGTTCAGGATGACCACCTGACGCCTAAATGAGCATTAATTTGACCACACAACTCATTCCTATGAAGATACATTCAAACTCACAAAACGCGCTCAGCTCGGGCTGAAAATGCATTTAAAGCAATAAAAACTCAAATTGAGTGTCACGCCTAAACCAAAGGACTTATGCACACACTACAACATGTATTTTGTTCAGGGTGACCTCCTGAAGCCTAAATAGGCATTAATTTGACCACACAACTCATTCCTATGAAGATACATTCAAACTCACAAAACGCGCTCAGCTCGGGCTGAAAATGCATTTAAAGCAATAAAAACTCAAATTGAGTGTCACGCCTAAACCAAAGGACTTATGCACACACTTCAACATGTATTTTGTTCAGGATGACCTCCTGAAGCCCATATGAGCATTAATTTGACTACACAACTCATTCCTATGAAGATACATTCAAACTCACAAAACGTGCTCAGCTCGGGCTGAAAATGAATTTAAAGCAATAAAAACTCAAATTGAGTGTCACGCCTAAACCAAAGGACTTATGCACACACTTCAACATGTATTTTGTTCAGGATGACCACCTGACGCCTAAATGAGCATTAATTTGACCACACAACTCATTCCTATGAAGATACATTCAAAGTCAGAAAGCGCGCTCAGCTCGGGCTGAAAATGCATTTAATTTAAAGCAATAAAAACTCAAATTGAGTGTCACGCCTAAACCAAAGGACTTATGCACACACTTCAACATGTATTTAGTTCAGGATGACCTCCTGAAGCCTAAATGAGCATTAATTTGACTACACAACTCATTCCTATGAAGATACATTCAAACTCACAAAACGTGCTCAGCTCGGGCTGAAAATGCATTTAAAGCAATTAAAACTCAAATTGAGTGTCACACCTAAACCAAAGGACTTATGCACACACTTCAACATGTATTTTGCTCAGGATGACCTCCTGAAGCCCATATGAGCATTAGTTTGACTACACAACTCATTCCTATAAAGATACATTGAAACTCACAAAACGTGCTCAGCTCGGGCTGAAAATGCATTTAAAGCAATAAAAACTCAAATTGAGTGTCACGCCTAAACCAAAGGACTTATGCACACACTTCAACATGTGTTTTGTTCAGGATGACCTCCTGAAAGCCTAAATGAGCAATAATTTGACCACACAACTCATTCCTATGAAGATACATTCAAACTCAAAAAACGTGCTCAGCTCGGGCTGAAAATGCATTTAAAGCAATAAAAGCTCAAATTGAGTGTCACGCCTAAACCAAAGGACTTATGCACACACTTCAACATGTATTTTGTTCAGGATGACCTCCTGAAGCCCATATGAGCATTAATTTGACCACACAACTCATTCCTATGAAGATACATTAAAACTCACAAAACGCGCTCAGCTCGGGCTGAAAATGCATTTAAAGCAATAAAAACTCAAATTGAGTGTCACGCCTAAACCAAAGGACTTATGCACACACTACAACATGTATTTTGTTCAGGGTGACCTCCTGAAGCCTAAATAAGCATTAATTTGACCACACAACTCATTCCTATGAAGATACATTCAAACTCACAAAACGCGCTCAGCTCGGGCTGAAAATGCATTTAAAGCAATAAAAACTCAAATTGAGTGTCACACCTAAACCAAAGGACTTATGCACACACTTCAACATGTATTTTGTTCAGGATGACATCCTGAAGCCCATATGAGCATTAATTTGACTACACAACTCATTCCTATGAAGATACATTCAAACTCACAAAACGTGCTCAGCTCGGGCTGAAAATGCATTTAAAGCAATTAAAACTCAAATTGAGTGTCACACCTAAACCAAAGGACTTATGCACACACTTCAACATGTATTTTGCTCAGGATGACCTCGTGAAGCCCATATAAGCATTAGTTTGACTACACAACTCATTCCTATAAAGATACATTCAAACTCACAAAACGTGCTCAGCTCGGGCTGAAAATGCATTTAAAGCAATAAAAACTCAAATTGAGTGTCACGCCTAAACCAAAGGACTTATGCACACTTTTCAACATGTATTTTGTTCAGGATGACCTCCTGAAGCCTAAATCAGCAATAATTTAACCACACAACTCATTCCTATGAAGATACATTCAAAGTCAGAAAGCGCGCTCAGCTCGGGCTGAAAATGCATTCAATTTAAAGCAATAAAAACTCAAATTGAGTGTCACGCCTAAACCAAAGGACTTATTCACACACTTCAACATGTATTTAGTTCAGGATGACCACCTGAAGCCTAAATGAGCATTAATTTGACCACACAACTCATTCCTATGAAGATACATTCAAACTCACAAAACGTGCTCAGCTCCGGCTGAAAATGCATTTAAAGCAATAAAAACTCAAATTGAGTGTCACACCTAAACCAAAGGACTTATGCACACACTTCAACATGTATCCTGAAGCCCATATGAGCATTAATTTGACTACACAACTCATTCCTATGAAGATACATTCAAACTCACAAAACGTGCTCAGCTCAGGCTGAAAATGCATTTAAAGCAATAAAAACTCAAATTGAGTGTCACACCTAAACCAAAGGACTTATGCACACACTTCAACATGTATTTTGTTCAGGATGACCTCCTGAAGCCCATATGAGCATTAATTTGACTACACAACTCATTCCTATGAAGATACATTCAAACTCACAAAACGTGCTCAACTCGGGCTGAAAATGCATTTAAAGCAATAAAAACTCAAATTGAGTGTCACGCCTAAACCAAAGGACTTATGCACACACTTCAACATGTATTTTGTTCAGGATGACCTCCTGAAGCCTAAATAAGCATTAATTTGACCACACAACACATTCCTATGAAAATACATTCAAACTCACAAAACGCGCTCAGCTCGGGCTGAAAATGCATTTAAAGCAATAAAAACTCAAATTGAGTGTCACACCTAAACCAAAGGACTTATGCACACACATCAACATGTATTTTGTTCAGGATGACCACCTGAAGCCTAAATGAGCATTAATTTGACCACACAACTCATTCCTATGAAGATACATTCAAACTCACAAAACATGCTCAGCTCGGGCTGAAAATGCATTTAAAGCAATAAAAACTCAAATTGAATGTCACGCCTAAACCAAAGGACTTATGCACACACTTCAACATGTATTTTGTTCAGGATGACCACCTGAAGCCTAAATGAGCATTAATTTGACCACACAACTCATTCTATGAAGATACATTCAAACTCACAAAACGTGCTCAGCTCGGGCTGAAAATGCATTTAAAGCAATAAAAACTCAAATTGAGTGTCACGCCTAAACCAAAGGACTTATGCCCACACTTCAACATGTATTTAGTTCAGGATGACCACCTGAAGCCTAAATGAGCATTAATTTGACCACACAACTCATTCCTATGAAGATACATTCAAACTCACAAAACGTGCTCAGCTCGGGCTGAAAATGCATTTAAAGGAATAAAAGCTCAAATTGAGTGTCACGCCTAAACCAAAGGACTTATGCACACACTTCAACATGTATTTTGTTCAGGATGACCTCCTGAAGCCCATATGAGCATTAATTTGACCACACAACTCATTCCTATGAAGATACATTCAAACACACAAAACGTGCTCAGCTCGGCCTGAAAATGCATTTAAAGCAATAAAAACTCAAATTGAGTGTCACGCCTAAACCAAAGGACTTATGCACACACTTCAACATGTATTTTGTTCAGGATGACCTCCTGAAGCCTAAATAAGCATTAATTTGACCACACAACTCATTTCTATGATGATACATTCAAACTCACAAAACGCGCTCAGCTCGGGCTGAAAATGCATTTAAAGCAATAAAAACTCAAATTGAGTGTCACACCTAAACCAAAGGACTTATGCACACACATCAACATGTATTTAGTTCAGGATGACCACCTGAAGCCTAAATGAGCATTAATTTGACCACACAACTCATTCCTATGAAGATACATTCAAACTCACAAAACATGCTCAGCTCGGGCTGAAAATGCATTTAAAGCAATAAAAACTCAAATTGAATGTCACGCCTAAACCAAAGGACTTATGCACACACTTCAACATGTATTTTGTTCAGGATGACCACCTGAAGCCTAAATGAGCATTAATTTGACCACACAACTCATTCTATGAAGATACATTCAAACACACAAAACGTGCTCAGCTCGGCCTGAAAATGCATTTAAAGCAATAAAAACTCAAATTGAGTGTCACGCCTAAACCAAAGGACTTATGCACACACTTCAACATGTATTTTGTTCAGGATGACCTCCTGAAGCCTAAATAAGCATTAATTTGACCACACAACTCATTTCTATGACGATACATTCAAACTCACAAAACGCGCTCAGCTCGGGCTGAAAATGCATTTAAAGCAATAAAAACTCAAATTGAGTGTCACACCTAAACCAAAGGACTTATGCACACACATCAACATGTATTTAGTTCAGGATGACCACCTGAAGCCTAAATGAGCATTAATTTGACCACACAACTCATTCCTATGAAGATACATTCAAACTCACAAAACATGCTCAGCTCGGGCTGAAAATGCATTTAAAGCAATAAAAACTCAAATTGAATGTCACGCCTAAACCAAAGGACTTATGCACACACTTCAACATGTATTTTGTTCAGGATGACCACCTGAAGCCTAAATGAGCATTAATTTGACCACACAACTCATTCTATGAAGATACATTCAAACTCACAAAACGTGCTCAGCTCGGGCTGAAAATGCATTTAAAGCAATAAAAACTCAAATTGAGTGTCACGCCTAAACCAAAGGACTTATGCCCACACTTCAACATGTATTTAGTTCAGGATGACCACCTGAAGCCTAAATGAGCATTAATTTGACCACACAACTCATTCCTATGAAGATACATTCAAACTCACAAAACGTGCTCAGCTCGGGCTGAAAATGCATTTAAAGGAATAAAAGCTCAAATTGAGTGTCACGCCTAAACCAAAGGACTTATGCACACACTTCAACATGTATTTTGTTCAGGATGACCTCCTGAAGCCCATATGAGCAATAATTTGACCACACAACTCATTCCTATGAAGATACATTCAAACACACAAAACGTGCTCAGCTCGGCCTGAAAATGCATTTAAAGCAATAAAAACTCAAATTGAGTGTCACGCCTAAACCAAAGGACTTATGCACACACTTCAACATGTATTTTGTTCAGGATGACCACCTGACGCCTAAATGAGCATTAATTTGACCACACAACTCATTCCTATGAAGATACATTCAAACTCACAAAACGTGCTCAGCTCGGGCTGAAAATGCATTTAAAGCAATAAAAACTCAAATTGAGTGTCACGCCTAAACCAAAGGACTTATGCACACACTTTAACATGTATTTTGTTCAGGATGACCTCCTGAAGCCTAAATCAGCAATAATTTGACCACACAACTCATTCCTATGAAGATACATTCAAAGTCAGAAAGCGCGCTCAGCTCGGGCTGAAAATGCATTTAATTTAAAGCAATAAAAACTCAAATTGAGTGTCACGCCTAAACCAAAGGACTTATGCACACACTTCAACATGTATTTAGTTCAGGATGACCACCTGAAGCCTAAATGAGCATTAATTTGACCACACAACTCATTCCTATGAAGATACATTCAAACTCACAAAACGTGCTCAGCTTGGGCTGAAAATGCATTTAAAGCAATAAAAACTCAAATTGAGTGTCACACCTAAACCAAAGGACTTATGCACACACTTCAACATGTATTTAGTTCAGGATGACCACCTGAAGCCTAAATGAGCATTAATTTGACCACACAACTCATTCCTATGAAGATACATTCAAACTCACAAAACGTGCTCAACTCGGGCTGAAAATGCATTTAAAGCAATAAAAACTCAAATTGAGTGTCACGCCTAAACCAAAGGACTTATGCACACACTTCAACATGTATTTAGTTCAGGATGACCACCTGAAGCCTAAATGAGCATTAATTTGACCACACAACTCATTTCTATGACGATACATTCAAACTCACAAAACGCGCTCAGCTCGGGCTGAAAATGCATTTAAAGCAATAAAAACTCAAATTGAGTGTCACACCTAAACCAAAGGACTTATGCACACACATCAACATGTATTTAGTTCAGGATGACCACCTGAAGCCTAAATGAGCATTAATTTGACCACACAACTCATTCCTATGAAGATACATTCAAACTCACAAAACATGCTCAGCTCGGGCTGAAAATGCATTTAAAGCAATAAAAACTCAAATTGAATGTCACGCCTAAACCAAAGGACTTATGCACACACTTCAACATGTATTTTGTTCAGGATGACCACCTGAAGCCTAAATGAGCATTAATTTGACCACACAACTCATTCTATGAAGATACATTCAAACACACAAAACGTGCTCAGCTCGGCCTGAAAATGCATTTAAAGCAATAAAAACTCAAATTGAGTGTCACGCCTAAACCAAAGGACTTATGCACACACTTCAACATGTATTTTGTTCAGGATGACCTCCTGAAGCCTAAATAAGCATTAATTTGACCACACAACTCATTTCTATGACGATACATTCAAACTCACAAAACGCGCTCAGCTCGGGCTGAAAATGCATTTAAAGCAATAAAAACTCAAATTGAGTGTCACACCTAAACCAAAGGACTTATGCACACACATCAACATGTATTTAGTTCAGGATGACCACCTGAAGCCTAAATGAGCATTAATTTGACCACACAACTCATTCCTATGAAGATACATTCAAACTCACAAAACATGCTCAGCTCGGGCTGAAAATGCATTTAAAGCAATAAAAACTCAAATTGAATGTCACGCCTAAACCAAAGGACTTATGCACACACTTCAACATGTATTTTGTTCAGGATGACCACCTGAAGCCTAAATGAGCATTAATTTGACCACACAACTCATTCTATGAAGATACATTCAAACTCACAAAACGTGCTCAGCTCGGGCTGAAAATGCATTTAAAGCAATAAAAACTCAAATTGAGTGTCACGCCTAAACCAAAGGACTTATGCCCACACTTCAACATGTATTTAGTTCAGGATGACCACCTGAAGCCTAAATGAGCATTAATTTGACCACACAACTCATTCCTATGAAGATACATTCAAACTCACAAAACGTGCTCAGCTCGGGCTGAAAATGCATTTAAAGGAATAAAAGCTCAAATTGAGTGTCACGCCTAAACCAAAGGACTTATGCACACACTTCAACATGTATTTTGTTCAGGATGACCTCCTGAAGCCCATATGAGCAATAATTTGACCACACAACTCATTCCTATGAAGATACATTCAAACACACAAAACGTGCTCAGCTCGGCCTGAAAATGCATTTAAAGCAATAAAAACTCAAATTGAGTGTCACGCCTAAACCAAAGGACTTATGCACACACTTCAACATGTATTTTGTTCAGGATGACCACCTGACGCCTAAATGAGCATTAATTTGACCACACAACTCATTCCTATGAAGATACATTCAAACTCACAAAACGTGCTCAGCTCGGGCTGAAAATGCATTTAAAGCAATAAAAACTCAAATTGAGTGTCACGCCTAAACCAAAGGACTTATGCACACACTTTAACATGTATTTTGTTCAGGATGACCTCCTGAAGCCTAAATCAGCAATAATTTGACCACACAACTCATTCCTATGAAGATACATTCAAAGTCAGAAAGCGCGCTCAGCTCGGGCTGAAAATGCATTTAATTTAAAGCAATAAAAACTCAAATTGAGTGTCACGCCTAAACCAAAGGACTTATGCACACACTTCAACATGTATTTAGTTCAGGATGACCACCTGAAGCCTAAATGAGCATTAATTTGACCACACAACTCATTCCTATGAAGATACATTCAAACTCACAAAACGTGCTCAGCTTGGGCTGAAAATGCATTTAAAGCAATAAAAACTCAAATTGAGTGTCACACCTAAACCAAAGGACTTATGCACACACTTCAACATGTATTTAGTTCAGGATGACCACCTGAAGCCTAAATGAGCATTAATTTGACCACACAACTCATTCCTATGAAGATACATTCAAACTCACAAAACGTGCTCAACTCGGGCTGAAAATGCATTTAAAGCAATAAAAACTCAAATTGAGTGTCACGCCTAAACCAAAGGACTTATGCACACACTTCAACATGTATTTAGTTCAGGATGACATCCTGAAGCCCATATGAGCATTAATTTGACTACACAACTCATTCCTATGAAGATACATTCAAACTCACAAAACGTGCTCAGCTCGGGCTGAAAATGCATTTAAAGCAATAAAAACTCAAATTGAGTGTCACGCCTAAACCAAAGGACTTATGCAAACACTTCAACATGTATTTAGTTCAGGATGACCACCTGAAGCCTAAATGAGCATTAATTTGACCACACAACTCATTCCTATGAAGATACATTCAAACCCACAAAACGTGCTCAACTCGGGCTGAAAATGCATTTAAAGGAATAAAAGCTCAAATTGAGTGTCACGCCTGAACCAAAGGACTTATGCACACACTTCAACATGTATTTTGTTCAGGATGACCTCCTGAAGCCCATATGAGCATTAATTTGACCACACAACTCATTCCTATGAAGATACATTCAAACACACAAAACGTGCTCAGCTCGGCCTGAAAATGCATTTAAAGCAATAAAAACTCAAATTGAGTGTCACACCTAAACCAAAGGACTTATGCACACACTTCAACATGTATTTTGTTCAGGATGACCTCCTGAAGCCCATATGAGCATTAATTTGACTACACAACTCATTCCTATGAAGATACATTCAAACTCACAAAACGTGCTCAGCTCGGGCTGAAAATGCATTTAAAGCAATAAAAACTCAAATTGAGTGTCACGCCTAAACCAAAGGACTTATGCACACACTTCAACATGTATTTTGTTCAGGATGACCTCCTGAAGTCTAAATCAGCAATAATTTGACCACACAACTCATTCCTATGAAGATACATTCAAAGTCAGAAAGCGCGCTCAGCTCGGGCTGAAAATGCATTTAAAGCAATAAAAACTCAAATTGAGTGTCACGCCTAAACCAAAGGACTTATGCACACACTTTAACATGTATTTTGTTCAGGATGACCTCCTGAAGCCTAAATCAGCAATAATTTGACCACACAACTCATTCCTATGAAGATACATTCAAAGTCAGAAAGCGCGCTCAGCTCGGGCTGAAAATGCATTTAATTTAAAGCAATAAAAACTCAAATTGAGTGTCACGCCTAAACCAAAGGACTTATGCACACACTTCAACATGTATTTAGTTCAGGATGACCACCTGAAGCCTAAATGAGCATTAATTTGACCACACAACTCATTCCTATGAAGATACATTCAAACTCACAAAACGTGCTCAGCTTGGGCTGAAAATGCATTTAAAGCAATAAAAACTCAAATTGAGTGTCACACCTAAACCAAAGGACTTATGCACACACTTCAACATGTATTTAGTTCAGGATGACCACCTGAAGCCTAAATGAGCATTAATTTGACCACACAACTCATTCCTATGAAGATACATTCAAACTCACAAAACGTGCTCAACTCGGGCTGAAAATGCATTTAAAGCAATAAAAACTCAAATTGAGTGTCACGCCTAAACCAAAGGACTTATGCACACACTTCAACATGTATTTAGTTCAGGATGACATCCTGAAGCCCATATGAGCATTAATTTGACTACACAACTCATTCCTATGAAGATACATTCAAACTCACAAAACGTGCTCAGCTCGGGCTGAAAATGCATTTAAAGCAATAAAAACTCAAATTGAGTGTCACGCCTAAACCAAAGGACTTATGCAAACACTTCAACATGTATTTAGTTCAGGATGACCACCTGAAGCCTAAATGAGCATTAATTTGACCACACAACTCATTCCTATGAAGATACATTCAAACCCACAAAACGTGCTCAACTCGGGCTGAAAATGCATTTAAAGGAATAAAAGCTCAAATTGAGTGTCACGCCTGAACCAAAGGACTTATGCACACACTTCAACATGTATTTTGTTCAGGATGACCTCCTGAAGCCCATATGAGCATTAATTTGACCACACAACTCATTCCTATGAAGATACATTCAAACACACAAAACGTGCTCAGCTCGGCCTGAAAATGCATTTAAAGCAATAAAAACTCAAATTGAGTGTCACACCTAAACCAAAGGACTTATGCACACACTTCAACATGTATTTTGTTCAGGATGACCTCCTGAAGCCCATATGAGCATTAATTTGACTACACAACTCATTCCTATGAAGATACATTCAAACTCACAAAACGTGCTCAGCTCGGGCTGAAAATGCATTTAAAGCAATAAAAACTCAAATTGAGTGTCACGCCTAAACCAAAGGACTTATGCACACACTTCAACATGTATTTTGTTCAGGATGACCTCCTGAAGTCTAAATCAGCAATAATTTGACCACACAACTCATTCCTATGAAGATACATTCAAAGTCAGAAAGCGCGCTCAGCTCGGGCTGAAAATGCATTTAATTTAAAGCAATAAAAACTCAAATTGAGTGTCACGCCTAAACCAAAGGACTTATGCACACACTTCAACATGTATTTAGTTCAGGATGACCACCTGAAGCCTAAATGAGCATTAATTTGACCACACAACTCATTCCTATGAAGATACATTCAAACTCACAAAACGCGCTCAGCTCGGGCTGAAAATGCATTTAAAGCAATAAAAACTCAAATTTAGTGTCACACCTAAACCAAAGGACTTATGCACACACTTTCAACATGTATTTAGTTCAGGATGACCTCCTGAAGCCCATATGAGCATTAATTTGACTACACAACTCATTCCTATGAAGATACATTCAAACTCACAAAACGTGCTCAGCTCGGGCTGAAAATGCATTTAAAGCAATAAAAACTCAAATTGAGTGTCACGCCTAAACCAAAGGACTTATGCACACACTTCAACATGTATTTAGTTCAGGATGACCACCTGAAGCCTAAATGAGCATTAATTTGACCACACAACTCATTCCTATGAAGATACATTCAAACTCACAAAACGTGCTCAGCTCGGGCTGAAAATATATTCAAAGCAATAAAAACTCAAATTGAGTGTCACGCCTAAACCAAAGGACTTATGCACACACTTCAACATGTATTTTGTTCAGGATGACCTTCTGAAGCCCATATGAGCATTAATTTGACTACACAACTCATTCCTATGAAGATACATTCAAACTCACAAAACGTGCTCAGCTCGGGCTGAAAATGCATTTAAAGCAATAAAAACTCAAATTGAGTGTCACGCCTAAACCAAAGGACTTATGCACACACTTCAACATGTATTTTGTTCAGGATGACCTCCTGAAGTCTAAATAAGCATTAATTTGACCACACAACTCATTCCTATGAAGATACATTCAAACTCACAAAACGCGCTCAGCTCGGGCTGAAAATGCATTTAAAGCAATAAAAACTCAAATTGAGTGTCACACCTAAACCAAAGGACTTATGCACACACTTCAACATGTATTTAGTTCAGGATGACCAACTGAAGCCTAAATGAGCATTAATTTGACCACACAACTCATTCCTATGAAGATACATTCAAACTCACAAAACATGCTCAGCTCGGGCTGAAAATGCATTTAAAGCAATAAAAACTCAAATTGAATGTCACGCCTAAACCAAAGGACTTATGCACACACTTCAACATGTATTTTGTTCAGGATGACCACCTGAAGCCTAAATGAGCATTCATTTGACCACACAACTCATTCTATGAAGATACATTCAAACTCACAAAACGTGCTCAGCTCGGGCTGAAAATGCATTTAAAGCAATAAAAACTAAAATTTACTGTCACGCCTAAACCAAAGGACTTATGCACACACTTCAACATGTGTTTTGTTCAGGATGACCTCCTGAAGCCTAAATGAGCAATAATTTGACCACACAACTCATTCCTATGAAGATACATTCAAACTCAAAAAACGTGCTCAGCTCGGGCTGAAAATTTATTTAAAGCAATAAAAACTCAAATTGAGTGTCACACCTAAACCAAAGGACTAATGCACACACTTCAACATGTATTTTGTTCAGGATGACCTCCTGAAGCCCATATGAGCATTAATTTGACCACATAACTCATTCCTATGAAGATACATTCAAACTCACAAAACGTGCTCAGCTCGGGCTGAAAATGCATTTAAAGCAATAAAAACTCAAATTGAGTGTCACGCCTAAACCAAAGGACTTATGCACACACTTCAACATGTATTTTGTTCACGATGACCACCTGAAGCCTAAATGAGCATTAATTTGACCACACAACTCATTCCTATGAAGATACATTTAAACTCACAAAACGTGCTCAGCTCGGGCTGAAAATATATTCAAAGCAATAAAAACTCAAATTGAGTGTCACGCCTAAACCAAAGGACTTATGCACACACTTCAACATGTATTTTGTTCAGGATGACCTTCTGAAGCCCATATGAGCATTAATTTGACTACACAACCCATTCCTATGAAGATACATTCAAACTCACAAAACGTGCTCAGCTCGGGCTGAAAATGCATTTAAAGCAATAAAAACTCAAATTGAGTGTCACGCCTAAACCAAAGGACTTATGCACACACTTCAACATGTATTTTGTTCAGGATGACCTCCTGAAGTCTAAATAAGCATTAATTTGACCACACAACTCATTCCTATGAAGATACATTCAAACTCACAAAACGCGCTCAGCTCGGGCTGAAAATGCATTTAAAGCAATAAAAACTCAAATTGAGTGTCACACCTAAACCAAAGGACTTATGCACACACTTCAACATGTATTTAGTTCAGGATGACCAACTGAAGCCTAAATGAGCATTAATTTGACCACACAACTCATTCCTATGAAGATACATTCAAACTCACAAAACATGCTCAGCTCGGGCTGAAAATGCATTTAAAGCAATAAAAACTCAAATTGAATGTCACGCCTAAACCAAAGGACTTATGCACACACTTCAACATGTATTTTGTTCAGGATGACCACCTGAAGCCTAAATGAGCATTCATTTGACCACACAACTCATTCTATGAAGATACATTCAAACTCACAAAACGTGCTCAGCTCGGGCTGAAAATGCATTTAAAGCAATAAAAACTAAAATTTAGTGTCACGCCTAAACCAAAGGACTTATGCACACACTTCAACATGTGTTTTGTTCAGGATGACCTCCTGAAGCCTAAATGAGCAATAATTTGACCACACAACTCATTCCTATGAAGATACATTCAAACTCAAAAAACGTGCTCAGCTCGGGCTGAAAATTTATTTAAAGCAATAAAAACTCAAATTGAGTGTCACACCTAAACCAAAGGACTAATGCACACACTTCAACATGTATTTTGTTCAGGATGACCTCCTGAAGCCCATATGAGCATTAATTTGACCACATAACTCATTCCTATGAAGATACATTCAAACTCACAAAACGTGCTCAGCTCGGGCTGAAAATGCATTTAAAGCAATAAAAACTCAAATTGAGTGTCACGCCTAAACCAAAGGACTTATGCACACACTTCAACATGTATTTTGTTCACGATGACCACCTGAAGCCTAAATGAGCATTAATTTGACCACACAACTCATTCCTATGAAGATACATTCAAACTCACAAAACGCGCTCAACTCGGGCTGAAAATGCATTTAAAGCAATAAAAGCTCAAATTGAGTGTCACGCCTAAACCAAAGGACTTATGCACACACTTCAACATGTATTTTGTTCAGGATGACCTCCTGAAGCCCATATGAGCATTAATTTGACCACACAACTCATTCCTATGAAGATACATTCAAACACACAAAACGTGCTCAGCTCGGCCTGAAAATGCATTTAAAGCAATAAAAACTCAAATTGAGTGTCACGCCTAAACCAAAGGACTTATGCACACACTTCAACATGTATTTTGTTCAGGATGACCACCTGACGCCTAATTGAGCATTAATTTGACCACACAACTCATTCCTATGAAGATACATTCAAACTCACAAAACGCGCTCAGCTCGGGCTGAAAATGCATTTAAAGCAATAAAAACTCAAATTGAGTGTCACGCCTAAACCAAAGGACTTATGCACACACTACAACATGTATTTTGTTCAGGGTGACCTCCTGAAGCCTAAATAGGCATTAATTTGACCACACAACTCATTCCTATGAAGATACATTCAAACTCACAAAACGCGCTCAGCTCGGGCTGAAAATGCATTTAAAGCAATAAAAACTCAAATTGAGTGTCACGCCTAAACCAAAGGACTTATGCACACACTTCAACATGTATTTTGTTCAGGATGACCTCCTGAAGCCCATATGAGCATTAATTTGACTACACAACTCATTCCTATGAAGATACATTCAAACTCACAAAACGTGCTCAGCTCGGGCTGAAAATGCATTTAAAGCAATAAAAACTCAAATTGAGTGTCACGCCTAAACCAAAGGACTTATGCACACACTTCAACATGTATTTTGTTCAGGATGACCACCTGACGCCTAAATGAGCATTAATTTGACCACACAACTCATTCCTATGAAGATACATTCAAAGTCAGAAAGCGCGCTCAGCTCGGGCTGAAAATGCATTTAATTTAAAGCAATAAAAACTCAAATTGAGTGTCACGCCTAAACCAAAGGACTTATGCACACACTTCAACATGTATTTAGTTCAGGATGACCACCTGAAGCCTAAATGAGCATTAATTTGACTACACAACTCATTCCTATGAAGATACATTCAAACTCACAAAACGTGCTCAGCTCGGGCTGAAAATGCATTTAAAGCAATTAAAACTCAAATTGAGTGTCACACCTAAACCAAAGGACTTATGCACACACTTCAACATGTATTTTGCTCAGGATGACCTCCTGAAGCCCATATGAGCATTAGTTTGACTACACAACTCATTCCTATAAAGATACATTGAAACTCACAAAACGTGCTCAGCTCGGGCTGAAAATGCATTTAAAGCAATAAAAACTCAAATTGAGTGTCACGCCTAAACCAAAGGACTTATGCACACACTTCAACATGTGTTTTGTTCAGGATGACCTCCTGAAAGCCTAAATGAGCAATAATTTGACCACACAACTCATTCCTATGCAGATACATTCAAACTCAAAAAACGTGCTCAGCTCGGGCTGAAAATGCATTTAAAGCAATAAAAGCTCAAATTGAGTGTCACGCCTAAACCAAAGGACTTATGCACACACTTCAACATGTATTTTGTTCAGGATGACCTCCTGAAGCCCATATGAGCATTAATTTGACCACACAACTCATTCCTATGAAGATACATTAAAACTCACAAAACGCGCTCAGCTCGGGCTGAAAATGCATTTAAAGCAATAAAAACTCAAATTGAGTGTCACGCCTAAACCAAAGGACTTATGCACACACTACAACATGTATTTTGTTCAGGGTGACCTCCTGAAGCCTAAATAAGCATTAATTTGACCACACAACTCATTCCTATGAAGATACATTCAAACTCACAAAACGCGCTCAGCTCGGGCTGAAAATGCATTTAAAGCAATAAAAACTCAAATTGAGTGTCACACCTAAACCAAAGGACTTATGCACACACTTCAACATGTATTTTGTTCAGGATGACATCCTGAAGCCCATATGAGCATTAATTTGACTACACAACTCATTCCTATGAAGATACATTCAAACTCACAAAACGTGCTCAGCTCGGGCTGAAAATGCATTTAAAGCAATAAAAACTCAAATTGAGTGTCACACCTAAACCAAAGGACTTATGCACACACTTCAACATGTATTTTGCTCAGGATGACCTCGTGAAGCCCATATGAGCATTAGTTTGACTACACAACTCATTCCTATAAAGATACATTCAAACTCACAAAACGTGCTCAGCTCGGGCTGAAAATGCATTTAAAGCAATAAAAACTCAAATTGAGTGTCACGCCTAAACCAAAGGACTTATGCACACTTTTCAACATGTATTTTGTTCAGGATGACCTCCTGAAGCCTAAATCAGCAATAATTTAACCACACAACTCATTCCTATGAAGATACATTCAAAGTCAGAAAGCGCGCTCAGCTCGGGCCTAAAATGCATTCAATTTAAAGCAATAAAAACTCAAATTGAGTGTCACGCCTAAACCAAAGGACTTATTCACACACTTCAACATGTATTTAGTTCAGGATGACCACCTGAAGCCTAAATGAGCATTAATTTGACCACACAACTCATTCCTATGAAGATACATTCAAACTCACAAAACGTGCTCAGCTCCGGCTGAAAATGCATTTAAAGCAATAAAAACTCAAATTGAGTGTCACACCTAAACCAAAGGACTTATGCACACACTTCAACATGTATCCTGAAGCCCATATGAGCATTAATTTGACTACACAACTCATTCCTATGAAGATACATTCAAACTCACAAAACGTGCTCAGCTCAGGCTGAAAATGCATTTAAAGCAATAAAAACTCAAATTGAGTGTCACACCTAAACCAAAGGACTTATGCACACACTTCAACATGTATTTTGTTCAGGATGACCTCCTGAAGCCCATATGAGCATTAATTTGACTACACAACTCATTCCTATGAAGATACATTCAAACTCACAAAACGTGCTCAGCTCGGGCTGAAAATGCATTTAAAGCAATAAAAACTCAAATTGAGTGTCACGCCTAAACCAAAGGACTTATGCACACACTTCAACATGTATTTAGTTCAGGATGACCACCTGAAGCCTAAATGAGCATTAGTTTGACCACACAACTCATTCCTATGAAGATATTTTCAAACTCACAAAACGTGCTCAACTCGGGCTGAAAATGCATTTAAAGCAATAAAACCTCAAATTGAGTGTCACGCCTAAACCAAAGGACTTATGCACACACTTCAACATGTATTTTGTTCAGGATGACCTCCTGAAGCCTAAATAAGCATTAATTTGACCACACAACTCATTCCTATGAAAATACATTCAAACTCACAAAACGCGCTCAGCTCGGGCTGAAAATGCATTTAAAGCAATAAAAACTCAAATTGAGTGTCACACCTGAACCAAAGGACTTATGCACACACATCAACATGTATTTTGTTCAGGATGACCACCTGAAGCCTAAATGAGCATTAATTTGACCACACAACTCATTCCTATTAAGATACATTCAAACTCACAAAACATGCTCAGCTCGGGCTGAAAATGCATTTAAAGCAATAAAAACTCAAATTGAGTGTCACGCCTAAACCAAAGGACTTATGCACACACTTCAACATGTATCCTGAAGCCCATATGAGCATTAATTTGACTACACAACTCATTCCTATGAAGATACATTCAAACTCACAAAACGTGCTCAGCTCAGGCTGAAAATGCATTTAAAGCAATAAAAACTCAAATTGAGTGTCACACCTAAACCAAAGGACTTATGCACACACTTCAACATGTATTTTGTTCAGGATGACCTCCTGAAGCCCATATGAGCATTAATTTGACTACACAACTCATTCCTATGAAGATACATTCAAACTCACAAAACGTGCTCAGCTCGGGCTGAAAATGCATTTAAAGCAATAAAAACTCAAATTGAGTGTCACGCCTAAACCAAAGGACTTATGCACACACTTCAACATGTATTTAGTTCAGGATGACCACCTGAAGCCTAAATGAGCATTAGTTTGACCACACAACTCATTCCTATGAAGATATTTTCAAACTCACAAAACGTGCTCAACTCGGGCTGAAAATGCATTTAAAGCAATAAAACCTCAAATTGAGTGTCACGCCTAAACCAAAGGACTTATGCACACACTTCAACATGTATTTTGTTCAGGATGACCTCCTGAAGCCTAAATAAGCATTAATTTGACCACACAACTCATTCCTATGAAAATACATTCAAACTCACAAAACGCGCTCAGCTCGGGCTGAAAATGCATTTAAAGCAATAAAAACTCAAATTGAGTGTCACACCTGAACCAAAGGACTTATGCACACACATCAACATGTATTTTGTTCAGGATGACCACCTGAAGCCTAAATGAGCATTAATTTGACCACACAACTCATTCCTATTAAGATACATTCAAACTCACAAAACATGCTCAGCTCGGGCTGAAAATGCATTTAAAGCAATAAAAACTCAAATTGAGTGTCACGCCTAAACCAAAGGACTTATGCACACACTTCAACATGTATTTAGTTCTGGATGACCACCTGAAGCCTAAATGAGCATTAATTTGACCACACAACTCATTCTATGAAGATACATTCAAACTCACAAAACGTGCTCAGCTCGGGCTGAAAATGCATTTAAAGCAATAAAAACTCAAATTGAGTGTCACGCCTAAACCAAAGGACTTATGCCCACACTTCAACATGTATTTAGTTCAGGATGACCACCTGAAGCCTAAATGAGCATTAATTTGACCACACAACTCATTCCTATGAAGATACATTCAAACTCACAAAACGTGCTCAGCTCGGGCTGAAAATGCATTTAAAGGAATAAAAGCTCAAATTGAGTGTCACGCCTAAACCAAAGGACTTATGCACACACTTCAACATGTATTTTGTTCAGGATGACCTCCTGAAGCCCATATGAGCATTAATTTGACCACACAACTCATTCCTATGAAGATACATTCAAACACACAAAACGTGCTCAGCTCGGCCTGAAAATGCATTTAAAGCAATAAAAACTCAAATTGAGTGTCACGCCTAAACCAAAGGACTTATGCACACACTTCAACATGTATTTAGTTCAGGATGACCTCCTGAAGCCTAAATAAGCATTAATTTGACCACACAACTCATTTCTATGACGATACATTCAAACTCACAAAACGCGCTCAGCTCGGGCTGAAAATGCATTTAAAGCAATAAAAACTCAAATTGAGTGTCACACCTAAACCAAAGGACTTATGCACACACATCAACATGTATTTAGTTCAGGATGACCACCTGAAGCCTAAATGAGCATTAATTTGACCACACAACTCATTCCTATGAAGATACATTCAAACTCACAAAACGTGCTCAGCTCGGGCTGAAAATGCATTTAAAGCAATAAAAACTCAAATTGAGTGTCACACCTAAACCAAAGGACTTATGCACACACTTCAACATGTATTTTGTTCAGGATGACCCTCTGAACCCCATATGAGCATTAATTTGACTACACAACTCATTCCTATGAAGATACATTTAAACTCACAAAACTTGCTTAGCTCGGGCTGAAAATGCATTTAAAGCAATAAAAACTCAAATTGAGTGTCACGCCTAAACCAAAGGACTTATGCACACACTTCAACATGTATTTTGTTCAGGATGACCACCTGACGCCTAAATGAGCATTAATTTGACCACACAACTCATTCCTATGAAGATACATTCAAACTCACAAAACGTGCTCAGCTCGGGCTGAAAATGCATTTAAAGCAATAAAAACTCAAATTGAGTGTCACGCCTAAACCAAAGGACTTATGCACACACTTCAACATGTATTTTGTTCAGGATGACCTCCTGAAGCCTAAATCAGCAATAATTTGACCACACAACTCATTCCTATGAAGATACATTCAAAGTCAGAAAGCGCGCTCAGCTCGGGCTGAAAATGCATTTAATTTAAAGCAATAAAAACTCAAATTGAGTGTCACGCCTAAACCAAAGGACTTATGCACACACTTCAACATGTATTTAGTTCAGGATGACCACCTGAAGCCTAAATGAGCATTAATTTGACCACACAACTCATTCCTATGAAGATACATTCAAACTCACAAAACGTGCTCAGCTCGGGCTGAAAATGCATTTAAAGCAATAAAAACTCAAATTGAGTTTCACACCTAAACCAAAGGACTTATGCACACACTTCAACATGTATTTTGTTCAGGATGACCTCCTGAAGCCCATATGAGCATTAATTTGACTACACAACTCATTCCTATGAAGATACATTCAAACTCACAAAACGTGCTCAGCTCGGGCTGAAAATGCATTTAAAGCAATAAAAACTCAAATTGAGTGTCACGCCTAAACCAAAGGACTTATGCACACACTTCAACATGTATTTTGTTCAGGATGACCTCCTGAAGCCTAAATAAGCATTAATTTGACCACACAACTCATTCCTATGAAGATACATTCAAACTCACAAAACGCGCTCAGCTCGGGCTGAAAATGCATTTAAAGCAATAAAAACTCAAATTTAGTGTCACACCTAAACCAAAGGACTTATGGACACACTTCAACATGTATTTAGTTCAGGATGACATCCTGAAGCCCATATGAGCATTAATTTGACTACACAACTCATTCCTATGAAGATACATTCAAACTCACAAAACGTGCTCAACTCGGGCTGAAAATGCATTTAAAGCAATAAAAACTCAAATTGAGTGTCACGCCTAAACCAAAGGACTTATGCACACACTTCAACATGTATTTTGTTCAGGATGACCTCCTGAAGCCCATATGAGCATTAATTTGACTACACAACTCATTCCTATGAAGATACATTCAAACTCACAAAACGTGCTCAGCTCGGGCTGAAAATGCATTTAAAGCAATAAAAACTCAGATTGAGTGTCACGCCTAAACCAAAGGACTTATGCACACACATCAACATGTATTTAGTTCAGGATGACCACCTGAAGCCTAAATGAGCATTAATTTGACCACACAACTCATTCCTATGAAGATACATTCAAACTCACAAAACGTGCTCAGCTCGGGCTGAAAATGCATTTAAAGCAATAAAAACTCAAATTGAGTGTCACACCTAAACCAAAGGACTTATGCACACACTTCAACATGTATTTTGTTCAGGATGACCCTCTGAACCCCATATGAGCATTAATTTGACTACACAACTCATTCCTATGAAGATACATTTAAACTCACAAAACTTGCTTAGCTGGGGCTGAAAATGCATTTAAAGCAATAAAAACTCAAATTGAGTGTCACATCTAAACCAAAGGACTTATGCACACACTTCAACGTGTATTTTGTTCAGGATGACCTCCTGAAGCCCATATGAGCATTAATTTGACCACACAACTCATTCCTATGAAGATACATTCAAACTCCCAAAACGCGCTCAGCTCGGGCTGAAAATGCATTTAAAGCAATAAAAACTCAAATTGAGTGTCACGCCTAAACCAAAGGACTTATGCACACACTTCAAAATGTATTTAGTTCAGGATGACCACCTGAAGCCTAAATGAGCATTAATTTGACTACACAACTCATTCCTATGAAGATACATTCAAACTCACAAAACGTGCTCAGCTCGGGCTGAAAATGCATTTAAAGCAATAAAAACTCAAATTGAGTGTCACGCCTAAACCAAAGGACTTATGCACACACTTCAACATGTATTTTGTTCAGGATGACCTCCTGAAGCCCATATGAGCAATAATTTGACTACACAACTCATTCCTATGAAGATACATTCAAACTCACAAAACGTGCTCAGCTCGGGCTGAAAATGCATTTAAAGCAATAAAAACTCAAATTGAGTGTCACGCCTAAACCAAAGGACTTATGCACACACTTCAACATGTATTTAGTTCAGGATGACCACCTGAAGCCTAAATGAGCATTAATTTGACCACACAACTCATTCCTATGAAGATACATTCAAACTCACAAAACGTGCTCAGCTCGGGCTGAAAATGCATTTAAAGCAATAAAAACTCAAATTGAGTGTCACGCCTAAACCAAAGGACTTATGCACACACTTCAACATGTATTTTGTTCAGGATGACCTCCTGAAGCCTAAATCAGCAATAATTTCACCACACAACTCATTCCTATGAAGATACATTCAAAGTCAGAAAGCGCGCTCAGCTCGGGCTGAAAATGCATTTAATTTAAAGCAATAAAAACTCAAATTGAGTGTCACGCCTAAACCAAAGGACTTATGCACACACTTCAACATGTATTTAGTTCTGGATGACCACCTGAAGCCTAAATGAGCATTAATTTGACCACACAACTCATTCCTATGAAGATACATTCAAACTCACAAAACGTGCTCAGCTCGGGCTGAAAATGCATTTAAAGCAATAAAAACTCAAATTGAGTGTCACACCTAAACCAAAGGACTTATGCACACACTTCAACATGTATTTTGTTCAGGATGACCTCCTGAAGCCCATATGAGCATTAATTTGACTACACAACTCATTCCTATGAAGATACATTCAAACTCACAAAACGTGCTCAGCTCGGGCTGAAAATGCATTTAAAGCAATAAAAACTCAAATTGAGTGTCACGCCTAAACCAAAGGACTTATGCACACACTTCAACATGTATTTAGTTCAGGATGACCACCTGAAGCCTAAATGAGCATTAATTTGACCACATAACTCATTCCTATGAAGATATTTTCAAACTCACAAAACGTGCTCAACTCGGGCTGAAAATGCATTTAAAGCAATAAAAACTCAAATTGAGTGTCACGCCTAAACCAAAGGACTTATGCACACACTTCAACATGTATTTTGTTCAGGATGACCTCCTGAAGCCCAAATAAGCATTAATTTGACCACACAACTCATTCCTATGAAGATACATTCAAACTCACAAAACGCGCTCAGCTCGGGCTGAAAATGCATTTAAAGCAATAAAAGCTCAAATTGAGTGTCACACCTAAACCAAAGGACTTATTCACACACGTCAACATGTATTTTGTTCAGGATGACCACCTGAAGCCTAAATGAGCATTAATTTGACCACACAACTCATTCCTATGAAGATACATTCAAACTCACAAAACATGCTCAGCTCGGGCTGAAAATGCATTTAAAGCAATAAACACTCAAATTGAATGTCACGCCTAAACCAAAGGACTTATGCACACACTTCAACATGTATTTTGTTCAGGATGACCACCTGAAGCCTAAATGAGCATTAATTTGACCACACAACTCATTCTATGAAGATACATTCAAACTCACAAAACGTGCTCAGCTCGGGCTGAAAATGCATTTAAAGCAATAAAAACTCAAATTGAGTTCCACGCCTAAACCAAAGGACTTATGCCCACACTTCAACATGTATTTAGTTCAGGATGACCACCTGAAGCTTAAATGAGCATTAATTTGACCACACAACTCATTCCTATGAAGATACATTCAAACTCACAAAACGTGCTCAGCTCGGGCTGAAAATGCATTTAAAGCAATAAAAACTCAAATTGAGTGTCACGCCTAAATCAAAGGACTTATGCACACACTTCAACATGTATTTTGTTCAGGATGGCCTCCTGAAGCCTAAATCAGCAATAATTTCACCACACAACTCATTCCTATGAAGATACATTCAAAGTCAGAAAGCGCGCTCAGCTCGGGCTGAAAATGCATTTAATTTAAAGCAATAAAAACTCAAATTGAGTGTCACACCTAAACCAAAGGACTTATGCACACACGTCAACATGTATTTTGTTCAGGATGACCACCTGAAGCCTAAATGAGCATTAATTTGACCACACAACTCATTCTATGAAGATACATTCAAACTCACAAAACGTGCTCAGCTTGGGCTGAAAATGCATTTAAAGCAATAAAAACTCAAATTGAGTGTCACACCTAAACCAAAGGACTTATGCCCACACTTCAACATGTATTTAGTTCAGGATGACCACCTGAAGCCTAAATGAGCATTAATTTGACCACACAACTCATTCCTATGAAGATACATTCAAACTCACAAAACGTGCTCAGCTCGGGCTGAAAATGCATTTAAAGCAATAAAAACTCAAATTGAGTGTCACGCCTAAATCAAAGGACTTATGCACACACTTCAACATGTATTTTGTTCAGGATGACCACCTGAAGCCTAAATGAGCATTAATTTGACCACACAACTCATTCTATGAAGATACATTCAAACTCACAAAACGTGCTCAGCTCGGGCTGAAAATGCATTTAAAGCAATAAAAACTCAAATTGAGTGTCACGCCTAAACAAAAGGACTTATGCACACACTTCAACATGTATTTTGTTCAGGATGACCTCCTGAAGCCTAAATCAGCAATAATTTCACCACACAACTCATTCCTATGAAGATACATTCAAAGTCAGAAAGCGCGCTCAGCTCGGGCTGAAAATGCATTTAATTTAAAGCAATAAAAACTCAAATTGAGTGTCACGCCTAAACCAAAGGACTTATGCACACACTTCAACATGTATTTAGTTCAGGATGACCACCTGAAGCCTAAATGAGCATTAATTTGACCACACAACTCATTCCTATGAAGATACATTCAAACTCACAAAACGTGCTCAGCTCGGGCTGAAAATGCATTTAAAGCAATAAAAGCTCAAATTGAGTGTCACGCCTAAACCAAAGGACTTATGCACACACTTCAACATGTATTTTGTTCAGGATGACCTCCTGAAGCCCATATGAGCATTAATTTGACCACACAACTCATTCCTATGAAGATACATTAAAACTCACAAAACGCGCTCAGCTCGGGCTGAAAATGCATTTAAAGCAATAAAAACTCAAATTGAGTGTCACGCCTAAACCAAAGGACTTATGCACACACTACAACATGTATTTTGTTCAGGGTGACCTCCTGAAGCCTAAATAAGCATTAATTTGACCACACAACTCATTCCTATGAAGATACATTCAAACTCACAAAACGCGCTCAGCTCGGGCTGAAAATGCATTTAAAGCAATAAAAACTCAAATTGAGTGTCACACCTAAACCAAAGGACTTATGCACACACTTCAACATGTATTTTGTTCAGGATGACATCCTGAAGCCCATATGAGCATTAATTTGACTACACAACTCATTCCTATGAAGATACATTCAAACTCACAAAACGTGCTCAGCTCGGGCTGAAAATGCATTTAAAGCAATAAAAACTCAAATTGAGTGTCACACCTAAACCAAAGGACTTATGCACACACTTCAACATGTATTTTGCTCAGGATGACCTCGTGAAGCCCATATGAGCATTAGTTTGACTACACAACTCATTCCTATAAAGATACATTCAAACTCACAAAACGTGCTCAGCTCGGGCTGAAAATGCATTTAAAGCAATAAAAACTCAAATTGAGTGTCACGCCTAAACCAAAGGACTTATGCACACTTTTCAACATGTATTTTGTTCAGGATGACCTCCTGAAGCCTAAATCAGCAATAATTTAACCACACAACTCATTCCTATGAAGATACATTCAAAGTCAGAAAGCGCGCTCAGCTCGGGCCTAAAATGCATTCAATTTAAAGCAATAAAAACTCAAATTGAGTGTCACGCCTAAACCAAAGGACTTATTCACACACTTCAACATGTATTTAGTTCAGGATGACCACCTGAAGCCTAAATGAGCATTAATTTGACCACACAACTCATTCCTATGAAGATACATTCAAACTCACAAAACGTGCTCAGCTCCGGCTGAAAATGCATTTAAAGCAATAAAAACTCAAATTGAGTGTCACACCTAAACCAAAGGACTTATGCACACACTTCAACATGTATCCTGAAGCCCATATGAGCATTAATTTGACTACACAACTCATTCCTATGAAGATACATTCAAACTCACAAAACGTGCTCAGCTCAGGCTGAAAATGCATTTAAAGCAATAAAAACTCAAATTGAGTGTCACACCTAAACCAAAGGACTTATGCACACACTTCAACATGTATTTTGTTCAGGATGACCTCCTGAAGCCCATATGAGCATTAATTTGACTACACAACTCATTCCTATGAAGATACATTCAAACTCACAAAACGTGCTCAGCTCGGGCTGAAAATGCATTTAAAGCAATAAAAACTCAAATTGAGTGTCACGCCTAAACCAAAGGACTTATGCACACACTTCAACATGTATTTAGTTCAGGATGACCACCTGAAGCCTAAATGAGCATTAGTTTGACCACACAACTCATTCCTATGAAGATATTTTCAAACTCACAAAACGTGCTCAACTCGGGCTGAAAATGCATTTAAAGCAATAAAACCTCAAATTGAGTGTCACGCCTAAACCAAAGGACTTATGCACACACTTCAACATGTATTTTGTTCAGGATGACCTCCTGAAGCCTAAATAAGCATTAATTTGACCACACAACTCATTCCTATGAAAATACATTCAAACTCACAAAACGCGCTCAGCTCGGGCTGAAAATGCATTTAAAGCAATAAAAACTCAAATTGAGTGTCACACCTGAACCAAAGGACTTATGCACACACATCAACATGTATTTTGTTCAGGATGACCACCTGAAGCCTAAATGAGCATTAATTTGACCACACAACTCATTCCTATTAAGATACATTCAAACTCACAAAACATGCTCAGCTCGGGCTGAAAATGCATTTAAAGCAATAAAAACTCAAATTGAGTGTCACGCCTAAACCAAAGGACTTATGCACACACTTCAACATGTATTTAGTTCTGGATGACCACCTGAAGCCTAAATGAGCATTAATTTGACCACACAACTCATTCTATGAAGATACATTCAAACTCACAAAACGTGCTCAGCTCGGGCTGAAAATGCATTTAAAGCAATAAAAACTCAAATTGAGTGTCACGCCTAAACCAAAGGACTTATGCCCACACTTCAACATGTATTTAGTTCAGGATGACCACCTGAAGCCTAAATGAGCATTAATTTGACCACACAACTCATTCCTATGAAGATACATTCAAACTCACAAAACGTGCTCAGCTCGGGCTGAAAATGCATTTAAAGGAATAAAAGCTCAAATTGAGTGTCACGCCTAAACCAAAGGACTTATGCACACACTTCAACATGTATTTTGTTCAGGATGACCTCCTGAAGCCCATATGAGCATTAATTTGACCACACAACTCATTCCTATGAAGATACATTCAAACACACAAAACGTGCTCAGCTCGGCCTGAAAATGCATTTAAAGCAATAAAAACTCAAATTGAGTGTCACGCCTAAACCAAAGGACTTATGCACACACTTCAACATGTATTTTGTTCAGGATGACCTCCTGAAGCCTAAATAAGCATTAATTTGACCACACAACTCATTTCTATGACGATACATTCAAACTCACAAAACGCGCTCAGCTCGGGCTGAAAATGCATTTAAAGCAATAAAAACTCAAATTGAGTGTCACACCTAAACCAAAGGACTTATGCACACACATCAACATGTATTTAGTTCAGGATGACCACCTGAAGCCTAAATGAGCATTAATTTGACCACACAACTCATTCCTATGAAGATACATTCAAACTCACAAAACATGCTCAGCTCGGGCTGAAAATGCATTTAAAGCAATAAAAACTCAAATTGAATGTCACGCCTAAACCAAAGGACTTATGCACACACTTCAACATGTATTTTGTTCAGGATGACCACCTGAAGCCTAAATGAGCATTAATTTGACCACACAACTCATTCTATGAAGATACATTCAAACTCACAAAACGTGCTCAGCTCGGGCTGAAAATGCATTTAAAGCAATAAAAACTCAAATTGAGTGTCACGCCTAAACCAAAGGACTTATGCCCACACTTCAACATGTATTTAGTTCAGGATGACCACCTGAAGCCTAAATGAGCATTAATTTGACCACACAACTCATTCCTATGAAGATACATTCAAACTCACAAAACGTGCTCAGCTCGGGCTGAAAATGCATTTAAAGGAATAAAAGCTCTAATTGAGTGTCACGCCTAAACCAAAGGACTTATGCACACACTTCAACATGTATTTTGTTCAGGATGACCTCCTGAAGCCCATATGAGCATTAATTTGACCACACAACTCATTCCTATGAAGATACATTCAAACACACAAAACGTGCTCAGCTCGGGCTGAAAATGCATTTAAAGCAATAAAAACTCAAATTGAGTGTCACGCCTAAACCAAAGGACTTATGCACACACTTCAACATGTATTTTGTTCAGGATGACCTCCTGAAGCCTAAATAAGCATTAATTTGACCACACAACTCATTTCTATGACGATACATTCAAACTCACAAAACGCGCTCAGCTCGGGCTGAAAATGCATTTAAAGCAATAAAAACTCAAATTGAGTGTCACACCTAAACCAAAGGACTTATGCACACACATCAACATGTATTTAGTTCAGGATGACCACCTGAAGCCTAAATGAGCATTAATTTGACCACACAACTCATTCCTATGAAGATACATTCAAACTCACAAAACGTGCTCAGCTCGGGCTGAAAATGCATTTAAAGCAATAAAAACTCAAATTGAGTGTCACACCTAAACCAAAGGACTTATGCACACACTTCAACATGTATTTTGTTCAGGATGACCCTCTGAACCCCATATGAGCATTAATTTGACTACACAACTCATTCCTATGAAGATACATTTAAACTCACAAAACTTGCTTAGCTCGGGCTGAAAATGCATTTAAAGCAATAAAAACTCAAATTGAGTGTCACGCCTAAACCAAAGGACTTATGCACACACTTCAACATGTATTTTGTTCAGGATGACCACCTGACGCCTAAATGAGCATTAATTTGACCACACAACTCATTCCTATGAAGATACATTCAAACTCACAAAACGTGCTCAGCTCGGGCTGAAAATGCATTTAAAGCAATAAAAACTCAAATTGAGTGTCACGCCTAAACCAAAGGACTTATGCACACACTTCAACATGTATTTTGTTCAGGATGACCTCCTGAAGCCTAAATCAGCAATAATTTGACCACACAACTCATTCCTATGAAGATACATTCAAAGTCAGAAAGCGCGCTCAGCTCGGGCTGAAAATGCATTTAATTTAAAGCAATAAAAACTCAAATTGAGTGTCACGCCTAAACCAAAGGACTTATGCACACACTTCAACATGTATTTAGTTCAGGATGACCACCTGAAGCCTAAATGAGCATTAATTTGACCACACAACTCATTCCTATGAAGATACATTCAAACTCACAAAACGTGCTCAGCTCGGGCTGAAAATGCATTTAAAGCAATAAAAACTCAAATTGAGTTTCACACCTAAACCAAAGGACTTATGCACACACTTCAACATGTATTTTGTTCAGGATGACCTCCTGAAGCCCATATGAGCATTAATTTGACTACACAACTCATTCCTATGAAGATACATTCAAACTCACAAAACGTGCTCAGCTCGGGCTGAAAATGCATTTAAAGCAATAAAAACTCAAATTGAGTGTCACGCCTAAACCAAAGGACTTATGCACACACTTCAACATGTATTTTGTTCAGGATGACCTCCTGAAGCCTAAATAAGCATTAATTTGACCACACAACTCATTCCTATGAAGATACATTCAAACTCACAAAACGCGCTCAGCTCGGGCTGAAAATGCATTTAAAGCAATAAAAACTCAAATTTAGTGTCACACCTAAACCAAAGGACTTATGGACACACTTCAACATGTATTTAGTTCAGGATGACATCCTGAAGCCCATATGAGCATTAATTTGACTACACAACTCATTCCTATGAAGATACATTCAAACTCACAAAACGTGCTCAACTCGGGCTGAAAATGCATTTAAAGCAATAAAAACTCAAATTGAGTGTCACGCCTAAACCAAAGGACTTATGCACACACTTCAACATGTATTTTGTTCAGGATGACCTCCTGAAGCCCATATGAGCATTAATTTGACTACACAACTCATTCCTATGAAGATACATTCAAACTCACAAAACGTGCTCAGCTCGGGCTGAAAATGCATTTAAAGCAATAAAAACTCAGATTGAGTGTCACGCCTAAACCAAAGGACTTATGCACACACATCAACATGTATTTAGTTCAGGATGACCACCTGAAGCCTAAATGAGCATTAATTTGACCACACAACTCATTCCTATGAAGATACATTCAAACTCACAAAACGTGCTCAGCTCGGGCTGAAAATGCATTTAAAGCAATAAAAACTCAAATTGAGTGTCACACCTAAACCAAAGGACTTATGCACACACTTCAACATGTATTTTGTTCAGGATGACCCTCTGAACCCCATATGAGCATTAATTTGACTACACAACTCATTCCTATGAAGATACATTTAAACTCACAAAACTTGCTTAGCTGGGGCTGAAAATGCATTTAAAGCAATAAAAACTCAAATTGAGTGTCACATCTAAACCAAAGGACTTATGCACACACTTCAACGTGTATTTTGTTCAGGATGACCTCCTGAAGCCCATATGAGCATTAATTTGACCACACAACTCATTCCTATGAAGATACATTCAAACTCCCAAAACGCGCTCAGCTCGGGCTGAAAATGCATTTAAAGCAATAAAAACTCAAATTGAGTGTCACGCCTAAACCAAAGGACTTATGCACACACTTCAAAATGTATTTAGTTCAGGATGACCACCTGAAGCCTAAATGAGCATTAATTTGACTACACAACTCATTCCTATGAAGATACATTCAAACTCACAAAACGTGCTCAGCTCGGGCTGAAAATGCATTTAAAGCAATAAAAACTCAAATTGAGTGTCACGCCTAAACCAAAGGACTTATGCACACACTTCAACATGTATTTTGTTCAGGATGACCTCCTGAAGCCCATATGAGCAATAATTTGACTACACAACTCATTCCTATGAAGATACATTCAAACTCACAAAACGTGCTCAGCTCGGGCTGAAAATGCATTTAAAGCAATAAAAACTCAAATTGAGTGTCACGCCTAAACCAAAGGACTTATGCACACACTTCAACATGTATTTAGTTCAGGATGACCACCTGAAGCCTAAATGAGCATTAATTTGACCACACAACTCATTCCTATGAAGATACATTCAAACTCACAAAACGTGCTCAGCTCGGGCTGAAAATGCATTTAAAGCAATAAAAACTCAAATTGAGTGTCACGCCTAAACCAAAGGACTTATGCACACACTTCAACATGTATTTTGTTCAGGATGACCTCCTGAAGCCTAAATCAGCAATAATTTCACCACACAACTCATTCCTATGAAGATACATTCAAAGTCAGAAAGCGCGCTCAGCTCGGGCTGAAAATGCATTTAATTTAAAGCAATAAAAACTCAAATTGAGTGTCACGCCTAAACCAAAGGACTTATGCACACACTTCAACATGTATTTAGTTCTGGATGACCACCTGAAGCCTAAATGAGCATTAATTTGACCACACAACTCATTCCTATGAAGATACATTCAAACTCACAAAACGTGCTCAGCTCGGGCTGAAAATGCATTTAAAGCAATAAAAACTCAAATTGAGTGTCACACCTAAACCAAAGGACTTATGCACACACTTCAACATGTATTTTGTTCAGGATGACCTCCTGAAGCCCATATGAGCATTAATTTGACTACACAACTCATTCCTATGAAGATACATTCAAACTCACAAAACGTGCTCAGCTCGGGCTGAAAATGCATTTAAAGCAATAAAAACTCAAATTGAGTGTCACGCCTAAACCAAAGGACTTATGCACACACTTCAACATGTATTTAGTTCAGGATGACCACCTGAAGCCTAAATGAGCATTAATTTGACCACATAACTCATTCCTATGAAGATATTTTCAAACTCACAAAACGTGCTCAACTCGGGCTGAAAATGCATTTAAAGCAATAAAAACTCAAATTGAGTGTCACGCCTAAACCAAAGGACTTATGCACACACTTCAACATGTATTTTGTTCAGGATGACCTCCTGAAGCCCAAATAAGCATTAATTTGACCACACAACTCATTCCTATGAAGATACATTCAAACTCACAAAACGCGCTCAGCTCGGGCTGAAAATGCATTTAAAGCAATAAAAGCTCAAATTGAGTGTCACACCTAAACCAAAGGACTTATTCACACACGTCAACATGTATTTTGTTCAGGATGACCACCTGAAGCCTAAATGAGCATTAATTTGACCACACAACTCATTCCTATGAAGATACATTCAAACTCACAAAACATGCTCAGCTCGGGCTGAAAATGCATTTAAAGCAATAAACACTCAAATTGAATGTCACGCCTAAACCAAAGGACTTATGCACACACTTCAACATGTATTTTGTTCAGGATGACCACCTGAAGCCTAAATGAGCATTAATTTGACCACACAACTCATTCTATGAAGATACATTCAAACTCACAAAACGTGCTCAGCTCGGGCTGAAAATGCATTTAAAGCAATAAAAACTCAAATTGAGTTCCACGCCTAAACCAAAGGACTTATGCCCACACTTCAACATGTATTTAGTTCAGGATGACCACCTGAAGCTTAAATGAGCATTAATTTGACCACACAACTCATTCCTATGAAGATACATTCAAACTCACAAAACGTGCTCAGCTCGGGCTGAAAATGCATTTAAAGCAATAAAAACTCAAATTGAGTGTCACGCCTAAATCAAAGGACTTATGCACACACTTCAACATGTATTTTGTTCAGGATGGCCTCCTGAAGCCTAAATCAGCAATAATTTCACCACACAACTCATTCCTATGAAGATACATTCAAAGTCAGAAAGCGCGCTCAGCTCGGGCTGAAAATGCATTTAATTTAAAGCAATAAAAACTCAAATTGAGTGTCACACCTAAACCAAAGGACTTATGCACACACGTCAACATGTATTTTGTTCAGGATGACCACCTGAAGCCTAAATGAGCATTAATTTGACCACACAACTCATTCTATGAAGATACATTCAAACTCACAAAACGTGCTCAGCTTGGGCTGAAAATGCATTTAAAGCAATAAAAACTCAAATTGAGTGTCACACCTAAACCAAAGGACTTATGCCCACACTTCAACATGTATTTAGTTCAGGATGACCACCTGAAGCCTAAATGAGCATTAATTTGACCACACAACTCATTCCTATGAAGATACATTCAAACTCACAAAACGTGCTCAGCTCGGGCTGAAAATGCATTTAAAGCAATAAAAACTCAAATTGAGTGTCACGCCTAAATCAAAGGACTTATGCACACACTTCAACATGTATTTTGTTCAGGATGACCACCTGAAGCCTAAATGAGCATTAATTTGACCACACAACTCATTCTATGAAGATACATTCAAACTCACAAAACGTGCTCAGCTCGGGCTGAAAATGCATTTAAAGCAATAAAAACTCAAATTGAGTGTCACGCCTAAACAAAAGGACTTATGCACACACTTCAACATGTATTTTGTTCAGGATGACCTCCTGAAGCCTAAATCAGCAATAATTTCACCACACAACTCATTCCTATGAAGATACATTCAAAGTCAGAAAGCGCGCTCAGCTCGGGCTGAAAATGCATTTAATTTAAAGCAATAAAAACTCAAATTGAGTGTCACGCCTAAACCAAAGGACTTATGCACACACTTCAACATGTATTTAGTTCAGGATGACCACCTGAAGCCTAAATGAGCATTAATTTGACCACACAACTCATTCCTATGAAGATACATTCAAACTCACAAAACGTGCTCAGCTCCGGCTGAAAATGCATTTAAAGCAATAAAAACTCAAATTGAGTGTCACACCTAAACCAAAGGACTTATGCACACACTTCAACATGTATTTTGTTCAGGATGACCTCCTGAAGCCCATATGAGCATTAATTTGACTACACAACTCATTCCTATGAAGATACATTCAAACTCACAAAACGTGCTCAGCTCGGGCTGAAAATGCATTTAAAGCAATAAAAACTCAAATTGAGTGTCACGCCTAAACCAAAGGACTTATGCACACACTTCAACATGTATTTAGTTCAGGATGACCACCTGAAGCCTAAATGAGCATTAATTTGACCACACAACTCATTCCTATGAAGATACATTCAAACTCACAAAACGTGCTCAACTCGGGCTGAAAATGCATTTAAAGCAATAAAAACTCAAATTGAGTGTCACGCCTAAACCAAAGGACTTATGCACACACTTCAACATGTATTTTGTTCAGGATGACCTCCTGAAGCCTAAATAAGCATTAATTTGACCACACAACTCATTCCTATGAAGATACATTCAAACTCACAAAACCCGCTCAGCTCGGGCTGAAAATGCATTTAAAGCAATAAAAACTCAAATTGAGTGTCACACCTGAACCAAAGGACTTATGCACACACGTCAACATGTATTTTGTTCAGGATGACCACCTGAAGCCTAAATGAGCATTAATTTGACCACACAACTCATTCCTATGAAGATACATTCAAACTCACAAAACATGCTCAGCTCGGGCTGAAAATGCATTTAAAGCAATAAACACTCAAATTGAATGTCACGCCTAAACCAAAGGACTTATGCACACACTTCAACATGTATTTTGTTCAGGATGACCACCTGAAGCCTAAATGAGCATTAATTTGACCACACAACTCATTCTATGAAGATACATTCAAACTCACAAAACGTGCTCAGCTCGGGCTGAAAATGCATTTAAAGCAATAAAAACTCAAATTGAGTGTCACGCCTAAACCAAAGGACTTATGCCCACACTTCAACATGTATTTAGTTCAGGATGACCACCTGAAGCTTAAATGAGCATTAATTTGACCACACAACTCATTCCTATGAAGATACATTCAAACTCACAAAACGTGCTCAGCTCGGGCTGAAAATGCATTTAAAGCAATAAAAACTCAAATTGAGTGTCACGCCTAAATCAAAGGACTTATGCACACACTTCAACATGTATTTTGTTCAGGATGACCACCTGAAGCCTAAATGAGCATTAATTTGACCACACAACTCATTCTATGAAGATACATTCAAACTCACAAAACGTGCTCAGCTCGGGCTGAAAATGCATTTAAAGCAATAAAAACTCAAATTGAGTGTCACGCCTAAACCAAAGGACTTATGCACACACTTCAACATGTATTTAGTTCAGGATGACCACCTGAAGCCTAAATGAGCATTAATTTGACCACACAACTCATTCCTATGAAGATACATTCAAACTCACAAAACGTGCTCAGCTCCGGCTGAAAATGCATTTAAAGCAATAAAAACTCAAATTGAGTGTCACACCTAAACCAAAGGACTTATGCACACACTTCAACATGTATTTTGTTCAGGATGACCTCCTGAAGCCCATATGAGCATTAATTTGACTACACAACTCATTCCTATGAAGATACATTCAAACTCACAAAACGTGCTCAGCTCGGGCTGAAAATGCATTTAAAGCAATAAAAACTCAAATTGAGTGTCACGCCTAAACCAAAGGACTTATGCACACACTTCAACATGTATTTAGTTCAGGATGACCACCTGAAGCCTAAATGAGCATTAATTTGACCACACAACTCATTCCTATGAAGATACATTCAAAC
Organism: Hippocampus guttulatus; assembly: GCF_054856545.1. Classification (NCBI taxonomy): domain Eukaryota; kingdom Metazoa; phylum Chordata; class Actinopteri; order Syngnathiformes; family Syngnathidae; genus Hippocampus; species Hippocampus guttulatus. Next base: position 874,259 of record NC_141271.1, read on the forward strand.
TCACAAAACGTGCTCAACTCGGGCTGAAAATGCATTTAAAGCAATAAAAACTCAAATTGAGTGTCACGCCTAAACCAAAGGACTTATGCACACACTTCAACATGTATTTTGTTCAGGATGACCTCCTGAAGCCTAAATAAGCATTAATTTGACCACACAACTCATTCCTATGAAGATACATTCAAACTCACAAAACGCGCTCAGCTCGGGCTGAAAATGCATTTAAAGCAATAAAAACTCAAATTGAGTGTCACACCTAAACCAAAGGACTTATGCACACACGTCAACATGTATTTTGTTCAGGATGACCACCTGAAGCCTAAATGAGCATTAATTTGACCACACAACTCATTCCTATGAAGATACATTCAAACTCACAAAACATGCTCAGCTCGGGCTGAAAATGCATTTAAAGCAATAAAAACTCAAATTGAATGTCACGCCTAAACCAAAGGACTTATGCACACACTTCAACATGTATTTTGTTCAGGATGACCACCTGAAGCCTAAATGAGCATTAATTTGACCACACAACTCATTCCTATGAAGATACATTCAAACACACAAAACGTGCTCAGCTCGGCCTGAAAATGCATTTAAAGCAATAAAAACTCAAATTGAGTGTCACGCCTAAACCAAAGGACTTATGCACACACTTCAACATGTATTTTGTTCAGGATGACCTCCTGAAGCCTAAATCAGCAATAATTTGACCACACAACTCATTCCTATGAAGATACATTCAAAGTCAGAAAGCGCGCTCAGCTCGGGCTGAAAATGCATTTAAAGCAATAAAAACTCAAATTGAGTGTCACACCTAAACCAAAGGACTTATGCACACACTTCAACATGTATTTAGTTCAGGATGACCACCTGAAGCCTAAATGAGCATTAATTTGACCACACAACTCATTCCTATGAAGATACATTCAAACTCACAAAACGCGCTCAGCTCGGGCTAAAAATGCATTTAAAGCAATAAAAACTCAAATTGAATGTCACGCCTAAACCAAAGGACTTATGCACACACTTCAACATGTATTTTGTTCAGGATGACCACCTGAAGCCTAAATGAGCATTAATTTGACCACACAACTCATTCTATGAAGATACATTCAAACTCACAAAACGTGCTCAGCTCGGGCTGAAAATGTATTTAAAGCAATAAAAACTCAAATTGAGTGTCACGCCTAAACCAAAGGACTTATGCACACACTTCCACATGTATTTTGTTCCGGATGACCTCCTGAAGCCTAAATGAGCAATAATTTGACCACACAACTCATTCCTATGAAGATACATTCAAACTCAAAAAACGTGCTCAGCTCGGGCTGAAAATGCATTTAAAGCAATAAAAACTCAAATTGAGTGTCACACCTAAACCAAAGGACTTATGCACTCACTTCAACATGTATTTTGTTCAGGATGACCTCCTGAACTCCATATGAGCATTAATTTGACCACACAACTCATTCCTATGAAGATGCATTCAAACTCACAAAACGTGCTCAGCTCGGGCTGAAAATGCATTTAAAGCAATAAAAACTCAAATTGAGTGTCACGCCTAAACCAAAGGACTTATGCACACACTTCAACATGTATTTTGTTCAGGATGACCTCCTGAAGCCTAAATAAGCATTAATTTGACCACACAACTCATTCCTATGAAGATACATTCAAACTCACAAAACCCGCTCAGCTCGGGCTGAAAATGCATTTAAAGCAATAAAAACTCAAATTGAGTGTCACACCTAAACCAAAGGACTTATGCACACACGTCAACATGTATTTTGTTCAGGATGACCACCTGAAGCCTAAATGAGCATTAATTTGACCACACAACTCATTCCTATGAAGATACATTCAAACTCACAAAACATGCTCAGCTCGGGCTGAAAATGCATTTAAAGCAATAAACACTCAAATTGAATGTCACGCCTAAACCAAAGGACTTATGCACACACTTCAACATGTATTTTGTTCAGGATGACCACCTGAAGCCTAAATGAGCATTAATTTGACCACACAACTCATTCTATGAAGATACATTCAAACTCACAAAACGTGCTCAGCTCGGGCTGAAAATGCATTTAAAGCAATAAAAACTCAAATTGAGTGTCACGCCTAAACCAAAGGACTTATGCCCACACTTCAACATGTATTTAGTTCAGGATGACCACCTGAAGCTTAAATGAGCATTAATTTGACCACACAACTCATTCCTATGAAGATACATTCAAACTCACAAAACGTGCTCAGCTCGGGCTGAAAATGCATTTAAAGCAATAAAAACTCAAATTGAGTGTCACGCCTAAATCAAAGGACTTATGCACACACTTCAACATGTATTTTGTTCAGGATGACCACCTGAAGCCTAAATGAGCATTAATTTGACCACACAACTCATTCTATGAAGATACATTCAAACTCACAAAACGTGCTCAGCTCGGGCTGAAAATGCATTTAAAGCAATAAAAACTCAAATTGAGTGTCACGCCTAAACCAAAGGACTTATGCACACACTTCAACATGTATTTTGTTCAGGATGGCCTCCTGAAGCCTAAATCAGCAATAATTTCACCACACAACTCATTCCTATGAAGATACATTCAAAGTCAGAAAGCGCGCTCAGCTCGGGCTGAAAATGCATTTAATTTAAAGCAATAAAAACTCAAATTGAGTGTCACACCTAAACCAAAGGACTTATGCACACACTTCAACATGTATTTAGTTCAGGATGACCACCTGAAGCCTAAATGAGCATTAATTTGACCACACAACTCATTCCTATGAAGATACATTCAAACTCACAAAACGTGCTCAGCTCCGGCTGAAAATGCATTTAAAGCAATAAAAACTCAAATTGAGTGTCACACCTAAACCAAAGGACTTATGCACACACTTCAACATGTATTTTGTTCAGGATGACCTCCTGAAGCCCATATGAGCATTAATTTGACTACACAACTCATTCCTATGAAGATACATTCAAACTCACAAAACGTGCTCAGCTCGGGCTGAAAATGCATTTAAAGCAATAAAAACTCAAATTGAGTGTCACGCCTAAACCAAAGGACTTATGCACACACTTCAACATGTATTTAGTTCAGGATGACCACCTGAAGCCTAAATGAGCATTAATTTGACCACACAACTCATTCCTATGAAGATACATTCAAACTCACAAAACGTGCTCAACTCGGGCTGAAAATGCATTTAAAGCAATAAAAACTCAAATTGAGTGTCACGCCTAAACCAAAGGACTTATGCACACACTTCAACATGTATTTTGTTCAGGATGACCTCCTGAAGCCTAAATAAGCATTAATTTGACCACACAACTCATTCCTATGAAGATACATTCAAACTCACAAAACGCGCTCAGCTCGGGCTGAAAATGCATTTAAAGCAATAAAAACTCAAATTGAGTGTCACACCTAAACCAAAGGACTTATGCACACACGTCAACATGTATTTTGTTCAGGATGACCACCTGAAGCCTAAATGAGCATTAATTTGACCACACAACTCATTCCTATGAAGATACATTCAAACTCACAAAACATGCTCAGCTCGGGCTGAAAATGCATTTAAAGCAATAAAAACTCAAATTGAATGTCACGCCTAAACCAAAGGACTTATGCACACACTTCAACATGTATTTTGTTCAGGATGACCACCTGAAGCCTAAATGAGCATTAATTTGACCACACAACTCATTCCTATGAAGATACATTCAAACACACAAAACGTGCTCAGCTCGGCCTGAAAATGCATTTAAAGCAATAAAAACTCAAATTGAGTGTCACGCCTAAACCAAAGGACTTATGCACACACTTCAACATGTATTTTGTTCAGGATGACCTCCTGAAGCCTAAATCAGCAATAATTTGACCACACAACTCATTCCTATGAAGATACATTCAAAGTCAGAAAGCGCGCTCAGCTCGGGCTGAAAATGCATTTAAAGCAATAAAAACTCAAATTGAGTGTCACACCTAAACCAAAGGACTTATGCACACACTTCAACATGTATTTAGTTCAGGATGACCACCTGAAGCCTAAATGAGCATTAATTTGACCACACAACTCATTCCTATGAAGATACATTCAAACTCACAAAACGCGCTCAGCTCGGGCTAAAAATGCATTTAAAGCAATAAAAACTCAAATTGAATGTCACGCCTAAACCAAAGGACTTATGCACACACTTCAACATGTATTTTGTTCAGGATGACCACCTGAAGCCTAAATGAGCATTAATTTGACCACACAACTCATTCTATGAAGATACATTCAAACTCACAAAACGTGCTCAGCTCGGGCTGAAAATGCATTTAAAGCAATAAAAACTCAAATTGAGTGTCACGCCTAAACCAAAGGACTTATGCACACACTTCCACATGTATTTTGTTCCGGATGACCTCCTGAAGCCTAAATGAGCAATAATTTGACCACACAACTCATTCCTATGAAGATACATTCAAACTCAAAAAACGTGCTCAGCTCGGGCTGAAAATGCATTTAAAGCAATAAAAACTCAAATTGAGTGTCACACCTAAACCAAAGGACTTATGCACTCACTTCAACATGTATTTTGTTCAGGATGACCTCCTGAACTCCATATGAGCATTAATTTGACCACACAACTCATTCCTATGAAGATGCATTCAAACTCACAAAACGTGCTCAGCTCGGGCTGAAAATGCATTTAAAGCAATAAAAACTCAAATTGAGTGTCACGCCTAAACCAAAGGACTTATGCACACACTTCAACATGTATTTTGTTCACGATGACCACCTGAAGCCTAAATGAGCATTATTTTGACCACACAACTCATTCCTATGAAGATACATTCAAACTCACAAAACGTGCTCAACTCGGGCTGAAAATGCATTTAAAGCAATAAAAGCTCAAATTGAGTGTCACGCCTGAACCAAAGGACTTATGCACACACTTCAACATGTATTTTGTTCAGGATGACCTCCTGAAGCCCATATGGGCATTAATTTGACCACACAACTCATTCCTATGAAGATACATTCAAACACACAAAACGTGCTCAGCTCGGCCTGAAAATGCATTTAAAGCAATAAAAACTCAAATTGAGTGTCACGCCTAAACCAAAGGACTTATGCACACACTTCAACATGTATTTTGTTCAGGATGACCACCTGACGCCTAAATGAGCATTAATTTGACCACACAACTCATTCCTATGAAGATACATTCAAACTCACAAAACGTGCTCAGCTCGGGTTAAAAATGCATTTAAAGCAATAAAAACTCAAATTGAGTGTCACGCCTAAACCAAAGGACTTATGCACACACTTCAACATGTATTTTGTTCAGGATGACCTCCTGAAGCCTAAATCAGCAATAATTTGACCACACAACTCATTCCTATGAAGATACATTCAAAGTCAGAAAGCGCGCTCAGCTCGGGCTGAAAAAGCATTTAATTTAAAGCAATAAAAACTCAAATTGAGTGTTACGCCTAAACCAAAGGACTTATGCACACACTTCAACATGTATTTAGTTCAGGATGACCACCTGAAGCCTAAATGAGCATTAATTTGACCACACAACTCATTCCTATGAAGATACATTCAAACTCACAAAACGTGCTCAGCTTGGGCTGAAAATGCATTTAAAGCAATAAAAACTCAAATTGAGTGTCACACCTAAACCAAAGGACTTATGCACACACTTCAACATGTATTTTGTTCAGGATGACCTCCTGAAGCCCATATGAGGATTAATTTGACTACACAACTCATTCCTATGAAGATACATTCAAACTCACAAAACGTGCTCAGCTCGGGCTGAAAATGCATTTAAAGCAATAAAAACTCAAATTGAGTGTCACGCCTAAACCAAAGGACTTATGCACACACTTCAACATGTATTTAGTTCAGGATGACCACCTGAAGCCTAAATGAGCATTAATTTGACCACACAACTCATTCCTATGAAGATACATTCAAACTCACAAAACGTGCTCAACTCGGGCTGAAAATGCATTTAAAGCAATAAAAACTCAAATTGAGTGTCACGCCTAAACCAAAGGACTTATGCACACACTTCAACATGTATTTAGTTCAGGATGACATCCTGAAGCCCATATGAGCATTAATTTGACTACACAACTCATTCCTATGAAGATACATTCAAACTCACAAAACGTGCTCAGCTCGGGCTGAAAATGCATTTAAAGGAATAAAAACTCAAATTGAGTGTCACGCCTAAACCAAAGGACTTATGCAAACACTTCAACATGTATTTAGTTCAGGATGACCACCTGAAGCCTAAATGAGCATTAATTTGACCACACAACTCATTCCTATGAAGATACATTCAAACTCACAAAACGTGCTCAACTCGGGCTGAAAAATGCATTTAAAGGAATAAAAGCTCAAATTGAGTGTCACGCCTGAACCAAAGGACTTATGCACACACTTCAACATGTATTTTGTTCAGGATGACCTCCTGAAGCCCATATGAGCATTAATTTGACCACACAACTCATTCCTATGAAGATACATTCAAACACACAAAACGTGCTCAGCTCGGCCTGAAAATGCATTTAAAGCAATAAAACCTCAAATTGAGTGTCACACCTAAACCAAAGGACTTATGCACACACTTCAACATGTATTTTGTTCAGGATGACCTCCTGAAGCCCATATGAGCATTAATTTGACTACACAACTCATTCCTATGAAGATACATTCAAACTCACAAAACGTGCTCAGCTCGGGCTGAAAATGCATTTAAAGCAATAAAAACTCAAATTGAGTGTCACGCCTAAACCAAAGGACTTATGCACACACTTCAACATGTATTTTGTTCAGGATGACCTCCTGAAGCCTAAATGAGCAATAATTTGACCACACAACTCATTCCTATGAAGATACATTCAAACTCAAAAAACGTGCTCAGCTCGGGCTGAAAATGCATTTAAAGCAATAAAAACTCAAATTGAGTGTCACACCTAAACCAAAGGACTTATGCACTCACTTCAACATGTATTTTGTTCAGGATGACCTCCTGAACTCCATATGAGCATTAATTTGACCACACAACTCATTCCTATGAAGATGCATTCAAACTCACAAAACGTGCTCAGCTCGGACTGAAAATGCATTTAAAGCAATAAAAACTCAAATTGAGTGTCACGCCTAAACCAAAGGACTTATGCACACACTTCAACATGTATTTTGTTCACGATGACCACCTGAAGCCTAAATGAGCATTATTTTGACCACACAACTCATTCCTATGAAGATACATTCAAACTCACAAAACGTGCTCAACTCGGGCTGAAAATGCATTTAAAGCAATAAAAGCTCAAATTGAGTGTCACGCCTGAACCAAAGGACTTATGCACACACTTCAACATGTATTTTGTTCAGGATGACCTCCTGAAGCCCATATGGGCATTAATTTGACCACACAACTCATTCCTATGAAGATACATTCAAACACACAAAACGTGCTCAGCTCGGCCTGAAAATGCATTTAAAGCAATAAAAACTCAAATTGAGTGTCACGCCTAAACCAAAGGACTTATGCACACACTTCAACATGTATTTTGTTCAGGATGACCACCTGACGCCTAAATGAGCATTAATTTGACCACACAACTCATTCCTATGAAGATACATTCAAACTCACAAAACGTGCTCAGCTCGGGTTAAAAATGCATTTAAAGCAATAAAAACTCAAATTGAGTGTCACGCCTAAACCAAAGGACTTATGCACACACTTCAACATGTATTTTGTTCAGGATGACCTCCTGAAGCCTAAATCAGCAATAATTTGACCACACAACTCATTCCTATGAAGATACATTCAAAGTCAGAAAGCGCGCTCAGCTCGGGCTGAAAAAGCATTTAATTTAAAGCAATAAAAACTCAAATTGAGTGTTACGCCTAAACCAAAGGACTTATGCACACACTTCAACATCTATTTAGTTCAGGATGACCACCTGAAGCCTAAATGAGCATTAATTTGACCACACAACTCATTCCTATGAAGATACATTCAAACTCACAAAACGTGCTCAGCTTGGGCTGAAAATCCATTTAAAGCAATAAAAACTCAAATTGAGTGTCACACCTAAACCAAAGGACTTATGCACACACTTCAACATGTATTTTGTTCAGGATGACCTCCTGAAGCCCATATGAGGATTAATTTGACTACACAACTCATTCCTATGAAGATACATTCAAACTCACAAAACGTGCTCAGCTCGGGCTGAAAATGCATTTAAAGCAATAAAAACTCAAATTGAGTGTCACGCCTAAACCAAAGGACTTATGCACACACTTCAACATGTATTTTGTTCAGGATGACCTCCTGAAGCCCATATGGGCATTAATTTGACCACACAACTCATTCCTATGAAGATACATTCAAACACACAAAACGTGCTCAGCTCGGCCTGAAAATGCATTTAAAGCAATAAAAACTCAAATTGAGTGTCACGCCTAAACCAAAGGACTTATGCACACACTTCAACATGTATTTTGTTCAGGATGACCACCTGACGCCTAAATGAGCATTAATTTGACCACACAACTCATTCCTATGAAGATACATTCAAACTCACAAAACGTGCTCAGCTCGGGTTAAAAATGCATTTAAAGCAATAAAAACTCAAATTGAGTGTCACGCCTAAACCAAAGGACTTATGCACACACTTCAACATGTATTTTGTTCAGGATGACCTCCTGAAGCCTAAATCAGCAATAATTTGACCACACAACTCATTCCTATGAAGATACATTCAAAGTCAGAAAGCGCGCTCAGCTCGGGCTGAAAAAGCATTTAATTTAAAGCAATAAAAACTCAAATTGAGTGTTACGCCTAAACCAAAGGACTTATGCACACACTTCAACATCTATTTAGTTCAGGATGACCACCTGAAGCCTAAATGAGCATTAATTTGACCACACAACTCATTCCTATGAAGATACATTCAAACTCACAAAACGTGCTCAGCTTGGGCTGAAAATCCATTTAAAGCAATAAAAACTCAAATTGAGTGTCACACCTAAACCAAAGGACTTATGCACACACTTCAACATGTATTTTGTTCAGGATGACCTCCTGAAGCCCATATGAGGATTAATTTGACTACACAACTCATTCCTATGAAGATACATTCAAACTCACAAAACGTGCTCAGCTCGGGCTGAAAATGCATTTAAAGCAATAAAAACTCAAATTGAGTGTCACGCCTAAACCAAAGGACTTATGCACACACTTCAACATGTATTTAGTTCAGGATGACCACCTGAAGCCTAAATGAGCATTAATTTGACCACACAACTCATTCCTATGAAGATACATTCAAACTCACAAAACGTGCTCAACTCGGGCTGAAAATGCATTTAAAGCAATAAAAACTCAAATTGAGTGTCACGCCTAAACCAAAGGACTTATGCACACACTTCAACATGTATTTAGTTCAGGATGACATCCTGAAGCCCATATGAGCATTAATTTGACTACACAACTCATTCCTATGAAGATACATTCAAACTCACAAAACGTGCTCAGCTCGGGCTGAAAATGCATTTAAAGCAATAAAAACTCAAATTGAGTGTCACGCCTAAACCAAAGGACTTATGCAAACACTTCAACATGTATTTAGTTCAGGATGACCACCTGAAGCCTAAATGAGCATTAATTTGACCACACAACTCATTCCTATGAAGATACATTCAAACTCACAAAACGTGCTCAACTCGGGCTGAAAAATGCATTTAAAGGAATAAAAGCTCAAATTGAGTGTCACGCCTGAACCAAAGGACTTATGCACACACTTCAACATGTATTTTGTTCAGGATGACCTCCTGAAGCCCATATGAGCATTAATTTGACCACACAACTCATTCCTATGAAGATACATTCAAACACACAAAACGTGCTCAGCTCGGCCTGAAAATGCATTTAAAGCAATAAAACTCAAATTGAGTGTCACACCTAAACCAAAGGACTTATGCACACACTTCAACATGTATTTTGTTCAGGATGACCTCCTGAAGCCCATATGAGCATTAATTTGACTACACAACTCATTCCTATGAAGATACATTCAAACTCACAAAACGTGCTCAGCTCGGGCTGAAAATGCATTTAAAGCAATAAAAACTCAAATTGAGTGTCACGCCTAAACCAAAGGACTTATGCACACACTTCAACATGTATTTTGTTCAGGATGACCTCCTGAAGTCTAAATCAGCAATAATTTGACCACACAACTCATTCCTATGAAGATACATTCAAAGTCAGAAAGCGCGCTCAGCTCGGGCTGAAAATGCATTTAATTTAAAGCAATAAAAACTCAAATTGAGTGTCACGCCTAAACCAAAGGACTTATGCACACACTTCAACATGTATTTAGTTCAGGATGACCACCTGAAGCCTAAATGAGCATTAATTTGACCACACAACTCATCCCTATGAAGATACATTCAAACTCACAAAACGCGCTTAGCTCGGGCTGAAAATGCATTTAAAGCAATAAAAACTCAAATTTAGTGTCACACCTAAACCAAAGGACTTATGCACACACTTCAACATGTATTTAGTTCAGGATGACCTCCTGAAGCCCATATGAGCATTAATTTGACTACACAACTCATTCCTATGAAGATACATTCAAACTCACAAAACGTGCTCAGCTCGGGCTGAAAATGCATTTAAAGCAATAAAAACTCAAATTGAGTGTCACGCCTAAACCAAAGGACTTATGCACACACTTCAACATGTATTTAGTTCAGGATGACCACCTGAAGCCTAAATGAGCATTAATTTGACCACACAACTCATTCCTATGAAGATACATTCAAACTCACAAAACGTGCTCAGCTTGGGCTGAAAATAAATTTAAAGCAATGAAAACTCAAATTGAGTGTCACACCTAAACCAAAGGACTTATGCACACACTTCAACATGTATTTTGTTCAGGATGACCTCCTGAAGCCCATATGAGCATTAATTTGACTACACAACTCATTCCTATGAAGATACATTCAAACTCACAAAACGTGCTCAGCTCGGGCTGAAAATGCATTTAAAGCAATAAAAACTCAAATTGAGTGTCACGCCTAAACCAAAGGACTTATGCACACACTTCAACATGTATTTAGTTCAGGATGACCACCTGAAGCCTAAATGAGCATTAATTTGACCACACAACTCATTCCTATGAAGATACATTCAAACTCACAAAACGTGCTCAACTCGGGCTGAAAATGCATTTAAAGCAATAAAAACTCAAATTGAGTGTCACGCCTAAACCAAAGGACTTATGCACACACTTCAACATGTATTTAGTTCAGGATGACATTCTGAAGCCCATATGAGCATTAATTTGACTACACAACTCATTCCTATGAAGATACATTCAAACTCACAAAACGTGCTCAGCTCGGGCTGAAAATGCATTTAAAGCAATAAAAACTCAAATTGAGTGTCACGCCTAAACCAAAGGACTTATGCAAACACTTCAACATGTATTTAGTTCAGGATGACCACCTGAAGCCTAAATGAGCATTAATTTGACCACACAACTCATTCCTATGAAGATACATTCAAACTCACAAAACGTGCTCAACTCGGGCTGAAAATGCATTTAAAGGAATAAAAGCTCAAATTGAGTGTCACGCCTGAACCAAAGGACTTATGCACACACTTCAACATGTATTATGTTCAGGATGACCTCCTGAAGCCCATATGAGCATTAATTTGACCACACAACTCATTCCTATGAAGATACATTCAAACACACAAAACGTGCTCAGCTCGGCCTGAAAATGCATTTAAAGCAATAAAAACTCAAATTGAGTGTCACACCTAAACCAAAGGACTTATGCACACACTTCAACATGTATTTTGTTCAGGATGACCTCCTGAAGCCCATATGAGCATTAATTTGACTACACAACTCATTCCTATGAAGATACATTCAAACTCACAAAACGTGCTCAGCTCGGGCTGAAAATGCATTTAAAGCAATAAAAACTCAAATTGAGTGTCACGCCTAAACCAAAGGACTTATGCACACACTTCAACATGTATTTTGTTCAGGATGACCTCCTGAAGTCTAAATCAGCAATAATTTGACCACACAACTCATTCCTATGAAGATACATTCAAAGTCAGAAAGCGCGCTCAGCTCGGGCTGAAAATGCATTTAATTTAAAGCAATAAAAACTCAAATTGAGTGTCACACCTAAACCAAAGGACTTATGCACACACTTCAACATGTATTTAGTTCAGGATGACCACCTGAAGCCTAAATGAGCATTAATTTGACCACACAACTAATTCCTATGAAGATACATTCAAACTCACAAAACGTGCTCAGCTCCGGCTGAAAATGCATTTAAAGCAATAAAAACTCAAATTGAGTGTCACACCTAAACCAAAGGACTTATGCACACACTTCAACATGTATTTTGTTCAGGATGACCTCCTGAAGCCCATATGAGCATTAATTTGACTACACAACTCATTCCTATGAAGATACATTCAAACTCACAAAACGTGCTCAGCTCGGGCTGAAAATGCATTTAAAGCAATAAAAACTCAAATTGAGTGTCACGCCTAAACCAAAGGACTTATGCACACACTTCAACATGTATTTAGTTCAGGATGACCACCTGAAGCCTAAATGACCATTAATTTGACCACACAACTCATTCCTATGAAGATACATTCAAACTCACAAAACGTGCTCAACTCGGGCTGAAAATGCATTTAAAGCAATAAAAACTCAAATTGAGTGTCACACCTAAACCAAAGGACTTATGCACACACGTCAACATGTATTTTGTTCAGGATGACCACCTGAAGCCTAAATGAGCATTAATTTGACCACACAACTCATTCCTATGAAGATACATTCAAACTCACAAAACATGCTCAGCTCGGGCTGAAAATGCATTTAAAGCAATAAAAACTCAAATTGAATGTCACGCCTAAACCAAAGGACTTATGCACACACTTCAACATGTATTTTGTTCAGGATGACCACCTGAAGCCTAAATGAGCATTAATTTGACCACACAACTCATTCCTATGAAGATACATTCAAACACACAAAACGTGCTCAGCTCGGCCTGAAAATGCATTTAAAGCAATAAAAACTCAAATTGAGTGTCACGCCTAAACCAAAGGACTTATGCACACACTTCAACATGTATTTTGTTCAGGATGACCTCCTGAAGCCTAAATCAGCAATAATTTGACCACACAACTCATTCCTATGAAGATACATTCAAAGTCAGAAAGCGCGCTCAGCTCGGGCTGAAAATGCATTTAAAGCAATAAAAACTCAAATTGAGTGTCACACCTAAACCAAAGGACTTATGCACACACTTCAACATGTATTTAGTTCAGGATGACCACCTGAAGCCTAAATGAGCATTAATTTGACCACACAACTCATTCCTATGAAGATACATTCAAACTCACAAAACGCGCTCAGCTCGGGCTAAAAATGCATTTAAAGCAATAAAAACTCAAATTGAATGTCACGCCTAAACCAAAGGACTTATGCACACACTTCAACATGTATTTTGTTCAGGATGACCACCTGAAGCCTAAATGAGCATTAATTTGACCACACAACTCATTCTATGAAGATACATTCAAACTCACAAAACGTGCTCAGCTCGGGCTGAAAATGCATTTAAAGCAATAAAAACTCAAATTGAGTGTCACGCCTAAACCAAAGGACTTATGCACACACTTCCACATGTATTTTGTTCAGGATGACCTCCTGAAGCCTAAATGAGCAATAATTTGACCACACAACTCATTCCTATGAAGATACATTCAAACTCAAAAAACGTGCTCAGCTCGGGCTGAAAATGCATTTAAAGCAATAAAAACTCAAATTGAGTGTCACACCTAAACCAAAGGACTTATGCACTCACTTCAACATGTATTTTGTTCAGGATGACCTCCTGAACTCCATATGAGCATTAATTTGACCACACAACTCATTCCTATGAAGATGCATTCAAACTCACAAAACGTGCTCAGCTCGGGCTGAAAATGCATTTAAAGCAATAAAAACTCAAATTGAGTGTCACGCCTAAACCAAAGGACTTATGCACACACTTCAACATGTATTTTGTTCACGATGACCACCTGAAGCCTAAATGAGCATTATTTTGACCACACAACTCATTCCTATGAAGATACATTCAAACTCACAAAACGTGCTCAACTCGGGCTGAAAATGCATTTAAAGCAATAAAAGCTCAAATTGAGTGTCACGCCTGAACCAAAGGACTTATGCACACACTTCAACATGTATTTTGTTCAGGATGACCTCCTGAAGCCCATATGGGCATTAATTTGACCACACAACTCATTCCTATGAAGATACATTCAAACACACAAAAGGTGCTCAGCTCGGCCTGAAAATGCATTTAAAGCAATAAAAACTCAAATTGAGTGTCACGCCTAAACCAAAGGACTTATGCACACACTTCAACATGTATTTTGTTCAGGATGACCACCTGACGCCTAAATGAGCATTAATTTGACCACACAACTCATTCCTATGAAGATACATTCAAACTCACAAAACGTGCTCAGCTCGGGTTAAAAATGCATTTAAAGCAATAAAAACTCAAATTGAGTGTCACGCCTAAACCAAAGGACTTATGCACACACTTCAACATGTATTTTGTTCAGGATGACCTCCTGAAGCCTAAATCAGCAATAATTTGACCACACAACTCATTCCTATGAAGATACATTCAAAGTCAGAAAGCGCGCTCAGCTCGGGCTGAAAAAGCATTTAATTTAAAGCAATAAAAACTTAAATTGAGTGTTACGCCTAAACCAAAGGACTTATGCACACACTTCAACATGTATTTAGTTCAGGATGACCACCTGAAGCCTAAATGAGCATTAATTTGACCACACAACTCATTCCTATGAAGATACATTCAAACTCACAAAACGTGCTCAGCTTGGGCTGAAAATGCATTTAAAGCAATAAAAACTCAAATTGAGTGTCACACCTAAACCAAAGGACTTATGCACACACTTCAACATGTATTTTGTTCAGGATGACCTCCTGAAGCCCATATGAGGATTAATTTGACTACACAACTCATTCCTATGAAGATACATTCAAACTCACAAAACGTGCTCAGCTCGGGCTGAAAATGCATTTAAAGCAATAAAAACTCAAATTGAGTGTCACGCCTAAACCAAAGGACTTATGCACACACTTCAACATGTATTTAGTTCAGGATGACCACCTGAAGCCTAAATGAGCATTAATTTGACCACACAACTCATTCCTATGAAGATACATTCAAACTCACAAAACGTGCTCAACTCGGGCTGAAAATGCATTTAAAGCAATAAAAACTCAAATTGAGTGTCACGCCTAAACCAAAGGACTTATGCACACACTTCAACATGTATTTAGTTCAGGATGACATCCTGAAGCCCATATGAGCATTAATTTGACTACACAACTCATTCCTATGAAGATACATTCAAACTCACAAAACGTGCTCAGCTCGGGCTGAAAATGCATTTAAAGCAATAAAAACTCAAATTGAGTGTCACGCCTAAACCAAAGGACTTATGCAAACACTTCAACATGTATTTAGTTCAGGATGACCACCTGAAGCCTAAATGAGCATTAATTTGACCACACAACTCATTCCTATGAAGATACATTCAAACTCACAAAACGTGCTCAACTCGGGCTGAAAAATGCATTTAAAGGAATAAAAGCTCAAATTGATTGTCACGCCTGAACCAAAGGACTTATGCACACACTTCAACATGTATTTTGTTCAGGATGACCTCCTGAAGCCCATATGAGCATTAATTTGACCACACAACTCATTCCTATGAAGATACATTCAAACACACAAAACGTGCTCAGCTCGGCCTGAAAATGCATTTAAAGCAATAAAAACTCAAATTGAGTGTCACACCTAAACCAAAGGACTTATGCACACACTTCAACATGTATTTTGTTCAGGATGACCTCCTGAAGCCCATATGAGCATTAATTTGACTACACAACTCATTCCTATGAAGATACATTCAAACTCACAAAACGTGCTCAGCTCGGGCTGAAAATGCATTTAAAGCAATAAAAACTCAAATTGAGTGTCACGCCTAAACCAAAGGACTTATGCACACACTTCAACATGTATTTTGTTCAGGATGACCTCCTGAAGTCTAAATCAGCAATAATTTGACCACACAACTCATTCCTATAAAGATACATTCAAAGTCAGAAAGCGCGCTCAGCTCGGGCTGAAAATGCATTTAATTTAAAGCAATAAAAATTCAAATTGAGTGTCACGCCTAAACCAAAGGACTTATGCACACACTTCAACATGTATTTAGTTCAGGATGACCACCTGAAGCCTAAATGAGCATTAATTTGACCACACAACTCATCCCTATGAAGATACATTCAAACTCACAAAACGCGCTCAGCTCGGGCTGAAAATGCATTTAAAGCAATAAAAACTCAAATTTAGTGTCACACCTAAACCAAAGGACTTATGCACACACTTCAACATGTATTTAGTTCAGGATGACCTCCTGAAGCCCATATGAGCATTAATTTGACTACACAACTCATTCCTATGAAGATACATTCAAACTCACAAAACGTGCTCAGCTCGGGCTGAAAATGCATTTAAAGCAATAAAAACTCAAATTGAGTGTCACGCCTAAACCAAAGGACTTATGCACACACTTAAACATGTATTTAGTTCAGGATGACCACCTGAAGCCTAAATGAGCATTAATTTGACCACACAACTCATTCCTATGAAGATACATTCAAACTCACAAAACGTGCTCAGCTTGGGCTGAAAATAAATTTAAAGCAATGAAAACTCAAATTGAGTGTCACACCTAAACCAAAGGACTTATGCACACACTTCAACATGTATTTTGTTCAGGATGACCTCCTGAAGCCCATATGAGCATTAATTTGACTACACAACTCATTCCTATGAAGATACATTCAAACTCACAAAACGTGCTCAGCTCGGGCTGAAAATGCATTTAAAGCAATAAAAACTCAAATTGAGTGTCACGCCTAAACCAAAGGACTTATGCACACACTTCAACATGTATTTAGTTCAGGATGACCACCTGAAGCCTAAATGAGCATTAATTTGACCACACAACTCATTCCTATGAAGATACATTCAAACTCACAAAACGTGCTCAACTCGGGCTGAAAATGCATTTAAAGCAATAAAAACTCAAATTGAGTGTCACGCCTAAACCAAAGGACTTATGCACACACTTCAACATGTATTTAGTTCAGGATGACATTCTGAAGCCCATATGAGCATTAATTTGACTACACAACTCATTCCTATGAAGATACATTCAAACTCACAAAACGTGCTCAGCTCGGGCTGAAAATGCATTTAAAGCAATAAAAACTCAAATTGAGTGTCACGCCTAAACCAAAGGACTTATGCAAACACTTCAACATGTATTTAGTTCAGGATGACCACCTGAAGCCTAAATGAGCATTAATTTGACCACACAACTCATTCCTATGAAGATACATTCAAACTCACAAAACGTGCTCAACTCGGGCTGAAAATGCATTTAAAGGAATAAAAGCTCAAATTGAGTGTCACGCCTGAACCAAAGGACTTATGCACACACTTCAAACAATATTTTGTTCAGGATGACCTCTTGAAGCCCATATGAGCATTAATTTGACCACACAACTCATTCCTATGAAGATACATTCAAACACACAAAACGTGCTCAGCTCGGCCTGAAAATGCATTTAAAGCAATAAAAACTCAAATTGAGTGTCACACCTAAACCAAAGGACTTATGCACACACTTCAACATGTATTTTGTTCAGGATGACCTCCTGAAGCCCATATGAGCATTAATTTGACTACACAACTCATTCCTATGAAGATACATTCAAACTCACAAAACGTGCTCAGCTCGGGCTGAAAATGCATTTAAAGCAATAAAAACTCAAATTGAGTGTCACGCCTAAACCAAAGGACTTATGCACACACTTCAACATGTATTTTGTTCAGGATGACCTCCTGAAGTCTAAATCAGCAATAATTTGACCACACAACTCATTCCTATGAAGATACATTCAAAGTCAGAAAGCGCGCTCAGCTCGGGCTGAAAATGCATTTAATTTAAAGCAATAAAAACTCAAATTGAGTGTCACGCCTAAACCAAAGGACTTATGCACACACTTCAACATGTATTTAGTTCAGGATGACCACCTGAAGCCTAAATGAGCATTAATTTGACCACACAACTCATTCCTATGAAGATACATTCAAACTCACAAAACGCGCTCAGCTCGGGCTGAAAATGCATTTAAAGCAATAAAAACTCAAATTTAGTGTCACACCTAAACCAAAGGACTTATGCACACACTTTCAACATGTATTTAGTTCAGGATGACCTCCTGAAGCCCATATGAGCATTAATTTGACTACACAACTCATTCCTATGAAGATACATTCAAAGTCAGAAAGGGCGCTAAGCTCGGGCTGAAAATGCATTTAATTTAAAGCAATAAAAACTCAAATTGAGTGTCACGCCTAAACCAAAGGACTTATGCACACACTTCAACATGTATTTAGTTCAGGATGACCACCTGAAGCCTAAATGACCATTAATTTGACCACACAACTCATTCCTATGAAGATACATTCAAACTCACAAAACGTGCTCAGCTCGGGCTGAAAATGCATTCAAAGCAATAAAAACTCAAATTGAGTGTCACACCTAAACCAAAGGACTTATGCACACACTTCAACATGTATTTTGTTCAGGATGACCTTCTGAAGCCCATATGAGCATTAATTTGACTACACAACTCATTCCTATGAAGATACATTCAAACTCACAAAACGTGCTCAGCTCGGGCTGAAAATGCATTTAAAGCAATAAAAACTCAAATTGAGTGTCACGCCTAAACCAAAGGACTTATGCACACACTTCAACATGTATTTTGTTCAGGATGACCTCCTGAAGTCTAAATAAGCATTAATTTGACCACACAACTCATTCCTATGAAGATACATTCAAACTCACAAAACGCGCTCAGCTCGGGCTGAAAATGCATTTAAAGCAATAAAAACTCAAATCGAGTGTCACACCTAAACCAAAGGACTTATGCACACACTTCAACATGTATTTTGTTCAGGATGACCTCCTGAAGCCCATATGAGCATTAATTTGACCACACAACTCATTCCTATGAAGATACATTCAAAAACACAAAACGTGCTCAGCTCGGGCTGAAAATGCATTTAAAGCAATAAAAACTCAAATTGAGTGTCACGCCTAAACCAAAGGACTTATGCACACACTTCAACATGTATTTTGTTCAGGATGACCTCCTGAAGCCTAAATGAGCATTCATTTGACCACACAACTCATTCTATGAAGATACATTCAAACTCACAAAACGTGCTCAGCTCGGGCTGAAAATGCATTTAAAGCAATAAAAACTAAAATTTAGTGTCACGCCTAAACCAAAGGACTTATGCACACACTTCAACATGTGTTTTGTTCAGGATGACCTCCTGAAGCCTAAATGAGCAATAATTTGACCACACAACTCATTCCTATGAAGATACATTCAAACTCAAAAAACATGCTCAGCTCGGGCTGAAAATTTATTTAAAGCAATAAAAACTCAAATTGAGTGTCACACCTAAACCAAAGGACTAATGCACACACTTCAACATGTATTTTGTTCAGGATGACCTCCTGAAGCCCATATGAGCATTAATTTGACCACATAACTCATTCCTATGAAGATACATTCAAACTCACAAAACGTGCTCAGCTCGGGCTGAAAATGCATTTAAAGCAATAAAAACTCAAATTGAGTGTCACGCCTAAACCAAAGGACTTATGCACACACTTCAACATGTATTTTGTTCACGATGACCACCTGAAGCCTAAATGAGCATTAATTTGACCACACAACTCATTCCTATGAAGATACATTCAAACTCACAAAACGCGCTCAACTCGGGCTGAAAATGCATTTAAAGCAATAAAAGCTCAAATTGAGTGTCACGCCTAAACCAAAGGACTTATGCACACACTTCAACATGTATTTTGTTCAGGATGACCTCCTGAAGCCCATATGAGCATTAATTTGACCACACAACTCATTCCTATGAAGATACACTCAAACACACAAAACGTGCTCAGCTCGGCCTGAAAATGCATTTAAAGCAATAAAAACTCAAATTGAGTGTCACGCCTAAACCAAAGGACTTATGCACACACTTCAACATGTATTTTGTTCAGGATGACCTCCTGAAGTCTAAATCAGCAATAATTTGACCACACAACTCATTCCTATGAAGATACATTCAAAGTCAGAAAGCGCGCTCAGCTCGGGCTGAAAATGCATTTAATTTAAAGCAATAAAAACTCAAATTGAGTGTCACGCCTAAACCAAAGGACTTATGCACACACTTCAACATGTATTTAGTTCAGGATGACCACCTGAAGCCTAAATGAGCATTAATTTGACCACACAACTCATTCCTATGAAGATACATTCAAACTCACAAAACGCGCTCAGCTCGGGCTGAAAATGCATTTAAAGCAATAAAAACTCAAATTTAGTGTCACACCTAAACCAAAGGACTTATGCACACACTTTCAACATGTATTTAGTTCAGGATGACCTCCTGAAGCCCATATGAGCATTAATTTGACTACACAACTCATTCCTATGAAGATACATTCAAACTCACAAAACGTGCTCAGCTCGGGCTGAAAATGCATTTAAAGCAATAAAAACTCAAATTGAGTGTCACGCCTAAACCAAAGGACTTATGCACACACTTCAACATGTATTTAGTTCAGGATGACCACCTGAAGCCTAAATGAGCATTAATTTGACCACACAACTCATTCCTATGAAGATACATTCAAACTCACAAAACGTGCTCAGCTCGGGCTGAAAATGCATTCAAAGCAATAAAAACTCAAATTGAGTGTCACGCCTAAACCAAAGGACTTATGCACACACTTCAACATGTATTTTGTTCAGGATGACCTTCTGAAGCCCATATGAGCATTAATTTGACTACACAACTCATTCCTATGAAGATACATTCAAACTCACAAAACGTGCTCAGCTCGGGCTGAAAATGCATTTAAAGCAATAAAAACTCAAATTGAGTGTCACGCCTAAACCAAAGGACTTATGCACACACTTCAACATGTATTTTGTTCAGGATGACCTCCTGAAGTCTAAAAAAGCATTAATTTGACCACACAACTCATTCCTATGAAGATACATTCAAACTCACAAAAAGCGCTCAGCTCGGGCTGAAAATGCATTTAAAGCAATAAAAACTCAAATTGAGTGTCACACCTAAACCAAAGAACTTATGCACACACTTCAACATGTATTTAGTTCAGGATGACCAACTGAAGCCTAAATGAGCATTAATTTGACCATACAACTCATTCCTATGAAGATACATTCAAACTCACAAAACATGCTCAGCTCGGGCTGAAAATGCATTTAAAGCAATAAAAACTCAAATTGAATGTCACGCCTAAACCAAAGGACTTATGCACACACTTCAACATGTATTTTGTTCAGGATGACCACCTGAAGCCTAAATGAGCATTCATTTGACCACACAACTCATTCTATGAAGATACATTCAAACTCACAAAACGTGCTCAGCTCGGGCTGAAAATGCATTTAAAGCAATAAAAACTAAAATTTAGTGTCACGCCTAAACCAAAGGACTTATGCACACACTTCAACATGTGTTTTGTTCAGGATGACCTCCTGAAGCCTAAATGAGCAATAATTTGACCACACAACTCATTCCTATGAAGATACATTCAAACTCAAAAAACGTGCTCAGCTCGGGCTGAAAATTTATTTAAAGCAATAAAAACTCAAATTGAGTGTCACACCTAAACCAAAGGACTAATGCACACACTTCAACATGTATTTTGTTCAGGATGACCTCCTGAAGCCCATATGAGCATTAATTTGACCACATAACTCATTCCTATGAAGATACATTCAAACTCACAAAACGTGCTCAGCTCGGGCTGAAAATGCATTTAAAGCAATAAAAACTCAAATTGAGTGTCACGCCTAAACCAAAGGACTTATGCACACACTTCAACATGTATTTTGTTCACGATGACCACCTGAAGCCTAAATGAGCATTAATTTGACCACACAACTCATTCCTATGAAGATACATTCAAACTCACAAAACGCGCTCAACTCGGGCTGAAAATGCATTTAAAGCAATAAAAGCTCAAATTGAGTGTCACGCCTAAACCAAAGGACTTATGCACACACTTCAACATGTATTTTGTTCAGGATGACCTCCTGAAGCCCATATGAGCATTAATTTGACCACACAACTCATTCCTATGAAGATACATTCAAACACACAAAACGTGCTCAGCTCGGCCTGAAAATGCATTTAAAGCAATAAAAACTCAAATTGAGTGTCACGCCTAAACCAAAGGACTTATGCACACACTACAACATGTATTTTGTTCAGGGTGACCTCCTGAAGCCTAAATAGGCATTAATTTGACCACACAACTCATTCCTATGAAGATACATTCAAACTCACAAAACGCGCTCAGCTCGGGCTGAAAATGCATTTAAAGCAATAAAAACTCAAATTGAGTGTCACGCCTAAACCAAAGGACTTATGCACACACTTCAACATGTATTTTGTTCAGGATGACCTCCTGAAGCCCATATGAGCATTAATTTGACTACACAACTCATTCCTATGAAGATACATTCAAACTCACAAAACGTGCTCAGCTCGGGCTGAAAATGCATTTAAAGCAATAAAAACTCAAATTGAGTGTCACGCCTAAACCAAAGGACTCATGCACACACTTCAACATGTATTTTGTTCAGGATGACCACCTGACGCCTAAATGAGCATTAATTTGACCACACAACTCATTCCTATGAAGATACATTCAAAGTCAGAAAGCGCGCTCAGCTCGGGCTGAAAATGCATTTAATTTAAAGCAATAAAAACTCAAATTGAGTGTCACGCCTAAACCAAAGGACTTATGCACACACTTCAACATGTATTTAGTTCAGGATGACCACCTGAAGCCTAAATGAGCATTAATTTGACTACACAACTCATTCCTATGAAGATACATTCAAACTCACAAAACGTGCTCAGCTCGGGCTGAAAATGCATTTAAAGCAATTAAAACTCAAATTGAGTGTCACACCTAAACCAAAGGACTTATGCACACACTTCAACATGTATTTTGCTCAGGATGACCTCCTGAAGCCCATATGAGCATTAGTTTGACTACACAACTCATTCCTATGAAGATACATTCAAACTCAAAAAACGTGCTCAGCTCGGGCTGAAAATGCATTTAAAGCAATAAAAACTCAAATTGAGTGTCACAACTAAACCAAAGGACTTATGCACACACTTCAACATGTATTTTGTTCAGGATGACCTCCTGAAGCACATATGAGCATTAATTTGACCACACAACTCATTCCTATGAAGATACATTCAAACTCACAAAACGTGCTCAGCTCGGGCTGAAAATGCATTTAAAGCAATAAAAACTCAAATTGAGTGTCACGCCTAAACCAAAGGACTTATGCACACACTTCAACATGTATTTTGTTCACGATGACCACCTGAAGCCTAAATGAGCATTAATTTGACCACACAACTCATTCCTATGAAGATACATTCAAACTCACAAAACGCGCTCAACTAGGGCTGAAAATGCATTTAAAGCAATAAAAGCTCAAATTGAGTGTCACGCCTAAACCAAAGGACTTATGCACACACTTCAACATGTATTTTGTTCAGGATGACCTCCTGAAGTCTAAATCAGCAATAATTTGACCACACAACTCATTCCTATGAAGATACATTCAAAGTCAGAAAGCGCGCTCAGCTCGGGCTGAAAATGCATTTAATTTAAAGCAATAAAAACTCAAATTGAGTGTCACGCCTAAACCAAAGGACTTATGCACACACTTCAACATGTATTTAGTTCAGGATGACCACCTGAAGCCTAAATGAGCATTAATTTGACCACACAACTCATTCCTATGAAGATACATTCAAACTCACAAAACGCGCTCAGCTCGGGCTGAAAATGCATTTAAAGCAATAAAAACTCAAATTTAGTGTCACACCTAAACCAAAGGACTTATGCACACACTTTCAACATGTATTTAGTTCAGGATGACCTCCTGAAGCCCATATGAGCATTAATTTGACTACACAACTCATTCCTATGAAGATACATTCAAACTCACAAAACGTGCTCAGCTCGGGCTGAAAATGCATTTAAAGCAATAAAAACTCAAATTGAGTGTCACGCCTAAACCAAAGGACTTATGCACACACTTCAACATGTATTTAGTTCAGGATGACCACCTGAAGCCTAAATGACCATTAATTTGACCACACAACTCATTCCTATGAAGATACATTCAAACTCACAAAACGTGCTCAGCTCGGGCTGAAAATGCATTCAAAGCAATAAAAACTCAAATTGAGTGTCACGCCTAAACCAAAGGACTTATGCACACACTTCAACATGTATTTTGTTCAGGATGACCTTCTGAAGCCCATATGAGCATTAATTTGACTACACAACTCATTCCTATGAAGATACATTCAAACTCACAAAACGTGCTCAGCTCGGGCTGAAAATGCATTTAAAGCAATAAAAACTCAAATTGAGTGTCACGCCTAAACCAAAGGACTTATGCACACACTTCAACATGTATTTTGTTCAGGATGACCTCCTGAAGTCTAAATAAGCATTAATTTGACCACACAACTCATTCCTATGAAGATACATTCAAACTCACAAAACGCGCTCAGCTCGGGCTGAAAATGCATTTAAAGCAATAAAAACTCAAATTGAGTGTCACACCTAAACCAAAGGACTTATGCACACACTTCAACATGTATTTTGTTCAGGATGACCTCCTGAAGCCCATATGAGCATTAATTTGACCACACAACTCATTCCTATGAAGATACATTCAAAAACACAAAACGTGCTCAGCTCGGGCTGAAAATGCATTTAAAGCAATAAAAACTCAAATTGAGTGTCACGCCTAAACCAAAGGACTTATGCACACACTTCAACATGTATTTTGTTCAGGATGACCTCCTGAAGCCTAAATGAGCATTCATTTGACCACACAACTCATTCTATGAAGATACATTCAAACTCACAAAACGTGCTCAGCTCGGGCTGAAAATGCATTTAAAGCAATAAAAACTAAAATTTAGTGTCACGCCTAAACCAAAGGACTTATGCACACACTTCAACATGTGTTTTGTTCAGGATGACCTCCTGAAGCCTAAATGAGCAATAATTTGACCACACAACTCATTCCTATGAAGATACATTCAAACTCAAAAAACGTGCTCAGCTCGGGCTGAAAATTTATTTAAAGCAATAAAAACTCAAATTGAGTGTCACACCTAAACCAAAGGACTAATGCACACACTTCAACATGTATTTTGTTCAGGATGACCTCCTGAAGCCCATATGAGCATTAATTTGACCACATAACTCATTCCTATGAAGATACATTCAAACTCACAAAACGTGCTCAGCTCGGGCTGAAAATGCATTTAAAGCAATAAAAACTCAAATTGAGTGTCACGCCTAAACCAAAGGACTTATGCACACACTTCAACATGTATTTTGTTCACGATGACCACCTGAAGCCTAAATGAGCATTAATTTGACCACACAACTCATTCCTATGAAGATACATTCAAACTCACAAAACGCGCTCAACTCGGGCTGAAAATGCATTTAAAGCAATAAAAGCTCAAATTGAGTGTCACGCCTAAACCAAAGGACTTATGCACACACTTCAACATGTATTTTGTTCAGGATGACCTCCTGAAGCCCATATGAGCATTAATTTGACCACACAACTCATTCCTATGAAGATACACTCAAACACACAAAACGTGCTCAGCTCGGCCTGAAAATGCATTTAAAGCAATAAAAACTCAAATTGAGTGTCACGCCTAAACCAAAGGACTTATGCACACACTTCAACATGTATTTTGTTCAGGATGACCTCCTGAAGTCTAAATCAGCAATAATTTGACCACACAACTCATTCCTATGAAGATACATTCAAAGTCAGAAAGCGCGCTCAGCTCGGGCTGAAAATGCATTTAATTTAAAGCAATAAAAACTCAAATTGAGTGTCACGCCTAAACCAAAGGACTTATGCACACACTTCAACATGTATTTAGTTCAGGATGACCACCTGAAGCCTAAATGAGCATTAATTTGACCACACAACTCATTCCTATGAAGATACATTCAAACTCACAAAACGCGCTCAGCTCGGGCTGAAAATGCATTTAAAGCAATAAAAACTCAAATTTAGTGTCACACCTAAACCAAAGGACTTATGCACACACTTTCAACATGTATTTAGTTCAGGATGACCTCCTGAAGCCCATATGAGCATTAATTTGACTACACAACTCATTCCTATGAAGATACATTCAAACTCACAAAACGTGCTCAGCTCGGGCTGAAAATGCATTTAAAGCAATAAAAACTCAAATTGAGTGTCACGCCTAAACCAAAGGACTTATGCACACACTTCAACATGTATTTAGTTCAGGATGACCACCTGAAGCCTAAATGAGCATTAATTTGACCACACAACTCATTCCTATGAAGATACATTCAAACTCACAAAACGTGCTCAGCTCGGGCTGAAAATGCATTCAAAGCAATAAAAACTCAAATTGAGTGTCACGCCTAAACCAAAGGACTTATGCACACACTTCAACATGTATTTTGTTCAGGATGACCTTCTGAAGCCCATATGAGCATTAATTTGACTACACAACTCATTCCTATGAAGATACATTCAAACTCACAAAACGTGCTCAGCTCGGGCTGAAAATGCATTTAAAGCAATAAAAACTCAAATTGAGTGTCACGCCTAAACCAAAGGACTTATGCACACACTTCAACATGTATTTTGTTCAGGATGACCTCCTGAAGTCTAAAAAAGCATTAATTTGACCACACAACTCATTCCTATGAAGATACATTCAAACTCACAAAACGCGCTCAGCTCGGGCTGAAAATGCATTTAAAGCAATAAAAACTCAAATTGAGTGTCACACCTAAACCAAAGAACTTATGCACACACTTCAACATGTATTTTGTTCAGGATGACCTCCTGAAGCCCATATGAGCAATAATTTGACCACACAACTCATTCCTATGAAGATACATTCAAACTCAAAAAACGTGCTCAGCTCGGGCTGAAAATTTATTTAAAGCAATAAAAACTCAAATTGAGTGTCACACCTAAACCAAAGGACTAATGCACACACTTCAACATGTATTTTGTTCAGGATGACCTCCTGAAGCCCATATGAGCATTAATTTGACCACATAACTCATTCCTATGAAGATACATTCAAACTCACAAAACGTGCTCAGCTCGGGCTGAAAATGCATTTAAAGCAATAAAAACTCAAATTGAGTGTCACGCCTAAACCAAAGGACTTATGCACACACTTCAACATGTATTTTGTTCAGGATGACCTCCTGAAGCCCATATGAGCATTAATTTGACCACACAACTCATTCCTATGAAGATACATTCAAACACACAAAACGTGCTCAGCTCGGCCTGAAAATGCATTTAAAGCAATAAAAACTCAAATTGAGTGTCACGCCTAAACCAAAGGACTTATGCACACACTACAACATGTATTTTGTTCAGGGTGACCTCCTGAAGCCTAAATAGGCATTAATTTGACCACACAACTCATTCCTATGAAGATACATTCAAACTCACAAAACGCGCTCAGCTCGGGCTGAAAATGCATTTAAAGCAATAAAAACTCAAATTGAGTGTCACGCCTAAACCAAAGGACTTATGCACACACTTCAACATGTATTTTGTTCAGGATGACCTCCTGAAGCCCATATGAGCATTAATTTGACTACACAACTCATTCCTATGAAGATACATTCAAACTCACAAAACGTGCTCAGCTCGGGCTGAAAATGCATTTAAAGCAATAAAAACTCAAATTGAGTGTCACGCCTAAACCAAAGGACTCATGCACACACTTCAACATGTATTTTGTTCAGGATGACCACCTGACGCCTAAATGAGCATTAATTTGACCACACAACTCATTCCTATGAAGATACATTCAAACTCACAAAACGTGCTCAGCTCGGGCTGAAAATGCATTTAAAGCAATTAAAACTCAAATTGAGTGTCACACCTAAACCAAAGGACTTATGCACACACTTCAACATGTATTTTGCTCAGGATGACCTCCTGAAGCCCATATGAGCATTAGTTTGACTACACAACTCATTCCTATAAAGATACATTGAAACTCACAAAACGTGCTCAGCTCGGGCTGAAAATGCATTTAAAGCAATAAAAACTCAAATTGAGTGTCACGCCTAAACCAAAGGACTTATGCACACACTTCAACATGTGTTTTGTTCAGGATGACCTCCTGAAGCCTAAATGAGCAATAATTTGACCACACAACTCATTCCTATGAAGATACATTCAAACTCAAAAAACGTGCTCAGCTCGGGCTGAAAATGCATTTAAAGCAATAAAAACTCAAATTGAGTGTCACAACTAAACCAAAGGACTTATGCACACACTTCAACATGTATTTTGTTCAGGATGACCTCCTGAAGCACATATGAGCATTAATTTGACCACACAACTCATTCCTATGAAGATACATTCAAACTCACAAAACGTGCTCAGCTCGGGCTGAAAATGCATTTAAAGCAATAAAAACTCAAATTGAGTGTCACGCCTAAACCAAAGGACTTATGCACACACTTCAACATGTATTTTGTTCACGATGACCACCTGAAGCCTAAATGAGCATTAATTTGACCACACAACTCATTCCTATGAAGATACATTCAAACTCACAAAACGCGCTCAACTCGGGCTGAAAATGCATTTAAAGCAATAAAAGCTCAAATTGAGTGTCACGCCTAAACCAAAGGACTTATGCACACACTTCAACATGTATTTTGTTCAGGATGACCTCCTGAAGCCCATATGAGCATTAATTTGACCACACAACTCATTCCTATGAAGATACATTCAAACTCACAAAACGCGCTCAGCTCGGGCTGAAAATGCATTTAAAGCAATAAAAACTCAAATTGAGTGTCACGCCTAAACCAAAGGACTAATGCACACACTACAACATGTATTTTGTTCAGGGTGACCTCCTGAAGCCTAAATAAGCATTAATTTGACCACACAACTCATTCCTATGAAGATACATTCAAACTCACAAAACGCGCTCAGCTCGGGCTGAAAATGCATTTAAAGCAATAAAAACTCAAATTGAGTGTCACACCTAAACCAAAGGACTTATGCACACACTTCAACATGTATTTTGTTCAGGATGACATCCTGAAGCCCATATGAGCATTAATTTGACTACACAACTCATTCCTATGAAGATACATTCAAACTCACAAAACGTGCTCAGCTCGGGCTGAAAATGCATTTAAAGCAATTAAAACTCAAATTGAGTGTCACACCTAAACCAAAGGACTTATGCACACACTTCAACATGTATTTTGCTCAGGATGACCTCGTGAAGCCCATATGAGCATTAGTTTGACTACACAACTCATTCCTATAAAGATACATTCAAACTCACAAAACGTGCTCAGCTCGGGCTGAAAATGCATTTAAAGCAATAAAAACTCAAATTGAGTGTCACGCCTAAACCAAAGGACTTATGCACACACTTCAACATGTATTTAGTTCAGGATGACCACCTGAAGCCTAAATGAGCATTAATTTGACCACGCAACTCATTCCTATGAAGATACATTCAAACTCACAAAACATGCTCAACTCGGGCTGAAAATGCATTTAAAGCAATAAAAACTCAAATTGAGTGTCACACCTAAACCAAAGGACTTATGCACACACTTCAACGTGTATTTTGTTCAGGATGACCTCCTGAAGCCCATATGAGCATTAATTTGACCACACAACTCATTCCTATGAAGATACATTCAAACTCACAAAACGTGCTCAGCTCGGGCTGAAAATGCATTTAAAGCAATAAAACTCAAATTGAGTGTCACACCTAAACCAAAGGACTTATTCACACACTTCAACATGTATTTTGTTCAGGATGACCTCCTGAAGCCCATATGAGCATTAATTTGACCACACAACTCATTCCTATGAAGATACATTCAAACTCACAAAACGTGCTCAGCTCGGGCTGAAAATGCATTTAAAGCAATAAAAACTCAAATTGAGTGTCACGCCTAAACCAAAGGACTTATGCACACTTTTCAACATGTATTTTGTTCAGGATGACCTCCTGAAGCCTAAATCAGCAATAATTTCACCACACAACTCATTCCTATGAAGATACATTCAAAGTCAGAAAGCGCGCTCAGCTCGGGCTGAAAATGCATTCAATTTAAAGCAATAAAAACTCAAATTGAGTGTCACGCCTAAACCAAAGGACTTATTCACACACTTCAACATGTATTTAGTTCAGGATGACCACCTGAAGCCTAAATGAGCATTAATTTGACCACACAACTCATTCCTATGAAGATACATTCAAACTCACAAAACGTGCTCAGCTCCGGCTGAAAATGCATTTAAAGCAATAAAAACTCAAATTGAGTGTCACACCTAAACCAAAGGACTTATGCACACACTTCAACATGTATCCTGAAGCCCATATGAGCATTAATTTGACTACACAACTCATTCCTATGAAGATACATTCAAACTCACAAAACGTGCTCAGCTCGGGCTGAAAATGCATTTAAAGCAATAAAAACTCAAATTGAGTGTCACACCTAAACCAAAGGACTTATGCACACACTTCAACATGTATTTTGTTCAGGATGACCTCCTGAAGCCCATATGAGCATTAATTTGACTACACAACTCATTCCTATGAAGATACATTCAAACTCACAAAACGTGCTCAGCTCGGGCTGAAAATGCATTTAAAGCAATAAAAACTCAAATTGAGTGTCACGCCTAAACCAAAGGACGTATGCACACACTTCAACATGTATTTAGTTCAGGATGACCACCTGAAGCCTAAATGAGCATTAATTTGACCACACAACTCATTCCTATGAAGATATTTTCAAACTCACAAAACGTGCTCAACTCGGGCTGAAAATGCATTTAAAGCAATAAAAACTCAAATTGAGTGTCACGCCTAAACCAAAGGTCTTATGCACACACTTCAACATGTATTTTGTTCAGGATGACCTCCTGAAGCCTAAATAAGCATTAATTTGACCACACAACTCATTCCTATGAAGATACATTCAAACTCACAAAACGCGCTCAGCTCGGGCTGAAAATGCATTTAAAGCAATAAAAACTCAAATTGAGTGTCACACCTAAACCAAAGGACTTATGCACACACGTCAACATGTATTTTGTTCAGGATGACCACCTGAAGCCTAAATGAGCATTAATTTGACCACACAACTCATTCCTATGAAGATACATTCAAACTCACAAAACGTGCTCAGCTTGGGCTGAAAATGCATTTAAAGCAATGAAAACTCAAATTGAGTGTCACACCTAAACCAAAGGACTTATGCACACACTTCAACATGTATTTTGTTCAGGATGACCTCCTGAAGCCCATATGAGCATTAATTTGACTACACAACTCATTCCTATGAAGATACATTCAAACTCACAAAACGTGCTCAGCTCGGGCTGAAAATGCATTTAAAGCAATAAAAACTCAAATTGAGTGTCACGCCTAAACCAAAGGACTTATGCACACACTTCAACATGTATTTAGTTCAGGATGACCACCTGAAGCCTAAATGAGCATTAATTTGACCACACAACTCATTCCTATGAAGATACATTCAAACTCACAAAACGTGCTCAACTCGGGCTGAAAATGCATTTAAAGCAATAAAAACTCAAATTGAGTGTCACGCCTAATCAAAAGGACTTATGCACACACTTCAACATGTATTTAGTTCAGGATGACATCCTGAAGCCCATATGAGCATTAATTTGACTACACAACTCATTCCTATGAAGATACATTCAAACTCACAAAACGTGCTCAGCTCGGGCTGAAAATGCATTTAAAGCAATAAAAACTCAAATTGAGTGTCACGCCTAAACCAAAGGACTTATGCAAACACTTCAACATGTATTTAGTTCAGGATGACCACCTGAAGCCTAAATGAGCATTAATTTGACCACACAACTCATTCCTATGAAGATACATTCAAACTCACAAAACGTGCTCAACTCGGGCTGAAAATGCATTTAAAGGAATAAAAGCTCAAATTGAGTGTCACGCCTGAACCAAAGGACTTATGCACACACTTCAACATGTATTTTGTTCAGGATGACCTCCTGAAGCCCATATGAGCATTAATTTGACCACACAACTCATTCCTATGAAGATACATTCA
Source organism: Hippocampus guttulatus (assembly GCF_054856545.1). NCBI lineage: Eukaryota > Metazoa > Chordata > Actinopteri > Syngnathiformes > Syngnathidae > Hippocampus > Hippocampus guttulatus. The sequence continues at coordinate 906,849 of NC_141271.1, forward strand.
AACACACAAAACGTGCTCAGCTCGGCCTGAAAATGCATTTAAAGCAATAAAAACTCAAATTGAGTGTCACACCTAAACCAAAGGACTTATGCACACACTTCAACATGTATTTTGTTCAGGATGACCTCCTGAAGCCCATATGAGCATTAATTTGACTACACAACTCATTCCTATGAAGATACATTCAAACTCACAAAACGTGCTCAGCTCGGGCTGAAAATGCATTTAAAGCAATAAAAACTCAAATTGAGTGTCACGCCTAAACCAAAGGACTTATGCACACACTTCAACATGTATTTTGTTCAGGATGACCTCCTGAAGCCCATATGAGCATTAATTTGACCACACAACTCATTCCTATGAAGATACATTCAAACTCACAAAACGTGCTCAGCTCGGGCTGAAAATGCATTTAAAGCAATAAAAACTCAAATTGAGTGTCACGCCTAAACCAAAGGACTTATGCACACTTTTCAACATGTATTTTGTTCAGGATGACCTCCTGAAGCCTAAATCAGCAATAATTTCACCACACAACTCATTCCTATGAAGATACATTCAAAGTCAGAAAGCGCGCTCAGCTCGGGCTGAAAATGCATTCAATTTAAAGCAATAAAAACTCAAATTGAGTGTCACGCCTAAACCAAAGGACTTATTCACACACTTCAACATGTATTTAGTTCAGGATGACCACCTGAAGCCTAAATGAGCATTAATTTGACCACACAACTCATTCCTATGAAGATACATTCAAACTCACAAAACGTGCTCAGCTCCGGCTGAAAATGCATTTAAAGCAATAAAAACTCAAATTGAGTGTCACACCTAAACCAAAGGACTTATGCACACACTTCAACATGTATCCTGAAGCCCATATGAGCATTAATTTGACTACACAACTCATTCCTATGAAGATACATTCAAACTCACAAAACGTGCTCAGCTCGGGCTGAAAATGCATTTAAAGCAATAAAAACTCAAATTGAGTGTCACACCTAAACCAAAGGACTTATGCACACACTTCAACATGTATTTTGTTCAGGATGACCTCCTGAAGCCCATATGAGCATTAATTTGACTACACAACTCATTCCTATGAAGATACATTCAAACTCACAAAACGTGCTCAGCTCGGGCTGAAAATGCATTTAAAGCAATAAAAACTCAAATTGAGTGTCACGCCTAAACCAAAGGACGTATGCACACACTTCAACATGTATTTAGTTCAGGATGACCACCTGAAGCCTAAATGAGCATTAATTTGACCACACAACTCATTCCTATGAAGATATTTTCAAACTCACAAAACGTGCTCAACTCGGGCTGAAAATGCATTTAAAGCAATAAAAACTCAAATTGAGTGTCACGCCTAAACCAAAGGTCTTATGCACACACTTCAACATGTATTTTGTTCAGGATGACCTCCTGAAGCCTAAATAAGCATTAATTTGACCACACAACTCATTCCTATGAAGATACATTCAAACTCACAAAACGCGCTCAGCTCGGGCTGAAAATGCATTTAAAGCAATAAAAACTCAAATTGAGTGTCACACCTAAACCAAAGGACTTATGCACACACGTCAACATGTATTTTGTTCAGGATGACCACCTGAAGCCTAAATGAGCATTAATTTGACCACACAACTCATTCCTATGAAGATACATTCAAACTCACAAAACGTGCTCAGCTTGGGCTGAAAATGCATTTAAAGCAATGAAAACTCAAATTGAGTGTCACACCTAAACCAAAGGACTTATGCACACACTTCAACATGTATTTTGTTCAGGATGACCTCCTGAAGCCCATATGAGCATTAATTTGACTACACAACTCATTCCTATGAAGATACATTCAAACTCACAAAACGTGCTCAGCTCGGGCTGAAAATGCATTTAAAGCAATAAAAACTCAAATTGAGTGTCACGCCTAAACCAAAGGACTTATGCACACACTTCAACATGTATTTAGTTCAGGAAGACCACCTGAAGCCTAAATGAGCATTAATTTGACCACACAACTCATTCCTATGAAGATACATTCAAACTCACAAAACGTGCTCAACTCGGGCTGAAAATGCATTTAAAGGAATAAAAGCTCAAATTGAGTGTCACGCCTGAACCAAAGGACTTATGCACACACTTCAACATGTATTTTGTTCAGGATGACCTCCTGAAGCCCATATGAGCATTAATTTGACCACACAACTCATTCCTATGAAGATACATTCAAACACACAAAACGTGCTCAGCTCGGCCTGAAAATGCATTTAAAGCAATAAAAACTCAAATTGAGTGTCACACCTAAACCAAAGGACTTATGCACACACTTCAACATGTATTTTGTTCAGGATGACCTCCTGAAGCCCATATGAGCATTAATTTGACTACACAACTCATTCCTATGAAGATACATTCAAACTCACAAAACGTGCTCAGCTCGGGCTGAAAATGCATTTAAAGCAATAAAAACTCAAATTGAGTGTCACACCTAAACCAAAGGACTTATGCACACACTTCAACATGTATTTTGTTCAGGATGACCTCCTGAAGTCTAAATCAGCAATAATTTGACCACACAACTCATTCCTATGAAGATACATTCAAAGTCAGAAAGCGGGCTCAGCTCGGGCTGAAAATGCATTTAATTTAAAGCAATAAAAACTCAAATTGAGTGTCACGCCTAAACCAAAGGACTTATGCACACACTTCAACATGTATTTAGTTCAGGATGACCACCTGAAGCCTAAATGAGCATTAATTTGACCACACAACTCATTCCTATGAAGATACATTCAAACTCACATAACGCGCTCAGCTCGGGCTGAAAATGCATTTAAAGCAATAAAAACTCAAATTTAGTGTCACACCTAAACCAAAGGACTTATGCACACACTTTCAACATGTATTTAGTTCAGGATGACCTCCTGAAGCCCATATGAGCATTAATTTGACTACACAACTCATTCCTATGAAGATACATTCAAACTCACAAAACGTGCTCAGCTCGGGCTGAAAATGCATTTAAAGCAATAAAAACTCAAATTGAGTGTCACGCCTAAACCAAAGGACTTATGCACACACTTCAACATGTATTTAGTTCAGGATGACCACCTGAAGCCTAAATGAGCATTAATTTGACCACACAACTCATTCCTATGAAGATACATTCAAACTCACAAAACGTGCTCAGCTCGGGCTGAAAATGCATTCAAAGCAATAAAAACTCAAATTGAGTGTCACGCCTAAACCAAAGGACTTATGCACACACTTCAACATGTATTTTGTTCAGGATGACCTTCTGAAGCCCATATGAGCATTAATTTGACTACACAACTCATTCCTATGAAGATACATTCAAACTCACAAAACGTGCTCAGCTCGGGCTGAAAATGCATTTAAAGCAATAAAAACTCAAATTGAGTGTCACGCCTAAACCAAAGGACTTATGCACACACTTCAACATGTATTTAGTTCAGGATGACCAACTGAAGCCTAAATGAGCATTAATTTGACCACACAACTCATTCCTATGAAGATACATTCAAACTCACAAAACATGCTCAGCTCGGGCTGAAAATGCATTTAAAGCAATAAAAACTCAAATTGAATGTCACGCCTAAACCAAAGGACTTATGCACACACTTCAACATGTATTTTGTTCAGGATGACCACCTGAAGCCTAAATGAGCATTCATTTGACCACACAACTCATTCTATGAAGATACATTCAAACTCACAAAACGTGCTCAGCTCGGGCTGAAAATGCATTTAAAGCAATAAAAACTAAAATTTAGTGTCACGCCTAAACCAAAGGACTTATGCACACACTTCAACATGTGTTTTGTTCAGGATGACCTCCTGAAGCCTAAATGAGCAATAATTTGACCACACAACTCATTCCTATGAAGATACATTCAAACTCAAAAAACGTGCTCAGCTCGGGCTGAAAATTTATTTAAAGCAATAAAAACTCAAATTGAGTGTCACACCTAAACCAAAGGACTAATGCATACACTTCAACATGTATTTTGTTCAGGATGACCTCCTGAAGCCCATATGAGCATTAATTTGACCACATAACTCATTCCTATGAAGATACATTCAAACTCACAAAACGTGCTCAGCTCGGGCTGAAAATGCATTTAAAGCAATAAAAACTCAAATTGAGTGTCACGCCTAAACCAAAGGACTTATGCACACACTTCAACATGTATTTTGTTCACGGTGACCACCTGAAGCCTAAATGAGCATTAATTTGACCACACAACTCATTCCTATGAAGATACATTCAAACTTACAAAACGCGCTCAACTCGGGCTGAAAATGCATTTAAAGCAATAAAAGCTCAAATTGAGTGTCACGCCTAAACCAAAGGACTTATGCACACACTTCAACAAGTATTTTGTTCAGGATGACCTCCTGAAGCCCATATGAGCATTAATTTGACCACACAACTCATTCCTATGAAGATACATTCAAACACACAAAACGTGCTCAGCTCGGCCTGAAAATGCATTTAAAGCAATAAAAACTCAAATTGAGTGTCACGCCTAAACCAAAGGACTTATGCACACACTTCAACATGTATTTTGTTCAGGATGACCACCTGACGCCTAAATGAGCATTAATTTGACCACACAACTCATTCCTATGAAGATACATTCAAACTCACAAAACGCGCTCAGCTCGGGCTGAAAATGCATTTAAAGCAATAAAAACTCAAATTGAGTGTCACACCTAAACCAAAGGACTTATGCACACACTTCAACATGTATTTAGTTCAGGATGACCAACTGAAGCCTAAATGAGCATTAATTTGACCACACAACTCATTCCTATGAAGATACATTCAAACTCACAAAACATGCTCAGCTCGAGCTGAAAATGCATTTAAAGCAATAAAAACTCAAATTGAGTGTCACGCCTAAACCAAAGGACTTATGCACACACTTCAACATGTATTTTGTTCAGGATGACCTCCTGAAGCCCATATGAGCATTAATTTGACTACACAACTCATTCCTATGAAGATACATTCAAACTCACAAAACGTGCTCAGCTCGGGCTGAAAATGCATTTAAAGCAATAAAAACTCAAATTGAGTGTCACGCCTAAACCAAAGGACTTATGCACACACTTCAACATGTATTTTGTTCAGGATGACCACCTGACGCCTAAATGAGCATTAATTTGACCACACAACTCATTCCTATGAAGATACATTCAAAGTCAGAAAGCGCGCTCAGCTCGGGCTGAAAATGCATTTAATTTAAAGCAATAAAAACTCAAATTGAGTGTCACGCCTAAACCAAAGGACTTATGCACACACGTCAACATGTATTTAGTTCAGGATGACCACCTGAAGCCTAAATGAGCATTAATTTGACTACACAACTCATTCCTATGAAGATACATTCAAACTCACAAAACGTGCTCAGCTCGGGCTGAAAATGCATTTAAAGCAATTAAAACTCAAATTGAGTGTCACACCTAAACCAAAGGACTTATGCACACACTTCAACATGTATTTTGCTCAGGATGACCTCCTGAAGCCCATATGAGCATTAGTTTGACTACACAACTCATTCCTATAAAGATACATTGAAACTCACAAAACGTGCTCAGCTCGGGCTGAAAATGCATTTAAAGCAATAAAAACTCAAATTGAGTGTCACGCCTAAACCAAAGGACTTATGCACACACTTCAACATGTGTTTTGTTCAGGATGACCTCCTGAAGCCTAAATGAGCAATAATTTGACCACACAACTCATTCCTATGAAGATACATTCAAACTCAAAAAACGTGCTCAGCTCGGGCTGAAAATGCATTTAAAGCAATAAAAACTCAAATTGAGTGTCACAACTAAACCAAAGGACTTATGCACACACTTCAACGTGTATTTTGTTCAGGATGACCTCCTGAAGCACATATGAGCATTAATTTGACCACACAACTCATTCCTATGAAGATACATTCAAACTCACAAAACGTGCTCAGCTCGGGCTGAAAATGCATTTAAAGCAATAAAAACTCAAATTGAGTGTCACGCCTAAACCAAAGGACTTATGCACACACTTCAACATGTATTTTGTTCACGATGACCACCTGAAGCCTAAATGAGCATTAATTTGACCACACAACTCATTCCTATGAAGATACATTCAAACTCACAAAACGCGCTCAACTCGGGCTGAAAATGCATTTAAAGCAATAAAAGCTCAAATTGAGTGTCACGCCTAAACCAAAGGACTTATGCACACACTTCAACATGTATTTTGTTCAGGATGACCTCCTGAAGCCCATATGAGCATTAATTTGACCACACAACTCATTCCTATGAAGATACATTCAAACTCACAAAACGCGCTCAGCTCGGGCTGAAAATGCATTTAAAGCAATAAAAACTCAAATTGAGTGTCACGCCTAAACCAAAGGACTTATGCACACACTACAACATGTATTTTGTTCAGGGTGACCTCCTGAAGCCTAAATAAGCATTAATTTGACCACACAACTCATTCCTATGAAGATACATTCAAACTCACAAAATGCGCTCAGCTCGGGCTGAAAATGCATTTAAAGCAATAAAAACTCAAATTGAGTGTCACACCTAAACCAAAGGACTTATGCACACACTTCAACATGTATTTTGTTCAGGATGACATCCTGAAGCCCATATGAGCATTAATTTGACTACACAACTCATTCCTATGAAGATACATTCAAACTCACAAAACGTGCTCAGCTCGGGCTGAAAATGCATTTAAAGCAATTAAAACTCAAATTGAGTGTCACACCTAAACCAAAGGACTTATGCACACACTTCAACATGTATTTTGCTCAGGATGACCTCGTGAAGCCCATATGAGCATTAGTTTGACTACACAACTCATTCCTATAAAGATACATTCAAACTCACAAAACGTGCTCAGCTCGGGCTGAAAATGCATTTAAAGCAATAAAAACTCAAATTGAGTGTCACGCCTAAACCAAAGGACTTATGCACACACTTCAACATGTATTTAGTTCAGGATGACCACCTGAAGCCTAAATGAGCATTAATTTGACCACGCAACTCATTCCTATGAAGATACATTCAAACTCACAAAACGTGCTCAACTCGGGCTGAAAATGCATTTAAAGCAATAAAAACTCAAATTGAGTGTCACACCTAAACCAAAGGACTTATGCACACACTTCAAGTTGTATTTTGTTCAGGATGACCTCCTGAAGCCCATATGAGCATTATTTTGACCACACAACTCATTCCTATGAAGATACATTCAAACTCACAAAACGTGCTCAGCTCGGGCTGAAAATGCATTTAAAGCAATAAAACTCAAATTGAGTGTCACACCTAAACCAAAGGACTTATTCACACACTTCAACATGTATTTTGTTCAGGATGACCTCCTGAAGCCCATATGAGCATTAATTTGACCACACAACTCATTCCTATGAAGATACATTCAAACTCACAAAACGTGCTCAGCTCGGGCTGAAAATGCATTTAAAGCAATAAAAACTCAAATTGAGTGTCACGCCTAAACCAAAGGACTTATGCACACTTTTCAAGATGTATTTTGTTCAGGATGACCTCCTGAAGCCTAAATCAGCAATAATTTCACCACACAACTCATTCCTATGAAGATACATTCAAAGTCAGAAAGCGCGCTCAGCTCGGGCTGAAAATGCATTCAATTTAAAGCAATAAAAACTCAAATTGAGTGTCACGCCTAAACCAAAGGACTTATTCACACACTTCAACATGTATTTAGTTCAGGATGACCACCTGAAGCCTAAATGAGCATTAATTTGACCACACAACTCATTCCTATGAAGATACATTCAAACTCACAAAACGTGCTCAGCTCCGGCTGAAAATGCATTTAAAGCAATAAAAACTCAAATTGAGTGTCACACCTAAACCAAAGGACTTATGCACACACTTCAACATGTATCCTGAAGCCCATATGAGCATTAATTTGACTACACAATTCATTCCTATGAAGATACATTCAAACTCACAAAACGTGCTCAGCTCGGGCTGAAAATGCATTTAAAGCAATAAAAACTCAAATTGAGTGTCACACCTAAACCAAAGGACTTATGCACACACTTCAACATGTATTTTGTTCAGGATGACCTCCTGAAGCCCATATGAGCATTAATTTGACTACACAACCCATTCCTATGAAGATACATTCAAACTCACAAAACGTGCTCAGCTCGGGCTGAAAATGCATTTAAAGCAATAAAAACTCAAATTGAGTGTCACGCCTAAACCAAAGGACTTATGCACACACTTCAACATGTATTTAGTTCAGGATGACCACCTGAAGCCTAAATGAGCATTAATTTGACCACACAACTCATTCCTATGAAGATATTTTCAAACTCACAAAACGTGCTCAACTCGGGCTGAAAATGCATTTAAAGCAATAAAAACTCAAATTGAGTGTCACGCCTAAACCAAAGGACTTATGCACACACTTCAACATGTATTTTGTTCAGGATGACCTCCTGAAGCCTAAATAAGCATTAATTTGACCACACAACTCATTCCTATGAAGATACATTCAAACTCACAAAACGCGCTCAGCTCGGGCTGAAAATGCATTTAAAGCAATAAAAACTCAAATTGAGTGTCACACCTAAACCAAAGGACTTATGCACACATGTCAACATGTATTTTGTTCAGGATGACCACCTGAAGCCTAAATGAGCATTAATTTGACCACACAACTCATTCCTATGAAGATACATTCAAACTCACAAAACATGCTCAGCTCGGGCTGAAAATGCATTTAAAGCAATAAAAACTCAAATTGAATGTCACGCCTAAACCAAAGGACTTATGAACACACTTCAACATGTATTTTGTTCAGGATGACCACCTGAAGCCTAAATGAGCATTAATTTGACCACACAACTCATTCTATGAAGATACATTCAAACTCACAAAACATGCTCAGCTCGGGCTGAAAATGCATTTAAAGCAATAAAAACTCAAATTGAATGTCACGCCTAAACCAAAGGACTTATGCCCACACTTCAACATGTATTTAGTTCAGGATGACCACCTGAAGCCTAAATGAGCATTAATTTGACCACACAACTCATTCCTATGAAGATACATTCAAACTCACAAAACGTGCTCAGCTCGGGCTGAAAATGCATTTAAAGGAATAAAAGCTCAAATTGAGTGTCACGCCTAAACCAAAGGACTTATGCACACACTTCAACATGTATTTTGTTCAGGATGACCTCCTGAAGCCCATATGAGCATTAATTTGACCACACAACTCATTCCTATGAAGATACATTCAAACACACAAAACGTGCTCAGCTCGGCCTGAAAATGCATTTAAAGCAATAAAAACTCAAATTGAGTGTCACACCTAAACCAAAGGACTTATGCACACACGTCAACATGTATTTTGTTCAGGATGACCACCTGAAGCCTAAATGAGCATTAATTTGACCACACAACTCATTCCTATGAAGATACATTCAAACTCACAAAACATGCTCAGCTCGGGCTGAAAATGCATTTAAAGCAATAACAACTCAAATTGAATGTCACGCCTAAACCAAAGGACTTATGCCCACACTTCAACATGTATTTAGTTCAGGATGACCACCTGAAGCCTAAATGAACATTAATTTGACCACACAACTCATTCCTATGAAGATACATTCAAACTCACAAAACGTGCTCAGCTCGGGCTGAAAATGCATTTAAAGGAATAAAAGCTCAAATTGAGTGTCACGCCTAAACCAAAGGACTTATGCACACACTTCAACATGTATTTTGTTCAGGATGACCTCCTGAAGCCCATATGAGCATTAATTTGACCACACAACTCATTCCTATGAAGATACATTCAAACACACAAAACGTGCTCAGCTCGGGCTGAAAATGCATTTAAAGCAATAAAAACTCAAATTGAGTGTCACGCCTAAACCAAAGGACTTATGCACACACTTCAACATGTATTTTGTTCAGGATGACCTCCTGAAGCCTAAATAAGCATTAATTTGACCACACAACTCATTTCTATGACGATACATTCAAACTCACAAAACGCGCTCAGCTCGGGCTGAAAATGCATTTAAAGCAATAAAAACTCAAATTGAGTGTCACACCTAAACCAAAGGACTTATGCACACACTTCAACATGTATTTTGTTCAGGATGACCCTCTGAACCCCATATGAGCATTAATTTGACTACACAACTCATTCCTATGAAGATACATTTAAACTCACAAAACTTGCTTAGCTCGGGCTGAAAATGCATTTAAAGCAATAAAAACTCAAATTGAGTGTCACGCCTAAACCAAAGGACTTATGCACACACTTCAACATGTATTTTGTTCAGGATGACCACCTGACGCCTAAATGAGCATTAATTTGACCACACAACTCATTCCTATGAAGATACATTCAAACTCACAAAACGTGCTCAGCTCGGGCTGAAAATGCATTTAAAGCAATAAAAACTCAAATTGAGTGTCACGCCTAAACCAAAGGACTTATGCACACACTTCAACATGTATTTTGTTCAGGATGACCTCCTGAAGCCTAAATCAGCAATAATTTGACCACACAACTCATTCCTATGAAGATACATTCAAAGTCAGAAAGCGCGCTCAGCTCGGGCTGAAAATGCATTTAATTTAAAGCAATAAAAACTCAAATTGAGTGTCACGCCTAAACCAAAGGACTTATGCACACACTTCAACATGTATTTAGTTCAGGATGACCACCTGAAGCCTAAATGAGCATTAATTTGACCACACAACTCATTCCTATGAAGATACATTCAAACTCACAAAACGTGCTCAGCTCGGGCTGAAAATGCATTTAAAGCAATAAAAACTCAAATTGAGTGTCACACCTAAACCAAAGGACTTATGCACACACTTCAACATGTATTTTGTTCAGGATGACCTCCTGAAGCCCATATGAGCATTAATTTGACTACACAACTCATTCCTATGAAGATACATTCAAACTCACAAAACGTGCTCAGCTCGGGCTGAAAATGCATTTAAAGCAATAAAAACTCAAATTGAGTGTCACGCCTAAACCAAAGGACTTATGCACACACTTCAACATGTATTTTGTTCAGGATGACCTCCTGAAGCCTAAATAAGCATTAATTTGACCACACAACTCATTCCTATGAAGATACATTCAAACTCACAAAACGCGCTCAGCTCGGGCTGAAAATGCATTTAAAGCAATAAAAACTCAAATTTAGTGTCACACCTAAACCAAAGGACTTATGCACACACTTCAACATGTATTTAGTTCAGGATGACATCCTGAAGCCCATATGAGCATTAATTTGACTACACAACTCATTCCTATGAAGATACATTCAAACTCACAAAACGTGCTCAACTCGGGCTGAAAATGCATTTAAAGCAATAAAAACTCAAATTGAGTGTCACGCCTAAACCAAAGGACTTATGCACACACTTCAACATGTATTTAGTTCAGGATGACCACCTGAAGCCTAAATGAGCATTAATTTGACTACACAACTCATTCCTATGAAGATACATTCAAACTCACAAAACGTGCTCAGCTCGGGCTGAAAATGCATTTAAAGCAATAAAAACTCAAATTGAGTGTCACACCTAAACCAAAGGACTTATGCACACACTTCAACATGTATTTTGTTCAGGATGACCTCCTGAAGCCCATATGAGCAATAATTTGACTACACAACTCATTCCTATAAAGATACATTCAAACTCACAAAACGTGCTCAGCTCGGGCTGAAAATGCATTTAAAGCAATAAAAACTCAAATTGAGTGTCACGCCTAAACCAAAGGACTTATGCACACACTTCAACATGTATTTAGTTCAGGATGACCACCTGAAGCCTAAATGAGCATTAATTTGACCAAACAACTCATTCCTATGAAGATACATTCAAACTCACAAAACGTGCTCAGCTCGGGCTGAAAATGCATTTAAAGCAATAAAAACTCAAATTGAGTGTCACGCCTAAACCAAAGGACTTATGCACACACTTCAACATGTATTTTGTTCAGGATGACCTCCTGAAGCCTAAATCAGCAATAATTTCACCACACAACTCATTCCTATGAAGATACATTCAAAGTCAGAAAGCGCTCTCAGCTCGGGCTGAAAATGCATTTAATTTAAAGCAATAAAAACTCAAATTGAGTGTCACGCCTAAACCAAAGGACTTATGCACACACTTCAACATGTATTTAGTTCTGGATGACCACCTGAAGCCTAAATGAGCATTAATTTTACCACACAACTCATTCCTATGAAGATACATTCAAACTCACAAAACGTGCTCAGCTCGGGCTGAAAATGCATTTAAAGCAATAAAAACTCAAATTGAGTGTCACACCTAAACCAAAGGACTTATGCACACACTTCAACATGTATTTTGTTCAGGATGACCTCCTGAAGCCCATATGAGCATTAATTTGACTACACAACTCATTCCTATGAAGATACATTCAAACTCACAAAACGTGCTTAGCTCGGGCTGAAAATGCATTTAAATCAATAAAAACTCAAATTGAGTGTCACGCCTAAACCAAAGGACTTATGCACACACTTCAACATGTATTTAGTTCAGGATGACCACCTGAAGCCTAAATGAGCATTAATTTGACCACACAACTCATTCCTATGAAGATATTTTCAAACTCACAAAACGTGCTCAACTCGGGCTGAAAATGCATTTAAAGCAATAAAAACTCAAATTGAGTGTCACGCCTAAACCAAAGGACTTATGCACACACTTCAACATGTATTTTGTTCAGGATGACCTCCTGAAGCCTAAATAAGCATTAATTTGACCACACAACTCATTCCTATGAAGATACATTCAAACTCACAAAACATGCTCAGCTCGGGCTGAAAATGCATTTAAAGCAATAAAAACTCAAATTGAATGTCACGCCTAAACCAAAGGACTTATGCACACACTTCAACATGTATTTTGTTCAGGATGACCACCTGAAGCCTAAATGAGCATTCATTTGACCACACAACTCATTCTATGAAGATACATTCAAACTCACAAAACGTGCTCAGCTCGGGCTGAAAATGCATTTAAAGCAATAAAAACTCAAATTGAGTGTCACGCCTAAACCAAAGGACTTATGCACACACTTCAACATGTGTTTTGTTCAGGATGACCTCCTGAAGCCTAAATGAGCAATAATTTGACCACACAACTCATTCCTATGAAGATACATTCAAACTCAAAAAACGTGCTCAGCTCGGGCTGAAAATGCATTTAAAGCAATAAAAACTCAAATTGAGTGTCACAACTAAACCAAAGGACTTATGCACACACTTCAACATGTATTTTGTTCAGGATGACCTCCTGAAGCACATATGAGCATTAATTTGACCACACAACTCATTCCTATGAAGATACATTCAAACTCACAAAACGTGCTCAGCTCGGGCTGAAAATGCATTTAAAGCAATAAAAACTCAAATTGAGTGTCACGCCTAAACCAAAGGACTTATGCACACACTTCAACATGTATTTTGTTCACGATGACCACCTGAAGCCTAAATGAGCATTAATTTGACCACACAACTCATTCCTATGAAGATACATTCAAACTCACAAAACGCGCTCAACTCGGGCTGAAAATGCATTTAAAGCAATAAAAGCTCAAATTGAGTGTCACGCCTAAACCAAAGGACTTATGCACACACTTCAACGTGTATTTTGTTCAGGATGACCTCCTGAAGCCCATATGAGCATTAATTTGACCACACAACTCATTCCTATGAAGATACATTCAAACACACAAAACGTGCTCAGCTCGGCCTGAAAATGCATTTAAAGCAATAAAAACTCAAATTGAGTGTCACGCCTAAACCAAAGGACTTATGCACACACTTCAACATGTATTTTGTTCAGGATGACCACCTGACGCCTAAATGAGCATTAATTTGACCACACAACTCATTCCTATGAAGATACATTCAAACTCACAAAACGCGCTCAGCTCGGGCTGAAATTTGCATTTAAAGCAATAAAAGCTCAAATTGAGTGTCACGCCTAAACCAAAGGACTTATGCACACACTTCAACGTGTATTTTGTTCAGGATGACCTCCTGAAGCCCATATGAGCATTAATTTGACCACACAACTCATTCCTATGAAGATACATTCAAACACACAAAACGTGCTCAGCTCGGCCTGAAAATGCATTTAAAGCAATAAAAACTCAAATTGAGTGTCACGCCTAAACCAAAGGACTTATGCACACACTTCAACATGTATTTTGTTCAGGATGACCTCCTGAAGCCCATATGAGCATTAATTTGTCTACACAACTCATTCCTATGAAGATACATTCAAACTCACAAAACGTGCTCAGCTCGGGCTGAAAATGCATTTAAAGCAATAAAAACTCAAATTGAGTGTCACGCCTAAACCAAAGGACTTATGCACACACTTCAACATGTATTTTGTTCAGGGTGACCTCCTGAAGCCTAAATAGGCATTAATTTGACCACACAACTCATTCCTATGAAGATACATTCAAACTCACAAAACGCGCTCAGCTCGGGCTGAAAATGCATTTAAAGCAATAAAAACTCAAATTGAGTGTCACGCCTAAACCAAAGGACTTATGCACACACTTCAACATGTATTTTGTTCAGGATGACCTCCTGAAGCCCATATGAGCATTAATTTGTCTACACAACTCATTCCTATGAAGATACATTCAAACTCACAAAACGTGCTCAGCTCGGGCTGAAAATGCATTTAAAGCAATAAAAACTCAAATTGAGTGTCACGCCTAAACCAAAGGACTTATGCACACACTTCAACATGTATTTTGTTCAGGATGACCACCTGACGCCTAAATGAGCATTAATTTGACCACACAACTCATTCCTATGAAGATACATTCAAAGTCAGAAAGCGCGCTCAGCTCGGGCTGAAAATGCATTTAATTTAAAGCAATAAAAACTCAAATTGAGTGTCACGCCTAAACCAAAGGACTTATGCACACACTTCAACATGTATTTAGTTCAGGATGACCACCTGAAGCCTAAATGAGCATTAATTTGACTACACAACTCATTCCTATGAAGATACATTCAAACTCACAAAACGTGCTCAGCTCGGGCTGAAAATGCATTTAAAGCAATTAAAACTCAAATTGAGTGTCACACCTAAACCAAAGGACTTATGCACACACTTCAACATGTATTTTGCTCAGGATGACCTCCTGAAGCCCATATGAGCATTAGTTTGACTACACAACTCATTCCTATAAAGATACATTGAAACTCACAAAACGTGCTCAGCTCGGGCTGAAAATGCATTTAAAGCAATAAAAACTCAAATTGAGTGTCACGCCTAAACCAAAGGACTTATGCACACACTACAACATGTATTTTGTTCAGGGTGACCTCCTGAAGCCTAAATAAGCATTAATTTGACCACACAACTCATTCCTATGAAGATACATTCAAACTCACAAAACGCGCTCAGCTCGGGCTGAAAATGCATTTAAAGCAATAAAAACTCAAATTGAGTGTCACACCTAAACCAAAGGACTTATGCACACACTTCAACATGTATTTTGTTCAGGATGACATCCTGAAGCCCATATGAGCATTAATTTGACTACACAACTCATTCCTATGAAGATACATTCAAACTCACAAAACGTGCTCAGCTCGGGCTGAAAATGCATTTAAAGCAATAAAAACTCAAATTGAGTGTCACACCTAAACCAAAGGACTTATGCACACACTTCAACGTGTATTTAGTTCAGGATGACATCCTGAAGCCCATATGAGCATTAATTTGACTACACAACTCATTCCTATGAAGATACATTCAAACTCACAAAACGTGCTCAGCTCGGGCTGAAAATGCATTTAAAGCAATAAAAACTCAAATTGAGTGTCACGCCTAAACCAAAGGACTTATGCACACACTTCAACATGTATTTTGTTCAGGATGACCTCCTGAAGCCTAAATAAGCATTAATTTGACCACACAACTCATTCCTATGAAGATACATTCAAACTCACTAAACGCGCTCAGCTCGGGCTGAAAATGCATTTAAAGGAATAAAAACTCAAATTGAGTGTCACACCTAAACCAAAGGACTTATGCACACACGTCAACATGTATTTTGTTCAGGATGACCACCTGAAGCCTAAATGAGCATTAATTTGACCACACAACTCATTCCTATGAAGATACATTCAAACTCACAAAACGTGCTCAGCTTGGGCTGAAAATGCATTTAAAGCAATGAAAACTCAAATTGAGTGTCACACCTAAACCAAAGGACTTATGCACACACTTCAACATGTATTTTGTTCAGGATGACCTCCTGAAGCCCATATGAGCATTAATTTGACTACACAACTCATTCCTATGAAGATACATTCAAACTCACAAAACGTGCTCAGCTCGGGCTGAAAATGCATTTAAAGCAATAAAAACTCAAATTGAGTGTCACGCCTAAACCAAAGGACTTATGCACACACTTCAACATGTATTTAGTTCAGGATGACCACCTGAAGCCTAAATGAGCATTAATTTGACCACACAACTCATTCCTATGAAGATACATTCAAACTCACAAAACGTGCTCAACTCGGGCTGAAAATGCATTTAAAGCAATAAAAACTCAAATTGAGTGTCACGCCTAAACCAAAGGACTTATGCACTAATTCAACATGTATTTAGTTCAGGATGACATCCTGAAGCCCATATGAGCATTAATTTGACTACACAACTCATTCCTATGAAGATACATTCAAACTCACAAAACGTGCTCAGGTCGGGCTGAAAATGCATTTAAAGCAATAAAAACTCAAATTGAGTGTCACGCCTAAACCAAAGGACTTATGCAAACACTTCAACATGTATTTAGTTCAGGATGACCACCTGAAGCCTAAATGAGCATTAATTTGACCACACAACTCATTCCTATGAAGATACATTCAAACTCACAAAACGTGCTCAACTCGGGCTGAAAATGCATTTAAAGGAATAAAAGCTCAAATTGAGTGTCACGCCTGAACCAAAGGACTTATGCACACACTTCAACATGTATTTTGTTCAGGATGACCTCCTGAAGCCCATATGAGCATTAATTTGACCACACAACTCATTCCTATGAAGATACATTCAAACACACAAAACGTGCTCAGCTCGGCCTGAAAATGCATTTAAAGCAATAAAAACTCAAATTGAGTGTCACACCTAAACCAAAGGACTTATGCACACACTTCAACATGTATTTTGTTCAGGATGACCTCCTGAAGCCCATATGAGCATTAATTTGACTACACAACTCATTCCTATGAAAATACATTCAAACTCACAAAACGTGCTCAGCTCGGGCTGAAAATGCATTTAAAGCAATAAAAACTCAAATTGAGTGTCACGCCTAAACCAAAGGACTTATGCACACACTTCAACATGTATTTTGTTCAGGATGACCTCCTGAAGTCTAAATCAGCAATAATTTGACCACACAACTCATTCCTATGAAGATACATTCAAAGTCAGAAAGCGCGCTCAGCTCGGGCTGAAAATGCATTTAATTTAAAGCAATAAAAACTCAAATTGAGTGTCACGCCTAAACCAAAGGACTTATGCACACACTTCAACATGTATTTAGTTCAGGATGACCACCTGAAGCCTAAATGAGCATTAATTTGACCACACAACTCATTCCTATGAAGATACATTCAAACTCACAAAACGCGCTCAGCTCGGGCTGAAAATGCATTTAAAGCAATAAAAACTCAAATTTAGTGTCACACCTAAACCAAAGGACTTATGCACACACTTTCAACATGTATTTAGTTCAGGATGACCTCCTGAAGCCCATATGAGCATTAATTTGACTACACAACTCATTCCTATGAAGATACATTCAAACTCACAAAACGTGCTCAGCTCGGGCTGAAAATGCATTTAAAGCAATAAAAAGTCAAATTGAGTGTCACGCCTAAACCAAAGGACTTATGCACACACTTCAACGTGTATTTAGTTCAGGATGACCACCTGAAGCCTAAATGAGCATTAATTTGACCACACAACTCATTCCTATGAAGATACATTCAAACTCACAAAACGTGCTCAGCTCGGGCTGAAAATGCATTCAAAGCAATAAAAACTCAAATTGAGTGTCACGCCTAAACCAAAGGACTTATGCACACACTTCAACATGTATTTTGTTCAGGATGACCTTCTGAAGCCCATATGAGCATTAATTTGACTACACAACTCATTCCTATGAAGATACATTCAAACTCACAAAACGTGCTCAGCTCGGGCTGAAAATGCATTTAAAGCAATAAAAACTCAAATTGAGTGTCACGCCTACACCAAAGGACTTATGCACACACTTCAACATGTATTTTGTTCAGGATGACCTCCTGAAGTCTAAATAAGCATTAATTTGACCACACAACTCATTCCTATGAAGATACATTCAAACTCACAAAACGCGCTCAGCTCGGGCTGAAAATGCATTTAAAGCAATAAAAACTCAAATTGAGTGTCACACCTAAACCAAAGGACTTATGCACACACTTCAACATGTATTTAGTTCAGGATGACCAACTGAAGCCTAAATGAGCATTAATTTGACCACACAACTCATTCCTATGAAGATACATTCAAACTCACAAAACATGCTCAGCTCGGGCTGAAAATGCATTTAAAGCAATAAAAACTCAAATTGAATGTCACGCCTAAACCAAAGGACTTATGCACACACTTCAACATGTATTTTGTTCAGGATGACCACCTGAAGCCTAAATGAGCATTCATTTGACCACACAACTCATTCTATGAAGATACATTCAAACTCACAAAACGTGCTCAGCTCGGGCTGAAAATGCATTTAAAGCAATAAAAACTAAAATTTAGTGTCACGCCTAAACCAAAGGACTTATGCACACACTTCAACATGTATTTTGTTCACGATGACCAACTGAAGCCTAAATGAGCATTAATTTGACCACACAACTCATTCCTATGAAGATACGTTCAAACTCACAAAACGTGCTCAGCTCGGGCTGAAAATGCATTTAAAGCAATAAAAACTCAAATTGAGTGTCACGCCTAAACCAAAGGACTTATGCACACACTTCAACATGTATTTTGTTCAGGATGACCTCCTGAAGCCCATATGAGCATTAATTTGACCACACAACTCATTCCTATGAAGATACATTCAAACACACAAAACGTGCTCAGCTCGGCCTGAAAATGCATTTAAAGCAATAAAAACTCAAATTGAGTGTCACACCTAAACCAAAGGACTTATGCACACACTTCAACATGTATTTTGTTCAGGATGACCTCCTGAAGCCCATATGAGCATTAATTTGACTACACAACTCATTCCTATGAAGATACATTCAAACTCACAAAACGTGCTCAGCTCGGGCTGAAAATGCATTTAAAGCAATAAAAACTCAAATTGAGTGTCACGCCTAAACCAAAGGACTTATGCACACACTTCAACATGTATTTTGTTCAGGATGACCTCCTGAAGTCTAAATCAGCAATAATTTGACCACACAACTCATTCCTATGAAGATACATTCAAAGTCAGAAAGCGCGCTCAGCTCGGGCTGAAAATGCATTTAATTTAAAGCAATAAAAACTCAAATTGAGTGTCACGCCTAAACCAAAGGACTTATGCACACACTTCAACATGTATTTAGTTCAGGATGACCACCTGAAGCCTAAATGAGCATTAATTTGACCACACAACTCATTCCTATGAAGATACATTCAAACTCACAAAACGCGCTCAGCTCGGGCTGAAAATGCATTTAAAGCAATAAAAACTCAAATTTAGTGTCACACCTAAACCAAAGGACTTATGCACACACTTTCAACATGTATTTAGTTCAGGATGACCTCCTGAAGCCCATATGAGCATTAATTTGACTACACAACTCATTCCTATGAAGATACATTCAAACTCACAAAACGTGCTCAGCTCGGGCTGAAAATGCATTTAAAGCAATAAAAACTCAAATTGAGTGTCACGCCTAAACCAAAGGACTTATGCACACACTTCAACGTGTATTTAGTTCAGGATGACCACCTGAAGCCTAAATGAGCATTAATTTGACCACACAACTCATTCCTATGAAGATACATTCAAACTCACAAAACGTGCTCAGCTCGGGCTGAAAATGCATTCAAAGCAATAAAAACTCAAATTGAGTGTCACGCCTAAACCAAAGGACTTATGCACACACTTCAACATGTATTTTGTTCAGGATGACCTTCTGAAGCCCATATGAGCATTAATTTGACTACACAACTCATTCCTATGAAGATACATTCAAACTCACAAAACGTGCTCAGCTCGGGCTGAAAATGCATTTAAAGCAATAAAAACTCAAATTGAGTGTCACGCCTAAACCAAAGGACTTATGCACACACTTCAACATGTATTTTGTTCAGGATGACCTCCTGAAGTCTAAATGAGCATTAATTTGACCACACAACTCATTCCTATGAAGATACATTCAAACTCACAAAACATGCTCAGCTCGGGCTGAAAATGCATTTAAAGCAATAAAAACTCAAATTGAATGTCACGCCTAAACCAAAGGACTTATGCACACACTTCAACATGTATTTTGTTCAGGATGACCACCTGAAGCCTAAATGAGCATTCATTTGACCACACAACTCATTCCTATGAAGATACATTCAAACTCACAAAACGCGCTCAACTCGGGCTGAAAATGCATTTAAAGCAATAAAAGCTCAAATTGAGTGTCACGCCTAAACCAAAGGACTTATGCACACACTTCAACATGTATTTTGTTCAGGATGACCTCCTGAAGCCCATATGAGCATTAATTTGACCACACAACTCATTCCTATGAAGATACATTCAAACACACAAAACGTGCTCAGCTCGGCCTGAAAATGCATTTAAAGCAATAAAAACTCAAATTGAGTGTCACGCCTAAACCAAAGGACTTATGCACACACTACAACATGTATTTTGTTCAGGGTGACCTCCTGAAGCCTAAATAGGCATTAATTTGACCACACAACTCATTCCTATGAAGATACATTCAAACTCACAAAACGCGCTCAGCTCGGGCTGAAAATGCATTTAAAGCAATAAAAACTCAAATTGAGTGTCACGCCTAAACCAAAGGACTTATGCACACACTTCAACATGTATTTTGTTCAGGATGACCTCCTGAAGCCCATATGAGCATTAATTTGACTACACAACTCATTCCTATGAAGATACATTCAAACTCACAAAATGTGCTCAGCTCGGGCTGAAAATGCATTTAAAGCAATTAAAACTCAAATTGAGTGTCACACCTAAACCAAAGGACTTATGCACACACTTCAACATGTATTTTGCTCAGGATGACCTCCTGAAGCCCATATGAGCATTAGTTTGACTACACAACTCATTCCTATAAAGATACATTGAAACTCACAAAACGTGCTCAGCTCGGGCTGAAAATGCATTTAAAGCAATAAAAACTCAAATTGAGTGTCACGCCTAAACCAAAGGACTTATGCACACACTTCAACATGTGTTTTGTTCAGGATGACCTCCTGAAGCCTAAATGAGCAAAATTTTGACCACACAACTCATTCCTATGAAGATACATTCAAACTCAAAAAACGTGCTCAGCTCGGGCTGAAAATGCATTTAAAGCAATAAAAACTCAAATTGAGTGTCACAACTAAACCAAAGGACTTATGCACACACTTCAACATGTATTTTGTTCAGGATGACCTCCTGAAGCACATATGAGCATTAATTTGACCACACAACTCATTCCTATGAAGATACATTCAAACTCACAAAACGTGCTCAGCTCGGGCTGAAAATGCATTTAAAGCAATAAAAACTCAAATTGAGTGTCACGCCTAAACCAAAGGACTTATGCACACACTTCAACATGTATTTTGTTCAGGATGACCTTCTGAAGCCCATATGAGCATTAATTTGACTACACAACTCATTCCTATGAAGATACATTCAAACTCACAAAACGCGCTCAGCTCGGGCTGAAAATGCATTTAAAGCAATAAAAACTCAAATTGAGTGTCACGCCTAAACCAAAGGACTTATGCACACACTACAACATGTATTTTGTTCAGGGTGACCTCCTGAAGCCTAAATAAGCATTAATTTGACCACACAACTCATTCCTATGAAGATACATTCAAACTCACAAAACGCGCTCAGCTCGGGCTGAAAATGCATTTAAAGCAATAAAAACTCAAATTGAGTGTCACACCTAAACCAAAGGACTTATGCACACACTTCAACATGTATTTTGTTCAGGGTGACCTCCTGAAGCCTAAATAAGCATTAATTTGACCACACAACTCATTCCTATGAAGATACATTCAAACTCACAAAACGCGCTCAGCTCGGGCTGAAAATGCATTTAAAGCAATAAAAACTCAAATTGAGTGTCACACCTAAACCAAAGGACTTATGCACACACTTCAACATGTATTTTGTTCAGGATGACATCCTGAAGCCCATATGAGCATTAATTTGACTACACAACTCATTCCTATGAAGATACATTCAAACTCACAAAACGTGCTCAGCTCGGGCTGAAAATGCATTTAAAGCAATAAAAACTCAAATTGAGTGTCACACCTAAACCAAAGGACTTATGCACACACTTCAACATGTATTTAGTTCAGGATGACCACCTGAAGCCTAAATGAGCATTAATTTGACCACACAACTCATTCCTATGAAGATATTTTCAAACTCACAAAACGTGCTCAACTCGGGCTGAAAATGCATTTAAAGCAATAAAAACTCAAATTGAGTGTCACGCCTAAACCAAAGGACTTATGCACACACTTCAACATGTATTTTGTTCAGGATGACCTCCTGAAGCCTAAATAAGCATTAATTTGACCACACAACTCATTCCTATGAAGATACATTCAAACTCACAAAACGCGCTCAGCTCGGGCTGAAAATGCATTTAAAGGAATAAAAACTCAAATTGAGTGTCACACCTAAACCAAAGGACTTATGCACACACGTCAACATGTATTTTGTTCAGGATGACCACCTGAAGCCTAAATGAGCATTAATTTGACCACACAACTCATTCCTATGAAGATACATTCAAACTCACAAAACGTGCTCAGCTTGGGCTGAAAATGCATTTAAAGCAATGAAAACTCAAATTGAGTGTCACACCTAAACCAAAGGACTTATGCACACACTTCAACATGTATTTTGTTCAGGATGACCTCCTGAAGCCCATATGAGCATTAATTTGACTACACAACTCATTCCTATGAAGATACATTCAAACTCACAAAACGTGCTCAGCTCGGGCTGAAAATGCATTTAAAGCAATAAAAACTCAAATTGAGTGTCACGCCTAAACCAAAGGACTTATGCACACACTTCAACATGTATTTAGTTCAGGATGACCACCTGAAGCCTAAATGAGCATTAATTTGACCACACAACTCATTCCTATGAAGATACATTCAAACTCACAAAACGTGCTCAACTCGGGCTGAAAATGCATTTAAAGCAATAAAAACTCAAATTGAGTGTCACGCCTAAACCAAAGGACTTATGCACACACTTCAACATGTATTTAGTTCAGGATGACATCCTGAAGCCCATATGAGCATTAATTTGACTACACAACTCATTCTTATGAAGATACATTCAAACTCACAAAACGTGCTCAGCTCGGGCTGAAAATGCATTTAAAGCAATAAAAACTCAAATTGAGTGTCACGCCTAAACCAAAGGACTTATGCAAACACTTCAACATGTATTTAGTTCAGGATGACCACCTGAAGCCTAAATGAGCATTAATTTGACCACACAACTCATTCCTATGAAGATACATTCAAACTCACAAAACGTGCTCAACTCGGGCTGAAAATGCATTTAAAGGAATAAAAGCTCAAATTGAGTGTCACGCCTGAACCAAAGGACTTATGCACACACTTCAACATGTATTTTGTTCAGGATGACCTCCTGAAGCCCATATGAGCATTAATTTGACCACACAACTCATTCCTATGAAGATACATTCAAACACACAAAACGTGCTCAGCTCGGCCTGAAAAATGCATTTAAAGCAATAAAAACTCAAATTGAGTGTCACACCTAAACCAAAGGACTTATGCACACACTTCAACATGTATTTTGTTCAGGATGACCTCCTGAAGCCCATATGAGCATTAATTTGACTACACAACTCATTCCTATGAAGATACATTCAAACTCACAAAACGTGCTCAGCTCGGGCTGAAAATGCATTTAAAGCAATAAAAACTCAAATTGAGTGTCACGCCTAAACCAAAGGACTTATGCACACACTTCAACATGTATTTTGTTCAGGATGACCTCCTGAAGTCTAAATCAGCAATAATTTGACCACACAACTCATTCCTATGAAGATACATTCAAAGTCAGAAAGCGCGCTCAGCTCGGGCTGAAAATGCATTTAATTTAAAGCAATAAAAACTCAAATTGAGTGTCACGCCTAAACCAAAGGACTTATGCACACACTTCAACATGTATTTAGTTCAGGATGACCACCTGAAGCCTAAATGAGCATTAATTTGACCACACAACTCATTCCTATGAAGATACATTCAAACTCACAAAACGCGCTCAGCTCGGGCTGAAAATGCATTTAAAGCAATAAAAACTCAAATTTAGTGTCACACCTAAACCAAAGGACTTATGCACACACTTTCAACATGTATTTAGTTCAGGATGACCTCCTGAAGCCCATATGAGCATTAATTTGACTACACAACTCATTCCTATGAAGATACATTCAAACTCACAAAACGTGCTCAGCTCGGGCTGAAAATGCATTTAAAGCAATAAAAAGTCAAATTGAGTGTCACGCCTAAACCAAAGGACTTATGCACACACTTCAACGTGTATTTAGTTCAGGATGACCACCTGAAGCCTAAATGAGCATTAATTTGACCACACAACTCATTCCTATGAAGATACATTCAAACTCACAAAACGTGCTCAGCTCGGGCTGAAAATGCATTCAAAGCAATAAAAACTCAAATTGAGTGTCACGCCTAAACCAAAGGACTTATGCACACACTTCAACATGTATTTTGTTCAGGATGACCTTCTGAAGCCCATATGAGCATTAATTTGACTACACAACTCATTCCTATGAAGATACATTCAAACTCACAAAACGTGCTCAGCTCGGGCTGAAAATGCATTTAAAGCAATAAAAACTCAAATTGAGTGTCACGCCTAAACCAAAGGACTTATGCACACACTTCAACATGTATTTTGTTCAGGATGACCTCCTGAAGTCTAAATAAGCATTAATTTGACCACACAACTCATTCCTATGAAGATACATTCAAACTCACAAAACGCGCTCAGCTCGGGCTGAAAATGCATTTAAAGCAATAAAAACTCAAATTGAGTGTCACACCTAAACCAAAGGACTTATGCACACACTTCAACATGTATTTAGTTCAGGATGACCAACTGAAGCCTAAATGAGCATTAATTTGACCACACAACTCATTCCTATGAAGATACATTCAAACTCACAAAACATGCTCAGCTCGGGCTGAAAATGCATTTAAAGCAATAAAAACTCAAATTGAATGTCACGCCTAAACCAAAGGACTTATGCACACACTTCAACATGTATTTTGTTCAGGATGACCACCTGAAGCCTAAATGAGCATTCATTTGACCACACAACTCATTCTATGAAGATACATTCAAACTCACAAAACGTGCTCAGCTCGGGCTGAAAATGCATTTAAAGCAATAAAAACTAAAATTTAGTGTCACGCCTAAACCAAAGGACTTATGCACACACTTCAACATGTGTTTTGTTCAGGATGACCTCCTGAAGCCTAAATGAGCAATAATTTGACCACACAACTCATTCCTATGAAGATACATTCAAACTCAAAAAACGTGCTCAGCTCGGGCTGAAAATTTATTTAAAGCAATAAAAACTCAAATTGAGTGTCACACCTAAACCAAAGGACTAATGCACACACTTCAACATGTATTTTGTTCAGGGTGACCTCCTGAAGCCCATATGAGCATTAATTTGACCACATAACTCATTCCTATGAAGATACATTCAAACTCACAAAACGTGCTCAGCTCGGGCTGAAAATGCATTTAAAGCAATAAAAACTCAAATTGAGTGTCACGCCTAAACCAAAGGACTTATGCACACACTTCAACATGTTTTTTGTTCACGATGACCACCTGAAGCCTAAATGAGCATTAATTTGACCACACAACTCATTCCTATGAAGATACATTCAAACTCACAAAACGCGCTCAACTCGGGCTGAAAATGCATTTAAAGCAATAAAAGCTCAAATTGAGTGTCACGCCTAAACCAAAGGACTTATGCACACACTTCAACATGTATTTTGTTCAGGATGACCTCCTGAAGCCCATATGAGCATTAATTTGACCACACAACTCATTCCTATGAAGATACATTCAAACACACAAAACGTGCTCAGCTCGGCCTGAAAATGCATTTAAAGCAATAAAAACTCAAATTGAGTGTCACGCCTAAACCAAAGGACTTATGCACACACTTCAACATGTATTTTGTTCAGGATGACCACCTGACGCCTAAATGAGCATTAATTTGACCACACAACTCATTCCTATGAAGATACATTCAAACTCACAAAACGCGCTCAGCTCGGGCTGAAAATGCATTTAAAGCAATAAAAACTCAAATTGAGTGTCACGCCTAAACCAAAGGACTTATGCACACACTACAACATGTATTTTGTTCAGGGTGACCTCCTGAAGCCTAAATAGGCATTAATTTGACCACACAACTCATTCCTATGAAGATACATTCAAACTCACAAAACGCGCTCA
The DNA here is from genome assembly GCF_054856545.1 of Hippocampus guttulatus. Taxonomy (NCBI): domain Eukaryota; kingdom Metazoa; phylum Chordata; class Actinopteri; order Syngnathiformes; family Syngnathidae; genus Hippocampus; species Hippocampus guttulatus. The sequence goes on from NC_141271.1 coordinate 933,811, forward strand.
GCTCGGGCTGAAAATGCATTTAAAGCAATAAAAACTCAAATTGAGTGTCACGCCTAAACCAAAGGACTTATGCACACACTTCAACATGTATTTTGTTCAGGATGACCTCCTGAAGCCCATATGAGCATTAATTTGACTACACAACTCATTCCTATGAAGATACATTCAAACTCACAAAACGTGCTCAGCTCGGGCTGAAAATGCATTTAAAGCAATAAAAACTCAAATTGAGTGTCACGCCTAAACCAAAGGACTTATGCACACACTTCAACATGTATTTTGTTCAGGATGACCACCTGACGCCTAAATGAGCATTAATTTGACCACACAACTCATTCCTATGAAGATACATTCAAAGTCAGAAAGCGCGCTCAGCTCGGGCTGAAAATGCATTTAATTTAAAGCAATAAAAACTCAAATTGAGTGTCACGCCTGAACCAAAGGACTTATGCACACACTTCAACATGTATTTTGTTCAGGATGACCTCCTGAAGCCCATATGAGCATTAATTTGACCACACAACTCATTCCTATGAAGATACATTCAAACACACAAAACGTGCTCAGCTCGGCCTGAAAATGCATTTAAAGCAATAAAAACTCAAATTGAGTGTCACACCTAAACCAAAGGACTTATGCACACACTTCAACATGTATTTTGTTCAGGATGACCTCCTGAAGCCCATATGAGCATTAATTTGACTACACAACTCATTCCTATGAAGATACATTCAAACTCACAAAACGTGCTCAGCTCGGGCTGAAAATGCATTTAAAGCAATAAAAACTCAAATTGAGTGTCACGCCTAAACCAAAGGACTTATGCACACACTTCAACATGTATTTTGTTCAGGATGACCTCCTGAAGTCTAAATCAGCAATAATTTGACCACACAACTCATTCCTATGAAGATACATTCAAAGTCAGAAAGCGCGCTCAGCTCGGGCTGAAAATGCATTTAATTTAAAGCAATAAAAACTCAAATTGAGTGTCACGCCTAAACCAAAGGACTTATGCACACACTTCAACATGTATTTAGTTCAGGATGACCACCTGAAGCCTAAATGAGCATTAATTTGACCACACAACTCATTCCTATGAAGATACATTCAAACTCACAAAACGCGCTCAGCTCGGGCTGAAAATGCATTTAAAGCAATAAAAACTCAAATTTAGTGTCACACCTAAACCAAAGGACTTATGCACACACTTTCAACATGTATTTAGTTCAGGATGACCTCCTGAAGCCCATATGAGCATTAATTTGACTACACAACTCATTCCTATGAAGATACATTCAAACTCACAAAACGTGCTCAGCTCGGGCTGAAAATGCATTTAAAGCAATAAAAAGTCAAATTGAGTGTCACGCCTAAACCAAAGGACTTATGCACACACTTCAACGTGTATTTAGTTCAGGATGACCACCTGAAGCCTAAATGAGCATTAATTTGACCACACAACTCATTCCTATGAAGATACATTCAAACTCACAAAACGTGCTCAGCTCGGGCTGAAAATGCATTCAAAGCAATAAAAACTCAAATTGAGTGTCACGCCTAAACCAAAGGACTTATGCACACACTTCAACATGTATTTTGTTCAGGATGACCTTCTGAAGCCCATATGAGCATTAATTTGACTACACAACTCATTCCTATGAAGATACATTCAAACTCACAAAACGTGCTCAGCTCGGGCTGAAAATGCATTTAAAGCAATAAAAACTCAAATTGAGTGTCACGCCTAAACCAAAGGACTTATGCACACACTTCAACATGTATTTTGTTCAGGATGACCTCCTGAAGTCTAAATAAGCATTAATTTGACCACACAACTCATTCCTATGAAGATACATTCAAACTCACAAAACGCGCTCAGCTCGGGCTGAAAATGCATTTAAAGCAATAAAAACTCAAATTGAGTGTCACACCTAAACCAAAGGACTTATGCACACACTTCAACATGTATTTAGTTCAGGATGACCAACTGAAGCCTAAATGAGCATTAATTTGACCACACAACTCATTCCTATGAAGATACATTCAAACTCACAAAACATGCTCAGCTCGGGCTGAAAATGCATTTAAAGCAATAAAAACTCAAATTGAATGTCACGCCTAAACCAAAGGACTTATGCACACACTTCAACATGTATTTTGTTCAGGATGACCACCTGAAGCCTAAATGAGCATTCATTTGACCACACAACTCATTCTATGAAGATACATTCAAACTCACAAAACGTGCTCAGCTCGGGCTGAAAATGCATTTAAAGCAATAAAAACTAAAATTTAGTGTCACGCCTAAACCAAAGGACTTATGCACACACTTCAACATGTGTTTTGTTCAGGATGACCTCCTGAAGCCTAAATGAGCAATAATTTGACCACACAACTCATTCCTATGAAGATACATTCAAACTCAAAAAACGTGCTCAGCTCGGGCTGAAAATTTATTTAAAGCAATAAAAACTCAAATTGAGTGTCACACCTAAACCAAAGGACTAATGCACACACTTCAACATGTATTTTGTTCAGGGTGACCTCCTGAAGCCCATATGAGCATTAATTTGACCACATAACTCATTCCTATGAAGATACATTCAAACTCACAAAACGTGCTCAGCTCGGGCTGAAAATGCATTTAAAGCAATAAAAACTCAAATTGAGTGTCACGCCTAAACCAAAGGACTTATGCACACACTTCAACATGTTTTTTGTTCACGATGACCACCTGAAGCCTAAATGAGCATTAATTTGACCACACAACTCATTCCTATGAAGATACATTCAAACTCACAAAACGCGCTCAACTCGGGCTGAAAATGCATTTAAAGCAATAAAAGCTCAAATTGAGTGTCACGCCTAAACCAAAGGACTTATGCACACACTTCAACATGTATTTTGTTCAGGATGACCTCCTGAAGCCCATATGAGCATTAATTTGACCACACAACTCATTCCTATGAAGATACATTCAAACACACAAAACGTGCTCAGCTCGGCCTGAAAATGCATTTAAAGCAATAAAAACTCAAATTGAGTGTCACGCCTAAACCAAAGGACTTATGCACACACTTCAACATGTATTTTGTTCAGGATGACCACCTGACGCCTAAATGAGCATTAATTTGACCACACAACTCATTCCTATGAAGATACATTCAAACTCACAAAACGCGCTCAGCTCGGGCTGAAAATGCATTTAAAGCAATAAAAACTCAAATTGAGTGTCACGCCTAAACCAAAGGACTTATGCACACACTACAACATGTATTTTGTTCAGGGTGACCTCCTGAAGCCTAAATAGGCATTAATTTGACCACACAACTCATTCCTATGAAGATACATTCAAACTCACAAAACGCGCTCAGCTCGGGCTGAAAATGCATTTAAAGCAATAAAAACTCAAATTGAGTGTCACGCCTAAACCAAAGGACTTATGCACACACTTCAACATGTATTTTGTTCAGGATGACCTCCTGAAGCCCATATGAGCATTAATTTGACTACACAACTCATTCCTATGAAGATACATTCAAACTCACAAAACGTGCTCAGCTCGGGCTGAAAATGCATTTAAAGCAATAAAAACTCAAATTGAGTGTCACGCCTAAACCAAAGGACTTATGCACACACTTCAACATGTATTTTGTTCAGGATGACCACCTGACGCCTAAATGAGCATTAATTTGACCACACAACTCATTCCTATGAAGATACATTCAAAGTCAGAAAGCGCGCTCAGCTCGGGCTGAAAATGCATTTAATTTAAAGCAATAAAAACTCAAATTGAGTGTCACGCCTAAACCAAAGGACTTATGCACACACTTCAACATGTATTTAGTTCAGGATGACCACCTGAAGCCTAAATGAGCATTAATTTGACCACACAACTCATTCCTATGAAGATACATTCAAACTCACAAAACGCGCTCAGCTCGGGCTGAAAATGCATTTAAAGCAATAAAAACTCAAATTTAGTGTCACACCTAAACCAAAGGACTTATGCACACACTTTCAACATGTATTTAGTTCAGGATGACCTCCTGAAGCCCATATGAGCATTAATTTGACTACACAACTCATTCCTATGAAGATACATTCAAACTCACAAAACGTGCTCAGCTCGGGCTGAAAATGCATTTAAAGCAATAAAAACTCAAATTGAGTGTCACGCCTAAACCAAAGGACTTATGCACACACTTCAACGTGTATTTAGTTCAGGATGACCACCTGAAGCCTAAATGAGCATTAATTTGACCACACAACTCATTCCTATGAAGATACATTCAAACTCACAAAACGTGCTCAGCTCGGGCTGAAAATGCATTCAAAGCAATAAAAACTCAAATTGAGTGTCACGCCTAAACCAAAGGACTTATGCACACACTTCAACATGTATTTTGTTCAGGATGACCTTCTGAAGCCCATATGAGCATTAATTTGACTACACAACTCATTCCTATGAAGATACATTCAAACTCACAAAACGTGCTCAGCTCGGGCTGAAAATGCATTTAAAGCAATAAAAACTCAAATTGAGTGTCACGCCTAAACCAAAGGACTTATGCACACACTTCAACATGTATTTTGTTCAGGATGACCTCCTGAAGTCTAAATAAGCATTAATTTGACCACACAACTCATTCCTATGAAGATACATTCAAACTCACAAAACGCGCTCAGCTCGGGCTGAAAATGCATTTAAAGCAATAAAAACTCAAATTGAGTGTCACACCTAAACCAAAGGACTTATGCACACACTTCAACATGTATTTAGTTCAGGATGACCAACTGAAGCCTAAATGAGCATTAATTTGACCACACAACTCATTCCTATGAAGATACATTCAAACTCACAAAACATGCTCAGCTCGGGCTGAAAATGCATTTAAAGCAATAAAAACTCAAATTGAATGTCACGCCTAAACCAAAGGACTTATGCACACACTTCAACATGTATTTTGTTCAGGATGACCACCTGAAGCCTAAATGAGCATTCATTTGACCACACAACTCATTCCTATGAAGATACATTCAAACTCACAAAACGCGCTCAACTCGGGCTGAAAATGCATTTAAAGCAATAAAAGCTCAAATTGAGTGTCACGCCTAAACCAAAGGACTTATGCACACACTTCAACATGTATTTTGTTCAGGATGACCTCCTGAAGCCCATATGAGCATTAATTTGACCACACAACTCATTCCTATGAAGATACATTCAAACACACAAAACGTGCTCAGCTCGGCCTGAAAATGCATTTAAAGCAATAAAAACTCAAATTGAGTGGCACGCCTAAACCAAAGGACTTATGCACACACTTCAACATGTATTTTGTTCAGGATGACCACCTGACGCCTAAATGAGCATTAATTTGACCACACAACTCATTCCTATGAAGATACATTCAAACTCACAAAACGCGCTCAGCTCTGGCTGAAAATGCATTTAAAGCAATAAAAACTCAAATTGAGTGTCACGCCTAAACCAAAGGACTTATGCACACACTACAACATGTATTTTGTTCAGGGTGACCTCCTGAAGCCTAAATAGGCATTAATTTGACCACACAACTCATTCCTATGAAGATACATTCAAACTCACAAAATGCGCTCAGCTCGGGCTGAAAATGCATTTAAAGCAATAAAAACTCAAATTGAGTGTCACGCCTAAACCAAAGGACTTATGCACACACTTCAACATGTATTTTGTTCAGGATGACCTCCTGAAGCCCATATGAGCATTAATTTGACTACACAACTCATTCCTATGAAGATACATTCAAACTCACAAAACGTGCTCAGCTCGGGCTGAAAATGCATTTAAAGCAATAAAAACTCAAATTGAGTGTCACGCCTAAACCAAAGGACTTATGCACACACTTCAACATGTATTTTGTTCGGGATGACCACCTGACGCCTAAATGAGCATTAATTTGACCACACAACTCATTCCTATGAAGATACATTCAAAGTCAGAAAGCGCGCTCAGCTCGGGCTGAAAATGCATTTAATTTAAAGCAATAAAAACTCAAATTGAGTGTCACGCCTAAACCAAAGGACTTATGCACACACTTCAACATGTATTTAGTTCAGGATGACCACCTGAAGCCTAAATGAGCATTAATTTGACTACACAACTCATTCCTATGAAGATACATTCAAACTCACAAAACGTGCTCAGCTCGGGCTGAAAATGCATTTAAAGCAATTAAAACTCAAATTGAGTGTCACACCTAAACCAAAGGACTTATGCACACACTTCAACATGTATTTTGCTCAGGATGACCTCCTGAAGCCCATATGAGCATTAGTTTGACTACACAACTCATTCCTATAAAGATACATTGAAACTCACAAAACGTGCTCAGCTCGGGCTGAAAATGCATTTAAAGCAATAAAAACTCAAATTGAGTGTCACGCCTAAACCAAAGGACTTATGCACACACTTCAACATGTGTTTTGTTCAGGATGACCTCCTGAAGCCTAAATGAGCAATAATTTGACCACACAACTCATTCCTATGAAGATACATTCAAACTCAAAAAACGTGCTCAGCTCGGGCTGAAAATGCATTTAAAGCAATAAAAACTCAAATTGAGTGTCACAACTAAACCAAAGGACTTATGCACACACTTCAACATGTATTTTGTTCAGGATGACCTCCTGAAGCACATATGAGCATTAATTTGACCACACAACTCATTCCTATGAAGATACATTCAAACTCACAAAACGTGCTCAGCTCGGGCTGAAAATGCATTTAAAGCAATAAAAACTCAAATTGAGTGTCACGCCTAAACCAAAGGACTTATGCACACACTTCAACATGTATTTTGTTCACGATGACCACCTGAAGCCTAAATGAGCATTAATTTGACCACACAACTCATTCCTATGAAGATACATTCAAACTCACAAAACACGCTCAACTCGGGCTGAAAATGCATTTAAAGCAATAAAAGCTCAAATTGAGTGTCACGCCTAAACCAAAGGACTTATGCACACACTTCAACATGTATTTTGTTCAGGATGACCTCCTGAAGCCCATATGAGCATTAATTTGACCACACAACTCATTCCTATGAAGATACATTCAAACTCACAAAACGCGCTCAGCTCGGGCTGAAAATGCATTTAAAGCAATAAAAACTCAAATTGAGTGTCACGCCTAAACCAAAGGACTTATGCACACACTACAACATGTATTTTGTTCAGGGTGACCTCCTGAAGCCTAAATAAGCATTAATTTGACCACACAACTCATTTCTATGACGATACATTCAAACTCAGAAAACGCGCTCAGCTCGGGCTGAAAATGCATTTAAAGCAATAAAAACTCAAATTGAGTGTCACACCTAAACCAAAGGACTTATGCACACACTTCAACATGTATTTTGTTCAGGATGACCTCCTGAAGCCTAAATAAGCATTAATTTGACCACACAACTCATTTCTATGACGATACATTCAAACTCACAAAACGCGCTCAGCTCGGGCTGAAAATGCATTTAAAGCAATAAAAACTCAAATTGAGTGTCACACCTAAACCAAAGGACTTATGCACACACATCAACATGTATTTAGTTCAGGATGACCACCTGAAGCCTAAATGAGCATTAATTTGACCACACAACTCATTCCTATGACGATACATTCAAACTCACAAAACGCGCTCAGCTCGGGCTGAAAATGCATTTAAAGCAATAAAAACTCAAATTGAGTGTCACACCTAAACCAAAGGACTTATGCACACACATCAACATGTATTTAGTTCAGGATGACCACCTGAAGCCTAAATGAGCATTAATTTGACCACACAACTCATTCCTATGAAGATACATTCAAACTCACAAAACGTGCTCAGCTCGGGCTGAAAATGCATTTAAAGCAATAAAAACTCAAATTGAGTGTCACACCTAAACCAAAGGACTTATGCACACACTTCAACATGTATTTTGTTCAGGATGACCCTCTGAACCCCATATGAGCATTAATTTGACTACACAACTCATTCCTATGAAGATACATTTAAACTCACAAAACTTGCTTAGCTCGGGCTGAAAATGCATTTAAAGCAATAAAAACTCAAATTGAGTGTCACGCCTAAACCAAAGGACTTATGCACGCACTTCAACATGTATTTAGTTCAGGATGACCACCTGAAGCCTAAATGAGCATTAATTTGACCACACAACTCATTCCTATGAAGATACATTCAAACTCACAAAACGTGCTCAGCTCGGGCTGAAAATGCATTTAAAGCAATAAAAACTCAAATTGAGTGTCACACCTAAACCAAAGGACTTATGCACACACTTCAACATGTATTTTGTTCAGGATGACCTCCTGAAGCCCATATGAGCATTAATTTGACTACACAACTCATTCCTATGAAGATACATTCAAACTCACAAAACGTGCTCAGCTCGGGCTGAAAATGCATTTAAAGCAATAAAAACTCAAATTGAGTGTCACGCCTAAACCAAAGGACTTATGCACACACTTCAACATGTATTTAGTTCAGGATGACCACCTGAAGCCTAAATGAGCATTAATTTGACCACACAACTCATTCCTATGAAGATATTTTCAAACTCACAAAACGTGCTCAACTCGGGCTGAAAATGCATTTAAAGCAATAAAAACTCAAATTGAGTGTCACGCCTAAACCAAAGGACTTATGCACACACTTCAACATGTATTTTGTTCAGGATGACCTCCTGAAGCCTAAATAAGCATTAATTTGACCACACAACTCATTCCTATGAAGATACATTCAAACTCACAAAACGCGCTCAGCTCGGGCTGAAAATGCATTTAAAGCAATAAAAACTCAAATTGAGTGTCACACCTAAACCAAAGGACTTATGCACACACGTCAACATGTATTTTGTTCAGGATGACCACCTGAAGCCTAAATGAGCATTAATTTGACCACACAACTCATTCCTATGAAGATACATTCAAACTCACAAAACATGCTCAGCTCGGGCTGAAAATGCATTTAAAGCAATAAAAACTCAAATTGAATGTCACGCCTAAACCAAAGGACTTATGAACACACTTCAACATGTATTTTGTTCAGGATGACCACCTGAAGCCTAAATGAGCATTAATTTGACCACACAACTCATTCTATGAAGATACATTCAAACTCACAAAACATGCTCAGCTCGGGCTGAAAATGCATTTAAAGCAATAAAAACTCAAATTGAATGTCACGCCTAAACCAAAGGACTTATGCCCACACTTCAACATGTATTTAGTTCAGGATGACCACCTGAAGCCTAAATGAGCATTAATTTGACCACACAACTCATTCCTATGAAGATACATTCAAACTCACAAAACGTGCTCAGCTCGGGCTGAAAATGCATTTAAAGGAATAAAAGCTCAAATTGAGTGTCACGCCTAAACCAAAGGACTTATGCACACACTTCAACATGTATTTTGTTCAGGATGACCTCCTGAAGCCCATATGAGCATTAATTTGACCACACAACTCATTCCTATGAAGATACATTCAAACACACAAAACGTGCTCAGCTCGGCCTGAAAATGCATTTAAAGCAATAAAAACTCAAATTGAGTGTCACACCTAAACCAAAGGACTTATGCACACACGTCAACATGTATTTTGTTCAGGATGACCACCTGAAGCCTAAATGAGCATTAATTTGACCACACAACTCATTCCTATGAAGATACATTCAAACTCACAAAACATGCTCAGCTCGGGCTGAAAATGCATTTAAAGCAATAACAACTCAAATTGAATGTCACGCCTAAACCAAAGGACTTATGCCCACACTTCAACATGTATTTAGTTCAGGATGACCACCTGAAGCCTAAATGAACATTAATTTGACCACACAACTCATTCCTATGAAGATACATTCAAACTCACAAAACGTGCTCAGCTCGGGCTGAAAATGCATTTAAAGGAATAAAAGCTCAAATTGAGTGTCACGCCTAAACCAAAGGACTTATGCACACACTTCAACATGTATTTTGTTCAGGATGACCTCCTGAAGCCCATATGAGCATTAATTTGACCACACAACTCATTCCTATGAAGATACATTCAAACACACAAAACGTGCTCAGCTCGGGCTGAAAATGCATTTAAAGCAATAAAAACTCAAATTGAGTGTCACGCCTAAACCAAAGGACTTATGCACACACTTCAACATGTATTTTGTTCAGGATGACCTCCTGAAGCCTAAATAAGCATTAATTTGACCACACAACTCATTTCTATGACGATACATTCAAACTCACAAAACTCGCTCAGCTCGGGCTGAAAATGCATTTAAAGCAATAAAAACTCAAATTGAGTGTCACACCTAAACCAAAGGACTTATGCACACACTTCAACATGTATTTTGTTCAGGATGACCCTCTGAACCCCATATGAGCATTAATTTGACTACACAACTCATTCCTATGAAGATACATTTAAACTCACAAAACTTGCTTAGCTCGGGCTGAAAATGCATTTAAAGCAATAAAAACTCAAATTGAGTGTCACGCCTAAACCAAAGGACTTATGCACACACTTCAACATGTATTTTGTTCAGGATGACCACCTGACGCCTAAATGAGCATTAATTTGACCACACAACTCATTCCTATGAAGATACATTCAAACTCACAAAACGTGCTCAGCTCGGGCTGAAAATGCATTTAAAGCAATAAAAACTCAAATTGAGTGTCACGCCTAAACCAAAGGACTTATGCACACACTTCAACATGTATTTTGTTCAGGATGACCTCCTGAAGCCTAAATCAGCAATAATTTGACCACACAACTCATTCCTATGAAGATACATTCAAAGTCAGAAAGCGCGCTCAGCTCGGGCTGAAAATGCATTTAATTTAAAGCAATAAAAACTCAAATTGAGTGTCACGCCTAAACCAAAGGACTTATGCACACACTTCAACATGTATTTAGTTCAGGATGACCACCTGAAGCCTAAATGAGCATTAATTTGACCACACAACTCATTCCTATGAAGATACATTCAAACTCACAAAACGTGCTCAGCTCGGGCTGAAAATGCATTTAAAGCAATAAAAACTCAAATTGAGTGTCACACCTAAACCAAAGGACTTATGCACACACTTCAACATGTATTTTGTTCAGGATGACCTCCTGAAGCCCATATGAGCATTAATTTGACTACACAACTCATTCCTATGAAGATACATTCAAACTCACAAAACGTGCTCAGCTCGGGCTGAAAATGCATTTAAAGCAATAAAAACTCAAATTGAGTGTCACGCCTAAACCAAAGGACTTATGCACACACTTCAACATGTATTTTGTTCAGGATGACCTCCTGAAGCCTAAATAAGCATTAATTTGACCACACAACTCATTCCTATGAAGATACATTCAAACTCACAAAACGCGCTCAGCTCGGGCTGAAAATGCATTTAAAGCAATAAAAACTCAAATTTAGTGTCACACCTAAACCAAAGGACTTATGCACACACTTCAACATGTATTTAGTTCAGGATGACATCCTGAAGCCCATATGAGCATTAATTTGACTACACAACTCATTCCTATGAAGATACATTCAAACTCACAAAACGTGCTCAACTCGGGCTGAAAATGCATTTAAAGCAATAAAAACTCAAATTGAGTGTCACGCCTAAACCAAAGGACTTATGCACACACTTCAACATGTATTTAGTTCAGGATGACCACCTGAAGCCTAAATGAGCATTAATTTGACTACACAACTCATTCCTATGAAGATACATTCAAACTCACAAAACGTGCTCAGCTCGGGCTGAAAATGCATTTAAAGCAATAAAAACTCAAATTGAGTGTCACACCTAAACCAAAGGACTTATGCACACACTTCAACATGTATTTTGTTCAGGATGACCTCCTGAAGCCCATATGAGCAATAATTTGACTACACAACTCATTCCTATAAAGATACATTCAAACTCACAAAACGTGCTCAGCTCGGGCTGAAAATGCATTTAAAGCAATAAAAACTCAAATTGAGTGTCACGCCTAAACCAAAGGACTTATGCACACACTTCAACATGTATTTAGTTCAGGATGACCACCTGAAGCCTAAATGAGCATTAATTTGACCAAACAACTCATTCCTATGAAGATACATTCAAACTCACAAAACGTGCTCAGCTCGGGCTGAAAATGCATTTAAAGCAATAAAAACTCAAATTGAGTGTCACGCCTAAACCAAAGGACTTATGCACACACTTCAACATGTATTTTGTTCAGGATGACCTCCTGAAGCCTAAATCAGCAATAATTTCACCACACAACTCATTCCTATGAAGATACATTCAAAGTCAGAAAGCGCTCTCAGCTCGGGCTGAAAATGCATTTAATTTAAAGCAATAAAAACTCAAATTGAGTGTCACGCCTAAACCAAAGGACTTATGCACACACTTCAACATGTATTTAGTTCTGGATGACCACCTGAAGCCTAAATGAGCATTAATTTTACCACACAACTCATTCCTATGAAGATACATTCAAACTCACAAAACGTGCTCAGCTCGGGCTGAAAATGCATTTAAAGCAATAAAAACTCAAATTGAGTGTCACACCTAAACCAAAGGACTTATGCACACACTTCAACATGTATTTTGTTCAGGATGACCTCCTGAAGCCCATATGAGCATTAATTTGACTACACAACTCATTCCTATGAAGATACATTCAAACTCACAAAACGTGCTTAGCTCGGGCTGAAAATGCATTTAAATCAATAAAAACTCAAATTGAGTGTCACGCCTAAACCAAAGGACTTATGCACACACTTCAACATGTATTTAGTTCAGGATGACCACCTGAAGCCTAAATGAGCATTAATTTGACCACACAACTCATTCCTATGAAGATATTTTCAAACTCACAAAACGTGCTCAACTCGGGCTGAAAATGCATTTAAAGCAATAAAAACTCAAATTGAGTGTCACGCCTAAACCAAAGGACTTATGCACACACTTCAACATGTATTTTGTTCAGGATGACCTCCTGAAGCCTAAATAAGCATTAATTTGACCACACAACTCATTCCTATGAAGATACATTCAAACTCACAAAACATGCTCAGCTCGGGCTGAAAATGCATTTAAAGCAATAAAAACTCAAATTGAATGTCACGCCTAAACCAAAGGACTTATGCACACACTTCAACATGTATTTTGTTCAGGATGACCACCTGAAGCCTAAATGAGCATTCATTTGACCACACAACTCATTCTATGAAGATACATTCAAACTCACAAAACGTGCTCAGCTCGGGCTGAAAATGCATTTAAAGCAATAAAAACTCAAATTGAGTGTCACGCCTAAACCAAAGGACTTATGCACACACTTCAACATGTGTTTTGTTCAGGATGACCTCCTGCAGCCTAAATGAGCAATAATTTGACCACACAACTCATTCCTATGAAGATACATTCAAACTCAAAAAACGTGCTCAGCTCGGGCTGAAAATGCATTTAAAGCAATAAAAACTCAAATTGAGTGTCACAACTAAACCAAAGGACTTATGCACACACTTCAACATGTATTTTGTTCAGGATGACCTCCTGAAGCACATATGAGCATTAATTTGACCACACAACTCATTCCTATGAAGATACATTCAAACTCACAAAACGTGCTCAGCTCGGGCTGAAAATGCATTTAAAGCAATAAAAACTCAAATTGAGTGTCACGCCTAAACCAAAGGACTTATGCACACACTTCAACATGTATTTTGTTCACGATGACCACCTGAAGCCTAAATGAGCATTAATTTGACCACACAACTCATTCCTATGAAGATACATTCAAACTCACAAAACGCGCTCAACTCGGGCTGAAAATGCATTTAAAGCAATAAAAGCTCAAATTGAGTGTCACGCCTAAACCAAAGGACTTATGCACACACTTCAACGTGTATTTTGTTCAGGATGACCTCCTGAAGCCCATATGAGCATTAATTTGACCACACAACTCATTCCTATGAAGATACATTCAAACACACAAAACGTGCTCAGCTCGGCCTGAAAATGCATTTAAAGCAATAAAAACTCAAATTGAGTGTCACGCCTAAACCAAAGGACTTATGCACACACTTCAACATGTATTTTGTTCAGGATGACCACCTGACGCCTAAATGAGCATTAATTTGACCACACAACTCATTCCTATGAAGATACATTCAAACTCACAAAACGCGCTCAGCTCGGGCTGAAATTTGCATTTAAAGCAATAAAAACTCAAATTGAGTGTCACGCCTAAACCAAAGGACTTATGCACACACTACAACATGTATTTTGTTCAGGGTGACCTCCTGAAGCCTAAATAGGCATTAATTTGACCACACAACTCATTCCTATGAAGATACATTCAAACTCACAAAACGCGCTCAGCTCGGGCTGAAAATGCATTTAAAGCAATAAAAACTCAAATTGAGTGTCACGCCTAAACCAAAGGACTTATGCACACACTTCAACATGTATTTTGTTCAGGATGACCTCCTGAAGCCCATATGAGCATTAATTTGTCTACACAACTCATTCCTATGAAGATACATTCAAACTCACAAAACGTGCTCAGCTCGGGCTGAAAATGCATTTAAAGCAATAAAAACTCAAATTGAGTGTCACGCCTAAACCAAAGGACTTATGCACACACTTCAACATGTATTTTGTTCAGGATGACCACCTGACGCCTAAATGAGCATTAATTTGACCACACAACTCATTCCTATGAAGATACATTCAAAGTCAGAAAGCGCGCTCAGCTCGGGCTGAAAATGCATTTAATTTAAAGCAATAAAAACTCAAATTGAGTGTCACGCCTAAACCAAAGGACTTATGCACACACTTCAACATGTATTTAGTTCAGGATGACCACCTGAAGCCTAAATGAGCATTAATTTGACTACACAACTCATTCCTATGAAGATACATTCAAACTCACAAAACGTGCTCAGCTCGGGCTGAAAATGCATTTAAAGCAATTAAAACTCAAATTGAGTGTCACACCTAAACCAAAGGACTTATGCACACACTTCAACATGTATTTTGCTCAGGATGACCTCCTGAAGCCCATATGAGCATTAGTTTGACTACACAACTCATTCCTATAAAGATACATTGAAACTCACAAAACGTGCTCAGCTCGGGCTGAAAATGCATTTAAAGCAATAAAAACTCAAATTGAGTGTCACGCCTAAACCAAAGGACTTATGCACACACTACAACATGTATTTTGTTCAGGGTGACCTCCTGAAGCCTAAATAAGCATTAATTTGACCACACAACTCATTCCTATGAAGATACATTCAAACTCACAAAACGCGCTCAGCTCGGGCTGAAAATGCATTTAAAGCAATAAAAACTCAAATTGAGTGTCACACCTAAACCAAAGGACTTATGCACACACTTCAACATGTATTTTGTTCAGGATGACATCCTGAAGCCCATATGAGCATTAATTTGACTACACAACTCATTCCTATGAAGATACATTCAAACTCACAAAACGTGCTCAGCTCGGGCTGAAAATGCATTTAAAGCAATAAAAACTCAAATTGAGTGTCACACCTAAACCAAAGGACTCATGCACACACTTCAACGTGTATTTAGTTCAGGATGACATCCTGAAGCCCATATGAGCATTAATTTGACTACACAACTCATTCCTATGAAGATACATTCAAACTCACAAAACGTGCTCAGCTCGGGCTGAAAATGCATTTAAAGCAATAAAAACTCAAATTGAGTGTCACGCCTAAACCAAAGGACTTATGCACACACTTCAACATGTATTTTGTTCAGGATGACCTCCTGAAGCCTAAATAAGCATTAATTTGACCACACAACTCATTCCTATGAAGATACATTCAAACTCACAAAACGTGCTCAGCTCGGGCTGAAAATGCATTTAAAGGAATAAAAACTCAAATTGAGTGTCACACCTAAACCAAAGGACTTATGCACACACGTCAACATGTATTTTGTTCAGGATGACCACCTGAAGCCTAAATGAGCATTAATTTGACCACACAACTCATTCCTATGAAGATACATTCAAACTCACAAAACGTGCTCAGCTTGGGCTGAAAATGCATTTAAAGCAATGAAAACTCAAATTGAGTGTCACACCTAAACCAAAGGACTTATGCACACACTTCAACATGTATTTTGTTCAGGATGACCTCCTGAAGCCCATATGAGCATTAATTTGACTACACAACTCATTCCTATGAAGATACATTCAAACTCACAAAACTTGCTCAGCTCGGGCTGAAAATGCATTTAAAGCAATAAAAACTCAAATTGAGTGTCACGCCTAAACCAAAGGACTTATGCACACACTTCAACATGTATTTAGTTCAGGATGACCACCTGAAGCCTAAATGAGCATTAATTTGACCACACAACTCATTCCTATGAAGATACATTCAAACTCACAAAACGTGCTCAACTCGGGCTGAAAATGCATTTAAAGCAATAAAAACTCAAATTGAGTGTCACGCCTAAACCAAAGGACTTATGCACTAATTCAACATGTATTTAGTTCAGGATGACATCCTGAAGCCCATATGAGCATTAATTTGACTACACAACTCATTCCTATGAAGATACATTCAAACTCACAAAACGTGCTCAGCTCGGGCTGAAAATGCATTTAAAGCAATAAAAACTCAAATTGAGTGTCACGCCTAAACCAAAGGACTTATGCAAACACTTCAACATGTATTTAGTTCAGGATGACCACCTGAAGCCTAAATGAGCATTAATTTGACCACACAACTCATTCCTATGAAGATACATTCAAACTCACAAAACGTGCTCAACTCGGGCTGAAAATGCATTTAAAGGAATAAAAGCTCAAATTGAGTGTCACGCCTGAACCAAAGGACTTATGCACACACTTCAACATGTATTTTGTTCAGGATGACCTCCTGAAGCCCATATGAGCATTAATTTGACCACACAACTCATTCCTATGAAGATACATTCAAACACACAAAACGTGCTCAGCTCGGCCTGAAAATGCATTTAAAGCAATAAAAACTCAAATTGAGTGTCACACCTAAACCAAAGGACTTATGCACACACTTCAACATGTATTTTGTTCAGGATGACCTCCTGAAGCCCATATGAGCATTAATTTGACTACACAACTCATTCCTATGAAAATACATTCAAACTCACAAAACGTGCTCAGCTCGGGCTGAAAATGCATTTAAAGCAATAAAAACTCAAATTGAGTGTCACGCCTAAACCAAAGGACTTATGCACACACTTCAACATGTATTTTGTTCAGGATGACCTCCTGAAGTCTAAATCAGCAATAATTTGACCACACAACTCATTCCTATGAAGATACATTCAAAGTCAGAAAGCGCGCTCAGCTCGGGCTGAAAATGCATTTAATTTAAAGCAATAAAAACTCAAATTGAGTGTCACGCCTAAACCAAAGGACTTATGCACACACTTCAACATGTATTTAGTTCAGGATGACCACCTGAAGCCTAAATGAGCATTAATTTGACCACACAACTCATTCCTATGAAGATACATTCAAACTCACAAAACGCGCTCAGCTCGGGCTGAAAATGCATTTAAAGCAATAAAAACTCAAATTTAGTGTCACACCTAAACCAAAGGACTTATGCACACACTTTCAACATGTATTTAGTTCAGGATGACCTCCTGAAGCCCATATGAGCATTAATTTGACTACACAACTCATTCCTATGAAGATACATTCAAACTCACAAAACGTGCTCAGCTCGGGCTGAAAATGCATTTAAAGCAATAAAAAGTCAAATTGAGTGTCACGCCTAAACCAAAGGACTTATGCACACACTTCAACGTGTATTTAGTTCAGGATGACCACCTGAAGCCTAAATGAGCATTAATTTGACCACACAACTCATTCCTATGAAGATACATTCAAACTCACAAAACGTGCTCAGCTCGGGCTGAAAATGCATTCAAAGCAATAAAAACTCAAATTGAGTGTCACGCCTAAACCAAAGGACTTATGCACACACTTCAACATGTATTTTGTTCAGGATGACCTTCTGAAGCCCATATGAGCATTAATTTGACTACACAACTCATTCCTATGAAGATACATTCAAACTCACAAAACGTGCTCAGCTCGGGCTGAAAATGCATTTAAAGCAATAAAAACTCAAATTGAGTGTCACGCCTACACCAAAGGACTTATGCACACACTTCAACATGTATTTTGTTCAGGATGACCTCCTGAAGTCTAAATAAGCATTAATTTGACCACACAACTCATTCCTATGAAGATACATTCAAACTCACAAAACGCGCTCAGCTCGGGCTGAAAATGCATTTAAAGCAATAAAAACTCAAATTGAGTGTCACACCTAAACCAAAGGACTTATGCACACACTTCAACATGTATTTAGTTCAGGATGACCAACTGAAGCCTAAATGAGCATTAATTTGACCACACAACTCATTCCTATGAAGATACATTCAAACTCACAAAACATGCTCAGCTCGGGCTGAAAATGCATTTAAAGCAATAAAAACTCAAATTGAATGTCACGCCTAAACCAAAGGACTTATGCACACACTTCAACATGTATTTTGTTCAGGATGACCACCTGAAGCCTAAATGAGCATTCATTTGACCACACAACTCATTCTATGAAGATACATTCAAACTCACAAAACGTGCTCAGCTCGGGCTGAAAATGCATTTAAAGCAATAAAAACTAAAATTTAGTGTCACGCCTAAACCAAAGGACTTATGCACACACTTCAACATGTATTTTGTTCACGATGACCAACTGAAGCCTAAATGAGCATTAATTTGACCACACAACTCATTCCTATGAAGATACATTCAAACTCACAAAACGTCCTCAGCTCGGGCTGAAAATTTATTTAAAGCAATAAAAACTCAAATTGAGTGTCACACCTAAACCAAAGGACTAATGCACACACTTCAACATGTATTTTGTTCAGGATGACCTCCTGAAGCCCATATGAGCATTAATTTGACCACATAACTCATTCCTATGAAGATACATTCAAACTCACAAAACGTGCTCAGCTCGGGCTGAAAATGCATTTAAAGCAATAAAAACTCAAATTGAGTGTCACGCCTAAACCAAAGGACTTATGCACACACTTCAACATGTATTTTGTTCAGGATGACCTCCTGAAGCCCATATGAGCATTAATTTGACCACACAACTCATTCCTATGAAGATACATTCAAACACACAAAACGTGCTCAGCTCGGCCTGAAAATGCATTTAAAGCAATAAAAACTCAAATTGAGTGTCACACCTAAACCAAAGGACTTATGCACACACTTCAACATGTATTTTGTTCAGGATGACCTCCTGAAGCCCATATGAGCATTAATTTGACTACACAACTCATTCCTATGAAGATACATTCAAACTCACAAAACGTGCTCAGCTCGGGCTGAAAATGCATTTAAAGCAATAAAAACTCAAATTGAGTGTCACGCCTAAACCAAAGGACTTATGCACACACTTCAACATGTATTTTGTTCAGGATGACCTCCTGAAGTCTAAATCAGCAATAATTTGACCACACAACTCATTCCTATGAAGATACATTCAAAGTCAGAAAGCGCGCTCAGCTCGGGCTGAAAATGCATTTAATTTAAAGCAATAAAAACTCAAATTGAGTGTCACGCCTAAACCAAAGGACTTATGCACACACTTCAACATGTATTTAGTTCAGGATGACCACCTGAAGCCTAAATGAGCATTAATTTGACCACACAACTCATTCCTATGAAGATACATTCAAACTCACAAAACGCGCTCAGCTCGGGCTGAAAATGCATTTAAAGCAATAAAAACTCAAATTTAGTGTCACACCTAAACCAAAGGACTTATGCACACACTTTCAACATGTATTTAGTTCAGGATGACCTCCTGAAGCCCATATGAGCATTAATTTGACTACACAACTCATTCCTATGAAGATACATTCAAACTCACAAAACGTGCTCAGCTCGGGCTGAAAATGCATTTAAAGCAATAAAAACTCAAATTGAGTGTCACGCCTAAACCAAAGGACTTATGCACACACTTCAACGTGTATTTAGTTCAGGATGACCACCTGAAGCCTAAATGAGCATTAATTTGACCACACAACTCATTCCTATGAAGATACATTCAAACTCACAAAACGTGCTCAGCTCGGGCTGAAAATGCATTCAAAGCAATAAAAACTCAAATTGAGTGTCACGCCTAAACCAAAGGACTTATGCACACACTTCAACATGTATTTTGTTCAGGATGACCTTCTGAAGCCCATATGAGCATTAATTTGACTACACAACTCATTCCTATGAAGATACATTCAAACTCACAAAACGTGCTCAGCTCGGGCTGAAAATGCATTTAAAGCAATAAAAACTCAAATTGAGTGTCACGCCTAAACCAAAGGACTTATGCACACACTTCAACATGTATTTTGTTCAGGATGACCTCCTGAAGTCTAAATGAGCATTAATTTGACCACACAACTCATTCCTATGAAGATACATTCAAACTCACAAAACATGCTCAGCTCGGGCTGAAAATGCATTTAAAGCAATAAAAACTCAAATTGAATGTCACGCCTAAACCAAAGGACTTATGCACACACTTCAACATGTATTTTGTTCAGGATGACCACCTGAAGCCTAAATGAGCATTCATTTGACCACACAACTCATTCCTATGAAGATACATTCAAACTCACAAAACGCGCTCAACTCGGGCTGAAAATGCATTTAAAGCAATAAAAGCTCAAATTGAGTGTCACGCCTAAACCAAAGGACTTATGCACACACTTCAACATGTATTTTGTTCAGGATGACCTCCTGAAGCCCATATGAGCATTAATTTGACCACACAACTCATTCCTATGAAGATACATTCAAACACACAAAACGTGCTCAGCTCGGCCTGAAAATGCATTTAAAGCAATAAAAACTCAAATTGAGTGTCACGCCTAAACCAAAGGACTTATGCACACACTTCAACATGTATTTTGTTCAGGATGACCACCTGACGCCTAAATGAGCATTAATTTGACCACACAACTCATTCCTATGAAGATACATTCAAAGTCAGAAAGCGCGCTCAGCTCGGGCTGGAAATGCATTTAAAGCAATAAAAACTAAAATTGAGTGTCACGCCTAAACCAAAGGACTTATGCACACACTACAACATGTATTTTGTTCAGGGTGACCTCCTGAAGCCTAAATAGGCATTAATTTGACCACACAACTCATTCCTATGAAGATACATTCAAACTCACAAAACGCGCTCAGCTCGGGCTGAAAATGCATTTAAAGCAATAAAAACTCAAATTGAGTGTCACGCCTAAACCAAAGGACTTATGCACACACTTCAACATGTATTTTGTTCAGGATGACCTCCTGAAGCCCATATGAGCATTAATTTGACTACACAACTCATTCCTATGAAGATACATTCAAACTCACAAAACGTGCTCAGCTCGGGCTGAAAATGCATTTAAAGCAATAAAAACTCAAATTGAGTGTCACGCCTAAACCAAAGGACTTATGCACACACTTCAACATGTATTTTGTTCAGGATGACCACCTGACGCCTAAATGAGCATTAATTTGACCACACAACTCATTCCTATGAAGATACATTCAAAGTCAGAAAGCGCGCTCAGCTCGGGCTGAAAATGCATTTAATTTAAAGCAATAAAAACTCAAATTGAGTGTCACGCCTAAACCAAAGGACTTATGCACACACTTCAACATGTATTTAGTTCAGGATGACCACCTGAAGCCTAAATGAGCATTAATTTGACTACACAACTCATTCCTATGAAGATACATTCAAACTCACAAAACGTGCTCAGCTCGGGCTGAAAATGCATTTAAAGCAATTAAAACTCAAATTGAGTGTCACACCTAAACCAAAGGACTTATGCACACACTTCAACATGTATTTTGCTCAGGATGACCTCCTGAAGCCCATATGAGCATTAGTTTGACTACACAACTCATTCCTATAAAGATACATTGAAACTCACAAAACGTGCTCAGCTCGGGCTGAAAATGCATTTAAAGCAATAAAAACTCAAATTGAGTGTCACGCCTAAACCAAAGGACTTATGCACACACTTCAACATGTGTTTTGTTCAGGATGACCTCCTGAAGCCTAAATGAGCAAAATTTTGACCACACAACTCATTCCTATGAAGATACATTCAAACTCAAAAAACGTGCTCAGCTCGGGCTGAAAATGCATTTAAAGCAATAAAAACTCAAATTGAGTGTCACAACTAAACCAAAGGACTTATGCACACACTTCAACATGTATTTTGTTCAGGATGACCTCCTGAAGCACATATGAGCATTAATTTGACCACACAACTCATTCCTATGAAGATACATTCAAACTCACAAAACGTGCTCAGCTCGGGCTGAAAATGCATTTAAAGCAATAAAAACTCAAATTGAGTGTCACGCCTAAACCAAAGGACTTATGCACACACTTCAACATGTATTTTGTTCAGGATGACCTTCTGAAGCCCATATGAGCATTAATTTGACTACACAACTCATTCCTATGAAGATACATTCAAACTCACAAAACGCGCTCAGCTCGGGCTGAAAATGCATTTAAAGCAATAAAAACTCAAATTGAGTGTCACGCCTAAACCAAAGGACTTATGCACACACTACAACATGTATTTTGTTCAGGGTGACCTCCTGAAGCCTAAATAAGCATTAATTTGACCACACAACTCATTCCTATGAAGATACATTCAAACTCACAAAACGCGCTCAGCTCGGGCTGAAAATGCATTTAAAGCAATAAAAACTCAAATTGAGTGTCACACCTAAACCAAAGGACTTATGCACACACTACAACATGTATTTTGTTCAGGGTGACCTCCTGAAGCCTAAATAAGCATTAATTTGACCACACAACTCATTCCTATGAAGATACATTCAAACTCACAAAACGCGCTCAGCTCGGGCTGAAAATGCATTTAAAGCAATAAAAACTCAAATTGAGTGTCACACCTAAACCAAAGGACTTATGCACACACTTCAACATGTATTTTGTTCAGGATGACATCCTGAAGCCCATATGAGCATTAATTTGACTACACAACTCATTCCTATGAAGATACATTCAAACTCACAAAACGTGCTCAGCTCGGGCTGAAAATGCATTTAAAGCAATAAAAACTCAAATTGAGTGTCACACCTAAACCAAAGGACTTATGCACACACTTCAACATGTATTTAGTTCAGGATGACCACCTGAAGCCTAAATGAGCATTAATTTGACCACACAACTCATTCCTATGAAGATATTTTCAAACTCACAAAACGTGCTCAACTCGGGCTGAAAATGCATTTAAAGCAATAAAAACTCAAATTGAGTGTCACGCCTAAACCAAAGGACTTATGCACACACTTCAACATGTATTTTGTTCAGGATGACCTCCTGAAGCCTAAATAAGCATTAATTTGACCACACAACTCATTCCTATGAAGATACATTCAAACTCACAAAACGCGCTCAGCTCGGGCTGAAAATGCATTTAAAGGAATAAGAACTCAAATTGAGTGTCACACCTAAACCAAAGGACTTATGCACACACGTCAACATGTATTTTGTTCAGGATGACCACCTGAAGCCTAAATGAGCATTAATTTGACCACACAACTCATTCCTATGAAGATACATTCAAACTCACAAAACGTGCTCAGCTTGGGCTGAAAATGCATTTAAAGCAATGAAAACTCAAATTGAGTGTCACACCTAAACCAAAGGACTTATGCACACACTTCAACATGTATTTTGTTCAGGATGACCTCCTGAAGCCCATATGAGCATTAATTTGACTACACAACTCATTCCTATGAAGATACATTCAAACTCACAAAACGTGCTCAGCTCGGGCTGAAAATGCTTTTAAAGCAATAAAAACTCAAATTGAGTGTCACGCCTAAACCAAAGGACTTATGCACACACTTCAACATGTATTTAGTTCAGGATGACCACCTGAAGCCTAAATGAGCATTAATTTGACCACACAACTCATTCCTATGAAGATACATTCAAACTCACAAAACGTGCTCAACTCGGGCTGAAAATGCATTTAAAGCAATAAAAACTCAAATTGAGTGTCACGCCTAAACCAAAGGACTTATGCACACACTTCAACATGTATTTAGTTCAGGATGACATCCTGAAGCCCATATGAGCATTAATTTGACTACACAACTCATTCTTATGAAGATACATTCAAACTCACAAAACGTGCTCAGCTCGGGCTGAAAATGCATTTAAAGCAATAAAAACTCAAATTGAGTGTCACGCCTAAACCAAAGGACTTATGCAAACACTTCAACATGTATTTAGTTCAGGATGACCACCTGAAGCCTAAATGAGCATTAATTTGACCACACAACTCATTCCTATGAAGATACATTCAAACTCACAAAACGTGCTCAACTCGGGCTGAAAATGCATTTAAAGGAATAAAAGCTCAAATTGAGTGTCACGCCTGAACCAAAGGACTTATGCACACACTTCAACATGTATTTTGTTCAGGATGACCTCCTGAAGCCCATATGAGCATTAATTTGACCACACAACTCATTCCTATGAAGATACATTCAAACACACAAAACGTGCTCAGCTCGGCCTGAAAAATGCATTTAAAGCAATAAAAACTCAAATTGAGTGTCACACCTAAACCAAAGGACTTATGCACACACTTCAACATGTATTTTGTTCAGGATGACCTCCTGAAGCCCATATGAGCATTAATTTGACTACACAACTCATTCCTATGAAGATACATTCAAACTCACAAAACGTGCTCAGCTCGGGCTGAAAATGCATTTAAAGCAATAAAAACTCAAATTGAGTGTCACGCCTAAACCAAAGGACTTATGCACACACTTCAACATGTATTTTGTTCAGGATGACCTCCTGAAGTCTAAATCAGCAATAATTTGACCACACAACTCATTCCTATGAAGATACATTCAAAGTCAGAAAGCGCGCTCAGCTCGGGCTGAAAATGCATTTAATTTAAAGCAATAAAAACTCAAATTGAGTGTCACGCCTAAACCAAAGGACTTATGCACACACTTCAACATGTATTTAGTTCAGGATGACCACCTGAAGCCTAAATGAGCATTAATTTGACCACACAACTCATTCCTATGAAGATACATTCAAACTCACAAAACGCGCTCAGCTCGGGCTGAAAATGCATTTAAAGCAATAAAAACTCAAATTTAGTGTCACACCTAAACCAAAGGACTTATGCACACACTTTCAACATGTATTTAGTTCAGGATGACCTCCTGAAGCCCATATGAGCATTAATTTGACTACACAACTCATTCCTATGAAGATACATTCAAACTCACAAAACGTGCTCAGCTCGGGCTGAAAATGCATTTAAAGCAATAAAAAGTCAAATTGAGTGTCACGCCTAAACCAAAGGACTTATGCACACACTTCAACGTGTATTTAGTTCAGGATGACCACCTGAAGCCTAAATGAGCATTAATTTGACCACACAACTCATTCCTATGAAGATACATTCAAACTCACAAAACGTGCTCAGCTCGGGCTGAAAATGCATTCAAAGCAATAAAAACTCAAATTGAGTGTCACGCCTAAACCAAAGGACTTATGCACACACTTCAACATGTATTTTGTTCAGGATGACCTTCTGAAGCCCATATGAGCATTAATTTGACTACACAACTCATTCCTATGAAGATACATTCAAACTCACAAAACGTGCTCAGCTCGGGCTGAAAATGCATTTAAAGCAATAAAAACTCAAATTGAGTGTCACGCCTAAACCAAAGGACTTATGCACACACTTCAACATGTAGTTTGTTCAGGATGACCTCCTGAAGTCTAAATAAGCATTAATTTGACCACACAACTCATTCCTATGAAGATACATTCAAACTCACAAAACGCGCTCAGCTCGGGCTGAAAATGCATTTAAAGCAATAAAAACTCAAATTGAGTGTCACACCTAAACCAAAGGACTTATGCACACACTTCAACATGTATTTAGTTCAGGATGACCAACTGAAGCCTAAATGAGCATTAATTTGACCACACAACTCATTCCTATGAAGATACATTCAAACTCACAAAACATGCTCAGCTCGGGCTGAAAATGCATTTAAAGCAATAAAAACTCAAATTGAATGTCACGCCTAAACCAAAGGACTTATGCACACACTTCAACATGTATTTTGTTCAGGATGACCACCTGAAGCCTAAATGAGCATTCATTTGACCACACAACTCATTCTATGAAGATACATTCAAACTCACAAAACGTGCTCAGCTCGGGCTGAAAATGCATTTAAAGCAATAAAAACTAAAATTTAGTGTCACGCCTAAACCAAAGGACTTATGCACACACTTCAACATGTGTTTTGTTCAGGATGACCTCCTGAAGCCTAAATGAGCAATAATTTGACCACACAACTCATTCCTATGAAGATACATTCAAACTCAAAAAACGTGCTCAGCTCGGGCTGAAAATTTATTTAAAGCAATAAAAACTCAAATTGAGTGTCACACCTAAACCAAAGGACTAATGCACACACTTCAACATGTATTTTGTTCAGGGTGACCTCCTGAAGCCCATATGAGCATTAATTTGACCACATAACTCATTCCTATGAAGATACATTCAAACTCACAAAACGTGCTCAGCTCGGGCTGAAAATGCATTTAAAGCAATAAAAACTCAAATTGAGTGTCACGCCTAAACCAAAGGACTTATGCACACACTTCAACATGTTTTTTGTTCACGATGACCACCTGAAGCCTAAATGAGCATTAATTTGACCACACAACTCATTCCTATGAAGATACATTCAAACTCACAAAACGCGCTCAACTCGGGCTGAAAATGCATTTAAAGCAATAAAAGCTCAAATTGAGTGTCACGCCTAAACCAAAGGACTTATGCACACACTTCAACATGTATTTTGTTCAGGATGACCTCCTGAAGCCCATATGAGCATTAATTTGACCACACAACTCATTCCTATGAAGATACATTCAAACACACAAAACGTGCTCAGCTCGGCCTGAAAATGCATTTAAAGCAATAAAAACTCAAATTGAGTGTCACGCCTAAACCAAAGGACTTATGCACACACTTCAACATGTATTTTGTTCAGGATGACCACCTGACGCCTAAATGAGCATTAATTTGACCACACAACTCATTCCTATGAAGATACATTCAAACTCACAAAACGCGCTCAGCTCGGGCTGAAAATGCATTTAAAGCAATAAAAACTCAAATTGAGTGTCACGCCTAAACCAAAGGACTTATGCACACACTACAACATGTATTTTGTTCAGGGTGACCTCCTGAAGCCTAAATAGGCATTAATTTGACCACACAACTCATTCCTATGAAGATACATTCAAACTCACAAAACGCGCTCAGCTCGGGCTGAAAATGCATTTAAAGCAATAAAAACTCAAATTGAGTGTCACGCCTAAACCAAAGGACTTATGCACACACTTCAACATGTATTTTGTTCAGGATGACCTCCTGAAGCCCATATGAGCATTAATTTGACTACACAACTCATTCCTATGAAGATACATTCAAACTCACAAAACGTGCTCAGCTCGGGCTGAAAATGCATTTAAAGCAATAAAAACTCAAATTGAGTGTCACGCCTAAACCAAAGGACTTATGCACACACTTCAACATGTATTTTGTTCAGGATGACCACCTGACGCCTAAATGAGCATTAATTTGACCACACAACTCATTCCTATGAAGATACATTCAAAGTCAGAAAGCGCGCTCAGCTCGGGCTGAAAATGCATTTAATTTAAAGCAATAAAAACTCAAATTGAGTGTCACGCCTGAACCAAAGGACTTATGCACACACTTCAACATGTATTTTGTTCAGGATGACCTCCTGAAGCCCATATGAGCATTAATTTGACCACACAACTCATTCCTATGAAGATACATTCAAACACACAAAACGTGCTCAGCTCGGCCTGAAAATGCATTTAAAGCAATAAAAACTCAAATTGAGTGTCACACCTAAACCAAAGGACTTATGCACACACTTCAACATGTATTTTGTTCAGGATGACCTCCTGAAGCCCATATGAGCATTAATTTGACTACACAACTCATTCCTATGAAGATACATTCAAACTCACAAAACGTGCTCAGCTCGGGCTGAAAATGCATTTAAAGCAATAAAAACTCAAATTGAGTGTCACGCCTAAACCAAAGGACTTATGCACACACTTCAACATGTATTTTGTTCAGGATGACCTCCTGAAGTCTAAATCAGCAATAATTTGACCACACAACTCATTCCTATGAAGATACATTCAAAGTCAGAAAGCGCGCTCAGCTCGGGCTGAAAATGCATTTAATTTAAAGCAATAAAAACTCAAATTGAGTGTCACGCCTAAACCAAAGGACTTATGCACACACTTCAACATGTATTTAGTTCAGGATGACCACCTGAAGCCTAAATGAGCATTAATTTGACCACACAACTCATTCCTATGAAGATACATTCAAACTCACAAAACGCGCTCAGCTCGGGCTGAAAATGCATTTAAAGCAATAAAAACTCAAATTTAGTGTCACACCTAAACCAAAGGACTTATGCACACACTTTCAACATGTATTTAGTTCAGGATGACCTCCTGAAGCCCATATGAGCATTAATTTGACTACACAACTCATTCCTATGAAGATACATTCAAACTCACAAAACGTGCTCAGCTCGGGCTGAAAATGCATTTAAAGCAATAAAAAGTCAAATTGAGTGTCACGCCTAAACCAAAGGACTTATGCACACACTTCAACGTGTATTTAGTTCAGGATGACCACCTGAAGCCTAAATGAGCATTAATTTGACCACACAACTCATTCCTATGAAGATACATTCAAACTCACAAAACGTGCTCAGCTCGGGCTGAAAATGCATTCAAAGCAATAAAAACTCAAATTGAGTGTCACGCCTAAACCAAAGGACTTATGCACACACTTCAACATGTATTTTGTTCAGGATGACCTTCTGAAGCCCATATGAGCATTAATTTGACTACACAACTCATTCCTATGAAGATACATTCAAACTCACAAAACGTGCTCAGCTCGGGCTGAAAATGCATTTAAAGCAATAAAAACTCAAATTGAGTGTCACGCCTAAACCAAAGGACTTATGCACACACTTCAACATGTATTTTGTTCAGGATGACCTCCTGAAGTCTAAATAAGCATTAATTTGACCACACAACTCATTCCTATGAAGATACATTCAAACTCACAAAACGCGCTCAGCTCGGGCTGAAAATGCATTTAAAGCAATAAAAACTCAAATTGAGTGTCACACCTAAACCAAAGGACTTATGCACACACTTCAACATGTATTTAGTTCAGGATGACCAACTGAAGCCTAAATGAGCATTAATTTGACCACACAACTCATTCCTATGAAGATACATTCAAACTCACAAAACATGCTCAGCTCGGGCTGAAAATGCATTTAAAGCAATAAAAACTCAAATTGAATGTCACGCCTAAACCAAAGGACTTATGCACACACTTCAACATGTATTTTGTTCAGGATGACCACCTGAAGCCTAAATGAGCATTCATTTGACCACACAACTCATTCTATGAAGATACATTCAAACTCACAAAACGTGCTCAGCTCGGGCTGAAAATGCATTTAAAGCAATAAAAACTAAAATTTAGTGTCACGCCTAAACCAAAGGACTTATGCACACACTTCAACATGTGTTTTGTTCAGGATGACCTCCTGAAGCCTAAATGAGCAATAATTTGACCACACAACTCATTCCTATGAAGATACATTCAAACTCAAAAAACGTGCTCAGCTCGGGCTGAAAATTTATTTAAAGCAATAAAAACTCAAATTGAGTGTCACACCTAAACCAAAGGACTAATGCACACACTTCAACATGTATTTTGTTCAGGGTGACCTCCTGAAGCCCATATGAGCATTAATTTGACCACATAACTCATTCCTATGAAGATACATTCAAACTCACAAAACGTGCTCAGCTCGGGCTGAAAATGCATTTAAAGCAATAAAAACTCAAATTGAGTGTCACGCCTAAACCAAAGGACTTATGCACACACTTCAACATGTTTTTTGTTCACGATGACCACCTGAAGCCTAAATGAGCATTAATTTGACCACACAACTCATTCCTATGAAGATACATTCAAACTCACAAAACGCGCTCAACTCGGGCTGAAAATGCATTTAAAGCAATAAAAGCTCAAATTGAGTGTCACGCCTAAACCAAAGGACTTATGCACACACTTCAACATGTATTTTGTTCAGGATGACCTCCTGAAGCCCATATGAGCATTAATTTGACCACACAACTCATTCCTATGAAGATACATTCAAACACACAAAACGTGCTCAGCTCGGCCTGAAAATGCATTTAAAGCAATAAAAACTCAAATTGAGTGTCACGCCTAAACCAAAGGACTTATGCACACACTTCAACATGTATTTTGTTCAGGATGACCACCTGACGCCTAAATGAGCATTAATTTGACCACACAACTCATTCCTATGAAGATACATTCAAACTCACAAAACGCGCTCAGCTCGGGCTGAAAATGCATTTAAAGCAATAAAAACTCAAATTGAGTGTCACGCCTAAACCAAAGGACTTATGCACACACTACAACATGTATTTTGTTCAGGGTGACCTCCTGAAGCCTAAATAGGCATTAATTTGACCACACAACTCATTCCTATGAAGATACATTCAAACTCACAAAACGCGCTCAGCTCGGGCTGAAAATGCATTTAAAGCAATAAAAACTCAAATTGAGTGTCACGCCTAAACCAAAGGACTTATGCACACACTTCAACATGTATTTTGTTCAGGATGACCTCCTGAAGCCCATATGAGCATTAATTTGACTACACAACTCATTCCTATGAAGATACATTCAAACTCACAAAACGTGCTCAGCTCGGGCTGAAAATGCATTTAAAGCAATAAAAACTCAAATTGAGTGTCACGCCTAAACCAAAGGACTTATGCACACACTTCAACATGTATTTTGTTCAGGATGACCACCTGACGCCTAAATGAGCATTAATTTGACCACACAACTCATTCCTATGAAGATACATTCAAAGTCAGAAAGCGCGCTCAGCTCGGGCTGAAAATGCATTTAATTTAAAGCAATAAAAACTCAAATTGAGTGTCACGCCTGAACCAAAGGACTTATGCACACACTTCAACATGTATTTTGTTCAGGATGACCTCCTGAAGCCCATATGAGCATTAATTTGACCACACAACTCATTCCTATGAAGATACATTCAAACACACAAAACGTGCTCAGCTCGGCCTGAAAATGCATTTAAAGCAATAAAAACTCAAATTGAGTGTCACACCTAAACCAAAGGACTTATGCACACACTTCAACATGTATTTTGTTCAGGATGACCTCCTGAAGCCCATATGAGCATTAATTTGACTACACAACTCATTCCTATGAAGATACATTCAAACTCACAAAACGTGCTCAGCTCGGGCTGAAAATGCATTTAAAGCAATAAAAACTCAAATTGAGTGTCACGCCTAAACCAAAGGACTTATGCACACACTTCAACATGTATTTTGTTCAGGATGACCTCCTGAAGTCTAAATCAGCAATAATTTGACCACACAACTCATTCCTATGAAGATACATTCAAAGTCAGAAAGCGCGCTCAGCTCGGGCTGAAAATGCATTTAATTTAAAGCAATAAAAACTCAAATTGAGTGTCACGCCTAAACCAAAGGACTTATGCACACACTTCAACATGTATTTAGTTCAGGATGACCACCTGAAGCCTAAATGAGCATTAATTTGACCACACAACTCATTCCTATGAAGATACATTCAAACTCACAAAACGCGCTCAGCTCGGGCTGAAAATGCATTTAAAGCAATAAAAACTCAAATTTAGTGTCACACCTAAACCAAAGGACTTATGCACACACTTTCAACATGTATTTAGTTCAGGATGACCTCCTGAAGCCCATATGAGCATTAATTTGACTACACAACTCATTCCTATGAAGATACATTCAAACTCACAAAACGTGCTCAGCTCGGGCTGAAAATGCATTTAAAGCAATAAAAACTCAAATTGAGTGTCACGCCTAAACCAAAGGACTTATGCACACACTTCAACGTGTATTTAGTTCAGGATGACCACCTGAAGCCTAAATGAGCATTAATTTGACCACACAACTCATTCCTATGAAGATACATTCAAACTCACAAAACGTGCTCAGCTCGGGCTGAAAATGCATTCAAAGCAATAAAAACTCAAATTGAGTGTCACGCCTAAACCAAAGGACTTATGCACACACTTTAACATGTATTTTGTTCAGGATGACCTTCTGAAGCCCATATGAGCATTAATTTGACTACACAACTCATTCCTATGAAGATACATTCAAACTCACAAAACGTGCTCAGCTCGGGCTGAAAATGCATTTAAAGCAATAAAAACTCAAATTGAGTGTCACGCCTAAACCAAAGGACTTATGCACACACTTCAACATGTATTTTGTTCAGGATGACCTCCTGAAGTCTAAATAAGCATTAATTTGACCACACAACTCATTCCTATGAAGATACATTCAAACTCACAAAACGCGCTCAGCTCGGGCTGAAAATGCATTTAAAGCAATAAAAACTCAAATTGAGTGTCACACCTAAACCAAAGGACTTATGCACACACTTCAACATGTATTTAGTTCAGGATGACCAACTGAAGCCTAAATGAGCATTAATTTGACCACACAACTCATTCCTATGAAGATACATTCAAACTCACAAAACATGCTCAGCTCGGGCTGAAAATGCATTTAAAGCAATAAAAACTCAAATTGAATGTCACGCCTAAACCAAAGGACTTATGCACACACTTCAACATGTATTTTGTTCAGGATGACCACCTGAAGCCTAAATGAGCATTCATTTGACCACACAACTCATTCCTATGAAGATACATTCAAACTCACAAAACGCGCTCAACTCGGGCTGAAAATGCATTTAAAGCAATAAAAGCTCAAATTGAGTGTCACGCCTAAACCAAAGGACTTATGCACACACTTCAACATGTATTTTGTTCAGGATGACCTCCTGAAGCCCATATGAGCATTAATTTGACCACACAACTCATTCCTATGAAGATACATTCAAACACACAAAACGTGCTCAGCTCGGCCTGAAAATGCATTTAAAGCAATAAAAACTCAAATTGAGTGTCACGCCTAAACCAAAGGACTTATGCACACACTTCAACATGTATTTTGTTCAGGATGACCACCTGACGCCTAAATGAGCATTAATTTGACCACACAACTCATTCCTATGAAGATACATTCAAACTCACAAAACGCGCTCAGCTCTGGCTGAAAATGCATTTAAAGCAATAAAAACTCAAATTGAGTGTCACGCCTAAACCAAAGGACTTATGCACACACTACAACATGTATTTTGTTCAGGGTGACCTCCTGAAGCCTAAATAGGCATTAATTTGACCACACAACTCATTCCTATGAAGATACATTCAAACTCACAAAATGCGCTCAGCTCGGGCTGAAAATGCATTTAAAGCAATAAAAACTCAAATTGAGTGTCACGCCTAAACCAAAGGACTTATGCACACACTTCAACATGTATTTTGTTCAGGATGACCTCCTGAAGCCCATATGAGCATTAATTTGACTACACAACTCATTCCTATGAAGATACATTCAAACTCACAAAACGTGCTCAGCTCGGGCTGAAAATGCATTTAAAGCAATAAAAACTCAAATTGAGTGTCACGCCTAAACCAAAGGACTTATGCACACACTTCAACATGTATTTTGTTCAGGATGACCACCTGACGCCTAAATGAGCATTAATTTGACCACACAACTCATTCCTATGAAGATACATTCAAAGTCAGAAAGCGCGCTCAGCTCGGGCTGAAAATGCATTTAATTTAAAGCAATAAAAACTCAAATTGAGTGTCACGCCTAAACCAAAGGACTTATGCACACACTTCAACATGTATTTAGTTCAGGATGACCACCTGAAGCCTAAATGAGCATTAATTTGACTACACAACTCATTCCTATGAAGATACATTCAAACTCACAAAACGTGCTCAGCTCGGGCTGAAAATGCATTTAAAGCAATTAAAACTCAAATTGAGTGTCACACCTAAACCAAAGGACTTATGCACACACTTCAACATGTATTTTGCTCAGGATGACCTCCTGAAGCCCATATGAGCATTAGTTTGACTACACAACTCATTCCTATAAAGATACATTGAAACTCACAAAACGTGCTCAGCTCGGGCTGAAAATGCATTTAAAGCAATAAAAACTCAAATTGAGTGTCACGCCTAAACCAAAGGACTTATGCACACACTTCAACATGTGTTTTGTTCAGGATGACCTCCTGAAGCCTAAATGAGCAATAATTTGACCACACAACTCATTCCTATGAAGATACATTCAAACTCAAAAAACGTGCTCAGCTCGGGCTGAAAATGCATTTAAAGCAATAAAAACTCAAATTGAGTGTCACAACTAAACCAAAGGACTTATGCACACACTTCAACATGTATTTTGTTCAGGATGACCTCCTGAAGCACATATGAGCATTAATTTGACCACACAACTCATTCCTATGAAGATACATTCAAACTCACAAAACGTGCTCAGCTCGGGCTGAAAATGCATTTAAAGCAATAAAAACTCAAATTGAGTGTCACGCCTAAACCAAAGGACTTATGCACACACTTCAACATGTATTTTGTTCACGATGACCACCTGAAGCCTAAATGAGCATTAATTTGACCACACAACTCATTCCTATGAAGATACATTCAAACTCACAAAACACGCTCAACTCGGGCTGAAAATGCATTTAAAGCAATAAAAGCTCAAATTGAGTGTCACGCCTAAACCAAAGGACTTATGCACACACTTCAACATGTATTTTGTTCAGGATGACCTCCTGAAGCCCATATGAGCATTAATTTGACCACACAACTCATTCCTATGAAGATACATTCAAACTCACAAAACGCGCTCAGCTCGGGCTGAAAATGCATTTAAAGCAATAAAAACTCAAATTGAGTGTCACGCCTAAACCAAAGGACTTATGCACACACTACAACATGTATTTTGTTCAGGGTGACCTCCTGAAGCCTAAATAAGCATTAATTTGACCACACAACTCATTTCTATGACGATACATTCAAACTCAGAAAACGCGCTCAGCTCGGGCTGAAAATGCATTTAAAGCAATAAAAACTCAAATTGAGTGTCACACCTAAACCAAAGGACTTATGCACACACATCAACATGTATTTTGTTCAGGATGACCTCCTGAAGCCTAAATAAGCATTAATTTGACCACACAACTCATTTCTATGACGATACATTCAAACTCAGAAAACGCGCTCAGCTCGGGCTGAAAATGCATTTAAAGCAATAAAAACTCAAATTGAGTGTCACACCTAAACCAAAGGACTTATGCACACACATCAACATGTATTTTGTTCAGGATGACCTCCTGAAGCCTAAATAAGCATTAATTTGACCACACAACTCATTTCTATGACGATACATTCAAACTCACAAAACGCGCTCAGCTCGGGCTGAAAATGCATTTAAAGCAATAAAAACTCAAATTGAGTGTCACACCTAAACCAAAGGACTTATGCACACACATCAACATGTATTTAGTTCAGGATGACCACCTGAAGCCTAAATGAGCATTAATTTGACCACACAACTCATTCCTATGAAGATACATTCAAACTCACAAAACGCGCTCAGCTCGGGCTGAAAATGCATTTAAAGCAATAAAAACTCAAATTGAGTGTCACACCTAAACCAAAGGACTTATGCACACACATCAACATGTATTTAGTTCAGGATGACCACCTGAAGCCTAAATGAGCATTAATTTGACCACACAACTCATTCCTATGAAGATACATTCAAACTCACAAAACGTGCTCAGCTCGGGCTGAAAATGCATTTAAAGCAATAAAAACTCAAATTGAGTGTCACACCTAAACCAAAGGACTTATGCACACACTTCAACATGTATTTTGTTCAGGATGACCCTCTGAACCCCATATGAGCATTAATTTGACTACACAACTCATTCCTATGAAGATACATTTAAACTCACAAAACTTGCTTAGCTCGGGCTGAAAATGCATTTAAAGCAATAAAAACTCAAATTGAGTGTCACGCCTAAACCAAAGGACTTATGCACGCACTTCAACATGTATTTAGTTCAGGATGACCACCTGAAGCCTAAATGAGCATTAATTTGACCACACAACTCATTCCTATGAAGATACATTCAAACTCACAAAACGTGCTCAGCTCGGGCTGAAAATGCATTTAAAGCAATAAAAACTCAAATTGAGTGTCACACCTAAACCAAAGGACTTATGCACACACTTCAACATGTATTTTGTTCAGGATGACCTCCTGAAGCCCATATGAGCATTAATTTGACTACACAACTCATTCCTATGAAGATACATTCAAACTCACAAAACGTGCTCAGCTCGGGCTGAAAATGCATTTAAAGCAATAAAAACTCAAATTGAGTGTCACGCCTAAACCAAAGGACTTATGCACACACTTCAACATGTATTTTGTTCAGGATGACCTCCTGAAGCCTAAATAAGCATTAATTTGACCACACAACTCATTCCTATGAAGATACATTCAAACTCACAAAACGCGCTCAGCTCGGGCTGAAAATGCATTTAAAGCAATAAAAACTCAAATTTAGTGTCACACCTAAACCAAAGGACTTATGCACACACTTCAACATGTATTTAGTTCAGGATGACATCCTGAAGCCCATATGAGCATTAATTTGACTACACAACTCATTCCTATGAAGATACATTCAAACTCACAAAACGTGCTCAACTCGGGCTGAAAATGCATTTAAAGCAATAAAAACTCAAATTGAGTGTCACGCCTAAACCAAAGGACTTATGCACACACTTCAACATGTATTTTGTTCAGGATGACCTCCTGAAGCCCATATGAGCATTAATTTGACTACACAACTCATTCCTATGAAGATACATTCAAACTCACAAAACGTGCTCAGCTCGGGCTGAAAATGCATTTAAAGCAATAAAAACTCAAATTGAGTGTCACGCCTAAACCAAAGGACTTATGCACACACTTCAACATGTATTTTGTTCAGGATGACCACCTGACGCCTAAATGAGCATTAATTTGACCACACAACTCATTCCTATGAAGATACATTCAAAGTCAGAAAGCGCGCTCAGCTCGGGCTGAAAATGCATTTAATTTAAAGCAATAAAAACTCAAATTGAGTGTCACGCCTAAACCAAAGGACTTATGCACACACTTCAACATGTATTTAGTTCAGGATGACCACCTGAAGCCTAAATGAGCATTAATTTGACTACACAACTCATTCCTATGAAGATACATTCAAACTCTCAAAACGTGCTCAGCTCGGGCTGAAAATGCATTTAAAGCAATAAAAACTCAAATTGAGTGTCACACCTAAACCAAAGGACTTATGCACACACTTCAACATGTATTTTGTTCAGGATGACCTCCTGAAGCCCATATGAGCAATAATTTGACTACACAACTCATTCCTATAAAGATACATTCAAACTCACAAAACGTGCTCAGCTCGGGCTGAAAATGCATTTAAAGCAATAAAAACTCAAATTGAGTGTCACGCCTAAACCAAAGGACTTATGCACACACTTCAACATGTATTTAGTTCAGGATGACCACCTGAAGCCTAAATGAGCATTAATTTGACCACACAACTCATTCCTATGAAGATACATTCAAACTCACAAAACGTGCTCAGCTCGGGCTGAAAATGCATTTAAAGCAATAAAAACTCAAATTGAGTGTCACGCCTAAACCAAAGGACTTATGCACACACTTCAACATGTATTTTGTTCAGGATGACCTCCTGAAGCCCATATGAGCATTAATTTGACTACACAACTCATTCCTATGAAGATACATTCAAACTCACAAAACGTGCTCAGCTCGGGCTGAAAATGCATTTAAAGCAATAAAAACTCAAATTGAGTGTCACGCCTAAACCAAAGGACTTATGCACACACTTCAACATGTATTTAGTTCAGGATGACCACCTGAAGCCTAAATGAGCATTAATTTGACCACACAACTCATTCCTATGAAGATATTTTCAAACTCACAAAACGTGCTCAACTCGGGCTGAAAATGCATTTAAAGCAATAAAAACTCAAATTGAGTGTCACGCCTAAACCAAAGGACTTATGCACACACTTCAACATGTATTTTGTTCAGGATGACCTCCTGAAGCCTAAATAAGCATTAATTTGACCACACAACTCATTCCTATGAAGATACATTCAAACTCACAAAACGCGCTCAGCTCGGGCTGAAAATGCATTTAAAGCAATAAAAACTCAAATTGAGTGTCACACCTAAACCAAAGGACTTATTCACACACGTCAACATGTATTTTGTTCAGGATGACTACCTGAAGCCTAAATGAGCATTAATTTGACCACACAACTCATTCCTATGAAGATACATTCAAACTCACAAAACATGCTCAGCTCGGGCTGAAAATGCATTTAAAGCAATAAAAACTCAAATTGAATGTCACGCCTAAACCAAAGGACTTATGCACACACTTCAACATGTATTTTGTTCAGGATGACCACCTGAAGCCTAAATGAGCATTAATTTGACCACACAACTCATTCTATGAAGATACATTCAAACTCACAAAACGTGCTCAGCTCGGGCTGAAAATGCATTTAAAGCAATAAAAACTCAAATTGAGTGTCACGCCTAAACCAAAGGACCTATGCCCACACTTCAACATGTATTTAGTTCAGGATGACCACCTGAAGCTTAAATGAGCATTAATTTGACCACACAACTCATTCCTATGAAGATACATTCAAACTCACAAAACGTGCTCAGCTCGGGCTGAAAATGCATTTAAAGCAATAAAAACTCAAATTGAGTGTCACGCCTAAATCAAAGGACTTATGCACACACTTCAACATGTATTTTGTTCAGGATGACCACCTGAAGCCTAAATGAGCATT
The DNA here is from genome assembly GCF_054856545.1 of Hippocampus guttulatus. Lineage (NCBI taxonomy): Eukaryota > Metazoa > Chordata > Actinopteri > Syngnathiformes > Syngnathidae > Hippocampus > Hippocampus guttulatus. Next base: position 973,109 of record NC_141271.1, read on the forward strand.
AATTTGACCACACAACTCATTCCTATGAAGATACATTCAAAGTCAGAAAGCGCGCTCAGCTCGGGCTGAAAATGCATTTAATTTAAAGCAATAAAAACTCAAATTGAGTGTCACACCTAAACCAAAGGACTTATGCACACACGTCAACATGTATTTTGTTCAGGATGACCACCTGAAGCCTAAATGAGCATTAATTTGACCACACAACTCATTCCTATGAAGATACATTCAAACTCACAAAACATGGTCAGCTCGGGCTGAAAATGCATTTAAAGCAATAAAAACTCAAATTGAATGTCACGCCTAAACCAAAGGACTTATGCACACACTTCAACATGTATTTTGTTCAGGATGACCACCTGAAGCCTAAATGAGCATTAATTTGACCACACAACTCATTCTATGAAGATACATTCAAACTCACAAAACGTGCTCAGCTTGGGCTGAAAATGCATTTAAAGCAATAAAAACTCAAATTGAGTGTCACACCTAAACCAAAGGACTTATGCCCACACTTCAACATGTATTTAGTTCAGGATGACCACCTGAAGCCTAAATGAGCATTAATTTGACCACACAACTCATTCCTATGAAGATACATTCAAACTCACAAAACGTGCTCAGCTCGGGCTGAAAATGCATTTAAAGCAATAAAAACTCAAATTGAGTGTCACGCCTAAATCAAAGGACTTATGCACACACTTCAACATGTATTTTGTTCAGGATGACCACCTGAAGCCTAAATGAGCATTAATTTGACCACACAACTCATTCTATGAAGATACATTCAAACTCACAAAACGTGCTCAGCTCGGGCTGAAAATGCATTTAAAGCAATAAAAACTCAAATTGAGTGTCACGCCTAAACCAAAGGACTTATGCACACACTTCAACATGTATTTTGTTCAGGATGACCTCCTGAAGCCTAAATCAGCAATAATTTCACCACACAACTCATTCCTATGAAGATACATTCAAAGTCAGAAAGCGCGCTCAGCTCGGGCTGAAAATGCATTTAAAGCAATAAAAACTCAAATTGAGTGTCACGCCTAAACCAAAGGACTTATGCACACACTTCAACATGTATTTTGTTCAGGATGACCTCCTGAAGCCTAAATCAGCAATAATTTGACCACACAACTCATTCCTATGAAGATACATTCAAACTCACAAAACGTGCTCAGCTCCGGCTGAAAATGCATTTAAAGCAATAAAAACTCAAATTGAGTGTCACACCTAAACCAAAGGACTTATGCACACACTTCAACATGTATTTTGTTCAGGATGACCTCCTGAAGCCCATATGAGCATTAATTTGACTACACAACTCATTCCTATGAAGATACATTCAAACTCACAAAACGTGCTCAGCTCGGGCTGAAAATGCATTTAAAGCAATAAAAACTCAAATTGAGTGTCACGCCTAAACCAAAGGACTTATGCACACACTTCAACATGTATTTAGTTCAGGATGACCACCTGAAGCCTGAATGAGCATTAATTTGACCACACAACTCATTCCTATGAAGATACATTCAAACTCACAAAACGTGCTCAACTCGGGCTGAAAATGCATTTAAAGCAATAAAAACTCAAATTGAGTGTCACGCCTAAACCAAAGGACTTATGCACACACTTCAACATGTATTTTGTTCAGGATGACCTCCTGAAGCCTAAATAAGCATTAATTTGACCACACAACTCATTCCTATGAAGATACATTCAAACTCACAAAACGCGCTCAGCTCGGGCTGAAAATGCATTTAAAGCAATAAAAACTCAAATTGAGTGTCACACCTAAACCAAAGGATTTATGCACACACGTCAACATGTATTTTGTTCAGGATGACCACCTGAAGCCTAAATGAGCATTAATTTGACCACGCAACTCATTCCTATGAAGATACATTCAAACTCACAAAACATGCTCAGCTCGGGCTGAAAATGCATTTAAAGCAATAAAAACTCAAATTGAATGTCACGCCTAAACCAAAGGACTTATGCACACACTTCAACATGTATTTTGTTCAGGATGACCACCTGAAGCCTAAATGAGCATTAATTTGACCACACAACTCATTCCTATGAAGATACATTCAAACACACAAAACGTGCTCAGCTCGGCCTGAAAATGCATTTAAAGCAATAAAAACTCAAATTGAGTGTCACGCCTAAACCAAAGGACTTATGCACACACTTCAACATGTATTTTGTTCAGGATGACCTCCTGAAGCCTAAATCAGCAATAATTTGACCACACAACTCATTCCTATGAAGATACATTCAAAGTCAGAAAGCGCGCTCAGCTCGGGCTGAAAATGCATTTAAAGCAATAAAAACTCAAATTGAGTGTCACACCTAAACCAAAGGACTTATGCACACACTTCAACATGTATTTAGTTCAGGATGACCACCTGAAGCCTAAATGAGCATTAATTTGACCACACAACTCATTCCTATGAAGATACATTCAAACTCACAAAACATGCTCAGCTCGGGCTAAAAATGCATTTAAAGCAATAAAAACTCAAATTGAATGTCACGCCTAAACCAAAGGACTTATGCACACACTTCAACATGTATTTTGTTCAGGATGACCACCTGAAGCCTAAATGAGCATTAATTTGACCACACAACTCATTCTATGAAGATACATTCAAACTCACAAAACGTGCTCAGCTCGGGCTGAAAATGCATTTAAAGCAATAAAAACTCAAATTGAGTGTCACGCCTAAACCAAAGGACTTATGCACACACTTCAACATGTATTTTGTTCAGGATGACCTCCTGAAGCCTAAATGAGCAATAATTTGACCACACAACTCATTCCTATGAAGATACATTCAAACTCAAAAAAACGTGCTCAGCTCGGGCTGAAAATGCATTTAAAGCAATAAAAAGTCAAATTGAGTGTCACACCTAAACCAAAGGACTTATGCACTCACTTCAACATGTATTTTGTTCAGGATGACCTCCTGAAGCCCATATGAGCATTAATTTGACCACACAACTCATTCCTATGAAGATACATTCAAACTCACAAAACGTGCTCAGCTCGGGCTGAAAATGCATTTAAAGCAATAAAAACTCAAATTGAGTGTCACGCCTAAACCAAAGGACTTATGCACACACTTCAACATGTATTTTGTTCAGGATGACCTCCTGAAGCCCATATGGGCATTAATTTGACCACACAACTCATTCCTATGAAGATACATTCAAACACACAAAACGTGCTCAGCTCGGCCTGAAAATGCATTTAAAGCAATAAAAACTCAAATTGAGTGTCACGCCTAAACCAAAGGACTTATGCACACACTTCAACATGTATTTTGTTCAGGATGACCACCTGACGCCTAAATGAGCATTAATTTGACCACACAACTCATTCCTATGAAGATACATTCAAACTCACAAAACGTGCTCAGCTCGGGGTGAAAATGCATTTAAAGCAATAAAAACTCAAATTGAGTGTCAAGCCTAAACCAAAGGACTTATGCACACACTTCAACATGTATTTTGTTCAGGATGACCTCCTGAAGCCTAAATCAGCAATAATTTGACCACACAACTCATTCCTATGAAGATACATTCAAAGTCAGAAAGCGCGCTCAGCTCGGGCTGAAAATGCATTTAATTTAAAGCATTAAAAACTCAAATTGAGTGTCACGCCTAAACCAAAGGACTTATGCACACACTTCAACATGTATTTAGTTCAGGATGACCACCTGAAGCCTAAATGAGCATTAATTTGACCACACAACTCATTCCTATGAAGATACATTCAAACTCACAAAACGTGCTCAGCTTGGGCTGAAAATGCATTTAAAGCAATAAAAACTCAAATTGAGTGTCACGCCTAAACCAAAGGACTTATGCACACACTTCAACATGTATTTAGTTCAGGATGACCACCTGAAGCCTAAATGAGCATTAATTTGACCACACAACTCATTCCTATGAAGATACATTCAAACTCACAAAACGTGCTCAACTCGGGCTGAAAATGCATTTAAAGCAATAAAAACTCAAATTGAGTGTCACGCCTAAACCAAAGGACTTATGCACACACTTCAACATGTATTTAGTTCAGGATGACATCCTGAAGCCCATATGAGCATTAATTTGACTACACAACTCATTCCTATGAAGATACATTCAAACTCACAAAACGTGCTCAGCTCGGGCTGAAAATGCATTTAAAGCAATAAAAACTCAAATTGAGTGTCACGCCTAAACCAAAGGACTTATGCAAACACTTCAACATGTATTTAGTTCAGGATGACCACCTGAAGCCTAAATGAGCATTAATTTGACCACACAACTCATTCCTATGAAGATACATTCAAACTAACAAAACGTGCTCAACTCGGGCTGAAAATGCATTTAAAGGAATAAAAGCTCAAATTGAGTGTCACGCCTGAACCAAAGGACTTATGCACACACTTCAACATGTATTTTGTTCAGGATGACCTCCTGAAGCCCATATGAGCATTAATTTGACCACACAACTCATTCCTATGAAGATACATTGAAACTCACAAAACGTGCTCAGCTCGGGCTGAAAATGCATTTAAAGCAATAAAAACTCAAATTGAGTGTCACGCCTAAACCAAAGGACTTATGCACACACTTCAACATGTGTTTTGTTCAGGATGACCTCCTGAAGCCTAAATGAGCAATAATTTGACCACACAACTCATTCCTATGAAGATACATTCAAACTCAAAAAACGTGCTCAGCTCGGGCTGAAAATGCATTTAAAGCAATAAAAACTCAAATTGAGTGTCAAAACTAAACCAAAGGACTTATGCACACACTTCAACATGTATTTTGTTCAGGATGACCTCCTGAAGCCTAAATAGGCATTCATTTGACCACACAACTCATTCTTTTGAAGATACATTCAAACTCACAAAACGCGCTCAGCTCGGGCTGAAAATGCATTTAAAGCAATAAAAACTCAAATTGAGTGTCACGCCTAAACCAAAGGACTTATGCACACACTTCAACATGTATTTTGTTCACGATGACCACCTGAAGCCTAAATGAGCATTAATTTGACCACACAACTCATTCCTATGAAGATACATTCAAACTCACAAAACGCGCTCAACTCGGGCTGAAAATGCATTTAAAGCAATAAAAGCTCAAATTGAGTGTCACGCCTAAACCAAAGGACTTATGCACACACTACAACGTGTATTTTGTTCAGGATGACCTCCTGAAGCCCATATGAGCATTAATTTGACCACACAACTCATTCCTATGAAGATACATTCAAACTCACAAAACGCGCTCAGCTCGGGCTGAAAATGCATTTAAAGCAATAAAAACTCAAATTGAGTGTCACGCCTAAAACAAAGGACTTATGCACACACTACAACATGTATTTTGTTCAGGGTGACCTCCTGAAGCCTAAATAAGCATTAATTTGACCACACAACTCATTCCTATGAAGATACATTCAAACTCACAAAACGCGCTCAGCTCGGGCTGAAAATGCATTTAAAGCAATAAAAACTCAAATTGAGTGTCACACCTAAACCAAAGGACTTATGCACACACTTCAACATGTATTTTGTTCAGGATGACATCCTGAAGCCCATATGAGCATTAATTTGACTACACAACTCATTCCTATGAAGATACATTCAAACTCACAAAACGTGCTCAGCTCGGGCTGAAAATGCATTTAAAGCAATTAAAACTCAAATTGAGTGTCACACCTAAACCAAAGGACTTATGCACACACTTCAACATGTATTTTGCTCAGGATGACCTCGTGAAGCCCATATGAGCATTAGTTTGACTACACAACTCATTCCTATAAAGATACATTCAAACTCACAAAACGTGCTCAGCTCGGGCTGAAAATGCATTTAAAGCAATAAAAACTCAAATTGAGTGTCACGCCTAAACCAAAGGACTTATGCACACAGTTCAACATGTATTTAGTTCAGGATGACCACCTGAAGCCTAAATGAGCATTAATTTGACCACACAACTCATTCCTATGAAGATACATTCAAACTCACAAAACGTGCTCAGCTCGGGCTGAAAATGCATTTAAAGCAATAAAAACTCAAATTGAGTGTCAAGCCTAAACCAAAGGACTTATGCACACACTTCAACATGTATTTAGTTCAGGATGACCACCTGAAGCCTAAATGAGCATTAATTTGACCACGCAACTCATTCCTATGAAGATACATTCAAACTCACAAAACGTGCTCAACTCGGGCTGAAAATGCATTTAAAGCAATAAAAACTCAAATTGAGTGTCACATCTAAACCAAAGGACTTATGCACACACTTCAACGTGTATTTTGTTCAGGATGACCTCCTGAAGCCCATATGAGCATTAATTTGACCACACAACTCATTCCTATGAAGATACATTCAAACTCACAAAACGTGCTCAGCTCGGGCTGAAAATGCATTTAAAGCAATAAAAACTCAAATTGAGTGTCACGCCTAAACCAAAGGACTTATGCACACTTTTCAACATGTATTTTGTTCAGGATGACCTCCTGAAGCCTAAATCAGCAATAATTTCACCACACAACTCATTCCTATGAAGATACATTCAAAGTCAGAAAGCGCGCTCAGCTCGGGCTGAAAATGCATTCAATTTAAAGCAATAAAAACTCAAATTGAGTGTCACGCCTAAACCAAAGGACTTATTCACACACTTTAACATGTATTTAGTTCAGGATGACCACCTGAAGCCTAAATGAGCATTAATTTGACCACACAACTCATTCCTATGAAGATACATTCAAACTCACAAAACGTGCTCAGCTCGGGCTGAAAATGCATTTAAAGCAATAAAAACTCAAATTGAGTGTCACACCTAAACCAAAGGACTTATGCACACACTTCAACATGTATTTTGTTCAGGATGACATCCTGAAGCCCATATGAGCATTAATTTGACTACACAACTCATTCCTATGAAGATACATTCAAACTCACAAAACGTGCTCAGCTCGGGCTGAAAATGCATTTAAAGCAATTAAAACTCAAATTGAGTGTCACACCTAAACCAAAGGACTTATGCACACACTTCAACATGTATTTTGCTCAGGATGACCTCGTGAAGCCCATATGAGCATTAGTTTGACTACACAACTCATTCCTATAAAGATACATTCAAACTCACAAAACGTGCTCAGCTCGGGCTGAAAATGCATTTAAAGCAATAAAAACTCAAATTGAGTGGCACGCCTAAACCAAAGGACTTATGCACACACTTCAACATGTATTTAGTTCAGGATGACCACCTGAAGCCTAAATGAGCATTAATTTGACCACGCAACTCATTCCTATGAAGATACATTCAAACTCACAAAACGTGCTCAACTCGGGCTGAAAATGCATTTAAAGCAATAAAAACTCAAATTGAGTGTCACATCTAAACCAAAGGACTTATGCACACACTTCAACGTGTATTTTGTTCAGGATGACCTCCTGAAGCCCATATGAGCATTAATTTGACCACACAACTCATTCCTATGAAGATACATTCAAACTCACAAAACGTGCTCAGCTCGGGCTGAAAATGCATTTAAAGCAATAAAACTCAAATTGAGTGTCACACCTAAACCAAAGGACTTATTCACACACTTCAACATGTATTTTGTTCAGGATGACCTCCTGAAGCCCATATGAGCATTAATTTGACCACACAACTCATTCCTATGAAGATACATTCAAACTCACAAAACGTGCTCAGCTTGGGCTGAAAATGCATTTAAAGCAATAAAAACTCAAATTGAGTGTCACGCCTAAACCAAAGGACTTATGCACACACTTCAACATGTATTTTGTTCAGGATGACCACCTGAAGCCTAAATGAGCATTAATTTGACTACACAACTCATTCCTATGAAGATACATTCAAACTCACAAAACGTGCTCAGCTCGGGCTGAAAATGCATTTAAAGCAATAAACACTCAAATTGAGTGTCACGCCCAAACCAAAGGACTTATGCACACACTTCAACATGTACTTAGTTCAGGATGTCCTCCTGAAGCCTAAATGAGCATTCATTTGATCACACATCTCACTCCTATGAAGATACATTCAAACTCAGAACACGTGCTCAGCTCGGCCCGAAACTGCACTTAAAGCAATAAAAACTGAAATTGAGTATAGTCATGGTACCCGCGTTGAGGTATAATTAGTTCAAGAACAAAGAGAAATGGAATAATTGGCTCAAGAGTACAGTTATACAGTCATATAAATGTAAAATGGTTTCAGGCCTCGGAGACAATAACGGACTTTGGTCAGTAGAGGGCAACATAGACCATAACATGATTCAAGACACATTTTGAAAACTTGTTCCACTCGGCCTGAAAATGCATTTAAAGCAATAATAACTCAAATTGAGTGTCACTCCCAAACCAAAGGACTTTTGCACACACTTCAATGTATTTAGTTCAGGATGTCCTCCTGAAGCCTAAATGAGCAGTAATTTGACTACACAACTCATTCCTATGAAGATACATTCAAACTCAAAAAACGTGCTCAGCTCGGCAAAAAATGCATTTAAAGCAATAAAAACTCAAATTGAGTGTCACGCCTAAACCAAAGGACTTATGCACACACTTCAACATGTATTTTGTTCAGGATGACCACCTGAAGCCTAAATGAGCATTAATTTGACCACACAACTCATTCCTATGAAGATACATTCAAACTCACAAAACGTGCTCAGCTCGGGCTGAAAATGCATTTAAAAAAATAAAAACTCAAATTGAGTGTCACGCCTAAACCAAAGGACTTATGCACACACTTCAACATGTATTTTGTTCAGGATGACCACCTGAAGCCTAAATGAGCATTAATTTGACCACACAACTCATTCCTATGAAGATACATTCAAACTCACAAAACGTGCTCAACTCGGGCTGAAAATGCATTTAAAGCAATAAAAGCTCAAATTGAGTGTCACGCCTGAACCAAAGGACTTATGCACACACTTCAACATGTATTTTGTTCAGGATGACCTCCTGAAGCCTAAATGAGCATTATTTTGACCACACAACTCATTCCTATGAAGATACATTCAAACTCACAAAACGTGCTCAGCTCGGGCTGAAAATGCATTTAAAGCAATAAAAACTCAAATTGAGTGTCAAGCCTAAACCAAAGGACTTATGCACACACTTCAACATGTATTTTGTTCAGGATGACCTCCTGAAGCCTAAATCAGCAATAATTTGACCACACAACTCATTCCTATGAAGATACATTCAAAGTCAGAAAGCGCGCTCAGCTCGGGCTGAAAATGCATTTAATTTAAAGCAATAAAAACTCAAATTGAGTGTCACGCCTAAACCAAAGGACTTATGCACACACTTCAACATGTATTTAGTTCAGGATGACCACCTGAAGCCTAAATGAGCATTAATTTGACCACACAACTCATTCCTATGAAGATACATTCAAACTCACAAAACGTGCTCAGCTTGGGCTGAAAATGCATTTAAAGCAATAAAAACTCAAATTGAGTGTCACACCTAAACCAAAGGACTTATGCACACACTTCAACATGTATTTTGTTCAGGATGACCTCCTGAAGCCTAAATGAGCATTATTTTGACCACACAACTCATTCCTATGAAGATACATTCAAACTCACAAAACGTGCTCAACTCGGGCTGAAAATGCATTTAAAGCAATAAAAGCTCAAATTGAGTGTCACGCCTGAACCAAAGGACTTATGCACACACTTCAACATGTATTTTGTTCAGGATGACCTCCTGAAGCCTAAATGAGCATTATTTTGACCACACAACTCATTCCTATGAAGATACATTCAAACTCACAAAACGTGCTCAGCTCGGGCTGAAAATGCATTTAAAGCAATAAAAACTCAAATTGAGTGTCAAGCCTAAACCAAAGGACTTATGCACACACTTCAACATGTATTTTGTTCAGGATGACCTCCTGAAGCCTAAATCAGCAATAATTTGCCCACACAACTCATTCCTATGAAGATACATTCAAACTCACAAAACGTGCTCAACTCGGGCTGAAAATGCATTTAAAGCAATAAAAACTCAAATTGAGTGTCACGCCTAAACCAAAGGACTTATGCACACACTTCAACATGTATTTAGTTCAGGATGACATCCTGAAGCCCATATGAGCATTAATTTGACTACACAACTCATTCCTATGAAGATACATTCAAACTCACAAAACGTGCTCAGCTCGGGCTGAAAATGCATTTAAAGCAATAAAAACTCAAATTGAGTGTCACGCCTAAACCAAAGGACTTATGCAAACACTTCAACATGTATTTAGTTCAGGATGACCACCTGAAGCCTAAATGAGCATTAATTTGACCACACAACTCATTCCTATGAAGATACATTCAAACTCACAAAACGTGCTCAACTCGGGCTGAAAATGCATTTAAAGGAATAAAAGCTCAAATTGAGTGTCACGCCTGAACCAAAGGACTTATGCACACACTTCAACATGTATTTTGTTCAGGATGACCTCCTGAAGCCCATATGAGCATTAATTTGACCACACAACTCATTCCTATGAAGATACGTTCAAACACACAAAACGTGCTCAGCTCGGCCTGAAAATGCATTTAAAGCAATAAAAACTCAAATTGAGTGTCACACCTAAACCAAAGGACTTATGCACACACTTCAACATGTATTTTGTTCAGGATGACCTCCTGAAGCCTAAATGAGCATTAATTTGACCACACAACTCATTCCTATGAAGATACATTCAAACTCAGAAAACGCGCTCAGTTCGGCCTGAAAATGCACTTCGCAATAATAACTCAAATTGAATGTCACGCCTAAACCAAAGGGCTTATGGACACACTTCAACATGTATTTAGTTCAGGATGTCCTCCTGACGCCTAAATGAGCATTAATTTGACTACACAACTCATTCCTATGAAGATACATTCAAACTCACAAAACGTGCTCAGCTCGGGCTGAAAATGCATTTAAAGCAATAAAAACTCAAATTGAGTGTCACGCCCAAACCAAAGGACTTATGCACACACTTCAACATGTACTTAGTTCAGATGTCCTCCTGAAGCCTAAATGAGCATTAATTTGACCACACAACTCATTCCTATGAAGATACATTCAAACTCACAAAACGTGCTCAGCTCGGGCTGAAAATGCATTTAAAGCAATAAAAACTCAAATTGAGTGTCACACCTAAACCAAAGGACTTATGCACACACTTCAACATGTATTTTGTTCAGGATGACCTCCTGAAGCCTAAATGAGCATTAATTTGACCACACAACTCATTCCTATGAAGATACATTCAAACTCAGAAAACGCGCTCAGTTCGGCCTGAAAATGCATTTCGCAATAAAAACTCAAATTGAATGTCACGCCTAAACCAAAGGGCTTATGGACACACTTCAACATGTATTTAGTTCAGGATGTCCTCCTGAAGCCTAAATGAGCATTAATTTGACTACACAACTCATTCCTATGAAGATACATTCAAACTCACAAAACGTGCTCAGCTCGGGCTGAAAATGCATTTAAAGCAATAAAAACTCAAATTGAGTGTCACGCCCAAACCAAAGGACTTATGCACACACTTCAACATGTACTTAGTTCAGATGTCCTCCTGAAGCCTAAATGAGCAATAATTTGACCACACAACTCATTCCTAGGAAGATACATTCAAACTCACAAAACGTGCTCAGCTCGGGCTGAAAATGCATTTAAAGCAATAAAAACTCAAATTGAGTGTCACGCCTAAACCAAAGGACTTATGCACACACTTCAACATGTATTTTTTTCAGGATGACCTCCTGAAGCCCATATGAGCATTAATTTGACTACACATATCATTCCTATGAAGATACATTCAAACTCACAAAACGTGCTCAGCTCGGGCTGAAAATGCATTTAAAGCAATAAAAACTCAAATTGAGTGTCACGCCTAAACCAAAGTACTTATGCACACACTTCAACATGTATTTTGTTCAGGATGACCTCCTGAAGCCCATATGAGCATTAATTTGACTACACAACTCATTCCTATGAAGATACATTCAAACTCACAAAACGTGCTCAGCTCGGGCTGAAAATGCATTTAAAGCAATAAAAACTCAATTTGAGTGTCAAAACTAAACCAAAGGACTTATGCACACACTTCAACATGTATTTTGTTCAGGATGACCACCTGAAGCCTAAATAGGCATTCATTTGACCACACAACTCATTCTTTTGAAGATACATTCAAACTCACAAAACGCGCTCAGCTCGGGCTGAAAATGCATTTAAAGCAATAAAAACTCAAATTGAGTGTCACGCCTAAACCAAAGGACTTATGCACACACTTCAACATGTATTTTGTTCACGATGACCACCTGAAGCCTAAATGAGCATTAATTTGACCACACAACTCATTCCTATGAAGATACATTCAAACTCACAAAACGCGCTCAACTCGGGCTGAAAATGCATTTAAAGCAATAAAAGCTCAAATTGAGTGTCACGCCTAAACCAAAGGACTTATGCACACACTTCAACATGTATTTTGTTCAGGATGACCTCCTGAAGCCCATATGAGCATTAATTTGACCACACAACTCATTCCTATGAAGATACATTCAAAGTCAGAAAGTGCGCTCAGCTCGGGCTGAAAATGCATTTAAAGCAATAAAAACTCAAATTGAGTGTCACGCCTAAACCAAAGGACTTATGCACACACTTCAACATGTATTTTGTTCAGGATGACCTCCTGACGCCTAAATGAGCATTAATTTGACCACACAACTCATTCCTATGAAGATACATTCAAACTCACAAAACGTGCTCAACTCGGGCTGAAAATGCATTTAAAGCAATAAAAACTCAAATTGAGTGTCACGCCTAAACCAAAGGACTTATGCACACACTTCAACATGTATTTTGTTCAGGATGACCTCCTGAAGCCTAAATAAGCATTAATTTGACCACACAACTCATTCCTATGAAGATACATTCAAACTCACAAAACGCGCTCAGCTCGGGCTGAAAATGCATTTAAAGCAATAAAAACTCAAATTGAATGTCACGCCTAAACCAAAGGACTTATGCACACACTTCAACATGTATTTTGTTCAGAATGACCTCCTGAAGCCCATATGAGCATTAATTTGACCACACAACTCATTCCTATGAAGATACATTCAAACTCACAAAACGTGCTCAGCTCGGGCTGAAAATGCATTTAAAGCAATAAAAACTCAAATTGAGTGTCACGCCTAAACCAAAGGACTTATGCACACACTTCAACATGTATTTTGTTCAGGATGACCTCCTGAAGCCTAAATCAGCAATAATTTCACCACACAACTCATTCCTATGAAGATACATTCAAACTCACAAAACGTGCTCAGCTCGGGCTGAAAATGCATTTAAAGCAATAAAAACTCAAATTGAGTGTCACACCTAAACCAAAGGACTTATGCACACACTTCAACATGTATTTAGTTCTGGATGACCACCTGAAGCCTAAATGAGCATTAATTTGACCACACAACTCATTCCTATGAAGATACATTCAAACTCACAAAACGTGCTCAGCTCGGGCTGAAAATGCATTTAAAGCAATAAAAACTCAAATTGAGTGTCACACCTAAACCAAAGGACTTATGCACACACTTCAACATGTATTTTGTTCAGGATGACCTCCTGAAGCCCATATGAGCATTAATTTGACTACACAACTCATTCCTATGAAGATACATTCAAACTCACAAAACGTGCTCAGCTCGGGCTGAAAATGCATTTAAAGCAATAAAAACTCAAATTGAGTGTCACGCCTAAACCAAAGGACTTATGCACACACTTCAACATGTATTTAGTTCAGGATGACCACCTGAAGCCTAAATGAGCATTAATTTGACCACACAACTCATTCCTATGAAGATATTTTCAAACTCACAAAACGTGCTCAACTCGGGCTGAAAATGCATTTAAAGCAATAAAAACTCAAATTGAGTGTCACGCCTAAACCAAAGGACTTATGCACACACTTCAACATGTATTTTGTTCAGGATGACCTCCTGAAGCCTAAATAAGCATTAATTTGACCACACAACTCATTCCTATGAAGATACATTCAAACTCACAAAACGCGCTCAGCTCGGGCTGAAAATGCATTTAAAGCAATAAAAACTCAAATTGAGTGTCACACCTAAACCAAAGGACTTATTCACACACGTCAACATGTATTTTGTTCAGGATGACCACCTGAAGCCTAAATGAGCATTAATTTGACCACACAACTCATTCCTATGAAGATACATTCAAACTCACAAAACGTGCTCAGCTCGGGCTGAAAATGCATTTAAAGCAATAAAAACTCAAATTGAATGTCACGCCTAAACCAAAGGACTTATGCACACACTTCAACATGTATTTTGTTCAGGATGACCACCTGAAGCCTAAATGAGCATTAATTTGACCACACAACTCATTCTATGAAGATACATTCAAACTCACAAAACGTGCTCAGCTCGGGCTGAAAATGCATTTAAAGCAATAAAAACTCAAATTGAGTGTCACGCCTAAACCAAAGGACTTATGCCCACACTTCAACATGTATTTAGTTCAGGATGACCACCTGAAGCCTAAATGAGCATTAATTTGACCACACAACTCATTCCTATGAAGATACATTCAAACTCACAAAACGTGCTCAGCTCGGGCTGAAAATGCATTTAAAGCAATAAAAACTCAAATTGAGTGTCACGCCTAAATCAAAGGACTTATGCACACACTTCAACATGTATTTTGTTCAGGATGACCACCTGAAGCCTAAATGAGCATTAATTTGACCACACAACTCATTCTATGAAGATACATTCAAACTCACAAAACGTGCTCAGCTCGGGCTGAAAATGCATTTAAAGCAATAAAAACTCAAATTGAGTGTCACGCCTAAACCAAAGGACTTATGCACACACTTCAACATGTATTTTGTTCAGGATGGCCTCCTGAAGCCTAAATCAGCAATAATTTCACCACACAACTCATTCCTATGAAGATACATTCAAAGTCAGAAAGCGCGCTCAGCTCGGGCTGAAAATGCATTTAATTTAAAGCAATAAAAACTCAAATTGAGTGTCACACCTAAACCAAAGGACTTATGCACACACGTCTACATGTATTTTGTTCAGGATGACCACCTGAAGCCTAAATGAGCATTAATTTGACCACACAACTCATTCCTATGAAGATACATTCAAACTCACAAAACATGGTCAGCTCGGGCTGAAAATGCATTTAAAGCAATAAAAACTCAAATTGAATGTCACGCCTAAACCAAAGGACTTATGCACACACTTCAACATGTATTTTGTTCAGGATGACCACCTGAAGCCTAAATGAGCATTAATTTGACCACACAACTCATTCTATGAAGATACATTCAAACTCACAAAACGTGCTCAGCTCGGGCTGAAAATGCATTTAAAGCAATAAAAACTCAAATTGAGTGTCACACCTAAACCAAAGGACTTATGCCCACACTTCAACATGTATTTTGTTCAGGATGACCACCTGAAGCCTAAATGAGCATTAATTTAACCACACAACTCATTCTATGAAGATACATTCAAACTCACAAAACGTGCTCAGCTCGGGCTGAAAATGCATTTAAAGCAATAAAAACTCAAATTGAGTGTCACGCCTAAACCAAAGGACTTATGCACACACTTCAACATGTATTTTGTTCAGGATGACCTCCTGAAGCCTAAATCAGCAATAATTTCACCACACAACTCATTCCTATGAAGATACATTCAAAGTCAGAAAGCGAGCTCAGCTCGGGCTGAAAATGCATTTAATTTAAAGCAATAAAAACTCAAATTGAGTGTCACGCCTAAACCAAAGGACTTATGCACACACTTCAACATGTATTTAGTTCAGGATGACCACCTGAAGCCTAAATGAGCATTAATTTGACCACACAACTCATTCCTATGAAGATACATTCAAACTCACAAAACGTGCTCAGCTCGGGCTGAAAATGCATTTAAAGCAATAAAAACTCAAATTGAGTGTCACACCTAAACCAAAGGACTTATGCCCACACTTCAACATGTATTTAGTTCAGGATGACCACCTGAAGCCTAAATGAGCATTAATTTGACCACACAACTCATTCCTATGAAGATACATTCAAACTCACAAAACGTGCTCAGCTCGGGCTGAAAATGCATTTAAAGCAATAAAAACTCAAATTGAGTGTCACGCCTAAATCAAAGGACTTATGCACACACTTCAACATGTATTTTGTTCAGGATGACCACCTGAAGCCTAAATGAGCATTAATTTAACCACACAACTCATTCTATGAAGATACATTCAAACTCACAAAACGTGCTCAGCTCGGGCTGAAAATGCATTTAAAGCAATAAAAACTCAAATTGAGTGTCACGCCTAAACCAAAGGACTTATGCACACACTTCAACATGTATTTTGTTCAGGATGACCTCCTGAAGCCTAAATCAGCAATAATTTCACCACACAACTCATTCCTATGAAGATACATTCAAAGTCAGAAAGCGAGCTCAGCTCGGGCTGAAAATGCATTTAATTTAAAGCAATAAAAACTCAAATTGAGTGTCACGCCTAAACCAAAGGACTTATGCACACACTTCAACATGTATTTAGTTCAGGATGACCACCTGAAGCCTAAATGAGCATTAATTTGACCACACAACTCATTCCTATGAAGATACATTCAAACTCACAAAACGTGCTCAGCTCCGGCTGAAAATGCATTTAAAGCAATAAAAACTCAAATTGAGTGTCACACCTAAACCAAAGGACTTATGCACACACTTCAACATGTATTTTGTTCAGGATGACCTCCTGAAGCCCATATGAGCATTAATTTCACTACACAACTCATTCCTATGAAGATACATTCAAACTCACAAAACGTGCTCAGCTCGGGCTGAAAATGCATTTAAAGCAATAAAAACTCAAATTGAGTGTCACGCCTAAACCAAAGGACTTATGCACACACTTCAACATGTATCCTGAAGCCCATATGAGCATTAATTTGACTACACAACTCATTCCTATGAAGATACATTCAAACTCACAAAACGTGCTCAGCTCGGGCTGAAAATGCATTTAAAGCAATAAAAACTCAAATTGAGTGTCACACCTAAACCAAAGGACTTATGCACACACTTCAACATGTATTTTGTTCAGGATGACCTCCTGAAGCCCATATGAGCATTAATTTCACTACACAACTCATTCCTATGAAGATACATTCAAACTCACAAAACGTGCTCAGCTCGGGCTGAAAATGCATTTAAAGCAATAAAAACTCAAATTGAGTGTCACGCCTAAACCAAAGGACTTATGCACACACTTCAACATGTATTTAGTTCAGGATGACCACCTGAAGCCTAAATGAGCATTAATTTGACCACACAACTCATTCCTATGAAGATATTTTCAAACTCACAAAACGTGCTCAACTCGGGCTGAAAATGCATTTAAAGCAATAAAAACTCAAATTGAGTGTCACGCCTAAACCAAAGGACTTATGCACACACTTCAACATGTATTTTGTTCAGGATGACCTCCTGAAGCCTAAATAAGCATTAATTTGACCACACAACTCATTCCTATGAAGATACATTCAAACTCACAAAACGCGCTCAGCTCGGGCTGAAAATGCATTTAAAGCAATAAAAACTCAAATTGAGTGTCACACCTAAACCAAAGGACTTATGCACACACGTCAACATGTATTTTGTTCAGGATGACCACCTGAAGCCTAAATGAGCATTAATTTGACCACACAACTCATTCCTATGAAGATACATTCAAACTCACAAAACATGCTCAGCTCGGGCTGAAAATGCATTTAAAGCAATAAAAACTCAAATTGAATGTCACGCCTAAACCAAAGGACTTATGCACACACTTCAACATGTATTTTGTTCAGGATGACCACCTGAAGCCTAAATGAGCATTAATTTGACCACACAACTCATTCTATGAAGATACATTCAAACTCACAAAACGTGCTCAGCTCGGGCTGAAAATGCATTTAAAGCAATAAAAACTCAAATTGAGTGTCACGCCTAAACCAAAGGACTTATGCCCACACTTCAACATGTATTTAGTTCAGGATGACCACCTGAAGCCTAAATGAGCATTAATTTGACCACACAACTCATTCCTATGAAGATACATTCAAACTCACAAAACGTGCTCAGCTCGGGCTGAAAATGCATTTAAAGGAATAAAAGCTCAAATTGAGTGTCACGCCTAAACCAAAGGACTTATGCACACACTTCAACATGTATTTTGTTCAGGATGACCTCCTGAAGCCCATATGAGCATTAATTTGACCACACAACTCATTCCTATGAAGATACATTCAAACACACAAAACGTGCTCAGCTCAGCCTGAAAATGCATTTAAAGCAATAAAAACTCAAATTGAGTGTCACGCCTAAACCAAAGGACTTATGCACACACTTCAACATGTATTTAGTTCAGGATGACCACCTGAAGCCTAAATGAGCATTAATTTGACCACACAACTCATTCCTATGAAGATATTTTCAAACTCACAAAACGTGCTCAACTCGGGCTGAAAATGCATTTAAAGCATTAAAAACTCAAATTGAGTGTCACGCCTAAACCAAAGGACTTATGCACACACTTCAACATGTATTTTGTTCAGGATGACCTCCTGAAGCCTAAATAAGCATTAATTTGACCACACAACTCATTCCTATGAAGATACATTCAAACTCACAAAACGCGCTCAGCTCAGGCTGAAAATGCATTTAAAGCAATAAAAACTCAAATTGAGTGTCACACCTAAACCAAAGGACTTATGCACACACGTCAACATGTATTTTGTTCAGGATGACCACCTGAAGCCTAAATGAGCATTAATTTGACCACACAACTCATTCCTATGAAGATACATTCAAACTCACAAAACATGCTCAGCTCGGGCTGAAAATGCATTTAAAGCAATAAAAACTCAAATTGAATGTCACGCCTAAACCAAAGGACTTATGCACACACTTCAACATGTATTTTGTTCAGGATGACCACCTGAAGCCTAAATGAGCATTAATTTGACCACACAACTCATTCCTATGAAGATACATTCAAACTCACAAAACGTGCTCAGCTCGGGCTGAAAATGCATTTAAAGGAATAAAAGCTCAAATTGAGTGTCACGCCTAAACCAAAGGACTTATGCACACACTTCAACATGTATTTTGTTCAGGATGACCTCCTGAAGCCCATATGAGCATTAATTTGACCACACAACTCATTCCTATGAAGATACATTCAAACACACAAAACGTGCTCAGCTCGGCCTGAAAATGCATTTAAAGCAATAAAAACTCAAATTGAGTGTCACACCTAAACCAAAGGACTTATGCACACACGTCAACATGTATTTTGTTCAGGATGACCACCTGAAGCCTAAATGAGCATTAATTTGACCACACAACTCATTCCTATGAAGATACATTCAAACTCACAAAACATGCTCAGCTCGGGCTGAAAATGCATTTAAAGCAATAAAAACTCAAATTGAATGTCACGCCTAAACCAAAGGACTTATGCCCACACTTCAACATGTATTTTGTTCAGGATGACCACCTGAAGCCTAAATGAGCATTAATTTGACCACACAACTCATTCTATGAAGATACATTCAAACTCACAAAACGTGCTCAGCTCGGGCTGAAAATGCATTTAAAGCAATAAAAACTCAAATTGAGTGTCACGCCTAAACCAAAGGACTTATGCCCACACTTCAACATGTATTTAGTTCAGGATGACCACCTGAAGCCTAAATGAGCATTAATTTGACCACACAACTCATTCCTATGAAGATACATTCAAACTCACAAAACGTGCTCAGCTCGGGCTGAAAATGCATTTAAAGGAATAAAAGCTCAAATTGAGTGTCACGCCTAAACCAAAGGACTTATGCACACACTTCAACATGTATTTTGTTCAGGATGACCTCCTGAAGCCCATATGAGCATTAATTTGACCACACAACTCATTCCTATGAAGATACATTCAAACACACAAAACGTGCTCAGCTCGGCCTGAAAATGCATTTAAAGCAATAAAAACTCAAATTGAGTGTCACGCCTAAACCAAAGGACTTATGCACACACTTCAACATGTATTTTGTTCAGGATGACCACCTGACGCCTAAATGAGCATTAATTTGACCACACAACTCATTCCTATGAAGATACATTCAAAGTCAGAAAGCGCGCTCAGCTCGGGCTGAAAATGCATTTAAAGCAATAAAAACTCAAATTGAGTGTCACGCCTAAACCAAAGGACTTATGCACACACTTCAACATGTATTTTGTTCAGGATGACCTCCTGAAGCCTAAATAAGCATTAATTTGACCACACAACTCATTCCTATGACGATACATTCAAACTCACAAAACGCGCTCAGCTCGGGCTGAAAATGCATTTAAAGCAATAAAAACTCAAATTGAGTGTCACACCTAAACCAAAGGACTTATGCACACACATCAACATGTATTTAGTTCAGGATGACCACCTGAAGCCTAAATGAGCAATAATTTGACCACACAACTCATTCCTATGAAGATACATTCAAACTCACAAAACGTGCTCAGCTCGGGCTGAAAATGCATTTAAAGCAATAAAAACTCAAATTGAGTGTCACACCTAAACCAAAGGACTTATGCACACACTTCAACATGTATTTTGTTCAGGATGACCCTCTGAACCCTATATGAGCATTAATTTGACTACACAACTCATTCCTATGAAGATACATTTAAACTCACAAAACTTGCTTAGCTCGGGCTGAAAATGCATTTAAAGCAATAAAAACTCAAATTGAGTGTCACGCCTAAACCAAAGGACTTATGCACACACTTCAACATGTATTTTGTTCAGGATGACCACCTGACGCCTAAATGAGCATTAATTTGACCACACAACTCATTCCTATGAAGATACATTCAAACTCACAAAACGTGCTCAACTCGGGCTGAAAATGCATTTAAAGCAATAAAAACTCAAATTGACTGTCACGCCTAAACCAAAGGACTTATGCACACACTTCAACATGTATTTTGTTCAGGATGACCTCCTGAAGCCTAAATAAGCATTAATTTGACCACACAACTCATTCCTATGAAGATACATTCAAACTCACAAAACGCGCTCAGCTCGGGCTGAAAATGCATTTAAAGCAATAAAAACTCAAATTGAGTGTCACACCTAAACCAAAGGACTTATGCACACACTTCAACATGTATTTTGTTCAGGATGACCACCTGAAGCCTAAATGAGCATTAATTTGACCACACAACTCATTCCTATGAAGATACATTCAAACTCACAAAACATGCTCAGCTCGGGCTGAAAATGCATTTAAAGCAATAAAAACTCAAATTGAGTGTCACGCCTAAACCAAAGGACTTATGCACACACTTCAACATGTATTTTGTTCAGGATGACCACCTGACGCCTAAATGAGCATTAATTTGACCACACAACTCATTCCTATGAAGATACATTCAAAGTCAGAAAGCGCGCTCAGCTCGGGCTGAAAATGCATTTAATTTAAAGCAATAAAAACTCAAATTGAGTGTCACGCCTAAACCAAAGGACTTATGCACACACTTCAACATGTATTTAGTTCAGGATGACCACCTGAAGCCTAAATGAGCATTAATTTGACTACACAACTCATTCCTATGAAGATACATTCAAACTCACAAAACGTGCTCAGCTCGGGCTGAAAATGCATTTAAAGCAATAAAAACTCAAATTGAGTGTCACACCTAAACCAAAGGACTTATGCACACACTTCAACATGTATTTTGTTCAGGATGACCTCCTGAAGCCCATATGAGCAATAATTTGACTACACAACTCATTCCTATAAAGATACATTCAAACTCACAAAACGTGCTCAGCTCGGGCTGAAAATGCATTTAAAGCAATAAAAACTCAAATTGAGTGTCACGCCTAAACCAAAGGACTTATGCACACACTTCAACATGTATTTAGTTCAGGATGACCACCTGAAGCCTAAATGAGCATTAATTTGACCACACAACTCATTCCTATGAAAATACATTCAAACTCACAAAACGTGCTCAGCTCGGGCTGAAAATGCATTTAAAGCAATAAAAACTCAAATTGAGTGTCACGCCTAAACCAAAGGCCTTATGCACACAATTCAACATGTATTTTGTTCAGGATGACCTCCTGAAGCCTAAATCAGCAATAATTTCACCACACAACTCATTCCTATGAAGATACATTCAAAGTCAGAAAGCGCGCTCAGCTCGGGCTGAAAATGCATTTAATTTAAAGCAATAAAAACTCAAATTGAGTGTCACGCCTAAACCAAAGGACTTATGCACACACTTCAACATGTATTTAGTTCTGGATGACCACCTGAAGCCTAAATGAGCATTAATTTGACCACACAACTCATTCCTATGAAGATACATTCAAACTCACAAAACGTGCTCAGGTCGGGCTGAAAATGCATTTAAAGCAATAAAAACTCAAATTGAGTGTCACGCCTAAACCAAAGGACTTATGCACACACTTCAACATGTATTTTGTTCAGGATGACCTCCTGAAGCCCATATGAGCATTAATTTGACTACACAACTCATTCCTATGAAGATACATTCAAACTCACAAAACGTGCTCAGCTCGGGCTGAAAATGCATTTAAAGCAATAAAAACTCAAATTGAGTGTCACGCCTAAACCAAAGGACTTATGCACACACTTCAACATGTATTTAGTTCAGGATGACCACCTGAAGCCTAAATGAGCATTAATTTGACCACACAACTCATTCCTATGAAGATACATTCAAACTCACAAAACGCGCTCAGCTCGGGCTGAAAATGCATTTAAAGCAATAAAAACTCAAATTGAGTGTCACACCTAAACCAAAGGACTTATGCACACACGTCAACATGTATTTTGTTCAGGATGACCACCTGAAGCCTAAATGAGCATTAATTTGACCACACAACTCATTCCTATGAAGATACATTCAAACTCACAAAACATGCTCAGCTCGGGCTGAAAATGCATTTAAAGCAATAAAAACTCAAATTGAATGTCACGCCTAAACCAAAGGACTTATGCACACACTTCAACATGTATTTTGTTCAGGATGACCACCTGAAGCCTAAATGAGCATTAATTTGACCACACAACTCATTCCTATGAAGATACATTCAAACTCACAAAACGTGCTCAGCTCGGGCTGAAAATGCATTTAAAGGAATAAAAGCTCAAATTGAGTGTCACGCCTAAACCAAAGGACTTATGCACACACTTCAACATGTATTTTGTTCAGGATGACCTCCTGAAGCCCATATGAGCATTAATTTGACCACACAACTCATTCCTATGAAGATACATTCAAACACACAAAACGTGCTCAGCTCGGCCTGAAAATGCATTTAAAGCAATAAAAACTCAAATTGAGTGTCACACCTAAACCAAAGGACTTATGCACACACGTCAACATGTATTTTGTTCAGGATGACCACCTGAAGCCTAAATGAGCATTAATTTGACCACACAACTCATTCCTATGAAGATACATTCAAACTCACAAAACATGCTCAGCTCGGGCTGAAAATGCATTTAAAGCAATAAAAACTCAAATTGAATGTCACGCCTAAACCAAAGGACTTATGCACACACTTCAACATGTATTTTGTTCAGGATGACCACCTGAAGCCTAAATGAGCATTAATTTGACCACACAACTCATTCTATGAAGATACATTCAAACTCACAAAACGTGCTCAGCTCGGGCTGAAAATGCATTTAAAGCAATAAAAACTCAAATTGAGTGTCACGCCTAAACCAAAGGACTTATGCCCACACTTCAACATGTATTTAGTTCAGGATGACCACCTGAAGCCTAAATGAGCATTAATTTGACCACACAACTCATTCCTATGAAGATACATTCAAACTCACAAAACGTGCTCAGCTCGGGCTGAAAATGCATTTAAAGGAGTAAAAGATCAAATTGAGTGTCACGCCTAAACCAAAGGACTTATGCACACACTTCAACATGTATTTTGTTCAGGATGACCTCCTGAAGCCCATATGAGCATTAATTTGACCACACAACTCATTCCTATGAAGATACATTCAAACACACAAAACGTGCTCAGCTCGGGCTGAAAATGCATTTAAAGCAATAAAAACTCAAATTGAATGTCACGCCTAAACCAAAGGACTTATGCACACACTTCAACATGTATTTTGTTCAGGATGACCACCTGAAGCCTAAATGAGCATTAATTTGACCACACAACTCATTCCTATGAAGATACATTCAAACTCACAAAACGTGCTCAGCTCGGGCTGAAAATGCATTTAAAGGAATAAAAGCTCAAATTGAGTGTCACGCCTAAACCAAAGGACTTATGCACACACTTCAACATGTATTTTGTTCAGGATGACCTCCTGAAGCCCATATGAGCATTAATTTGACCACACAACTCATTCCTATGAAGATACATTCAAACACACAAAACGTGCTCAGCTCGGCCTGAAAATGCATTTAAAGCAATAAAAACTCAAATTGAGTGTCACACCTAAACCAAAGGACTTATGCACACACGTCAACATGTATTTTGTTCAGGATGACCACCTGAAGCCTAAATGAGCATTAATTTGACCACACAACTCATTCCTATGAAGATACATTCAAACTCACAAAACATGCTCAGCTCGGGCTGAAAATGCATTTAAAGCAATAAAAACTCAAATTGAATGTCACGCCTAAACCAAAGGACTTATGCACACACTTCAACATGTATTTTGTTCAGGATGACCACCTGAAGCCTAAATGAGCATTAATTTGACCACACAACTCATTCTATGAAGATACATTCAAACTCACAAAACGTGCTCAGCTCGGGCTGAAAATGCATTTAAAGCAATAAAAACTCAAATTGAGTGTCACGCCTAAACCAAAGGACTTATGCCCACACTTCAACATGTATTTAGTTCAGGATGACCACCTGAAGCCTAAATGAGCATTAATTTGACCACACAACTCATTCCTATGAAGATACATTCAAACTCACAAAACGTGCTCAGCTCGGGCTGAAAATGCATTTAAAGGAGTAAAAGATCAAATTGAGTGTCACGCCTAAACCAAAGGACTTATGCACACACTTCAACATGTATTTTGTTCAGGATGACCTCCTGAAGCCCATATGAGCATTAATTTGACCACACAACTCATTCCTATGAAGATACATTCAAACACACAAAACGTGCTCAGCTCGGCCTGAAAATGCATTTAAAGCAATAAAAACTCAAATTGAGTGTCACGCCTAAACCAAAGGACTTATGCACACACTTCAACATGTATTTTGTTCAGGATGACCACCTGACGCCTAAATGAGCATTAATTTGACCACACAACTCATTCCTATGAAGATACATTCAAAGTCAGAAAGCGCGCTCAGCTCGGGCTGAAAATGCATTTAAAGCAATAAAAACTCAAATTGAGTGTCACGCCTAAACCAAAGGACTTATGCACACACTTCAACATGTATTTTGTTCAGGATGACCTCCTGAAGCCTAAATAAGCATTAATTTGACCACACAACTCATTCCTATGACGATACATTCAAACTCACAAAACGCGCTCAGCTCGGGCTGAAAATGCATTTAAAGCAATAAAAACTCAAATTGAGTGTCACACCTAAACCAAAGGACTTATGCACACACATCAACATGTATTTAGTTCAGGATGACCACCTGAAGCCTAAATGAGCATTAATTTGACCACACAACTCATTCCTATGAAGATACATTCAAACTCACAAAACGTGCTCAGCTCGGGCTGAAAATGCATTTAAAGCAATAAAAACTCAAATTGAGTGTCACACCTAAACCAAAGGACTTATGCACACACTTCAACATGTATTTTGTTCAGGATGACCCTCTGAACCCTATATGAGCATTAATTTGACTACACAACTCATTCCTATGAAGATACATTTAAACTCACAAAACTTGCTTAGCTCGGGCTGAAAATGCATTTAAAGCAATAAAAACTCAAATTGAGTGTCACGCCTAAACCAAAGGACTTATGCACACACTTCAACATGTATTTTGTTCAGGATGACCACCTGACGCCTAAATGAGCATTAATTTGACCACACAACTCATTCCTATGAAGATACATTCAAACTCACAAAACGTGCTCAACTCGGGCTGAAAATGCATTTAAAGCAATAAAAACTCAAATTGAGTGTCACGCCTAAACCAAAGGACTTATGCACACACTTCAACATGTATTTTGTTCAGGATGACCTCCTGAAGCCTAAATAAGCATTAATTTGACCACACAACTCATTCCTATGAAGATACATTCAAACTCACAAAACGCGCTCAGCTCGGGCTGAAAATGCATTTAAAGCAATAAAAACTCAAATTGAGTGTCACACCTAAACCAAAGGACTTATGCACACACTTCAACATGTATTTTGTTCAGGATGACCTCCTGAAGCCCATATGAGCAATAATTTGACTACACAACTCATTCCTATAAAGATACATTCAAACTCACAAAACGTGCTCAGCTCGGGCTGAAAATGCATTTAAAGCAATAAAAACTCAAATTGAGTGTCACGCCTAAACCAAAGGACTTATGCACACACTTCAACATGTATTTAGTTCAGGATGACCACCTGAAGCCTAAATGAGCATTAATTTGACCACACAACTCATTCCTATGAAGATACATTCAAACTCACAAAACGTGCTCAGCTCGGGCTGAAAATGCATTTAAAGCAATAAAAACTCAAATTGAGTGTCACGCCTAAACCAAAGGACTTATGCACACACTTCAACATGTATTTTGTTCAGGATGACCTCCTGAAGCCTAAATCAGCAATAATTTCACCACACAACTCATTCCTATGAAGATACATTCAAAGTCAGAAAGCGCGCTCAGCTCGGGCTGAAAATGCATTTAATTTAAAGCAATAAAAACTCAAATTGAGTGTCACGCCTAAACCAAAGGACTTATGCACACACTTCAACATGTATTTAGTTCTGGATGACCACCTGAAGCCTAAATGAGCATTAATTTGACCACACAACTCATTCCTATGAAGATACATTCAAACTCACAAAACGTGCTCAGGTCGGGCTGAAAATGCATTTAAAGCAATAAAAACTCAAATTGAGTGTCACGCCTAAACCAAAGGACTTATGCACACACTTCAACATGTATTTTGTTCAGGATGACCTCCTGAAGCCCATATGAGCATTAATTTGACTACACAACTCATTCCTATGAAGATACATTCAAACTCACAAAACGTGCTCAGCTCGGGCTCAAAATGCATTTAAAGCAATAAAAACTCAAATTGAGTGTCACGCCTAAACCAAAGGACTTATGCACACACTTCAACATGTATTTAGTTCAGGATGACCACCTGAAGCCTAAATGAGCATTAATTTGACCACACAACTCATTCCTATGAAGATATTTTCAAACTCACAAAACGTGCTCAACTCGGGCTGAAAATGCATTTAAAGCAATAAAAACTCAAATTGAGTGTCACGCCTAAACCAAAGGACTTATGCACACACTTCAACATGTATTTTGTTCAGGCTGACCTCCTGAAGCCTAAATAAGCATTAATTTGACCACACAACTCATTCCTATGAAGATACATTCAAACTCACAAAACGCGCTCAGCTCGGGCTGAAAATGCATTTAAAGCAATAAAAACTCAAATTGAGTGTCACACCTAAACCAAAGGACTTATTCACACACGTCAACATGTATTTTGTTCAGGATGACCACCTGAAGCCTAAATGAGCATTAATTTGACCACACAACTCATTCTATGAAGATACATTCAAACTCACAAAACGTGCTCAGCTCGGGCTGAAAATGCATTTAAAGCAATAAAAACTCAAATTGAGTGTCACGCCTAAATCAAAGGACTTATGCACACACTTCAACATGTATTTTGTTCAGGATGACCACCTGAAGCCTAAATGAGCATTAATTTGACCACACAACTCATTCTATGAAGATACATTCAAACTCACAAAACGTGCTCAGCTCGGGCTGAAAATGCATTTAAAGCAATAAAAACTCAAATTGAGTGTCACGCCTAAACCAAAGAACTTATGCACACACTTCAACATGTATTTTGTTCAGGATGGCCTCCTGAAGCCTAAATCAGCAATAATTTCACCACACAACTCATTCCTATGAAGATACATTCAAAGTCAGAAAGCGCGCTCAGCTCGGGCTGAAAATGCATTTAATTTAAAGCAATAAAAACTCAAATTGAGTGTCACACCTAAACCAAAGGACTTATGCACACACGTCATAATGTATTTTGTTCAGGATGACCACCTGAAGCCTAAATGAGCATTTATTTGACCACACAACTCATTCCTATGAAGATACATTCAAACTCACAAAACATGGTCAGCTCGGGCTGAAAATGCATTTAAAGCAATAAAAACTCAAATTGAATGTCACGCCTAAACCAAAGGACTTATGCACACACTTCAACATGTATTTTGTTCAGGATGACCACCTGAAGCCTAAATGAGCATTAATTTGACCACACAACTCATTCTATGAAGATACATTCAAACTCACAAAACGTGCTCAGCTTGGGCTGAAAATGCATTTAAAGCAATAAAAACTCAAATTGAGTGTCACACCTAAACCAAAGGACTTATGCCCACACTTCAACATGTATTTAGTTCAGGATGACCACCTGAAGCCTAAATGAGCATTAATTTGACCACACAACTCATTCCTATGAAGATACATTCAAACTCACAAAACGTGCTCAGCTCGGGCTGAAAATGCATTTAAAGCAATAAAAACTCAAATTGAGTGTCACGCCTAAATCAAAGGACTTATGCACACACTTCAACATGTATTTTGTTCAGGATGACCACCTGAAGCCTAAATGAGCATTAATTTGACCACATAACTCATTCTATGAAGATACATTCAAACTCACAAAACGTGCTCAGCTCGGGCTGAAAATGCATTTAAAGCAATAAAAACTCAAATTGAGTGTCACGCCTAAACCAAAGGACTTATGCACACACTTCAACATGTATTTTGTTCAGGATGACCTCCTGAAGCCTAAATCAGCAATAATTTCACCACACAACTCATTCCTATGAAGATACATTCAAAGTCAGAAAGCGCGCTCAGCTCGGGCTGAAAATGCATTTAATTTAAAGCAATAAAAACTCAAATTGAGTGTCACGCCTAAACCAAAGGACTTATGCACACACTTCAACATGTATTTAGTTCAGGATGACCACCTGAAGCCTAAATGAGCATTAATTTGACCACACAACTCAT
Organism: Hippocampus guttulatus; assembly: GCF_054856545.1. Lineage (NCBI taxonomy): Eukaryota > Metazoa > Chordata > Actinopteri > Syngnathiformes > Syngnathidae > Hippocampus > Hippocampus guttulatus. The sequence continues at coordinate 1,002,559 of NC_141271.1, forward strand.
TCCTATGAAGATACATTCAAACTCACAAAACGCGCTCAGCTCGGGCTGAAAATGCATTTAAAGCAATAAAAACTCAAATTGAGTGTCACACCTAAACCAAAGGACTTATGCACACACTTCAACATGTATTTTGTTCAGGATGACCACCTGAAGCCTAAATGAGCATTAATTTGACCACACAACTCATTCCTATGAAGATACATTCAAACTCACAAAACGTGCTCAGCTCGGGCTGAAAATGCATTTAAAGGAATAAAAGCTCAAATTGAGTGTCACGCCTAAACCAAAGGACTTATGCACACACTTCAACATGTATTTTGTTCAGGATGACCTCCTGAAGCCCATATGAGCATTAATTTGGCCACACAACTCATTCCTATGAAGATACATTCAAACACACAAAACGTGCTCAGCTCGGCCTGAAAATGCATTTAAAGCAATAAAAACTCAAATTGAGTGTCACACCTAAACCAAAGGACTTATGCACACACGTCAACATGTATTTTGTTCAGGATGACCACCTGAAGCCTAAATGAGCATTAATTTGACCACACAACTCATTCCTATGAAGATACATTCAAACTCACAAAACATGCTCAGCTCGGGCTGAAAATGCATTTAAAGCAATAAAAACTCAAATTGAATGTCACGCCTAAACCAAAGGACTTATGCACACACTTCAACATGTATTTTGTTCAGGATGACCACCTGAAGCCTAAATGAGCATTAATTTGACCACACAACTCATTCTATGAAGATACATTCAAACTCACAAAACGTGCTCAGCTCGGGCTGAAAATGCATTTAAAGCAATAAAAACTCAAATTGAGTGTCACGCCTAAACCAAAGGACTTATGCCCACACTTCAACATGTATTTAGTTCAGGATGACCACCTGAAGCCTAAATGAGCATTAATTTGACCACACAACTCATTCCTATGAAGATACATTCAAACTCACAAAACGTGCTCAGCTCGGGCTGAAAATGCATTTAAAGGAGTAAAAGATCAAATTGAGTGTCACGCCTAAACCAAAGGACTTATGCACACACTTCAACATGTATTTTGTTCAGGATGACCTCCTGAAGCCCATATGAGCATTAATTTGACCACACAACTCATTCCTATGAAGATACATTCAAACACACAAAACGTGCTCAGCTCGGCCTGAAAATGCATTTAAAGCAATAAAAACTCAAATTGAGTGTCACGCCTAAACCAAAGGACTTATGCACACACTTCAACATGTATTTTGTTCAGGATGACCACCTGACGCCTAAATGAGCATTAATTTGACCACACAACTCATTCCTATGAAGATACATTCAAAGTCAGAAAGCGCGCTCAGCTCGGGCTGAAAATGCATTTAAAGCAATAAAAACTCAAATTGAGTGTCACGCCTAAACCAAAGGACTTATGCACACACTTCAACATGTATTTTGTTCAGGATGACCTCCTGAAGCCTAAATAAGCATTAATTTGACCACACAACTCATTCCTATGACGATACATTCAAACTCACAAAACGCGCTCAGCTCGGGCTGAAAATGCATTTAAAGCAATAAAAACTCAAATTGAGTGTCACACCTAAACCAAAGGACTTATGCACACACATCAACATGTATTTAGTTCAGGATGACCACCTGAAGCCTAAATGAGCATTAATTTGACCACACAACTCATTCCTATGAAGATACATTCAAACTCACAAAACGTGCTCAGCTCGGGCTGAAAATGCATTTAAAGCAATAAAAACTCAAATTGAGTGTCACACCTAAACCAAAGGACTTATGCACACACTTCAACATGTATTTTGTTCAGGATGACCCTCTGAACCCTATATGAGCATTAATTTGACTACACAACTCATTCCTATGAAGATACATTTAAACTCACAAAACTTGCTTAGCTCGGGCTGAAAATGCATTTAAAGCAATAAAAACTCAAATTGAGTGTCACGCCTAAACCAAAGGACTTATGCACACACTTCAACATGTATTTTGTTCAGGATGACCACCTGACGCCTAAATGAGCATTAATTTGACCACACAACTCATTCCTATGAAGATACATTCAAACTCACAAAACGTGCTCAACTCGGGCTGAAAATGCATTTAAAGCAATAAAAACTCAAATTGAGTGTCACGCCTAAACCAAAGGACTTATGCACACACTTCAACATGTATTTTGTTCAGGATGACCTCCTGAAGCCTAAATAAGCATTAATTTGACCACACAACTCATTCCTATGAAGATACATTCAAACTCACAAAACGCGCTCAGCTCGGGCTGAAAATGCATTTAAAGCAATAAAAACTCAAATTGAGTGTCACACCTAAACCAAAGGACTTATGCACACACTTCAACATGTATTTTGTTCAGGATGACCCTCTGAACCCTATATGAGCATTAATTTGACTACACAACTCATTCCTATGAAGATACATTCAAACTCACAAAACGTGCTCAGCTCGGGCTGAAAATGCATTTAAAGCAATAAAAACTCAAATTGAGTGTCACACCTAAACCAAAGGACTTATGCACACACTTCAACATGTATTTTGTTCAGGATGACCTCCTGAAGCCCATATGAGCAATAATTTGACTACACAACTCATTCCTATAAAGATACATTCAAACTCACAAAACGTGCTCAGCTCGGGCTGAAAATGCATTTAAAGCAATAAAAACTCAAATTGAGTGTCACGCCTAAACCAAAGGACTTATGCACACACTTCAACATGTATTTAGTTCAGGATGACCACCTGAAGCCTAAATGAGCATTAATTTGACCACACAACTCATTCCTATGAAGATACATTCAAACTCACAAAACGTGCTCAGCTCGGGCTGAAAATGCATTTAAAGCAATAAAAACTCAAATTGAGTGTCACGCCTAAACCAAAGGACTTATGCACACACTTCAACATGTATTTTGTTCAGGATGACCTCCTGAAGCCTAAATCAGCAATAATTTCACCACACAACTCATTCCTATGAAGATACATTCAAAGTCAGAAAGCGCGCTCAGCTCGGGCTGAAAATGCATTTAATTTAAAGCAATAAAAACTCAAATTGAGTGTCACGCCTAAACCAAAGGACTTATGCACACACTTCAACATGTATTTAGTTCTGGATGACCACCTGAAGCCTAAATGAGCATTAATTTGACCACACAACTCATTCCTATGAAGATACATTCAAACTCACAAAACGTGCTCAGGTCGGGCTGAAAATGCATTTAAAGCAATAAAAACTCAAATTGAGTGTCACGCCTAAACCAAAGGACTTATGCACACACTTCAACATGTATTTTGTTCAGGATGACCTCCTGAAGCCCATATGAGCATTAATTTGACTACACAACTCATTCCTATGAAGATACATTCAAACTCACAAAACGTGCTCAGCTCGGGCTCAAAATGCATTTAAAGCAATAAAAACTCAAATTGAGTGTCACGCCTAAACCAAAGGACTTATGCACACACTTCAACATGTATTTAGTTCAGGATGACCACCTGAAGCCTAAATGAGCATTAATTTGACCACACAACTCATTCCTATGAAGATATTTTCAAACTCACAAAACGTGCTCAACTCGGGCTGAAAATGCATTTAAAGCAATAAAAACTCAAATTGAGTGTCACGCCTAAACCAAAGGACTTATGCACACACTTCAACATGTATTTTGTTCAGGCTGACCTCCTGAAGCCTAAATAAGCATTAATTTGACCACACAACTCATTCCTATGAAGATACATTCAAACTCACAAAACGCGCTCAGCTCGGGCTGAAAATGCATTTAAAGCAATAAAAACTCAAATTGAGTGTCACACCTAAACCAAAGGACTTATTCACACACGTCAACATGTATTTTGTTCAGGATGACCACCTGAAGCCTAAATGAGCATTAATTTGACCACACAACTCATTCCTATGAAGATACATTCAAACTCACAAAACATGCTCAGCTCGGGCTGAAAATGCATTTAAAGCAATAAAAACTCAAATTGAATGTCACGCCTAAACCAAAGGACTTATGCACACACTTCAACATGTATTTTGTTCAGGATGACCACCTGAAGCCTAAATGAGCATTAATTTGACCACACAACTCATTCTATGAAGATACATTCAAACTCACAAAACGTGCTCAGCTCGGGCTGAAAATGCATTTAAAGCAATAAAAACTCAAATTGAGTGTCACGCCTAAACCAAAGGACTTATGCCCACACTTCAACATGTATTTAGTTCAGGATGACCACCTGAAGCTTAAATGAGGATTAATTTGACCACACAACTCATTCCTATGAAGATACATTCAAACTCACAAAACGTGCTCAGCTCGGGCTGAAAATGCATTTAAAGCAATAAAAACTCAAATTGAGTGTCACGCCTAAATCAAAGGACTTATGCACACACTTCAACATGTATTTTGTTCAGGATGACCACCTGAAGCCTAAATGAGCATTAATTTGACCACACAACTCATTCTATGAAGATACATTCAAACTCACAAAACGTGCTCAGCTCGGGCTGAAAATGCATTTAAAGCAATAAAAACTCAAATTGAGTGTCACGCCTAAACCAAAGAACTTATGCACACACTTCAACATGTATTTTGTTCAGGATGGCCTCCTGAAGCCTAAATCAGCAATAATTTCACCACACAACTCATTCCTATGAAGATACATTCAAAGTCAGAAAGCGCGCTCAGCTCGGGCTGAAAATGCATTTAATTTAAAGCAATAAAAACTCAAATTGAGTGTCACACCTAAACCAAAGGACTTATGCACACACGTCATAATGTATTTTGTTCAGGATGACCACCTGAAGCCTAAATGAGCATTTATTTGACCACACAACTCATTCCTATGAAGATACATTCAAACTCACAAAACATGGTCAGCTCGGGCTGAAAATGCATTTAAAGCAATAAAAACTCAAATTGAATGTCACGCCTAAACCAAAGGACTTATGCACACACTTCAACATGTATTTTGTTCAGGATGACCACCTGAAGCCTAAATGAGCATTAATTTGACCACACAACTCATTCTATGAAGATACATTCAAACTCACAAAACGTGCTCAGCTTGGGCTGAAAATGCATTTAAAGCAATAAAAACTCAAATTGAGTGTCACACCTAAACCAAAGGACTTATGCCCACACTTCAACATGTATTTAGTTCAGGATGACCACCTGAAGCCTAAATGAGCATTAATTTGACCACACAACTCATTCCTATGAAGATACATTCAAACTCACAAAACGTGCTCAGCTCGGGCTGAAAATGCATTTAAAGCAATAAAAACTCAAATTGAGTGTCACGCCTAAATCAAAGGACTTATGCACACACTTCAACATGTATTTTGTTCAGGATGACCACCTGAAGCCTAAATGAGCATTAATTTGACCACATAACTCATTCTATGAAGATACATTCAAACTCACAAAACGTGCTCAGCTCGGGCTGAAAATGCATTTAAAGCAATAAAAACTCAAATTGAGTGTCACGCCTAAACCAAAGGACTTATGCACACACTTCAACATGTATTTTGTTCAGGATGACCTCCTGAAGCCTAAATCAGCAATAATTTCACCACACAACTCATTCCTATGAAGATACATTCAAAGTCAGAAAGCGCGCTCAGCTCGGGCTGAAAATGCATTTAATTTAAAGCAATAAAAACTCAAATTGAGTGTCACGCCTAAACCAAAGGACTTATGCACACACTTCAACATGTATTTAGTTCAGGATGACCACCTGAAGCCTAAATGAGCATTAATTTGACCACACAACTCATTCCTATGAAGATACATTCAAACTCACAAAACGTGCTCAGCTCCGGCTGAAAATGCATTTAAAGCAATAAAAACTCAAATTGAGTGTCACACCTAAACCAAAGGACTTATGCACACACGTCAACATGTATTTTGTTCAGGATGACCACCTGAAGCCTAAATGAGCATTAATTTGACCACACAACTCATTCCTATGAAGATACATTCAAACTCACAAAACATGCTCAGCTCGGGCTAAAAATGCATTTAAAGCAATAAAAACTCAAATTGAATGTCACGCCTAAACCAAAGGACTTATGCACACACTTCAACATGTATTTTGTTCAGGATGACCTCCTGAAGCCTAAATCAGCAATAATTTGACCACACAACTCATTCCTATGAAGATACATTCAAAGTCAGAAAGCGCGCTCAGCTCGGGCTGAAAATGCATTTAAAGCAATAAAAACTCAAATTGAGTGTCACACCTAAACCAAAGGACTTATGCACACACTTCAACATGTATTTAGTTCAGGATGACCACCTGAAGCCTAAATGAGCATTAATTTGACCACACAACTCATTCCTATGAAGATACATTCAAACTCACAAAACATGCTCAGCTCGGGCTAAAAATGCATTTAAAGCAATAAAAACTCAAATTGAATGTCACGCCTAAACCAAAGGACTTATGCACACACTTCAACATGTATTTTGTTCAGGATGACCACCTGAAGCCTAAATGAGCATTAATTTGACCACACAACTCATTCTATGAAGATACATTCAAACTCACAAAACGTGCTCAGCTCGGGCTGAAAATGCATTTAAAGCAATAAAAACTCAAATTGAGTGTCACGCCTAAACCAAAGGACTTATGCACACACTTCAACATGTATTTTGTTCAGGATGACCTCCTGAAGCCTAAATGAGCAATAATTTGACCACACAACTCATTCCTATGAAGATACATTCAAACTCAAAAAACGTGCTCAGCTCGGGCTGAAAATGCATTTAAAGCAATAAAAAGTCAAATTGAGTGTCACACCTAAACCAAAGGACTTATGCACTCACTTCAACATGTATTTTATTCAGGATGACCTCCTGAAGCCCATATGAGCATTAATTTGACCACACAACTCATTCCTATAAAGATACATTCAAACTCACAAAACGTGCTCAGCTCGGGCTGAAAATGCATTTAAAGCAATAAAAACTCAAATTGAGTGTCACGCCTAAACCAAAGGACTTATGCACACACTTCAACATGTATTTTGTTCAGGATGACCTCCTGAAGCCCATATGGGCATTAATTTGACCACACAACTCATTCCTATGAAGATACATTCAAACACACAAAACGTGCTCAGCTCGGCCTGAAAATGCATTTAAAGCAATAAAAACTCAAATTGAGTGTCACGCCTAAACCAAAGGACTTATGCACACACTTCAACATGTATTTTGTTCAGGATGACCACCTGACGCCTAAATGAGCATTAATTTGACCACACAACTCATTCCTATGAAGATACATTCAAACTCACAAAACGCGCTCAGCTCGGGCTGAAAATGCATTTAAAGCAATAAAAACTCAAATTGAGTGTCACACCTAAACCAAAGGACTTATGCACACACTTCAACATGTATTTTGTTCAGGATGACATCCTGAAGCCCATATGAGCATTAATTTGACTACACAACTCATTCCTATGAAGATACATTCAAACTCAAAAAACGTGCTCAGCTCGGGCTGAAAATGCATTTAAAGCAATTAAAACTCAAATTGAGTGTCACACCTAAACCAAAGGACTTATGCACACACTTCAACATGTATTTTGCTCAGGATGAACTCGTGAAGCCCATATGAGCATTAGTTTGACTACACAACTCATTCCTATAAAGATACATTCAAACTCACAAAACGTGCTCAGCTCGGGCTGAAAATGCATTTAAAGCAATAAAAACTCAAATTGAGTGTCACGCCTAAACCAAAGGACTTATGCACACACTTCAACATGTATTTAGTTCAGGATGACCACCTGAAGCCTAAATGAGCATTAATTTGACCACGCAACTCATTCCTATGAAGATACATTCAAACTCACAAAACGTGCTCAACTCGGGCTGAAAATGCATTGAAAGCAATAAAAACTCAAATTGAGTGTCACATCTAAACCAAAGGACTTATGCACACACTTCAACGTGTATTTTGTTCAGGATGACCTCCTGAAGCCCATATGAGCATTAATTTGACCACACAACTCATTCCTATGAAGATACATTCAAACTCACAAAACGTGCTCAGCTCGGGCTGAAAATGCATTTAAAGCAATAAAACTCAAATTGAGTGTCACACCTAAACCAAAGGACTTATTCACACACTTCAACATGTATTTTGTTCAGGATGACCTCCTGAAGCCCATATGAGCATTAATTTGACCACACAACTCATTCCTATGAAGATACATTCAAACTCACAAAACGTGCTCAGCTCGGGCTGAAAATGCATTTAAAGCAATAAAAACTCAAATTGAGTGTCACGCCTAAACCAAAGGACTTATGCACACTTTTCAACATGTATTTTGTTCAGGATGACCTCCTGAAGCCTAAATCAGCAATAATTTCACCACACAACTCATTCCTATGAAGATACATTCAAAGTCAGAAAGCGCGCTCAGCTCGGGCTGAAAATGCATTCAATTTAAAGCAATAAAAACTCAAATTGAGTGTCACGCCTAAACCAAAGGACTTATTCACACACTTTAACATGTATTTAGTTCAGGATGACCACCTGAAGCCTAAATGAGCATTAATTTGACCACACAACTCATTCCTATGAAGATACATTCAAACTCACAAAACGTGCTCAGCTCGGGCTGAAAATGCATTTAAAGCAATAAAAACTCAAATTGAGTGTCACACCTAAACCAAAGGACTTATGCACACACTTCAACATGTATTTTGTTCAGGATGACCTCCTGAAGCCTAAATAGGCATTCATTTGACCACACAACTCATTCTTTTGAAGATACATTCAAACTCACAAAACGCGCTCAGCTCGGGCTGAAAATGCATTTAAAGCAATAAAAACTCAAATTGAGTGTCACACCTAAACCAAAGGACTTATGCACACACTTCAACGTGTATTTTGTTCAGGATGACCTCCTGAAGCCCATATGAGCATTAATTTGACCACACAACTCATTCCTATGAAGATACATTCAAACTGACAAAACGTGCTCAGCTCGGGCTGAAAATGCATTTAAAGCAATAAAACTCAAATTGAGTGTCACACCTAAACCAAAGGACTTATTCACACACTTCAACGTGTATTTTGTTCAGGATGACCTCCTGAAGCCCATATGAGCATTAATTTGACCACACAACTCATTCTATGAAGATACATTCAAACTCACAAAACGTGCTCAGCTCGGGCTGAAAATGCATTTAAAGCAATAAAAACTCAAATTGAGTGTCACGCCTAAACCAAAGGACTTATGCACACACTTCAACATGTATTTTGTTCAGGATGACCACCTGAAGCCTAAATGAGCATTAATTTGACTACACAACTCATTCCTATGAAGATACATTCAAACTCACAAAACGTGCTCAGCTCGGGCTGAAAATGCATTTAAAGCAATAAAAATTCAAATTGAGTGTCACGCCTAAACCAAAGGACTTATGCACACACTTCAACATGTATTTTGTTCAAGATGTCCTCCTGAAGCCTAAATGAGCATTAATATGATCACACATCTCATTCCTATGAAGATACATTCAAACTCAGAACAAGTGCTCAGCTCGGCCCGAAACTGCACTTAAAGCAATAAAAACTGAAATTGAGTATAGTCATGGTACCCGCGTTGAGTTATAATTAGTTCAAGAACAAAGAGAAATTGAATAATTGGCTCAAGAGTACAGTTATACAGTCATATAAATGTAAAATGGTTTCAGGCCTCGGAGACAATAACGGACTTTGGTCAGTAGAGGGCAACATAGACCATAACATGATTCAAGACACATTTTGAAAACTTGTTCCACTCGGCCTGAAAATGCATTTAAAGCAATAATAACTCAAATTGAGTGTCACTCCCAAACCAAAGGACTTTTGCACACACTTCAATGTATTTAGTTCAGGATGTCCTCCTGAAGCCTAAATGAGCAGTAATTTGACTACACAACTCATTCCTATGAAGATACATTCAAACTCAAAAAAAGTGCTCAGCTCGGCAAAAAATGCATTTAAAGCAATAAAAACTCAAATTGAGTGTCACGCCTAAACCAAAGGACTTATGCACACACTTCAACATGTATTTTGTTCAGGATGACCACCTGAAGCCTAAATGAGCATTAATTTGACCACACAACTCATTCCTATGAAGATACATTCAAACTCACAAAACGTGCTCAGCTCGGGCTGAAAATGCATTTAAAAAAATAAAAACTCAAATTGAGTGTCACGCCTAAACCAAAGGACTTATGCACACACTTCAACATGTATTTTGTTCAGGATGACCACCTGAAGCCTAAATGAGCATTAATTAGACCACACAACTCATTCCTATGAAGATACATGCAAACTCACAAAACGTGCTCAGCTCGGGCTGAAAATGCATTTAAAGCAATAAAAACTCGAATGGAATGTCACGACTAAACCAAAGGACTTATGCACACACTTCAACATGTACTTAGCTCAGGATGTCCTCCTGAAGCCTAAATGAGCAGTAATTTGACTACACAACTCATTCCTATGAAGATACATTCAAACTCAAAAAACGTGCTCAGCTCGGCAGAAAATGCATTTAAAGCAATAAAAACTCAAATTGAGTGTCACGCCTAAACCAAAGGACTTATGCACACACTTCAACATGTATTTTGTTCAGGATGACCTCCTGAAGCCTAAATGAGCAATAATTTGACCACACAACTCATTCCTATGAAGATACATTCAAAGTCAGAAAGCGCGCTCAGCTCGGGCTGAAAAAGCATTTAAAGCAATAAAAATTCAAATTGAGTGTCACGCCTAAACCAAAGGACTTATGCACACACTTCAACATGTATTTTGTTCAGGATGACCTCCTGAAGCCCATATGAGCATTAATTTGACCACACAACTCATTCCTATGAAGATACATTCAAACTCACAAAACGTGCTCAGCTCGGGCTGAAAATGCATTTAAAGCAATAAAAACTCAAATTGAGTATAGTCATGGTACCCGCGTTGAGTTATAATTAGTTCAAGAACAAAGAGAAATTGAATAATTGGCTCAAGAGTACAGTTATACAGTCATATAAATGTAAAATGGTTTCAGGCCTTGGAGACAATAACGGACTTTGGTCAGTAGAGGGGAACATAGACCATAACATGATTCAAGACACATTTTGAAAACTTGTTCCACTCGGCCTGAAAATGCATTTAAAGCAATAAAAACTCAAATTGAGTGTCACTCCCAAACCAAAGGACTTTTGCACACACTTCAATGTATTTAGTTCAGGATGTCCTCCTGAAGCCTAAATGAGCAGTAATTTGACTACACAACTCATTCCTATGAAGATACATTCAAACTCAAAAAACGTGCTCAGCTCGGCAAAAAATGCATTTAAAGCAATAAAAACTCAAATTGAGTGTCACGCCTAAACCAAAGGACTTATGCACACACTTCAACATGTATTTTGTTCAGGATGACCACCTGAAGCCTAAATGAGCATTAATTTGACCACACAACTCATTCCTATGAAGATACATTCAAACTCACAAAACGTGCTCAGCTCGGGCTGAAAATGCATTTAAAAAAAAAAAAACTCAAATTGAGTGTCACGCCTAAACCAAAGGACTTATGCACACACTTCAACATGTATTTTGTTCAGGATGACCACCTGAAGCCTAAATGAGCATTAATTTGACCACACAACTCATTCCTATGAAGATACATGCAAACTCACAAAACGTGCTCAGCTCGGGCTGAAAATGCATTTAAAGCAATAAAAACTCGAATGGAATGTCACGACTAAACCAAAGGACTTATGCACACACTTCAACATGTACTTAGCTCAGGATGTCCTCCTGAAGCCTAAATGAGCAGTAATTTGACTACACAACTCATTCCTATGAAGATACATTCAAACTCAAAAAACGTGCTCAGCTCGGCAGAAAATGCATTTAAAGCAATAAAAACTCAAATTGAGTGTCACGCCTAAACCAAAGGACTTATGCACACACTTCAACATGTATTTTGTTCAGGATGACCTCCTGAAGCCTAAATGAGCAATAATTTGACCACACAACTCATTCCTATGAAGATACATTCAAAGTCAGAAAGCGCGCTCAGCTCGGGCTGAAAAAGCATTTAAAGCAATAAAAATTCAAATTGAGTGTCACGCCTAAACCAAAGGACTTATGCACACACTTCAACATGTATTTTGTTCAGGATGACCTCCTGAAGCCCATATGAGCATTAATTTGACCACACAACTCATTCCTATGAAGATACATTCAAACTCACAAAACGTGCTCAGCTCGGGCTGAAAATGCATTTAAAGCAATAAAAACTCAAATTGAGTATAGTCATGGTACCCGCGTTGAGTTATAATTAGTTCAAGAACAAAGAGAAATTGAATAATTGGCTCAAGAGTACAGTTATACAGTCATATAAATGTAAAATGGTTTCAGGCCTTGGAGACAATAACGGACTTTGGTCAGTAGAGGGGAACATAGACCATAACATGATTCAAGACACATTTTGAAAACTTGTTCCACTCGGCCTGAAAATGCATTTAAAGCAATAAAAACTCAAATTGAGTGTCACTCCCAAACCAAAGGACTTTTGCACACACTTCAATGTATTTAATTCAGGATGTCCTCCTGAAGCCTAAATGAGCATTAATTTGACTACACAACTCATTCCTATGAAGATACATTCGAACTCACAAAAAGCGCTCAGCTCGGGCTGAAAAAGCATTTAAAGCAATAAAAACTCAAATTGAGTGTCACGCCTAAACCAAAGGACTTATGCACACACTTCAACATGTACTTAGTTCAGATGTCCTCCTGAAGCCGAAATGAGCATTAATTTGACCACACAACTCATTCCTATGAAGATACATTCAAACTCACAAAACGTGCTCAGCTCGGGCTGAAAATGCTTTTAAAGCAATAAAAACTCAAATTGAGTGTCACGCCTAAACCAAAGGAGTTATGCACACACTTCAACATGTATTTAGTTCAGGATGACCACCTGAAGCCTAAATGAGCATTAATATGATCACACATCTCATTCCTATGAAGATACATTCAAACTCAGAACACGTGCTCAGCTCGGCCCGAAACTGCACTTAAAGCAATAAAAACTGAAATTGAGTATAGTCATGGTACCCGCGTTGAGTTATAATTAGTTCAAGAACAAAGAGAAATTGAATAATTGGCTCAAGAGTACAGTTATACAGTCATATAAATGTAAAATGGTTTCAGGCCTTGGAGACAATAACGGACTTTGGTCAGTAGAGGGGAACATAGACCATAACATGATTCAAGACACATTTTGAAAACTTGTTCCACTCGGCCTGAAAATGCATTTAAAGCAATAAAAACTCAAATTGAGTGTCACTCCCAAACCAAAGGACTTTTGCACACACTTCAATGTATTTAATTCAGGATGTCCTCCTGAAGCCTAAATGAGCAGTAATTTGACTACACAACTCATTCCTATGAAGATACATTCAAACTCACAAAACGTGCTCAGCTCGGGCTGAAAATGCATTTAAAGCAATAAAAACTCAAATTGAGTGTCACGTCCAAACCAAAGGACTTATGCACACACTTCAACATGTACTTAGTTCAGATGTCCTCCTGAAGCCTAAATGAGCATTAATTTGACCACACAACTCATTCCTATGAAGATACATTCAAACTCACAAAACGTGCTCAGCTCGGGCTGAAAATGCATTTAAAGCAATAAAAACTCAAATTGAGTGTCACGCCTAAACCAAAGGACTTATGCACACACTTCAACATGTATTTTGTTCAGGATGACCTCCTGAAGCCCATATGAGCATTAATTTGACCACACAACTCATTCCTATGAAGATACATTCAAACTCAAAAAACGTGCTCAGCTCGGGCTGAAAATTCATTTAAAGCAATAAAAACTCAAATTGAGTGTCACAGCTAAACCAAAGTACTTATGCACACACTTCAACATGTATTTAGTTCAGGAGGTCATCCTGAAGCCTATATGAGCATTAATTTGACCACACAACTCATTTGTATCAAGATACATTCAAACTCACAAAATGTGCTCAGCTCGGGCTGAAAATGCATTCAAAGCAATAAAACCTCAAATTGAGTGTCACGCCTAAACCAAAGGACTTATGCACACACTTCAACATGTATTTTGTTCAGGATGACCTCCCGAAGCCTATATGAGCATTAATTTGACCACACAACTCATTCCTATCAAGATACATTCAAACTCACAAAACGTGCTCAGCTCGGGCTGAAAAAGCATTTAAAGCAATAAAAATTCAAATTGAGTGTCACGCCGAAACCAAAGGACTTATGCACACACTTCAACATGTATTTTGTTCAGGATGACCTCCTGAAGCCCATATGAGCATTAATTTGACCACACAACTCATTCCTATGAAGATACATTCAAACTCACAAAACGTGCTCAGCTCGGGCTGAAAATGCATTTAAAGCAATAAAAACTCAAATTGAGTATAGTCATGGTACCCGCGTTGAGTTATAATTAGTTCAAGAACAAAGAGAAATTGAATAATTGGCTCAAGAGTACAGTTATACAGTCATATAAATGTAAAATGGTTTCAGGCCTTGGAGACAATAACGGACTTTGGTCAGTAGAGGGGAACATAGACCATAACATGATTCAAGACACATTTTGAAAACTTGTTCCACTCGGCCTGAAAATGCATTTAAAGCAATAAAAACTCAAATTGAGTGTCACTCCCAAGCCAAAGGACTTTTGCACACACTTCAATGTATTTAATTCAGGATGTCCTCCTGAAGCCTAAATGAGCAGTAATTTGACTACACAACTCATTCCTATGAAGATACATTCAAACTCACAAAACGCGCTCAGCTCGGGCTGAAAAAGCATTTAAAGCAATAAAAACTCAAATTGAGTGTCACGCCTAAACCAAAGGACTTATGCACACACTTCAACATGTATTTTGTTCAAGATGTCCTCCTGAAGCCTAAATGAGCATTACTTTGACTACACAACTCATTCCTATGAAGATACATTCGAACTCACAAAACGCGCTCAGCTCGGGCTGAAAAAGCATTTAAAGCAATAAAAACTCAAATTGAGTGTCACGCCTAAACCAAAGGACTTATGCACACACTTCAACATGTACTTAGTTCAGATGTCCTCCTGAAGCCTAAATGAGCATTAATTTGACCACACAACTCATTCCTATGAAGATACATTCAAACTCACAAAACGTGCTCAGCTCGGGCTGAAAATGCTTTTAAAGCAATAAAAACTCAAAATGAGTGTCACGCCTAAACCAAAGGACTTATGCACACACTTCAACATGTATTTAGTTCAGGATGACCACCTGAAGCCTAAATGAGCATTAATATGATCACACATCTCATTCCTATGAAGATACATTCAAACTCAGAACACGTGCTCAGCTCGGCCCGAAACTGCACTTAAAGCAATAAAAACTGAAATTGAGTATAGTCATGGTACCCGCGTTGAGTTATAATTAGTTCAAGAACAAAGAGAAATTGAATAATTGGCTCAAGAGTACAGTTATACAGTCATATAAATGTAAAATGGTTTCAGGCCTTGGAGACAATAACGGACTTTGGTCAGTAGAGGGGAACATAGACCATAACATGATTCAAGACACATTTTGAAAACTTGTTCCACTCGGCCTGAAAATGCATTTAAAGCAATAAAAACTCAAATTGAGTGTCACTCCCAAACCAAAGGACTTTTGCACACACTTCAATGTATTTAATTCAGGATGTCCTCCTGAAGCCTAAATGAGCAGTAATTTGACTACACAACTCATTCCTATGAAGATACATTCAAACTCACAAAACGTGCTCAGCTCGGGCTGAAAATGCATTTAAAGCAATAAAAACTCAAATTGAGTGTCACGTCCAAACCAAAGGACTTATGCACACACTTCAACATGTACTTAGTTCAGATGTCCTCCTGAAGCCTAAATGAGCATTAATTTGACCACACAACTCATTCCTATGAAGATACATTCAAACTCACAAAACGTGCTCAGCTCGGGCTGAAAATGCATTTAAAGCAATAAAAACTCAAATTGAGTGTCACGCCTAAACCAAAGGACTTATGCACACACTTCAACATGTATTTTGTTCAGGATGACCTCCTGAAGCCCATATGAGCATTAATTTGACCACACAACTCATTCCTATGAAGATACATTCAAACTCAAAAAACGTGCTCAGCTCGGGCTGAAAATTCATTTAAAGCAATAAAAACTAAAATTGAGTGTCACAGCTAAACCAAAGTACTTATGCACACACTTCAACATGTATTTAGTTCAGGAGGTCATCCTGAAGCCTATATGAGCACTAATTTGACCACACAACTCATTCGTATCAAGATACATTCAAACTCACAAAATGTGCTCAGCTCGGGCTGAAAATGCATTCAAAGCAATAAAACCTCAAATTGAGTGTCACGCCTAAACCAAAGGACTTATGCACACACTTCAACATGTATTTTGTTCAGGATGACCTCCCGAAGCCTATATGAGCATTAATTTGACCACACAACTCATTCCTATCAAGATACATTCAAACTCACAAAACGTGGTCAGCTCGGGCTGGAAATGCATTTAAAGCAATAAAAACTCAAATTGAGTGTCACGCCTAAACCAAAGGACTTATACACACACTTCAACATGTATTTTGTTCAGGATGACCTCCTGAAGCCTAAATGAGCAATAATTTGACCACACAACTCATTCCTATGAAGATACATTCAAAGTCAGAAAGTGCGCTAAGCTCGGGCTGAAAAAGCATTTAAAGCAATAAAAACTCAAATTGAGTGTCACGCCTATACCAAAGGACTTATGCACACACTTCAACATGTATTTAGTTCAGGATGACCACCTGAAGCCTAAATGAGCATTAATATGATCACACATCTCATTCCTATGAAGATACATTCAAACTCAGAACACATGCTCAGCTCGGCCCGAAACTGCACTTAAAGCAATAAAAATGTGAAATTGAGTATAGTCATGGTACCCGCGTTGAGTTATAATTAGTTCAAGAACAAAGAGAAATTGAATAATTGGCTCAAGAGTACAGTTATACAGTCATATAAATGTAAAATGGTTTCAGGCCTCGGAGACAATAACGGACTTTGGTCAGTAGAGGGCAACATAGACCATAACATGATTCAAGACACATTTTGAAAACTTGTTCCACTCGGCCTGAAAATGCATTTAAAGCAATAATAACTCAAAATGAGTGTCACTCCCAAACCAAAGGACTTTTGCACACACTTCAATGTATTTAGTTCAGGATGTCCTCCTGAAGCCTAAATGAGCAGTAATTTGACTACACAACTCATTCCTATGAAGATACATTCAAACTCACAAAACGTGCTCAGCTCGGGCTGAAAATGCATTTAAAGCAATAAAAACTCAAATTGAGTGTCACGCCTAAACCAAAGGACTTATGCACACACTTCAACATGTATTTAGTTCAGGAGGTCATCCTGAAGCCTATATGAGCATTAATTTGACCACACAACTCATTCCTATGAAGATACATTCAAACTCACAAAACGTGCTCAGCTCGGGCTGAAAATGCATTTAAAGCAATAAAAACTCAAATTGAATGTCACGCCTAAACCAAAGGACTTATGCACACACTTCAACATGTATTTAGTTCAGGAGGTCATCCTGAAGCCTATATGAGCATTAATTTGACCACACAACTCATTCCTATCAAGATACATTCAAACTCACAAAACTTACTCAGCTCGGGCTGAAAATGCATTTAAAGCAATAAAAACTCAAATTGAGTGTCACGCCTAAACCAAAGGACTTATGCACACACTTCAACATGTATTTAGTTCAGGATGACCACCTGAAGCCTAAATGAGCATTAATTTGACTACACAACTCATTCCTATGAAGATACATTCAAACTCACAAAACGTGCTCAGCTCGGGCTGAAAATGCATTTAAAGCAATAAAAACTCAAATTGAGTGTCACGCCTAAACCAAAGGACTTATGCACACACTTCAACATGTATTTTGTTCAGGATGACCACCAGACGCCTAAATGAGCATTAATTTGACCACACAACTCATTCCTATGAAGATACATTCAAACTCACAAAACGTGCTCAGCTCGGGCTGAAAATGCATTTAAAGCAATAAAAACTCAAATTGAGTGTCACGCCTAAACCAAAGGACTTATACACACACTTCAACATGTATTTTGTTCAGGATGACCTCCTGAAGCCTAAATGAGCAATAATTTGACCACACAACTCATTCCTATGAAGATACATTCAAAGTCAGAAAGTGCGCTCAGCTCGGGCTGAAAAAGCATTTAAAGCAATAAAAACTCAAATTGAGTGTCACGCCTAAACCAAAGGACTTATGCACACACTTCAACATGTATTTTGTTCAGGATGACCACCTGAAGCCTAAATGAGCATTAATTTGACTACACAACTCATTCCTATGAAGATACATTCAAACTCACAAAACGTGCTCAGCTCGGGCTGAAAATGCATTTAAAGCAATAAAAACTCAAATTGAGTGTCACGCCTAAACCAAAGGACTTATGCACACACTTCAACATGTATTTTGTTCAGGATGACCTCCTGAAGCCTAAATGAGCATTAATTTGACCACACAACTCATTCCTATGAAGATACATTCATCCATCCATCCATCCATTTTCCGAAACGCTTGATCCTCACTAGGGTCGCGGGGGGTGCTGGAGCCTATCCCAGCCGTCTTCGGGCAGTAGGCGGGGGACACCCTGAATCAGTTGCCAGCCAATCGCAGGGCACACAGAGACGAACAACCATCCACGCCCACACTCACACCTAGGGACAATTCAGAGCTTCCAATCAACCTCCCATGGATGTTTTTGGAATGTGGGAGGAAACCGGAGCACCCGGAGAAAACCCACGCAGGCCCGGGGAGAACATGCAAACTCCACACCGGGAGGCCGGAGCTGGAATCGAACCCGGTACCTCTGCACCGTGAAGCCGACGTGCTAACCACTGGACTACCGGGCCGCCCGAAGATACATTCAAACTCAGAAAACGCGCTCAGTTCGGCCTGAAAATGCATTTCGCAATAAAAACTCAAATTGAGTGTCACACCTAAACCAAAGGACTTATGCACACACTTCAACATGTACTTAGTTCAGATGTCCTCCTGAAGCCTAAATGAGCATTAATTTGACCACACAACTCATTCCTATGAAGATACATTCAAACTCAGAAAACGCGCTCAGTTCGGCCTGAAAATGCATTTCGCAATAAAAACTCGAATTGAATGTCACGCCTAAACCAAAGGGCTTATGGACACACTTCAACATGTATTTAGTTCAGGATGTCCTCCTGAAGCCTAAATGAGCATTAATTTGACCACACAACTCATTCCTATGAAGATACATTCAAACTCACCAAACGTGCTCAGCTCGGGCTGAAAATGCATTTAAAGCAATAAAAACTAAAATTGAGTGTCACGCCTAAACCAAAGGACTTATGCACACACTTCAACATGTATTTTGTTCAGGATGACCTCCTGAAGCCCATATGAGCATTAATTTGACCACACAACTCATTCCTATGAAGATACATTCAAAGTCACAAAACGTGCTCAGCTCGGGCTGAAAATGCATTTAAAGCAATAAAAACTCAAATTGAGTGTCACGCCCAAACCAAAGGACTTATGCACACACTTCAACATGTACTTAGTTCAGGATGACCTCCTGAAGCCCATATGAGCATTAATTTGACCACACAACTCATTCCTATGAAGATACATTCAAAGTCAGAAAGCGCGCTCAGCTCGGGCTGAAAATGCATTTAATTTAAAGCAATAAAAACTCAAATTGAGTGTCACGCCTAAACCAAAGGACTTATGCACACACTTCAACATGTATTTAGTTCAGGATGACCACCTGAAGCCTAAATGAGCATTAATTTGACCACACAACTCATTCCTATGAAGATACATTCAAACTCACAAAAACGTGCTTAGCTGGGGCTGAAAATGCATTTAAAGCAATAAAAACTTAAATTGAGTGTCACGCCTAAACCAAAGGACTTATGCACACACTTCAACATGTATTTTGTTCAGGATGACCACCTGACGCCTAAATGAGCATTAATTTGACCACACAACTCATTCCTATGAAGATACATTCAAAGTCAGAAAGCGCGCTCAGCTCGGGCTGAAAAAGCATTTAAAGCAATAAAAATTCAAATTGAGTGTCACGCCTAAACCAAAGGACTTATGCACACACTTCAACATGTATTTTGTTCAGGATGACCTCCTGAAGCCCATATGAGCATTAATTTGACTACACAACTCATTCCTATGAAGATACATTCAAACTCACAAAACGTGCTCAGCTCGGGCTGAAAATGCATTTAAAGGAATAAAAACTCAAATTGAGTCTCACGCCTAAACCAAAGGACTTATGCACACACTTCAACATGTATTTAGTTCAGGATGACCACCTGAAGCCTAAATGAGCATTAATTTGACCACACAACTCATTCCTATGAAGATACATTCAAACTCACAAAACGTGCTCAGCTCGGGCTGAAAATGCATTTAAAGCAATAAAAACTCAAATTGAGTGTCACACCTAAACCAAAGGACTTATGCACACACTTCAACATGTATTTTGTTCAGGATGACCTTCTGAACCCCATATGAGCATTAATTTGACTACACAACTCATTCCTATGAAGATACATTCAAACTCACAAAACGTGCTCAGCTCGGGCTGAAAATGCATTTAAAGCAATAAAAACTCAAATTGAGTGTCACGCCTAAACCAAAGGACTTATGCACACACTTCAACATGTATTTAGTTCAGGATGACCACCTGAAGCCTAAATGAGCATTAATTTGACCACACAACTCATTCCTATGAAGATACATTCAAACTCACAAAACATGCTCAGCTCGGGCTGAAAATGCATTTAAAGCAATAAAAACTCAAATTGAATGTCACGCCTAAACCAAAGGACTTATGCACACACTTCAACATGTATTTTGTTCAGGATGACCACCTGAAGCCTAAATGAGCATTAATTTGACCACACAACTCATTCTATGAAGATACATTCAAACTCACAAAACGTATTCAGCTCGGGCTGAAAATGCATTTAAAGCAATAAAAACTCAAATTGAGTGTCACGCCTAAACCAAAGGACTTATGCACACACTTCAACATGTATTTTGTTCAGGATGACCTCCTGAAGCCTAAATGAGCAGTAATTTGACCACACAACTCATTCCTATGAAGATACATTCAAAGTCAGAAAGCGCGCTCAGCTCGGGCTGAAAATGCATTTAAAGCAATAAAAACTCAAATTGAGTGTCACACCTAAACCAAAGGACTTATGCACACACTTCAACATGTATTTTGTTCAGGATGACCTCCTGAAGCCCATATGAGCATTAATTTGACTACACAACTCATTCCTATGAAGATACATTCAAACTCACAAAACGTGCTCAGCTTGGGCTGAAAATGCATTTAAAGCAATAAAAACTCAAATTGAGTGTCACACCTAAACCAAAGGACTTATGCACACACTTCAACATGTATTTTGTTCAGGATGACCTCCCGAAGCCCATATGAGCATTAATTTGACTACACAACTCATTCCTATGAAGATACATTCAAATTCACAAAACGTGCTCAGCTCGGGCTGAAAATGCATTTAAAGCAATAAAAACTCAAATTGAGTGTCACGCCTAAACCAAAGGACTTATACACACTTTTCAACATGTATTTTGTTCAGGATGACCTCCTGAAGCCTAAATAAGCATTAATTTGACCACACAACTCATTCCTATGACGATACATTCAAACTCACAAAACGCGCTCAGCTCGGGCTGAAAATGCATTTAAAGCAATAAAAACTCAAATTGAGTGTCACACCTAAACCAAAGGACTTATGCACACACTTCAACATGTATTTTGTTCAGGATGACCACCTGAAGCCTAAATGAGCATTCATTTGACCACACAACTCATTCCTATGAAGATACATTCAAAGTCAGAAAGCGCGCTCAGCTCGAGGTTGAAAATGCATTTAAAGCAATAAAAACTCAAATTGAGTGTCACGCCTAAACCAAAGGACTTATGCACACACTTCAACATGTATTTTGTTCAGGATGACCTCCTGAAGCCCATATGAGCATTAATTTGACTACACAACTCATTCCTATGAAGATACATTCAAACGCACAAAACTTGCTCAGCTCGGGCTGAAAATGCATTTAAAGCAATAAAAACTCAAATTGAGTGTCACGCCTAAACCAAAGGACTTATGCACACACTTCAACATGTATTTTGTTCAGGATGACCACCTGACGCCTAAATGAGCATTAATTTGACCACACAACTCATTCCTATGAAGATACATTCAAACTCACAAAACGTGCTCAGCTCGGCAGAAAATGCATTTAAAGCAATAAAAACTCAAATTGAGTGTCACGCCTAAACCAAAGGACTTATGCACACTTCAACATGTATTTTGTTCAGGATGACCTCCTGAAGCCTAAATAAGCATTAATTTGACCACACAACTCATTCCTATGATGATACATTCAAACTCACAAAACACGCTCAGCTCGGGCTGAAAATGCATTTAAAGCAATAAAAACTCAAATTGAGTGTCACGCCTAAACCAAAGGACTTATGCACACACTTCAACATGTATTTTGTTCAGGATGACCTCCTGAAGCCTAAATGAGCAATAATTTGACCACACAACTCATTCCTATGAAGATACATTCAAAGTCAGAAAGCGCGCTCAGCTCGGGCTGAAAAAGCATTTAAAGCAATAAAAATTCAAATTGAGTGTCACGCCTAAACCAAAGGACTTATGCACACACTTCAACATGTAGTTTGTTCAGGATGACCTCCTGAAGCCCATATGAGCATTAATTTGACTACACAACTCATTCCTATGAAGATACATTCAAACTCACAAAACGTGCTCAGCTCGGGCTGAAAATGCATTTAAAAGAATAAAAACTCAAATTGAGTCTCACGCCTAAACCAAAGGACTTATGCACACACTTCAACATGTATTTTGTTCAGGATGACCACCTGAAGCCTAAATGAGCATTAATTTGACCACACAACTCATTCCTATGAAGATACATTCAAACTCACAAAACGCGCTCAGCTCGGGCTGAAAAAGCATTTAAAGCAATAAAAACTCAAATTGAGTGTCACGCCTAAACCAAAGGACTTATGCACACACTTCAACATGTATTTTGTTCAGGATGACCTCCTGAAGCCCATATGAGCATTAATTTGACTACACAACTCATTCCTATGAAGATACATTCAAAGTCAGAAAGTGCGCTCAGCTCGGGCTGAAAATGCATTTAATTTAAAGCAATAAAAACTCAAATTGAGTGTCACGCCTAAACCAAAGGACTTATGCACACACTTCAACATGTATTTAGTTCAGGATGACCACCTGAAGCCTAAATGAGCATTAATTTGACCACACAACTCATTCCTATGAAGATACATTCAAACTCACAAAACGTGCTCAGCTCGGGCTGAAAATGCATTTAAAGCAATAAAAACTCAAATTGAGTGTCACACCTAAACCAAAGGACTTATGCACACACTTCAACATGTATTTTGTTCAGGATGACCTTCTGAACCCCATATGAGCATTAATTTGACTACACAACTCATTCCTATGAAGATACATTCAAACTCACAAAACGTGCTCAGCTCGGGCTGAAAATGCATTTAAAGCAATAAAAACTCAAATTGAGTGTCACGCCTAAACCAAAGGACTTATGCACACACTTCAACATGTATTTAGTTCAGGATGACCACCTGAAGCCTAAATGAGCATTAATTTGACCACACAACTCATTCCTATGAAGATACATTCAAACTCACAAAACATGCTCAGCTCGGGCTGAAAATGCATTTAAAGCAATAAAAACTCAAATTGAATGTCACGCCTAAACCAAAGGACTTATGCACACACTTCAACATGTATTTTGTTCAGGATGACCACCTGAAGCCTAAATGAGCATTAATTTGACCACACAACTCATTCTATGAAGATACATTCAAACTCACAAAACGTGCTCAGCTCGGGCTGAAAATGCATTTAAAGCAATAAAAACTCAAATTGAGTGTCACGCCTAAACCAAAGGACTTATGCACACACTTCAACATGTATTTTGTTCAGGATGACCTCCTGAAGCCTAAATGAGCAGTAATTTGACCACACAACTCATTCCTATGAAGATACATTCAAAGTCAGAAAGCGCGCTCAGCTCGGGCTGAAAATGCATTTAAAGCAATAAAAGCTCAAATTGAGTGTCACGCCTAAACCAAAGGACTTATGCACACACTTCAACATGTATTTTGTTCAGGATGACCTCCTGAAGCCCATGTGAGCATTAATTTGACCACACAACTCATTCCTATGAAGATACATTCAAACACACAAAACTTGCTCAGCTCGGGCTGAAAATGCATTTAAAGCAATAAAAACTCAAATTGAGTGTCACACCTAAACCAAAGGACTTATGCACACACTTCAACATGTATTTTGTTCAGGATGACCTCCTGAAGCCCATATGAGAATTAATTTGACTACACAACTCATTCCTATGAAGATACATTCAAACTCACAAAACGTGCTCAGCTCGGGCTGAAAATGCATTTAAAGCAATAAAAACTCAAATTGAGTGTCACACCTAAACCAAAGGACTTATGCACACACTTCAACATGTATTTTGTTCAGGATGACCTCCCGAAGCCCATATGAGCATTAATTTGACTACACAACTCATTCCTATGAAGATACATTCAAATTCACAAAACGTGCTCAGCTCGGGCTGAAAATGCATTTAAAGCAATAAAAACTCAAATTGAGTGTCACGCCTAAACCAAAGGACTTATGCACACACTTCAACATGTATTTTGTTCAGGATGACCTCCTGAAGCCTAAATAAGCATTAATTTGACCACACAACTCATTCCTATGACGATACATTCAAACTCACAAAACGCGCTCAGCTCGGGCTGAAAATGCATTTAAAGCAATAAAAACTCAAATTGAGTGTCACACCTAAACCAAAGGACTTATGCACACACTTCAACATGTATTTTGTTCAGGATGACCACCTGAAGCCTAAATGAGCATTCATTTGACCACACAACTCATTCCTATGAAGATACATTCAAAGTCAGAAAGCGCGCTCAGCTCGAGGTTGAAAATGCATTTAAAGCAATAAAAACTCAAATTGAGTGTCACGCCTAAACCAAAGGACTTATGCACACACTTCAACATGTATTTTGTTCAGGATGACCTCCTGAAGCCCATATGAGCATTAATTTGACTACACAACTCATTCCTATGAAGATACATTCAAACGCACAAAACTTGCTCAGCTCGGGCTGAAAATGCATTTAAAGCAATAAAAACTCAAATTGAGTGTCACGCCTAAACCAAAGGACTTATGCACACACTTCAACATGTATTTTGTTCAGGATGACCACCTGACGCCTAAATGAGCATTAATTTGACCACACAACTCATTCCTATGAAGATACATTCAAACTCACAAAACGTGCTCAGCTCGGCAGAAAATGCATTTAAAGCAATAAAAACTCAAATTGAGTGTCACGCCTAAACCAAAGGACTTATGCACACTTCAACATGTATTTTGTTCAGGATGACCTCCTGAAGCCTAAATAAGCATTAATTTGACCACACAACTCATTCCTATGACGATACATTCAAACTCACAAAACACGCTCAGCTCGGGCTGAAAATGCATTTAAAGCAATAAAAACTCAAATTGAGTGTCACACCTAAACCAAAGGACTTATGCACACACTTCAACATGTATTTTGTTCAGGATGACCTCCTGAAGCCTAAATGAGCAATAATTTCACCACACAACTCATTCCTATGAAGATACATTCAAAGTCAGAAAGCGCGCTCAGCTCGGGCTGAAAAAGCATTTAAAGCAATAAAAATTCAAATTGAGTGTCACGCCTAAACCAAAGGACTTATGCACACACTTCAACATGTATTTTGTTCAGGATGACCTTCTGAACCCCATATGAGCATTAATTTGACTACACAACTCATTCCTATGAAGATACATTCAAACTCACAAAACGTGCTCAGCTCGGGCTGAAAATGCATTTAAAGCAATAAAAACTCAAATTGAGTGTCACGCCTAAACCAAAGGACTTATGCACACACTTCAACATGTATTTAGTTCAGGATGACCACCTGAAGCCTAAATGAGCATTAATTTGACCACACAACTCATTCCTATGAAGATACATTCAAACTCACAAAACATGCTCAGCTCGGGCTGAAAATGCATTTAAAGCAATAAAAACTCAAATTGAATGTCACGCCTAAACCAAAGGACTTATGCACACACTTCAACATGTATTTTGTTCAGGATGACCACCTGAAGCCTAAATGAGCATTAATTTGACCACACAACTCATTCTATGAAGATACATTCAAACTCACAAAACGTATTCAGCTCGGGCTGAAAATGCATTTAAAGCAATAAAAACTCAAATTGAGTGTCACGCCTAAACCAAAGGACTTATGCACACACTTCAACATGTATTTTGTTCAGGATGACCTCCTGAAGCCTAAATGAGCAGTAATTTGACCACACAACTCATTCCTATGAAGATACATTCAAAGTCAGAAAGCGCGCTCAGCTCGGGCTGAAAATGCATTTAAAGCAATAAAAACTCAAATTGAGTGTCACACCTAAACCAAAGGACTTATGCACACACTTCAACATGTATTTTGTTCAGGATGACCTCCTGAAGCCCATATGAGCATTAATTTGACTACACAACTCATTCCTATGAAGATACATTCAAACTCACAAAACGTGCTCAGCTTGGGCTGAAAATGCATTTAAAGCAATAAAAACTCAAATTGAGTGTCACACCTAAACCAAAGGACTTATGCACACACTTCAACATGTATTTTGTTCAGGATGACCTCCCGAAGCCCATATGAGCATTAATTTGACTACACAACTCATTCCTATGAAGATACATTCAAATTCACAAAACGTGCTCAGCTCGGGCTGAAAATGCATTTAAAGCAATAAAAACTCAAATTGAGTGTCACGCCTAAACCAAAGGACTTATACACACTTTTCAACATGTATTTTGTTCAGGATGACCTCCTGAAGCCTAAATAAGCATTAATTTGACCACACAACTCATTCCTATGACGATACATTCAAACTCACAAAACGCGCTCAGCTCGGGCTGAAAATGCATTTAAAGCAATAAAAACTCAAATTGAGTGTCACACCTAAACCAAAGGACTTATGCACACACTTCAACATGTATTTTGTTCAGGATGACCACCTGAAGCCTAAATGAGCATTCATTTGACCACACAACTCATTCCTATGAAGATACATTCAAAGTCAGAAAGCGCGCTCAGCTCGAGGTTGAAAATGCATTTAAAGCAATAAAAACTCAAATTGAGTGTCACGCCTAAACCAAAGGACTTATGCACACACTTCAACATGTATTTTGTTCAGGATGACCTCCTGAAGCCCATATGAGCATTAATTTGACTACACAACTCATTCCTATGAAGATACATTCAAACTCACAAAACTTGCTCAGCTCGGGCTGAAAATGCATTTAAAGCAATAAAAACTCAAATTGAGTGTCACGCCTAAACCAAAGGACTTATGCACACACTTCAACATGTATTTTGTTCAGGATGACCACCTGACGCCTAAATGAGCATTAATTTGACCACACAACTCATTCCTATGAAGATACATTCAAACTCACAAAACGTGCTCAGCTCGGCAGAAAATGCATTTAAAGCAATAAAAACTCAAATTGAGTGTCACGCCTAAACCAAAGGACTTATGCACACTTCAACATGTATTTTGTTCAGGATGACCTCCTGAAGCCTAAATAAGCATTAATTTGACCACACAACTCATTCCTATGATGATACATTCAAACTCACAAAACACGCTCAGCTCGGGCTGAAAATGCATTTAAAGCAATAAAAACTCAAATTGAGTGTCACGCCTAAACCAAAGGACTTATGCACACACTTCAACATGTATTTTGTTCAGGATGACCTCCTGAAGCCTAAATGAGCAATAATTTGACCACACAACTCATTCCTATGAAGATACATTCAAAGTCAGAAAGCGCGCTCAGCTCGGGCTGAAAAAGCATTTAAAGCAATAAAAATTCAAATTGAGTGTCACGCCTAAACCAAAGGACTTATGCACACACTTCAACATGTAGTTTGTTCAGGATGACCTCCTGAAGCCCATATGAGCATTAATTTGACTACACAACTCATTCCTATGAAGATACATTCAAACTCACAAAACGTGCTCAGCTCGGGCTGAAAATGCATTTAAAAGAATAAAAACTCAAATTGAGTCTCACGCCTAAACCAAAGGACTTATGCACACACTTCAACATGTATTTTGTTCAGGATGACCACCTGAAGCCTAAATGAGCATTAATTTGACCACACAACTCATTCCTATGAAGATACATTCAAACTCACAAAACGCGCTCAGCTCGGGCTGAAAAAGCATTTAAAGCAATAAAAACTCAAATTGAGTGTCACGCCTAAACCAAAGGACTTATGCACACACTTCAACATGTATTTTGTTCAGGATGACCTCCTGAAGCCCATATGAGCATTAATTTGACTACACAACTCATTCCTATGAAGATACATTCAAAGTCAGAAAGTGCGCTCAGCTCGGGCTGAAAATGCATTTAATTTAAAGCAATAAAAACTCAAATTGAGTGTCACGCCTAAACCAAAGGACTTATGCACACACTTCAACATGTATTTAGTTCAGGATGACCACCTGAAGCCTAAATGAGCATTAATTTGACCACACAACTCATTCCTATGAAGATACATTCAAACTCACAAAACGTGCTCAGCTCGGGCTGAAAATGCATTTAAAGCAATAAAAACTCAAATTGAGTGTCACACCTAAACCAAAGGACTTATGCACACACTTCAACATGTATTTTGTTCAGGATGACCTTCTGAACCCCATATGAGCATTAATTTGACTACACAACTCATTCCTATGAAGATACATTCAAACTCACAAAACGTGCTCAGCTCGGGCTGAAAATGCATTTAAAGCAATAAAAACTCAAATTGAGTGTCACGCCTAAACCAAAGGACTTATGCACACACTTCAACATGTATTTAGTTCAGGATGACCACCTGAAGCCTAAATGAGCATTAATTTGACCACACAACTCATTCCTATGAAGATACATTCAAACTCACAAAACATGCTCAGCTCGGGCTGAAAATGCATTTAAAGCAATAAAAACTCAAATTGAATGTCACGCCTAAACCAAAGGACTTATGCACACACTTCAACATGTATTTTGTTCAGGATGACCACCTGAAGCCTAAATGAGCATTAATTTGACCACACAACTCATTCTATGAAGATACATTCAAACTCACAAAACGTGCTCAGCTCGGGCTGAAAATGCATTTAAAGCAATAAAAACTCAAATTGAGTGTCACGCCTAAACCAAAGGACTTATGCACACACTTCAACATGTATTTTGTTCAGGATGACCTCCTGAAGCCTAAATGAGCAGTAATTTGACCACACAACTCATTCCTATGAAGATACATTCAAAGTCAGAAAGCGCGCTCAGCTCGGGCTGAAAATGCATTTAAAGCAATAAAAGCTCAAATTGAGTGTCACGCCTAAACCAAAGGACTTATGCACACACTTCAACATGTATTTTGTTCAGGATGACCTCCTGAAGCCCATGTGAGCATTAATTTGACCACACAACTCATTCCTATGAAGATACATTCAAACACACAAAACTTGCTCAGCTCGGGCTGAAAATGCATTTAAAGCAATAAAAACTCAAATTGAGTGTCACACCTAAACCAAAGGACTTATGCACACACTTCAACATGTATTTTGTTCAGGATGACCTCCTGAAGCCCATATGAGAATTAATTTGACTACACAACTCATTCCTATGAAGATACATTCAAACTCACAAAACGTGCTCAGCTCGGGCTGAAAATGCATTTAAAGCAATAAAAACTCAAATTGAGTGTCACACCTAAACCAAAGGACTTATGCACACACTTCAACATGTATTTTGTTCAGGATGACCTCCCGAAGCCCATATGAGCATTAATTTGACTACACAACTCATTCCTATGAAGATACATTCAAATTCACAAAACGTGCTCAGCTCGGGCTGAAAATGCATTTAAAGCAATAAAAACTCAAATTGAGTGTCACGCCTAAACCAAAGGACTTATGCACACACTTCAACATGTATTTTGTTCAGGATGACCTCCTGAAGCCTAAATAAGCATTAATTTGACCACACAACTCATTCCTATGACGATACATTCAAACTCACAAAACGCGCTCAGCTCGGGCTGAAAATGCATTTAAAGCAATAAAAACTCAAATTGAGTGTCACACCTAAACCAAAGGACTTATGCACACACTTCAACATGTATTTTGTTCAGGATGACCACCTGAAGCCTAAATGAGCATTCATTTGACCACACAACTCATTCCTATGAAGATACATTCAAAGTCAGAAAGCGCGCTCAGCTCGAGGTTGAAAATGCATTTAAAGCAATAAAAACTCAAATTGAGTCTCACGCCTAAACCAAAGGACTTATGCACACACTTCAACATGTATTTTGTTCAGGATGACCTCCTGAAGCCCATATGAGCATTAATTTGACTACACAACTCATTCCTATGAAGATACATTCAAACTCACAAAACTTGCTCAGCTCGGGCTGAAAATGCATTTAAAGCAATAAAAACTCAAATTGAGTGTCACGCCTAAACCAAAGGACTTATGCACACACTTCAACATGTATTTTGTTCAGGATGACCACCTGACGCCTAAATAAGCATTAATTTGACCACACAACTCATTCCTATGAAGATACATTCAAACTCACAAAACTTGCTCAGCTCGGGCTGAAAATGCATTTAAAGCAATAAAAACTCAAATTGAGTGTCACGCCTAAACCAAAGGACTTATGCACACTTCAACATGTATTTTGTTCAGGATGACCTCCTGAAGCCTAAATAAGCATTAATTTGACCACACAACTCATTCCTATGACGATACATTCAAACTCACAAAACGCGCTCAGCTCGGGCTGAAAATGCATTTAAAGCAATAAAAACTCAAATTGAGTGTCACGCCTAAACCAAAGGACTTATGCACACACTTCAACATGTATTTTGTTCAGGATGACCTCCTGAAGCCTAAATGAGCAATAATTTGACCACACAACTCATTCCTATGAAGATACATTCAAAGTCAGAAAGCGCGCTCAGCTCGGGCTGAAAAAGCATTTAAAGCAATAAAAATTCAAATTGAGTGTCACGCCTAAACCAAAGGACTTATGCACACACTTCAACATGTATTTTGTTCAGGATGACCTCCTGAAGCCCATATGAGCATTAATTTGACTACACAACTCATTCCTATGAAGATACATTCAAACTCACAAAACGTGCTCAGCTCGGGCTGAAAATGCATTTAAAGGAATAAAAACTCAAATTGAGTCTCACGCCTAAACCAAAGGACTTATGCACACACTTCAACATGTATTTTGTTCAGGATGACCACCTGAAGCCTAAATGAGCATTAATTTGACCACACAACTCATTCCTATGAAGATACATTCAAACTCACAAAACGCGCTCAGCTCGGGCTGAAAAAGCATTTAAAGCAATAAAAACTCAAATTGAGTGTCACGCCTAAACCAAAGGACTTATGCACACACTTCAACATGTACTTAGTTCGCATGTCCTCCTGAAGCCTAAATGAGCATTAATTTGACCACACAACTCATTCCTATGAAGATACATTCAAACTCACAAAACGTGCTCAGCTCGGGCTGAAAATGCTTTTAAAGCAATAAAAACTCAAATTGAGTGTCACAGCTAAACCAAAGTACTTATGCACACACTTCAACATGTATTTTGTTCAGGATGACCTCCTGAAGCCCATATGAGCATTAATTTGACCACACAACTCATTCCTATGAAGATACATTCAAACTCACAAAACGTGCTCAGCTCGGGCTGAAAATGCATTTAAAGCAATAAAAACTCAAATTGAGTGTCACGCCTAAACCAAAGGACTTATACACACACTTCAACATGTATTTTGTTCAGGATGACCTCCTGAAGCCTAAATGAGCAATAATTTGACCACACAACTCATTCCTATGAAGATACATTCAAAGTCAGAAAGTGCGCTAAGCTCGGGCTGAAAAAGCATTTAAAGCAATAAAAACTCAAATTGGGTGTCACGCCTAAACCAAAGGACTTATGCACACACTTCAACATGTATTTAGTTCAGGATGACCACCTGAAGCCCAAATGAGCATTAATATGATCACACATCTCATTCCTATGAAGATACATTCAAACTCAGAACACGTGCTCAGCTCGGCCCGAAACTGCACTTAAAGCAATAAAAACTGAAATTGAGTATAGTCATGGTACCCGCGTTGAGTTATAATTAGTTCAAGAACAAAGAGAAATTGAATAATTGGCTCAAGAGTACAGTTATACAGTCATATAAATGTAAAATGGTTTCAGGCCTTGGAGACAATAACGGACTTTGGTCAGTAGAGGGGAACATAGACCATAACATGATTCAAGACACATTTTGAAAACTTGTTCCACTCGGCCTGAAAATGCATTTAAAGCAATAAAAACTCAAATTGAGTGTCACTCCCAAACCAAAGGACTTTTGCACACACTTCAATGTATTTAATTCAGGATGTCCTCCTGAAGCCTAAATGAGCAGTAATTTGACTACACAACTCATTCCTATGAAGATACATTCAAACTCACAAAACGCGCTCAGCTAGGGCTGAAAAAGCATTTAAAGCAATAAAAACTCAAATTGAGTGTCACGCCTAAACCAAAGGACTTATGCACACACTTCAACATGTATTTTGTTCAAGATGTCCTCCTGAAGCCTAAATGAGCATTAATTTGACTACACAACTCATTCCTATGAAGATACATTCAAACTCACAAAACGCGCTCAGCTCGGGCTGAAAAAGCATTTAAAGCAATAAAAACTCAAATTGAGTGTCACGCCTAAACCAAAGGACTTATGCACACACTTCAACATGTACTTAGTTCAGATGTCCTCCTGAAGCCTAAATGAGCATTAATTTGACCACACAACTCATTCCTATGAAGATACATTCAAACTCACAAAACGTGCTCAGCTCGGGCTGAAAATGCATTTAAAGCAATAAAAACTCAAATTGAGTGTCACGCCTAAACCAAAGGACTTATACACACACTTCAACATGTATTTTGTTCAGGATGACCTCCTCAAGCCTAAATGAGCAATAATTTGACCACACAACTCATTCCTATGAAGATACATTCAAACTCAAAAAACGTGCTCAGCTCGGGCTGAAAATGCATTTAAAGCAATAAAAACTCAAATTGAGTGTCACAGCTAAACCAAAGTACTTATGCACACACTTCAACATGTATTCAGTTCAGGAGGTCATCCTGAAGCCTATATGAGCATTAATTTGACCACACAACTCATTCGTATCAAGATACATTCAAACTCACAAAACGTGCTCAGCTCGGGCTGAAAATGCATTCAAAGCAATAAAACCTTAAATTGAGTGTCACGCCTAAACCAAAGGACTTATGCACACACTTCAACATGTATTTAGTTCGGGAGGTCATCCTGAAGCCTATATGAGCATTAATTTGACCACACAACTCATTCCTATCAAGATACATTCAAAGTCAGAAAGCGCGCTCAGCTCGGGCTGAAAATGCATTCAAAGCAATAAAACCTCAAATTGAGTGTCACGCCTAAACCAAAGGACTTATGCACACACTTCAACATGTATTTTGTTCAGGATGACCTCCCGAAGCCTATATGAGCATTAATTTGACCACACAACTCATTCCTATCAAGATACATTCAAACTCACAAAACGTGCTCAGCTCGGGCTGAAAATGCATTTAAAGCAATAAAAACTCAAATTGAGTGTCACGCCTAAACCAAAGGACTTATGCACACACTTCAACATGTATTTAGTTCAGGAGGTCATCCTGAAGCCTATATGAGCATTAATTTGACCACACAACTCATTCCTATGAAGATACATTCAAACTCACAAAACGTGCTCAGCTCGGGCTGAAAATGCATTTAAAGCAATAAAAACTCAAATTGAGTGTCACGCCTAAACCAAAGGACTTATGCACACACTTCAACATGTATTTAATTCAGGAGGTCATCCTGAAGCCTATATGAGCATTAATTTGACCACACAACTCATTCCTATCAAGATACATTCAAACTCACAAAACGTACTCAGCTCGGGCTGAAAATGCATTTAAAGCAATAAAAACTCAAATTGAGTGTCACGCCTAAACGAAAGGACTCATGCACACACTTCAACATGTATTTAGTTCGGGAGGTCATCCTGAAGCCTATATGAGCATTAATTTGACCACACAACTCATTCCTATCAAGATACATTCAAACTCACAAAACGTGCTCAGCTCGGGCTGAAAATGCATTTAAAGCAATAAAAACTCAAATTGAGTGTCACGCCTAAACCAAAGGACGTATGCGCACACTTCAACATGTATTTAGTTCAGGATGACCACCTGAAGCCTAAATGAGCATTAATTTGACTACACAACTCATTCCTATGAAGATACATTCAAACTCACAAAACGTGCTCAGCTCGGGCTGAAAATGCATTTAAAGCAATAAAAACTCAAATTGAGTGTCACGCCAAAACCAAAGGACTTATGCACACACTTATACATGTATTTTGTTCAGGATGACCTCCTGAAGCCCATATGAGCATTAATTTGACCACACAACTCATTCCTATGAAGATACATTCAAACTCACAAAACGTGCTCAGCTCGGGCTGAAACTGCATTTAAAGCAATAAAAACTCAAATTGAGTGTCACGCCTAAACCAAAGGACTTATGCACACACTTCAACATGTATTTTGTTCAAGATGTCCTCCTGAAGCCTAAATGAGCATTAATATGATCACACATCTCATTCCTATGAAGATACATTCAAACTCAGAACACGTGCTCAGCTCGGCCCGAAACTGCACTTAAACCAATAAAAACTGAAATTGAGTATAGTCATGGTACCCGCGTTGAGTTATAATTAGTTCAAGAAGAAAGAGAAATTGAATGATTGGCTCAAGAGTACAGTTATACAGTCATATAAATGTAAAATGGTTTCAGGCCTCGGAGACAATAACGGACTTTGGTCAGTAGAGGGCAACATAGACCATAACATGAATCAAGACACATTTTGAAAACTTGTTCCACTCGGCCTGAAAATGCATTTAAAGCAATAATAACTCAAATTGAGTGTCACTCCCAAACCAAAGGACTTTTGCACACACTTCAATGTATTTAGTTCAGGATGTCCTCCTGAAGCCTAAATGAGCAGTAATTTGACTACACAACTCATTCCTATGAAGATACATTCAAACTCAAAAAACGTGCTCAGCTCAGCAAAAAATGCATTTAAAGCAATAAAAACTCAAATTCAGTGTCACGCCTAAACCAAAGGACTTATGCACACACTTCAACATGTATTTAGTTCAGGATGACCACCTGAAGCCTAAATGAGCATTAATTTGACTACACAACTCATTCCTATGAAGATACATTCAAACTCACAAAACGTGCTCAGCTCGGGCTGAAAATGCATTTAAAGCAATAAAAACTCAAATTGAGTGTCACGCCTAAACCAAAGGACTTATGGACACACTTCAACATGTATTTAGTTCAGGATGTCCTCCTGTAGCCTAAATCAGCATTAATTTGACTACACAACTAATTCCTATGAAGATACATTCAAACTCACAAAACGTGCTCAGCTCGGGCTGAAAATGCATTTAAAGCAATAAAAACTCAAATTGAGTGTCACGCCTAAACCAAAGGACTTATGCACACACTTCAACATGTATTTTGTTCAGGATGACCTCCTGAAGCCCATATGAGCATTAATTTGACCACACAACTCATTCCTATGAAGATACATTCAAACTCAAAAAACGTGCTCAGCTCGGGCTGAAAATTCATTTAAAGCAATAAAAACTCAAATTGAGTGTCACAGCTAAACCAAAGTACTTATGCACACACCTCAACATGTATTTAGTTCAGGAGGTCATCCTGAAGCCTATATGAGCATTAATTTGACCACACAACTCATTCGTATCAAGATACATTCAAACTCACAAAATGTGCTCAGCTCGGGCTGAAAATGCATTCAAAGCAATAAAACCTCAAATTGAGTGTCACGCCTAAACCAAAGGACTTATGCACACACTTCAACATGTATTTTGTTCAGGATGACCTCCCGAAGCCTTTATGAGCATTAATTTGACCACACAACTCAATCCTATCAAGATACATTCAAACTCACAAAACGTGGTCAGCTCGGGCTGAAAATGCATTTAAAGCAATAAAAACTCAAATTGAGTGTCACGCCTAAACCAAAGGACTTATGCACACACTTCAACATGTATTTAGTTCAGGAGGTCATCCTGAAGCCTATATGAGCATTAATTTGACCACACAACTCATTCCTATGAAGATACATTCAAACTCACAAAACGTGCTCAGCTCGGGCTGAAAAGGCATTTAAAGCAATAAAAACTCAAATTGAGTCTCACGCCTAAACCAAAGGACTTATGCACACACTTCAACATGTATTTTGTTCAGGATGACCACCTGAAGCCTAAATGAGCATTAATTTGACCACACAACTCATTCCTATGAAGATACATTCAAACTCACAAAACGTGCTCAGCTCAGGCTGAAAATGCATTTAAAGCAATAAAAACTCAAATTGAGTGTCACGCCTAAACCAAAGGACTTATACACACACTTCAACATGTATTTTGTTCAGGATGACCTCCTGAAGCCTAAATGAGCAATAATTTGACCACACAACTCATTCCTATGAAGATACATTCAAAGTCAGAAAGTGCGCTAAGCTCGGGCTGAAAAAGCATTTAAAGCAATAAAAACTCAAATTGAGTGTCACGCCTATACCAAAGGACTTATGCACACACTTCAACATGTATTTAGTTCAGGATGACCACCTGAAGCCTAAATGAGCATTAATATGATCACACATCTCATTCCTATGAAGATACATTCAAACTCAGAACACATGCTCAGCTCGGCCCGAAACTGCACTTAAAGCAATAAAAACTGAAATTGAGTATAGTCATGGTACCCGCGTTGAGTTATAATTAGTTCAAGAACAAAGAGAAATTGAATAATTGGCTCAAGAGTACAGTTATACAGTCATATAAATGTAAAATGGTTTCAGGCCTCGGAGACAATAACGGACTTTGGTCAGTAGAGGGCAACATAGACCATAACATGATTCAAGACACATTTTGAAAACTTGTTCCACTCGGCCTGAAAATGCATTTAAAGCAATAATAACTCAAAATGAGCGTCACTCCCAAACCAAAGGACTTTTGCACACACTTCAATGTATTTAGTTCAGGATGTCCTCCTGAAGCCTAAATGAGCAGTAATTTGACTACACAACTCATTCCTATGAAGATACATTCAAACTCACAAAACGTGCTCAGCTCGGGCTGAAAATGCATTTAAAGCAATAAAAACTCAAATTGAGTGTCACGCCTAAACCAAAGGACTTATGCACACACTTCAACATGTATTTAGTTCAGGAGGTCATCCTGAAGCCTATATGAGCATTAATTTGACCACACAACTCATTCCTATGAAGATACATTCAAACTCACAAAACGTGCTCAGCTCGGGCTGAAAATGCATTTAAAGCAATAAAAACTCAAATTGAGTGTCACGCCTAAACCAAAGGACTTATGCACACACTTCAACATGTATTTAGTTCAGGAGGTCATCCTGAAGCCTATATGAGCATTAATTTGACCACACAACTCATTCCTATCAAGATACATTCAAACTCACAAAACGTACTCAGCTCGGGCTGAAAATGCATTTAAAGCAATAAAAACTCAAATTGAGTGTCACGCCTAAACCAAAGGACTTATGCACACACTTCAACATGTATTTAGTTCAGGATGACCACCTGAAGCCTAAATGAGCATTAATTTGACCACACAACTCATTCCTATGAAGATACATTCAAACTCACAAAACGTGCTCAGCTCGGGCTGAAAATGCATTTAAAGCAATAAAAACTCAAATTGAGTGTCACGCCTAAACCAAAGGACTTATACACACACTTCAACATGTATTTTGTTCAGGATGACCTCCTGAAGCCTAAATGAGCAATAATTTGACCATACAACTCATTCCTATGAAGATACATTCAAAGTCAGAAAGCGCGCTCAGCTCGGGCTGAAAAAGCATTTAAAGCAATAAAAACTCAAATTGAGTGTCACGCCTAAACCAAAGGACTCATGCACACACTTCAACATGTATTTTGTTCAGGATGACCACCTGAAGCCTAAATGAGCATTAATTTGACTACACAACTCATTCCTATGAAGATACATTCAAACTCACAAAACGTGCTCAGCTCGGGCTGAAAATGCATTTAAAGCAATAAAAACTCAAATTGAGTGTCACGCCTAAACCAAAGGACTTATGCACACACTTCAACATGTATTTTGTTCAGGATGACCTCCTGAAGCCTAAATGAGCATTAATTTGACCATACAACTCATTCCTATGAAGATACATTCAAACTCAGAAAACGCGCTCAGTTCGGCCTGAAAATGCATTTCGCAATAAAAACTCAAATTGAGTGTCACACCTAAACCAAAGGACTTATGCACACACTTCAACAAGTACTTAGTTCAGATGTCCTCCTGAAGCCTAAATGAGCATTAATTTGACCACACAACTCATTCCTATGAAGATACATTCAAACTCAGAAAACGCGCTCAGTTCGGCCTGAAAATGCATTTCGCAATAAAAACTCGAATTGAATGTCACGCCTAAACCAAAGGGCTTATGGGCACACTTCAACATGTATTTAGTTCAGGATGTCCTCCTGAAGCCTAAATGAGCATTAATTTGACCACACAACTCATTCCTATGAAGATACATTCAAACTCACCAAACGTGCTCAGCTCGGGCTGAAAATGCATTTAAAGCAATAAAAACTCAAATTGAGTGTCACGCCTAAACCAAAGGACTTATGCACACACTTCAACATGTATTTTGTTCAGGATGACCTCCTGAAGCCCATATGAGCATTAATTTGACCACACAACTCATTCCTATGAAGATACATTCAAAGTCACAAAACGTGCTCAGCTCGGGCTGAAAATGCATTTAAAGCAATAAAAACTCAAATTGAGTGTCACGCCCAAACCAAAGGACTTATGCACACACTTCAACATGTACTTAGTTCAGGATGACCTCCTGAAGCCCATATGAGCATTAATTTGACCACACAACTCATTCCTATGAAGATACATTCAAAGTCAGAAAGCGCGCTCAGCTCGGGCTGAAAATGCATTTAATTTAAAGCAATAAAAACTCAAATTGAGTGTCACGCCTAAACCAAAGGACTTATGCACACACTTCAACATGTATTTAGTTCAGGATGACCACCTGAAGCCTAAATGAGCATTAATTTGACCACACAACTCATTCCTATGAAGATACATTCAAACTCACAAAAACGTGCTTAGCTGGGGCTGAAAATGCATTTAAAGCAATAAAAACTTAAATTGAGTGTCACACCTAAACCAAAGGACTTATGTACACACTTCAACATGTATTTTGTTCAGGATGACCTCCTGAAGCCCATATGAGCATTAATGTGACTACACAACTCATTCCTATGAAGATACATTCAAAGTCAGAAAGTGCGCTCAGCTCGGGCTGAAAATGCATTTAATTTAAAGCAATAAAAACTCAAATTGAGTGTCACGCCTAAACCAAAGGACTTATGCACACACTTCAACATGTATTTAGTTCAGGATGACCACCTGAAGCCTAAATGAGCATTAATTTGACCACACAACTCATTCCTATGAAGATACATTCAAACTCACAAAACGTGCTCAGCTCGGGCTGAAAATGCATTTAAAGCAATAAAAACTCAAATTGAGTGTCACACCTAAACCAAAGGACTTATGCACACACTTCAACATGTATTTTGTTCAGGATGACCTTCTGAACCCCATATGAGCATTAATTTGACTACACAACTCATTCCTATGAAGATACATTCAAACTCACAAAACGTGCTCAGCTCGGGCTGAAAATGCATTTAAAGCAATAAAAACTCAAATTGAGTGTCATGCCTAAACCAAAGGACTTATGCACACACTTCAACATGTATTTAGTTCAGGATGACATCCTGAAGCCCATATGAGCATTAATTTGACTACACAACTCATTCCTATGAAGATACATTCAAACTCACAAAACGTGCTCAGCTCGGGCTGAAAATGCATTTAAAGCAATAAAAACTCAAATTGAGTGTCACGCCTAAACCAAAGGACTTATGCAAACACTTCAACATGTATTTTGTTCAGGATGACCTCCTGAAGCCTAAATGAGCATTAATTTGACCATACAACTCATTCCTATGAAGATACATTCAAACTCAGAAAACGCGCTCAGTTCGGCCTGAAAATGCATTTCGCAATAAAAACTCAAATTGAGTGTCACACCTAAACCAAAGGACTTATGCACACACTTCAACAAGTACTTAGTTCAGATGTCCTCCTGAAGCCTAAATGAGCATTAATTTGACCACACAACTCATTCCTATGAAGATACATTCAAACTCAGAAAACGCGCTCAGTTCGGCCTGAAAATGCATTTCGCAATAAAAACTCGAATTGAATGTCACGCCTAAACCAAAGGGCTTATGGACACACTTCAACATGTATTTAGTTCAGGATGTCCTCCTGAAGCCTAAATGAGCATTAATTTGACCACACAACTCATTCCTATGAAGATACATTCAAACTCACCAAACGTGCTCAGCTCGGGCTGAAAATGCATTTAAAGCAATAAAAACTCAAATTGAGTGTCACGCCTAAACCAAAGGACTTATGCACACACTTCAACATGTATTTTGTTCAGGATGACCTCCTGAAGCCCATATGAGCATTAATTTGACCACACAACTCATTCCTATGAAGATACATTCAAAGTCAGAAAGTGCGCTCAGCTCGGGCTGAAAATGCATTTAATTTAAAGCAATAAAAACTCAAATTGAGTGTCACGCCTAAACCAAAGGACTTATGCACACACTTCAACATGTATTTAGTTCAGGATGACCACCTGAAGCCTAAATGAGCATTAATTTGACCACACAACTCATTCCTATGAAGATACATTCAAACTCACAAAACGTGCTCAGCTCGGGCTGAAAATGCATTTAAAGCAATAAAAACTCAAATTGAGTGTCACACCTAAACCAAAGGACTTATGCACACACTTCAACATGTATTTTGTTCAGGATGACCTTCTGAACCCCATATGAGCATTAATTTGACTACACAACTCATTCCTATGAAGATACATTCAAACTCACAAAACGTGCTCAGCTCGGGCTGAAAATGCATTTAAAGCAATAAAAACTCAAATTGAGTGTCACGCCTAAACCAAAGGACTTATGCACACACTTCAACATGTATTTAGTTCAGGATGACCACCTGAAGCCTAAATGAGCATTAATTTGACCACACAACTCATTCCTATGAAGATACATTCAAACTCACAAAACATGCTCAGCTCGGGCTGAAAATGCATTTAAAGCAATAAAAACTCAAATTGAATGTCACGCCTAAACCAAAGGACTTATGCACACACTTCAACATGTATTTTGTTCAGGATGACCACCTGAAGCCTAAATGAGCATTAATTTGACCACACAACTCATTCTATGAAGATACATTCAAACTCACAAAACGTGCTCAGCTCAGGCTGAAAAATGCATTTAAAGCAATGCAAACTCAAATTGAGTGTCACGCCTAAACCGAATGACTTATGCACACACTTCAACATGTATTTTGTTCAGGATGACCTACTGAAGCCTAAATCAGCAATAATTTGACCACACAACTCATTCCTATGAAGATACATTCAAAGTCAGAAAGCGCGCTCAGCTCGGGCTGAAAATGCATTTAAAGCAATAAAAGCTCAAATTGAGTGTCACGCCTAAACCAAAGGACTTATGCACACACTTCAACATGTATTTTGTTCAGGATGACCTCCTGAAGCCCATATGAGCATTAATTTGACCACACAACTCATTCCTATGAAGATACATTCAAACACACAAAACTTGCTCAGCTCGGGCTGAAAATGCATTTAAAGCAATAAAAACTCAAATTGAGTGTCACACCTAAACCAAAGGACTTATGCACACACTTCAACATGTATTTTGTTCAAGATGTCCTCCTGAAGCCTAAATGAGCATTAATTTGACTACACAACTCATTCCTATGAAGATACATTCAAACTCACAAAACGTGCTCAGCTCGGGCTGAAAATGCATTTAAAGCAATAAAAACTCAAATTGAGTGTCACACCTAAACCAAAGGACTTATGCACACACTTCAACATGTATTTTGTTCAGGATGACCTCCTGAAGCCCATATGAGCATTAATTTGACTACACAACTCATTCCTATGAAGATACATTCAAACTCACAAAACGTGCTCAGCTCGGGCTGAAAATGCATTTAAAGCAATAAAAACTCAAATTGAGTGTCACACCTAAAACAAAGGACTTATGCACACACTTCAACATGTATTTTGTTCAGGATGACCTCCCGAAGCCCATATGAGCATTAATTTGACTACACAACTCATTCCTATGAAGATACATTCAAATTCACAAAACGTGCTCAGCTCGGGCTGAAAATGCATTTAAAGCAATAAAAACTCAAATTGAGTGTCACGCCTAAACCAAAGGACTTATGCACACACTTCAACATGTATTTTGTTCAGGATGACCTCCTGAAGCCTAAATAAGCATTAATTTGACCACACAACTCATTCCTATGACGATACATTCAAACTCACAAAACGCGCTCAGCTCGGGCTGAAAATGCATTTAAAGCAATAAAAACTCAAATTGAGTGTCACACCTAAACCAAAGGACTTATGCACACACTTCAACATGTATTTTGTTCAGGATGACCACCTGAAGCCTAAATGAGCATTAATTTGACCACACAACTCATTCCTATGAAGATACATTCAAAGTCAGAAAGCGCGCTCAGCTCGAGGTTGAAAATGCATTTAAAGCAATAAAAACTCAAATTGAGTCTCACGCCTAAACCAAAGGACTTATGCACACACTTCAACATGTATTTTGTTCAGGATGACCTCCTGAAGCCTAAATGAGCATTAATTTGACCACACAACTCATTCCTATGAAGATACATTCAAACTCACAAAACGTGCTCAGCTCGGGCTGAAAATGCTTTTAAAGCAATAAAAACTCAAATTGAGTGTCACGCCTAAACCAAAGGACTTATACACACACTTCAACATGTATTTTGTTCAGGATGACCTCCTGAAGCCTAAATGAGCAATAATTTGACCACACAACTCATTCCTATGAAGATACATTCAAAGTCAGAAAGTGCGCTAAGCTCGGGCTGAAAAAGCATTTAAAGCAATAAAAACTCAAATTGAGTGTCACGCCTAAACCAAAGGACTTATGCACACACTTCAACATGTATTTAGTTCAGGATGACCACCTGAAGCCCAAATGAGCATTAATATGATCACACATCTCATTCCTATGAAGATACATTCAAACTCAGAACACGTGCTCAGCTCGGCCCGAAACTGCACTTAAAGCAATAAAAACTGAAATTGAGTATAGTCATGGTACCCGCGTTGAGTTATAATTAGTTCAAGAACAAAGAGAAATTGAATAATTGGCTCAAGAGTACAGTTATACAGTCATATAAATGTAAAATGGTTTCAGGCCTTGGAGACAATAACGGACTTTGGTCAGTAGAGGGGAACATAGACCATAACATGATTCAAGACACATTTTGAAAACTTGTTCCACTCGGCCTGAAAATGCATTTAAAGCAATAAAAACTCAAATTGAGTGTCACTCCCAAACCAAAGGACTTTTGCACACACTTACTTCAATGTATTTAATTCAGGATGTCCTCCTGAAGCCTAAATGAGCAGTAATTTGACTACACAACTCATTCCTATGAAGATACATTCAAACTCACAAAACGCGCTCACCTCGGGCTGAAAAAGCATTTAAAGCAATAAAAACTCAAATTGAGTGTCACGCCTAAACCAAAGGACTTATGCACACACTTCAACATGTATTTTGTTCAAGATGTCCTCCTGAAGCCTAAATGAGCATTAATTTGACTACACAACTCATTCCTATGAAGATACATTCAAACTCACAAAACGCGCTCAGCTCGGGCTGAAAAAGCATTTAAAGCAATAAAAACTCAAATTGAGTGTCACGCCTAAACCAAAGGACTTATGCACACACTTCAACATGTACTTAGTTCAGATGTCCTCCTGAAGCCTAAATGAGCATTAATTTGACCACACAACTCATTCCTATGAAGATACATTCAAACTCACAAAACGTGCTCAGCTCGGGCTGAAAATGCATTTAAAGCAATAAAAACTCAAATTGAGTGTCACGCCTAAACCAAAGTACTTATGCACACACTTCAACATGTATTTAGTTCAGGAGGTCATCCTGAAGCCTATAT
The DNA here is from genome assembly GCF_054856545.1 of Hippocampus guttulatus. Taxonomy (NCBI): domain Eukaryota; kingdom Metazoa; phylum Chordata; class Actinopteri; order Syngnathiformes; family Syngnathidae; genus Hippocampus; species Hippocampus guttulatus. Next base: position 1,047,430 of record NC_141271.1, read on the forward strand.
GAGCATTAATTTGACCACACAACACATTCGTATCAAGATACATTCAAACTCACAAAATGTGCTCAGCTCGGGCTGAAAATGCATTCAAAGCAATAAAACCTCAAATTGAGTGTCACGCCTAAACCAAAGGACTTATGCACACACTTCAACATGTATTTTGTTCAGGATGACCTCCCGAAGCCTATATGAGCATTAATTTGACCACACAACTCATTCCTATCAAGATACATTCAAACTCACAAAACGTGCTCAGCTCGGGATGAAAATGCATTTAAAGCAATAAAAACTCAAATTGAGTGTCACGCCTAAACCAAAGGACTTATGCACACACTTCAACATGTATTTAGTTCAGGAGGTCATCCTGAAGCCTATATGAGCATTAATTTGACCACACAACTCATTCCTATGAAGATACATTCAAACTCACAAAACGTGCTCAGCTCGGGCTGAAAATGCATTTAAAGCAATAAAAACTCAAATTGAGTGTCACGCCTAAACCAAAGGACTTATGCACACACTTCAACATGTATTTAGTTCGGGAGGTCATCCTGAAGCCTATATGAGCATTAATTTGACCACACAACTCATTCCTATCAAGATACATTCAAAGTCAGAAAGCGCGCTCAGCTCGGGCTGAAAATGCATTTAAAGCAATAAAAACTCAAATTGAGTGTCACGCCTAAACCAAATGACTTATGCACACACTTCAACATGTATTTTGTTCAGGATGACCTCCTCAAGCCTAAATGAGCAATAATTTGACCACACAACTCATTCCTATGAAGATACATTCAAACTCAAAAAACGTGCTCAGCTCGGGCTGAAAATGCATTTAAAGCAATAAAAACTCAAATTGAGTGTCACAGCTAAACCAAAGTACTTATGCACACACTTCAACATGTATTTAGTTCAGGAGGTCATCCTGAAGCCTATATGAGCATTAATTTGACCACACAACTCATTCGTATCAAGATACATTCAAACTCACAAAATGTGCTCAGCTCGGGCTGAAAATGCATTCAAAGCAATAAAACCTCAAATTGAGTGTCACGCCTAAACCAAAGGACTTATGCACACACTTCAACATGTATTTTGTTCAGGATGACCTCCCGAAGCCTATATGAGCATTAATTTGACCACACAACTCATTCCTATCAAGATACATTCAAACTCACAAAACGTGCTCAGCTCGGGCTGAAAATGCATTTAAAGCAATAAAAACTCAAATTGAGTGTCACGCCTAAACCAAAGGACTTATGCACACACTTCAACATGTATTTAGTTCAGGAGGTCATCCTGAAGCCTATATGAGCATTAATTTGACCACACAACTCATTCCTATGAAGATACATTCAAACTCACAAAACGTGCTCAGCTCGGGCTGAAAATGCATTTAAAGCAATAAAAACTCAAATTGAGTGTCACGCCTAAACCAAAGGACTTATGCACACACTTCAACATGTATTTAGTTCAGGAGGTCATCCTGAAGCCTATATGAGCATTAATTTGACCACACAACTCATTCCTATGAAGATACATTCAAACTCACAAAACGTGCTCAGCTCGGGCTGAAAATGCATTTAAAGCAATAAAAACTCAAATTGAGTGTCACGCCTAAACCAAAGGACTTATGCACACACTTCAACATGTATTTAGTTCGGGAGGTCATCCTGAAGCCTATATGAGCATTAATTTGACCACACAACTCATTCCTATCAAGATACATTCAAAGTCAGAAAGCGCGCTCAGCTCGGGCTGAAAATGCATTTAAAGCAATAAAAACTCAAATTGAGTGTCACGCCTAAACCAAATGACTTATGCACACACTTCAACATGTATTTTGTTCAGGATGACCTCCTCAAGCCTAAATGAGCAATAATTTGACCACACAACTCATTCCTATGAAGATACATTCAAACTCAAAAAACGTGCTCAGCTCGGGCTGAAAATGCATTTAAAGCAATAAAAACTCAAATTGAGTGTCACGCCTAAACCAAAGGACTTATGCACACACTTCAACATGTATTTAGTTCAGGAGGTCATCCTGAAGCCTATATGAGCATTAATTTGACCACACAACTCATTCCTATGAAGATACATTCAAACTCACAAAACGTGCTCAGCTCGGGCTGAAAATGCATTTAAAGCAATAAAAACTCAAATTGAGTGTCACGCCTAAACCAAAGGACTTATGCACACACTTCAACATGTATTTAGTTCAGGAGGTCATCCTGAAGCCTATATGAGCATTAATTTGACCACACAACTCATTCCTATGAAGATACATTCAAACTCACAAAACGTGCTCAGCTCGGGCTGAAAATGCATTTAAAGCAATAAAAACTCAAATTGAGGGTCACGCCTAAACCAAAGGACTTATGCACACACTTCAACATGTATTTAGTTCGGGAGGTCATCCTGAAGCCTATATGAGCATTAATTTGACCACACAACTCATTCCTATCAAGATACATTCAAAGTCAGAAAGCGCGCTCAGCTCGGGCTGAAAATGCATTTAAAGCAATAAAAACTCAAATTGAGTGTCACGCCTAAACCAAATGACTTATGCACACACTTCAACATGTATTTTGTTCAGGATGACCTCCTCAAGCCTAAATGAGCAATAATTTGACCACACAACTCATTCCTATGAAGATACATTCAAACTCAAAAAACGTGCTCAGCTCGGGCTGAAAATGCATTTAAAGCAATAAAAACTCAAATTGAGTGTCACAGCTAAACCAAAGTACTTATGCACACACTTCAACATGTATTTAGTTCAGGAGGTCATCCTGAAGCCTATATGAGCATTAATTTGACCACACAACTCATTCGTATCAAGATACATTCAAACTCACAAAATGTGCTCAGCTCGGGCTGAAAATGCATTCAAAGCAATAAAACCTCAAATTGAGTGTCACGCCTAAACCAAAGGACTTATGCACACACTTCAACATGTATTTTGTTCAGGATGACCTCCCGAAGCCTATATGAGCATTAATTTGACCACACAACTCATTCCTATCAAGATACATTCAAACTCACAAAACGTGCTCAGCTCGGGCTGAAAATGCATTTAAAGCAATAAAAACTCAAATTGAGTGTCACGCCTAAACCAAAGGACTTATGCACACACTTCAACATGTATTTAGTTCAGGAGGTCATCCTGAAGCCTATATGAGCATTAATTTGACCACACAACTCATTCCTATGAAGATACATTCAAACTCACAAAACGTGCTCAGCTCGGGCTGAAAATGCATTTAAAGCAATAAAAACTCAAATTGAGTGTCACGCCTAAACCAAAGGACTTATGCACACACTTCAACATGTATTTAATTCAGGAGGTCATCCTGAAGCCTATATGAGCATTAATTTGACCACACAACTCATTCCTATCAAGATACATTCAAACTCACAAAACGTACTCAGCTCGGGCTGAAAATGCATTTAAAGCAATAAAAACTCAAATTGAGTGTCACGCCTAAACGAAAGGACTCATGCACACACTTCAACATGTATTTAGTTCGGGAGGTCATCCTGAAGCCTATATGAGCATTAATTTGACCACACAACTCATTCCTATCAAGATACATTCAAACTCACAAAACGTGCTCAGCTCGGGCTGAAAATGCATTTAAAGCAATAAAAACTCAAATTGAGTGTCACGCCTAAACCAAAGGACGTATGCACACACTTCAACATGTATTTAGTTCAGGATGACCACCTGAAGCCTAAATGAGCATTAATTTGACTACACAACTCATTCCTATGAAGATACATTCAAACTCACAAAACGTGCTCAGCTCGGGCTGAAAATGCATTTAAAGCAATAAAAACTCAAATTGAGTGTCACGCCTAAACCAAAGGACTTATGCACACACTTCAACATGTATTTTGTTCAGGATGACCACCCGACGCCTAAATGAGCATTAATTTGACCACACAACTCATTCCTATGAAGATACATTCAAACTCACAAAACGTGCTCAGCTCGGGCTGAAAATGCATTTAAAGCAATAAAAACTCAAATTGAGTGTCACGCCTAAACCAAGGGACTTATACACACACTTCAACATGTATTTTGTTCAGGATGACCTCCTGAAGCCTAAATGAGCAATAATTTGACCACACAACTCATTCCTATGAAGATACATTCAAAGTCAGAAAGCGCGCTCAGCTCGGGCTGAAAAAGCATTTAAAGCAATAAAAACTCAAATTGAGTGTCACGCCTAAACCAAAGGACTTATGCACACACTTCAACATGTATTTTGTTCAGGATGACCACCTGAAGCCTAAATGAGCATTAATTTGACTACACAACTCATTCCTATGAAGATACATTCAAACTCACAAAACGTGCTCAGCTCGGGCTGAAAATGCATTTAAAGCAATAAAAACTCAAATTGAGTGTCACGCCTAAACCAAAGGACTTATGCACACACTTCAACATGTACATTGTTCAGGATGACCTCCTGAAGCCTAAATGAGCATTAATTTGACCACACAACTCATTCCTATGAAGATACATTCAAACTCAGAAAACGCGCTCAGTTCGGCCTGAAAATGCATTTGGCAATAAAAACTCAAATTGAGTGTCACGCCTAAACCAAAGGACTTATGCACACACTTCAACATGTACTTAGTTCAGATGTCCTCCTGAAGCCTAAATGAGCATTAATTTGACCACACAACTCATTCCTATGAAGATACATTCAAACTCACAAAACGTGCTCAGCTCGGGCTGAAAATGCATTTAAAGCAATAAAAACTCAAATTGAGTGTCACGCCTAAACCAAAGGACTTATGCACACACTTCAACATGTATTTTGTTCAGGATGACCTCCTGAAGCCCAAATGAGCATTAATTTGACCACACAACTCATTCCTATGAAGATACATTCAAACTCACAAAACGTGCTCAGCTCGGGCTGAAACTGCATTTAAAGCAATAAAAACTCAAATTGAGTGTCACGTCTAAACCAAAGGACTTATGCACACACTTCAACATGTATTTTGTTCAAGATGTCCTCCTGAAGCCTAAATGAGCATTAATATGATCACACATCTCATTCCTATGAAGATACATTCAAACTCAGAACACGTGCTCAGCTCGGCCCGAAACTGCACTTAAACCAATAAAAACTGAAATTGAGTATAGTCATGGTACCCGCGTTGAGTTATAATTAGTTCAAGAAGAAAGAGAAATTGAATGATTGGCTCAAGAGTACAGTTATACAGTCATATAAATGTAAAATGGTTTCAGGCCTCGGAGACAATAACGGACTTTGGTCAGTAGAGGGCAACATAGACCATAACATGAATCAAGACACATTTTGAAAACTTGTTCCACTCGGCCTGAAAATGCATTTAAAGCAATAATAACTCAAATTGAGTGTCACTCCCAAACCAAAGGACTTTTGCACACACTTCAATGTATTTAGTTCAGGATGTCCTCCTGAAGCCTAAATGAGCAGTAATTTGACTACACAACTCATTCCTATGAAGATACATTCAAACTCACAAAACGTGCTCAGCTCGGGCTGAAAATGCATTTAAAGCAATAAAAACTCAAATTGAGTGTCACGCCTAAACCAAAGGACTTATGCACACACTTCAACATGTATTTTGTTCAGGATGACCACCCGACGCCTAAATGAGCATTAATTTGACCACACAACTCATTCCTATGAAGATACATTCAAACTCACAAAACGTGCTCAGCTCGGGCTGAAAATGCATTTAAAGCAATAAAAACTCAAATTGAGTGTCACGCCTAAACCAAGGGACTTATACACACACTTCAACATGTATTTTGTTCAGGATGACCTCCTGAAGCCTAAATGAGCAATAATTTGACCACACAACTCATTCCTATGAAGATACATTCAAAGTCAGAAAGCGCGCTCAGCTCGGGCTGAAAATGCATTTAAAGCAATAAAAACTCAAATTGAGTGTCACGCCTAAACCAAAGGACTTATGCACACACTTCAACATGTATTTAGTTCAGGATGTCCTCCTGAAGCCTAAATGAGCATTAATTTGACTACACAACTCATTCCTATGAAGATACATTCAAACTCACAAAACGTGCTCAGCTCGGGCTGAAAATGCATTTAAAGCAATAAAAACTCAAATTGAGTGTCACGCCCAAACCAAAGGACTTATGCACACACTTCAACATGTACTTAGTTCAGATGTCCTCCTGAAGCCTAAATGAGCATTAATTTGACCACACAACTCATTCCTATGAAGATACATTCAAACTCACAAAACGTGCTCAGCTCGGGCTGAAAATGCATTTAAAGCAATAAAAACTCAAATTGAGTGTCACACCTAAACCAAAGGACTTATGCACACACTTCAACATGTATTTTGTTCAGGATGACCACCTGACGCCTAAATGAGCATTAATTTGACTACACAACTCATTCCTATGAAGATACATTCAAACTCACAAAACGTGCTCAGCTCGGGCTGAAAATGCATTTAAAGCAATAAAAACTCAAATTGAGTGTCACGCCTAAACCAAAGGACTTATGCACACACTTCAACATGTATTTTGTTCAGGATGACCACCTGACGCCTAAATGAGCATTAATTTGACCACACAACTCATTCCTATGAAGATACATTCAAAGTCAGAAAGCGCGCTCATCTCGGGCTGAAAATGCATTTAATTTAAAGCAATAAAAACTCAAATTGAGTGTCACGCCTAAACCAAAGGACTTATGCACACACTTCAACATGTATTTTGTTCAGGATGACCACCCGACGCCTAAATGAGCATTAATTTGACCACACAACTCATTCCTATGAAGATACATTCAAACTCACAAAACGTGCTCAGCTCGGGCTGAAAATGCATTTAAAGCAATAAAAACTCAAATTGAGTGTCACGCCTAAACCAAGGGACTTATACACACACTTCAACATGTATTTTGTTCAGGATGACCTCCTGAAGCCTAAATGAGCAATAATTTGACCACACAACTCATTCCTATGAAGATACATTCAAAGTCAGAAAGCGCGCTCAGCTCGGGCTGAAAAAGCATTTAAAGCAATAAAAACTCAAATTGAGTGTCACGCCTAAACCAAAGGACTTATGCACACACTTCAACATGTATTTTGTTCAGGATGACCACCTGAAGCCTAAATGAGCATTAATTTGACTACACAACTCATTCCTATGAAGATACATTCAAACTCACAAAACGTGCTCAGCTCGGGCTGAAAATGCATTTAAAGCAATAAAAACTCAAATTGAGTGTCACGCCTAAACCAAAGGACTTATGCACACACTTCAACATGTACATTGTTCAGGATGACCTCCTGAAGCCTAAATGAGCATTAATTTGACCACACAACTCATTCCTATGAAGATACATTCAAACTCAGAAAACGCGCTCAGTTCGGCCTGAAAATGCATTTCGCAATAAAAACTCAAATTGAGTGTCACGCCTAAACCAAAGGACTTATGCACACACTTCAACATGTACTTAGTTCAGATGTCCTCCTGAAGCCTAAATGAGCATTAATTTGACCACACAACTCATTCCTATGAAGATACATTCAAACTCACAAAACGTGCTCAGCTCGGGCTGAAAATGCATTTAAAGCAATAAAAACTCAAATTGAGTGTCACGCCTAAACCAAAGGACTTATGCACACACTTCAACATGTATTTTGTTCAGGATGACCTCCTGAAGCCCAAATGAGCATTAATTTGACCACACAACTCATTCCTATGAAGATACATTCAAACTCACAAAACGTGCTCAGCTCGGGCTGAAACTGCATTTAAAGCAATAAAAACTCAAATTGAGTGTCACGTCTAAACCAAAGGACTTATGCACACACTTCAACATGTATTTTGTTCAAGATGTCCTCCTGAAGCCTAAATGAGCATTAATATGATCACACATCTCATTCCTATGAAGATACATTCAAACTCAGAACACGTGCTCAGCTCGGCCCGAAACTGCACTTAAACCAATAAAAACTGAAATTGAGTATAGTCATGGTACCCGCGTTGAGTTATAATTAGTTCAAGAAGAAAGAGAAATTGAATGATTGGCTCAAGAGTACAGTTATACAGTCATATAAATGTAAAATGGTTTCAGGCCTCGGAGACAATAACGGACTTTGGTCAGTAGAGGGCAACATAGACCATAACATGAATCAAGACACATTTTGAAAACTTGTTCCACTCGGCCTGAAAATGCATTTAAAGCAATAATAACTCAAATTGAGTGTCACTCCCAAACCAAAGGACTTTTGCACACACTTCAATGTATTTAGTTCAGGATGTCCTCCTGAAGCCTAAATGAGCAGTAATTTGACTACACAACTCATTCCTATGAAGATACATTCAAACTCACAAAACGTGCTCAGCTCGGGCTGAAAATGCATTTAAAGCAATAAAAACTCAAATTGAGTGTCACGCCTAAACCAAAGGACTTATGCACACACTTCAACATGTATTTTGTTCAGGATGACCACCCGACGCCTAAATGAGCATTAATTTGACCACACAACTCATTCCTATGAAGATACATTCAAACTCACAAAACGTGCTCAGCTCGGGCTGAAAATGCATTTAAAGCAATAAAAACTCAAATTGAGTGTCACGCCTAAACCAAGGGACTTATACACACACTTCAACATGTATTTTGTTCAGGATGACCTCCTGAAGCCTAAATGAGCAATAATTTGACCACACAACTCATTCCTATGAAGATACATTCAAAGTCAGAAAGCGCGCTCAGCTCGGGCTGAAAATGCATTTAAAGCAATAAAAACTCAAATTGAGTGTCACGCCTAAACCAAAGGACTTATGCACACACTTCAACATGTATTTAGTTCAGGATGTCCTCCTGAAGCCTAAATGAGCATTAATTTGACTACACAACTCATTCCTATGAAGATACATTCAAACTCACAAAACGTGCTCAGCTCGGGCTGAAAATGCATTTAAAGCAATAATAACTCAAATTGAGTGTCACTCCCAAACCAAAGGACTTTTGCACACACTTCAATGTATTTAGTTCAGGATGTCCTCCTGAAGCCTAAATGAGCAGTAATTTGACTACACAACTCATTCCTATGAAGATACATTCAAACTCACAAAACGTGCTCAGCTCGGGCTGAAAATGCATTTAAAGCAATAAAAACTCAAATTGAGTGTCACGCCTAAACCAAAGGACTTATGCACACACTTCAACATGTATTTTGTTCAGGATGACCACCCGACGCCTAAATGAGCATTAATTTGACCACACAACTCATTCCTATGAAGATACATTCAAACTCACAAAACGTGCTCAGCTCGGGCTGAAAATGCATTTAAAGCAATAAAAACTCAAATTGAGTGTCACGCCTAAACCAAGGGACTTATACACACACTTCAACATGTATTTTGTTCAGGATGACCTCCTGAAGCCTAAATGAGCAATAATTTGACCACACAACTCATTCCTATGAAGATACATTCAAAGTCAGAAAGCGCGCTCAGCTCGGGCTGAAAATGCATTTAAAGCAATAAAAACTCAAATTGAGTGTCACGCCTAAACCAAAGGACTTATGCACACACTTCAACATGTATTTAGTTCAGGATGTCCTCCTGAAGCCTAAATGAGCATTAATTTGACTACACAACTCATTCCTATGAAGATACATTCAAACTCACAAAACGTGCTCAGCTCGGGCTGAAAATGCATTTAAAGCAATAAAAACTCAAATTGAGTGTCACGCCCAAACCAAAGGACTTATGCACACACTTCAACATGTACTTAGTTCAGATGTCCTCCTGAAGCCTAAATGAGCATTAATTTGACCACACAACTCATTCCTATGAAGATACATTCAAACTCACAAAACGTGCTCAGCTCGGGCTGAAAATGCATTTAAAGCAATAAAAACTCAAATTGAGTGTCACACCTAAACCAAAGGACTTATGCACACACTTCAACATGTATTTTGTTCAGGATGACCACCTGACGCCTAAATGAGCATTAATTTGACCACACAACTCATTCCTATGAAGATACATTCAAACTCACAAAACGTGCTCAGCTCGAGCTGAAAATTCATTTAAGGCAATAAAAACTCAAATTGAGTGTCACGCCTAAACCAAAGGACTTATGCACACACTTCAACATGTATTTTGTTCAGGATGACCTCCTGAAGCCTAAATGAGCAATAATTTGACCACACAACTCATTCCTATGAAGATACATTCAAAGTCAGAAAGCGCGCTCAGCTCGGGCTGAAAATGCATTTAAAGCAATAAAAACTCAAATTGAGTGTCACGCCTAAACCAAAGGACTTATGCACACACTTCAACATGTATTTTGTTCAGGATGACCACCTGAAGCCTAAATGAGCATTAATTTGACCACACAACTCATTCTATGAAGATACATTCAAACTCACAAAACGTGCTCAGCTCGGGCTGAAAATGCATTTCAAGCAATAAAAACTCAAATTGAGTGTCACGCCTAAACCAAAGGACTTATGCACACACTTCAACATGTATTTTGTTCAGGATGACCTCCTGAAGCCTAAATGAGCATTAATTTGACCACACAACTCATTCCTATGAAGATACATTCAAAGTCACAAAACGTGCTCAACTCGGGCTGAAAATGCATTTAAAGCAATAAAAACTCAAATTGAATGTCACGCCTAAACCAAAGGGCTTATGGACACACTTCAACATGTATTTAGTTCAGGATGTCCTCCTGAAGCCTAAATGAGCATTAATTTGACTACACAACTCATTCCTATGAAGATACATTCAAACTCACAAAACGTGCTCAGCTCGGGCTGAAAATGCATTTAAAGCAATAAAAACTCAAAATGAGTGTCACGCCTAAACCAAAGGACTTATGCACACAATTCAACATGTATTTTGTTCAGGATGACCTCCTGAAGCCCATATGAGCATTAATTTGACCACACAACTCATTCCTATGAAGATACATTCAAACTCACAAAACGTGCTCAGCTCGGGCTGAAAATGCATTTAAAGCAATAAAAACTCAAATTGAGTGTCACGCCTAAACCAAAGGACTTATGCACACACTTCAACATGTATTTTGTTCAGGATGACCTCCTCAAGCCTAAATGAGCAATAATTTGACCACACAACTAATTCCTATGAAGATACATTCAAACTCAAAAAACGTGCTCAGCTCGGGCTGAAAATGCATTTAAAGCAATAAAAACTCAAATTGAGTGTCACACCTAAACCAAAGGACTAATGCACACACTTCAACATGTATTTTGTTCAGGATGACCTCCTGAAGCCCATATGAGCATTAATTTGACCACACAACTCATTCCTATGAAGATACATTCAAACTCACAAAACGTGCTCAGCTCGGGCTGAAAATGCATTTAAAGCAATAAAAACTCAAATTGAGTGTCACGCCTAAACCAAAGGACTTATGCACACACTTCAACATGTATTTTGTTCAGGATGACCACCTGAAGCCTAAATGAGCATTAATTTGACCACACAACTCATTCCTATGAAGATACATTCAAACTCACAAAACGTGCTCAACTCGGGCTGAAAATGCATTTAAAGCAATAAAAACTCAAATTGAGTGTCACGCCTAAACCAAAGGACTTATGCACACACTTCAACATGTATTTTGTTCAGGATGACCTCCTGAAGCCCATATGAGCATTAATTTGACCACACAACTCATTCCTATGAAGATACATTCAAACACACAAAACGTGCTCAGCTCGGGCTGAAAATGCATTTAAAGCAATAAAAACTCAAATTGAGTGTCACGCCTAAACCAAAGGACTTATGCACACACTTCAACATGTATTTTGTTCAGGATGACCTCCTGAAGCCTAAATGAGCAATAATTTGACCACACAACTCATTCCTATGAAGATACATTCAAAGTCAGAAAGCGCGCTCAGCTCGGGCTGAAAATGCATTTAAAGCAATAAAAACTCAAATTGAGTGTCACACCTAAACCAAAGAACTTATGCACACACTTCAACATGTATTTTGTTCAGGATGACCTCCTGAAGCCCATATGAGCATTAATTTGACCACACAACTCATTCCTATGAAGATACATTCAAACTCATAAAACGTGTTCAGCTCGGGCTGAAAATGCATTAAAAGCAATAAAAACTCAAATTGAGTGTCACGCCTAAACCAAAGGACTTATGGACACACTTCAACATGTATTTAGTTCAGGATGACCTCCTGAAGCCTAAATGAGCATTAATTTGACTACACAACTCATTCCTACGAAGATACATTCAAAGTCAGAAAGCGCGCTCAGCTCGGGCTGAAAATGCATTTAAAGAAATAAAAAATCAAATCGAGTGTCACGCCTAAACCAAAGGACTTATGCACACACTTCAACATGTATTTAGTTCAGGATGACCACCTGAAGCCTAAATGAGCATTAATTTGACCACACAACTCATTCTATGAAGATACATTCAAAGTCAGAAAGCGCGCTCATCTCGGGCTGAAAATGCATTTAAAGCAATAAAAACTCAAATTGAGTGTCACGCCTAAACCAAAGGACTTATGCACACACTTCAACATGTATTTTGTTCAGGATGACCTCCTGAAGCCTAAATGAGCATTAATTTGACCACACAACTCATTCCTATGAAGATACATTCAAAGTCAGAAAGCGCGCTCAGCTCGGGCTGAAAATGCATTTAAAGCAATAAAAACTCAAATTGAGTGTCACACCTAAACCAAAGAATTTATGCACACACTTCAACATGTATTTTGTTCAGGATGACCTCCTGAAGCCCATATGAGCATTAATTTGACTACACAACTCATTCCTATGAAGATACATTTAAACTCACAAAACGTGCTCAGCTCGGGCTGAAAATGCATTTAAAGCAATAAAAACTCAAATTGAGTGTCACGCCTAAACCAAAGGACTTATGCACACACTTCAACATGTATTTTGTTCAGGATGACCACCTGACGCCTAAATGAGCATTAATTTGACCACACAACTCATTCCTATGAAGATACATTCAAACTCACAAAACGTGCTCAGCTCGAGCTGAAAATGCATTTAAAGCAATAAAAACTCAAATTGAGTGTCACGCCTAAACCAAAGGACTTATGCACACACTTCAACATGTATTTTGTTCAGGATGACCTCCTGAAGCCTAAATGAGCAATAATTTGACCACACAACTCATTCCTATGAAGATACATTCAAAGTCAGAAAGCGCGCTCAGCTCGGGCTAAAAATGCATTTAAAGCAATAGAAACTCAAATTGAGTGTCACGCCTAAACCAAAGGACTTATGCACACACTTCAACATGTATTTTGTTCAGGATGACCACCTGAAGCCTAAATGAGCATTAATTTGACCACACAACTCATTCTATGAAGATACATTCAAACTCACAAAACGTGCTCAGGTCGGGCTGAAAATGCATTTAAAGCAATAAAAACTCAAAATGAGTGTCACGCCTAAACCAAAGGACTTATGCACACACTTCAACATGTATTTTGTTCAGGATGACCTCCTCAAGCCTAAATGAGCAATAATTTGACCACACAACTCATTCCTATGAAGATACATTCAAACTCAAAAAACGTGCTCAGCTCGGGCTGAAAATGCATTTAAAGCAATAAAAACTCAAATTGAGTGTCACACCTAAACCAAAGGACTAATGCACACACTTCAACATGTATTTTGTTCAGGATGACCTCCTGAAGCCCATATGAGCATTAATTTGACTACACAACTCATTCCTATGAAGATACATTCAAAGTCAGAAAGCGCGCTCAGCTCGGGCTAAAAATGCATTTAAAGCAATAGAAACTCAAATTGAGTGTCACGCCTAAACCAAAGGACTTATGCACACACTTCAACATGTATTTTGTTCAGGATGACCACCTGAAGCCTAAATGAGCATTAATTTGACCACACAACTCATTCTATGAAGATACATTCAAACTCACAAAACGTGCTCAGGTCGGGCTGAAAATGCATTTAAAGCAATAAAAACTCAAAATGAGTGTCACGCCTAAACCAAAGGACTTATGCACACACTTCAACATGTATTTTGTTCAGGATGACCTCCTCAAGCCTAAATGAGCAATAATTTGACCACACAACTCATTCCTATGAAGATACATTCAAACTCACAAAACGTGCTCAGCTCGGGCTGAAAATGCATTTAAAGCAATAAAAACTCAAATTGAGTGTCACGCCTAAACCAAAGGACTTATGCACACACTTCAACATGTATTTTGTTCAGGATGACCACCTGACGCCTAAATGAGCATTAATTTGACCACACAACTCATTCCTATGAAGATACATTCAAAGTCACAAAACGTGCTCAGCTCGGGCTGAAAATGCATTTAAAGCAATAAAAACTCAAATTGAGTGTCACGCCTAAACCAAAGGACTTATGCACACACTTCAACATGTATTTTGTTCAAGATGTCCTCCTGAAGCCTAAATGAACATTAATATGATCACACATCTCATTCCTATGAAGATACATTCAAACTCAGAACACGTGCTCAGCTCGGCCCGAAACTGCACTTAAACCAATAAAAACTGAAATTGAGTATAGTCATGGTACCCGCGTTGAGTTATAATTAGTTCAAGAACAAAGAGAAATTGAATAATTGGCTCAAGAGTACAGTTATACAGTCATATAAATGTAAAATGGTTTCAGGCCTCGGAGACAATAACGGACTTTGGTCAGTAGAGGGCAACATAGACAATAACATGAATCAAGACACATTTTGAAAACTTGTTCCACTCGGCCTGAAAATGCATTTAAAGCAATAATAACTCAAATTGAGTGTCACTCCTTAACCAAAGGACTTTTGCACACACTTCAATGTATTTAGTTCAGGATGTCCTCCTGAAGCCTAAATGAGCAGTAATTTGACTACACAACTCATTCCTATGAAGATACATTCAAACTCAAAAAACGTGCTCAGGTCAGCAAAAAATGCATTTAAAGCAATAAAAACTCAAATTGAGTGTCACGCCTAAACCAAAGGACTTATGCACACACTTCAACATGTATTTTGTTCAGGATGACCACCTGACGCCTAAATGAGCATTAATTTGACCACACAACTCATTCCTATGAAGATACATTCAAACTCACAAAACGTGCTCAGCTCGGGCTGAAAATGCATTTAAAGCAATAAAAACTCAAATTGAGTGTCACGCCTAAACCAAAGGACTCATGCACACACTTCAACATGTATTTTGTTCAGGATGACCACCTGAAGCCTAAATGAGCATTAATTTGACCACACAACTCATTCTATGAAGATACATTCAAAGTCAGAAAACGTGCTCGGCTCGGGCTGAAAATGCATTTAAAGCAATAAAAACTCAAAATGAGTGTCACGCCTAAACCAAAGGACTTATGCACACACTTCAACGTGTATTTTGTTCAGGATGACCTCCTGAAGCCCATATGAGCATTAATTTGACCACACAACTCATTCCTATGAAGATACATTCAAACTCACAAAACGTGCTCAGCTCGGGCTGAAAATGCATTTAAAGCAATAAAAACTCAAATTGAGTGTCACGCCTAAACCAAAGGACTTATGCACACACTTCAACATGTATTTTGTTATGGATGACCACCTGAAGCCTAAATGAGCATTAATTTGACCACACAACTCATTCCTATGAAGATACATTCAAACTCACAAAACGTGCTCAGCTCGGGCTGAAAATGCATTTAAAGCAATAAAAACTCAAATTGAGTGTCACGCCTAAACCAAAGGACTTATGCACACACTTCAACATGTATTTTGTTCAGGATGACCTCCTGAAGCCCATATGAGCATTAATTTGACCACACAACTCATTCCTATGAAGATACATTCAAACTCACAAAACGTGCTCAGCTCGGGCTGAAAATGCATTTAAAGCAATAAAAACTCAAATTGAGTGTCACGCCTAAACCAAAGGACTTATGCACACACTTCAACATGTATTTTGTTCAGGATGACCTCCTGAAGCCTAAATGAGCAATAATTTGACCACACAACTCATTCCTATGAAGATACATTCAAAGTCAGAAAGCGCGCTCAGCTCGGGCTGAAAATGCATTTAAAGCAATAAAAACTCAAATTGAGTGTCACGCCTAAACCAAAGGACTCATGCACACACTTCAACATGTATTTTGTTCAGGATGACCACCTGAAGCCTAAATGAGCATTAATTTGACCACACAACTCATTCTATGAAGATACATTCAAACTCACAAAACGTGCTCAGCTCGGGCTGAAAATGCATTTAAAGCAATAAAAACTCAAAATGAGTGTCACGCCTAAACCAAAGGACTTATGCACACACTTCAACGTGTATTTTGTTCAGGATGACCTCCTGAAGCCCATATGAGCATTAATTTGACCACACAACTCATTCCTATGAAGATACATTCAAACTCACAAAACGTGCTCAGCTCGGGCTGAAAATGCATTTAAAGCAATAAAAACTCAAATTGAGTGTCACGCCTAAACCAAAGGACTTATGCACACACTTCAACATGTATTTTGTTATGGATGACCACCTGAAGCCTAAATGAGCATTAATTTGACCACACAACTCATTCCTATGAAGATACATTCAAACTCACAAAACGTGCTCAGCTCGGGCTGAAAATGCATTTAAAGCAATAAAAACTCAAATTGAGTGTCACGCCTAAACCAAAGGACTTATGCACACACTTCAACATGTATTTTGTTCAGGATGACCTCCTGAAGCCCATATGAGCATTAATTTGACCACACAACTCATTCCTATGAAGATACATTCAAACTCACAAAACGTGCTCAGCTCGGGCTGAAAATGCATTTAAAGCAATAAAAACTCAAATTGAGTGTCACGCCTAAACCAAAGGACTTATGCACACACTTCAACATGTATTTTGTTATGGATGACCACCTGAAGCCTAAATGAGCATTAATTTGACCACACAACTCATTCCTATGAAGATACATTCAAACTCACAAAACGTGCTCAGCTCGGGCTGAAAATGCATTTAAAGCAATAAAAACTCAAATTGAGTGTCACGCCTAAACCAAAGGACTTATGCACACACTTCAACATGTATTTTGTTCAGGATGACCTCCTGAAGCCTAAATGAGCAATAATTTGACCACACAACTCATTCCTATGAAGATACATTCAAAGTCAGAAAGCGCGCTCAGCTCGGGCTGAAAATGCATTTAAAGCAATAAAAACTCAAATTGAGTGTCACGCCTAAACCAAAGGACTTATGCACACACTTCAACATGTATTTTGTTCAGGATGACCACCTGAAGCCTAAATGAGCATTAATTTGACCACACAACTCATTCTATGAAGATACATTCAAACTCACAAAACGTGCTCAGCTCGGGCTGAAAATGCATTTAAAGCAATAAAAACTCAAAATGAGTGTCACGCCTAAACCAAAGGACTTATGCACACACTTCAACATGTATTTTGTTCAGGATGACCACCTGAAGCCTAAATGAGCATTAATTTGACCACACAACTCATTCCTATGAAGATACATTCAAAGTCACAAAACGTGCTCAACTCGGGCTGAAAATGCATTTAAAGCAATAAAAACTCAAATTGAGTGTCACGCCTAAACCAAAGGACTTATGCACACACTTCAACATGTATTTTGTTCAGGATGACCTCCTGAAGCCCATATGAGCATTAATTTGACCACACAACTCATTCCTATGAAGATACATTCAAAGTCACAAAACGTGCTCAACTCGGGCTGAAAATGCATTTAAAGCAATAAAAACTCAAATTGAATGTCACGCCTAAACCAAAGGGCTTATGGACACACTTCAACATGTATTTAGTTCAGGATGTCCTCCTGAAGCCTAAATGAGCATTAATTTGACTACACAACTCATTCCTATGAAGATACATTCAAACTCACAAAACGTGCTCAGCTCGGGCTGAAAATGCATTTAAAGCAATAAAAACTCAAAATGAGTGTCACGCCTAAACCAAAGGACTTATGCACACACTTAACATGTATTTTGTTCAGGATGACCACCTGAAGCCTAAATGAGCATTAATTTGACTACACAACTCATTCCTATGAAGATACATTCAAACTCACAAAACGTGCTCAGCTCGGGCTGAAAATGCATTTAAAGCAATAAAAACTCAAATTGAGTGTCACGCCTAAACCAAAGGACTTATGCACACACTTCAACATGTATTTTGTTCAGGATGACCACCCGACGCCTAAATGAGCATTAATTTGACCACACAACTCATTCCTATGAAGATACATTCAAACTCACAAAACGTGCTCAGCTCGGGCTGAAAATGCATTTAAAGCAATAAAAACTCAAATTGAGTGTCACGCCTAAACCAAGGGACTTATACACACACTTCAACATGTATTTTGTTAAGGATGACCTCCTGAAGCCTAAATGAGCAATAATTTGACCACACAACTCATTCCTATGAAGATACATTCAAAGTCAGAAAGCGCGCTCAGCTCGGGCTGAAAAAGCATTTAAAGCAATAAAAACTCAAATTGAGTGTCACGCCTAAACCAAAGGACTTATGCACACACTTCAACATGTATTTTGTTCAGGATGACCACCTGAAGCCTAAATGAGCATTAATTTGACTACACAACTCATTCCTATGAAGATACATTCAAACTCACAAAACGTGCTCAGCTCGGGCTGAAAATGCATTTAAAGCAATAAAAACTCAAATTGAGTGTCACGCCTAAACCAAAGGACTTATGCACACACTTCAACATGTACATTGTTCAGGATGACCTCCTGAAGCCTAAATGAGCATTAATTTGACCACACAACTCATTCCTATGAAGATACATTCAAACTCAGAAAACGCGCTCAGTTCGGCCTGAAAATGCATTTCGCAATAAAAACTCAAATTGAGTGTCACGCCTAAACCAAAGGACTTATGCACACACTTCAACATGTACTTAGTTCAGATGTCCTCCTGAAGCCTAAATGAGCATTAATTTGACCACACAACTCATTCCTATGAAGATACATTCAAACTCACAAAACGTGCTCAGCTCGGGCTGAAAATGCATTTAAAGCAATAAAAACTCAAATTGAGTGTCACGCCTAAACCAAAGGACTTATGCACACACTTCAACATGTATTTTGTTCAGGATGACCTCCTGAAGCCCAAATGAGCATTAATTTGACCACACAACTCATTCCTATGAAGATACATTCAAACTCACAAAACGTGCTCAGCTCGGGCTGAAACTGCATTTAAAGCAATAAAAACTCAAATTGAGTGTCACGTCTAAACCAAAGGACTTATGCACACACTTCAACATGTATTTTGTTCAAGATGTCCTCCTGAAGCCTAAATGAGCATTAATATGATCACACATCTCATTCCTATGAAGATACATTCAAACTCAGAACACGTGCTCAGCTCGGCCCGAAACTGCACTTAAACCAATAAAAACTGAAATTGAGTATAGTCATGGTACCCGCGTTGAGTTATAATTAGTTCAAGAAGAAAGAGAAATTGAATGATTGGCTCAAGAGTACAGTTATACAGTCATATAAATGTAAAATGGTTTCAGGCCTCGGAGACAATAACGGACTTTGGTCAGTAGAGGGCAACATAGACCATAACATGAATCAAGACACATTTTGAAAACTTGTTCCACTCGGCCTGAAAATGCATTTAAAGCAATAATAACTCAAATTGAGTGTCACTCCCAAACCAAAGGACTTTTGCACACACTTCAATGTATTTAGTTCAGGATGTCCTCCTGAAGCCTAAATGAGCAGTAATTTGACTACACAACTCATTCCTATGAAGATACATTCAAACTCACAAAACGTGCTCAGCTCGGGCTGAAAATGCATTTAAAGCAATAAAAACTCAAATTGAGTGTCACGCCTAAACCAAAGGACTTATGCACACACTTCAACATGTATTTTGTTCAGGATGACCACCCGACGCCTAAATGAGCATTATTTTGACCACACAACTCATTCCTATGAAGATACATTCAAACTCACAAAACGTGCTCAGCTCGGGCTGAAAATGCATTTAAAGCAATAAAAACTCAAATTGAGTGTCACGCCTAAACCAAGGGACTTATACACACACTTCAACATGTATTTTGTTCAGGATGACCTCCTGAAGCCTAAATGAGCAATAATTTGACCACACAACTCATTCCTATGAAGATACATTCAAAGTCAGAAAGCGCGCTCAGCTCGGGCTGAAAATGCATTTAAAGCAATAAAAACTCAAATTGAGTGTCACGCCTAAACCAAAGGACTTATGCACACACTTCAACATGTATTTAGTTCAGGATGTCCTCCTGAAGCCTAAATGAGCATTAATTTGACTACACAACTCATTCCTATGAAGATACATTCAAACTCACAAAACGTGCTCAGCTCGGGCTGAAAATGCATTTAAAGCAATAAAAACTCAAATTGAGTGTCACGCCCAAACCAAAGGACTTATGCACACACTTCAACATGTACTTAGTTCAGATGTCCTCCTGAAGCCTAAATGAGCATTAATTTGACCACACAACTCATTCCTATGAAGATACATTCAAACTCACAAAACGTGCTCAGCTCGGGCTGAAAATGCATTTAAAGCAATAAAAACTCAAATTGAGTGTCACACCTAAACCAAAGGACTTATGCACACACTTCAACATGTATTTTGTTCAGGATGACCACCTGACGCCTAAATGAGCATTAATTTGACCACACAACTCATTCCTATGAAGATACATTCAAACTCACAAAACGTGCTCAGCTCGAGCTGAAAATTCATTTAAGGCAATAAAAACTCAAATTGAGTGTCACGCCTAAACCAAAGGACTTATGCACACACTTCAACATGTATTTTGTTCAGGATGACCTCCTGAAGCCTAAATGAGCAATAATTTGACCACACAACTCATTCCTATGAAGATACATTCAAAGTCAGAAAGCGCGCTCAGCTCGGGCTGAAAATGCATTTAAAGCAATAAAAACTCAAATTGAGTGTCACGCCTAAACCAAAGGACTTATGCACACACTTCAACATGTATTTTGTTCAGGATGACCACCTGAAGCCTAAATGAGCATTAATTTGACCACACAACTCATTCTATGAAGATACATTCAAACTCACAAAACGTGCTCAGCTCGGGCTGAAAATGCATTTCAAGCAATAAAAACTCAAATTGAGTGTCACGCCTAAACCAAAGGACTTATGCACACACTTCAACATGTATTTTGTTCAGGATGACCTCCTGAAGCCTAAATGAGCATTAATTTGACCACACAACTCATTCCTATGAAGATACATTCAAAGTCACAAAACGTGCTCAACTCGGGCTGAAAATGCATTTAAAGCAATAAAAACTCAAATTGAATGTCACGCCTAAACCAAAGGGCTTATGGACACACTTCAACATGTATTTAGTTCAGGATGTCCTCCTGAAGCCTAAATGAGCATTAATTTGACTACACAACTCATTCCTATGAAGATACATTCAAACTCACAAAACGTGCTCAGCTCGGGCTGAAAATGCATTTAAAGCAATAAAAACTCAAAATGAGTGTCACGCCTAAACCAAAGGACTTATGCACACAATTCAACATGTATTTTGTTCAGGATGACCTCCTGAAGCCCATATGAGCATTAATTTGACCACACAACTCATTCCTATGAAGATACATTCAAACTCACAAAACGTGCTCAGCTCGGGCTGAAAATGCATTTAAAGCAATAAAAACTCAAATTGAGTGTCACGCCTAAACCAAAGGACTTATGCACACACTTCAACATGTATTTTGTTCAGGATGACCTCCTCAAGCCTAAATGAGCAATAATTTGACCACACAACTAATTCCTATGAAGATACATTCAAACTCAAAAAACGTGCTCAGCTCGGGCTGAAAATGCATTTAAAGCAATAAAAACTCAAATTGAGTGTCACACCTAAACCAAAGGACTAATGCACACACTTCAACATGTATTTTGTTCAGGATGACCTCCTGAAGCCCATATGAGCATTAATTTGACCACACAACTCATTCCTATGAAGATACATTCAAACTCACAAAACGTGCTCAGCTCGGGCTGAAAATGCATTTAAAGCAATAAAAACTCAAATTGAGTGTCACGCCTAAACCAAAGGACTTATGCACACACTTCAACATGTATTTTGTTCAGGATGACCACCTGAAGCCTAAATGAGCATTAATTTGACCACACAACTCATTCCTATGAAGATACATTCAAACTCACAAAACGTGCTCAACTCGGGCTGAAAATGCATTTAAAGCAATAAAAACTCAAATTGAGTGTCACGCCTAAACCAAAGGACTTATGCACACACTTCAACATGTATTTTGTTCAGGATGACCTCCTGAAGCCCATATGAGCATTAATTTGACCACACAACTCATTCCTATGAAGATACATTCAAACACACAAAACGTGCTCAGCTCGGGCTGAAAATGCATTTAAAGCAATAAAAACTCAAATTGAGTGTCACGCCTAAACCAAAGGACTTATGCACACACTTCAACATGTATTTTGTTCAGGATGACCTCCTGAAGCCTAAATGAGCAATAATTTGACCACACAACTCATTCCTATGAAGATACATTCAAAGTCAGAAAGCGCGCTCAGCTCGGGCTGAAAATGCATTTAAAGCAATAAAAACTCAAATTGAGTGTCACACCTAAACCAAAGAACTTATGCACACACTTCAACATGTATTTTGTTCAGGATGACCTCCTGAAGCCCATATGAGCATTAATTTGACCACACAACTCATTCCTATGAAGATACATTCAAACTCATAAAACGTGTTCAGCTCGGGCTGAAAATGCATTAAAAGCAATAAAAACTCAAATTGAGTGTCACGCCTAAACCAAAGGACTTATGGACACACTTCAACATGTATTTAGTTCAGGATGACCTCCTGAAGCCTAAATGAGCATTAATTTGACTACACAACTCATTCCTACGAAGATACATTCAAAGTCAGAAAGCGCGCTCAGCTCGGGCTGAAAATGCATTTAAAGAAATAAAAAATCAAATCGAGTGTCACGCCTAAACCAAAGGACTTATGCACACACTTCAACATGTATTTAGTTCAGGATGACCACCTGAAGCCTAAATGAGCATTAATTTGACCACACAACTCATTCCTATGAAGATACATTCAAAGTCAGAAAGCGCGCTCATCTCGGGCTGAAAATGCATTTAAAGCAATAAAAACTCAAATTGAGTGTCACGCCTAAACCAAAGGACTTATGCACACACTTCAACATGTATTTTGTTCAGGATGACCTCCTGAAGCCTAAATGAGCATTAATTTGACCACACAACTCATTCCTATGAAGATACATTCAAAGTCAGAAAGCGCGCTCAGCTCGGGCTGAAAATGCATTTAAAGCAATAAAAACTCAAATTGAGTGTCACACCTAAACCAAAGAATTTATGCACACACTTCAACATGTATTTTGTTCAGGATGACCTCCTGAAGCCCATATGAGCATTAATTTGACTACACAACTCATTCCTATGAAGATACATTTAAACTCACAAAACGTGCTCAGCTCGGGCTGAAAATGCATTTAAAGCAATAAAAACTCAAATTGAGTGTCACGCCTAAACCAAAGGACTTATGCACACACTTCAACATGTATTTTGTTCAGGATGACCACCTGACGCCTAAATGAGCATTAATTTGACCACACAACTCATTCCTATGAAGATACATTCAAACTCACAAAACGTGCTCAGCTCGAGCTGAAAATGCATTTAAAGCAATAAAAACTCAAATTGAGTGTCACGCCTAAACCAAAGGACTTATGCACACACTTCAACATGTATTTTGTTCAGGATGACCTCCTGAAGCCTAAATGAGCAATAATTTGACCACACAACTCATTCCTATGAAGATACATTCAAAGTCAGAAAGCGCGCTCAGCTCGGGCTAAAAATGCATTTAAAGCAATAGAAACTCAAATTGAGTGTCACGCCTAAACCAAAGGACTTATGCACACACTTCAACATGTATTTTGTTCAGGATGACCACCTGAAGCCTAAATGAGCATTAATTTGACCACACAACTCATTCTATGAAGATACATTCAAACTCACAAAACGTGCTCAGGTCGGGCTGAAAATGCATTTAAAGCAATAAAAACTCAAAATGAGTGTCACGCCTAAACCAAAGGACTTATGCACACACTTCAACATGTATTTTGTTCAGGATGACCTCCTCAAGCCTAAATGAGCAATAATTTGACCACACAACTCATTCCTATGAAGATACATTCAAACTCAAAAAACGTGCTCAGCTCGGGCTGAAAATGCATTTAAAGCAATAAAAACTCAAATTGAGTGTCACACCTAAACCAAAGGACTAATGCACACACTTCAACATGTATTTTGTTCAGGATGACCTCCTGAAGCCCATATGAGCATTAATTTGACTACACAACTCATTCCTATGAAGATACATTCAAAGTCAGAAAGCGCGCTCAGCTCGGGCTAAAAATGCATTTAAAGCAATAGAAACTCAAATTGAGTGTCACGCCTAAACCAAAGGACTTATGCACACACTTCAACATGTATTTTGTTCAGGATGACCACCTGAAGCCTAAATGAGCATTAATTTGACCACACAACTCATTCTATGAAGATACATTCAAACTCACAAAACGTGCTCAGGTCGGGCTGAAAATGCATTTAAAGCAATAAAAACTCAAAATGAGTGTCACGCCTAAACCAAAGGACTTATGCACACACTTCAACATGTATTTTGTTCAGGATGACCTCCTCAAGCCTAAATGAGCAATAATTTGACCACACAACTCATTCCTATGAAGATACATTCAAACTCACAAAACGTGCTCAGCTCGGGCTGAAAATGCATTTAAAGCAATAAAAACTCAAATTGAGTGTCACGCCTAAACCAAAGGACTTATGCACACACTTCAACATGTATTTTGTTCAGGATGACAACCTGACGCCTAAATGAGCATTAATTTGACCACACAACTCATTCCTATGAAGATACATTCAAAGTCACAAAACGTGCTCAGCTCGGGCTGAAAATGCATTTAAAGCAATAAAAACTCAAATTGAGTGTCACGCCTAAACCAAAGGACTTATGCACACACTTCAACATGTATTTTGTTCAAGATGTCCTCCTGAAGCCTAAATGAACATTAATATGATCACACATCTCATTCCTATGAAGATACATTCAAACTCAGAACACGTGCTCAGCTCGGCCCGAAACTGCACTTAAACCAATAAAAACTGAAATTGAGTATAGTCATGGTACCCGCGTTGAGTTATAATTAGTTCAAGAACAAAGAGAAATTGAATAATTGGCTCAAGAGTACAGTTATACAGTCATATAAATGTAAAATGGTTTCAGGCCTCGGAGACAATAACGGACTTTGGTCAGTAGAGGGCAACATAGACAATAACATGAATCAAGACACATTTTGAAAACTTGTTCCACTCGGCCTGAAAATGCATTTAAAGCAATAATAACTCAAATTGAGTGTCACTCCTTAACCAAAGGACTTTTGCACACACTTCAATGTATTTAGTTCAGGATGTCCTCCTGAAGCCTAAATGAGCAGTAATTTGACTACACAACTCATTCCTATGAAGATACATTCAAACTCAAAAAACGTGCTCAGGTCAGCAAAAAATGCATTTAAAGCAATAAAAACTCAAATTGAGTGTCACGCCTAAACCAAAGGACTTATGCACACACTTCAACATGTATTTTGTTCAGGATGACCACCTGACGCCTAAATGAGCATTAATTTGACCACACAACTCATTCCTATGAAGATACATTCAAACTCACAAAACGTGCTCAGCTCGGGCTGAAAATGCATTTAAAGCAATAAAAACTCAAATTGAGTGTCACGCCTAAACCAAAGGACTCATGCACACACTTCAACATGTATTTTGTTCAGGATGACCACCTGAAGCCTAAATGAGCATTAATTTGACCACACAACTCATTCTATGAAGATACATTCAAAGTCAGAAAACGTGCTCAGCTCGGGCTGAAAATGCATTTAAAGCAATAAAAACTCAAAATGAGTGTCACGCCTAAACCAAAGGACTTATGCACACACTTCAACGTGTATTTTGTTCAGGATGACCTCCTGAAGCCCATATGAGCATTAATTTGACCACACAACTCATTCCTATGAAGATACATTCAAACTCACAAAACGTGCTCAGCTCGGGCTGAAAATGCATTTAAAGCAATAAAAACTCAAATTGAGTGTCACGCCTAAACCAAAGGACTTATGCACACACTTCAACATGTATTTTGTTATGGATGACCACCTGAAGCCTAAATGAGCATTAATTTGACCACACAACTCATTCCTATGAAGATACATTCAAACTCACAAAACGTGCTCAGCTCGGGCTGAAAATGCATTTAAAGCAATAAAAACTCAAATTGAGTGTCACGCCTAAACCAAAGGACTTATGCACACACTTCAACATGTATTTTGTTCAGGATGACCTCCTGAAGCCCATATGAGCATTAATTTGACCACACAACTCATTCCTATGAAGATACATTCAAACTCACAAAACGTGCTCAGCTCGGGCTGAAAATGCATTTAAAGCAATAAAAACTCAAATTGAGTGTCACGCCTAAACCAAAGGACTTATGCACACACTTCAACATGTATTTTGTTCAGGATGACCTCCTGAAGCCTAAATGAGCAATAATTTGACCACACAACTCATTCCTATGAAGATACATTCAAAGTCAGAAAGCGCGCTCAGCTCGGGCTGAAAATGCATTTAAAGCAATAAAAACTCAAATTGAGTGTCACGCCTAAACCAAAGGACTCATGCACACACTTCAACATGTATTTTGTTCAGGATGACCACCTGAAGCCTAAATGAGCATTAATTTGACCACACAACTCATTCTATGAAGATACATTCAAACTCACAAAACGTGCTCAGCTCGGGCTGAAAATGCATTTAAAGCAATAAAAACTCAAAATGAGTGTCACGCCTAAACCAAAGGACTTATGCACACACTTCAACGTGTATTTTGTTCAGGATGACCTCCTGAAGCCCATATGAGCATTAATTTGACCACACAACTCATTCCTATGAAGATACATTCAAACTCACAAAACGTGCTCAGCTCGGGCTGAAAATGCATTTAAAGCAATAAAAACTCAAATTGAGTGTCACGCCTAAACCAAAGGACTTATGCACACACTTCAACATGTATTTTGTTATGGATGACCACCTGAAGCCTAAATGAGCATTAATTTGACCACACAACTCATTCCTATGAAGATACATTCAAACTCACAAAACGTGCTCAGCTCGGGCTGAAAATGCATTTAAAGCAATAAAAACTCAAATTGAGTGTCACGCCTAAACCAAAGGACTTATGCACACACTTCAACATGTATTTTGTTCAGGATGACCTCCTGAAGCCCATATGAGCATTAATTTGACCACACAACTCATTCCTATGAAGATACATTCAAACTCACAAAACGTGCTCAGCTCGGGCTGAAAATGCATTTAAAGCAATAAAAACTCAAATTGAGTGTCACGCCTAAACCAAAGGACTTATGCACACACTTCAACATGTATTTTGTTATGGATGACCACCTGAAGCCTAAATGAGCATTAATTTGACCACACAACTCATTCCTATGAAGATACATTCAAACTCACAAAACGTGCTCAGCTCGGGCTGAAAATGCATTTAAAGCAATAAAAACTCAAATTGAGTGTCACGCCTAAACCAAAGGACTTATGCACACACTTCAACATGTATTTTGTTCAGGATGACCTCCTGAAGCCTAAATGAGCAATAATTTGACCACACAACTCATTCCTATGAAGATACATTCAAAGTCAGAAAGCGCGCTCAGCTCGGGCTGAAAATGCATTTAAAGCAATAAAAACTCAAATTGAGTGTCACGCCTAAACCAAAGGACTTATGCACACACTTCAACATGTATTTTGTTCAGGATGACCACCTGAAGCCTAAATGAGCATTAATTTGACCACACAACTCATTCTATGAAGATACATTCAAACTCACAAAACGTGCTCAGCTCGGGCTGAAAATGCATTTAAAGCAATAAAAACTCAAAATGAGTGTCACGCCTAAACCAAAGGACTTATGCACACACTTCAACATGTATTTTGTTCAGGATGACCACCTGAAGCCTAAATGAGCATTAATTTGACCACACAACTCATTCCTATGAAGATACATTCAAAGTCACAAAACGTGCTCAACTCGGGCTGAAAATGCATTTAAAGCAATAAAAACTCAAATTGAGTGTCACGCCTAAACCAAAGGACTTATGCACACACTTCAACATGTATTTTGTTCAGGATGACCTCCTGAAGCCCATATGAGCATTAATTTGACCACACAACTCATTCCTATGAAGATACATTCAAAGTCACAAAACGTGCTCAACTCGGGCTGAAAATGCATTTAAAGCAATAAAAACTCAAATTGAATGTCACGCCTAAACCAAAGGGCTTATGGACACACTTCAACATGTATTTAGTTCAGGATGTCCTCCTGAAGCCTAAATGAGCATTAATTTGACTACACAACTCATTCCTATGAAGATACATTCAAACTCACAAAACGTGCTCAGCTCGGGCTGAAAATGCATTTAAAGCAATAAAAACTCAAAATGAGTGTCACGCCTAAACCAAAGGACTTATGCACACAATTCAACATGTATTTTGTTCAGGATGACCTCCTGAAGCCCATATGAGCATTAATTTGACCACACAACTCATTCCTATGAAGATACATTCAAACTCACAAAACGTGCTCAGCTCGGGCTGAAAATGCATTTAAAGCAATAAAAACTCTAATTGAGTGTCACGCCTAAACCAAAGGACTTATGCACACACTTCAACATGTATTTTGTTATGGATGACCACCTGAAGCCTAAATGAGCATTAATTTGACCACACAACTCATTCTATGAAGATACATTCAAACTCACAAAACGTGCTCAGCTCGGGCTGAAAATGCATTTAAAGCAATAAAAACTCAAAATGAGTGTCACGCCTAAACCAAAGGACTTATGCACACACTTCAACATGTATTTTGTTCAGGATGACCACCTGAAGCCTAAATGAGCATTAATTTGACCACACAACTCATTCTATGAAGATACATTCAAACTCACAAAACGTGCTCAGCTCGGGCGGAAAATGCATTTAAAGCAATAAAAACTCAAATTGAGTGTCACGCCTAAACCAAAGGACTTATGCACACACTTCAACATGTATTTAGTTCAGGATAACCACCTGAAGCCTAAATGAGCATTAATTTGACCACACAACTCATTCTATGAAGATACATTCAAACTCACAAAACGTGCTCAGCTCGGGCTGAAAATGCATTTAAAGCAATAAAAACTCAAAATGAGTGTCACGCCTAAACCAAAGGACTTATGCACACACTTCAACATGTATTTTGTTCAGGATGACCACCTGAAGCCTAAATGAGCATTAATTTGACCACACAACTCATTCCTATGAAGATACATTCAAAGTCACAAAACGTGCTCAACTCGGGCTGAAAATGCATTTAAAGCAATAAAAACTCAAATTGAGTGTCACGCCTAAACCAAAGGACTTATGCACACACTTCAACATGTATTTTGTTCAGGATGACCTCCTGAAGCCCATATGAGCATTAATTTGACCACACAACTCATTCCTATGAAGATACATTCAAAGTCACAAAACGTGCTCAACTCGGGCTGAAAATGCATTTAAAGCAATAAAAACTCAAATTGAATGTCACGCCTAAACCAAAGGGCTTATGGACACACTTCAACATGTATTTAGTTCAGGATGTCCTCCTGAAGCCTAAATGAGCATTAATTTGACTACACAACTCATTCCTATGAAGATACATTCAAACTCACAAAACGTGCTCAGCTCGGGCTGAAAATGCATTTAAAGCAATAAAAACTCAAAATGAGTGTCACGCCTAAACCAAAGGACTTATGCACACAATTCAACATGTATTTTGTTCAGGATGACCTCCTGAAGCCCATATGAGCATTAATTTGACCACACAACTCATTCCTATGAAGATACATTCAAACTCACAAAACGTGCTCAGCTCGGGCTGAAAATGCATTTAAAGCAATAAAAACTCTAATTGAGTGTCACGCCTAAACCAAAGGACTTATGCACACACTTCAACATGTATTTAGTTCAGGATGACCACCTGAAGCCTAAATGAGCATTAATTTGACTACACAACTCATTCTATGAAGATACATTCAAACTCACAAAACGTGCTCAGCTCGGGCTGAAAATGCATTTAAAGCAATAAAAACTCAAAATGAGTGTCACGCCTAAACCAAAGGACTTATGCACACACTTCAACATGTATTTTGTTCAGGATGACCTCCTCAAGCCTAAATGAGCAATAATTTGACCACACAACTCATTCCTATGAAGATACATTCAAACTCAAAAAACGTGCTCAGCTCGGGCTGAAAATGCATTTAAAGCAATAAAAACTCAAATTGAGTGTCACACCTAAACCAAAGGACTTATGCACACACTTCAACATGTATTTTGTTCAGGATGACCTCCTGAAGCCCATATGAGCATTAATTTGACCACACAACTCATTCCTATGAAGATACATTCAAACTCACAAAACGTGCTCAGCTCGGGCTGAAAATGCATTTAAAGCAATAAAAACTCAAATTGAGTGTCACGCCTAAACCAAAGGACTTATGCACACACTTCAACATGTATTTTGTTCAGGATGACCTCCTGAAGCCTAAATGAGCAATAATTTGACCACACAACTCATTCCTATGAAGATACATTCAAAGTCAGAAAGCGCGCTCAGCTCGGGCTGAAAATGCATTTAAAGCAATAAAAACTCAAATTGAGTGTCACGCCTAAACCAAAGGACTTATGCACACACTTCAACATGTATTTTGTTCAGGATGACCTCCTGAAGCCTAAATGAGCAATAATTTGACCACACAACTCATTCCTATGAAGATACATTCAAAGTCAGAAAGCGCGCTCAGCTCGGGCTGAAAATGCATTTAAAGCAATAAAAACTCAAATTGAGTGTCACGCCTAAACCAAAGGACTTATGCACACACTTCAACATGTATTTTGTTCAGGATGACCTCCTGAAGCCCATATGAGCATTAATTTGACTACACAATTCATTCCTATGAAGATACATTCAAACTCACAAAACGTGCTCAGCTCGGGCTGAAAATGCATTTAAAGCAATAAAAACTCAAATTGAGTGTCACGCCCAAACCAAAGGACTTATGCACACACTTGAACATGTACTTAGTTCAGATGTCCTCCTGAAGCCTAAATGAGCATTAATTTGACCACACAACTCATTCCTATGAAGATACATTCAAACTCACAAAACGTGCTCAGCTCGGGCTGAAAATGCATTTAAAGCAATAAAAACTCAAATTGAGTGTCACGCCTAAACCAAAGGACTTATGCACACACTTCAACATGTATTTTGTTCAGGATGACCACCTGACGCCTAAATGAGCATTAATTTGACCACACAACTCATTCCTATGAAGATACATTCAAACTCACAAAACGTGCTCAGCTCGGGCTGAAAATGCATTTAAAGCAATAAAAACTCAAATTGAGTGTCACGCCTAAACCAAAGGACTCATGCACACACTTCAACATGTATTTTGTTCAGGATGACCACCTGAAGCCTAAATGAGCATTAATTTGACCACACAACTCATTCTATGAAGATACATTCAAACTCACAAAACGTGCTCAGCTAGGGGCTGAAAATGCATTTAAAGCAATAAAAACTCAAATTGAGTGTCACGCCTAAACAAAAGGACTTATGCACACACTTCAACATGTATTTTGTTATGGATGACCACCTGAAGCCTAAATGAGCATTAATTTGACCACACAACTCATTCCTATGAAGATACATTCAAACTCACAAAACGTGCTCAGCTCGGGCTGAAAATGCATTTAAAGCAATAAAGATTCAAATTGAATGTCACGCCTAAACCAAAGGGCTTATGGACACACTTCAACATGTATTTAGTTCAGGATGTCCTCCTGAAGCCTAAATGAGCAATAATTTGACTACACAACTCATTCCTATGAAGATACATTCAAACTCACAAAACGTGCTCAGCTCGGGCTGAAAATGCATTTAAAGCAATAAAAACTCAAATTGAGTGTCACGCCTAAACCAAAGGACTTATGCACACACTTCAACATGTATTTAGTTCAGGATAACCACCTGAAGCCTAAATGAGCATTAATTTGACCACACAACTCATTCTATGAAGATACATTCAAACTCACAAAACGTGCTCAGCTCGGGCTGAAAATGCATTTAAAGCAATAAAAACTCAAAATGAGTGTCACGCCTAAACCAAAGGACTTATGCACACACTTCAACATGTATTTTGTTCAGGATGACCACCTGAAGCCTAAATGAGCATTAATTTGACCACACAACTCATTCCTATGAAGATACATTCAAAGTCACAAAACGTGCTCAACTCGGGCTGAAAATGCATTTAAAGCAATAAAAACTCAAATTGAGTGTCACGCCTAAACCAAAGGACTTATGCACACACTTCAACATGTATTTTGTTCAGGATGACCTCCTGAAGCCCATATGAGCATTAATTTGACCACACAACTCATTCCTATGAAGATACATTCAAAGTCACAAAACGTGCTCAACTCGGGCTGAAAATGCATTTAAAGCAATAAAAACTCAAATTGAATGTCACGCCTAAACCAAAGGGCTTATGGACACACTTCAACATGTATTTAGTTCAGGATGTCCTCCTGAAGCCTAAATGAGCATTAATTTGACTACACAACTCATTCCTATGAAGATACATTCAAACTCACAAAACGTGCTCAGCTCGGGCTGAAAATGCATTTAAAGCAATAAAAACTCAAAATGAGTGTCACGCCTAAACCAAAGGACTTATGCACACAATTCAACATGTATTTTGTTCAGGATGACCTCCTGAAGCCCATATGAGCATTAATTTGACCACACAACTCATTCCTATGAAGATACATTCAAACTCACAAAACGTGCTCAGCTCGGGCTGAAAATGCATTTAAAGCAATAAAAACTCTAATTGAGTGTCACGCCTAAACCAAAGGACTTATGCACACACTTCAACATGTATTTAGTTCAGGATGACCACCTGAAGCCTAAATGAGCATTAATTTGACTACACAACTCATTCTATGAAGATACATTCAAACTCACAAAACGTGCTCAGCTCGGGCTGAAAATGCATTTAAAGCAATAAAAACTCAAAATGAGTGTCACGCCTAAACCAAAGGACTTATGCACACACTTCAACATGTATTTTGTTCAGGATGACCTCCTCAAGCCTAAATGAGCAATAATTTGACCACACAACTCATTCCTATGAAGATACATTCAAACTCAAAAAACGTGCTCAGCTCGGGCTGAAAATGCATTTAAAGCAATAAAAACTCAAATTGAGTGTCACACCTAAACCAAAGGACTTATGCACACACTTCAACATGTATTTTGTTCAGGATGACCTCCTGAAGCCCATATGAGCATTAATTTGACCACACAACTCATTCCTATGAAGATACATTCAAACTCACAAAACGTGCTCAGCTCGGGCTGAAAATGCATTTAAAGCAATAAAAACTCAAATTGAGTGTCACGCCTAAACCAAAGGACTTATGCACACACTTCAACATGTATTTTGTTCAGGATGACCTCCTGAAGCCTAAATGAGCAATAATTTGACCACACAACTCATTCCTATGAAGATACATTCAAAGTCAGAAAGCGCGCTCAGCTCGGGCTGAAAATGCATTTAAAGCAATAAAAACTCAAATTGAGTGTCACGCCTAAACCAAAGGACTTATGCACACACTTCAACATGTATTTTGTTCAGGATGACCTCCTGAAGCCTAAATGAGCAATAATTTGACCACACAACTCATTCCTATGAAGATACATTCAAAGTCAGAAAGCGCGCTCAGCTCGGGCTGAAAATGCATTTAAAGCAATAAAAACTCAAATTGAGTGTCACGCCTAAACCAAAGGACTTATGCACACACTTCAACATGTATTTTGTTCAGGATGACCTCCTGAAGCCCATATGAGCATTAATTTGACTACACAATTCATTCCTATGAAGATACATTCAAACTCACAAAACGTGCTCAGCTCGGGCTGAAAATGCATTTAAAGCAATAAAAACTCAAATTGAGTGTCACGCCCAAACCAAAGGACTTATGCACACACTTGAACATGTACTTAGTTCAGATGTCCTCCTGAAGCCTAAATGAGCATTAATTTGACCACACAACTCATTCCTATGAAGATACATTCAAACTCACAAAACGTGCTCAGCTCGGGCTGAAAATGCATTTAAAGCAATAAAAACTCAAATTGAGTGTCACGCCTAAACCAAAGGACTTATGCACACACTTCAACATGTATTTTGTTCAGGATGACCACCTGACGCCTAAATGAGCATTAATTTGACCACACAACTCATTCCTATGAAGATACATTCAAACTCACAAAACGTGCTCAGCTCGGGCTGAAAATGCATTTAAAGCAATAAAAACTCAAATTGAGTGTCACGCCTAAACCAAAGGACTCATGCACACACTTCAACATGTATTTTGTTCAGGATGACCACCTGAAGCCTAAATGAGCATTAATTTGACCACACAACTCATTCTATGAAGATACATTCAAACTCACAAAACGTGCTCAGCTAGGGGCTGAAAATGCATTTAAAGCAATAAAAACTCAAATTGAGTGTCACGCCTAAACAAAAGGACTTATGCACACACTTCAACATGTATTTTGTTATGGATGACCACCTGAAGCCTAAATGAGCATTAATTTGACCACACAACTCATTCCTATGAAGATACATTCAAACTCACAAAACGTGCTCAGCTCGGGCTGAAAATGCATTTAAAGCAATAAAGATTCAAATTGAATGTCACGCCTAAACCAAAGGGCTTATGGACACACTTCAACATGTATTTAGTTCAGGATGTCCTCCTGAAGCCTAAATGAGCAATAATTTGACTACACAACTCATTCCTATGAAGATACATTCAAACTCACAAAACGTGCTCAGCTCGGGCTGAAAATGCATTTAAAGCAATAAAAACTCAAATTGAGTGTCACGCCCAAACCAAAGGACTTATGCACACACTTCAACATGTACTTAGTTCAGATGTCCTCCTGAAGCCTAAATGAGCATTAATTTGACCACACAACTCATTCCTATGAAGATACATTCAAACTCACAAAACGTGCTCAGCTCGGGCTGAAAATGCATTTAAAGCAATAAAAACTCTAAATGAGTGTCACGCCTAA
The DNA here is from genome assembly GCF_054856545.1 of Hippocampus guttulatus. NCBI lineage: Eukaryota > Metazoa > Chordata > Actinopteri > Syngnathiformes > Syngnathidae > Hippocampus > Hippocampus guttulatus. The sequence continues at coordinate 1,082,929 of NC_141271.1, forward strand.
ACCAAAGGACTTATGCACACACTTCGACATGTATTTTGTTCAGGATGACCTCCTCAAGCCTAAATGAGCAATAGTTTGACCACACAACTCATTCCTATGAAGATACATTCAAACTCAAAAAACGTGCTCAGCTCGGGCTGGAAATGCATTTAAAGCAATAAAAACTCAAATTGAGTGTCACACCTAAACCAAAGGACTTATGCACACACTTCAACATGTATTTTGTTCAGGATGACCTCCTGAGCCCATATGAGCATTAATTTAACCACACAACTCATTCCTATGAAGATACATTCAAACACACAAAACGTGCTCAGCTCGGGCTGAAAATGCATTTAAAGCAATAAAAACTCAAATTGAGTGTCACGCCTAAACCAAAGGACTTATGCACACACTTCAACATGTATTTTGTTCAGGATGACCTCCTGAAGCCCATATGAGCATTAATTTGACTACACAACTCATTCCTATGAAGATACATTCAAACTCACAAAACGTGCTCAGCTCGGGCTGAAAATGCATTTAAAGCAATAAAAACTCAAATTGAGTGTCACGCCTAAACCAAAGGACTTATGCACACACTTCAACGTGTATTTTGTTCAGGATGACCTCCTGAAGCCCATATGAGCATTAATTTGACCACACAACTCATTCCTATGAAGATACATTCAAACTCACAAAACGTGCTCAGCTCGGGCTGAAAATGCATTTAAAGCAATAAAAACTCAAATTGAGTGTCACGCCTAAACCAAAGGACTTATGCACACACTTCAACATGTATTTTGTTCAGGATGACCTCCTGAAGCCTAAATGAGCATTAATTTGACCACACAACTCATTCCTATGAAGATACATTCAAACTCAGAAAACGCGCTCAGTTCGGCCTGAAAATGCATTTAAAGCAATAAAAACTCAAATTGAGTGTCACGCCTAAACCAAAGGACTTATGCACACACTTCAACATGTATTTTGTTCAGGATGACCACCTGACGCCTAAATGAGCATTAATTTGACCACACAACTCATTCCTATGAAGATACATTCAAACTCACAAAACGTGCTCAGCTCGGGCTGAAAATGCATTTAAAGCAATAAAAACTCAAATTGAGTGTCACGCCTAAACCAAAGGACTCATGCACACACTTCAACATGTATTTTGTTCAGGATGACCACCTGAAGCCTAAATGAGCAATAATTTGACCACACAACTCATTCCTATGAAGATACATTCAAACTCAAAAAACGTGCTCAGCTCGGGCTGAAATTGCATTTAAAGCAATAAAAACTCAAATTGAGTGTCACACCTAAACCAAAGGACTTATGCACACACTTCATGTATTTTGTTCAGGATGACCTCCTGAAGCCCATATGAGCATTAATTTGACCACACAACTCATTCCTATGAAGATACATTCAAACTCACAAAACGTGCTCAGCTCGGGCTGAAAATGCATTTAAAGCAATAAAAACTCAAATTGAGTGTCACGCCTAAACCAAAGGACTTATGCACACACTTCAACATGTATTTTGTTCAGGATGACCACCTGAAGCCTAAATGAGCATTGATTTGACCACACAACTCATTCCTATGAAGATACATTCAAACTCACAAAACGTGCTCAACTCGGGCTGAAAATGCATTTAAAGCAATAAAAACTCAAATTGAGTGTCACGCCTAAACCAAAGGACTTATGCACACACTTCAACATGTATTTTGTTCAGGATGACCTCCTGAAGCCCATATGAGCATTAATTTGACCACACAACTCATTCCTATGAAGATACATTCAAAGTCACAAAACGTCCTCAACTCGGGCTGAAAATGCATTTAAAGCAATAAAAACTCAAATTGAGTGTCACGCCTAAACCAAAGGACTTATGCACACACTTCAACATGTATTTAGTTCAGGATGACCTCCTGAAGCCTATATGAGCATTAATTTGACCACACAACTCATTCCTATGAAGATACATTCAAAGTCACAAAACGTGCTCAGCTCGGGCTGAAACTGCATTTAAAGCAATAAAAACTCAAATTGAGTGTCACGCCTAAACCAAAGGACTAATGCACACACTTCAACATGTATTTTGTTCAAGATGTCCTCCTGAAGCCTAAATGAACATTAATATGATCACACATCTCATTCCTATGAAGATACATTCAAACTCAGAACACGTGCTCAGCTCGGCCCGAAACTGCACTTAAACCAATAAAAACTGAAATTGAGTATAGTCATGGTACCCGCGTTGAGTTATAATTAGTTCAAGAACAAAGAGAAATTGAATAATTGGCTCAAGAGTACAGTTATACAGTCATATAAATGTAAAATGGTTTCAGGCCTCGGAGACAATAACGGACTTTGGTCAGTAGAGGGCAACATAGACCATAACATGAATCAAGACACATTTTGAAAACTTGTTCCACTCGGCCTGAAAATGCATTTAAAGCAATAATAACTCAAATTGAGTGTCACTCCTTAACCAAAGGACTTTTGCACACACTTCAATGTATTTAGTTCAGGATGTCCTCCTGAAGCCTAAATGAGCAGTAATTTGACTACACAACTCATTCCTATGAAGATACATTCAAACTCAAAAAACGTGCTCAGGTCAGCAAAAAATGCATTTAAAGCAATAAAAACTCAAATTGAGTGTCACGCCTAAACCAAAGGACTTATGCACACACTTCAACATGTATTTTGTTCAGGATGACCTCCTGAAGCCTAAATGAGCATTAATTTGACCACACAACTCATTCCTATGAAGATACATTCAAACTCAGAAAACGCGCTCAGTTCGGCCTGAAAATGCATTTAAAGCAATAAAAACTCAAATTGAGTGTCACGCCTAAACCAAAGGACTTATGCACACACTTCAACATGTATTTTGTTCAGGATGACCACCTGACGCCTAAATGAGCATTAATTTGACCACACAACTCATTCCTATGAAGATACATTCAAACTCACAAAACGTGCTCAGCTCGGGCTGAAAATGCATTTAAAGCAATAAAAACTCAAATTGAGTGTCACGCCTAAACCAAAGGACTCATGCACACACTTCAACATGTATTTTGTTCAGGATGACCACCTGAAGCCTAAATGAGCATTAATTTGACCACACAACTCATTCTATGAAGATACATTCAAACTCACAAAACGTGCTCAGCTCGGGCTGAAAATGCATTTAAAGCAATAAAAACTCAAAATGAGTGTCACGCCTAAACCAAAGGACTTATGCACACACTTCAACGTGTATTTTGTTCAGGATGACCTCCTGAAGCCCATATGAGCATTAATTTGACCACACAACTCATTCCTATGAAGATACATTCAAACTCACAAAACGTGCTCAGCTCGGGCTGAAAATGCATTTAAAGCAATAAAAACTCAAATTGAGTGTCACGCCTAAACCAAAGGACTTATGCACACACTTCAACATGTATTTTGTTATGGATGACCACCTGAAGCCTAAATGAGCATTAATTTGACCACACAACTCATTCCTATGAAGATACATTCAAACTCACAAAACGTGCTCAGCTCGGGCTGAAAATGCATTTAAAGCAATAAAAACTCAAATTGAGTGTCACGCCTAAACCAAAGGACTTATGCACACACTTCAACATGTATTTTGTTCAGGATGACCTCCTGAAGCCCATATGAGCATTAATTTGACCACACAACTCATTCCTATGAAGATACATTCAAACTCACAAAACGTGCTCAGCTCGGGCTGAAAATGCATTTAAAGCAATAAAAACTCAAATTGAGTGTCACGCCTAAACCAAAGGACTTATGCACACACTTCAACATGTATTTTGTTATGGATGACCACCTGAAGCCTAAATGAGCATTAATTTGACCACACAACTCATTCCTATGAAGATACATTCAAACTCACAAAACGTGCTCAGCTCGGGCTGAAAATGCATTTAAAGCAATAAAAACTCAAATTGAGTGTCACGCCTAAACCAAAGGACTTATGCACACACTTCAACATGTATTTTGTTCAGGATGACCTCCTGAAGCCTAAATGAGCAATAATTTGACCACACAACTCATTCCTATGAAGATACATTCAAAGTCAGAAAGCGCGCTCAGCTCGGGCTGAAAATGCATTTAAAGCAATAAAAACTCAAATTGAGTGTCACGCCTAAACCAAAGGACTTATGCACACACTTCAACATGTATTTTGTTCAGGATGACCACCTGAAGCCTAAATGAGCATTAATTTGACCACACAACTCATTCTATGAAGATACATTCAAACTCACAAAACGTGCTCAGCTCGGGCTGAAAATGCATTTAAAGCAATAAAAACTCAAAATGAGTGTCACGCCTAAACCAAAGGACTTATGCACACACTTCAACATGTATTTTGTTCAGGATGACCACCTGAAGCCTAAATGAGCATTAATTTGACCACACAACTCATTCCTATGAAGATACATTCAAAGTCACAAAACGTGCTCAACTCGGGCTGAAAATGCATTTAAAGCAATAAAAACTCAAATTGAGTGTCACGCCTAAACCAAAGGACTTATGCACACACATCAACATGTATTTTGTTCAGGATGACCTCCTGAAGCCCATATGAGCATTAATTTGACCACACAACTCATTCCTATGAAGATACATTCAAAGTCACAAAACGTGCTCAACTCGGGCTGAAAATGCATTTAAAGCAATAAAAACTCAAATTGAATGTCACGCCTAAACCAAAGGGCTTATGGACACACTTCAACATGTATTTAGTTCAGGATGTCCTCCTGAAGCCTAAATGAGCATTAATTTGACTACACAACTCATTCCTATGAAGATACATTCAAACTCACAAAACGTGCTCAGCTCGGGCTGAAAATGCATTTAAAGCAATAAAAACTCAAAATGAGTGTCACGCCTAAACCAAAGGACTTATGCACACAATTCAACATGTATTTTGTTCAGGATGACCTCCTGAAGCCCATATGAGCATTAATTTGACCACACAACTCATTCCTATGAAGATACATTCAAACTCACAAAACGTGCTCAGCTCGGGCTGAAAATGCATTTAAAGCAATAAAAACTCAAATTGAGTGTCACGCCTAAACCAAAGGACTTATGCACACACTTTAACATGTATTTTGTTCAGGATGACCTCCTGAAGCCTAAAGGAGCAATAATTTGACCACACAACTCATTCCTATGAAGATACATTCAAAGTCAGAAAGCGCGCTCAGCTCGGGCTGAAAATGCATTTAAAGCAATAAAAACTCAAATTGAGTGTCACGCCTAAACTAAAGGACTTATGCACACACTTCAACATGTATTTTTTTCAGGATGACCACCTGAAGCCTAAATGAGCATTAATTTGACCACACAACTCATTCTATGAAGATACATTCAAACTCACAAAACGTGCTCAGCTCGGGCTGAAAATGCATTTAAAGCAATAAAAACTCAAAATGAGTGTCACGCCTAAACCAAAGGACTTATGCACACACTTCAACATGTATTTTGTGCAGGATGACCTCCTCAAGCCTAAATGAGCAATAATTTGACCACACAACTCATTCCTATGAAGATACATTCAAACTCAAAAAACGTGCTCAGCTCGGGCTGAAAATGCATTTAAAGCAATAAAAACTCAAATTGAGTGTCACACCTAAACCAAAGGACTTATGCACACACTTCAACATGTATTTTGTTCAGGATGACCTCCTGAAGCCCATATGAGCATTAATTTGACCACACAACTCATTCCTATGAAGATACATTCAAACTCACAAAACGTGCTCAGCTCGGGCTGAAAATGCATTTAAAGCAATAAAAACTCAAATTGAGTGTCACGCCTAAACCAAAGGACTTATGCACACACTTCAACATGTATTTAGTTCAGGATGACCACCTGAAGCCTAAATGAGCATTAATTTGACCACACAACTCATTCCTATGAAGATACATTCAAACTCACAAAACGTGCTCAGCTCAGGCTGAAACTGCATTTAAAGCAATAAAAAATCAAATTGAGTGTCACGCCTAAACCAAAGGACTTATGCACACACTTCAACATATATTTTGTTCAAGATGTCCTCTTGAAGCCTAAATATGCATTAATATGATCACACATCTCATTCCTATGAAGATACATTCAAACTCAGAACACGTGCTCAGCTCCGCCCGAAACTGCACTTAAAGCAATAAAAACTGAAATTGAGTATAGTCATGGTACCCGCGTTGAGTTATAATTAATTCAAGAACAAAGAGAAATTGAATAATTGGTTCAAGAGTACAGTTATACTGTCATATAAATGTAAAATGGTTTCAGGCCTCAGAGACAATAACGGACTTTGGTCAGTAGAGGGCAACATAGACCATAACATGAATCAAGACACATTTTGAAAACTTGTTCCACTCGGCCTGAAAATGCATTTAAAGCAATAATAACTCAAATTAAGTGTCACTCCCAAACCAAAGGACTTTTGCACACACTTCAATGTATTTAGTTCAGGATGTCCTCCTGAAGCATAAATGAGCAGTAATTTGACTACACAACTCATTCCTATGAAGATACATTCAAACTCAAAAAACGTGCTCAGCTCAGTAAAAAATGCATTTAAAGCAATAAAAACTCAAATTGAGTGTCACGCCCAAACCAAAGGACTTATGCACACACTTCAACATGTACTTAGTTCAGATGTCCTCCTGAAGCCTAAATGAGCATTAATTTGACCACACAACTCATTCCTATGAAGATACATTCAAACTCACAAAACGTGCTCAGCTCGGGCTGAAAATGCATTTAAAGCAATAAAAACTCAAATTGAGTGTCACGCCTAAACCAAAGGACTCATGCACACACTTCAACATGTATTTTGTTCAGGATGACCACCTGAAGCCTAAATGAGCATTAATTTGACCACACAACTCATTCTATGAAGATACATTCAAACTCACAAAACGTGCTCAGCTCGGGCTGAAAATGCATTTAAAGCAATAAAAACTCAAAATGAGTGTCACGCCTAAACCAAAGGACTTATGCACACACTTCAACGTGTATTTTGTTCAGGATGACCTCCTGAAGCCCATATGAGCATTAATTTGACCACACAACTCATTCCTATGAAGATACATTCAAACTCACAAAACGTGCTCAGCTCGGGCTGAAAATGCATTTAAAGCAATAAAAACTCAAATTGAGTGTCACGCCTAAACCAAAGGACTTATGCACACACTTCAACATGTATTTTGTTATGGATGACCACCTGAAGCCTAAATGAGCATTAATTTGACCACACAACTCATTCCTATGAAGATACATTCAAACTCACAAAACGTGCTCAGCTCGGGCTGAAAATGCATTTAAAGCAATAAAAACTCAAATTGAGTGTCACGCCTAAACCAAAGGACATATGCACACACTTCAACATGTATTTTGTTCAGGATGACCTCCTGAAGCCCATATGAGCATTAATTTGACCACACAACTCATTCCTATGAAGATACATTCAAACTCACAAAACGTGCTCAGCTCGGGCTGAAAATGCATTTAAAGCAATAAAAACTCAAATTGAGTGTCACGCCTAAACCAAAGGACTTATGCACACACTTCAACATGTATTTTGTTATGGATGACCACCTGAAGCCTAAATGAGCATTAATTTGACCACACAACTCATTCCTATGAAGATACATTCAAACTCACAAAACGTGCTCAGCTCGGGCTGAAAATGCATTTAAAGCAATAAAAACTCAAATTGAGTGTCACGCCTAAACCAAAGGACTTATGCACACACTTCAACATGTATTTTGTTCAGGATGACCTCCTGAAGCCTAAATGAGCAATAATTTGACCACACAACTCATTCCTATGAAGATACATTCAAAGTCAGAAAGCGCGCTCAGCTCGGGCTGAAAATGCATTTAAAGCAATAAAAACTCAAATTGAGTGTCACGCCTAAACCAAAGGACTTATGCACACACTTCAACATGTATTTTGTTCAGGATGACCACCTGAAGCCTAAATGAGCATTAATTTGACCACACAACTCATTCTATGAAGATACATTCAAACTCACAAAACGTGCTCAGCTCGGGCTGAAAATGCATTTAAAGCAATAAAAACTCAAAATGAGTGTCACGCCTAAACCAAAGGACTTATGCACACACTTCAACATGTATTTTGTTCAGGATGACCACCTGAAGCCTAAATGAGCATTAATTTGACCACACAACTCATTCCTATGAAGATACATTCAAAGTCACAAAACGTGCTCAACTCGGGCTGAAAATGCATTTAAAGCAATAAAAACTCAAATTGAGTGTCACGCCTAAACCAAAGGACTTATGCACACACTTCAACATGTATTTTGTTCAGGATGACCTCCTGAAGCCCATATGAGCATTAATTTGACCACACAACTCATTCCTATGAAGATACATTCAAAGTCACAAAACGTGCTCAACTCGGGCTGAAAATGCATTTAAAGCAATAAAAACTCAAATTGAATGTCACGCCTAAACCAAAGGGCTTATGGACACACTTCAACATGTATTTAGTTCAGGATGTCCTCCTGAAGCCTAAATGAGCATTAATTTGACTACACAACTCATTCCTATGAAGATACATTCAAACTCACAAAACGTGCTCAGCTCGGGCTGAAAATGCATTTAAAGCAATAAAAACTCAAAATGAGTGTCACGCCTAAACCAAAGGACTTATGCACACAATTCAACATGTATTTTGTTCAGGATGACCTCCTGAAGCCCATATGAGCATTAATTTGACCACACAACTCATTCCTATGAAGATACATTCAAACTCACAAAACGTGCTCAGCTCGGGCTGAAAATGCATTTAAAGCAATAAAAACTCAAATTGAGTGTCACGCCTAAACCAAAGGACTTATGCACACACTTCAACATGTATTTTGTTCAGGATGACCTCCTGAAGCCTAAATGAGCAATAATTTGACCACACAACTCATTCCTATGAAGATACATTCAAAGTCAGAAAGCGCGCTCAGCTCGGGCTGAAAATGCATTTAAAGCAATAAAAACTCAAATTGAGTGTCACGCCTAAACCAAAGGACTTATGCACACACTTCAACATGTATTTTTTTCAGGATGACCACCTGAAGCCTAAATGAGCATTAATTTGACCACACAACTCATTCTATGAAGATACATTCAAACTCACAAAACGTGCTCAGCTCGGGCTGAAAATGCATTTAAAGCAATAAAAACTCAAAATGAGTGTCACGCCTAAACCAAAGGACTTATGCACACACTTCAACATGTATTTTGTTCAGGATGACCTCCTCAAGCCTAAATGAGCAATAATTTGACCACACAACTCATTCCTATGAAGATACATTCAAACTCAAAAAACGTGCTCAGCTCGGGCTGAAAATGCATTTAAAGCAATAAAAACTCAAATTGAGTGTCACGCCTAAACCAAAGGACTTATGCACACACTTCAACATGTATTTTGTTCAGGATGACCTCCTGAAGCCCATATGAGCATTAATTTGACCACACAACTCATTCCTATGAAGACACATTCAAACTCACAAAACGTGCTCAGCTCGGGCTGAAAATGCATTTAAAGCAATAAAAACTCAAATTGAGTGTCACGCCTAAACCAAAGGACTTATGCACACACTTCAACATGTATTTAGTTCAGGATGACCACCTGAAGCCTAAATGAGCATTAATTCGACCACACAACTCATTCCTATGAAGATACATTCAAACTCACAAAACGTGCTCAGCTCAGGCTGAAACTGCATTTAAAGCAATAAAAAATCAAATTGAGTGTCACGCCTAAACCAAAGGACTTATGCACACACTTCAACATATATTTTGTTCAAGATGTCCTCTTGAAGCCTAAATATGCATTAATATGATCACACATCTCATTCCTATGAAGATACATTCAAACTCAGAACACGTGCTCAGCTCCGCCCGAAACTGCACTTAAAGCAATAAAAACTGAAATTGAGTATAGTCATGGTACCCGCGTTGAGTTATAATTAATTCAAGAACAAAGAGAAATTGAATAATTGGTTCAAGAGTACAGTTATACTGTCATATAAATGTAAAATGGTTTCAGGCCTCAGAGACAATAACGGACTTTGGTCAGTAGAGGGCAACATAGACCATAACATGAATCAAGACACATTTTGAAAACTTGTTCCACTCGGCCTGAAAATGCATTTAAAGCAATAATAACTCAAATTGAGTGTCACTCCCAAACCAAAGGACTTTTGCACACACTTCAATGTATTTAGTTCAGGATGTCCTCCTGAAGCATAAATGAGCAGTAATTTGACTACACAACTCATTCCTATGAAGATACATTCAAACTCAAAAAACGTGCTCAGCTCAGTAAAAAATGCATTTAAAGCAATAAAAACTCAAATTGAGTGTCACGCCCAAACCAAAGGACTTATGCACACACTTCAACATGTACTTAGTTCAGATGTCCTCCTGAAGCCTAAATGAGCATTAATTTGACCACACAACTCATTCCTATGAAGATACATTCAAACTCACAAAACGTGCTCAGCTCGGGCTGAAAATGCATTTAAAGCAATAAAAACTCAAATTGAGTGTCACGCCTAAACCAAAGGACTTATGCACACACTTCAACATGTATTTTGTTCAGGATGACCTCCTGAAGCCTAAATGAGCATTAATTTAACCACACAACTCATTCCTATGAAGATACATTCAAACTCAGAAAACGCGCTCAGTTCGGCCTGAAAATGCATTTAAAGCAATAAAAACTCAAATTGAGTGTCACGCCTAAACCAAAGGACTTATGCACACACTTCAACATGTATTTTGTTCAGGATGACCACCTGACGCCTAAATGAGCATTAATTTGACCACACAACTCATTCCTATGAAGATACATTCAAACTCACAAAACGTGCTCAGCTCGGGCTGAAAATGCATTTAAAGCAATAAAAACTCAAATTGAGTGTCACGCCTAAACCAAAGGACTCATGCACACACTTCAACATGTATTTTGTTCAGGATGACCACCTGAAGCCTAAATGAGCATTAATTTGACCACACAACTCATTCTATGAAGATACATTCAAACTCACAAAACGTGCTCAGCTCGGGCTGAAAATGCATTCAAAGCAATAAAAACTCAAAATGAGTGTCACGCCTAAACCAAAGGACTTATGCACACACTTCAACATGTATTTTGTTATGGATGACCACCTGAAGCCTAAATGAGCATTAATTTGACCACACAACTCATTCCTATGAAGATACATTCAAACTCACAAAACGTGCTCAGCTCGGGCTGAAAATGCATTTAAAGCAATAAAAACTCAAATTGAGTGTCACGCCTAAACCAAAGGACTTATGCACACACTTCAACATGTATTTTGTTCAGGATGACCTCCTGAAGCCCATATGAGCATTAATTTGACCACACAACTCATTCCTATGAAGATACATTCAAACTCACAAAACGTGCTCAGCTCGGGCTGAAAATGCATTTAAAGCAATAAAAACTCAAATTGAGTGTCACGCCTAAAACAAAGGACTTATGCACACACTTCAACATGTATTTTGTTATGGATGACCACCTGAAGCCTAAATGAGCATTAATTTGACCACACAACTCATTCCTATGAAGATACATTCAAACTCACAAAACGTGCTCAGCTCGGGCTGAAAATGCATTTAAAGCAATAAAAACTCAAATTGAGTGTCACGCCTAAACCAAAGGACTTATGCACACACTTCAACATGTATTTTGTTCAGGATGACCTCCTGAAGCCTAAATGAGCAATAATTTGACCACACAACTCATTCCTATGAAGATACATTCAAAGTCAGAAAGCGCGCTCAGCTCGGGCTGAAAATGCATTTAAAGCAATAAAAACTCAAATTGAGTGTCACGCCTAAACCAAAGGACTTATGCACACACTTCAACATGTATTTTGTTCAGGATGACCACCTGAAGCCTAAATGAGCATTAATTTGACCACACAACTCATTCTATGAAGATACATTCAAACTCACAAAACGTGCTCAGCTCGGGCTGAAAATGCATTTCAAGCAATAAAAACTCAAAATGAGTGTCACGCCTAAACCAAAGGACTTATGCACACACTTCAACATGTATTTTGTTCAGGATGACCACCTGAAGCCTAAATGAGCATTAATTTGACCACACAACTCATTCCTATGAAGATACATTCAAAGTCACAAAACGTGCTCAACTCGGGCTGAAAATGCATTTAAAGCAATAAAAACTCAAATTGAGTGTCACGCCTAAACCAAAGGACTTATGCACACACTTCAACATGTATTTTGTTCAGGATGACCTCCTGAAGCCCATATGAGCATTAATTTGACCACACAACTCATTCCTATGAAGATACATTCAAAGTCACAAAACGTGCTCAACTCGGGCTGAAAATGCATTTAAAGCAATAAAAACTCAAATTGAATGTCACGCCTAAACCAAAGGGCTTATGGACACACTTCAACATGTATTTAGTTCAGGATGTCCTCCTGAAGCCTAAATGAGCATTAATTTGACTACACAACTCATTCCTATGAAGATACATTCAAACTCACAAAACGTGCTCAGCTCGGGCTGAAAATGCATTTAAAGCAATAAAAACTCAAAATGAGTGTCACGCCTAAACCAAAGGACTTATGCACACAATTCAACATGTATTTTGTTCAGGATGACCTCCTGAAGCCCATATGAGCATTAATTTGACCACACAACTCATTCCTATGAAGATACATTCAAACTCACAAAACGTGCTCAGCTCGGGCTGAAAATGCATTTAAAGCAATAAAAACTCAAATTGAGTGTCACGCCTAAACCAAAGGACTTATGCACACACTTCAACATGTATTTTGTTCAGGATGACCTCCTGAAGCCTAAATGAGCAATAATTTGACCACACAACTCATTCCTATGAAGATACATTCAAAGTCAGAAAGCGCGCTCAGCTCGGGCTGAAAATGCATTTAAAGCAATAAAAACTCAAATTGAGTGTCACGCCTAAACCAAAGGACTTATGCACACACTTCAACATGTATTTTTTTCAGGATGACCACCTGAAGCCTAAATGAGCATTAATTTGACCACACAACTCATTCTATGAAGATACATTCAAACTCACAAAACGTGCTCAGCTCGGGCTGAAAATGCATTTAAAGCAATAAAAACTCAAAATGAGTGTCACGCCTAAACCAAAGGACTTATGCACACACTTCAACATGTATTTTGTTCAGGATGACCTCCTCAAGCCTAAATGAGCAATAATTTGACCACACAACTCATTCCTATGAAGATACATTCAAACTCAAAAAACGTGCTCAGCTCGGGCTGAAAATGCATTTAAAGCAATAAAAACTCAAATTGAGTGTCACGCCTAAACCAAAGGACTTATGCACACACTTCAACATGTATTTTGTTCAGGATGACCTTCTGAAGCCCATATGAGCATTAATTTGACTACACAACTCATTCCTATGAAGATACATTCAAACTCACAAAACGTGCTCAGCTCGGGCTGAAAATGCATTTAAAGCAATAAAAACTCAAATTGAGTGTCACGCCTAAACCAAAGGACTTATGCACACACTCCAACGTGTATTTTGTTCAGGATGACCTCCTGAAGCCCAAATAAGCATTAATTTGACCACACAACTCATTCTATGAAGATACATTCAAACTCACAAAACGTGCTCAGCTCGGGCTGAAAATGCATTTAAAGCAATAAAAACTCAAATCGAGTGTCACGCCTAAACAAAAGGACTTATGAACACACTTCAACATGTATTTTGTTCAGGATGACCTCCTGAAGCCTAAATAAGCATTAATTTGACCACACAACTCATTCCTATGAAGATACATTCAAACTCACAAAACGTGCTCAGCTCGGGCTGAAAATGCATTTAAAGCAATAAAAACTCAAATTGAGTGTCACGCCTAAACAAAAGGACTTATGCACACACTTCATCATGTATTTAGTTCAGGATTACCTCCTGAAGCCCATATGAGCATTAATTTGACCACACAACTCATTCCTATGAAGATACATTCAAAGTCAGAAAGCGCGCTCAGCTCGGGCGGAAAATGCATTTAAAGCAATAAAAACTCAAATTGAGTGTCACGCCTAAACCAAAGGACTTATGCACACACTTCAACATGTATTTAGTTCAGGAGGTCATCCTGAAGCCAAATTAGCATTAATTTGACCACACAACTGATTCCTATGAAGATACATTCAAACTCACAAAACATGCTCAGCTCGGGCTGAAAATGCAATTAAAGCAATAAAAACTCAAACTGAGTGTCACGCCTAAACCAAAAGACTTATGCACACACTTCAACATGTATTTTGTTCAGGATGACCTCCTGAAGCCTAAATGAGCAATAATTTGACTACACAACTCATTCCTATGAAGATATACATTCAAAGTCAGAAAGCGTGCTCAGCTCGGGCTGAAATGCATTTAAAGCAATAAAAACTCAAATTGAGTGTCACGCCTAAACCAAAAGACTTATGCACACACTTCAACATGTATTTTGTTCAGGATGACCTCCTGAAGCCTAAATGAGCAATAATTTGACTACACAACTCATTCCTATGAAGATATACATTCAAAGTCAGAAAGCGCGCTCAGCTCGGGCTGAAATGCATTTAAAGCAATAAAAACTCAAATTGAGTGTCACGCCTAAACCAAAGGACTTATGCACACACTTCAACATGTATTTTGTTCAGGATGACCACCTGACGCCTAAATGAGCATTAATTTGACCACACAACTCATTCCTATGAAGATACATTCAAACTCACAAAACGTGCTCAGCTCGGGCTGAAAATGCATTTAAAGTAAAAAAAACTCAAATTGAGTGTCACGCCTAAACCAAAGGACTTATGCACACACTTCAACATGTATTTAGTTCAGGAGGTCATCCTGAAGCCAAATTAGCATTAATTTGACCACACAACTGATTCCTATGAAGATACCTTCAAACTCACAAAACATGCTCAGCTCGGGCTGAAAATGCAATTAAAGCAATAAAAACTCAAACTGAGTGTCACGCCTAAACCAAAAGACTTATGCACACACTTCAACATGTATTTTGTTCAGGATGACCTCCTGAAGCCCATATGAGCATTAATTTGACTACACAACTCATTCCTATGAAGATACATTCAAAGTCAGAAAGCGCGCTCAGCTCGGGCTAAAAATGCATTTAAAGCAATAGAAACTCAAATTGAGTGTCACGCCTAAACCAAAGGACTTATGCACACACTTCAACATGTATTTTGTTCAGGATGACCACCTGAAGCCTAAATGAGCATTAATTTGACCACACAACTCATTCTATGAAGATACATTCAAACTCACAAAACGTGCTCAGGTCGGGCTGAAAATGCATTTAAAGCAATAAAAACTCAAAATGAGTGTCACGCCTAAACCAAAGGACTTATGCACACACTTCAACATGTATTTTGTTCAGGATGACCTCCTCAAGCCTAAATGAGCAATAATTTGACCACACAACTCATTCCTATGAAGATACATTCAAACTCACAAAACGTGCTCAGCTCGGGCTGAAAATGCATTTAAAGCAATAAAAACTCAAATTGAGTGTCACGCCTAAACCAAAGGACTTATGCACACACTTCAACATGTATTTTGTTCAGGATGACAACCTGACGCCTAAATGAGCATTAATTTGACCACACAACTCATTCCTATGAAGATACATTCAAAGTCACAAAACGTGCTCAGCTCGGGCTGAAAATGCATTTAAAGCAATAAAAACTCAAATTGAGTGTCACGCCTAAACCAAAGGACTTATGCACACACTTCAACATGTATTTTGTTCAAGATGTCCTCCTGAAGCCTAAATGAACATTAATATGATCACACATCTCATTCCTATGAAGATACATTCAAACTCAGAACACGTGCTCAGCTCGGCCCGAAACTGCACTTAAACCAATAAAAACTGAAATTGAGTATAGTCATGGTACCCGCGTTGAGTTATAATTAGTTCAAGAACAAAGAGAAATTGAATAATTGGCTCAAGAGTACAGTTATACAGTCATATAAATGTAAAATGGTTTCAGGCCTCGGAGACAATAACGGACTTTGGTCAGTAGAGGGCAACATAGACAATAACATGAATCAAGACACATTTTGAAAACTTGTTCCACTCGGCCTGAAAATGCATTTAAAGCAATAATAACTCAAATTGAGTGTCACTCCTTAACCAAAGGACTTTTGCACACACTTCAATGTATTTAGTTCAGGATGTCCTCCTGAAGCCTAAATGAGCAGTAATTTGACTACACAACTCATTCCTATGAAGATACATTCAAACTCAAAAAACGTGCTCAGGTCAGCAAAAAATGCATTTAAAGCAATAAAAACTCAAATTGAGTGTCACGCCTAAACCAAAGGACTTATGCACACACTTCAACATGTATTTTGTTCAGGATGACCACCTGACGCCTAAATGAGCATTAATTTGACCACACAACTCATTCCTATGAAGATACATTCAAACTCACAAAACGTGCTCAGCTCGGGCTGAAAATGCATTTAAAGCAATAAAAACTCAAATTGAGTGTCACGCCTAAACCAAAGGACTCATGCACACACTTCAACATGTATTTTGTTCAGGATGACCACCTGAAGCCTAAATGAGCATTAATTTGACCACACAACTCATTCTATGAAGATACATTCAAAGTCAGAAAACGTGCTCAGCTCGGGCTGAAAATGCATTTAAAGCAATAAAAACTCAAAATGAGTGTCACGCCTAAACCAAAGGACTTATGCACACACTTCAACGTGTATTTTGTTCAGGATGACCTCCTGAAGCCCATATGAGCATTAATTTGACCACACAACTCATTCCTATGAAGATACATTCAAACTCACAAAACGTGCTCAGCTCGGGCTGAAAATGCATTTAAAGCAATAAAAACTCAAATTGAGTGTCACGCCTAAACCAAAGGACTTATGCACACACTTCAACATGTATTTTGTTATGGATGACCACCTGAAGCCTAAATGAGCATTAATTTGACCACACAACTCATTCCTATGAAGATACATTCAAACTCACAAAACGTGCTCAGCTCGGGCTGAAAATGCATTTAAAGCAATAAAAACTCAAATTGAGTGTCACGCCTAAACCAAAGGACTTATGCACACACTTCAACATGTATTTTGTTCAGGATGACCTCCTGAAGCCCATATGAGCATTAATTTGACCACACAACTCATTCCTATGAAGATACATTCAAACTCACAAAACGTGCTCAGCTCGGGCTGAAAATGCATTTAAAGCAATAAAAACTCAAATTGAGTGTCACGCCTAAACCAAAGGACTTATGCACACACTTCAACATGTATTTTGTTCAGGATGACCTCCTGAAGCCTAAATGAGCAATAATTTGACCACACAACTCATTCCTATGAAGATACATTCAAAGTCAGAAAGCGCGCTCAGCTCGGGCTGAAAATGCATTTAAAGCAATAAAAACTCAAATTGAGTGTCACGCCTAAACCAAAGGACTCATGCACACACTTCAACATGTATTTTGTTCAGGATGACCACCTGAAGCCTAAATGAGCATTAATTTGACCACACAACTCATTCTATGAAGATACATTCAAACTCACAAAACGTGCTCAGCTCGGGCTGAAAATGCATTTAAAGCAATAAAAACTCAAAATGAGTGTCACGCCTAAACCAAAGGACTTATGCACACACTTCAACGTGTATTTTGTTCAGGATGACCTCCTGAAGCCCATATGAGCATTAATTTGACCACACAACTCATTCCTATGAAGATACATTCAAACTCACAAAACGTGCTCAGCTCGGGCTGAAAATGCATTTAAAGCAATAAAAACTCAAATTGAGTGTCACGCCTAAACCAAAGGACTTATGCACACACTTCAACATGTATTTTGTTATGGATGACCACCTGAAGCCTAAATGAGCATTAATTTGACCACACAACTCATTCCTATGAAGATACATTCAAACTCACAAAACGTGCTCAGCTCGGGCTGAAAATGCATTTAAAGCAATAAAAACTCAAATTGAGTGTCACGCCTAAACCAAAGGACTTATGCACACACTTCAACATGTATTTTGTTCAGGATGACCTCCTGAAGCCCATATGAGCATTAATTTGACCACACAACTCATTCCTATGAAGATACATTCAAACTCACAAAACGTGCTCAGCTCGGGCTGAAAATGCATTTAAAGCAATAAAAACTCAAATTGAGTGTCACGCCTAAACCAAAGGACTTATGCACACACTTCAACATGTATTTTGTTATGGATGACCACCTGAAGCCTAAATGAGCATTAATTTGACCACACAACTCATTCCTATGAAGATACATTCAAACTCACAAAACGTGCTCAGCTCGGGCTGAAAATGCATTTAAAGCAATAAAAACTCAAATTGAGTGTCACGCCTAAACCAAAGGACTTATGCACACACTTCAACATGTATTTTGTTCAGGATGACCTCCTGAAGCCTAAATGAGCAATAATTTGACCACACAACTCATTCCTATGAAGATACATTCAAAGTCAGAAAGCGCGCTCAGCTCGGGCTGAAAATGCATTTAAAGCAATAAAAACTCAAATTGAGTGTCACGCCTAAACCAAAGGACTTATGCACACACTTCAACATGTATTTTGTTCAGGATGACCACCTGAAGCCTAAATGAGCATTAATTTGACCACACAACTCATTCTATGAAGATACATTCAAACTCACAAAACGTGCTCAGCTCGGGCTGAAAATGCATTTAAAGCAATAAAAACTCAAAATGAGTGTCACGCCTAAACCAAAGGACTTATGCACACACTTCAACATGTATTTTGTTCAGGATGACCACCTGAAGCCTAAATGAGCATTAATTTGACCACACAACTCATTCCTATGAAGATACATTCAAAGTCACAAAACGTGCTCAACTCGGGCTGAAAATGCATTTAAAGCAATAAAAACTCAAATTGAGTGTCACGCCTAAACCAAAGGACTTATGCACACACTTCAACATGTATTTTGTTCAGGATGACCTCCTGAAGCCCATATGAGCATTAATTTGACCACACAACTCATTCCTATGAAGATACATTCAAAGTCACAAAACGTGCTCAACTCGGGCTGAAAATGCATTTAAAGCAATAAAAACTCAAATTGAATGTCACGCCTAAACCAAAGGGCTTATGGACACACTTCAACATGTATTTAGTTCAGGATGTCCTCCTGAAGCCTAAATGAGCATTAATTTGACTACACAACTCATTCCTATGAAGATACATTCAAACTCACAAAACGTGCTCAGCTCGGGCTGAAAATGCATTTAAAGCAATAAAAACTCAAAATGAGTGTCACGCCTAAACCAAAGGACTTATGCACACAATTCAACATGTATTTTGTTCAGGATGACCTCCTGAAGCCCATATGAGCATTAATTTGACCACACAACTCATTCCTATGAAGATACATTCAAACTCACAAAACGTGCTCAGCTCGGGCTGAAAATGCATTTAAAGCAATAAAAACTCTAATTGAGTGTCACGCCTAAACCAAAGGACTTATGCACACACTTCAACATGTATTTTGTTATGGATGACCACCTGAAGCCTAAATGAGCATTAATTTGACCACACAACTCATTCTATGAAGATACATTCAAACTCACAAAACGTGCTCAGCTCGGGCTGAAAATGCATTTAAAGCAATAAAAACTCAAAATGAGTGTCACGCCTAAACCAAAGGACTTATGCACACACTTCAACATGTATTTTGTTCAGGATGACCACCTGAAGCCTAAATGAGCATTAATTTGACCACACAACTCATTCTATGAAGATACATTCAAACTCACAAAACGTGCTCAGCTCGGGCGGAAAATGCATTTAAAGCAATAAAAACTCAAATTGAGTGTCACGCCTAAACCAAAGGACTTATGCACACACTTCAACATGTATTTAGTTCAGGATAACCACCTGAAGCCTAAATGAGCATTAATTTGACCACACAACTCATTCTATGAAGATACATTCAAACTCACAAAACGTGCTCAGCTCGGGCTGAAAATGCATTTAAAGCAATAAAAACTCAAAATGAGTGTCACGCCTAAACCAAAGGACTTATGCACACACTTCAACATGTATTTTGTTCAGGATGACCACCTGAAGCCTAAATGAGCATTAATTTGACCACACAACTCATTCCTATGAAGATACATTCAAAGTCACAAAACGTGCTCAACTCGGGCTGAAAATGCATTTAAAGCAATAAAAACTCAAATTGAGTGTCACGCCTAAACCAAAGGACTTATGCACACACTTCAACATGTATTTTGTTCAGGATGACCTCCTGAAGCCCATATGAGCATTAATTTGACCACACAACTCATTCCTATGAAGATACATTCAAAGTCACAAAACGTGCTCAACTCGGGCTGAAAATGCATTTAAAGCAATAAAAACTCAAATTGAATGTCACGCCTAAACCAAAGGGCTTATGGACACACTTCAACATGTATTTAGTTCAGGATGTCCTCCTGAAGCCTAAATGAGCATTAATTTGACTACACAACTCATTCCTATGAAGATACATTCAAACTCACAAAACGTGCTCAGCTCGGGCTGAAAATGCATTTAAAGCAATAAAAACTCAAAATGAGTGTCACGCCTAAACCAAAGGACTTATGCACACAATTCAACATGTATTTTGTTCAGGATGACCTCCTGAAGCCCATATGAGCATTAATTTGACCACACAACTCATTCCTATGAAGATACATTCAAACTCACAAAACGTGCTCAGCTCGGGCTGAAAATGCATTTAAAGCAATAAAAACTCTAATTGAGTGTCACGCCTAAACCAAAGGACTTATGCACACACTTCAACATGTATTTAGTTCAGGATGACCACCTGAAGCCTAAATGAGCATTAATTTGACTACACAACTCATTCTATGAAGATACATTCAAACTCACAAAACGTGCTCAGCTCGGGCTGAAAATGCATTTAAAGCAATAAAAACTCAAAATGAGTGTCACGCCTAAACCAAAGGACTTATGCACACACTTCAACATGTATTTTGTTCAGGATGACCTCCTCAAGCCTAAATGAGCAATAATTTGACCACACAACTCATTCCTATGAAGATACATTCAAACTCAAAAAACGTGCTCAGCTCGGGCTGAAAATGCATTTAAAGCAATAAAAACTCAAATTGAGTGTCACACCTAAACCAAAGGACTTATGCACACACTTCAACATGTATTTTGTTCAGGATGACCTCCTGAAGCCCATATGAGCATTAATTTGACCACACAACTCATTCCTATGAAGATACATTCAAACTCACAAAACGTGCTCAGCTCGGGCTGAAAATGCATTTAAAGCAATAAAAACTCAAATTGAGTGTCACGCCTAAACCAAAGGACTTATGCACACACTTCAACATGTATTTTGTTCAGGATGACCTCCTGAAGCCTAAATGAGCAATAATTTGACCACACAACTCATTCCTATGAAGATACATTCAAAGTCAGAAAGCGCGCTCAGCTCGGGCTGAAAATGCATTTAAAGCAATAAAAACTCAAATTGAGTGTCACGCCTAAACCAAAGGACTTATGCACACACTTCAACATGTATTTTGTTCAGGATGACCTCCTGAAGCCTAAATGAGCAATAATTTGACCACACAACTCATTCCTATGAAGATACATTCAAAGTCAGAAAGCGCGCTCAGCTCGGGCTGAAAATGCATTTAAAGCAATAAAAACTCAAATTGAGTGTCACGCCTAAACCAAAGGACTTATGCACACACTTCAACATGTATTTTGTTCAGGATGACCTCCTGAAGCCCATATGAGCATTAATTTGACTACACAATTCATTCCTATGAAGATACATTCAAACTCACAAAACGTGCTCAGCTCGGGCTGAAAATGCATTTAAAGCAATAAAAACTCAAATTGAGTGTCACGCCCAAACCAAAGGACTTATGCACACACTTGAACATGTACTTAGTTCAGATGTCCTCCTGAAGCCTAAATGAGCATTAATTTGACCACACAACTCATTCCTATGAAGATACATTCAAACTCACAAAACGTGCTCAGCTCGGGCTGAAAATGCATTTAAAGCAATAAAAACTCAAATTGAGTGTCACGCCTAAACCAAAGGACTTATGCACACACTTCAACATGTATTTTGTTCAGGATGACCACCTGACGCCTAAATGAGCATTAATTTGACCACACAACTCATTCCTATGAAGATACATTCAAACTCACAAAACGTGCTCAGCTCGGGCTGAAAATGCATTTAAAGCAATAAAAACTCAAATTGAGTGTCACGCCTAAACCAAAGGACTCATGCACACACTTCAACATGTATTTTGTTCAGGATGACCACCTGAAGCCTAAATGAGCATTAATTTGACCACACAACTCATTCTATGAAGATACATTCAAACTCACAAAACGTGCTCAGCTAGGGGCTGAAAATGCATTTAAAGCAATAAAAACTCAAATTGAGTGTCACGCCTAAACAAAAGGACTTATGCACACACTTCAACATGTATTTTGTTATGGATGACCACCTGAAGCCTAAATGAGCATTAATTTGACCACACAACTCATTCCTATGAAGATACATTCAAACTCACAAAACGTGCTCAGCTCGGGCTGAAAATGCATTTAAAGCAATAAAGATTCAAATTGAATGTCACGCCTAAACCAAAGGGCTTATGGACACACTTCAACATGTATTTAGTTCAGGATGTCCTCCTGAAGCCTAAATGAGCAATAATTTGACTACACAACTCATTCCTATGAAGATACATTCAAACTCACAAAACGTGCTCAGCTCGGGCTGAAAATGCATTTAAAGCAATAAAAACTCAAATTGAGTGTCACGCCTAAACCAAAGGACTTATGCACACACTTCAACATGTATTTAGTTCAGGATAACCACCTGAAGCCTAAATGAGCATTAATTTGACCACACAACTCATTCTATGAAGATACATTCAAACTCACAAAACGTGCTCAGCTCGGGCTGAAAATGCATTTAAAGCAATAAAAACTCAAAATGAGTGTCACGCCTAAACCAAAGGACTTATGCACACACTTCAACATGTATTTTGTTCAGGATGACCACCTGAAGCCTAAATGAGCATTAATTTGACCACACAACTCATTCCTATGAAGATACATTCAAAGTCACAAAACGTGCTCAACTCGGGCTGAAAATGCATTTAAAGCAATAAAAACTCAAATTGAGTGTCACGCCTAAACCAAAGGACTTATGCACACACTTCAACATGTATTTTGTTCAGGATGACCTCCTGAAGCCCATATGAGCATTAATTTGACCACACAACTCATTCCTATGAAGATACATTCAAAGTCACAAAACGTGCTCAACTCGGGCTGAAAATGCATTTAAAGCAATAAAAACTCAAATTGAATGTCACGCCTAAACCAAAGGGCTTATGGACACACTTCAACATGTATTTAGTTCAGGATGTCCTCCTGAAGCCTAAATGAGCATTAATTTGACTACACAACTCATTCCTATGAAGATACATTCAAACTCACAAAACGTGCTCAGCTCGGGCTGAAAATGCATTTAAAGCAATAAAAACTCAAAATGAGTGTCACGCCTAAACCAAAGGACTTATGCACACAATTCAACATGTATTTTGTTCAGGATGACCTCCTGAAGCCCATATGAGCATTAATTTGACCACACAACTCATTCCTATGAAGATACATTCAAACTCACAAAACGTGCTCAGCTCGGGCTGAAAATGCATTTAAAGCAATAAAAACTCTAATTGAGTGTCACGCCTAAACCAAAGGACTTATGCACACACTTCAACATGTATTTAGTTCAGGATGACCACCTGAAGCCTAAATGAGCATTAATTTGACTACACAACTCATTCTATGAAGATACATTCAAACTCACAAAACGTGCTCAGCTCGGGCTGAAAATGCATTTAAAGCAATAAAAACTCAAAATGAGTGTCACGCCTAAACCAAAGGACTTATGCACACACTTCAACATGTATTTTGTTCAGGATGACCTCCTCAAGCCTAAATGAGCAATAATTTGACCACACAACTCATTCCTATGAAGATACATTCAAACTCAAAAAACGTGCTCAGCTCGGGCTGAAAATGCATTTAAAGCAATAAAAACTCAAATTGAGTGTCACACCTAAACCAAAGGACTTATGCACACACTTCAACATGTATTTTGTTCAGGATGACCTCCTGAAGCCCATATGAGCATTAATTTGACCACACAACTCATTCCTATGAAGATACATTCAAACTCACAAAACGTGCTCAGCTCGGGCTGAAAATGCATTTAAAGCAATAAAAACTCAAATTGAGTGTCACGCCTAAACCAAAGGACTTATGCACACACTTCAACATGTATTTTGTTCAGGATGACCTCCTGAAGCCTAAATGAGCAATAATTTGACCACACAACTCATTCCTATGAAGATACATTCAAAGTCAGAAAGCGCGCTCAGCTCGGGCTGAAAATGCATTTAAAGCAATAAAAACTCAAATTGAGTGTCACGCCTAAACCAAAGGACTTATGCACACACTTCAACATGTATTTTGTTCAGGATGACCTCCTGAAGCCTAAATGAGCAATAATTTGACCACACAACTCATTCCTATGAAGATACATTCAAAGTCAGAAAGCGCGCTCAGCTCGGGCTGAAAATGCATTTAAAGCAATAAAAACTCAAATTGAGTGTCACGCCTAAACCAAAGGACTTATGCACACACTTCAACATGTATTTTGTTCAGGATGACCTCCTGAAGCCCATATGAGCATTAATTTGACTACACAATTCATTCCTATGAAGATACATTCAAACTCACAAAACGTGCTCAGCTCGGGCTGAAAATGCATTTAAAGCAATAAAAACTCAAATTGAGTGTCACGCCCAAACCAAAGGACTTATGCACACACTTGAACATGTACTTAGTTCAGATGTCCTCCTGAAGCCTAAATGAGCATTAATTTGACCACACAACTCATTCCTATGAAGATACATTCAAACTCACAAAACGTGCTCAGCTCGGGCTGAAAATGCATTTAAAGCAATAAAAACTCAAATTGAGTGTCACGCCTAAACCAAAGGACTTATGCACACACTTCAACATGTATTTTGTTCAGGATGACCACCTGACGCCTAAATGAGCATTAATTTGACCACACAACTCATTCCTATGAAGATACATTCAAACTCACAAAACGTGCTCAGCTCGGGCTGAAAATGCATTTAAAGCAATAAAAACTCAAATTGAGTGTCACGCCTAAACCAAAGGACTCATGCACACACTTCAACATGTATTTTGTTCAGGATGACCACCTGAAGCCTAAATGAGCATTAATTTGACCACACAACTCATTCTATGAAGATACATTCAAACTCACAAAACGTGCTCAGCTAGGGGCTGAAAATGCATTTAAAGCAATAAAAACTCAAATTGAGTGTCACGCCTAAACAAAAGGACTTATGCACACACTTCAACATGTATTTTGTTATGGATGACCACCTGAAGCCTAAATGAGCATTAATTTGACCACACAACTCATTCCTATGAAGATACATTCAAACTCACAAAACGTGCTCAGCTCGGGCTGAAAATGCATTTAAAGCAATAAAGATTCAAATTGAATGTCACGCCTAAACCAAAGGGCTTATGGACACACTTCAACATGTATTTAGTTCAGGATGTCCTCCTGAAGCCTAAATGAGCAATAATTTGACTACACAACTCATTCCTATGAAGATACATTCAAACTCACAAAACGTGCTCAGCTCGGGCTGAAAATGCATTTAAAGCAATAAAAACTCAAATTGAGTGTCACGCCCAAACCAAAGGACTTATGCACACACTTCAACATGTACTTAGTTCAGATGTCCTCCTGAAGCCTAAATGAGCATTAATTTGACCACACAACTCATTCCTATGAAGATACATTCAAACTCACAAAACGTGCTCAGCTCGGGCTGAAAATGCATTTAAAGCAATAAAAACTCTAAATGAGTGTCACGCCTAAACCAAAGGACTTATGCACACACTTCGACATGTATTTTGTTCAGGATGACCTCCTCAAGCCTAAATGAGCAATAGTTTGACCACACAACTCATTCCTATGAAGATACATTCAAACTCAAAAAACGTGCTCAGCTCGGGCTGGAAATGCATTTAAAGCAATAAAAACTCAAATTGAGTGTCACACCTAAACCAAAGGACTTATGCACACACTTCAACATGTATTTTGTTCAGGATGACCTCCTGAGCCCATATGAGCATTAATTTAACCACACAACTCATTCCTATGAAGATACATTCAAACACACAAAACGTGCTCAGCTCGGGCTGAAAATGCATTTAAAGCAATAAAAACTCAAATTGAGTGTCACGCCTAAACCAAAGGACTTATGCACACACTTCAACATGTATTTTGTTCAGGATGACCTCCTGAAGCCCATATGAGCATTAATTTGACTACACAACTCATTCCTATGAAGATACATTCAAACTCACAAAACGTGCTCAGCTCGGGCTGAAAATGCATTTAAAGCAATAAAAACTCAAATTGAGTGTCACGCCTAAACCAAAGGACTTATGCACACACTTCAACGTGTATTTTGTTCAGGATGACCTCCTGAAGCCCATATGAGCATTAATTTGACCACACAACTCATTCCTATGAAGATACATTCAAACTCACAAAACGTGCTCAGCTCGGGCTGAAAATGCATTTAAAGCAATAAAAACTCAAATTGAGTGTCACGCCTAAACCAAAGGACTTATGCACACACTTCAACATGTATTTTGTTCAGGATGACCTCCTGAAGCCTAAATGAGCATTAATTTGACCACACAACTCATTCCTATGAAGATACATTCAAACTCAGAAAACGCGCTCAGTTCGGCCTGAAAATGCATTTAAAGCAATAAAAACTCAAATTGAGTGTCACGCCTAAACCAAAGGACTTATGCACACACTTCAACATGTATTTTGTTCAGGATGACCACCTGACGCCTAAATGAGCATTAATTTGACCACACAACTCATTCCTATGAAGATACATTCAAACTCACAAAACGTGCTCAGCTCGGGCTGAAAATGCATTTAAAGCAATAAAAACTCAAATTGAGTGTCACGCCTAAACCAAAGGACTCATGCACACACTTCAACATGTATTTTGTTCAGGATGACCACCTGAAGCCTAAATGAGCAATAATTTGACCACACAACTCATTCCTATGAAGATACATTCAAACTCAAAAAACGTGCTCAGCTCGGGCTGAAATTGCATTTAAAGCAATAAAAACTCAAATTGAGTGTCACACCTAAACCAAAGGACTTATGCACACACTTCATGTATTTTGTTCAGGATGACCTCCTGAAGCCCATATGAGCATTAATTTGACCACACAACTCATTCCTATGAAGATACATTCAAACTCACAAAACGTGCTCAGCTCGGGCTGAAAATGCATTTAAAGCAATAAAAACTCAAATTGAGTGTCACGCCTAAACCAAAGGACTTATGCACACACTTCAACATGTATTTTGTTCAGGATGACCACCTGAAGCCTAAATGAGCATTGATTTGACCACACAACTCATTCCTATGAAGATACATTCAAACTCACAAAACGTGCTCAACTCGGGCTGAAAATGCATTTAAAGCAATAAAAACTCAAATTGAGTGTCACGCCTAAACCAAAGGACTTATGCACACACTTCAACATGTATTTTGTTCAGGATGACCTCCTGAAGCCCATATGAGCATTAATTTGACCACACAACTCATTCCTATGAAGATACATTCAAAGTCACAAAACGTCCTCAACTCGGGCTGAAAATGCATTTAAAGCAATAAAAACTCAAATTGAGTGTCACGCCTAAACCAAAGGACTTATGCACACACTTCAACATGTATTTAGTTCAGGATGACCTCCTGAAGCCTATATGAGCATTAATTTGACCACACAACTCATTCCTATGAAGATACATTCAAAGTCACAAAACGTGCTCAGCTCGGGCTGAAACTGCATTTAAAGCAATAAAAACTCAAATTGAGTGTCACGCCTAAACCAAAGGACTAATGCACACACTTCAACATGTATTTTGTTCAAGATGTCCTCCTGAAGCCTAAATGAACATTAATATGATCACACATCTCATTCCTATGAAGATACATTCAAACTCAGAACACGTGCTCAGCTCGGCCCGAAACTGCACTTAAACCAATAAAAACTGAAATTGAGTATAGTCATGGTACCCGCGTTGAGTTATAATTAGTTCAAGAACAAAGAGAAATTGAATAATTGGCTCAAGAGTACAGTTATACAGTCATATAAATGTAAAATGGTTTCAGGCCTCGGAGACAATAACGGACTTTGGTCAGTAGAGGGCAACATAGACCATAACATGAATCAAGACACATTTTGAAAACTTGTTCCACTCGGCCTGAAAATGCATTTAAAGCAATAATAACTCAAATTGAGTGTCACTCCTTAACCAAAGGACTTTTGCACACACTTCAATGTATTTAGTTCAGGATGTCCTCCTGAAGCCTAAATGAGCAGTAATTTGACTACACAACTCATTCCTATGAAGATACATTCAAACTCAAAAAACGTGCTCAGGTCAGCAAAAAATGCATTTAAAGCAATAAAAACTCAAATTGAGTGTCACGCCTAAACCAAAGGACTTATGCACACACTTCAACATGTATTTTGTTCAGGATGACCTCCTGAAGCCTAAATGAGCATTAATTTGACCACACAACTCATTCCTATGAAGATACATTCAAACTCAGAAAACGCGCTCAGTTCGGCCTGAAAATGCATTTAAAGCAATAAAAACTCAAATTGAGTGTCACGCCTAAACCAAAGGACTTATGCACACACTTCAACATGTATTTTGTTCAGGATGACCACCTGACGCCTAAATGAGCATTAATTTGACCACACAACTCATTCCTATGAAGATACATTCAAACTCACAAAACGTGCTCAGCTCGGGCTGAAAATGCATTTAAAGCAATAAAAACTCAAATTGAGTGTCACGCCTAAACCAAAGGACTCATGCACACACTTCAACATGTATTTTGTTCAGGATGACCACCTGAAGCCTAAATGAGCATTAATTTGACCACACAACTCATTCTATGAAGATACATTCAAACTCACAAAACGTGCTCAGCTCGGGCTGAAAATGCATTTAAAGCAATAAAAACTCAAAATGAGTGTCACGCCTAAACCAAAGGACTTATGCACACACTTCAACGTGTATTTTGTTCAGGATGACCTCCTGAAGCCCATATGAGCATTAATTTGACCACACAACTCATTCCTATGAAGATACATTCAAACTCACAAAACGTGCTCAGCTCGGGCTGAAAATGCATTTAAAGCAATAAAAACTCAAATTGAGTGTCACGCCTAAACCAAAGGACTTATGCACACACTTCAACATGTATTTTGTTATGGATGACCACCTGAAGCCTAAATGAGCATTAATTTGACCACACAACTCATTCCTATGAAGATACATTCAAACTCACAAAACGTGCTCAGCTCGGGCTGAAAATGCATTTAAAGCAATAAAAACTCAAATTGAGTGTCACGCCTAAACCAAAGGACTTATGCACACACTTCAACATGTATTTTGTTCAGGATGACCTCCTGAAGCCCATATGAGCATTAATTTGACCACACAACTCATTCCTATGAAGATACATTCAAACTCACAAAACGTGCTCAGCTCGGGCTGAAAATGCATTTAAAGCAATAAAAACTCAAATTGAGTGTCACGCCTAAACCAAAGGACTTATGCACACACTTCAACATGTATTTTGTTATGGATGACCACCTGAAGCCTAAATGAGCATTAATTTGACCACACAACTCATTCCTATGAAGATACATTCAAACTCACAAAACGTGCTCAGCTCGGGCTGAAAATGCATTTAAAGCAATAAAAACTCAAATTGAGTGTCACGCCTAAACCAAAGGACTTATGCACACACTTCAACATGTATTTTGTTCAGGATGACCTCCTGAAGCCTAAATGAGCAATAATTTGACCACACAACTCATTCCTATGAAGATACATTCAAAGTCAGAAAGCGCGCTCAGCTCGGGCTGAAAATGCATTTAAAGCAATAAAAACTCAAATTGAGTGTCACGCCTAAACCAAAGGACTTATGCACACACTTCAACATGTATTTTGTTCAGGATGACCACCTGAAGCCTAAATGAGCATTAATTTGACCACACAACTCATTCTATGAAGATACATTCAAACTCACAAAACGTGCTCAGCTCGGGCTGAAAATGCATTTAAAGCAATAAAAACTCAAAATGAGTGTCACGCCTAAACCAAAGGACTTATGCACACACTTCAACATGTATTTTGTTCAGGATGACCACCTGAAGCCTAAATGAGCATTAATTTGACCACACAACTCATTCCTATGAAGATACATTCAAAGTCACAAAACGTGCTCAACTCGGGCTGAAAATGCATTTAAAGCAATAAAAACTCAAATTGAGTGTCACGCCTAAACCAAAGGACTTATGCACACACATCAACATGTATTTTGTTCAGGATGACCTCCTGAAGCCCATATGAGCATTAATTTGACCACACAACTCATTCCTATGAAGATACATTCAAAGTCACAAAACGTGCTCAACTCGGGCTGAAAATGCATTTAAAGCAATAAAAACTCAAATTGAATGTCACGCCTAAACCAAAGGGCTTATGGACACACTTCAACATGTATTTAGTTCAGGATGTCCTCCTGAAGCCTAAATGAGCATTAATTTGACTACACAACTCATTCCTATGAAGATACATTCAAACTCACAAAACGTGCTCAGCTCGGGCTGAAAATGCATTTAAAGCAATAAAAACTCAAAATGAGTGTCACGCCTAAACCAAAGGACTTATGCACACAATTCAACATGTATTTTGTTCAGGATGACCTCCTGAAGCCCATATGAGCATTAATTTGACCACACAACTCATTCCTATGAAGATACATTCAAACTCACAAAACGTGCTCAGCTCGGGCTGAAAATGCATTTAAAGCAATAAAAACTCAAATTGAGTGTCACGCCTAAACCAAAGGACTTATGCACACACTTTAACATGTATTTTGTTCAGGATGACCTCCTGAAGCCTAAAGGAGCAATAATTTGACCACACAACTCATTCCTATGAAGATACATTCAAAGTCAGAAAGCGCGCTCAGCTCGGGCTGAAAATGCATTTAAAGCAATAAAAACTCAAATTGAGTGTCACGCCTAAACTAAAGGACTTATGCACACACTTCATGTATTTTTTTCAGGATGACCACCTGAAGCCTAAATGAGCATTAATTTGACCACACAACTCATTCTATGAAGATACATTCAAACTCACAAAACGTGCTCAGCTCGGGCTGAAAATGCATTTAAAGCAATAAAAACTCAAAATGAGTGTCACGCCTAAACCAAAGGACTTATGCACACACTTCAACATGTATTTTGTGCAGGATGACCTCCTCAAGCCTAAATGAGCAATAATTTGACCACACAACTCATTCCTATGAAGATACATTCAAACTCAAAAAACGTGCTCAGCTCGGGCTGAAAATGCATTTAAAGCAATAAAAACTCAAATTGAGTGTCACACCTAAACCAAAGGACTTATGCACACACTTCAACATGTATTTTGTTCAGGATGACCTCCTGAAGCCCATATGAGCATTAATTTGACCACACAACTCATTCCTATGAAGATACATTCAAACTCACAAAACGTGCTCAGCTCGGGCTGAAAATGCATTTAAAGCAATAAAAACTCAAATTGAGTGTCACGCCTAAACCAAAGGACTTATGCACACACTTCAACATGTATTTAGTTCAGGATGACCACCTGAAGCCTAAATGAGCATTAATTTGACCACACAACTCATTCCTATGAAGATACATTCAAACTCACAAAACGTGCTCAGCTCAGGCTGAAACTGCATTTAAAGCAATAAAAAATCAAATTGAGTGTCACGCCTAAACCAAAGGACTTATGCACACACTTCAACATATATTTTGTTCAAGATGTCCTCTTGAAGCCTAAATATGCATTAATATGATCACACATCTCATTCCTATGAAGATACATTCAAACTCAGAACACGTGCTCAGCTCCGCCCGAAACTGCACTTAAAGCAATAAAAACTGAAATTGAGTATAGTCATGGTACCCGCGTTGAGTTATAATTAATTCAAGAACAAAGAGAAATTGAATAATTGGTTCAAGAGTACAGTTATACTGTCATATAAATGTAAAATGGTTTCAGGCCTCAGAGACAATAACGGACTTTGGTCAGTAGAGGGCAACATAGACCATAACATGAATCAAGACACATTTTGAAAACTTGTTCCACTCGGCCTGAAAATGCATTTAAAGCAATAATAACTCAAATTAAGTGTCACTCCCAAACCAAAGGACTTTTGCACACACTTCAATGTATTTAGTTCAGGATGTCCTCCTGAAGCATAAATGAGCAGTAATTTGACTACACAACTCATTCCTATGAAGATACATTCAAACTCAAAAAACGTGCTCAGCTCAGTAAAAAATGCATTTAAAGCAATAAAAACTCAAATTGAGTGTCACGCCCAAACCAAAGGACTTATGCACACACTTCAACATGTACTTAGTTCAGATGTCCTCCTGAAGCCTAAATGAGCATTAATTTGACCACACAACTCATTCCTATGAAGATACATTCAAACTCACAAAACGTGCTCAGCTCGGGCTGAAAATGCATTTAAAGCAATAAAAACTCAAATTGAGTGTCACGCCTAAACCAAAGGACTCATGCACACACTTCAACATGTATTTTGTTCAGGATGACCACCTGAAGCCTAAATGAGCATTAATTTGACCACACAACTCATTCTATGAAGATACATTCAAACTCACAAAACGTGCTCAGCTCGGGCTGAAAATGCATTTAAAGCAATAAAAACTCAAAATGAGTGTCACGCCTAAACCAAAGGACTTATGCACACACTTCAACGTGTATTTTGTTCAGGATGACCTCCTGAAGCCCATATGAGCATTAATTTGACCACACAACTCATTCCTATGAAGATACATTCAAACTCACAAAACGTGCTCAGCTCGGGCTGAAAATGCATTTAAAGCAATAAAAACTCAAATTGAGTGTCACGCCTAAACCAAAGGACTTATGCACACACTTCAACATGTATTTTGTTATGGATGACCACCTGAAGCCTAAATGAGCATTAATTTGACCACACAACTCATTCCTATGAAGATACATTCAAACTCACAAAACGTGCTCAGCTCGGGCTGAAAATGCATTTAAAGCAATAAAAACTCAAATTGAGTGTCACGCCTAAACCAAAGGACATATGCACACACTTCAACATGTATTTTGTTCAGGATGACCTCCTGAAGCCCATATGAGCATTAATTTGACCACACAACTCATTCCTATGAAGATACATTCAAACTCACAAAACGTGCTCAGCTCGGGCTGAAAATGCATTTAAAGCAATAAAAACTCAAATTGAGTGTCACGCCTAAACCAAAGGACTTATGCACACACTTCAACATGTATTTTGTTATGGATGACCACCTGAAGCCTAAATGAGCATTAATTTGACCACACAACTCATTCCTATGAAGATACATTCAAACTCACAAAACGTGCTCAGCTCGGGCTGAAAATGCATTTAAAGCAATAAAAACTCAAATTGAGTGTCACGCCTAAACCAAAGGACTTATGCACACACTTCAACATGTATTTTGTTCAGGATGACCTCCTGAAGCCTAAATGAGCAATAATTTGACCACACAACTCATTCCTATGAAGATACATTCAAAGTCAGAAAGCGCGCTCAGCTCGGGCTGAAAATGCATTTAAAGCAATAAAAACTCAAATTGAGTGTCACGCCTAAACCAAAGGACTTATGCACACACTTTAACATGTATTTTGTTCAGGATGACCTCCTGAAGCCTAAAGGAGCAATAATTTGACCACACAACTCATTCCTATGAAGATACATTCAAAGTCAGAAAGCGCGCTCAGCTCGGGCTGAAAATGCATTTAAAGCAATAAAAACTCAAATTGAGTGTCACGCCTAAACTAAAGGACTTATGCACACACTTCAACATGTATTTTTTTCAGGATGACCACCTGAAGCCTAAATGAGCATTAATTTGACCACACAACTCATTCTATGAAGATACATTCAAACTCACAAAACGTGCTCAGCTCGGGCTGAAAATGCATTTAAAGCAATAAAAACTCAAAATGAGTGTCACGCCTAAACCAAAGGACTTATGCACACACTTCAACATGTATTTTGTGCAGGATGACCTCCTCAAGCCTAAATGAGCAATAATTTGACCACACAACTCATTCCTATGAAGATACATTCAAACTCAAAAAACGTGCTCAGCTCGGGCTGAAAATGCATTTAAAGCAATAAAAACTCAAATTGAGTGTCACACCTAAACCAAAGGACTTATGCACACACTTCAACATGTATTTTGTTCAGGATGACCTCCTGAAGCCCATATGAGCATTAATTTGACCACACAACTCATTCCTATGAAGATACATTCAAACTCACAAAACGTGCTCAGCTCGGGCTGAAAATGCATTTAAAGCAATAAAAACTCAAATTGAGTGTCACGCCTAAACCAAAGGACTTATGCACACACTTCAACATGTATTTAGTTCAGGATGACCACCTGAAGCCTAAATGAGCATTAATTTGACCACACAACTCATTCCTATGAAGATACATTCAAACTCACAAAACGTGCTCAGCTCAGGCTGAAACTGCATTTAAAGCAATAAAAAATCAAATTGAGTGTCACGCCTAAACCAAAGGACTTATGCACACACTTCAACATATATTTTGTTCAAGATGTCCTCTTGAAGCCTAAATATGCATTAATATGATCACACATCTCATTCCTATGAAGATACATTCAAACTCAGAACACGTGCTCAGCTCCGCCCGAAACTGCACTTAAAGCAATAAAAACTGAAATTGAGTGTCACGCCTAAACCAAAGGACTTATGCACACACTTCAACATGTATTTTGTTCAGGATGACCTCCTGAAGCCTAAATGAGCAATAATTTGACCACACAACTCATTCCTATGAAGATACATTCAAAGTCAGAAAGCGCGCTCAGCTCGGGCTGAAAATGCATTTAAAGCAATAAAAACTCAAATTGAGTGTCACGCCTAAACCAAAGGACTTATGCACACACTTCAACATGTATTTTTTTCAGGATGACCACCTGAAGCCTAAATGAGCATTAATTTGACCACACAACTCATTCTATGAAGATACATTCAAACTCACAAAACGTGCTCAGCTCGGGCTGAAAATGCATTTAAAGCAATAAAAACTCAAAATGAGTGTCACGCCTAAACCAAAGGACTTATGCACACACTTCAACATGTATTTTGTTCAGGATGACCTCCTCAAGCCTAAATGAGCAATAATTTGACCACACAACTCATTCCTATGAAGATACATTCAAACTCAAAAAACGTGCTCAGCTCGGGCTGAAAATGCATTTAAAGCAATAAAAACTCAAATTGAGTGTCACGCCTAAACCAAAGGACTTATGCACACACTTCAACATGTATTTTGTTCAGGATGACCTCCTGAAGCCCATATGAGCATTAATTTGACCACACAACTCATTCCTATGAAGACACATTCAAACTCACAAAACGTGCTCAGCTCGGGCTGAAAATGCATTTAAAGCAATAAAAACTCAAATTGAGTGTCACGCCTAAACCAAAGGACTTATGCACACACTTCAACATGTATTTAGTTCAGGATGACCACCTGAAGCCTAAATGAGCATTAATTCGACCACACAACTCATTCCTATGAAGATACATTCAAACTCACAAAACGTGCTCAGCTCAGGCTGAAACTGCATTTAAAGCAATAAAAAATCAAATTGAGTGTCACGCCTAAACCAAAGGACTTATGCACACACTTCAACATATATTTTGTTCAAGATGTCCTCTTGAAGCCTAAATATGCATTAATATGATCACACATCTCATTCCTATGAAGATACATTCAAACTCAGAACACGTGCTCAGCTCCGCCCGAAACTGCACTTAAAGCAATAAAAACTGAAATTGAGTATAGTCATGGTACCCGCGTTGAGTTATAATTAATTCAAGAACAAAGAGAAATTGAATAATTGGTTCAAGAGTACAGTTATACTGTCATATAAATGTAAAATGGTTTCAGGCCTCAGAGACAATAACGGACTTTGGTCAGTAGAGGGCAACATAGACCATAACATGAATCAAGACACATTTTGAAAACTTGTTCCACTCGGCCTGAAAATGCATTTAAAGCAATAATAACTCAAATTGAGTGTCACTCCCAAACCAAAGGACTTTTGCACACACTTCAATGTATTTAGTTCAGGATGTCCTCCTGAAGCATAAATGAGCAGTAATTTGACTACACAACTCATTCCTATGAAGATACATTCAAACTCAAAAAACGTGCTCAGCTCAGTAAAAAATGCATTTAAAGCAATAAAAACTCAAATTGAGTGTCACGCCCAAACCAAAGGACTTATGCACACACTTCAACATGTACTTAGTTCAGATGTCCTCCTGAAGCCTAAATGAGCATTAATTTGACCACACAACTCATTCCTATGAAGATACATTCAAACTCACAAAACGTGCTCAGCTCGGGCTGAAAATGCATTTAAAGCAATAAAAACTCAAATTGAGTGTCACGCCTAAACCAAAGGACTTATGCACACACTTCAACATGTATTTTGTTCAGGATGACCTCCTGAAGCCTAAATGAGCATTAATTTAACCACACAACTCATTCCTATGAAGATACATTCAAACTCAGAAAACGCGCTCAGTTCGGCCTGAAAATGCATTTAAAGCAATAAAAACTCAAATTGAGTGTCACGCCTAAACCAAAGGACTTATGCACACACTTCAACATGTATTTTGTTCAGGATGACCACCTGACGCCTAAATGAGCATTAATTTGACCACACAACTCATTCCTATGAAGATACATTCAAACTCACAAAACGTGCTCAGCTCGGGCTGAAAATGCATTTAAAGCAATAAAAACTCAAATTGAGTGTCACGCCTAAACCAAAGGACTCATGCACACACTTCAACATGTATTTTGTTCAGGATGACCACCTGAAGCCTAAATGAGCATTAATTTGACCACACAACTCATTCTATGAAGATACATTCAAACTCACAAAACGTGCTCAGCTCGGGCTGAAAATGCATTCAAAGCAATAAAAACTCAAAATGAGTGTCACGCCTAAACCAAAGGACTTATGCACACACTTCAACATGTATTTTGTTATGGATGACCACCTGAAGCCTAAATGAGCATTAATTTGACCACACAACTCATTCCTATGAAGATACATTCAAACTCACAAAACGTGCTCAGCTCGGGCTGAAAATGCATTTAAAGCAATAAAAACTCAAATTGAGTGTCACGCCTAAACCAAAGGACTTATGCACACACTTCAACATGTATTTTGTTCAGGATGACCTCCTGAAGCCCATATGAGCATTAATTTGACCACACAACTCATTCCTATGAAGATACATTCAAACTCACAAAACGTGCTCAGCTCGGGCTGAAAATGCATTTAAAGCAATAAAAACTCAAATTGAGTGTCACGCCTAAAACAAAGGACTTATGCACACACTTCAACATGTATTTTGTTATGGATGACCACCTGAAGCCTAAATGAGCATTAATTTGACCACACAACTCATTCCTATGAAGATACATTCAAACTCACAAAACGTGCTCAGCTCGGGCTGAAAATGCATTTAAAGCAATAAAAACTCAAATTGAGTGTCACGCCTAAACCAAAGGACTTATGCACACACTTCAACATGTATTTTGTTCAGGATGACCTCCTGAAGCCTAAATGAGCAATAATTTGACCACACAACTCATTCCTATGAAGATACATTCAAAGTCAGAAAGCGCGCTCAGCTCGGGCTGAAAATGCATTTAAAGCAATAAAAACTCAAATTGAGTGTCACGCCTAAACCAAAGGACTTATGCACACACTTCAACATGTATTTTGTTCAGGATGACCACCTGAAGCCTAAATGAGCATTAATTTGACCACACAACTCATTCTATGAAGATACATTCAAACTCACAAAACGTGCTCAGCTCGGGCTGAAAATGCATTTCAAGCAATAAAAACTCAAAATGAGTGTCACGCCTAAACCAAAGGACTTATGCACACACTTCAACATGTATTTTGTTCAGGATGACCACCTGAAGCCTAAATGAGCATTAATTTGACCACACAACTCATTCCTATGAAGATACATTCAAAGTCACAAAACGTGCTCAACTCGGGCTGAAAATGCATTTAAAGCAATAAAAACTCAAATTGAGTGTCACGCCTAAACCAAAGGACTTATGCACACACTTCAACATGTATTTTGTTCAGGATGACCTCCTGAAGCCCATATGAGCATTAATTTGACCACACAACTCATTCCTATGAAGATACATTCAAAGTCACAAAACGTGCTCAACTCGGGCTGAAAATGCATTTAAAGCAATAAAAACTCAAATTGAATGTCACGCCTAAACCAAAGGGCTTATGGACACACTTCAACATGTATTTAGTTCAGGATGTCCTCCTGAAGCCTAAATGAGCATTAATTTGACTACACAACTCATTCCTATGAAGATACATTCAAACTCACAAAACGTGCTCAGCTCGGGCTGAAAATGCATTTAAAGCAATAAAAACTCAAAATGAGTGTCACGCCTAAACCAAAGGACTTATGCACACAATTCAACATGTATTTTGTTCAGGATGACCTCCTGAAGCCCATATGAGCATTAATTTGACCACACAACTCATTCCTATGAAGATACATTCAAACTCACAAAACGTGCTCAGCTCGGGCTGAAAATGCATTTAAAGCAATAAAAACTCAAATTGAGTGTCACGCCTAAACCAAAGGACTTATGCACACACTTCAACATGTATTTTGTTCAGGATGACCTCCTGAAGCCTAAATGAGCAATAATTTGACCACACAACTCATTCCTATGAAGATACATTCAAAGTCAGAAAGCGCGCTCAGCTCGGGCTGAAAATGCATTTAAAGCAATAAAAACTCAAATTGAGTGTCACGCCTAAACCAAAGGACTTATGCACACACTTCAACATGTATTTTTTTCAGGATGACCACCTGAAGCCTAAATGAGCATTAATTTGACCACACAACTCATTCTATGAAGATACATTCAAACTCACAAAACGTGCTCAGCTCGGGCTGAAAATGCATTTAAAGCAATAAAAACTCAAAATGAGTGTCACGCCTAAACCAAAGGACTTATGCACACACTTCAACATGTATTTTGTTCAGGATGACCTCCTCAAGCCTAAATGAGCAATAATTTGACCACACAACTCATTCCTATGAAGATACATTCAAACTCAAAAAACGTGCTCAGCTCGGGCTGAAAATGCATTTAAAGCAATAAAAACTCAAATTGAGTGTCACGCCTAAACCAAAGGACTTATGCACACACTTCAACATGTATTTTGTTCAGGATGACCTTCTGAAGCCCATATGAGCATTAATTTGACTACACAACTCATTCCTATGAAGATACATTCAAACTCACAAAACGTGCTCAGCTCGGGCTGAAAATGCATTTAAAGCAATAAAAACTCAAATTGAGTGTCACGCCTAAACCAAAGGACTTATGCACACACTCCAACGTGTATTTTGTTCAGGATGACCTCCTGAAGCCCAAATAAGCATTAATTTGACCACACAACTCATTCTATGAAGATACATTCAAACTCACAAAACGTGCTCAGCTCGGGCTGAAAATGCATTTAAAGCAATAAAAACTCAAATCGAGTGTCACGCCTAAACAAAAGGACTTATGAACACACTTCAACATGTATTTTGTTCAGGATGACCTCCTGAAGCCTAAATAAGCATTAATTTGACCACACAACTCATTCCTATGAAGATACATTCAAACTCACAAAACGTGCTCAGCTCGGGCTGAAAATGCATTTAAAGCAATAAAAACTCAAATTGAGTGTCACGCCTAAACAAAAGGACTTATGCACACACTTCATCATGTATTTAGTTCAGGATTACCTCCTGAAGCCCATATGAGCATTAATTTGACCACACAACTCATTCCTATGAAGATACATTCAAAGTCAGAAAGCGCGCTCAGCTCGGGCGGAAAATGCATTTAAAGCAATAAAAACTCAAATTGAGTGTCACGCCTAAACCAAAGGACTTATGCACACACTTCAACATGTATTTAGTTCAGGAGGTCATCCTGAAGCCAAATTAGCATTAATTTGACCACACAACTGATTCCTATGAAGATACATTCAAACTCACAAAACATGCTCAGCTCGGGCTGAAAATGCAATTAAAGCAATAAAAACTCAAACTGAGTGTCACGCCTAAACCAAAAGACTTATGCACACACTTCAACATGTATTTTGTTCAGGATGACCTCCTGAAGCCTAAATGAGCAATAATTTGACTACACAACTCATTCCTATGAAGATATACATTCAAAGTCAGAAAGCGTGCTCAGCTCGGGCTGAAATGCATTTAAAGCAATAAAAACTCAAATTGAGTGTCACGCCTAAACCAAAAGACTTATGCACACACTTCAACATGTATTTTGTTCAGGATGACCTCCTGAAGCCTAAATGAGCAATAATTTGACTACACAACTCATTCCTATGAAGATATACATTCAAAGTCAGAAAGCGCGCTCAGCTCGGGCTGAAATGCATTTAAAGCAATAAAAACTCAAATTGAGTGTCACGCCTAAACCAAAGGACTTATGCACACACTTCAACATGTATTTTGTTCAGGATGACCACCTGACGCCTAAATGAGCATTAATTTGACCACACAACTCATTCCTATGAAGATACATTCAAACTCACAAAACGTGCTCAGCTCGGGCTGAAAATGCATTTAAAGTAAAAAAAACTCAAATTGAGTGTCACGCCTAAACCAAAGGACTTATGCACACACTTCAACATGTATTTAGTTCAGGAGGTCATCCTGAAGCCAAATTAGCATTAATTTGACCACACAACTGATTCCTATGAAGATACCTTCAAACTCACAAAACATGCTCAGCTCGGGCTGAAAATGCAATTAAAGCAATAAAAACTCAAACTGAGTGTCACGCCTAAACCAAAAGACTTATGCACACACTTCAACATGTATTTTGTTCAGGATGACCTCCTGAAGCCTAAATGAGCAATAATTTGACTACACAACTCATTCCTATGAAGATATACATTCAAAGTCAGAAAGCGTGCTCAGCTCGGGCTGAAATGCATTTAAAGCAATAAAAACTCAAATTGAGTGTCACGCCTAAACCAAAAGACTTATGCACACACTTCAACATGTATTTTGTTCAGGATGACCTCCTGAAGCCTAAATGAGCAATAATTTGACTACACAACTCATTCCTATGAAGATATACATTCAAAGTCAGAAAGCGCGCTCAGCTCGGGCTGAAA
Organism: Hippocampus guttulatus; assembly: GCF_054856545.1. Taxonomy (NCBI): domain Eukaryota; kingdom Metazoa; phylum Chordata; class Actinopteri; order Syngnathiformes; family Syngnathidae; genus Hippocampus; species Hippocampus guttulatus. The sequence continues at coordinate 1,124,704 of NC_141271.1, forward strand.
TGCATTTAAAGCAATAAAAACTCAAATTGAGTGTCACGCCTAAACCAAAGGACTTATGCACACACTTCAACATGTATTTTGTTCAGGATGACCACCTGAAGCCTAAAGGAGCATTAATTTGACCACACAACTCATTCCTATGAAGATACATTCAAACTCACAAAACGTGCTCAGTTCGGGCTGAAAATGCATTTAAAGCAATAAAAACTCAAATTGAGTGTCACGCCTAAACCAAAGGACTTATGCACACACTTCAACATGTATTTTGTTCAGGATGACCACCTGAAGCCTAAATGAGCATTAATTTGACCACACAACTCATTCCTATGAAGATACATTCAAAGTCAGAAAGCGCGCTCAGCTCGGGCTGAAAAAGCATTTAAAGCAATAAAAACTCAAATTGAGTGTCACGCCTAAACCAAAGGACTTATGCACACATTCAACATGTATTTAGTTCAGGATGACCACCTGAAGCCTAAATGAGCATTAATTTGACCACACAACTCATTCCTATGAAGATACATTCAAACTCACAAAACGTGCTCAGCTCGGGCTGAAAATGCATTTAAAGCAATAACAACTCAAATTGAGTGTCACACCTAAACCAAAGGACTTATGCACACACTTCAACATGTATTTTGTTCAGGATGACCTCCTGAAGCCCACATGAGCATTAATTTGACCACACAACTCATTCCTATGAAGATACATTCAAACTCACAAAACGTGCTCAGCTCGGGCTGAAAATGCATTTAAAGCAATAAAAACTCAAATTGAGTGTCACGCCTAAACCAAAGGACTTATGCACACACTTCAACATGTATTTTGTTCAGGATGACCACCTGAAGCCTAAAGGAGCATTAATTTGACCACACAACTCATTCCTATGAAGATACATTCAAACTCACAAAACGTGCTCAGTTCGGGCTGAAAATGCATTTAAAGCAATAAAAACTCAAATTGAGTGTCACGCCTAAACCAAAGGACTTATGCACACACTTCAACATGTATTTTGTTCAGGATGACCACCTGAAGCCTAAATGAGCATTAATTTGACCACACAACTCATTCCTATGAAGATACATTCAAAGTATGAAAGCGCGCTCAGCTCGGGCTGAAAATGCATTTAAAGCAATAAAAACTCAAATTGAGTGTCACGCCTAAACCAAAGGACTTATGCACACACTTCAACATGTATTTTGTTCAGGATGACCACCTGAAGCCTAAATGAGCATTAATTTGACCACACAACTCATTCCTATGAAGATACATTCAAACTCACAAAACGTGCTCAGCTCGTGCTGAAAATGCATTTAAAGCAATAAAAACTCAAATTGAGTGTCACGCCTAAACCAAAGGACTTATGCACACACTTCAACATGTATTTTGTTCAGGATGACCACCTGACGCCTAAATGAGCATTAATTTGACCACACAACTCATTCCTATGAAGATACATTCAAACTCACAAAACGTGCTCAGCTCGTGCTGAAAATGCATTTAAAGCAATAAAAACTCAAATTGAGTGTCACGCCTAAACCAAAGGACTTATGCACACACTTCAACATGTATTTTGTTCAGGATGACCTCCTGAAGCCTAAATGAGCAATAATTTGACTACACAACTCATTCCTATGAAGATATACATTCAAAGTCAGAAAGCGCGCTCAGCTCGGGCTGAAATGCATTTAAAGCAATAAAAACTCAAATTGAGTGTCACGCCTAAACCAAAGGACTTATGCACACTTCAACATGTATTTTGTTCAGGATGACCACCTGAAGCCTAAAGGAGCATTAATTTGACCACACAACTCATTCCTATGAAGATACATTCAAACTCACAAAACGTGCTCAGTTCGGGCTGAAAATTCATTTAAAGCAATAAAAACTCAAATTGAGTGTCACACCTAAACCAAAGGACTTATGCACACACTTCAACATGTATTTTGTTCAGGATGACCTCCTGAAGTCCATATGAGAATTAATTTGACCAGACAACTCATTCCTATGAAGATACATTCAAACTCACAAAACGTCCTCAGCTCGGGCTGAAAATGCATTTAAAGCAATAAAAACTCAAATTGAGTGTCACGCCTAAACCAAAGGACTTATGCACACACTTCAACATGTATTTAGTTCAGGAGGTCATCCTGAAGCCTATATGAGCATTAATTTGACCACACAACTCATTCCTATCAAGATACATTCAAACTCACAAAACGTGCTCAGCTCGGGCTGAAAATGCATTTAAAGAAATAAAACCTCAAATTGAGTGTCACACCTAAACCAAAGGACTTATGCACACACTTCAACATGTATTTTGTTCAGGATGACTTCCTGAAGCCCATATGAGCATTAATTTGACTACACAACTCATTCCTATGAAGATACATTCAAACTCTCAAAACGTGCTCAGCTCGGGCTGAAAATGCATTTAAAGCAATAAAAACTCAAATTGAGTGTCACGCCTAAACCAAAGGACTTATGCACACACTTCAACATGTATTTAGTTCAGGATGACCACCTGAAGCCTAAATGAGCATTAATTTGACCACACAACTCATTCCTATGAAGATACATTCAAACTCACAAAACGTGCTCAGTTCGGGCTGAAAATGCATTTAAAGCAATAAAAACTCAAATTGAGTGTCACACCTAAACCAAAGGACTTATGCACACACTCCAACGTGTATTTTGTTCAGGATGACCTCCTGAAGCCCAAATAAGCATTAATTTGACCACACAACTCATTCTATGAAGATACATTCAAACTCACAAAACGTGCTCAGCTCGGGCTGAAAATGCATTTAAAGCAATAAAAACTCAAATTGAGTGTCACGCCTAAACAAAAGGACTTATGAACACACTTCAACATGTATTTTGTTCAGGATGACCTCCTGAAGCCTAAATAAGCATTAATTTGACCACACAACTCATTCCTATGAAGATACATTCAAACTCACAAAACGTGCTCAGCTCGGGCTGAAAATGCATTTAAAGCAATAAAAACTCAAATTGAGTGTCACGCCTAAAAAAGGACTTATGCACACACTTCATCATGTATTTAGTTCAGGATTGCCTCCTGAAGCCCATATGAGCATTAATTTGACCACACAACTCATTCCTATGAAGATACATTCAAAGTCAGAAAGCGCGCTCAGCTCGGGCGGAAAATACATTTAAAGCAATAAAAACTCAAATTGAGTGTCACGCCTAAACCAAAGGACTTATGCACACACTTCAACATGTATTTAGTTCAGGATAACCACCTGAAGCCTAAATGAGCATTAATTTGACCACACAACTCATTCCTATAAAGATACATTCAAACTCACAAAACGTGCTCAGCTCGGGCTGAAAATGCATTTAAAGCAATAAAACTCAAATTGAGTGTCACACCTAAACCAAAGGACTTATGCACACACTTCAACATGTATTTTGTTCAGGATGACCTCCTGAAGCCTAAATAAGCATTAATTTGACCACACAACTCATTCCTATCAAGATACATTCAAACTCACAAAACGTGCTCAGCTCGGGCTGAAAATGCATTTAAAGAAATAAAAACTTAAATTGAGTGTCACACCTAAACCAAAGGACTTATGCACACACTTCAACATGTATTTTGTTCAGGATGACTTCCTGAAGCCCATATGAGCATTAATTTGACTACACAACTCATTCCTATGAAGATACATTCAAACTCACAAAACGTGCTCAGCTCGGGCTGAAAATGCATTTAAAGCAATAAAAACTCAAATTGAGTGTCACGCCTAAAAAAGGACTTATGCACACACTTCATCATGTATTTTGTTCAGGATGACCTCCTGAAGCCCAAATAAGCATTAATTTGACCACACAACTCATTCTATGAAGATACATTCAAACTCACAAAACGTGCTCAGCTCGGGCTGAAAATGCATTTAAAGCAATAAAAACTCAAATTGAGTGTCACGCCTAAACAAAAGGACTTATGCACACACTTTAACATGTATTTTGTTCAGGATGACCTCCTGAGGCCTAAATAAGCATTAATTTGACCACACAACTCATTCCTATGAAGATACATTCAAACTCACAAAACGTGCTCAGCTCGGGCTGAAAATGCATTTAAAGCAATAAAAACTCAAATTGAGTGTCACGCCTAAACCAAAGGACTTATGCACACACTTCAACATGTATTTAGTTCAGGATGACCACCTGAAGCCTAAATGAGCATTAATTTGACCACACAACTCATTCCTATGAAGATACATTCAAACTCACAAAACGTGCTCAGCTCGGGCTGAAAATGCATTTAAAGAAATAAAAACTCAAATTGAGTGTCACACCTAAACCAAAGGACTTATGCACACACTTCAACATGTATTTTGTTCAGGATGACCACCTGAAGCCTAAATGAGCATTAATTTGACCACACAACTCATTCCTATGAAGATACATTCAAACTCTCAAAACGTGCTCAGCTCGGGCTGAAAATGCATTTAAAGCAATAAAAACTCAAATTGAGTGTCACGCCTAAACCAAAGGACTTATGCACACACTTCAACAGGTATTTAGTTCAGGATGACCACCTGAAGCCTAAATGAGCATTAATTTGACCACACAACTCATTCCTATGAAGATACATTCAAACTCACAAAACGTGCTCAGCTGGGGCTGAAAATGCATTTAAAGCAATAAAAACTCAAATTGAGTGTCACACCTAAACCAAAGGACTTATGCACACACTTCAACATGTATTTTGTTCAGGATGACCTCCTGAAGCCCATATGAGCATTAATTTGACTACACAACTCATTCCTATGAAGATACATTCAAACTCACAAAACGTGCTCAGCTCGGGCTGAAAATGCATTTAAAGCAATAAAAACAAATTGAGTGTCACGCCTGAACCAAAGGACTTATGCACACACTTCAACATGTATTTTGTTCAGGATGACCTCCTGAAGCCTATTTGAGCAATAATTTGACCACACAACTCATTCCTATGAAGATACATTCAAAGTCAGAAAGCGCGCTCAGCTCGGGCTGAAAATGCATTTAAAGCAATAAAAACTCAAATTGAGTGTCACGCCTAAACCAAAGGACTTATGCACACACTTCAACATGTATTTAGTTCAGGATGACCACCTGAAGCCTAAATGAGCATTAATTTGACCACACAACTCATTCCTATGAAGATACATTCAAACTCACAAAACGTGCTCAGCTCGGGCTGAAAATGCATTTAAAGCAATAAAACTCAAATTGAGTGTCACACCTAAACCAAAGGACTTATTCACACACTTCAACATGTATTTTGTTCAGGATGACCTCCTGAAGCCCATATGAGCATTAATTTGACCACACAACTCATTCCTAAGAAGATACATTCAAAGTCAGAAAGCGCGCTCAGCCCGGGCTGAAAATGCATTTAAAACAATAAAAACTCAAATTGAGTGTCACGCCTAAACCAAAGGACTTATGCACACACTTCAACGTGTATTTTGTTCAGGATGACCTCCTGAAGCCAAAATAAGCATTAATTTGACCACACAACTCATTCCTATGAAGATACATTCAAACTCACAAAACGTGCTCAGCTCGGGCTGAAAATGCATTTAAAGAAATAAAAACTCAAATTGAGTGTCACGCCTAAACCAAAGGACTTATGCACACACTTCAACATGTATTTAGTTCAGGAGGTCATCCTGAAGCCTATATGAGCATTAATTTGACCACACAACTCATTCCTATGAAGATACATTCAAACTCACAAAACGTCCTCAGCTCGGGCTGAAAATGCATTTAAAGCAATAAAAACTCAAATTGAGTGTCACGCCTAAACCAAAGGACTTATGCGCACACTTTAACATGTATTTTGTTCAGGAGGTCATCCTGAAGCCTATATGAGCATTAATTTGACCACACAACTGATTCCTATCAAGATACATTCAAACTCACAAAACGTGCTCAGCTCGGGCTGAAAATGCATATAAGCAATAAAACCTCAAATTGAGTGTCACGCCAAAACCAAAGAACTTATGCACACACTTCAACATGTATTTTGTTCAGGATGACCTCCTGAAGCCTAAATTAGCATTAATTTGACCACACAACTCATTCCTATGAAGATACATTCAAAGTCAGAAAGCGCGCTCAGCTCGGGCTGAAAATGCATTTAAAGCAATAAAAACTCAAATTGAGTGTCACGCCTAAACCAAAGGACTTATGCACACACTTCAACATGTATTTTGTTCAGGATGACTTCCTGAAGCCCATGAGCATTAATTTGACTACACAACTCATTCCTATGAAGATACATTCAAACTCTCAAAACGTGCTCAGCTCGGGCTGAAAATGCATTTAAAGCAATAAAAACTCAAATTGAGTGTCACGCCTAAACCAAAGGACTTATGCACACACTTCAACATGTATTTTGTTCAGGATGACCACCTGAATGAGGATTATTTTGACCACACAACTCATTCCTATTAAAATACTTCAAACTCAGAAAACTTGCTCATCTCTGCCTGAAAATGCATTTCGCAATAAAAACTCAAATTGAGTGTCACGCCTAAACCAAAGGACTTATGCGCACACTTTAACATGTATTTTGTTCAGGAGGTCATCCTGAAGCCTATATGAGCATTAATTTGACCACACAACTGATTCCTATCAAGATACATTCAAACTCACAAAACGTGCTCAGCTCGGGCTGAAAATGCATTTAAAGCAATAAAAACTCAAATTGAGTGTCACGCCTAAACCAAAGGACTTATGCACACACTTCAACATGTATTTAGTTCAGGAGGTCATCCTGAAGCCTATATGAGCATTAATTTGACCACACAACTCATTCCTATGAAGATACATTCAAACTCACAAAACGTGCTCAGCTCGGGCTGAAAATGCATTTAAAGCAATAAAAACTCAAATTGAGTGTCACGCCTAAACCAAAGGACTTATGCACACACTTCAACATGTATTTAGTTCAGGATGACCACCTGAAGCCTAAATGAGCATTAATTTGACCACACAACTCATTCCTATGAAGATACATTCAAACTCACAAAACGTGCTCAGCTCGGGCTGAAAATGCATTTAAAGAAATAAAAACTCAAATTGAGTGTCACACCTAAACCAAAGGACTTATGCACACACTTCAACATGTATTTTGTTCAGGATGACCACCTGAAGCCTAAATGAGCATTAATTTGACCACACAACTCATTCCTATGAAGATACATTCAAACTCTCAAAACGTGCTCAGCTCGGGCTGAAAATGCATTTAAAGCAATAAAATCTCAAATTGAGTGTCACGCCTAAACCAAAGGACTTATGCACACACTTCAACAGGTATTTAGTTCAGGATGACCACCTGAAGCCTAAATGAGCATTAATTTGACCACACAACTCATTCCTATGAAGATACATTCAAACTCACAAAACGTGCTCAGCTTGGGCTGAAAATGCATTTAAAGCAATAAAAACTCAAATTGAGTGTCACACCTAAACCAAAGGACTTATGCACACACTTCAACATGTATTTTGTTCAGGATGACCTCCTGAAGCCCATATGAGCATTAATTTGACTACAAAACTCATTCCTATGAAGATACATTCAAACTCACAAAACGTGCTCAGCTCGGGCTGAAAATGCATTTAAAGCAATAAAAACTCAAATTGAGTGTCACGCCTGAACCAAAGGACTTATGCACACACTTCAACATGTATTTTGTTCAGGATGACCTCCTGAAGCCTATTTGAGCAATAATTTGACCACACAACTCATTCCTATGAAGATACATTCAAAGTCAGAAAGCGCGCTCAGATCGGGCTGAAAATGCATTTAAAGCAATAAAAACTCAAATTGAGTGTCACGCCTAAACCAAAGGACTTATGCACACACTTCAACATGTATTTAGTTCAGGATGACCACCTGAAGCCTAAATGAGCATTAATTTGACCACACAACTCATTCCTATGAAGATACATTCAAACTCACAAAACGTGCTCAGCTCGGGCTGAAAATGCATTTAAAGCAATAAAACTCAAATTGAGTGTCACACCTAAACCAAAGGACTTATTCACACACTTCAACATGTATTTTGTTCAGGATGACCTCCTGAAGCCCATATGAGCATTAATTTGACCACACAACTCATTCCTAAGAAGATACATTCAAAGTCAGAAAGCGCGCTCAGCCCGGGCTGAAAATGCATTTAAAACAATAAAAACTCAAATTGAGTGTCACGCCTAAACCAAAGGACTTATGCACACACTTCAACATGTATTTTGTTCAGGATGACCTCCTGAAGCCAAAATAAGCATTAATTTGACCACACAACTCATTCCTATGAAGATACATTCAAACTCACAAAACGTGCTCAGCTCGGGCTGAAAATGCATTTAAAGCAATAAAAACTCAAATTGAGTGTCACGCCTAAACCAAAGGACTTATGCACACACTTCAACATGTATTTAGTTCAGGAGGTCATCCTGAAGCCTATATGAGCATTAATTTGACCACACAACTCATTCCTATCAAGATACATTCAAACTCACAAAACGTGCTCAGCTCGGGCTGAAAATGCATTTAAAGCAATAAAAACTCAAATTGAGTGTCACACCTAAACCAAAGGACTTATGCACACACTTCAACATGTATTTTGTTCAGGATGACCACCTGAAGCCTAAATGAGCATTAATTTGACCACACAACTCATTCCTATGAAGATACATTCAAACTCACAAAACGTGCTCAGCTTGGGCTGAAAATGCATTTAAAGCAATAAAAACTCAAATTGAGTGTCACGCCTAAACCAAAGGACTTATGCACACACTTCAACATGTATTTAGTTCAGGAGGTCATCCTGAAGCCTAAATGAGCATTAATTTGACCACACAACTCATTCCTATGAAGATACATTCAAACTCTCAAAACGTGCTCAGCTCGGGCTGAAAATGCATTTAAAGCAATAAAAACTCAAATTGAGTGTCACGCCTAAACCAAAGGACTTATGCACACACTTCAACAGGTATTTAGTTCAGGATGACCACCTGAAGCCTAAATGAGCATTAATTTGACCACACAACTCATTCCTATGAAGATACATTCAAACTCACAAAACGTGCTCAGCTTGGGCTGAAAATGCATTTAAAGCAATAAAAACTCAAATTGAGTGTCACACCTAAACCAAAGGACTTATGTACACACTTCAACATGTATTTTGTTCAGGATGACCTCCTGAAGCCTATTTGAGCAATAATTTGACCACACAACTCATTCCTATGAAGATACATTCAAAGTCAGAAAGCGCGCTCAGCTCGGGCTGAAAATGCATTTAAAGCAATAAAAACTCAAATTAAGTGTCACGCCTAAACCAAAGGACTTATGCACACACTTCATGTATTTAGTTCAGGATGACCACCTGAAGCCTAAATGAGCATTAATTTGACCACACAACTCATTCCTATGAAGATACATTCAAACTCACAAAACGTGCTCAGCTCGGGCTGAAAATGCATTTAAAGCAATAAAACTCAAATTGAGTGTCACACCTAAACCAAAGGACTTATTCACACACTTCAACATGTATTTTGTTCAGGATGACCTCCTGAAGCCCATATGAGCATTAATTTGACCACACAACTCATTCCTAAGAAGATACATTCAAAGTCAGAAAGCGCGCTCAGCCCGGGCTGAAAATGCATTTAAAACAATAAAAACTCAAATTGAGTGTCCCGCCTAAACCAAAGGACTTATGCACACACTTCAACATGTATTTTGTTCAGGATGACCTCCTGAAGCCAAAATAAGCATTAATTTGACCACACAACTCATTCCTATGAAGATACATTCAAACTCACAAAACATGCTCAGCTCGGGCTGAAAATGCATTTAAAGAAATAAAAACTCAAATTGAGTGTCACACCTAAACCAAAGGACTTATGCACACACTTCAACATGTATTTTGTTCAGGATGACTTCCTGAAGCCCATATGAGCATTAATTTGACTACACAACTCATTCCTATGAAGATACATTCAAACTCTCAAAACGTGCTCAGCTCGGGCTGAAAATGCATTTAAAGCAATAAAAACTCAAATTGAGTGTCACGCCTGAACCAAAGGACTTATGCACACACTTCAACATGTATTTTGTTCAGGATGACCTCCTGAAGCCTATTTGAGCAATAATTTGACCACACAACTCATTCCTATGAAGATACATTCAAAGTCAGAAAGCGCGCTCAGCTCGGGCTGAAAATGCATTTAAAGCAATAAAAACTCAAATTGAGTGTCACGCCTAAACCAAAGGACTTATGCACACACTTCAACATGTATTTAGTTCAGGATGACCACCTGAAGCCTAAATGAGCATTAATTTGACCACACAACTCATTCCTATGAAGATACATTCAAACTCACAAAACGTGCTCAGCTCGTGCTGAAAATGCATTTAAAGCAATAAAAACTCAAATTGAGTGTCACGCCTAAACCAAAGGACTTATGCACACACTTCAACATGTATTTAGTTCAGGAGGTCATCCTGAAGCCTAAATGAGCATTAATTTGACCACACAACTCATTCCTATGAAGATACATTCAAACTCTCAAAACGTGCTCAGCTCGGGCTGAAAATGCATTTAAAGCAATAAAAACTCAAATTGAGTGTCACGCCTAAACCAAAGGACTTATGCACACACTTCAACAGGTATTTAGTTCAGGATGACCACCTGAAGCCTAAATGAGCATTAATTTGACCACACAACTCATTCCTATGAAGATACATTCAAACTCACAAAACGTGCTCAGCTTGGGCTGAAAATGCATTTAAAGCAATAAAAACTCAAATTGAGTGTCACACCTAAACCAAAGGACTTATGTACACACTTCAACATGTATTTTGTTCAGGATGACCTCCTGAAGCCTATTTGAGCAATAATTTGACCACACAACTCATTCCTATGAAGATACATTCAAAGTCAGAAAGCGCGCTCAGCTCGGGCTGAAAATGCATTTAAAGCAATAAAAACTCAAATTAAGTGTCACGCCTAAACCAAAGGACTTATGCACACACTTCATGTATTTAGTTCAGGATGACCACCTGAAGCCTAAATGAGCATTAATTTGACCACACAACTCATTCCTATGAAGATACATTCAAACTCACAAAACGTGCTCAGCTCGGGCTGAAAATGCATTTAAAGCAATAAAACTCAAATTGAGTGTCACACCTAAACCAAAGGACTTATTCACACACTTCAACATGTATTTTGTTCAGGATGACCTCCTGAAGCCCATATGAGCATTAATTTGACCACACAACTCATTCCTAAGAAGATACATTCAAAGTCAGAAAGCGCGCTCAGCCCGGGCTGAAAATGCATTTAAAACAATAAAAACTCAAATTGAGTGTCACGCCTAAACCAAAGGACTTATGCACACACTTCAACATGTATTTTGTTCAGGATGACCTCCTGAAGCCAAAATAAGCATTAATTTGACCACACAACTCATTCCTATGAAGATACATTCAAACTCACAAAACATGCTCAGCTCGGGCTGAAAATGCATTTAAAGAAATAAAAACTCAAATTGAGTGTCACACCTAAACCAAAGGACTTATGCACACACTTCAACATGTATTTTGTTCAGGATGACTTCCTGAAGCCCATATGAGCATTAATTTGACTACACAACTCATTCCTATGAAGATACATTCAAACTCTCAAAACGTGCTCAGCTCGGGCTGAAAATGCATTTAAAGCAATAAAAACTCAAATTGAGTGTCACGCCTGAACCAAAGGACTTATGCACACACTTCAACATGTATTTTGTTCAGGATGACCTCCTGAAGCCTATTTGAGCAATAATTTGACCACACAACTCATTCCTATGAAGATACATTCAAAGTCAGAAAGCGCGCTCAGCTCGGGCTGAAAATGCATTTAAAGCAATAAAAACTCAAATTGAGTGTCACGCCTAAACCAAAGGACTTATGCACACACTTCAACATGTATTTAGTTCAGGATGACCACCTGAAGCCTAAATGAGCATTAATTTGACCACACAACTCATTCCTATGAAGATACATTCAAACTCACAAAACGTGCTCAGCTCGTGCTGAAAATGCATTTAAAGCAATAAAAACTCAAATTGAGTGTCACGCCTAAACCAAAGGACTTATGCACACACTTCATGTATTTAGTTCAGGATGACCACCTGAAGCCTAAATGAGCATTAATTTGACCACACAACTCATTCCTATGAAGATACATTCAAACTCACAAAACGTGCTCAGCTCGGGCTGAAAATGCATTTAAAGCAATAAAACTCAAATTGAGTGTCACACCTAAACCAAAGGACTTATTCACACACTTCAACATGTATTTTGTTCAGGATGACCTCCTGAAGCCCATATGAGCATTAATTTGACCACACAACTCATTCCTAAGAAGATACATTCAAAGTCAGAAAGCGCGCTCAGCCCGGGCTGAAAATGCATTTAAAACAATAAAAACTCAAATTGAGTGTCCCGCCTAAACCAAAGGACTTATGCACACACTTCAACATGTATTTTGTTCAGGATGACCTCCTGAAGCCAAAATAAGCATTAATTTGACCACACAACTCATTCCTATGAAGATACATTCAAACTCACAAAACATGCTCAGCTCGGGCTGAAAATGCATTTAAAGAAATAAAAACTCAAATTGAGTGTCACACCTAAACCAAAGGACTTATGCACACACTTCAACATGTATTTTGTTCAGGATGACTTCCTGAAGCCCATATGAGCATTAATTTGACTACACAACTCATTCCTATGAAGATACATTCAAACTCTCAAAACGTGCTCAGCTCGGGCTGAAAATGCATTTAAAGCAATAAAAACTCAAATTGAGTGTCACGCCTGAACCAAAGGACTTATGCACACACTTCAACATGTATTTTGTTCAGGATGACCTCCTGAAGCCTATTTGAGCAATAATTTGACCACACAACTCATTCCTATGAAGATACATTCAAAGTCAGAAAGCGCGCTCAGCTCGGGCTGAAAATGCATTTAAAGCAATAAAAACTCAAATTGAGTGTCACGCCTAAACCAAAGGACTTATGCACACACTTCAACATGTATTTAGTTCAGGATGACCACCTGAAGCCTAAATGAGCATTAATTTGACCACACAACTCATTCCTATGAAGATACATTCAAACTCACAAAACGTGCTCAGCTCGTGCTGAAAATGCATTTAAAGCAATAAAAACTCAAATTGAGTGTCACGCCTAAACCAAAGGACTTATGCACACACTTCAACATGTATTTAGTTCAGGAGGTCATCCTGAAGCCTAAATGAGCATTAATTTGACCACACAACTCATTCCTATGAAGATACATTCAAACTCTCAAAACGTGCTCAGCTCGGGCTGAAAATGCATTTAAAGCAATAAAAACTCAAATTGAGTGTCACGCCTAAACCAAAGGACTTATGCACACACTTCAACAGGTATTTAGTTCAGGATGACCACCTGAAGCCTAAATGAGCATTAATTTGACCACACAACTCATTCCTATGAAGATACATTCAAACTCACAAAACGTGCTCAGCTTGGGCTGAAAATGCATTTAAAGCAATAAAAACTCAAATTGAGTGTCACACCTAAACCAAAGGACTTATGTACACACTTCAACATGTATTTTGTTCAGGATGACCTCCTGAAGCCTATTTGAGCAATAATTTGACCACACAACTCATTCCTATGAAGATACATTCAAAGTCAGAAAGCGCGCTCAGCTCGGGCTGAAAATGCATTTAAAGCAATAAAAACTCAAATTAAGTGTCACGCCTAAACCAAAGGACTTATGCACACACTTCATGTATTTAGTTCAGGATGACCACCTGAAGCCTAAATGAGCATTAATTTGACCACACAACTCATTCCTATGAAGATACATTCAAACTCACAAAACGTGCTCAGCTCGGGCTGAAAATGCATTTAAAGCAATAAAACTCAAATTGAGTGTCACACCTAAACCAAAGGACTTATTCACACACTTCAACATGTATTTTGTTCAGGATGACCTCCTGAAGCCCATATGAGCATTAATTTGACCACACAACTCATTCCTAAGAAGATACATTCAAAGTCAGAAAGCGCGCTCAGCCCGGGCTGAAAATGCATTTAAAACAATAAAAACTCAAATTGAGTGTCACGCCTAAACCAAAGGACTTATGCACACACTTCAACATGTATTTTGTTCAGGATGACCTCCTGAAGCCAAAATAAGCATTAATTTGACCACACAACTCATTCCTATGAAGATACATTCAAACTCACAAAACATGCTCAGCTCGGGCTGAAAATGCATTTAAAGAAATAAAAACTCAAATTGAGTGTCACACCTAAACCAAAGGACTTATGCACACACTTCAACATGTATTTTGTTCAGGATGACTTCCTGAAGCCCATATGAGCATTAATTTGACTACACAACTCATTCCTATGAAGATACATTCAAACTCTCAAAACGTGCTCAGCTCGGGCTGAAAATGCATTTAAAGCAATAAAAACTCAAATTGAGTGTCACGCCTGAACCAAAGGACTTATGCACACACTTCAACATGTATTTTGTTCAGGATGACCTCCTGAAGCCTATTTGAGCAATAATTTGACCACACAACTCATTCCTATGAAGATACATTCAAAGTCAGAAAGCGCGCTCAGCTCGGGCTGAAAATGCATTTAAAGCAATAAAAACTCAAATTGAGTGTCACGCCTAAACCAAAGGACTTATGCACACACTTCAACATGTATTTAGTTCAGGATGACCACCTGAAGCCTAAATGAGCATTAATTTGACCACACAACTCATTCCTATGAAGATACATTCAAACTCACAAAACGTGCTCAGCTCGTGCTGAAAATGCATTTAAAGCAATAAAAACTCAAATTGAGTGTCACGCCTAAACCAAAGGACTTATGCACACACTTCATGTATTTAGTTCAGGATGACCACCTGAAGCCTAAATGAGCATTAATTTGACCACACAACTCATTCCTATGAAGATACATTCAAACTCACAAAACGTGCTCAGCTCGGGCTGAAAATGCATTTAAAGCAATAAAACTCAAATTGAGTGTCACACCTAAACCAAAGGACTTATGCACACACTTCAACATGTATTTAGTTCAAGAGGTCATCCTGAAGCCTATATGAGCATTAATTTGACCACACAACTCATTCCTATCAAGATACATTCAAACTCACAAAACGTGCTCAGCTCGGGCTGAAAATGCATTCAAAGCAATAAAACCTCAAATTGAGTGTCACGCCAAAACCAAAGGACTTATGCACACACTTCAACATGTATTTTGTTCAGGATGACCTCCTGAAGCCTAAATTAGCATTAATTTGACCACACAACTCATTCCTATGAAGATACTTCAAACTCAGAAAACGTGCTCATCTCTGCCTGAAAATGCATTTCGCAATAAAAACTCAAATTGAGTGTCACACCTAAACCAAAGGACTTATGCACACACTTCAACATGTATTTTGTTCAGGATGACCTCCTGAAGTCCATATGAGAATTAATTTGACCAGACAACTCATTCCTATGAAGATACATTCAAACTCACAAAACGTCCTCAGCTCGGGCTGAAAATGCATTTAAAGCAATAAAAACTCAAATTGAGTGTCACGCCTAAACCAAAGGACTTATGCACACACTTCAACATGTATTTAGTTCAGGATGACCACCTGAAGCCTAAATGAGCATTAATTTGACCACACAACTCATTCCTATGAAGATACATTCAAACTCACAAAACGTGCTCAGTTCGGGCTGAAAATTCATTTAAAGCAATAAAAACTCAAATTGAGTGTCACACCTAAACCAAAGGACTTATGCACACACTTCATGTATTTTGTTCAGGATGACCTCCTGAAGTCCATATGAGAATTAATTTGACCAGACAACTCATTCCTATGAAGATACATTCAAACTCACAAAACGTGCTCAGCTCGGGCTGAAAATGCATTTAAAGCAATAAAAACTCAAATTGAGTGTCACGCCTAAACCAAAGGACTTATGCACACACTTCAACATGTATTTAGTTCAGGAGGTCATCCTGAAGCCTATATGAGCATTAATTTGACCACACAACTCATTCCTATCAAGATACATTCAAACTCACAAAACGTGCTCAGCTCGGGCTGAAAATGCATTTAAAGCAATAAAAACTCAAATTGAGTGTCACGCCTAAACCAAAGGACTTATGCACACACTTCAACATGTATTTTGTTCAGGATGACCTCCTGAAGCCTATTTGAGCAATAATTTGACCACACAACTCATTCCTATGAAGATACATTCAAAGTCAGAAAGCGCGCTCAGCTCGGGCTGAAAATGCATTTAAAGCAATAAAAACTCAAATTGAGTGTCACGCCTAAACCAAAGGACTTATGCACACACTTCAACATGTATTTAGTTCAGGATGACCACCTGAAGCCTAAATGAGCATTAATTTGACCACACAACTCATTCCTATGAAGATACATTCAAACTCACAAAACGTGCTCAGCTCGGGCTGAAAATGCATTTAAAGCAATAAAACTCAAATTGAGTGTCACACCTAAACCAAAGGACTTATTCACACACTTCAACATGTATTTTGTTCAGGATGACCTCCTGAAGCCCATATGAGCATTAATTTGACCACACAACTCATTCCTAAGAAGATACATTCAAAGTCAGAAAGCGCGCTCAGCCCGGGCTGAAAATGCATTTAAAACAATAAAAACTCAAATTGAGTGTCACGCCTAAACCAAAGGACTTATGCACACACTTCAACGTGTATTTTGTTCAGGATGACCTCCTGAAGCCAAAATAAGCATTAATTTGACCACACAACTCATTCCTATGAAGATACATTCAAACTCACAAAACGTGCTCAGCTCGGGCTGAAAATGCATTTAAAGAAATAAAAACTCAAATTGAGTGTCACGCCTAAACCAAAGGACTTATGCACACACTTCAACATGTATTTAGTTCAGGAGGTCATCCTGAAGCCTATATGAGCATTAATTTGACCACACAACTCATTCCTATGAAGATACATTCAAACTCACAAAACGTCCTCAGCTCGGGCTGAAAATGCATTTAAAGCAATAAAAACTCAAATTGAGTGTCACGCCTAAACCAAAGGACTTATGCGCACACTTTAACATGTATTTTGTTCAGGAGGTCATCCTGAAGCCTATATGAGCATTAATTTGACCACACAACTGATTCCTATCAAGATACATTCAAACTCACAAAACGTGCTCAGCTCGGGCTGAAAATGCATATAAGCAATAAAACCTCAAATTGAGTGTCACGCCAAAACCAAAGAACTTATGCACACACTTCAACATGTATTTTGTTCAGGATGACCTCCTGAAGCCTAAATTAGCATTAATTTGACCACACAACTCATTCCTATGAAGATACATTCAAAGTCAGAAAGCGCGCTCAGCTCGGGCTGAAAATGCATTTAAAGCAATAAAAACTCAAATTGAGTGTCACGCCTAAACCAAAGGACTTATGCACACACTTCAACATGTATTTTGTTCAGGATGACTTCCTGAAGCCCATGAGCATTAATTTGACTACACAACTCATTCCTATGAAGATACATTCAAACTCTCAAAACGTGCTCAGCTCGGGCTGAAAATGCATTTAAAGCAATAAAAACTCAAATTGAGTGTCACGCCTAAACCAAAGGACTTATGCACACACTTCAACATGTATTTTGTTCAGGATGACCACCTGAATGAGGATTATTTTGACCACACAACTCATTCCTATTAAAATACTTCAAACTCAGAAAACTTGCTCATCTCTGCCTGAAAATGCATTTCGCAATAAAAACTCAAATTGAGTGTCACGCCTAAACCAAAGGACTTATGCGCACACTTTAACATGTATTTTGTTCAGGAGGTCATCCTGAAGCCTATATGAGCATTAATTTGACCACACAACTGATTCCTATCAAGATACATTCAAACTCACAAAACGTGCTCAGCTCGGGCTGAAAATGCATTTAAAGCAATAAAAACTCAAATTGAGTGTCACGCCTAAACCAAAGGACTTATGCACACACTTCAACATGTATTTAGTTCAGGAGGTCATCCTGAAGCCTATATGAGCATTAATTTGACCACACAACTCATTCCTATGAAGATACATTCAAACTCACAAAACGTGCTCAGCTCGGGCTGAAAATGCATTTAAAGCAATAAAAACTCAAATTGAGTGTCACGCCTAAACCAAAGGACTTATGCACACACTTCAACATGTATTTAGTTCAGGATGACCACCTGAAGCCTAAATGAGCATTAATTTGACCACACAACTCATTCCTATGAAGATACATTCAAACTCACAAAACGTGCTCAGCTCGGGCTGAAAATGCATTTAAAGAAATAAAAACTCAAATTGAGTGTCACACCTAAACCAAAGGACTTATGCACACACTTCAACATGTATTTTGTTCAGGATGACCACCTGAAGCCTAAATGAGCATTAATTTGACCACACAACTCATTCCTATGAAGATACATTCAAACTCTCAAAACGTGCTCAGCTCGGGCTGAAAATGCATTTAAAGCAATAAAATCTCAAATTGAGTGTCACGCCTAAACCAAAGGACTTATGCACACACTTCAACAGGTATTTAGTTCAGGATGACCACCTGAAGCCTAAATGAGCATTAATTTGACCACACAACTCATTCCTATGAAGATACATTCAAACTCACAAAACGTGCTCAGCTTGGGCTGAAAATGCATTTAAAGCAATAAAAACTCAAATTGAGTGTCACACCTAAACCAAAGGACTTATGCACACACTTCAACATGTATTTTGTTCAGGATGACCTCCTGAAGCCCATATGAGCATTAATTTGACTACAAAACTCATTCCTATGAAGATACATTCAAACTCACAAAACGTGCTCAGCTCGGGCTGAAAATGCATTTAAAGCAATAAAAACTCAAATTGAGTGTCACGCCTGAACCAAAGGACTTATGCACACACTTCAACATGTATTTTGTTCAGGATGACCTCCTGAAGCCTATTTGAGCAATAATTTGACCACACAACTCATTCCTATGAAGATACATTCAAAGTCAGAAAGCGCGCTCAGATCGGGCTGAAAATGCATTTAAAGCAATAAAAACTCAAATTGAGTGTCACGCCTAAACCAAAGGACTTATGCACACACTTCAACATGTATTTAGTTCAGGATGACCACCTGAAGCCTAAATGAGCATTAATTTGACCACACAACTCATTCCTATGAAGATACATTCAAACTCACAAAACGTGCTCAGCTCGGGCTGAAAATGCATTTAAAGCAATAAAACTCAAATTGAGTGTCACACCTAAACCAAAGGACTTATTCACACACTTCAACATGTATTTTGTTCAGGATGACCTCCTGAAGCCCATATGAGCATTAATTTGACCACACAACTCATTCCTAAGAAGATACATTCAAAGTCAGAAAGCGCGCTCAGCCCGGGCTGAAAATGCATTTAAAACAATAAAAACTCAAATTGAGTGTCACGCCTAAACCAAAGGACTTATGCACACACTTCAACATGTATTTTGTTCAGGATGACCTCCTGAAGCCAAAATAAGCATTAATTTGACCACACAACTCATTCCTATGAAGATACATTCAAACTCACAAAACGTGCTCAGCTCGGGCTGAAAATGCATTTAAAGCAATAAAAACTCAAATTGAGTGTCACGCCTAAACCAAAGGACTTATGCACACACTTCAACATGTATTTAGTTCAGGAGGTCATCCTGAAGCCTATATGAGCATTAATTTGACCACACAACTCATTCCTATCAAGATACATTCAAACTCACAAAACGTGCTCAGCTCGGGCTGAAAATGCATTTAAAGCAATAAAAACTCAAATTGAGTGTCACACCTAAACCAAAGGACTTATGCACACACTTCAACATGTATTTTGTTCAGGATGACCACCTGAAGCCTAAATGAGCATTAATTTGACCACACAACTCATTCCTATGAAGATACATTCAAACTCACAAAACGTGCTCAGCTTGGGCTGAAAATGCATTTAAAGCAATAAAAACTCAAATTGAGTGTCACGCCTAAACCAAAGGACTTATGCACACACTTCAACATGTATTTAGTTCAGGAGGTCATCCTGAAGCCTAAATGAGCATTAATTTGACCACACAACTCATTCCTATGAAGATACATTCAAACTCTCAAAACGTGCTCAGCTCGGGCTGAAAATGCATTTAAAGCAATAAAAACTCAAATTGAGTGTCACGCCTAAACCAAAGGACTTATGCACACACTTCAACAGGTATTTAGTTCAGGATGACCACCTGAAGCCTAAATGAGCATTAATTTGACCACACAACTCATTCCTATGAAGATACATTCAAACTCACAAAACGTGCTCAGCTTGGGCTGAAAATGCATTTAAAGCAATAAAAACTCAAATTGAGTGTCACACCTAAACCAAAGGACTTATGTACACACTTCAACATGTATTTTGTTCAGGATGACCTCCTGAAGCCTATTTGAGCAATAATTTGACCACACAACTCATTCCTATGAAGATACATTCAAAGTCAGAAAGCGCGCTCAGCTCGGGCTGAAAATGCATTTAAAGCAATAAAAACTCAAATTAAGTGTCACGCCTAAACCAAAGGACTTATGCACACACTTCATGTATTTAGTTCAGGATGACCACCTGAAGCCTAAATGAGCATTAATTTGACCACACAACTCATTCCTATGAAGATACATTCAAACTCACAAAACGTGCTCAGCTCGGGCTGAAAATGCATTTAAAGCAATAAAACTCAAATTGAGTGTCACACCTAAACCAAAGGACTTATTCACACACTTCAACATGTATTTTGTTCAGGATGACCTCCTGAAGCCCATATGAGCATTAATTTGACCACACAACTCATTCCTAAGAAGATACATTCAAAGTCAGAAAGCGCGCTCAGCCCGGGCTGAAAATGCATTTAAAACAATAAAAACTCAAATTGAGTGTCCCGCCTAAACCAAAGGACTTATGCACACACTTCAACATGTATTTTGTTCAGGATGACCTCCTGAAGCCAAAATAAGCATTAATTTGACCACACAACTCATTCCTATGAAGATACATTCAAACTCACAAAACATGCTCAGCTCGGGCTGAAAATGCATTTAAAGAAATAAAAACTCAAATTGAGTGTCACACCTAAACCAAAGGACTTATGCACACACTTCAACATGTATTTTGTTCAGGATGACTTCCTGAAGCCCATATGAGCATTAATTTGACTACACAACTCATTCCTATGAAGATACATTCAAACTCTCAAAACGTGCTCAGCTCGGGCTGAAAATGCATTTAAAGCAATAAAAACTCAAATTGAGTGTCACGCCTGAACCAAAGGACTTATGCACACACTTCAACATGTATTTTGTTCAGGATGACCTCCTGAAGCCTATTTGAGCAATAATTTGACCACACAACTCATTCCTATGAAGATACATTCAAAGTCAGAAAGCGCGCTCAGCTCGGGCTGAAAATGCATTTAAAGCAATAAAAACTCAAATTGAGTGTCACGCCTAAACCAAAGGACTTATGCACACACTTCAACATGTATTTAGTTCAGGATGACCACCTGAAGCCTAAATGAGCATTAATTTGACCACACAACTCATTCCTATGAAGATACATTCAAACTCACAAAACGTGCTCAGCTCGTGCTGAAAATGCATTTAAAGCAATAAAAACTCAAATTGAGTGTCACGCCTAAACCAAAGGACTTATGCACACACTTCAACATGTATTTAGTTCAGGAGGTCATCCTGAAGCCTAAATGAGCATTAATTTGACCACACAACTCATTCCTATGAAGATACATTCAAACTCTCAAAACGTGCTCAGCTCGGGCTGAAAATGCATTTAAAGCAATAAAAACTCAAATTGAGTGTCACGCCTAAACCAAAGGACTTATGCACACACTTCAACAGGTATTTAGTTCAGGATGACCACCTGAAGCCTAAATGAGCATTAATTTGACCACACAACTCATTCCTATGAAGATACATTCAAACTCACAAAACGTGCTCAGCTTGGGCTGAAAATGCATTTAAAGCAATAAAAACTCAAATTGAGTGTCACACCTAAACCAAAGGACTTATGTACACACTTCAACATGTATTTTGTTCAGGATGACCTCCTGAAGCCTATTTGAGCAATAATTTGACCACACAACTCATTCCTATGAAGATACATTCAAAGTCAGAAAGCGCGCTCAGCTCGGGCTGAAAATGCATTTAAAGCAATAAAAACTCAAATTAAGTGTCACGCCTAAACCAAAGGACTTATGCACACACTTCATGTATTTAGTTCAGGATGACCACCTGAAGCCTAAATGAGCATTAATTTGACCACACAACTCATTCCTATGAAGATACATTCAAACTCACAAAACGTGCTCAGCTCGGGCTGAAAATGCATTTAAAGCAATAAAACTCAAATTGAGTGTCACACCTAAACCAAAGGACTTATTCACACACTTCAACATGTATTTTGTTCAGGATGACCTCCTGAAGCCCATATGAGCATTAATTTGACCACACAACTCATTCCTAAGAAGATACATTCAAAGTCAGAAAGCGCGCTCAGCCCGGGCTGAAAATGCATTTAAAACAATAAAAACTCAAATTGAGTGTCACGCCTAAACCAAAGGACTTATGCACACACTTCAACATGTATTTTGTTCAGGATGACCTCCTGAAGCCAAAATAAGCATTAATTTGACCACACAACTCATTCCTATGAAGATACATTCAAACTCACAAAACATGCTCAGCTCGGGCTGAAAATGCATTTAAAGAAATAAAAACTCAAATTGAGTGTCACACCTAAACCAAAGGACTTATGCACACACTTCAACATGTATTTTGTTCAGGATGACTTCCTGAAGCCCATATGAGCATTAATTTGACTACACAACTCATTCCTATGAAGATACATTCAAACTCTCAAAACGTGCTCAGCTCGGGCTGAAAATGCATTTAAAGCAATAAAAACTCAAATTGAGTGTCACGCCTGAACCAAAGGACTTATGCACACACTTCAACATGTATTTTGTTCAGGATGACCTCCTGAAGCCTATTTGAGCAATAATTTGACCACACAACTCATTCCTATGAAGATACATTCAAAGTCAGAAAGCGCGCTCAGCTCGGGCTGAAAATGCATTTAAAGCAATAAAAACTCAAATTGAGTGTCACGCCTAAACCAAAGGACTTATGCACACACTTCAACATGTATTTAGTTCAGGATGACCACCTGAAGCCTAAATGAGCATTAATTTGACCACACAACTCATTCCTATGAAGATACATTCAAACTCACAAAACGTGCTCAGCTCGTGCTGAAAATGCATTTAAAGCAATAAAAACTCAAATTGAGTGTCACGCCTAAACCAAAGGACTTATGCACACACTTCATGTATTTAGTTCAGGATGACCACCTGAAGCCTAAATGAGCATTAATTTGACCACACAACTCATTCCTATGAAGATACATTCAAACTCACAAAACGTGCTCAGCTCGGGCTGAAAATGCATTTAAAGCAATAAAACTCAAATTGAGTGTCACACCTAAACCAAAGGACTTATTCACACACTTCAACATGTATTTTGTTCAGGATGACCTCCTGAAGCCCATATGAGCATTAATTTGACCACACAACTCATTCCTAAGAAGATACATTCAAAGTCAGAAAGCGCGCTCAGCCCGGGCTGAAAATGCATTTAAAACAATAAAAACTCAAATTGAGTGTCCCGCCTAAACCAAAGGACTTATGCACACACTTCAACATGTATTTTGTTCAGGATGACCTCCTGAAGCCAAAATAAGCATTAATTTGACCACACAACTCATTCCTATGAAGATACATTCAAACTCACAAAACATGCTCAGCTCGGGCTGAAAATGCATTTAAAGAAATAAAAACTCAAATTGAGTGTCACACCTAAACCAAAGGACTTATGCACACACTTCAACATGTATTTTGTTCAGGATGACTTCCTGAAGCCCATATGAGCATTAATTTGACTACACAACTCATTCCTATGAAGATACATTCAAACTCTCAAAACGTGCTCAGCTCGGGCTGAAAATGCATTTAAAGCAATAAAAACTCAAATTGAGTGTCACGCCTGAACCAAAGGACTTATGCACACACTTCAACATGTATTTTGTTCAGGATGACCTCCTGAAGCCTATTTGAGCAATAATTTGACCACACAACTCATTCCTATGAAGATACATTCAAAGTCAGAAAGCGCGCTCAGCTCGGGCTGAAAATGCATTTAAAGCAATAAAAACTCAAATTGAGTGTCACGCCTAAACCAAAGGACTTATGCACACACTTCAACATGTATTTAGTTCAGGATGACCACCTGAAGCCTAAATGAGCATTAATTTGACCACACAACTCATTCCTATGAAGATACATTCAAACTCACAAAACGTGCTCAGCTCGTGCTGAAAATGCATTTAAAGCAATAAAAACTCAAATTGAGTGTCACGCCTAAACCAAAGGACTTATGCACACACTTCAACATGTATTTAGTTCAGGAGGTCATCCTGAAGCCTAAATGAGCATTAATTTGACCACACAACTCATTCCTATGAAGATACATTCAAACTCTCAAAACGTGCTCAGCTCGGGCTGAAAATGCATTTAAAGCAATAAAAACTCAAATTGAGTGTCACGCCTAAACCAAAGGACTTATGCACACACTTCAACAGGTATTTAGTTCAGGATGACCACCTGAAGCCTAAATGAGCATTAATTTGACCACACAACTCATTCCTATGAAGATACATTCAAACTCACAAAACGTGCTCAGCTTGGGCTGAAAATGCATTTAAAGCAATAAAAACTCAAATTGAGTGTCACACCTAAACCAAAGGACTTATGTACACACTTCAACATGTATTTTGTTCAGGATGACCTCCTGAAGCCTATTTGAGCAATAATTTGACCACACAACTCATTCCTATGAAGATACATTCAAAGTCAGAAAGCGCGCTCAGCTCGGGCTGAAAATGCATTTAAAGCAATAAAAACTCAAATTAAGTGTCACGCCTAAACCAAAGGACTTATGCACACACTTCATGTATTTAGTTCAGGATGACCACCTGAAGCCTAAATGAGCATTAATTTGACCACACAACTCATTCCTATGAAGATACATTCAAACTCACAAAACGTGCTCAGCTCGGGCTGAAAATGCATTTAAAGCAATAAAACTCAAATTGAGTGTCACACCTAAACCAAAGGACTTATTCACACACTTCAACATGTATTTTGTTCAGGATGACCTCCTGAAGCCCATATGAGCATTAATTTGACCACACAACTCATTCCTAAGAAGATACATTCAAAGTCAGAAAGCGCGCTCAGCCCGGGCTGAAAATGCATTTAAAACAATAAAAACTCAAATTGAGTGTCACGCCTAAACCAAAGGACTTATGCACACACTTCAACATGTATTTTGTTCAGGATGACCTCCTGAAGCCAAAATAAGCATTAATTTGACCACACAACTCATTCCTATGAAGATACATTCAAACTCACAAAACATGCTCAGCTCGGGCTGAAAATGCATTTAAAGAAATAAAAACTCAAATTGAGTGTCACACCTAAACCAAAGGACTTATGCACACACTTCAACATGTATTTTGTTCAGGATGACTTCCTGAAGCCCATATGAGCATTAATTTGACTACACAACTCATTCCTATGAAGATACATTCAAACTCTCAAAACGTGCTCAGCTCGGGCTGAAAATGCATTTAAAGCAATAAAAACTCAAATTGAGTGTCACGCCTGAACCAAAGGACTTATGCACACACTTCAACATGTATTTTGTTCAGGATGACCTCCTGAAGCCTATTTGAGCAATAATTTGACCACACAACTCATTCCTATGAAGATACATTCAAAGTCAGAAAGCGCGCTCAGCTCGGGCTGAAAATGCATTTAAAGCAATAAAAACTCAAATTGAGTGTCACGCCTAAACCAAAGGACTTATGCACACACTTCAACATGTATTTAGTTCAGGATGACCACCTGAAGCCTAAATGAGCATTAATTTGACCACACAACTCATTCCTATGAAGATACATTCAAACTCACAAAACGTGCTCAGCTCGTGCTGAAAATGCATTTAAAGCAATAAAAACTCAAATTGAGTGTCACGCCTAAACCAAAGGACTTATGCACACACTTCATGTATTTAGTTCAGGATGACCACCTGAAGCCTAAATGAGCATTAATTTGACCACACAACTCATTCCTATGAAGATACATTCAAACTCACAAAACGTGCTCAGCTCGGGCTGAAAATGCATTTAAAGCAATAAAACTCAAATTGAGTGTCACACCTAAACCAAAGGACTTATGCACACACTTCAACATGTATTTAGTTCAAGAGGTCATCCTGAAGCCTATATGAGCATTAATTTGACCACACAACTCATTCCTATCAAGATACATTCAAACTCACAAAACGTGCTCAGCTCGGGCTGAAAATGCATTCAAAGCAATAAAACCTCAAATTGAGTGTCACGCCAAAACCAAAGGACTTATGCACACACTTCAACATGTATTTTGTTCAGGATGACCTCCTGAAGCCTAAATTAGCATTAATTTGACCACACAACTCATTCCTATGAAGATACTTCAAACTCAGAAAACGTGCTCATCTCTGCCTGAAAATGCATTTCGCAATAAAAACTCAAATTGAGTGTCACACCTAAACCAAAGGACTTATGCACACACTTCAACATGTATTTTGTTCAGGATGACCTCCTGAAGTCCATATGAGAATTAATTTGACCAGACAACTCATTCCTATGAAGATACATTCAAACTCACAAAACGTCCTCAGCTCGGGCTGAAAATGCATTTAAAGCAATAAAAACTCAAATTGAGTGTCACGCCTAAACCAAAGGACTTATGCACACACTTCAACATGTATTTAGTTCAGGATGACCACCTGAAGCCTAAATGAGCATTAATTTGACCACACAACTCATTCCTATGAAGATACATTCAAACTCACAAAACGTGCTCAGTTCGGGCTGAAAATTCATTTAAAGCAATAAAAACTCAAATTGAGTGTCACACCTAAACCAAAGGACTTATGCACACACTTCATGTATTTTGTTCAGGATGACCTCCTGAAGTCCATATGAGAATTAATTTGACCAGACAACTCATTCCTATGAAGATACATTCAAACTCACAAAACGTGCTCAGCTCGGGCTGAAAATGCATTTAAAGCAATAAAAACTCAAATTGAGTGTCACGCCTAAACCAAAGGACTTATGCACACACTTCAACATGTATTTAGTTCAGGAGGTCATCCTGAAGCCTATATGAGCATTAATTTGACCACACAACTCATTCCTATCAAGATACATTCAAACTCACAAAACGTGCTCAGCTCGGGCTGAAAATGCATTTAAAGCAATAAAAACTCAAATTGAGTGTCACACCTAAACCAAAGGACTTATGCACACACTTCAACATGTATTTTGTTCAGGATGACCACCTGAAGCCTAAATGAGCATTAATTTGACCACACAACTCATTCCTATGAAGATACATTCAAACTCACAAAACGTGCTCAGCTTGGGCTGAAAATGCATTTAAAGCAATAAAAACTCAAATTGAGTGTCACGCCTAAACCAAAGGACTTATGCACACACTTCAACATGTATTTAGTTCAGGAGGTCATCCTGAAGCCTAAATGAGCATTAATTTGACCACACAACTCATTCCTATGAAGATACATTCAAACTCTCAAAACGTGCTCAGCTCGGGCTGAAAATGCATTTAAAGCAATAAAAACTCAAATTGAGTGTCACGCCTAAACCAAAGGACTTATGCACACACTTCAACAGGTATTTAGTTCAGGATGACCACCTGAAGCCTAAATGAGCATTAATTTGACCACACAACTCATTCCTATGAAGATACATTCAAACTCACAAAACGTGCTCAGCTTGGGCTGAAAATGCATTTAAAGCAATAAAAACTCAAATTGAGTGTCACACCTAAACCAAAGG
The DNA here is from genome assembly GCF_054856545.1 of Hippocampus guttulatus. Taxonomy (NCBI): domain Eukaryota; kingdom Metazoa; phylum Chordata; class Actinopteri; order Syngnathiformes; family Syngnathidae; genus Hippocampus; species Hippocampus guttulatus. The sequence continues at coordinate 1,152,899 of NC_141271.1, forward strand.
ACTTATGTACACACTTCAACATGTATTTTGTTCAGGATGACCTCCTGAAGCCTATTTGAGCAATAATTTGACCACACAACTCATTCCTATGAAGATACATTCAAAGTCAGAAAGCGCGCTCAGCTCGGGCTGAAAATGCATTTAAAGCAATAAAAACTCAAATTAAGTGTCACGCCTAAACCAAAGGACTTATGCACACACTTCATGTATTTAGTTCAGGATGACCACCTGAAGCCTAAATGAGCATTAATTTGACCACACAACTCATTCCTATGAAGATACATTCAAACTCACAAAACGTGCTCAGCTCGGGCTGAAAATGCATTTAAAGCAATAAAACTCAAATTGAGTGTCACACCTAAACCAAAGGACTTATTCACACACTTCAACATGTATTTTGTTCAGGATGACCTCCTGAAGCCCATATGAGCATTAATTTGACCACACAACTCATTCCTAAGAAGATACATTCAAAGTCAGAAAGCGCGCTCAGCCCGGGCTGAAAATGCATTTAAAACAATAAAAACTCAAATTGAGTGTCACGCCTAAACCAAAGGACTTATGCACACACTTCAACATGTATTTTGTTCAGGATGACCTCCTGAAGCCAAAATAAGCATTAATTTGACCACACAACTCATTCCTATGAAGATACATTCAAACTCACAAAACATGCTCAGCTCGGGCTGAAAATGCATTTAAAGCAATAAAAACTCAAATTGAGTGTCACACCTAAACCAAAGGACTTATGCACACACTTCAACATGTATTTTGTTCAGGATAACTTCCTGAAGCCCATATGAGCATTAATTTGACCACACAACTCATTCCTATGAAGATACATTCAAACTCTCAAAATGTGCTCAGCTCGGGCTGAAAATGCATTTAAAGCAATAAAAACTCAAATTGAGTGTCACGCCTAAACCAAAGGACTTATGCACACACTTCAACATGTATTTTGTTCAGGATGACCACCTGAAGCCTAAATGAGCATTAATTTGACCACACAACTAATTCCTATGAAGATACATTCAAACTCACAAAACGTGCTCAGCTCGGGCTGAAAATGCATTTAAAGCAATAAAACTCAAATTGAGTGTCACACCTAAACCAAAGGACTTATTCACACACTCCAACGTGTATTTTGTTCAGGATGACCTCCTGAAGCCCAAATAAGCATTAATTTGACCACACAACTCATTCTATGAAGATACATTCAAACTCACAAAACGTGCTCAGCTCGGGCTGAAAATGCATTTAAAGCAATAAAAACTCAAATTGAGTGTCACGCCTAAAAAAGGACTTATCACACACTTGCACATGTATTTAGTTCAGGATTACCTCCTGAAGCCCATATGAGCATTAATTTGACCACACAACTCATTCCTATGAAGATACATTCAAACTCTCAAAATGTGCTCAGCTCGGGCTGAAAATGCATTTAAAGCAATAAAAACTCAAATTGAGTGTCACACCTAAACCAAAGGACTTATGCACACACTTCAACATGTATTTTGTTCAGGATAACTTCCTGAAGCCCATATGAGCATTAATTTGACCACACAACTCATTCCTATGAAGATACATTCAAACTCTCAAAATGTGCTCAGCTCGGGCTGAAAATGCATTTAAAGCAATAAAAACTCAAATTGAGTGTCACGCCTAAACCAAAGGACTTATGCACACACTTCAACATGTATTTTGTTCAGGATGACCACCTGAAGCCTAAATGAGCATTAATTTGACCACACAACTAATTCCTATGAAGATACATTCAAACTCACAAAACGTGCTCAGCTCGGGCTGAAAATGCATTTAAAGCAATAAAACTCAAATTGAGTGTCACACCTAAACCAAAGGACTTATTCACACACTCCAACGTGTATTTTGTTCAGGATGACCTCCTGAAGCCCAAATAAGCATTAATTTGACCACACAACTCATTCTATGAAGATACATTCAAACTCACAAAACGTGCTCAGCTCGGGCTGAAAATGCATTTAAAGCAATAAAAACTCAAATTGAGTGTCACGCCTAAACAAAAGGACTTATGCACACACTTTAACATGTATTTTGTTCAGGATGACCTCCTGAGGCCTAAATAAGCATTAATTTGACCACACAACTCATTCCTATGAAGATACATTCAAACTCACAAAACGTGCTCAGCTCGGGCTGAAAATGCATTTAAAGCAATAAAAACTCAAATTGAGTGTCATGCCTAAACCAAAGGACTTATGCACACACTTCAACATGTATTTAGTTCAGGATGACCACCTGAAGCCTAATTGAGCATTAATTTGACCACACAACTCATTCCTATGAAGATACATTCAAACTCACAAAACGTGCTCAGCTTGGGCTGAAAATGCATTTAAAGCAATAAAAACTCAAATTGAGTGTCACACCTAAACCAAAGGACTTATGCACACACTTCAACATGTATTTTGTTCAGGATGACCTCCTGAAGCCCATATGAGCATTAATTTGACTACACAACTCATTCCTATGAAGATACATTCAAACTCACAAAACGTGCTCAGCTCGGGCTGAAAATGCATTTAAAGCAATAAAAACTCAAATTGAGTGTCACGCCTGAACCAAAGGACTTATGCACACACTTCAACATGTATTTTGTTCAGGATGACCTCCTGAAGCCTATTTGAGCAATAATTTGACCACACAACTCATTCCTATGAAGATACATTCAAAGTCAGAAAGCGCGCTCAGCTCGGGCTGAAAATGCATTTAAAGCAATAAAAACTCAAATTGAGTGTCACGCCTAAACCAAAGGACTTATGCACACACTTCAACATGTATTTAGTTCAGGATGACCACCTGAAGCCTAAATGAGCATTAATTTGACCACACAACTCATTCCTATGAAGATACATTCAAACTCACAAAACGTGCTCAACTCGTGCTGAAAATGCATTTAAAGCAATAAAAACTCAAATTGAGTGTCACGCCTAAACCAAAGGACTTATGCACACACTTCAACATGTATTTAGTTCAGGATGACCACCTGAAGCCTAAATGAGCATTAATTTGACCACACAACTCATTCCTATGAAGATACATTCAAACTCACAAAACATGCTCAGCTCGGGCTGAAAATGCATTTAAAGCAATAAAACTCAAATTGAGTGTCACACCTAAACCAAAGGACTTATTCACACACTCCAACGTGTATTTTGTTCAGGATGACCTCCTGAAGCCCAAATACGCATTAATTTGACCACACAACTCATTCTATGAAGATACATTCAAACTCACAAAACGTGCTCAGCTCGGGCTGAAAATGCATTTAAAGCAATAAAAACTCAAATTGAGTGTCACGCCTAAACAAAAGGACTTATGCACACACTTTAACATGTATTTTGTTCAGGATGACCTCCTGAGGCCTAAATAAGCATTAATTTGACCACACAACTCATTCCTATGAAGATACATTCAAACTCACAAAACGTGCTCAGCTCGGGCTGAAAATGCATTTAAAGTTATAAAAACTCAAATTGAGTGTCACGCCTAAACCAAAGTACTTATGCACACACTTCAACATGTATTTAGTTCAAGAGGTCATCCTGAAGCCTATATGAGCATTAATTTGACCACACAACTCATTCCTATCAAGATACATTCAAACTCACAAAACGTGCTCAGCTCGGGCTGAAAATGCATTCAAAGCAATAAAACCTCAAATTGAGTGTCACGCCAAAACCAAAGGACTTATATGCACACACTTCAACATGTATTTTGTTCAGGATGACCTCCTGAAGCCTAAATTAGCATTAATTTGACCACACAACTCATTCCTATGAAGATACTTCAAACTCAGAAAACGTGCTCATCTCTGCCTGAAAATGCATTCAAAGCAATAAAAACTCAAATTGAGTGTCACGCCTAAACCAAAGGACTTATGCACACACTTCAACATGTATTTAGTTCAGGATGACCACCTGAAGCCTAAATGAGCATTAATTTGACCACACAACTCATTCCTATGAAGATACATTCAAACTCACAAAACGTGCTCAGCTCGGGCTGAAAATGCATTTAAAGCAATACAACTCAAATTGAATGTCACACCTAAACCAAAGGACTTATGCACACACTCCAACATGTATTTTGTTCAGGATGACCTCCTGAAGCCCAAATAAGCATTAATTTGACCACACAACTCATTCTATGAAGATATATTCAAACTCACAAAACGTGCTCAGCTCGGGCTGAAAATGCATTTAAAGCAATAAAAACTCAAATTGAGTGTCACGCCTAAACAAAAGGACTTATGCACACACTTCAACATGTATTTTGTTCAGGATGACCTCCTGAAGCCTAAATAAGCATTAATTTGACCACACAACTCATTCCTATGAAGATACATTCAAACTCACAAAACGTGCTCAGCTCGGGCTGAAAATGCATTTAAAGAAATAAAAACTCAAATTGAGTGTCACACCTAAACCAAAGGACTTATGCACACACTTCAACATGTATTTTGTTCAGGATGACCTCCTCAAGCCTAAATGAGCAATAATTTGACCACACAACTCATTCCTATGAAAATACATTCAAAGTCAGAAAGCGCGCTCAGCTCGTGCTGAAAATGCATTTAAAGCAATAAAAACTCAAATTGAGTGTCACGCCTAAACCAAAGGACTTATGCACACACTTCAACATGTATTTAGTTCAGGATGACCACCTGAAGCCTAAATGAGCATTAATTTGACCACACAACTCATTCCTATGAAGATACATTCAAACTCACAAAACATGCTCAGCTCGGGCTGAAAATGCATTTAAAGCAATAAAACTCAAATTGAGTGTCACACCTAAACCAAAGGACTTATTCACACACTCCAACGTGTATTTTGTTCAGGATGACCTCCTGAAGCCCAAATAAGCATTAATTTGACCACACAACTCATTCTATGAAGATACATTCAAACTCACAAAACGTGCTCAGCTCGGGCTGAAAATGCATTTAAAGCAATAAAAACTCAAATTGAGTGTCACGCCTAAACAAAAGTACTTATGCACACACTTCAACATGTATTTAGTTCAAGAGGTCATCCTGAAGCCTATATGAGCATTAATTTGACCACACAACTCATTCCTATCAAGATACATTCAAACTCACAAAACGTGCTCAGCTCGGGCTGAAAATGCATTCAAAGCAATAAAACCTCAAATTGAGTGTCACGCCAAAACCAAAGGACTTATGCACACACTTCAACATGTATTTTGTTCAGGATGACCTCCTGAAGCCTAAATTAGCATTAATTTGACCACACAACTCATTCCTATGAAGATACTTCAAACTCAGAAAACGTGCTCATCTCTGCCTGAAAATGCATTCAAAACAATAAAAACTCAAATTGAGTGTCACGCCTAAACCAAAGGACTTATGCACACACTTCAACATGTATTTAGTTCAGGATGACCACCTGAAGCCTAAATGAGCATTAATTTGACCACACAACTCATTCCTATGAAGATACATTCAAACTCACAAAACGTGCTCAGCTCGGGCTGCAAATGCATTTAAAGCAATACAACTCAAATTGAATGTCACACCTAAACCAAAGGACTTATGCACACACTCCAACATGTATTTTGTTCAGGATGACCTCCTGAAGCCCAAATAAGCATTAATTTGACCACACAACTCATTCTATGAAGATATATTCAAACTCACAAAACGTGCTCAGCTGGGGCTGAAAATGCATTTAAAGCAATAAAAACTCAAATTGAGTGTCACGCCTAAACAAAAGGACTTATGCACACACTTCAACATGTATTTTGTTCAGGATGACCTCCTGAAGCCTAAATAAGCATTAATTTGACCACACAACTCATTCCTATGAAGATACATTCAAACTCACAAAACGTGCTCAGCTCGGGCTGAAAATGCATTTAAAGAAATAAAAACTCAAATTGAGTGTCACACCTAAACCAAAGGACTTATGCACACACTTCAACATGTATTTTGTTCAGGATGACCACCTGAAGCCTAAATGAGCATTAATTTGACCACACAACTCATTCCTATGAAGATACATTCAAACTCACAAAACGTGCTCAACTCGGGCTGAAAATGCATTTAAAGCAATAAAAACTCAAATTGAGTGTCACGCCTAAACCAAAGGATTTATGCACACACTTCAACATGTATTTAGTTCAGGATGACCACCTGAAGCCTAAATGAGCATTAATTTGACCACACAACTCATTCCTATGAAGATACATTCAAACTCACAAAACGTACTCAGCTCGGGCTGAAAATGCATTTAAAGCAATAAAAACTCAAATTGAGTGTCACGCCTAAACCAAAGGACTTATGCACACACTTCGACATGTATTTTGTTCAGGATGACCTCCTCAAGCCTAAATGAGCAATAATTTGACCACACAACTCATTCCTATGAAAATACATTCAAAGTCAGAAAGCGCGCTCAGCTCGTGCTGAAAATGCATTTAAAGCAATAAAAACTCAAATTGAGTGTCACGCCTAAACCAAAGGACTTATGCACACACTTCAACATGTATTTTGGTCAGGATGACCACCTGAAGCCTAAATGAGCATTAATTTGACCACACAACTCATTCCTATGAAGATACATTCAAACTCACAAAACGTGCTCAGTTCGGGCTGAAAATTCATTTAAAGCAATACAACTCAAATTGAATGTCACACCTAAACCAAAGGACTTATGCACACACTCCAACATGTATTTTGTTCAGGATGACCTCCTGAAGCCCAAATAAGCATTAATTTGACCACACAACTCATTCTATGAAGATATATTCAAACTCACAAAACGTGCTCAGCTCGGGCTGAAAATGCATTTAAAGCAATAAAAACTCAAATTGAGTGTCACGCCTAAACAAAAGGACTTATGCACACACTTCAACATGTATTTTGTTCAGGATGACCTCCTGAAGCCTAAATAAGCATTAATTTGACCACACAACTCATTCCTATGAAGATACATTCAAACTCACAAAACGTGCTCAGCTCGGGCTGAAAATGCATTTAAAGAAATAAAAACTCAAATTGAGTGTCACACCTAAACCAAAGGACTTATGCACACACTTCAACATGTATTTTGTTCAGGATGACTTCCTGAAGCCCATATGAGCATTAATTTGACTACACAACTCATTCCTATGAAGATACATTCAAACTCACAAAACGTGCTCAGCTCGGGCTGAAAATGCATTTAAAGCAATAAAAACTCAAATTGAGTGTCACACCTAAACCAAAGGACTTATGCACACACTTCAACATGTATTTTGTTCAGGATGACCACCTGAAGCCTAAATGAGCATTAATTTGACCACACAACTCATTCCTATGAAGATACATTCAAACTCACAAAACGTGCTCAACTCGGGCTGAAAATGCATTTAAAGCAATAAAAACTCAAATTGAGTGTCACGCCTAAACCAAAGGATTTATGCACACACTTCAACATGTATTTAGTTCAGGATGACCACCTGAAGCCTAAATGAGCATTAATTTGACCACACAATCATTCCTATGAAGATACATTCAAACTCACAAAACGTACTCAGCTCGGGCTGAAAATGCATTTAAAGCAATAAAAACTCAAATTGAGTGTCACGCCTAAACCAAAGGACTTATGCACACACTTCGACATGTATTTTGTTCAGGATGACCTCCTCAAGCCTAAATGAGCAATAATTTGACCACACAACTCATTCCTATGAAAATACATTCAAAGTCAGAAAGCGCGCTCAGCTCGTGCTGAAAATGCATTTAAAGCAATAAAAACTCAAATTGAGTGTCACGCCTAAACCAAAGGACTTATGCACACACTTCAACATGTATTTAGTTCAGGATGACCACCTGAAGCCTAAATGAGCATTAATTTGACCACACAACTCATTCCTATGAAGATACATTCAAACTCACAAAACGTGCTCAGTTCGGGCTGAAAATTCATTTAAAGCAATAAAAACTCAAATTGAGTGTCACACCTAAACCAAAGGACTTATGCACACACTTCAACATGTATTTTGTTCAGGATGACCTCCTGAAGTCCATATGAGAATTAATTTGACCAGACAACTCATTCCTATGAAGATACATTCAAACTCACAAAACGTCCTCAGCTCGGGCTGAAAATGCATTTAAAGCAATAAAAACTCAAATTGAGTGTGACACCTAAACAAAAGGACTTATGCACACACTTCAACATGTATTTTGTTCAGGATGACCTCCTGAAGCCTAAATAAGCATTAATTTGACCACACAACTCATTCCTATGAAGATACATTCAAACTCACAAAACGTGCTCAGCTCGGGCTGAAAATGCATTTAAAGCAATAAAAACTCAAATTGAGTGTCACGCCTGAACCAAAGGACTTATGCACACACTTCAACATGTATTTTGTTCAGGATGACCTCCTGAAGCCTATTTGAGCAATAATTTGACCACACAACTCATTCCTATGAAGATACATTCAAAGTCAGAAAGCGCGCTCAGCTCGGGCTGAAAATGCATTTAAAGCAATAAAAACTCAAATTGAGTGTCACGCCTAAACCAAAGGACTTATGCACACACTTCAACATGTATTTAGTTCAGGATGACCACCTGAAGCCTAAATGAGCATTAATTTGACCACACAACTCATTCCTATGAAGATACATTCAAACTCACAAAACGTGCTCAACTCGTGCTGAAAATGCATTTAAAGCAATAAAAACTCAAATTGAGTGTCACGCCTAAACCAAAGGACTTATGCACACACTTCAACATGTATTTAGTTCAGGATGACCACCTGAAGCCTAAATGAGCATTAATTTGACCACACAACTCATTCCTATGAAGATACATTCAAACTCACAAAACATGCTCAGCTCGGGCTGAAAATGCATTTAAAGCAATAAAACTCAAATTGAGTGTCACACCTAAACCAAAGGACTTATTCACACACTCCAACGTGTATTTTGTTCAGGATGACCTCCTGAAGCCCAAATACGCATTAATTTGACCACACAACTCATTCTATGAAGATACATTCAAACTCACAAAACGTGCTCAGCTCGGGCTGAAAATGCATTTAAAGCAATAAAAACTCAAATTGAGTGTCACGCCTAAACAAAAGGACTTATGCACACACTTTAACATGTATTTTGTTCAGGATGACCTCCTGAGGCCTAAATAAGCATTAATTTGACCACACAACTCATTCCTATGAAGATACATTCAAACTCACAAAACGTGCTCAGCTCGGGCTGAAAATGCATTTAAAGTTATAAAAACTCAAATTGAGTGTCACGCCTAAACCAAAGTACTTATGCACACACTTCAACATGTATTTAGTTCAAGAGGTCATCCTGAAGCCTATATGAGCATTAATTTGACCACACAACTCATTCCTATCAAGATACATTCAAACTCACAAAACGTGCTCAGCTCGGGCTGAAAATGCATTCAAAGCAATAAAACCTCAAATTGAGTGTCACGCCAAAACCAAAGGACTTATATGCACACACTTCAACATGTATTTTGTTCAGGATGACCTCCTGAAGCCTAAATTAGCATTAATTTGACCACACAACTCATTCCTATGAAGATACTTCAAACTCAGAAAACGTGCTCATCTCTGCCTGAAAATGCATTCAAAGCAATAAAAACTCAAATTGAGTGTCACGCCTAAACCAAAGGACTTATGCACACACTTCAACATGTATTTAGTTCAGGATGACCACCTGAAGCCTAAATGAGCATTAATTTGACCACACAACTCATTCCTATGAAGATACATTCAAACTCACAAAACGTGCTCAGCTCGGGCTGAAAATGCATTTAAAGCAATACAACTCAAATTGAATGTCACACCTAAACCAAAGGACTTATGCACACACTCCAACATGTATTTTGTTCAGGATGACCTCCTGAAGCCCAAATAAGCATTAATTTGACCACACAACTCATTCTATGAAGATATATTCAAACTCACAAAACGTGCTCAGCTCGGGCTGAAAATGCATTTAAAGCAATAAAAACTCAAATTGAGTGTCACGCCTAAACAAAAGGACTTATGCACACACTTCAACATGTATTTTGTTCAGGATGACCTCCTGAAGCCTAAATAAGCATTAATTTGACCACACAACTCATTCCTATGAAGATACATTCAAACTCACAAAACGTGCTCAGCTCGGGCTGAAAATGCATTTAAAGAAATAAAAACTCAAATTGAGTGTCACACCTAAACCAAAGGACTTATGCACACACTTCAACATGTATTTTGTTCAGGATGACCTCCTCAAGCCTAAATGAGCAATAATTTGACCACACAACTCATTCCTATGAAAATACATTCAAAGTCAGAAAGCGCGCTCAGCTCGTGCTGAAAATGCATTTAAAGCAATAAAAACTCAAATTGAGTGTCACGCCTAAACCAAAGGACTTATGCACACACTTCAACATGTATTTAGTTCAGGATGACCACCTGAAGCCTAAATGAGCATTAATTTGACCACACAACTCATTCCTATGAAGATACATTCAAACTCACAAAACATGCTCAGCTCGGGCTGAAAATGCATTTAAAGCAATAAAACTCAAATTGAGTGTCACACCTAAACCAAAGGACTTATTCACACACTCCAACGTGTATTTTGTTCAGGATGACCTCCTGAAGCCCAAATAAGCATTAATTTGACCACACAACTCATTCTATGAAGATACATTCAAACTCACAAAACGTGCTCAGCTCGGGCTGAAAATGCATTTAAAGCAATAAAAACTCAAATTGAGTGTCACGCCTAAACAAAAGTACTTATGCACACACTTCAACATGTATTTAGTTCAAGAGGTCATCCTGAAGCCTATATGAGCATTAATTTGACCACACAACTCATTCCTATCAAGATACATTCAAACTCACAAAACGTGCTCAGCTCGGGCTGAAAATGCATTCAAAGCAATAAAACCTCAAATTGAGTGTCACGCCAAAACCAAAGGACTTATGCACACACTTCAACATGTATTTTGTTCAGGATGACCTCCTGAAGCCTAAATTAGCATTAATTTGACCACACAACTCATTCCTATGAAGATACTTCAAACTCAGAAAACGTGCTCATCTCTGCCTGAAAATGCATTCAAAACAATAAAAACTCAAATTGAGTGTCACGCCTAAACCAAAGGACTTATGCACACACTTCAACATGTATTTAGTTCAGGATGACCACCTGAAGCCTAAATGAGCATTAATTTGACCACACAACTCATTCCTATGAAGATACATTCAAACTCACAAAACGTGCTCAGCTCGGGCTGCAAATGCATTTAAAGCAATACAACTCAAATTGAATGTCACACCTAAACCAAAGGACTTATGCACACACTCCAACATGTATTTTGTTCAGGATGACCTCCTGAAGCCCAAATAAGCATTAATTTGACCACACAACTCATTCTATGAAGATATATTCAAACTCACAAAACGTGCTCAGCTGGGGCTGAAAATGCATTTAAAGCAATAAAAACTCAAATTGAGTGTCACGCCTAAACAAAAGGACTTATGCACACACTTCAACATGTATTTTGTTCAGGATGACCTCCTGAAGCCTAAATAAGCATTAATTTGACCACACAACTCATTCCTATGAAGATACATTCAAACTCACAAAACGTGCTCAGCTCGGGCTGAAAATGCATTTAAAGAAATAAAAACTCAAATTGAGTGTCACACCTAAACCAAAGGACTTATGCACACACTTCAACATGTATTTTGTTCAGGATGACCACCTGAAGCCTAAATGAGCATTAATTTGACCACACAACTCATTCCTATGAAGATACATTCAAACTCACAAAACGTGCTCAACTCGGGCTGAAAATGCATTTAAAGCAATAAAAACTCAAATTGAGTGTCACGCCTAAACCAAAGGATTTATGCACACACTTCAACATGTATTTAGTTCAGGATGACCACCTGAAGCCTAAATGAGCATTAATTTGACCACACAACTCATTCCTATGAAGATACATTCAAACTCACAAAACGTACTCAGCTCGGGCTGAAAATGCATTTAAAGCAATAAAAACTCAAATTGAGTGTCACGCCTAAACCAAAGGACTTATGCACACACTTCGACATGTATTTTGTTCAGGATGACCTCCTCAAGCCTAAATGAGCAATAATTTGACCACACAACTCATTCCTATGAAAATACATTCAAAGTCAGAAAGCGCGCTCAGCTCGTGCTGAAAATGCATTTAAAGCAATAAAAACTCAAATTGAGTGTCACGCCTAAACCAAAGGACTTATGCACACACTTCAACATGTATTTTGGTCAGGATGACCACCTGAAGCCTAAATGAGCATTAATTTGACCACACAACTCATTCCTATGAAGATACATTCAAACTCACAAAACGTGCTCAGTTCGGGCTGAAAATTCATTTAAAGCAATACAACTCAAATTGAATGTCACACCTAAACCAAAGGACTTATGCACACACTCCAACATGTATTTTGTTCAGGATGACCTCCTGAAGCCCAAATAAGCATTAATTTGACCACACAACTCATTCTATGAAGATATATTCAAACTCACAAAACGTGCTCAGCTCGGGCTGAAAATGCATTTAAAGCAATAAAAACTCAAATTGAGTGTCACGCCTAAACAAAAGGACTTATGCACACACTTCAACATGTATTTTGTTCAGGATGACCTCCTGAAGCCTAAATAAGCATTAATTTGACCACACAACTCATTCCTATGAAGATACATTCAAACTCACAAAACGTGCTCAGCTCGGGCTGAAAATGCATTTAAAGAAATAAAAACTCAAATTGAGTGTCACACCTAAACCAAAGGACTTATGCACACACTTCAACATGTATTTTGTTCAGGATGACTTCCTGAAGCCCATATGAGCATTAATTTGACTACACAACTCATTCCTATGAAGATACATTCAAACTCACAAAACGTGCTCAGCTCGGGCTGAAAATGCATTTAAAGCAATAAAAACTCAAATTGAGTGTCACACCTAAACCAAAGGACTTATGCACACACTTCAACATGTATTTTGTTCAGGATGACCACCTGAAGCCTAAATGAGCATTAATTTGACCACACAACTCATTCCTATGAAGATACATTCAAACTCACAAAACGTGCTCAACTCGGGCTGAAAATGCATTTAAAGCAATAAAAACTCAAATTGAGTGTCACGCCTAAACCAAAGGATTTATGCACACACTTCAACATGTATTTAGTTCAGGATGACCACCTGAAGCCTAAATGAGCATTAATTTGACCACACAATCATTCCTATGAAGATACATTCAAACTCACAAAACGTACTCAGCTCGGGCTGAAAATGCATTTAAAGCAATAAAAACTCAAATTGAGTGTCACGCCTAAACCAAAGGACTTATGCACACACTTCGACATGTATTTTGTTCAGGATGACCTCCTCAAGCCTAAATGAGCAATAATTTGACCACACAACTCATTCCTATGAAAATACATTCAAAGTCAGAAAGCGCGCTCAGCTCGTGCTGAAAATGCATTTAAAGCAATAAAAACTCAAATTGAGTGTCACGCCTAAACCAAAGGACTTATGCACACACTTCAACATGTATTTAGTTCAGGATGACCACCTGAAGCCTAAATGAGCATTAATTTGACCACACAACTCATTCCTATGAAGATACATTCAAACTCACAAAACGTGCTCAGTTCGGGCTGAAAATTCATTTAAAGCAATAAAAACTCAAATTGAGTGTCACACCTAAACCAAAGGACTTATGCACACACTTCAACATGTATTTTGTTCAGGATGACCTCCTGAAGTCCATATGAGAATTAATTTGACCAGACAACTCATTCCTATGAAGATACATTCAAACTCACAAAACGTCCTCAGCTCGGGCTGAAAATGCATTTAAAGCAATAAAAACTCAAATTGAGTGTGACACCTAAACAAAAGGACTTATGCACACACTTCAACATGTATTTTGTTCAGGATGACCTCCTGAAGCCTAAATAAGCATTAATTTGACCACACAACTCATTCCTATGAAGATACATTCAAACTCACAAAACGTGCTCAGCTCGGGCTGAAAATGCATTTAAAGCAATAAAAACTCAAATTGAGTGTCACGCCTAAACAAAAGGACTTATGCACACACTTCAACATGTATTTTGTTCAGGATGACTTCCTGAAGCCCATATGAGCATTAATTTGACTACACAACTCATTCCTATGAAGATACATTCAAACTCACAAAACGTCCTCAGCTCGGGCTGAAAATGCATTTAAAGCAATAAAAACTCAAATTGAGTGTGACGCCTAAACCAAAGGACTTATGCACACACTTCAACATGTATTTTGTTCAGGATGACCTCCCGAAGCCTATATGAGCATTGATTTGACCACACAACTCATTCCTATGAAGATACATTCAAACTCACAAAACGTGCTCAACTCGGGCTGAAAATGCATTTAAAGCAATAAAAACTGAAATTGAGTGTCACGCCTAAACCAAAGGATTTATGCACACACTTCAACATGTATTTAGTTCAGGATGACCACCTGAAGCCTAAATGAGCATTAATTTGACCACACAACTCATTCCTATGAAGATACATTCAAACTCACAAAACGTACTCAGCTCGGGCTGAAAATGCATTTAAAGCAATAAAAACTCAAATTGAGTGTCACGCCTAAACCAAAGGACTTATGCACACACTTCGACATGTATTTTTCAGGATGACCTCCTCAAGCCTAAATGAGCAATAATTTGACCACACAACTCATTCCTATGAAAATACATTCAAAGTCAGAAAGCGCGCTCAGCTCGTGCTGAAAATGCATTTAAAGCAATAAAAACTCAAATTGAGTGTCACGCCTAAACCAAAGGACTTATGCACACACTTCAACATGTATTTAGTTCAGGATGACCACCTGAAGCCTAAATGAGCATTAATTTGACCACACAACTCATTCCTATGAAGATACATTCAAACTCACAAAACGTGCTCAGTTCGGGCTGAAAATTCATTTAAAGCAATAAAAACTCAAATTGAGTGTCACACCTAAACCAAAGGACTTATGCACACACTTCAACATGTATTTTGTTCAGGATGACCTCCTGAAGTCCATATGAGAATTAATTTGACCAGACAACTCATTCCTATGAAGATACATTCAAACTCACAAAACGTCCTCAGCTCGGGCTGAAAATGCATTTAAAGCAATAAAAACTCAAATTGAGTGTGACGCCTAAACCAAAGGACTTATGCACACACTTCAACATGTATTTTGTTCAGGATGACCTCCCGAAGCCTATATGAGCATTGATTTGACCACACAACTCATTCCTATGAAGATACATTCAAACTCACAAAACGTGCTCAGCTCGGGCTGAAAATGCATTTAAAGCAATAAAAACTCAAATTGAGTGTCACGCCTAAACCAAAGGACTTATGCACACACTTCAACATGTATTTTGTTCAAGAGGTCATCCTGAAGCCTATATGAGCATTAATTTGACCACACAATTCATTCCTATCAAGATACATTCAAACTCACAAAACGTGCTCAGCTCGGGCTGAAAATATATTCAAAGCAATAAAACCTCAAATTGAGTGTCACGCCAAAACCAAAGGACTTATGCACACACTTCAACATGTATTTTGTTCAGGATGACCTCCTGAAGCCTAAATTAGCATTAATTTGACCACACAACTCATTCCTATGAAGATACTTCAAACTCAGAAAACGTGCTCATCTCTGCCTGAAAATGCATTTCGCAATAAAAACTCAAATTGAGTGTCACACCTAAACCAAAGGACTTATGCACACACTTCAACATGTATTTTGTTCAGGATGACGACCTGAAACCTAAATGAGCTATAATTTGACCACACAACTCATTCCTATGAAGATACAGTCAAACTCACAAAACATGCTCAGCTCGGGCTGAAAATGCTAAAGCAATAAATACTCAAATTGAGTGTCACGCCTGAACCAAAGGACTTATACACACACTTCAACATGTATTTTGTTCAGGATGACCTCCTGAAGCCTATTTGAGCAATAATTTGACCACACAACTCATTCCTATGAAGATCCATTCAAAGTCAGAAAGCGCGCTCAGCTCGGGCTGAAAATGCATTTAAAGCAATAAAAACTCAAATTGAGTGTCACGCCTAAACCAAAGGACTTATGCACACACTTCAACATGTATTTAGTTCAGGATGACCACCTGAAGCCTAAATGAGCATTAATTTGACCACACAACTCATTCCTATGAAGATACATTCAAACTCACAAAACGTGCTCAGCTGGGGCTGAAAATGCATTTAAAGCAATAAAACTCAAATTGAATGTCACACCTAAATCAAAGGACTTATGCACACACTCCAACATGTATTTTGTTCAGGATGACCTCCTGAAGCCCAAATAAGCATTAATTTGACCACACAACTCATTCTATGAAGATACATTCAAACTCACAAAACGTGCTCAGCTCGGGCTGAAAATGCATTCAAAGCAATAAAACCTCAAATTGAGTGTGACGCCTAAACCAAAGGACTTATGCACATACTTCAACATGTATTTTGTTCAGGAGGTCATCCTGAAGCCTATATGAGCATTAATTTGACCACACAACTCATTCCTATCAAGATACATTCAAACTCACAAAACGTGCTCAGCTCGGGCTGAAAATGCATTTAAAGCAATAAAAACTCAATTTGAGTGTCACGCCTAAACCAAAGGACTTATGCACACACTTCAACATGTATTTAGTTCAAGAGGTCATCCTGAAGCCTATATGAGCATCAATTTGACCACACAACTCATTCGTATCAAGATACATTCAAACTCACAAAACGTATTCAGCTCGGGCTGAAAATGCATTCAAAGCAATAAAACCTCAAATTGAGTGTGACGCCTAAACCAAAGGACTTATGCACACACGTCAACATGTATTTTGTTCAGGATGACCTCCCGAAGCCTATATGAGCATTGATTTGACCACACAACTTATTCCTATGAAGATACATTCAAACTCACAAAACGTGCTCAGCTCGGGCTGAAAATGCATTTAAAGCAATAAAAACTCAAATTGAGTGTCACGCCTAAACCAAAGGACTTATGCACACACTTCAACATGTATTTAGTTCAAGAGGTCATCCTGAAGCCTATATGAGCATTAATTTGACCACATAACTCATTCTTATGAAGATACATTCAAACTCACAAAACGTGCTCAGCTCGGGCTGAAAATGCATTTAAAGTTATAAAAACTCAAATTGAGTGTCACGCCTAAACCAAAGTACTTATGCACACACTTCAACATGTATTTAGTTCAAGAGGTCATCCTGAAGCCTATATGAGCATCAATTTGACCACACAACTCATTCGTATCAAGATACATTCAAACTCACAAAACGTATTCAGCTCGGGCTGAAAATGCATTCAAAGCAATAAAACCTCAAATTGAGTGTGACGCCTAAACCAAAGGACTTATGCACACACGTCAACATGTATTTTGTTCAGGATGACCTCCCGAAGCCTATATGAGCATTGATTTGACCACACAACTCATTCCTATGAAGATACATTCAAACTCACAAAACGTGCTCAGCTCGGGCTGAAAATGCATTCAAAGCAATAAAAACTCAAATTGAGTGTCACGCCTAAACCAAAGGACTTATGCACACACTTCAACATGTATTTTGTTCAGGATGACCACCTGAAGCCTAAATGAGCATTAATTTGACCACATAACTAATTCCTATGAAGATACATTCAAACTCACAAAACGTGCTCAGCTCGGGCTGAAAATGCATTTAAAGCAATAAAACTCAAATTGAGTGTCACACCTAAACCAAATGACTTATTCACACACTCCAACGTGTATTTTGTTCAGGATGACCTCCTGAAGCCCAAATAAGCATTAATTTGACCACACAACTCATTCTATGAAGATACATTCAAACTTACAAAACGTGCTCAGCTCGGGCTGAAAATGCATTTAAAGCAATAAAAACTCAAATTGAGTGTCACGCCTAAACCAAAGGACTTATGCACACACTTTAACATGTATTTTGTTCAGGATGACCACCTGAAGCCTAAATGAGCATTAATTTGACCACACAACTCATTCCTATGAAGATACATTCAAAGTCAGAAAGCGCGCTCAGCTCGGGCTGAAAATGATTTAAAGCAATAAAACCTTAAATTGAGTGTCACGCCAAAACCAAAGGACTTATGCACACACTTCAACATGTATTTTGTTCAGGATGACCTCCCGAAGCCTAAATTAGCATTAATTTGACCACACAACTCATTCCTATGAAGATACTTCAAACTCAGAAAACTTGCTCAGCTCTGCCTGAAAATGCATTTCGCAATAAAAACTCAAATTGAGTGTCACACCTAAACCAAAGGACTTATGCACACACTTCAACCTGCATTTTGTTCAGGATGACCACCTGAATCCTAAATGAGCATTAATTTGACCACACAACTCATTCCTATGAAGATACATTCAAACTCACAAAACGTGCTCAGCTGGGGCTGAAAATGCATTTAAAGCAATAAAAACTCAATTTGAGTGTCACGCCTAAACCAAAGGACTTATGCACATACTTCAACATGTATTTTGTTCAGGAGGTCATCCTGAAGCCTATATGAGCATTAATTTGACCACACAACTCATTCCTATCAAGATACATTCAAACTCACAAAACGTGCTCAGCTCGGGCTGAAAATGCATTTAAAGCAATAAAAACTCAATTTGAGTGTCACGCCTAAACCAAAGGACTTATGCACACACTTCAACATGTATTTAGTTCAGGGGGTCATCCTGAAGCCTATATGAGCATTAATTTGACCACACAACTCATTCCTATGAAGATACATTCAAACTCACAAAACGTGCTCAGCTCGGGCTGAAAATGCATTTAAAGCAATAAAAACTCAAATTGAGTGTCACGCCTAAACCAAAGGACTTATGCACAAACATGTATTTTGTTCAGGAGGTCATCCTGAAGCCTATATGAGCATTAATTTGACCACACAACTCATTCCTATCAAGATACATTCAAACTCACAAAACGTGCTCAGCTCGGGCTGAAAATGCATTTAAAGCAATAAAAACTCAAATTGAGTATCACGCCTAAACCAAAGGACTTATGCACACACTTCAACATGTATTTAGTTCAGGGGGTCATCCTGAAGCCTATATGAGCATTAATTTGACCACACAACTCATTCCTATGAAGATACATTCAAACTCACAAAACGTGCTCAGCTCGGGCTGAAAATGCATTTAAAGCAATAAAAACTCAAATTGAGTGTCACGCCTAAACCAAAGGACTTATGCACACACTTCAACATGTATTTTGTTCAGGATGACCACCTGAAGCCTAAATGAGCATTAATTTGACCACACAACTAATTCCTATGAAGATACATTCAAACTCACAAAACGTGCTCAGCTCGGGCTGAAAATGCATTTAAAGCAATAAAACTCAAATTGAGTGTCACACCTAAACCAAATGACTTATTCACACACTCCAACGTGTATTTTGTTCAGGATGACCTCCTGAAGCCCAAATAAGCATTAATTTGACCACACAACTCATTCTATGAAGATACATTCAAACTTACAAAACGTGCTCAGCTCGGGCTGAAAATGCATTTAAAGCAATAAAAACTCAAATTGAGTGTCACGCCTAAACCAAAGGACTTATGCACACACTTTAACATGTATTTTGTTCAGGATGACCACCTGAAGCCTAAATGAGCATTAATTTGACCACACAACTCATTCCTATGAAGATACATTCAAAGTCAGAAAGCGCGCTCAGCTCGGGCTGAAAATGATTTAAAGCAATAAAACCTTAAATTGAGTGTCACGCCAAAACCAAAGGACTTATGCACACACTTCAACATGTATTTTGTTCAGGATGACCTCCCGAAGCCTAAATTAGCATTAATTTGACCACACAACTCATTCCTATGAAGATACTTCAAACTCAGAAAACTTGCTCAGCTCTGCCTGAAAATGCATTTCGCAATAAAAACTCAAATTGAGTGTCACACCTAAACCAAAGGACTTATGCACACACTTCAACCTGCATTTTGTTCAGGATGACCACCTGAATCCTAAATGAGCATTAATTTGACCACACAACTCATTCCTATGAAGATACATTCAAACTCACAAAACGTGCTCAGCTGGGGCTGAAAATGCATTTAAAGCAATAAAAACTCAATTTGAGTGTCACGCCTAAACCAAAGGACTTATGCACATACTTCAACATGTATTTTGTTCAGGAGGTCATCCTGAAGCCTATATGAGCATTAATTTGACCACACAACTCATTCCTATCAAGATACATTCAAACTCACAAAACGTGCTCAGCTCGGGCTGAAAATGCATTTAAAGCAATAAAAACTCAATTTGAGTGTCACGCCTAAACCAAAGGACTTATGCACACACTTCAACATGTATTTAGTTCAGGGGGTCATCCTGAAGCCTATATGAGCATTAATTTGACCACACAACTCATTCCTATGAAGATACATTCAAACTCACAAAACGTGCTCAGCTCGGGCTGAAAATGCATTTAAAGCAATAAAAACTCAAATTGAGTGTCACGCCTAAACCAAAGGACTTATGCACAAACATGTATTTTGTTCAGGAGGTCATCCTGAAGCCTATATGAGCATTAATTTGACCACACAACTCATTCCTATCAAGATACATTCAAACTCACAAAACGTGCTCAGCTCGGGCTGAAAATGCATTTAAAGCAATAAAAACTCAAATTGAGTATCACGCCTAAACCAAAGGACTTATGCACACACTTCAACATGTATTTAGTTCAGGGGGTCATCCTGAAGCCTATATGAGCATTAATTTGACCACACAACTCATTCCTATGAAGATACATTCAAACTCACAAAACGTGCTCAGCTCGGGCTGAAAATGCATTTAAAGCAATAAAAACTCAAATTGAGTGTCACGCCTAAACCAAAGGACTTATGCACACACTTCAACATGTATTTTGTTCAGGACGTCATCCTGAAGCCTATATGAGCATTAATTTGACCACACAACTCATTCCTATGAAGATACATTCAAACTCACAAAACGCGCTCATCTCGGGCTGAAAATGCATTTAAAGTAATAAAAACTCAAATTGAGTGTCACGCCTAAACCAAAGGACTTATGCACACACTTCAACATGTATTTAGTTCAGGAGGTCATCCTGAAGCCTATATGAGCAATAATTTGACCACACAACTCATTCGTATCAAGATACATTCAAACTCACAAAACGTGCTCAGCTCGGGCTGAAAATGCATTCAAAGCAATAAAACCTCAAATTGAGTGTGACGCCTAAACCAAAGGACTTATGCACACACTTCAACATGTATTTTGTTCAGGATGACCTCCCGAAGCCTATATGAGCATTGATTTGACCACACAACTCATTCCTATGAAGATACATTCAAACTCACAAAACGTGCTCAGCTCGGGCTGAAAATGCATTTAAAGCAATAAAAACTCAAATTGAGTGTCACGCCTAAACCAAAGGGCTTATGCACACACTTCAACATGTATTTAGTTCAAGAGGTCATCCTGAAGCCTATATGAGCATTAATTTGACCACATAACTCATTCTTATGAAGATACATTCAAAGTCACAAAACGTGCTCAGCTCGGGCTGAAAATGCATTTAAAGTTATAAAAACTCAAATTGAGTGTCACGCCTAAACCAAAGTACTTATGCACACACTTCAACATGTATTTAGTTCAAGAGGTCATCCTGAAGCCTATATGAGCATTAATTTGACCACACAACTCATTTGTATCAAGATACATTCAAACTGTGCTCAGCTCGGGCTGAAAATGCATTCAAAGCAATAAAACCTCAAATTGAGTGTGACGCCTAAACCAAAGTACTTATGCACACACTTCAACATGTATTTAGTTCAAGAGGTCATCCTGAAGCCTATATGAGCATTAATTTGACCACACAACTCATTCGTATCAAGATACATTCAAACTGTGCTCAGCTCGGGCTGAAAATGCATTCAAAGCAATAAAACCTCAAATTGAGTGTGACGCCTAAACCAAAGGACTTATGCACACACTTCAACATGTATTTTGTTCAGGATGACCTCCCGAAGCCTATATGAGCATTAATTTGACCACACAACTCATTCTATGAAGATACATTCAAACTCACAAAACGTGCTCAGCTCGGGCTGAAAATGCATTTAAAGCAATAAAAACTCAAATTGAGTGTCACGCCTAAACCAAAGGACTTATGCACACACTTCGTGTATTTTGTTCAGGATGACCTCCGGAAGCCTAAATGAGCAATAATTTGACTACACTACTCATTCCTATGAAGATACATTCAAACTCACAAAACGTGCTCAGCTCGGGCTGAAAATGCATTTAAAGCAATAAAAACTCAAATTGAGTGTCACGCCTAAACCAAAGGACTTATGCACACACTTCAACATGTATTTAGTTCAGGAGGTCATTCTGAAGCCTATATGAGCATTAATTTGACCACATAACTCATTCCTATGAAGATACATTCAAACTTACAAAACGTGCTCAGCTCGGGCTGAAAATGCATTTAAAGCAATAAAAACTCAAATTGAGTGTCACGCCTAAACCAAAGGACTTATGCACACACTTTAACATGTATTTTGTTCAGGATGACCACCTGAAGCCTAAATGAGCATTAATTTGACCACACAACTCATTCCTATGAAGATACATTCAAAGTCAGAAAGCGCGCTCAGCTCGGGCTGAAAATGATTTAAAGCAATAAAACCTTAAATTGAGTGTCACGCCAAAACCAAAGGACTTATGCACACACTTCAACATGTATTTTGTTCAGGATGACCTCCCGAAGCCTAAATTAGCATTAATTTGACCATACAACTCATTCCTATGAAGATACTTCAAACTCAGAAAACTTGCTCAGCTCTGCCTGAAAATGCATTTCGCAATAAAAACTCAAATTGAGTGTCACACCTAAACCAAAGGACTTATGCACACACTTCAACCTGCATTTTGTTCAGGATGACCACCTGAATCCTAAATGAGCATTAATTTGACCACACAACTCATTCCTATGAAGATACATTCAAACTCACAAAACGTGCTCAGCTGGGGCTGAAAATGCATTTAAAGCAATAAACACTCAATTTGAGTGTCACGCCTAAACCAAAGGACTTATGCACATACTTCAACATGTATTTTGTTCAGGAGGTCATCCTGAAGCCTATATGAGCATTAATTTGACCACACAACTCATTCCTATCAAGATACATTCAAACTCACAAAACGTGCTCAGCTCGGGCTGAAAATGCATTTAAAGCAATAAAAACTCAATTTGAGTGTCACGCCTAAACCAAAGGACTTATGCACACACTTCAACATGTATTTAGTTCAGGGGGTCATCCTGAAGCCTATATGAGCATTAATTTGACCACACAACTCATTCCTATGAAGATACATTCAAACTCACAAAACGTGCTCAGCTCGGGCTGAAAATGCATTTAAAGCAATAAAAACTCAAATTGAGTGTCACGCCTAAACCAAAGGACTTATGCACAAACATGTATTTTGTTCAGGAGGTCATCCTGAAGCCTATATGAGCATTAATTTGACCACACAACTCATTCCTATCAAGATACATTCAAACTCACAAAACGTGCTCAGCTCGGGCTGAAAATGCATTTAAAGCAATAAAAACTCAAATTGAGTATCACGCCTAAACCAAAGGACTTATGCACACACTTCAACATGTATTTAGTTCAGGGGGTCATCCTGAAGCCTATATGAGCATTAATTTGACCACACAACTCATTCCTATGAAGATACATTCAAACTCACAAAACGTGCTCAGCTCGGGCTGAAAATGCATTTAAAGCAATAAAAACTCAAATTGAGTGTCACGCCTAAACCAAAGGACTTATGCACACACTTCAACATGTATTTTGTTCAGGACGTCATCCTGAAGCCTATATGAGCATTAATTTGACCACACAACTCATTCCTATGAAGATACATTCAAACTCACAAAACGCGCTCATCTCGGGCTGAAAATGCATTTAAAGTAATAAAAACTCAAATTGAGTGTCACGCCTAAACCAAAGGACTTATGCACACACTTCAACATGTATTTAGTTCAGGAGGTCATCCTGAAGCCTATATGAGCAATAATTTGACCACACAACTCATTCGTATCAAGATACATTCAAACTCACAAAACGTGCTCAGCTCGGGCTGAAAATGCATTCAAAGCAATAAAACCTCAAATTGAGTGTGACGCCTAAACCAAAGGACTTATGCACACACTTCAACATGTATTTTGTTCAGGATGACCTCCCGAAGCCTATATGAGCATTGATTTGACCACACAACTCATTCCTATGAAGATACATTCAAACTCACAAAACGTGCTCAGCTCGGGCTGAAAATGCATTTAAAGCAATAAAAACTCAAATTGAGTGTCACGCCTAAACCAAAGGGCTTATGCACACACTTCAACATGTATTTAGTTCAAGAGGTCATCCTGAAGCCTATATGAGCATTAATTTGACCACATAACTCATTCTTATGAAGATACATTCAAAGTCACAAAACGTGCTCAGCTCGGGCTGAAAATGCATTTAAAGTTATAAAAACTCAAATTGAGTGTCACGCCTAAACCAAAGTACTTATGCACACACTTCAACATGTATTTAGTTCAAGAGGTCATCCTGAAGCCTATATGAGCATTAATTTGACCACACAACTCATTCGTATCAAGATACATTCAAACTGTGCTCAGCTCGGGCTGAAAATGCATTTAAAGTTATAAAAACTCAAATTGAGTGTCACGCCTAAACCAAAGTACTTATGCACACACTTCAACATGTATTTAGTTCAAGAGGTCATCCTGAAGCCTATATGAGCATTAATTTGACCACACAACTCATTTGTATCAAGATACATTCAAACTGTGCTCAGCTCGGGCTGAAAATGCATTCAAAGCAATAAAACCTCAAATTGAGTGTGACGCCTAAACCAAAGTACTTATGCACACACTTCAACATGTATTTAGTTCAGGGGGTCATCCTGAAGCCTATATGAGCATTAATTTGACCACACAACTCATTCCTATGAAGATACATTCAAACTCACAAAACGTGCTCAGCTCGGGCTGAAAATGCATTTAAAGCAATAAAAACTCAAATTGAGTGTCACGCCTAAACCAAAGGACTTATGCACAAACATGTATTTTGTTCAGGAGGTCATCCTGAAGCCTATATGAGCATTAATTTGACCACACAACTCATTCCTATCAAGATACATTCAAACTCACAAAACGTGCTCAGCTCGGGCTGAAAATGCATTTAAAGCAATAAAAACTCAAATTGAGTATCACGCCTAAACCAAAGGACTTATGCACACACTTCAACATGTATTTAGTTCAGGGGGTCATCCTGAAGCCTATATGAGCATTAATTTGACCACACAACTCATTCCTATGAAGATACATTCAAACTCACAAAACGTGCTCAGCTCGGGCTGAAAATGCATTTAAAGCAATAAAAACTCAAATTGAGTGTCACGCCTAAACCAAAGGACTTATGCACACACTTCAACATGTATTTTGTTCAGGACGTCATCCTGAAGCCTATATGAGCATTAATTTGACCACACAACTCATTCCTATGAAGATACATTCAAACTCACAAAACGCGCTCATCTCGGGCTGAAAATGCATTTAAAGTAATAAAAACTCAAATTGAGTGTCACGCCTAAACCAAAGGACTTATGCACACACTTCAACATGTATTTAGTTCAGGAGGTCATCCTGAAGCCTATATGAGCAATAATTTGACCACACAACTCATTCGTATCAAGATACATTCAAACTCACAAAACGTGCTCAGCTCGGGCTGAAAATGCATTCAAAGCAATAAAACCTCAAATTGAGTGTGACGCCTAAACCAAAGGACTTATGCACACACTTCAACATGTATTTTGTTCAGGATGACCTCCCGAAGCCTATATGAGCATTGATTTGACCACACAACTCATTCCTATGAAGATACATTCAAACTCACAAAACGTGCTCAGCTCGGGCTGAAAATGCATTTAAAGCAATAAAAACTCAAATTGAGTGTCACGCCTAAACCAAAGGGCTTATGCACACACTTCAACATGTATTTAGTTCAAGAGGTCATCCTGAAGCCTATATGAGCATTAATTTGACCACATAACTCATTCTTATGAAGATACATTCAAAGTCACAAAACGTGCTCAGCTCGGGCTGAAAATGCATTTAAAGTTATAAAAACTCAAATTGAGTGTCACGCCTAAACCAAAGTACTTATGCACACACTTCAACATGTATTTAGTTCAAGAGGTCATCCTGAAGCCTATATGAGCATTAATTTGACCACACAACTCATTTGTATCAAGATACATTCAAACTGTGCTCAGCTCGGGCTGAAAATGCATTCAAAGCAATAAAACCTCAAATTGAGTGTGACGCCTAAACCAAAGTACTTATGCACACACTTCAACATGTATTTAGTTCAAGAGGTCATCCTGAAGCCTATATGAGCATTAATTTGACCACACAACTCATTCGTATCAAGATACATTCAAACTGTGCTCAGCTCGGGCTGAAAATGCATTCAAAGCAATAAAACCTCAAATTGAGTGTGACGCCTAAACCAAATGACTTATGCACACACTTCAACATGTATTTTGTTCAGGATGACCTCCCGAAGCCTATATGAGCATTAATTTGACCACACAACTCATTCTATGAAGATACATTCAAACTTACAAAACGTGCTCAGCTCGGGCTGAAAATGCATTTAAAGCAATAAAAACTCAAATTGAGTGTCACGCCTAAACAAAAGGACTCATGCACACACTTCAACATGTATTTTGTTCAGGATGACCTCCTGAAGCCTAAATAAGCATTAATTTGACCACACAACTCATTCCTATGAAGATACATTCAAACTCACAAAACGTGCTCAGCTCGGGCTGAAAATGCATTTAAAGAAATAAAAACTCAAATTGAGTGTCACACCTAAACCAAAGGACTTATGCACACACTTCAACATGTATTTTGTTCAGGATGACTTCCTGAAGCCCATATGAGCATTAATTTGACTACACAACTCATTCCTATGAAGATACATTCAAACTCACAAAACGTGCTCGGGCTGAAAATGCATTTAAAGCAATAAAAACTCAAATTGAGTGTCACGCCTAAAAAAGGACTTATCACACACTTCAGCATGTATTTAGTTCAGGATTACCTCCTGAAGCCTATATGAGCATTAATTTGACCACATAACTCATTCCTATGAAGATACATTCAAACTTACAAAACGTGCTCAGCTCGGGCTGAAAATGCATTTAAAGCAATAAAAACTCAAATTGAGTGTCACGCCTAAACCAAAGGACTTATGCACACACTTCAACATGTATTTTGTTCAGGATGACCACCTGAAGCCTAAATGAGCATTAATTTGAACACACAACTCATTCCTATGAAGATACATTCAAAGTCAGAAAACGTGCTCAGCTGGGGCTGAAAATGCATTTAAAGCAATAAAAACTCAAATTGAGTGTCACACCTAAACCAAAGGACTTATGCACACACTTCAACATGTATTTTGTTCAGGATGACCTCCCGAAGCCTATATGAGCATTGATTTGACCACACAACTCATTCCTATGAAGATACATTCAAACTCACAAAACGTGCTAAGCTCGGGCTGAAAATGCATTTAAAGCAATAAAAACTCAAATTGAGTGTCACACCTAAACCAAAGGACTTATGCACACACTTCAACCTGCATTTTGTTCAGGATGACCACC
Organism: Hippocampus guttulatus; assembly: GCF_054856545.1. Lineage (NCBI taxonomy): Eukaryota > Metazoa > Chordata > Actinopteri > Syngnathiformes > Syngnathidae > Hippocampus > Hippocampus guttulatus. Next base: position 1,180,850 of record NC_141271.1, read on the forward strand.
TGAATCCTAAATGAGCATTAATTTGACCACACAACTCATTCCTATGAAGATACATTCAAACTCACAAAACGTGCTCAGCTGGGGCTGAAAATGCATTTAAAGCAATAAAAACTCAATTTGAGTGTCACGCCTAAACCAAAGGACTCATGCACATACTTCATGTATTTTGTTCAGGAGGTCATCCTGAAGCCTATATGAGCATTAATTTGACCACACAACTCATTCCTATGAAGATACTTCAAACTCAGAAAACTTGCTCAGCTCTGCCTGAAAATGCATTTCGCAATAAAAACTCAAATTGAGTGTCACACCTAAACCAAAGGACTTATGCACACACTTCAACCTGCATTTTGTTCAGGATGACCACCTGAATCCTAAATGAGCATTAATTTGACCACACAACTCATTCCTATGAAGATACATTCAAACTCACAAAACGTGCTCAGCTGGGGCTGAAAATGCATTTAAAGCAATAAACACTCAATTTGAGTGTCACGCCTAAACCAAAGGACTTATGCACATACTTCAACATGTATTTTGTTCAGGAGGTCATCCTGAAGCCTATATGAGCATTAATTTGACCACACAACTCATTCCTATCAAGATACATTCAAACTCACAAAACGTGCTCAGCTCGGGCTGAAAATGCATTTAAAGCAATAAAAACTCAATTTGAGTGTCACGCCTAAACCAAAGGACTTATGCACACACTTCAACATGTATTTAGTTCAGGGGGTCATCCTGAAGCCTATATGAGCATTAATTTGACCACACAACTCATTCCTATGAAGATACATTCAAACTCACAAAACGTGCTCAGCTCGGGCTGAAAATGCATTTAAAGCAATAAAAACTCAAATTGAGTGTCACGCCTAAACCAAAGGACTTATGCACAAACATGTATTTTGTTCAGGAGGTCATCCTGAAGCCTATATGAGCATTAATTTGACCACACAACTCATTCCTATCAAGATACATTCAAACTCACAAAACGTGCTCAGCTCGGGCTGAAAATGCATTTAAAGCAATAAAAACTCAAATTGAGTATCACGCCTAAACCAAAGGACTTATGCACACACTTCAACATGTATTTAGTTCAGGGGGTCATCCTGAAGCCTATATGAGCATTAATTTGACCACACAACTCATTCCTATGAAGATACATTCAAACTCACAAAACGTGCTCAGCTCGGGCTGAAAATGCATTTAAAGCAATAAAAACTCAAATTGAGTGTCACGCCTAAACCAAAGGACTTATGCACACACTTCAACATGTATTTTGTTCAGGACGTCATCCTGAAGCCTATATGAGCATTAATTTGACCACACAACTCATTCCTATGAAGATACATTCAAACTCACAAAACGCGCTCATCTCGGGCTGAAAATGCATTTAAAGTAATAAAAACTCAAATTGAGTGTCACGCCTAAACCAAAGGACTTATGCACACACTTCAACATGTATTTAGTTCAGGAGGTCATCCTGAAGCCTATATGAGCAATAATTTGACCACACAACTCATTCGTATCAAGATACATTCAAACTCACAAAACGTGCTCAGCTCGGGCTGAAAATGCATTCAAAGCAATAAAACCTCAAATTGAGTGTGACGCCTAAACCAAAGGACTTATGCACACACTTCAACATGTATTTTGTTCAGGATGACCTCCCGAAGCCTATATGAGCATTGATTTGACCACACAACTCATTCCTATGAAGATACATTCAAACTCACAAAACGTGCTCAGCTCGGGCTGAAAATGCATTTAAAGCAATAAAAACTCAAATTGAGTGTCACGCCTAAACCAAAGGGCTTATGCACACACTTCAACATGTATTTAGTTCAAGAGGTCATCCTGAAGCCTATATGAGCATTAATTTGACCACATAACTCATTCTTATGAAGATACATTCAAAGTCACAAAACGTGCTCAGCTCGGGCTGAAAATGCATTTAAAGTTATAAAAACTCAAATTGAGTGTCACGCCTAAACCAAAGTACTTATGCACACACTTCAACATGTATTTAGTTCAAGAGGTCATCCTGAAGCCTATATGAGCATTAATTTGACCACACAACTCATTTGTATCAAGATACATTCAAACTGTGCTCAGCTCGGGCTGAAAATGCATTCAAAGCAATAAAACCTCAAATTGAGTGTGACGCCTAAACCAAAGTACTTATGCACACACTTCAACATGTATTTAGTTCAAGAGGTCATCCTGAAGCCTATATGAGCATTAATTTGACCACACAACTCATTCGTATCAAGATACATTCAAACTGTGCTCAGCTCGGGCTGAAAATGCATTCAAAGCAATAAAACCTCAAATTGAGTGTGACGCCTAAACCAAATGACTTATGCACACACTTCAACATGTATTTTGTTCAGGATGACCTCCCGAAGCCTATATGAGCATTAATTTGACCACACAACTCATTCTATGAAGATACATTCAAACTCACAAAACGTGCTCAGCTCGGGCTGAAAATGCATTTAAAGCAATAAAAACTCAAATTGAGTGTCACGCCTAAACAAAAGGACTCATGCACACACTTCAACATGTATTTTGTTCAGGATGACCTCCTGAAGCCTAAATAAGCATTAATTTGACCACACAACTCATCCCTATGAAGATACATTCAAACTCACAAAACGTGCTCAGCTCGGGCTGAAAATGCATTTAAAGAAATAAAAACTCAAATTGAGTGTCACACCTAAACCAAAGGACTTATGCACACACTTCAACATGTATTTTGTTCAGGATGACTTCCTGAAGCCCATATGAGCATTAATTTGACTACACAACTCATTCCTATGAAGATACATTCAAACTCACAAAACGTGCTCGGGCTGAAAATGCATTTAAAGCAATAAAAACTCAAATTGAGTGTCACGCCTAAAAAAGGACTTATCACACACTTCAGCATGTATTTAGTTCAGGATTACCTCCTGAAGCCTATATGAGCATTAATTTGACCACATAACTCATTCCTATGAAGATACATTCAAACTTACAAAACGTGCTCAGCTCGGGCTGAAAATGCATTTAAAGCAATAAAAACTCAAATTGAGTGTCACGCCTAAACCAAAGGACTTATGCACACACTTCAACATGTATTTTGTTCAGGATGACCACCTGAAGCCTAAATGAGCATTAATTTGAACACACAACTCATTCCTATGAAGATACATTCAAAGTCAGAAAACGTGCTCAGCTGGGGCTGAAAATGCATTTAAAGCAATAAAAACTCAAATTGAGTGTCACACCTAAACCAAAGGACTTATGCACACACTTCAACATGTATTTTGTTCAGGATGACCTCCCGAAGCCTATATGAGCATTGATTTGACCACACAACTCATTCCTATGAAGATACATTCAAACTCACAAAACGTGCTAAGCTCGGGCTGAAAATGCATTTAAAGCAATAAAAACTCAAATTGAGTGTCACACCTAAACCAAAGGACTTATGCACACACTTCAACCTGCATTTTGTTCAGGATGACCACCTGAATCCTAAATGAGCATTAATTTGACCACACAACTCATTCCTATGAAGATACATTCAAACTCACAAAACGTGCTCAGCTGGGGCTGAAAATGCATTTAAAGCAATAAAAACTCAATTTGAGTGTCACGCCTAAACCAAAGGACTCATGCACATACTTCATGTATTTTGTTCAGGAGGTCATCCTGAAGCCTATATGAGCATTAATTTGACCACACAACTCATTCCTATCAAGATACATTCAAACTCACAAAACGTGCTCAGCTCGGGCTGAAAATGCATTTAAAGCAATAAAAACTCAATTTGAGTGTCACGCCTAAACCAAAGGACTTATGCACACACTTCAACATGTATTTAGTTCAGGGGGTCATCCTGAAGCCTATATGAGCATTAATTTGACCACACAACTCATTCCTATGAAGATACATTCAAACTCACAAAACGTGCTCAGCTCGGGCTGAAAATGCATTTAAAGCAATAAAAACTCAAATTGAGTGTCACGCCTAAACCAAAGGACTTATGCACAAACATGTATTTTGTTCAGGAGGTCATCCTGAAGCCTATATGAGCATTAATTTGACCACACAACTCATTCCTATCAAGATACATTCAAACTCACAAAACGTGCTCAGCTCGGGCTGAAAATGCATTTAAAGCAATAAAAACTCAAATTGAGTATCACGCCTAAACCAAAGGACTTATGCACACACTTCAACATGTATTTAGTTCAGGGGGTCATCCTGAAGCCTATATGAGCATTAATTTGACCACACAACTCATTCCTATGAAGATACATTCAAACTCACAAAACGTGCTCAGCTCGGGCTGAAAATGCATTTAAAGCAATAAAAACTCAAATTGAGTGTCACGCCTAAACCAAAGGACTTATGCACACACTTCAACATGTATTTTGTTCAGGACGTCATCCTGAAGCCTATATGAGCATTAATTTGACCACACAACTCATTCCTATGAAGATACATTCAAACTCACAAAACGCGCTCATCTCGGGCTGAAAATGCATTTAAAGTAATAAAAACTCAAATTGAGTGTCACGCCTAAACCAAAGGACTTATGCACACACTTCAACATGTATTTAGTTCAGGAGGTCATCCTGAAGCCTATATGAGCATTAATTTGACCACACAACTCATTCCTATGAAGATACATTCAAACTCACAAAACGCGCTCATCTCGGGCTGAAAATGCATTTAAAGTAATAACAACTCAAATTGAGTGTCACGCCTAAACCAAAGGACTTATGCACACACTTCAACATGTATTTAGTTCAGGAGGTCATCCTGAAGCCTATATGAGCAATAATTTGACCACACAACTCATTCGTATCAAGATACATTCAAACTCACAAAACGTGCTCAGCTCGGGCTGAAAATGCATTCAAAGCAATAAAACCTCAAATTGAGTGTGACGCCTAAACCAAAGGACTTATGCACACACTTCAACATGTATTTTGTTCAGGATGACCTCCCGAAGCCTATATGAGCATTGATTTGACCACACAACTCATTCCTATGAAGATACATTCAAACTCACAAAACGTGCTCAGCTCGGGCTGAAAATGCATTTAAAGCAATAAAAACTCAAATTGAGTGTCACGCCTAAACCAAAGGGCTTATGCACACACTTCAACATGTATTTAGTTCAAGAGGTCATCCTGAAGCCTATATGAGCATTAATTTGACCACATAACTCATTCTTATGAAGATACATTCAAAGTCACAAAACGTGCTCAGCTCGGGCTGAAAATGCATTTAAAGTTATAAAAACTCAAATTGAGTGTCACGCCTAAACCAAAGTACTTATGCACACACTTCAACATGTATTTAGTTCAAGAGGTCATCCTGAAGCCTATATGAGCATTAATTTGACCACACAACTCATTTGTATCAAGATACATTCAAACTGTGCTCAGCTCGGGCTGAAAATGCATTCAAAGCAATAAAACCTCAAATTGAGTGTGACGCCTAAACCAAAGTACTTATGCACACACTTCAACATGTATTTAGTTCAAGAGGTCATCCTGAAGCCTATATGAGCATTAATTTGACCACACAACTCATTCGTATCAAGATACATTCAAACTGTGCTCAGCTCGGGCTGAAAATGCATTCAAAGCAATAAAACCTCAAATTGAGTGTGACGCCTAAACCAAAGGACTTATGCACACACTTCAACATGTATTTTGTTCAGGATGACCTCCCGAAGCCTATATGAGCATTAATTTGACCACACAACTCATTCTATGAAGATACATTCAAACTCACAAAACGTGCTCAGCTCGGGCTGAAAATGCATTTAAAGCAATAAAAACTCAAATTGAGTGTCACGCCTAAACCAAAGGACTTATGCACACACTTCGTGTATTTTGTTCAGGATGACCTCCGGAAGCCTAAATGAGCAATAATTTGACTACACTACTCATTCCTATGAAGATACATTCAAACTCACAAAACGTGCTCAGCTCGGGCTGAAAATGCATTTAAAGCAATAAAAACTCAAATTGAGTGTCACGCCTAAACCAAAGGACTTATGCACACACTTCAACATGTATTTAGTTCAGGAGGTCATTCTGAAGCCTATATGAGCATTAATTTGACCACATAACTCATTCCTATGAAGATACATTCAAACTTACAAAACGTGCTCAGCTCGGGCTGAAAATGCATTTAAAGCAATAAAAACTCAAATTGAGTGTCACGCCTAAACCAAAGGACTTATGCACACACTTTAACATGTATTTTGTTCAGGATGACCACCTGAAGCCTAAATGAGCATTAATTTGACCACACAACTCATTCCTATGAAGATACATTCAAAGTCAGAAAGCGCGCTCAGCTCGGGCTGAAAATGATTTAAAGCAATAAAACCTTAAATTGAGTGTCACGCCAAAACCAAAGGACTTATGCACACACTTCAACATGTATTTTGTTCAGGATGACCTCCCGAAGCCTAAATTAGCATTAATTTGACCACACAACTCATTCCTATGAAGATACTTCAAACTCAGAAAACTTGCTCAGCTCTGCCTGAAAATGCATTTCGCAATAAAAACTCAAATTGAGTGTCACACCTAAACCAAAGGACTTATGCACACACTTCAACCTGCATTTTGTTCAGGATGACCACCTGAATCCTAAATGAGCATTAATTTGACCACACAACTCATTCCTATGAAGATACATTCAAACTCACAAAACGTGCTCAGCTGGGGCTGAAAATGCATTTAAAGCAATAAACACTCAATTTGAGTGTCACGCCTAAACCAAAGGACTTATGCACATACTTCAACATGTATTTTGTTCAGGAGGTCATCCTGAAGCCTATATGAGCATTAATTTGACCACACAACTCATTCCTATCAAGATACATTCAAACTCACAAAACGTGCTCAGCTCGGGCTGAAAATGCATTTAAAGCAATAAAAACTCAATTTGAGTGTCACGCCTAAACCAAAGGACTTATGCACACACTTCAACATGTATTTAGTTCAGGGGGTCATCCTGAAGCCTATATGAGCATTAATTTGACCACACAACTCATTCCTATGAAGATACATTCAAACTCACAAAACGTGCTCAGCTCGGGCTGAAAATGCATTTAAAGCAATAAAAACTCAAATTGAGTGTCACGCCTAAACCAAAGGACTTATGCACAAACATGTATTTTGTTCAGGAGGTCATCCTGAAGCCTATATGAGCATTAATTTGACCACACAACTCATTCCTATCAAGATACATTCAAACTCACAAAACGTGCTCAGCTCGGGCTGAAAATGCATTTAAAGCAATAAAAACTCAAATTGAGTATCACGCCTAAACCAAAGGACTTATGCACACACTTCAACATGTATTTAGTTCAGGGGGTCATCCTGAAGCCTATATGAGCATTAATTTGACCACACAACTCATTCCTATGAAGATACATTCAAACTCACAAAACGTGCTCAGCTCGGGCTGAAAATGCATTTAAAGCAATAAAAACTCAAATTGAGTGTCACGCCTAAACCAAAGGACTTATGCACACACTTCAACATGTATTTTGTTCAGGACGTCATCCTGAAGCCTATATGAGCATTAATTTGACCACACAACTCATTCCTATGAAGATACATTGGAACTCACAAAACGCGCTCATCTCGGGCTGAAAATGCATTTAAAGTAATAAAAACTCAAATTGAGTGTCACGCCTAAACCAAAGGACTTATGCACACACTTCAACATGTATTTAGTTCAGGAGGTCATCCTGAAGCCTATATGAGCAATAATTTGACCACACAACTCATTCGTATCAAGATACATTCAAACTCACAAAACGTGCTCAGCTCGGGCTGAAAATGCATTCAAAGCAATAAAACCTCAAATTGAGTGTGACGCCTAAACCAAAGGACTTATGCACACACTTCAACATGTATTTTGTTCAGGATGACCTCCCGAAGCCTATATGAGCATTGATTTGACCACACAACTCATTCCTATGAAGATACATTCAAACTCACAAAACGTGCTCAGCTCGGGCTGAAAATGCATTTAAAGCAATAAAAACTCAAATTGAGTGTCACGCCTAAACCAAAGGGCTTATGCACACACTTCAACATGTATTTAGTTCAAGAGGTCATCCTGAAGCCTATATGAGCATTAATTTGACCACATAACTCATTCTTATGAAGATACATTCAAAGTCACAAAACGTGCTCAGCTCGGGCTGAAAATGCATTTAAAGTTATAAAAACTCAAATTGAGTGTCACGCCTAAACCAAAGTACTTATGCACACACTTCAACATGTATTTAGTTCAAGAGGTCATCCTGAAGCCTATATGAGCATTAATTTGACCACACAACTCATTTGTATCAAGATACATTCAAACTGTGCTCAGCTCGGGCTGAAAATGCATTCAAAGCAATAAAACCTCAAATTGAGTGTGACGCCTAAACCAAAGTACTTATGCACACACTTCAACATGTATTTAGTTCAAGAGGTCATCCTGAAGCCTATATGAGCATTAATTTGACCACACAACTCATTCGTATCAAGATACATTCAAACTGTGCTCAGCTCGGGCTGAAAATGCATTCAAAGCAATAAAACCTCAAATTGAGTGTGACGCCTAAACCAAAGGACTTATGCACACACTTCAACATGTATTTTGTTCAGGATGACCTCCCGAAGCCTATATGAGCATTAATTTGACCACACAACTCATTCTATGAAGATACATTCAAACTCACAAAACGTGCTCAGCTCGGGCTGAAAATGCATTTAAAGCAATAAAAACTCAAATTGAGTGTCACGCCTAAACAAAAGGACTCATGCACACACTTCAACATGTATTTTGTTCAGGATGACCTCCTGAAGCCTAAATAAGCATTAATTTGACCACACAACTCATTCCTATGAAGATACATTCAAACTCACAAAACGTGCTCAGCTCGGGCTGAAAATGCATTTAAAGAAATAAAAACTCAAATTGAGTGTCACACCTAAACCAAAGGACTTATGCACACACTTCAACATGTATTTTGTTCAGGATGACTTCCTGAAGCCCATATGAGCATTAATTTGACTACACAACTCATTCCTATGAAGATACATTCAAACTCACAAAACGTGCTCGGGCTGAAAATGCATTTAAAGCAATAAAAACTCAAATTGAGTGTCACGCCTAAAAAAGGACTTATCACACACTTCAGCATGTATTTAGTTCAGGATTACCTCCTGAAGCCTATATGAGCATTAATTTGACCACATAACTCATTCCTATGAAGATACATTCAAACTCACAAAACGTGCTCAGCTCGGGCTGAAAATGCATTCAAAGCAATAAAACCTCAAATTGAGTGTCACGCCAAAACCAAAGGACTTATGCACACACTTCAACATGTATTTTGTTCAGGATGACCTCCTGAAGCCTAAATTAGCATTAATTTGACCACACAACTCATTCCTATGAAGATACTTCAAACTCAGAAAACGTGCTCATCTCTGCCTGAAAATGCATTCAAAGCAATAAAAACTCAAATTGAGTGTCACGCCTAAACCAAAGGACTTATGCACACACTTCAACATGTATTTAGTTCAGGATGACCACCTGAAGCCTAAATGAGCATTAATTTGACCACACAACTCATTCCTATGAAGATACATTCAAACTCACAAAACGTGCTCAGCTCGGGCTGCAAATGCATTTAAAGCAATACAACTCAAATTGAATGTCACACCTAAACCAAAGGACTTATGCACACACTCCAACATGTATTTTGTTCAGGATGACCTCCTGAAGCCCAAATAAGCATTAATTTGACCACACAACTCATTCTATGAAGATATATTCAAACTCACAAAACGTGCTCAGCTCGGGCTGAAAATGCATTTAAAGCAATAAAAACTCAAATTGAGTGTCACGCCTAAACAAAAGGACTTATGCACACACTTCAACATGTATTTTGTTCAGGATGACCTCCTGAAGCCTAAATAAGCATTAATTTGACCACACAACTCATTCCTATGAAGATACATTCAAACTCACAAAACGTGCTCAGCTCGGGCTGAAAATGCATTTAAAGAAATAAAAACTCAAATTGAGTGTCACACCTAAACCAAAGGACTTATGCACACACTTCAACATGTATTTTGTTCAGGATGACCACCTGAAGCCTAAATGAGCATTAATTTGACCACACAACTCATTCCTATGAAGATACATTCAAACTCACAAAACGTGCTCAACTCGGGCTGAAAATGCATTTAAAGCAATAAAAACTCAAATTGAGTGTCACGCCTAAACCAAAGGATTTATGCACACACTTCAACATGTATTTAGTTCAGGATGACCACCTGAAGCCTAAATGAGCATTAATTTGACCACACAACTCATTCCTATGAAGATACATTCAAACTCACAAAACGTACTCAGCTCGGGCTGAAAATGCATTTAAAGCAATAAAAACTCAAATTGAGTGTCACGCCTAAACCAAAGGACTTATGCACACACTTCGACATGTATTTTGTTCAGGATGACCTCCTCAAGCCTAAATGAGCAATAATTTGACCACACAACTCATTCCTATGAAAATACATTCAAAGTCAGAAAGCGCGCTCAGCTCGTGCTGAAAATGCATTTAAAGCAATAAAAACTCAAATTGAGTGTCACGCCTAAACCAAAGGACTTATGCACACACTTCAACATGTATTTTGGTCAGGATGACCACCTGAAGCCTAAATGAGCATTAATTTGACCACACAACTCATTCCTATGAAGATACATTCAAACTCACAAAACGTGCTCAGTTCGGGCTGAAAATTCATTTAAAGCAATACAACTCAAATTGAATGTCACACCTAAACCAAAGGACTTATGCACACACTCCAACATGTATTTTGTTCAGGATGACCTCCTGAAGCCCAAATAAGCATTAATTTGACCACACAACTCATTCTATGAAGATATATTCAAACTCACAAAACGTGCTCAGCTCGGGCTGAAAATGCATTTAAAGCAATAAAAACTCAAATTGAGTGTCACGCCTAAACAAAAGGACTTATGCACACACTTCAACATGTATTTTGTTCAGGATGACCTCCTGAAGCCTAAATAAGCATTAATTTGACCACACAACTCATTCCTATGAAGATACATTCAAACTCACAAAACGTGCTCAGCTCGGGCTGAAAATGCATTTAAAGAAATAAAAACTCAAATTGAGTGTCACACCTAAACCAAAGGACTTATGCACACACTTCAACATGTATTTTGTTCAGGATGACTTCCTGAAGCCCATATGAGCATTAATTTGACTACACAACTCATTCCTATGAAGATACATTCAAACTCACAAAACGTGCTCAGCTCGGGCTGAAAATGCATTTAAAGCAATAAAAACTCAAATTGAGTGTCACACCTAAACCAAAGGACTTATGCACACACTTCAACATGTATTTTGTTCAGGATGACCACCTGAAGCCTAAATGAGCATTAATTTGACCACACAACTCATTCCTATGAAGATACATTCAAACTCACAAAACGTGCTCAACTCGGGCTGAAAATGCATTTAAAGCAATAAAAACTCAAATTGAGTGTCACGCCTAAACCAAAGGATTTATGCACACACTTCAACATGTATTTAGTTCAGGATGACCACCTGAAGCCTAAATGAGCATTAATTTGACCACACAATCATTCCTATGAAGATACATTCAAACTCACAAAACGTACTCAGCTCGGGCTGAAAATGCATTTAAAGCAATAAAAACTCAAATTGAGTGTCACGCCTAAACCAAAGGACTTATGCACACACTTCGACATGTATTTTGTTCAGGATGACCTCCTCAAGCCTAAATGAGCAATAATTTGACCACACAACTCATTCCTATGAAAATACATTCAAAGTCAGAAAGCGCGCTCAGCTCGTGCTGAAAATGCATTTAAAGCAATAAAAACTCAAATTGAGTGTCACGCCTAAACCAAAGGACTTATGCACACACTTCAACATGTATTTAGTTCAGGATGACCACCTGAAGCCTAAATGAGCATTAATTTGACCACACAACTCATTCCTATGAAGATACATTCAAACTCACAAAACGTGCTCAGTTCGGGCTGAAAATTCATTTAAAGCAATAAAAACTCAAATTGAGTGTCACACCTAAACCAAAGGACTTATGCACACACTTCAACATGTATTTTGTTCAGGATGACCTCCTGAAGTCCATATGAGAATTAATTTGACCAGACAACTCATTCCTATGAAGATACATTCAAACTCACAAAACGTCCTCAGCTCGGGCTGAAAATGCATTTAAAGCAATAAAAACTCAAATTGAGTGTGACACCTAAACAAAAGGACTTATGCACACACTTCAACATGTATTTTGTTCAGGATGACCTCCTGAAGCCTAAATAAGCATTAATTTGACCACACAACTCATTCCTATGAAGATACATTCAAACTCACAAAACGTGCTCAGCTCGGGCTGAAAATGCATTTAAAGCAATAAAAACTCAAATTGAGTGTCACGCCTAAACAAAAGGACTTATGCACACACTTCAACATGTATTTTGTTCAGGATGACTTCCTGAAGCCCATATGAGCATTAATTTGACTACACAACTCATTCCTATGAAGATACATTCAAACTCACAAAACGTCCTCAGCTCGGGCTGAAAATGCATTTAAAGCAATAAAAACTCAAATTGAGTGTGACGCCTAAACCAAAGGACTTATGCACACACTTCAACATGTATTTTGTTCAGGATGACCTCCCGAAGCCTATATGAGCATTGATTTGACCACACAACTCATTCCTATGAAGATACATTCAAACTCACAAAACGTGCTCAACTCGGGCTGAAAATGCATTTAAAGCAATAAAAACTGAAATTGAGTGTCACGCCTAAACCAAAGGATTTATGCACACACTTCAACATGTATTTAGTTCAGGATGACCACCTGAAGCCTAAATGAGCATTAATTTGACCACACAACTCATTCCTATGAAGATACATTCAAACTCACAAAACGTACTCAGCTCGGGCTGAAAATGCATTTAAAGCAATAAAAACTCAAATTGAGTGTCACGCCTAAACCAAAGGACTTATGCACACACTTCGACATGTATTTTTCAGGATGACCTCCTCAAGCCTAAATGAGCAATAATTTGACCACACAACTCATTCCTATGAAAATACATTCAAAGTCAGAAAGCGCGCTCAGCTCGTGCTGAAAATGCATTTAAAGCAATAAAAACTCAAATTGAGTGTCACGCCTAAACCAAAGGACTTATGCACACACTTCAACATGTATTTAGTTCAGGATGACCACCTGAAGCCTAAATGAGCATTAATTTGACCACACAACTCATTCCTATGAAGATACATTCAAACTCACAAAACGTGCTCAGTTCGGGCTGAAAATTCATTTAAAGCAATAAAAACTCAAATTGAGTGTCACACCTAAACCAAAGGACTTATGCACACACTTCAACATGTATTTTGTTCAGGATGACCTCCTGAAGTCCATATGAGAATTAATTTGACCAGACAACTCATTCCTATGAAGATACATTCAAACTCACAAAACGTCCTCAGCTCGGGCTGAAAATGCATTTAAAGCAATAAAAACTCAAATTGAGTGTGACGCCTAAACCAAAGGACTTATGCACACACTTCATGTATTTTGTTCAGGATGACCTCCCGAAGCCTATATGAGCATTGATTTGACCACACAACTCATTCCTATGAAGATACATTCAAACTCACAAAACGTGCTCAGCTCGGGCTGAAAATGCATTTAAAGCAATAAAAACTCAAATTGAGTGTCACGCCTAAACCAAAGGACTTATGCACACACTTCAACATGTATTTTGTTCAAGAGGTCATCCTGAAGCCTATATGAGCATTAATTTGACCACACAATTCATTCCTATCAAGATACATTCAAACTCACAAAACGTGCTCAGCTCGGGCTGAAAATATATTCAAAGCAATAAAACCTCAAATTGAGTGTCACGCCAAAACCAAAGGACTTATGCACACACTTCAACATGTATTTTGTTCAGGATGACCTCCTGAAGCCTAAATTAGCATTAATTTGACCACACAACTCATTCCTATGAAGATACTTCAAACTCAGAAAACGTGCTCATCTCTGCCTGAAAATGCATTTCGCAATAAAAACTCAAATTGAGTGTCACACCTAAACCAAAGGACTTATGCACACACTTCAACATGTATTTTGTTCAGGATGACGACCTGAAACCTAAATGAGCTATAATTTGACCACACAACTCATTCCTATGAAGATACAGTCAAACTCACAAAACATGCTCAGCTCGGGCTGAAAATGCTAAAGCAATAAATACTCAAATTGAGTGTCACGCCTGAACCAAAGGACTTATACACACACTTCAACATGTATTTTGTTCAGGATGACCTCCTGAAGCCTATTTGAGCAATAATTTGACCACACAACTCATTCCTATGAAGATCCATTCAAAGTCAGAAAGCGCGCTCAGCTCGGGCTGAAAATGCATTTAAAGCAATAAAAACTCAAATTGAGTGTCACGCCTAAACCAAAGGACTTATGCACACACTTCAACATGTATTTAGTTCAGGATGACCACCTGAAGCCTAAATGAGCATTAATTTGACCACACAACTCATTCCTATGAAGATACATTCAAACTCACAAAACGTGCTCAGCTGGGGCTGAAAATGCATTTAAAGCAATAAAACTCAAATTGAATGTCACACCTAAATCAAAGGACTTATGCACACACTCCAACATGTATTTTGTTCAGGATGACCTCCTGAAGCCCAAATAAGCATTAATTTGACCACACAACTCATTCTATGAAGATATATTCAAACTCACAAAACGTGCTCAGCTCGGGCTGAAAATGCATTTAAAGCAATAAAAACTCAAATTGAGTGTCACGCCTAAACAAAAGGATTATGCACACACTTCAACATGTATTTAGTTCAGGATGACCACCTGAAGCCTAAATAAGCATTAATTTGACCACACAACTCATTCCTATGAAGATACATTCAAACTCACAAAACGTGCTCAGCTCGGGCTGAAAATGCATTCAAAGCAATAAAACCTCAAATTGAGTGTGACGCCTAAACCAAAGGACTTATGCACATACTTCAACATGTATTTTGTTCAGGAGGTCATCCTGAAGCCTATATGAGCATTAATTTGACCACACAACTCATTCCTATCAAGATACATTCAAACTCACAAAACGTGCTCAGCTCGGGCTGAAAATGCATTTAAAGCAATAAAAACTCAATTTGAGTGTCACGCCTAAACCAAAGGACTTATGCACACACTTCAACATGTATTTAGTTCAAGAGGTCATCCTGAAGCCTATATGAGCATCAATTTGACCACACAACTCATTCGTATCAAGATACATTCAAACTCACAAAACGTATTCAGCTCGGGCTGAAAATGCATTCAAAGCAATAAAACCTCAAATTGAGTGTGACGCCTAAACCAAAGGACTTATGCACACACGTCAACATGTATTTTGTTCAGGATGACCTCCCGAAGCCTATATGAGCATTGATTTGACCACACAACTCATTCCTATGAAGATACATTCAAACTCACAAAACGTGCTCAGCTCGGGCTGAAAATGCATTTAAAGCAATAAAAACTCAAATTGAGTGTCACGCCTAAACCAAAGGACTTATGCACACACTTCAACATGTATTTAGTTCAAGAGGTCATCCTGAAGCCTATATGAGCATTAATTTGACCACATAACTCATTCTTATGAAGATACATTCAAACTCACAAAACGTGCTCAGCTCGGGCTGAAAATGCATTTAAAGTTATAAAAACTCAAATTGAGTGTCACGCCTAAACCAAAGTACTTATGCACACACTTCAACATGTATTTAGTTCAAGAGGTCATCCTGAAGCCTATATGAGCATCAATTTGACCACACAACTCATTCGTATCAAGATACATTCAAACTCACAAAACGTATTCAGCTCGGGCTGAAAATGCATTCAAAGCAATAAAACCTCAAATTGAGTGTGACGCCTAAACCAAAGGACTTATGCACACACGTCAACATGTATTTTGTTCAGGATGACCTCCCGAAGCCTATATGAGCATTGATTTGACCACACAACTCATTCCTATGAAGATACATTCAAACTCACAAAACGTGCTCAGCTCGGGCTGAAAATGCATTCAAAGCAATAAAAACTCAAATTGAGTGTCACGCCTAAACCAAAGGACTTATGCACACACTTCAACATGTATTTTGTTCAGGATGACCACCTGAAGCCTAAATGAGCATTAATTTGACCACACAACTAATTCCTATGAAGATACATTCAAACTCACAAAACGTGCTCAGCTCGGGCTGAAAATGCATTTAAAGCAATAAAACTCAAATTGAGTGTCACACCTAAACCAAATGACTTATTCACATACTCCAACGTGTATTTTGTTCAGGATGACCTCCTGAAGCCCAAATAAGCATTAATTTGACCACACAACTCATTCTATGAAGATACATTCAAACTTACAAAACGTGCTCAGCTCGGGCTGAAAATGCATTTAAAGCAATAAAAACTCAAATTGAGTGTCACGCCTAAACCAAAGGACTTATGCACACACTTTAACATGTATTTTGTTCAGGATGACCACCTGAAGCCTAAATGAGCATTAATTTGACCACACAACTCATTCCTATGAAGATACATTCAAAGTCAGAAAGCGCGCTCAGCTCGGGCTGAAAATGATTTAAAGCAATAAAACCTTAAATTGAGTGTCACGCCAAAACCAAAGGACTTATGCACACACTTCAACATGTATTTTGTTCAGGATGACCTCCCGAAGCCTAAATTAGCATTAATTTGACCACACAACTCATTCCTATGAAGATACTTCAAACTCAGAAAACTTGCTCAGCTCTGCCTGAAAATGCATTTCGCAATAAAAACTCAAATTGAGTGTCACACCTAAACCAAAGGACTTATGCACACACTTCAACCTGCATTTTGTTCAGGATGACCACCTGAATCCTAAATGAGCATTAATTTGACCACACAACTCATTCCTATGAAGATACATTCAAACTCACAAAACGTGCTCAGCTGGGGCTGAAAATGCATTTAAAGCAATAAAAACTCAATTTGAGTGTCACGCCTAAACCAAAGGACTTATGCACATACTTCAACATGTATTTTGTTCAGGAGGTCATCCTGAAGCCTATATGAGCATTAATTTGACCACACAACTCATTCCTATCAAGATACATTCAAACTCACAAAACGTGCTCAGCTCGGGCTGAAAATGCATTTAAAGCAATAAAAACTCAATTTGAGTGTCACGCCTAAACCAAAGGACTTATGCACACACTTCAACATGTATTTAGTTCAGGGGGTCATCCTGAAGCCTATATGAGCATTAATTTGACCACACAACTCATTCCTATGAAGATACATTCAAACTCACAAAACGTGCTCAGCTCGGGCTGAAAATGCATTTAAAGCAATAAAAACTCAAATTGAGTGTCACGCCTAAACCAAAGGACTTATGCACAAACATGTATTTTGTTCAGGAGGTCATCCTGAAGCCTATATGAGCATTAATTTGACCACACAACTCATTCCTATCAAGATACATTCAAACTCACAAAACGTGCTCAGCTCGGGCTGAAAATGCATTTAAAGCAATAAAAACTCAAATTGAGTATCACGCCTAAACCAAAGGACTTATGCACACACTTCAACATGTATTTAGTTCAGGGGGTCATCCTGAAGCCTATATGAGCATTAATTTGACCACACAACTCATTCCTATGAAGATACATTCAAACTCACAAAACGTGCTCAGCTCGGGCTGAAAATGCATTTAAAGCAATAAAAACTCAAATTGAGTGTCACGCCTAAACCAAAGGACTTATGCACACACTTCAACATGTATTTTGTTCAGGATGACCACCTGAAGCCTAAATGAGCATTAATTTGACCACACAACTAATTCCTATGAAGATACATTCAAACTCACAAAACGTGCTCAGCTCGGGCTGAAAATGCATTTAAAGCAATAAAACTCAAATTGAGTGTCACACCTAAACCAAATGACTTATTCACACACTCCAACGTGTATTTTGTTCAGGATGACCTCCTGAAGCCCAAATAAGCATTAATTTGACCACACAACTCATTCTATGAAGATACATTCAAACTTACAAAACGTGCTCAGCTCGGGCTGAAAATGCATTTAAAGCAATAAAAACTCAAATTGAGTGTCACGCCTAAACCAAAGGACTTATGCACACACTTTAACATGTATTTTGTTCAGGATGACCACCTGAAGCCTAAATGAGCATTAATTTGACCACAAAACTCATTCCTATGAAGATACATTCAAAGTCAGAAAGCGCGCTCAGCTCGGGCTGAAAATGATTTAAAGCAATAAAACCTTAAATTGAGTGTCACGCCAAAACCAAAGGACTTATGCACACACTTCAACATGTATTTTGTTCAGGATGACCTCCCGAAGCCTAAATTAGCATTAATTTGACCACACAACTCATTCCTATGAAGATACTTCAAACTCAGAAAACTTGCTCAGCTCTGCCTGAAAATGCATTTCGCAATAAAAACTCAAATTGAGTGTCACACCTAAACCAAAGGACTTATGCACACACTTCAACCTGCATTTTGTTCAGGATGACCACCTGAATCCTAAATGAGCATTAATTTGACCACACAACTCATTCCTATGAAGATACATTCAAACTCACAAAACGTGCTCAGCTGGGGCTGAAAATGCATTTAAAGCAATAAAAACTCAATTTGAGTGTCACGCCTAAACCAAAGGACTTATGCACATACTTCAACATGTATTTTGTTCAGGAGGTCATCCTGAAGCCTATATGAGCATTAATTTGACCACACAACTCATTCCTATCAAGATACATTCAAACTCACAAAACGTGCTCAGCTCGGGCTGAAAATGCATTTAAAGCAATAAAAACTCAATTTGAGTGTCACGCCTAAACCAAAGGACTTATGCACACACTTCAACATGTATTTAGTTCAGGGGGTCATCCTGAAGCCTATATGAGCATTAATTTGACCACACAACTCATTCCTATGAAGATACATTCAAACTCACAAAACGTGCTCAGCTCGGGCTGAAAATGCATTTAAAGCAATAAAAACTCAAATTGAGTGTCACGCCTAAACCAAAGGACTTATGCACAAACATGTATTTTGTTCAGGAGGTCATCCTGAAGCCTATATGAGCATTAATTTGACCACACAACTCATTCCTATCAAGATACATTCAAACTCACAAAACGTGCTCAGCTCGGGCTGAAAATGCATTTAAAGCAATAAAAACTCAAATTGAGTATCACGCCTAAACCAAAGGACTTATGCACACACTTCAACATGTATTTAGTTCAGGGGGTCATCCTGAAGCCTATATGAGCATTAATTTGACCACACAACTCATTCCTATGAAGATACATTCAAACTCACAAAACGTGCTCAGCTCGGGCTGAAAATGCATTTAAAGCAATAAAAACTCAAATTGAGTGTCACGCCTAAACCAAAGGACTTATGCACACACTTCAACATGTATTTTGTTCAGGACGTCATCCTGAAGCCTATATGAGCATTAATTTGACCACACAACTCATTCCTATGAAGATACATTCAAACTCACAAAACGCGCTCATCTCGGGCTGAAAATGCATTTAAAGTAATAACAACTCAAATTGAGTGTCACGCCTAAACCAAAGGACTTATGCACACACTTCAACATGTATTTAGTTCAGGAGGTCATCCTGAAGCCTATATGAGCAATAATTTGACCACACAACTCATTCGTATCAAGATACATTCAAACTCACAAAACGTGCTCAGCTCGGGCTGAAAATGCATTCAAAGCAATAAAACCTCAAATTGAGTGTGACGCCTAAACCAAAGGACTTATGCACACACTTCAACATGTATTTTGTTCAGGATGACCTCCCGAAGCCTATATGAGCATTGATTTGACCACACAACTCATTCCTATGAAGATACATTCAAACTCACAAAACGTGCTCAGCTCGGGCTGAAAATGCATTTAAAGCAATAAAAACTCAAATTGAGTGTCACGCCTAAACCAAAGGGCTTATGCACACACTTCAACATGTATTTAGTTCAAGAGGTCATCCTGAAGCCTATATGAGCATTAATTTGACCACATAACTCATTCTTATGAAGATACATTCAAAGTCACAAAACGTGCTCAGCTCGGGCTGAAAATGCATTTAAAGTTATAAAAACTCAAATTGAGTGTCACGCCTAAACCAAAGTACTTATGCACACACTTCAACATGTATTTAGTTCAAGAGGTCATCCTGAAGCCTATATGAGCATTAATTTGACCACACAACTCATTTGTATCAAGATACATTCAAACTGTGCTCAGCTCGGGCTGAAAATGCATTCAAAGCAATAAAACCTCAAATTGAGTGTGACGCCTAAACCAAAGTACTTATGCACACACTTCAACATGTATTTAGTTCAAGAGGTCATCCTGAAGCCTATATGAGCATTAATTTGACCACACAACTCATTCGTATCAAGATACATTCAAACTGTGCTCAGCTCGGGCTGAAAATGCATTCAAAGCAATAAAACCTCAAATTGAGTGTGACGCCTAAACCAAAGGACTTATGCACACACTTCAACATGTATTTTGTTCAGGATGACCTCCCGAAGCCTATATGAGCATTAATTTGACCACACAACTCATTCTATGAAGATACATTCAAACTCACAAAACGTGCTCAGCTCGGGCTGAAAATGCATTTAAAGCAATAAAAACTCAAATTGAGTGTCACGCCTAAACCAAAGGACTTATGCACACACTTCGTGTATTTTGTTCAGGATGACCTCCGGAAGCCTAAATGAGCAATAATTTGACTACACTACTCATTCCTATGAAGATACATTCAAACTCACAAAACGTGCTCAGCTCGGGCTGAAAATGCATTTAAAGCAATAAAAACTCAAATTGAGTGTCACGCCTAAACCAAAGGACTTATGCACACACTTCAACATGTATTTAGTTCAGGAGGTCATTCTGAAGCCTATATGAGCATTAATTTGACCACATAACTCATTCCTATGAAGATACATTCAAACTTACAAAACGTGCTCAGCTCGGGCTGAAAATGCATTTAAAGCAATAAAAACTCAAATTGAGTGTCACGCCTAAACCAAAGGACTTATGCACACACTTTAACATGTATTTTGTTCAGGATGACCACCTGAAGCCTAAATGAGCATTAATTTGACCACACAACTCATTCCTATGAAGATACATTCAAAGTCAGAAAGCGCGCTCAGCTCGGGCTGAAAATGATTTAAAGCAATAAAACCTTAAATTGAGTGTCACGCCAAAACCAAAGGACTTATGCACACACTTCAACATGTATTTTGTTCAGGATGACCTCCCGAAGCCTAAATTAGCATTAATTTGACCACACAACTCATTCCTATGAAGATACTTCAAACTCAGAAAACTTGCTCAGCTCTGCCTGAAAATGCATTTCGCAATAAAAACTCAAATTGAGTGTCACACCTAAACCAAAGGACTTATGCACACACTTCAACCTGCATTTTGTTCAGGATGACCACCTGAATCCTAAATGAGCATTAATTTGACCACACAACTCATTCCTATGAAGATACATTCAAACTCACAAAACGTGCTCAGCTGGGGCTGAAAATGCATTTAAAGCAATAAACACTCAATTTGAGTGTCACGCCTAAACCAAAGGACTTATGCACATACTTCAACATGTATTTTGTTCAGGAGGTCATCCTGAAGCCTATATGAGCATTAATTTGACCACACAACTCATTCCTATCAAGATACATTCAAACTCACAAAACGTGCTCAGCTCGGGCTGAAAATGCATTTAAAGCAATAAAAACTCAATTTGAGTGTCACGCCTAAACCAAAGGACTTATGCACACACTTCAACATGTATTTAGTTCAGGGGGTCATCCTGAAGCCTATATGAGCATTAATTTGACCACACAACTCATTCCTATGAAGATACATTCAAACTCACAAAACGTGCTCAGCTCGGGCTGAAAATGCATTTAAAGCAATAAAAACTCAAATTGAGTGTCACGCCTAAACCAAAGGACTTATGCACAAACATGTATTTTGTTCAGGAGGTCATCCTGAAGCCTATATGAGCATTAATTTGACCACACAACTCATTCCTATCAAGATACATTCAAACTCACAAAACGTGCTCAGCTCGGGCTGAAAATGCATTTAAAGCAATAAAAACTCAAATTGAGTATCACGCCTAAACCAAAGGACTTATGCACACACTTCAACATGTATTTAGTTCAGGGGGTCATCCTGAAGCCTATATGAGCATTAATTTGACCACACAACTCATTCCTATGAAGATACATTCAAACTCACAAAACGTGCTCAGCTCGGGCTGAAAATGCATTTAAAGCAATAAAAACTCAAATTGAGTGTCACGCCTAAACCAAAGGACTTATGCACACACTTCAACATGTATTTTGTTCAGGACGTCATCCTGAAGCCTATATGAGCATTAATTTGACCACACAACTCATTCCTATGAAGATACATTCAAACTCACAAAACGCGCTCATCTCGGGCTGAAAATGCATTTAAAGTAATAAAAACTCAAATTGAGTGTCACGCCTAAACCAAAGGACTTATGCACACACTTCAACATGTATTTAGTTCAGGAGGTCATCCTGAAGCCTATATGAGCAATAATTTGACCACACAACTCATTCGTATCAAGATACATTCAAACTCACAAAACGTGCTCAGCTCGGGCTGAAAATGCATTCAAAGCAATAAAACCTCAAATTGAGTGTGACGCCTAAACCAAAGGACTTATGCACACACTTCAACATGTATTTTGTTCAGGATGACCTCCCGAAGCCTATATGAGCATTGATTTGACCACACAACTCATTCCTATGAAGATACATTCAAACTCACAAAACGTGCTCAGCTCGGGCTGAAAATGCATTTAAAGCAATAAAAACTCAAATTGAGTGTCACGCCTAAACCAAAGGGCTTATGCACACACTTCAACATGTATTTAGTTCAAGAGGTCATCCTGAAGCCTATATGAGCATTAATTTGACCACATAACTCATTCTTATGAAGATACATTCAAAGTCACAAAACGTGCTCAGCTCGGGCTGAAAATGCATTTAAAGTTATAAAAACTCAAATTGAGTGTCACGCCTAAACCAAAGTACTTATGCACACACTTCAACATGTATTTAGTTCAAGAGGTCATCCTGAAGCCTATATGAGCATTAATTTGACCACACAACTCATTTGTATCAAGATACATTCAAACTGTGCTCAGCTCGGGCTGAAAATGCATTCAAAGCAATAAAACCTCAAATTGAGTGTGACGCCTAAACCAAAGTACTTATGCACACACTTCAACATGTATTTAGTTCAAGAGGTCATCCTGAAGCCTATATGAGCATTAATTTGACCACACAACTCATTCGTATCAAGATACATTCAAACTGTGCTCAGCTCGGGCTGAAAATGCATTCAAAGCAATAAAACCTCAAATTGAGTGTGACGCCTAAACCAAAGGACTTATGCACACACTTCAACATGTATTTTGTTCAGGATGACCTCCCGAAGCCTATATGAGCATTAATTTGACCACACAACTCATTCTATGAAGATACATTCAAACTCACAAAACGTGCTCAGCTCGGGCTGAAAATGCATTTAAAGCAATAAAAACTCAAATTGAGTGTCACGCCTAAACAAAAGGACTCATGCACACACTTCAACATGTATTTTGTTCAGGATGACCTCCTGAAGCCTAAATAAGCATTAATTTGACCACACAACTCATTCCTATGAAGATACATTCAAACTCACAAAACGTGCTCAGCTCGGGCTGAAAATGCATTTAAAGAAATAAAAACTCAAATTGAGTGTCACACCTAAACCAAAGGACTTATGCACACACTTCAACATGTATTTTGTTCAGGATGACTTCCTGAAGCCCATATGAGCATTAATTTGACTACACAACTCATTCCTATGAAGATACATTCAAACTCACAAAACGTGCTCGGGCTGAAAATGCATTTAAAGCAATAAAAACTCAAATTGAGTGTCACGCCTAAAAAAGGACTTATCACACACTTCAGCATGTATTTAGTTCAGGATTACCTCCTGAAGCCTATATGAGCATTAATTTGACCACATAACTCATTCCTATGAAGATACATTCAAACTTACAAAACGTGCTCAGCTCGGGCTGAAAATGCATTTAAAGCAATAAAAACTCAAATTGAGTGTCACGCCTAAACCAAAGGACTTATGCACACACTTCAACATGTATTTTGTTCAGGATGACCACCTGAAGCCTAAATGAGCATTAATTTGAACACACAACTCATTCCTATGAAGATACATTCAAAGTCAGAAAACGTGCTCAGCTGGGGCTGAAAATGCATTTAAAGCAATAAAAACTCAAATTGAGTGTCACACCTAAACCAAAGGACTTATGCACACACTTCAACATGTATTTTGTTCAGGATGACCTCCCGAAGCCTATATGAGCATTGATTTGACCACACAACTCATTCCTATGAAGATACATTCAAACTCACAAAACGTGCTAAGCTCGGGCTGAAAATGCATTTAAAGCAATAAAAACTCAAATTGAGTGTCACACCTAAACCAAAGGACTTATGCACACACTTCAACCTGCATTTTGTTCAGGATGACCACCTGAATCCTAAATGAGCATTAATTTGACCACACAACTCATTCCTATGAAGATACATTCAAACTCACAAAACGTGCTCAGCTGGGGCTGAAAATGCATTTAAAGCAATAAAAACTCAATTTGAGTGTCACGCCTAAACCAAAGGACTCATGCACATACTTCATGTATTTTGTTCAGGAGGTCATCCTGAAGCCTATATGAGCATTAATTTGACCACACAACTCATTCCTATCAAGATACATTCAAACTCACAAAACGTGCTCAGCTCGGGCTGAAAATGCATTTAAAGCAATAAAAACTCAATTTGAGTGTCACGCCTAAACCAAAGGACTTATGCACACACTTCAACATGTATTTAGTTCAGGGGGTCATCCTGAAGCCTATATGAGCATTAATTTGACCACACAACTCATTCCTATGAAGATACATTCAAACTCACAAAACGTGCTCAGCTCGGGCTGAAAATGCATTTAAAGCAATAAAAACTCAAATTGAGTGTCACGCCTAAACCAAAGGACTTATGCACAAACATGTATTTTGTTCAGGAGGTCATCCTGAAGCCTATATGAGCATTAATTTGACCACACAACTCATTCCTATCAAGATACATTCAAACTCACAAAACGTGCTCAGCTCGGGCTGAAAATGCATTTAAAGCAATAAAAACTCAAATTGAGTATCACGCCTAAACCAAAGGACTTATGCACACACTTCAACATGTATTTAGTTCAGGGGGTCATCCTGAAGCCTATATGAGCATTAATTTGACCACACAACTCATTCCTATGAAGATACATTCAAACTCACAAAACGTGCTCAGCTCGGGCTGAAAATGCATTTAAAGCAATAAAAACTCAAATTGAGTGTCACGCCTAAACCAAAGGACTTATGCACACACTTCAACATGTATTTTGTTCAGGACGTCATCCTGAAGCCTATATGAGCATTAATTTGACCACACAACTCATTCCTATGAAGATACATTCAAACTCACAAAACGCGCTCATCTCGGGCTGAAAATGCATTTAAAGTAATAAAAACTCAAATTGAGTGTCACGCCTAAACCAAAGGACTTATGCACACACTTCAACATGTATTTAGTTCAGGAGGTCATCCTGAAGCCTATATGAGCATTAATTTGACCACACAACTCATTCCTATGAAGATACATTCAAACTCACAAAACGCGCTCATCTCGGGCTGAAAATGCATTTAAAGTAATAACAACTCAAATTGAGTGTCACGCCTAAACCAAAGGACTTATGCACACACTTCAACATGTATTTAGTTCAGGAGGTCATCCTGAAGCCTATATGAGCAATAATTTGACCACACAACTCATTCGTATCAAGATACATTCAAACTCACAAAACGTGCTCAGCTCGGGCTGAAAATGCATTCAAAGCAATAAAACCTCAAATTGAGTGTGACGCCTAAACCAAAGGACTTATGCACACACTTCAACATGTATTTTGTTCAGGATGACCTCCCGAAGCCTATATGAGCATTGATTTGACCACACAACTCATTCCTATGAAGATACATTCAAACTCACAAAACGTGCTCAGCTCGGGCTGAAAATGCATTTAAAGCAATAAAAACTCAAATTGAGTGTCACGCCTAAACCAAAGGGCTTATGCACACACTTCAACATGTATTTAGTTCAAGAGGTCATCCTGAAGCCTATATGAGCATTAATTTGACCACATAACTCATTCTTATGAAGATACATTCAAAGTCACAAAACGTGCTCAGCTCGGGCTGAAAATGCATTTAAAGTTATAAAAACTCAAATTGAGTGTCACGCCTAAACCAAAGTACTTATGCACACACTTCAACATGTATTTAGTTCAAGAGGTCATCCTGAAGCCTATATGAGCATTAATTTGACCACACAACTCATTTGTATCAAGATACATTCAAACTGTGCTCAGCTCGGGCTGAAAATGCATTCAAAGCAATAAAACCTCAAATTGAGTGTGACGCCTAAACCAAAGTACTTATGCACACACTTCAACATGTATTTAGTTCAAGAGGTCATCCTGAAGCCTATATGAGCATTAATTTGACCACACAACTCATTCGTATCAAGATACATTCAAACTGTGCTCAGCTCGGGCTGAAAATGCATTCAAAGCAATAAAACCTCAAATTGAGTGTGACGCCTAAACCAAAGGACTTATGCACACACTTCAACATGTATTTTGTTCAGGATGACCTCCCGAAGCCTATATGAGCATTAATTTGACCACACAACTCATTCTATGAAGATACATTCAAACTCACAAAACGTGCTCAGCTCGGGCTGAAAATGCATTTAAAGCAATAAAAACTCAAATTGAGTGTCACGCCTAAACCAAAGGACTTATGCACACACTTCGTGTATTTTGTTCAGGATGACCTCCGGAAGCCTAAATGAGCAATAATTTGACTACACTACTCATTCCTATGAAGATACATTCAAACTCACAAAACGTGCTCAGCTCGGGCTGAAAATGCATTTAAAGCAATAAAAACTCAAATTGAGTGTCACGCCTAAACCAAAGGACTTATGCACACACTTCAACATGTATTTAGTTCAGGAGGTCATTCTGAAGCCTATATGAGCATTAATTTGACCACATAACTCATTCCTATGAAGATACATTCAAACTTACAAAACGTGCTCAGCTCGGGCTGAAAATGCATTTAAAGCAATAAAAACTCAAATTGAGTGTCACGCCTAAACCAAAGGACTTATGCACACACTTTAACATGTATTTTGTTCAGGATGACCACCTGAAGCCTAAATGAGCATTAATTTGACCACACAACTCATTCCTATGAAGATACATTCAAAGTCAGAAAGCGCGCTCAGCTCGGGCTGAAAATGATTTAAAGCAATAAAACCTTAAATTGAGTGTCACGCCAAAACCAAAGGACTTATGCACACACTTCAACATGTATTTTGTTCAGGATGACCTCCCGAAGCCTAAATTAGCATTAATTTGACCACACAACTCATTCCTATGAAGATACTTCAAACTCAGAAAACTTGCTCAGCTCTGCCTGAAAATGCATTTCGCAATAAAAACTCAAATTGAGTGTCACACCTAAACCAAAGGACTTATGCACACACTTCAACCTGCATTTTGTTCAGGATGACCACCTGAATCCTAAATGAGCATTAATTTGACCACACAACTCATTCCTATGAAGATACATTCAAACTCACAAAACGTGCTCAGCTGGGGCTGAAAATGCATTTAAAGCAATAAACACTCAATTTGAGTGTCACGCCTAAACCAAAGGACTTATGCACATACTTCAACATGTATTTTGTTCAGGAGGTCATCCTGAAGCCTATATGAGCATTAATTTGACCACACAACTCATTCCTATCAAGATACATTCAAACTCACAAAACGTGCTCAGCTCGGGCTGAAAATGCATTTAAAGCAATAAAAACTCAATTTGAGTGTCACGCCTAAACCAAAGGACTTATGCACACACTTCAACATGTATTTAGTTCAGGGGGTCATCCTGAAGCCTATATGAGCATTAATTTGACCACACAACTCATTCCTATGAAGATACATTCAAACTCACAAAACGTGCTCAGCTCGGGCTGAAAATGCATTTAAAGCAATAAAAACTCAAATTGAGTGTCACGCCTAAACCAAAGGACTTATGCACAAACATGTATTTTGTTCAGGAGGTCATCCTGAAGCCTATATGAGCATTAATTTGACCACACAACTCATTCCTATCAAGATACATTCAAACTCACAAAACGTGCTCAGCTCGGGCTGAAAATGCATTTAAAGCAATAAAAACTCAAATTGAGTATCACGCCTAAACCAAAGGACTTATGCACACACTTCAACATGTATTTAGTTCAGGGGGTCATCCTGAAGCCTATATGAGCATTAATTTGACCACACAACTCATTCCTATGAAGATACATTCAAACTCACAAAACGTGCTCAGCTCGGGCTGAAAATGCATTTAAAGCAATAAAAACTCAAATTGAGTGTCACGCCTAAACCAAAGGACTTATGCACACACTTCAACATGTATTTTGTTCAGGACGTCATCCTGAAGCCTATATGAGCATTAATTTGACCACACAACTCATTCCTATGAAGATACATTCAAACTCACAAAACGCGCTCATCTCGGGCTGAAAATGCATTTAAAGTAATAAAAACTCAAATTGAGTGTCACGCCTAAACCAAAGGACTTATGCACACACTTCAACATGTATTTAGTTCAGGAGGTCATCCTGAAGCCTATATGAGCAATAATTTGACCACACAACTCATTCGTATCAAGATACATTCAAACTCACAAAACGTGCTCAGCTCGGGCTGAAAATGCATTCAAAGCAATAAAACCTCAAATTGAGTGTGACGCCTAAACCAAAGGACTTATGCACACACTTCAACATGTATTTTGTTCAGGATGACCTCCCGAAGCCTATATGAGCATTGATTTGACCACACAACTCATTCCTATGAAGATACATTCAAACTCACAAAACGTGCTCAGCTCGGGCTGAAAATGCATTTAAAGCAATAAAAACTCAAATTGAGTGTCACGCCTAAACCAAAGGGCTTATGCACACACTTCAACATGTATTTAGTTCAAGAGGTCATCCTGAAGCCTATATGAGCATTAATTTGACCACATAACTCATTCTTATGAAGATACATTCAAAGTCACAAAACGTGCTCAGCTCGGGCTGAAAATGCATTTAAAGTTATAAAAACTCAAATTGAGTGTCACGCCTAAACCAAAGTACTTATGCACACACTTCAACATGTATTTAGTTCAAGAGGTCATCCTGAAGCCTATATGAGCATTAATTTGACCACACAACTCATTTGTATCAAGATACATTCAAACTGTGCTCAGCTCGGGCTGAAAATGCATTCAAAGCAATAAAACCTCAAATTGAGTGTGACGCCTAAACCAAAGTACTTATGCACACACTTCAACATGTATTTAGTTCAAGAGGTCATCCTGAAGCCTATATGAGCATTAATTTGACCACACAACTCATTCGTATCAAGATACATTCAAACTGTGCTCAGCTCGGGCTGAAAATGCATTCAAAGCAATAAAACCTCAAATTGAGTGTGACGCCTAAACCAAAGGACTTATGCACACACTTCAACATGTATTTTGTTCAGGATGACCTCCCGAAGCCTATATGAGCATTAATTTGACCACACAACTCATTCTATGAAGATACATTCAAACTCACAAAACGTGCTCAGCTCGGGCTGAAAATGCATTTAAAGCAATAAAAACTCAAATTGAGTGTCACGCCTAAACAAAAGGACTCATGCACACACTTCAACATGTATTTTGTTCAGGATGACCTCCTGAAGCCTAAATAAGCATTAATTTGACCACACAACTCATTCCTATGAAGATACATTCAAACTCACAAAACGTGCTCAGCTCGGGCTGAAAATGCATTTAAAGAAATAAAAACTCAAATTGAGTGTCACACCTAAACCAAAGGACTTATGCACACACTTCAACATGTATTTTGTTCAGGATGACTTCCTGAAGCCCATATGAGCATTAATTTGACTACACAACTCATTCCTATGAAGATACATTCAAACTCACAAAACGTGCTCGGGCTGAAAATGCATTTAAAGCAATAAAAACTCAAATTGAGTGTCACGCCTAAAAAAGGACTTATCACACACTTCAGCATGTATTTAGTTCAGGATTACCTCCTGAAGCCTATATGAGCATTAATTTGACCACATAACTCATTCCTATGAAGATACATTCAAACTTACAAAACGTGCTCAGCTCGGGCTGAAAATGCATTTAAAGCAATAAAAACTCAAATTGAGTGTCACGCCTAAACCAAAGGACTTATGCACACACTTCAACATGTATTTTGTTCAGGATGACCACCTGAAGCCTAAATGAGCATTAATTTGAACACACAACTCATTCCGATGAAGATACATTCAAAGTCAGAAAACGTGCTCAGCTGGGGCTGAAAATGCATTTAAAGCAATAAAAACTCAAATTGAGTGTCACACCTAAACCAAAGGACTTATGCACACACTTCAACATGTATTTTGTTCAGGATGACCTCCCGAAGCCTATATGAGCATTGATTTGACCACACAACTCATTCCTATGAAGATACATTCAAACTCACAAAACGTGCTAAGCTCGGGCTGAAAATGCATTTAAAGCAATAAAAACTCAAATTGAGTGTCACACCTAAACCAAAGGACTTATGCACACACTTCAACCTGCATTTTGTTCAGGATGACCACCTGAATCCTAAATGAGCATTAATTTGACCACACAACTCATTCCTATGAAGATACATTCAAACTCACAAAACGTGCTCAGCTGGGGCTGAAAATGCATTTAAAGCAATAAAAACTCAATTTGAGTGTCACGCCTAAACCAAAGGACTCATGCACATACTTCATGTATTTTGTTCAGGAGGTCATCCTGAAGCCTATATGAGCATTAATTTGACCACACAACTCATTCCTATCAAGATACATTCAAACTCACAAAACGTGCTCAGCTCGGGCTGAAAATGCATTTAAAGCAATAAAAACTCAATTTGAGTGTCACGCCTAAACCAAAGGACTTATGCACACACTTCAACATGTATTTAGTTCAGGGGGTCATCCTGAAGCCTATATGAGCATTAATTTGACCACACAACTCATTCCTATGAAGATACATTCAAACTCACAAAACGTGCTCAGCTCGGGCTGAAAATGCATTTAAAGCAATAAAAACTCAAATTGAGTGTCACGCCTAAACCAAAGGACTTATGCACAAACATGTATTTTGTTCAGGAGGTCATCCTGAAGCCTATATGAGCATTAATTTGACCACACAACTCATTCCTATCAAGATACATTCAAACTCACAAAACGTGCTCAGCTCGGGCTGAAAATGCATTTAAAGCAATAAAAACTCAAATTGAGTATCACGCCTAAACCAAAGGACTTATGCACACACTTCAACATGTATTTAGTTCAGGGGGTCATCCTGAAGCCTATATGAGCATTAATTTGACCACACAACTCATTCCTATGAAGATACATTCAAACTCACAAAACGTGCTCAGCTCGGGCTGAAAATGCATTTAAAGCAATAAAAACTCAAATTGAGTGTCACGCCTAAACCAAAGGACTTATGCACACACTTCAACATGTATTTTGTTCAGGACGTCATCCTGAAGCCTATATGAGCATTAATTTGACCACACAACTCATTCCTATGAAGATACATTCAAACTCACAAAACGCGCTCATCTCGGGCTGAAAATGCATTTAAAGTTATAAAAACTCAAATTGAGTGTCACGCCTAAACCAAAGGACTTATGCACACACTTCAACATGTATTTAGTTCAAGAGGTCATCCTGAAGCCTATATGAGCATTAATTTGACCACACAACTCATTTGTATCAAGATACATTCAAACTGTGCTCAGCTCGGGCTGAAAATGCATTCAAAGCAATAAAACCTCAAATTGAGTGTGACGCCTAAACCAAAGTACTTATGCACACACTTCAACATGTATTTAGTTCAAGAGGTCATCCTGAAGCCTATATGAGCATTAATTTGACCACATAACTCATTCCTATGAAGATACATTCAAACTTACAAAACGTGCTCAGCTCGGGCTGAAAATGCATTTAAAGCGATAAAAACTCAAATTGAGTGTCACGCCTAAACCAAAGGACTTATGCACACACTTCAACGTGTATTTTGTTCAGGATGTCCTCCGGAAGCCTAAATGAGCAATAATTTGACTACACAATCCATTCCTATGAAGATACATTCAAAGTCAGAAAGCGCGCTCAGCTCGGGCTGAAAATGCATTTAAAGCAATAAAAATTCAAATTGAGTGTCACGCCTAAACCAAAGGACTTATGCACACACTTCAACATGTATTTAGTTCAGGAGGTCATTCTGAAGCCTATATGAGCATTAATTTGACCACATAACTCATTCCTATGAAGATACATTCAAACTTACAAAACGTGCTCAGCTCGGGCTGAAAATGCATTTAAAGCAATAAAAACTCAAATTGAGTGTCACGCCTAAACCAAAGGACTTATGCACACACTTTAACATGTATTTTGTTCAGGATGACCACCTGAAGCCTAAATGAGCATTAATTTGACCACACAACTCATTCCTATGAAGATACATTCAAAGTCAGAAAACGTGCTCAGCTGGGGCTGAAAATGCATTTAAAGCAATAAAAACTCAAATTGAGTGTCACACCTAAACCAAAGGACTTATGCACACACTTCAACATGTATTTTGTTCAGGATGACCTCCCGAAGCCTATATGAGCATTGATTTGACCACACAACTCATTCCTATGAAGATACATTCAAACTCACAAAACGTGCTCAGCTCGGGCTGAAAATGCATTTAAAGCAATAAAAACTCAAATTGAGTGTCACGCCTAAACCAAAGGACTTATGCACACACTTCGTGTATTTTGTTCAGGATGACCTCCGGAAGCCTAAATGAGCAATAATTTGACTACACAATTCATTCCTATGAAGATACATTCAAAGTCAGAAAAGCGCGCTCAGCTCGGGCTGAAAATGCATTTAAAGCAATAAAAACTCAAATTGAGTGTCACGCCTAAACCAAAGGACTTATGCACACACTTCAACATGTATTTAGTTCAGGAGGTCATTCTGAAGCCTATATGAGCATTAATTTGACCACATAACTCATTCCTATGAAGATACATTCAAACTTACAAAACGTGCTCAGCTCGGGCTGAAAATGCATTTAAAGCAATAAAAACTCAAATTGAGTGTCACGCCTAAACCAAAGGACTTATGCACACACTTTAACATGTATTTTGTTCAGGATGACCACCTGAAGCCTATATGAGCATTGATTTGACCACACAACTCATTCCTATGAAGATACATTCAAAGTCAGAAAGCGCGCTCAGCTCGGGCTGAAAATGATTTAAAGCAATAAAACCTTAAATTGAGTGTCACGCCAAAACCAAAGGACTTATGCACACACTTCAACATGTATTTTGTTCAGGATGACCTCCCGAAGCCTAAATTAGCATTAATTTGACCACACAACTCATTCCTATGAAGATACTTCAAACTCAGAAAACTTGCTCAGCTCTGCCTGAAAATGCATTTCGCAATAAAAACTCAAATTGAGTGTCACACCTAAACCAAAGGACTTATGCACACACTTCAACCTGCATTTTGTTCAGGATGACCACCTGAATCCTAAATGAGCATTAATTTGACCACACAACTCATTCCTATGAAGATACATTCAAACTTACAAAACGTGCTCAGCTCGGGCTGAAAATGCATTTAAGGCAATAAAAACTCAAATTGAGTGTCACACCTAAACCAAAGGACTTATGCACATACTTCAACATGTATTTTGTTCAGGAGGTCATCCTGAAGCCTATATGAGCATTAATTTGACCACACAACTCATTCCTATCAAGATACATTCAAACTCACAAAACGTGCTCAGCTCGGGCTGAAAATGCATTTAAAGCAATAAAAACTCAAATTGAGTGTCACGCCTAAACCAAAGGACTTATGCACACACTTCAACATGTATTTAGTTCAGGAGGTCATCCTGAAGCCTATATGAGCATTAATTTGACCACACAACTCATTCCTATCAAGATACATTCAAACTCACAAAACGTGCTCAGCTCGGGCTGAAAATGCATTTAAAGCAATAAAAACTCAAATTGAGTGTCACGCCTAAACCAAAGGACTTATGCACACACTTCAACATGTATTTAGTTCAGGAGGTCATCCTGAAGCCTATATGAGCATTAATTTGACCACACAACTCATTCGTATCAAGATACATTCAAACTCACAAAACGTGCTCAGCTCGGGCTGAAAATGCATTCAAAGCAATAAAACCTCAAATTGAGTGTGACGCCTAAACCAAAGGACTTATGCACACACTTCAACATGTATTTTGTTCAGGATGACCTCCCGAAGCCTATATGAGCATTGATTTGACCACACAACTCATTCCTATGAAGATACATTCAAACTCACAAAACGTGCTCAGCTCGGGCTGAAAATGCATTTAAAGCAATAAAAACTCAAATTGAGTTTTACGCCTAAACCAAAGGACTTATGCACACACTTCAACATGTATTTAGTTCAAGAGGTCATCCTGAAGCCTATATGAGCATTAATTTGACCACATAACTCATTCTTATGAAGATACATTCAAACTCACAAAACGTGCTCAGCTCGGGCTGAAAATGCATTTAAAGTTATAAAAACTCAAATTGAGTGTCACGCCTAAACCAAAGTACTTAGCACACACTTCAACATGGATTTAGTTCAAGAGGTCATCCTGAAGCCTATATGAGCATTAATTTGACCACACAACTCATTCGTATCAAGATACATTCAAACTCACAAAACGTGCTCAGCTCGGGCTGAAAATGCATTTAAAGCAATAATAACTCAAATTGAGTGTCACGCCTAAACCAAAGGACTTATGCACACACTTCAACATGTATTTAGTTCAAGAGGTCATCCTGAAGCCTATATGAGCATTAATTTGACCACATAACTCATTCTTATGAAGATACATTCAAAGTCACAAAACGTGCTCAGCTCGGGCTGAAAATGCATTTAAAGTTATAAAAACTCAAATTGAGTGTCACGCCTAAACCAAAGTACTTATGCACACACTTCAACATGTATTTAGTTCAAGAGGTCATCCTGAAGCCTATATGAGCATTAATTTGACCACACAACTCATTTGTATCAAGATACATTCAAACTGTGCTCAGCTCGGGCTGAAAATGCATTCAAAGCAATAAAACCTCAAATTGAGTGTGACGCCTAAACCAAAGTACTTATGCACACACTTCAACATGTATTTAGTTCAAGAGGTCATCCTGAAGCCTATATGAGCATTGATTTGACCACACAACTCATTCGTATCAAGATACATTCAAACTGTGCTCAGCTCGGGCTGAAAATGCATTCAAAGCAATAAAACCTCAAATTGAGTGTGACGCCTAAACCAAAGGACTTATGCACACACTTCAACATGTATTTTGTTCAGGATGACCTCCCGAAGCCTATATGAGCATTGATTTGACCACACAACTCATTCCTATGAAGATACATTCAAACTCACAAAACGTGCTCAGCTCGGGCTGAAAATGCATTTAAAGCAATAAAAACTCAAATTGAGTGTCACGCATAAACCAAAGGACTTATGCACACACTTTAACATGTATTTTGTTCAGGATGACCTCCTGAAGCCTAAATTAGCATTAATTTGACCACACAACTCATTCCTATGAAGATACTTCAAACTCACAAAACTTGCTCATCTCTGCCTGAAAATGCATTTCGCAATAAAAACTCAAATTGAGTGTCACACCTAAACCAAAGGACTTATGCACACACTTCAACATGTATTTTGTTCAGAAAGACCACCTGAAACCTAAATCAGCATTAATTTGACCACACAACTCATTCCTATGAAGATACATTCAAAGTCAGAAAGCGCGCTCAGCTCGGGCTGAAAATGCATTTAAAGCAATAAAACCTCAAATTGAGTGTCACGCCAAAACCAAAGGACTTATGCACACACTTCAACATGTATTTTGTTCAGGATGACCTCCTGAAGCCTAAATTAGCATTAATTTGACCACACAACTCATTCCTATGAAGATACTTCAAACTCAGAAAACTTGCTCATCTCTGCCTGAAAATGCATTTCGCAATAAAAACTCAAATTGAGTGTCACGCCTAAACAAAATGATTTATGCACACACTTCAACATGTATTTTGTTCAGGATGACCACCTGAAGCCTAAATGAGCATTAACCACACAACTCATTCCTATGAAGATACATTCAAAGTCAGAAAGCACGCTCAGCTCGGGCTGAAAATGCATTTAAAGCAATAAAACCTCAAAATGAGTGTCACGCCTGAACCAAAGGACTTATGCACACACTTCAACATGTATTTTGTTCAGGATAACCTCCTGAAGCCTAAATTAGCATTAATTTGACCACACAACTCATTCCTTTGAAGATACTTCAAACTCAGAAATCTTGCTCATCTCTGCCTGAAAATGCATTTCGCAATAAAAACTCAAATTGAGTGTCACGCCTAAACCAAAGGACTTATGCACACACTTCAACATGTATTTTGTACAGGATGACCTCCCGAAGCCTAAGTTAGCATTAATTTGACCACACAACTCATTCCTATGAAGATACTTCAAACTCAGAAAACTCGCTCAGCTCTGCCTGAAAATGCATTTCGCAATAAAAACTCAAATTGAGTGTCACACCTAAACCAAAGGACTTATGCACACACTTCAACATGCATTTTGTTCAGGATGACCACCTGAAGCCTAAATGAGCATTTTTGACCACACAACTCATTCCTATGAAGATACATCCAAACTCACAAAACATGCTCAGCTCGGGCTGAAAATGCATTTAAAGCAATAAAAACTCAAATTGAGTGTCACGCCTAAACCAAAGGACTTATGCACACACTTCAACGTGTATTTTGTTCAGGATGACCTCCTGAAGCCTAAATGAGCAATACTTTGACTACACAACTCATTTCTATGAAGATACATTCAAAGTCAGAAAGCGCGCTCAGCTCGGGCTGAAAATGCATTTAAAGCAATAAAATTTCAAATTGAGTGTCACGCCTAAACCAAAGGACTTATGCACACACTTTAACATGTATTTTGTTCAGGATGACCACCTGAAGCCTAAATGAGCATTAATTTGACCACACAACTCATTCCTATGAAGATACATTCAAAGTCAGAAAGCGCGCTCAGCTCGGGCTGAAAATGCATTTAAAGCAATAAAACTCAAATTGAGTGTCACACCTAAACCAAAGGACTTATGCACACACTCCAACATGTATTTTGTTCAGGATGACCTCCTGAAGCCCAAATAAGCATTAATTTGACCACACAACTCATTCTATGAAGATACATTCAAACTCACAAAACGTGCTCAGCTCGGGCTGAAAATGCATTTAAAGCAATAAAAACTCAAATTGAGTGTCACGCCTAAACAAAAGGACTCATGCACACACTTCAACATGTATTTTGTTCAGGATGACCTCCTGAAGCCTAAATAAGCATTAATTTGACCACACAACTCATTCCTATGAAGATACATTCAAACTCACAAAACGTGCTCAGCTCGGGCTGAAAATGCATTTAAAGAAATAAAAACTCAAATTGAGTGTCACACCTAAACCAAAGGACTTATGCACACACTTCAACATGTATTTTGTTCAGGATGACTTCCTGAAGCCCATATGAGCATTAATTTGACTACACAACTCATTCCTATGAAGATACATTCAAACTCACAAAACGTGCTCGGGCTGAAAATGCATTTAAAGCAATAAAAACTCAAATTGAGTGTCACGCCTAAAAAAGGACTTATCACACACTTCAGCATGTATTTAGTTCAGGATTACCTCCTGAAGCCTATATGAGCATTAATTTGACCACATAACTCATTCCTATGAAGATACATTCAAACTCACAAAACGTGCTCAGCTGGGGCTGAAAATGCATTTAAAGCAATAAAAACTCAATTTGAGTGTCACGCCTAAACCAAAGGACTCATGCACATACTTCAACATGTATTTTGTTCAGGAGGTCATCCTGAAGCCTATATGAGCATTAATTTGACCACACAACTCATTCCTATCAAGATACATTCAAACTCACAAAACGTGCTCAGCTCGGGCTGAAAATGCATTTAAAGCAATAAAAACTCAATTTGAGTGTCACGCCTAAACCAAAGGACTTATGCACACACTTCAACATGTATTTAGTTCAGGGGGTCATCCTGAAGCCTATATGAGCATTAATTTGACCACACAACTCATTCCTATGAAGATACATTCAAACTCACAAAACGTGCTCAGCTCGGGCTGAAAATGCATTTAAAGCAATAAAAACTCAAATTGAGTGTCACGCCTAAACCAAAGGACTTATGCACAAACATGTATTTTGTTCAGGAGGTCATCCTGAAGCCTATATGAGCATTAATTTGACCACACAACTCATTCCTATCAAGATACATTCAAACTCACAAAACGTGCTCAGCTCGGGCTGAAAATGCATTTAAAGCAATAAAAACTCAAATTGAGTATCACGCCTAAACCAAAGGACTTATGCACACACTTCAACATGTATTTAGTTCAGGGGGTCATCCTGAAGCCTATATGAGCATTAATTTGACCACACAACTCATTCCTATGAAGATACATTCAAACTCACAAAACGTGCTCAGCTCGGGCTGAAAATGCATTTAAAGCAATAAAAACTCAAATTGAGTGTCACGCCTAAACCAAAGGACTTATGCACACACTTCAACATGTATTTTGTTCAGGACGTCATCCTGAAGCCTATATGAGCATTAATTTGACCACACAACTCATTCCTATGAAGATACATTCAAACTCACAAAACGCGCTCATCTCGGGCTGAAAATGCATTTAAAGTAATAAAAACTCAAATTGAGTGTCACGCCTAAACCAAAGGACTTATGCACACACTTCAACATGTATTTAGTTCAGGAGGTCATCCTGAAGCCTATATGAGCAATAATTTGACCACGCAACTCATTCGTATCAAGATACATTCAAACTCACAAAACGTGCTCAGCTCGGGCTGAAAATGCATTCAAAGTAATAAAACCTCAAATTGAGTGTGACGCCTAAACCAAAGGACTTATGCACACACTTCAACATGTATTTTGTTCAGGATGACCTCCCGAAGCCTATATGAGCATTGATTTGACCACACAACTCATTCCTATGAAGATACATTCAAACTCACAAAACGTGCTCAGCTCGGGCTGAAAATGCATTTAAAGCAATAAAAACTCAAATTGAGTGTCACGCCTAAACCAAAGGGCTTATGCACACACTTCAACATGTATTTAGTTCAAGAGGTCATCCTGAAGCCTATATGAGCATTAATTTGACCACATAACTCATTCTTATGAAGATACATTCAAAGTCACAAAACGTGCTCAGCTCGGGCTGAAAATGCATTTAAAGTTATAAAAACTCAAATTGAGTGTCACGCCTAAACCAAAGTACTTATGCACACACTTCAACATGTATTTAGTTCAAGAGGTCATCCTGAAGCCTATATGAGCATTAATTTGACCACACAACTCATTTGTATCAAGATACATTCAAACTGTGCTCAGCTCGGGCTGAAAATGCATTCAAAGCAATAAAACCTCAAATTGAGTGTGACACCTAAACCAAAGTACTTATGCACACACTTCAACATGTATTTAGTTCAAGAGGTCATCCTGAAGCCTATATGAGCATTAATTTGACCACATAACTCATTCCTATGAAGATACATTCAAACTTACAAAACGTGCTCAGCTCGGGCTGAAAATGCATTTAAAGCGATAAAAACTCAAATTGAGTGTCACGCCTAAACCAAAGGACTTATGCACACACTTCAACGTGTATTTTGTTCAGGATGACCTCCGGAAGCCTAAATGAGCAATAATTTGACTACACAATCCATTCCTATGAAGATACATTCAAAGTCAGAAAGCGCGCTCAGCTCGGGCTGAAAATGCATTTAAAGCAATAAAAATTCAAATTGAGTGTCACGCCTAAACCAAAGGACTTATGCACACACTTCAACATGTATTTAGTTCAGGAGGTCATTCTGAAGCCTATATGAGCATTAATTTGACCACATAACTCATTCCTATGAAGATACATTCAAACTTACAAAACGTGCTCAGCTCGGGCTGAAAATGCATTTAAAGCAATAAAAACTCAAATTGAGTGTCACGCCTAAACCAAAGGACTTATGCACACACTTTAACATGTATTTTGTTCAGGATGACCACCTGAAGCCTAAATGAGCATTAATTTGACCACACAACTCATTCCTATGAAGATACATTCAAAGTCAGAAAACGTGCTCAGCTGGGGCTGAAAATGCATTTAAAGCAATAAAAACTCAAATTGAGTGTCACACCTAAACCAAAGGACTTATGCACACACTTCAACATGTATTTTGTTCAGGATGACCTCCCGAAGCCTATATGAGCATTGATTTGACCACACAACTCATTCCTATGAAGATACATTCAAACTCACAAAACGTGCTCAGCTCGGGCTGAAAATGCATTTAAAGCAATAAAAACTCAAATTGAGTGTCACGCCTAAACCAAAGGACTTATGCACACACTTCGTGTATTTTGTTCAGGATGACCTCCGGAAGCCTAAATGAGCAATAATTTGACTACACAATTCATTCCTATGAAGATACATTCAAAGTCAGAAAAGCGCGCTCAGCTCGGGCTGAAAATGCATTTAAAGCAATAAAAACTCAAATTGAGTGTCACGCCTAAACCAAAGGACTTATGCACACACTTCAACATGTATTTAGTTCAGGAGGTCATTCTGAAGCCTATATGAGCATTAATTTGACCACATAACTCATTCCTATGAAGATACATTCAAACTTACAAAACGTGCTCAGCTCGGGCTGAAAATGCATTTAAAGCAATAAAAACTCAAATTGAGTGTCACGCCTAAACCAAAGGACTTATGCACACACTTTAACATGTATTTTGTTCAGGATGACCACCTGAAGCCTATATGAGCATTGATTTGACCACACAACTCATTCCTATGAAGATACATTCAAAGTCAGAAAGCGCGCTCAGCTCGGGCTGAAAATGATTTAAAGCAATAAAACCTTAAATTGAGTGTCACGCCAAAACCAAAGGACTTATGCACACACTTCAACATGTATTTTGTTCAGGATGACCTCCCGAAGCCTAAATTAGCATTAATTTGACCACACAACTCATTCCTATGAAGATACTTCAAACTCAGAAAACTTGCTCAGCTCTGCCTGAAAATGCATTTCGCAATAAAAACTCAAATTGAGTGTCACACCTAAACCAAAGGACTTATGCACACACTTCAACCTGCATTTTGTTCAGGATGACCACCTGAATCCTAAATGAGCATTAATTTGACCACACAACTCATTCCTATGAAGATACATTCAAACTTACAAAACGTGCTCAGCTCGGGCTGAAAATGCATTTAAGGCAATAAAAACTCAAATTGAGTGTCACACCTAAACCAAAGGACTTATGCACATACTTCAACATGTATTTTGTTCAGGAGGTCATCCTGAAGCCTATATGAGCATTAATTTGACCACACAACTCATTCCTATCAAGATACATTCAAACTCACAAAACGTGCTCAGCTCGGGCTGAAAATGCATTTAAAGCAATAAAAACTCAAATTGAGTGTCACGCCTAAACCAAAGGACTTATGCACACACTTCAACATGTATTTAGTTCAGGAGGTCATCCTGAA
Source organism: Hippocampus guttulatus (assembly GCF_054856545.1). Lineage (NCBI taxonomy): Eukaryota > Metazoa > Chordata > Actinopteri > Syngnathiformes > Syngnathidae > Hippocampus > Hippocampus guttulatus. The sequence continues at coordinate 1,223,137 of NC_141271.1, forward strand.
GCCTATATGAGCATTAATTTGACCACACAACTCATTCCTATCAAGATACATTCAAACTCACAAAACGTGCTCAGCTCGGGCTGAAAATGCATTTAAAGCAATAAAAACTCAAATTGAGTGTCACGCCTAAACCAAAGGACTTATGCACACACTTCAACATGTATTTAGTTCAGGAGGTCATCCTGAAGCCTATATGAGCATTAATTTGACCACACAACTCATTCGTATCAAGATACATTCAAACTCACAAAACGTGCTCAGCTCGGGCTGAAAATGCATTCAAAGCAATAAAACCTCAAATTGAGTGTGACGCCTAAACCAAAGGACTTATGCACACACTTCAACATGTATTTTGTTCAGGATGACCTCCCGAAGCCTATATGAGCATTGATTTGACCACACAACTCATTCCTATGAAGATACATTCAAACTCACAAAACGTGCTCAGCTCGGGCTGAAAATGCATTTAAAGCAATAAAAACTCAAATTGAGTTTTACGCCTAAACCAAAGGACTTATGCACACACTTCAACATGTATTTAGTTCAAGAGGTCATCCTGAAGCCTATATGAGCATTAATTTGACCACATAACTCATTCTTATGAAGATACATTCAAACTCACAAAACGTGCTCAGCTCGGGCTGAAAATGCATTTAAAGTTATAAAAACTCAAATTGAGTGTCACGCCTAAACCAAAGTACTTAGCACACACTTCAACATGGATTTAGTTCAAGAGGTCATCCTGAAGCCTATATGAGCATTAATTTGACCACACAACTCATTCGTATCAAGATACATTCAAACTCACAAAACGTGCTCAGCTCGGGCTGAAAATGCATTTAAAGCAATAATAACTCAAATTGAGTGTCACGCCTAAACCAAAGGACTTATGCACACACTTCAACATGTATTTAGTTCAAGAGGTCATCCTGAAGCCTATATGAGCATTAATTTGACCACATAACTCATTCTTATGAAGATACATTCAAAGTCACAAAACGTGCTCAGCTCGGGCTGAAAATGCATTTAAAGTTATAAAAACTCAAATTGAGTGTCACGCCTAAACCAAAGTACTTATGCACACACTTCAACATGTATTTAGTTCAAGAGGTCATCCTGAAGCCTATATGAGCATTAATTTGACCACACAACTCATTTGTATCAAGATACATTCAAACTGTGCTCAGCTCGGGCTGAAAATGCATTCAAAGCAATAAAACCTCAAATTGAGTGTGACGCCTAAACCAAAGTACTTATGCACACACTTCAACATGTATTTAGTTCAAGAGGTCATCCTGAAGCCTATATGAGCATTGATTTGACCACACAACTCATTCGTATCAAGATACATTCAAACTGTGCTCAGCTCGGGCTGAAAATGCATTCAAAGCAATAAAACCTCAAATTGAGTGTGACGCCTAAACCAAAGGACTTATGCACACACTTCAACATGTATTTTGTTCAGGATGACCTCCCGAAGCCTATATGAGCATTGATTTGACCACACAACTCATTCCTATGAAGATACATTCAAACTCACAAAACGTGCTCAGCTCGGGCTGAAAATGCATTTAAAGCAATAAAAACTCAAATTGAGTGTCACGCATAAACCAAAGGACTTATGCACACACTTTAACATGTATTTTGTTCAGGATGACCTCCTGAAGCCTAAATTAGCATTAATTTGACCACACAACTCATTCCTATGAAGATACTTCAAACTCACAAAACTTGCTCATCTCTGCCTGAAAATGCATTTCGCAATAAAAACTCAAATTGAGTGTCACACCTAAACCAAAGGACTTATGCACACACTTCAACATGTATTTTGTTCAGAAAGACCACCTGAAACCTAAATCAGCATTAATTTGACCACACAACTCATTCCTATGAAGATACATTCAAAGTCAGAAAGCGCGCTCAGCTCGGGCTGAAAATGCATTTAAAGCAATAAAACCTCAAATTGAGTGTCACGCCAAAACCAAAGGACTTATGCACACACTTCAACATGTATTTTGTTCAGGATGACCTCCTGAAGCCTAAATTAGCATTAATTTGACCACACAACTCATTCCTATGAAGATACTTCAAACTCAGAAAACTTGCTCATCTCTGCCTGAAAATGCATTTCGCAATAAAAACTCAAATTGAGTGTCACGCCTAAACAAAAGGATTTATGCACACACTTCAACATGTATTTTGTTCAGGATGACCACCTGAAGCCTAAATGAGCATTAACCACACAACTCATTCCTATGAAGATACATTCAAAGTCAGAAAGCACGCTCAGCTCGGGCTGAAAATGCATTTAAAGCAATAAAACCTCAAAATGAGTGTCACGCCTGAACCAAAGGACTTATGCACACACTTCAACATGTATTTTGTTCAGGATAACCTCCTGAAGCCTAAATTAGCATTAATTTGACCACACAACTCATTCCTTTGAAGATACTTCAAACTCAGAAATCTTGCTCATCTCTGCCTGAAAATGCATTTCGCAATAAAAACTCAAATTGAGTGTCACGCCTAAACCAAAGGACTTATGCACACACTTCAACATGTATTTTGTACAGGATGACCTCCCGAAGCCTAAGTTAGCATTAATTTGACCACACAACTCATTCCTATGAAGATACTTCAAACTCAGAAAACTCGCTCAGCTCTGCCTGAAAATGCATTTCGCAATAAAAACTCAAATTGAGTGTCACACCTAAACCAAAGGACTTATGCACACACTTCAACATGCATTTTGTTCAGGATGACCACCTGAAGCCTAAATGAGCATTTTTGACCACACAACTCATTCCTATGAAGATACATCCAAACTCACAAAACATGCTCAGCTCGGGCTGAAAATGCATTTAAAGCAATAAAAACTCAAATTGAGTGTCACGCCTAAACCAAAGGACTTATGCACACACTTCAACGTGTATTTTGTTCAGGATGACCTCCTGAAGCCTAAATGAGCAATACTTTGACTACACAACTCATTTCTATGAAGATACATTCAAAGTCAGAAAGCGCGCTCAGCTCGGGCTGAAAATGCATTTAAAGCAATAAAATTTCAAATTGAGTGTCACGCCTAAACCAAAGGACTTATGCACACACTTTAACATGTATTTTGTTCAGGATGACCACCTGAAGCCTAAATGAGCATTAATTTGACCACACAACTCATTCCTATGAAGATACATTCAAAGTCAGAAAGCGCGCTCAGCTCGGGCTGAAAATGCATTTAAAGCAATAAAACTCAAATTGAGTGTCACACCTAAACCAAAGGACTTATGCACACACTCCAACATGTATTTTGTTCAGGATGACCTCCTGAAGCCCAAATAAGCATTAATTTGACCACACAACTCATTCTATGAAGATACATTCAAACTCACAAAACGTGCTCAGCTCGGGCTGAAAATGCATTTAAAGCAATAAAAACTCAAATTGAGTGTCACGCCTAAACAAAAGGACTCATGCACACACTTCAACATGTATTTTGTTCAGGATGACCTCCTGAAGCCTAAATAAGCATTAATTTGACCACACAACTCATTCCTATGAAGATACATTCAAACTCACAAAACGTGCTCAGCTCGGGCTGAAAATGCATTTAAAGAAATAAAAACTCAAATTGAGTGTCACACCTAAACCAAAGGACTTATGCACACACTTCAACATGTATTTTGTTCAGGATGACTTCCTGAAGCCCATATGAGCATTAATTTGACTACACAACTCATTCCTATGAAGATACATTCAAACTCACAAAACGTGCTCGGGCTGAAAATGCATTTAAAGCAATAAAAACTCAAATTGAGTGTCACGCCTAAAAAAGGACTTATCACACACTTCAGCATGTATTTAGTTCAGGATTACCTCCTGAAGCCTATATGAGCATTAATTTGACCACATAACTCATTCCTATGAAGATACATTCAAACTCACAAAACGTGCTCAGCTGGGGCTGAAAATGCATTTAAAGCAATAAAAACTCAATTTGAGTGTCACGCCTAAACCAAAGGACTCATGCACATACTTCAACATGTATTTTGTTCAGGAGGTCATCCTGAAGCCTATATGAGCATTAATTTGACCACACAACTCATTCCTATCAAGATACATTCAAACTCACAAAACGTGCTCAGCTCGGGCTGAAAATGCATTTAAAGCAATAAAAACTCAATTTGAGTGTCACGCCTAAACCAAAGGACTTATGCACACACTTCAACATGTATTTAGTTCAGGGGGTCATCCTGAAGCCTATATGAGCATTAATTTGACCACACAACTCATTCCTATGAAGATACATTCAAACTCACAAAACGTGCTCAGCTCGGGCTGAAAATGCATTTAAAGCAATAAAAACTCAAATTGAGTGTCACGCCTAAACCAAAGGACTTATGCACAAACATGTATTTTGTTCAGGAGGTCATCCTGAAGCCTATATGAGCATTAATTTGACCACACAACTCATTCCTATCAAGATACATTCAAACTCACAAAACGTGCTCAGCTCGGGCTGAAAATGCATTTAAAGCAATAAAAACTCAAATTGAGTATCACGCCTAAACCAAAGGACTTATGCACACACTTCAACATGTATTTAGTTCAGGGGGTCATCCTGAAGCCTATATGAGCATTAATTTGACCACACAACTCATTCCTATGAAGATACATTCAAACTCACAAAACGTGCTCAGCTCGGGCTGAAAATGCATTTAAAGCAATAAAAACTCAAATTGAGTGTCACGCCTAAACCAAAGGACTTATGCACACACTTCAACATGTATTTTGTTCAGGACGTCATCCTGAAGCCTATATGAGCATTAATTTGACCACACAACTCATTCCTATGAAGATACATTCAAACTCACAAAACGCGCTCATCTCGGGCTGAAAATGCATTTAAAGTAATAAAAACTCAAATTGAGTGTCACGCCTAAACCAAAGGACTTATGCACACACTTCAACATGTATTTAGTTCAGGAGGTCATCCTGAAGCCTATATGAGCAATAATTTGACCACGCAACTCATTCGTATCAAGATACATTCAAACTCACAAAACGTGCTCAGCTCGGGCTGAAAATGCATTCAAAGTAATAAAACCTCAAATTGAGTGTGACGCCTAAACCAAAGGACTTATGCACACACTTCAACATGTATTTTGTTCAGGATGACCTCCCGAAGCCTATATGAGCATTGATTTGACCACACAACTCATTCCTATGAAGATACATTCAAACTCACAAAACGTGCTCAGCTCGGGCTGAAAATGCATTTAAAGCAATAAAAACTCAAATTGAGTGTCACGCCTAAACCAAAGGGCTTATGCACACACTTCAACATGTATTTAGTTCAAGAGGTCATCCTGAAGCCTATATGAGCATTAATTTGACCACATAACTCATTCTTATGAAGATACATTCAAAGTCACAAAACGTGCTCAGCTCGGGCTGAAAATGCATTTAAAGTTATAAAAACTCAAATTGAGTGTCACGCCTAAACCAAAGTACTTATGCACACACTTCAACATGTATTTAGTTCAAGAGGTCATCCTGAAGCCTATATGAGCATTAATTTGACCACACAACTCATTTGTATCAAGATACATTCAAACTGTGCTCAGCTCGGGCTGAAAATGCATTCAAAGCAATAAAACCTCAAATTGAGTGTGACACCTAAACCAAAGTACTTATGCACACACTTCAACATGTATTTAGTTCAAGAGGTCATCCTGAAGCCTATATGAGCATTAATTTGACCACATAACTCATTCCTATGAAGATACATTCAAACTTACAAAACGTGCTCAGCTCGGGCTGAAAATGCATTTAAAGCGATAAAAACTCAAATTGAGTGTCACGCCTAAACCAAAGGACTTATGCACACACTTCAACGTGTATTTTGTTCAGGATGACCTCCGGAAGCCTAAATGAGCAATAATTTGACTACACAATCCATTCCTATGAAGATACATTCAAAGTCAGAAAGCGCGCTCAGCTCGGGCTGAAAATGCATTTAAAGCAATAAAAATTCAAATTGAGTGTCACGCCTAAACCAAAGGACTTATGCACACACTTCAACATGTATTTAGTTCAGGAGGTCATTCTGAAGCCTATATGAGCATTAATTTGACCACATAACTCATTCCTATGAAGATACATTCAAACTTACAAAACGTGCTCAGCTCGGGCTGAAAATGCATTTAAAGCAATAAAAACTCAAATTGAGTGTCACGCCTAAACCAAAGGACTTATGCACACACTTTAACATGTATTTTGTTCAGGATGACCACCTGAAGCCTAAATGAGCATTAATTTGACCACACAACTCATTCCTATGAAGATACATTCAAAGTCAGAAAACGTGCTCAGCTGGGGCTGAAAATGCATTTAAAGCAATAAAAACTCAAATTGAGTGTCACACCTAAACCAAAGGACTTATGCACACACTTCAACATGTATTTTGTTCAGGATGACCTCCCGAAGCCTATATGAGCATTGATTTGACCACACAACTCATTCCTATGAAGATACATTCAAACTCACAAAACGTGCTCAGCTCGGGCTGAAAATGCATTTAAAGCAATAAAAACTCAAATTGAGTGTCACGCCTAAACCAAAGGACTTATGCACACACTTCGTGTATTTTGTTCAGGATGACCTCCGGAAGCCTAAATGAGCAATAATTTGACTACACAATTCATTCCTATGAAGATACATTCAAAGTCAGAAAAGCGCGCTCAGCTCGGGCTGAAAATGCATTTAAAGCAATAAAAACTCAAATTGAGTGTCACGCCTAAACCAAAGGACTTATGCACACACTTCAACATGTATTTAGTTCAGGAGGTCATTCTGAAGCCTATATGAGCATTAATTTGACCACATAACTCATTCCTATGAAGATACATTCAAACTTACAAAACGTGCTCAGCTCGGGCTGAAAATGCATTTAAAGCAATAAAAACTCAAATTGAGTGTCACGCCTAAACCAAAGGACTTATGCACACACTTTAACATGTATTTTGTTCAGGATGACCACCTGAAGCCTATATGAGCATTGATTTGACCACACAACTCATTCCTATGAAGATACATTCAAAGTCAGAAAGCGCGCTCAGCTCGGGCTGAAAATGATTTAAAGCAATAAAACCTTAAATTGAGTGTCACGCCAAAACCAAAGGACTTATGCACACACTTCAACATGTATTTTGTTCAGGATGACCTCCCGAAGCCTAAATTAGCATTAATTTGACCACACAACTCATTCCTATGAAGATACTTCAAACTCAGAAAACTTGCTCAGCTCTGCCTGAAAATGCATTTCGCAATAAAAACTCAAATTGAGTGTCACACCTAAACCAAAGGACTTATGCACACACTTCAACCTGCATTTTGTTCAGGATGACCACCTGAATCCTAAATGAGCATTAATTTGACCACACAACTCATTCCTATGAAGATACATTCAAACTTACAAAACGTGCTCAGCTCGGGCTGAAAATGCATTTAAGGCAATAAAAACTCAAATTGAGTGTCACACCTAAACCAAAGGACTTATGCACATACTTCAACATGTATTTTGTTCAGGAGGTCATCCTGAAGCCTATATGAGCATTAATTTGACCACACAACTCATTCCTATCAAGATACATTCAAACTCACAAAACGTGCTCAGCTCGGGCTGAAAATGCATTTAAAGCAATAAAAACTCAAATTGAGTGTCACGCCTAAACCAAAGGACTTATGCACACACTTCAACATGTATTTAGTTCAGGAGGTCATCCTGAAGCCTATATGAGCATTAATTTGACCACACAACTCATTCCTATCAAGATACATTCAAACTCACAAAACGTGCTCAGCTCGGGCTGAAAATGCATTTAAAGCAATAAAAACTCAAATTGAGTGTCACGCCTAAACCAAAGGACTTATGCACACACTTCAACATGTATTTAGTTCAGGAGGTCATCCTGAAGCCTATATGAGCATTAATTTGACCACACAACTCATTCGTATCAAGATACATTCAAACTCACAAAACGTGCTCAGCTCGGGCTGAAAATGCATTCAAAGCAATAAAACCTCAAATTGAGTGTGACGCCTAAACCAAAGGACTTATGCACACACTTCAACATGTATTTTGTTCAGGATGACCTCCCGAAGCCTATATGAGCATTGATTTGACCACACAACTCATTCCTATGAAGATACATTCAAACTCACAAAACGTGCTCAGCTCGGGCTGAAAATGCATTTAAAGCAATAAAAACTCAAATTGAGTTTTACGCCTAAACCAAAGGACTTATGCACACACTTCAACATGTATTTAGTTCAAGAGGTCATCCTGAAGCCTATATGAGCATTAATTTGACCACATAACTCATTCTTATGAAGATACATTCAAACTCACAAAACGTGCTCAGCTCGGGCTGAAAATGCATTTAAAGTTATAAAAACTCAAATTGAGTGTCACGCCTAAACCAAAGTACTTAGCACACACTTCAACATGGATTTAGTTCAAGAGGTCATCCTGAAGCCTATATGAGCATTAATTTGACCACACAACTCATTCGTATCAAGATACATTCAAACTCACAAAACGTGCTCAGCTCGGGCTGAAAATGCATTTAAAGCAATAATAACTCAAATTGAGTGTCACGCCTAAACCAAAGGACTTATGCACACACTTCAACATGTATTTAGTTCAAGAGGTCATCCTGAAGCCTATATGAGCATTAATTTGACCACATAACTCATTCTTATGAAGATACATTCAAAGTCACAAAACGTGCTCAGCTCGGGCTGAAAATGCATTTAAAGTTATAAAAACTCAAATTGAGTGTCACGCCTAAACCAAAGTACTTATGCACACACTTCAACATGTATTTAGTTCAAGAGGTCATCCTGAAGCCTATATGAGCATTAATTTGACCACACAACTCATTTGTATCAAGATACATTCAAACTGTGCTCAGCTCGGGCTGAAAATGCATTCAAAGCAATAAAACCTCAAATTGAGTGTGACGCCTAAACCAAAGTACTTATGCACACACTTCAACATGTATTTAGTTCAAGAGGTCATCCTGAAGCCTATATGAGCATTGATTTGACCACACAACTCATTCGTATCAAGATACATTCAAACTGTGCTCAGCTCGGGCTGAAAATGCATTCAAAGCAATAAAACCTCAAATTGAGTGTGACGCCTAAACCAAAGGACTTATGCACACACTTCAACATGTATTTTGTTCAGGATGACCTCCCGAAGCCTATATGAGCATTGATTTGACCACACAACTCATTCCTATGAAGATACATTCAAACTCACAAAACGTGCTCAGCTCGGGCTGAAAATGCATTTAAAGCAATAAAAACTCAAATTGAGTGTCACGCATAAACCAAAGGACTTATGCACACACTTTAACATGTATTTTGTTCAGGATGACCTCCTGAAGCCTAAATTAGCATTAATTTGACCACACAACTCATTCCTATGAAGATACTTCAAACTCACAAAACTTGCTCATCTCTGCCTGAAAATGCATTTCGCAATAAAAACTCAAATTGAGTGTCACACCTAAACCAAAGGACTTATGCACACACTTCAACATGTATTTTGTTCAGAAAGACCACCTGAAACCTAAATCAGCATTAATTTGACCACACAACTCATTCCTATGAAGATACATTCAAAGTCAGAAAGCGCGCTCAGCTCGGGCTGAAAATGCATTTAAAGCAATAAAACCTCAAATTGAGTGTCACGCCAAAACCAAAGGACTTATGCACACACTTCAACATGTATTTTGTTCAGGATGACCTCCTGAAGCCTAAATTAGCATTAATTTGACCACACAACTCATTCCTATGAAGATACTTCAAACTCAGAAAACTTGCTCATCTCTGCCTGAAAATGCATTTCGCAATAAAAACTCAAATTGAGTGTCACGCCTAAACAAAAGGATTTATGCACACACTTCAACATGTATTTTGTTCAGGATGACCACCTGAAGCCTAAATGAGCATTAACCACACAACTCATTCCTATGAAGATACATTCAAAGTCAGAAAGCACGCTCAGCTCGGGCTGAAAATGCATTTAAAGCAATAAAACCTCAAAATGAGTGTCACGCCTGAACCAAAGGACTTATGCACACACTTCAACATGTATTTTGTTCAGGATAACCTCCTGAAGCCTAAATTAGCATTAATTTGACCACACAACTCATTCCTTTGAAGATACTTCAAACTCAGAAATCTTGCTCATCTCTGCCTGAAAATGCATTTCGCAATAAAAACTCAAATTGAGTGTCACGCCTAAACCAAAGGACTTATGCACACACTTCAACATGTATTTTGTACAGGATGACCTCCCGAAGCCTAAGTTAGCATTAATTTGACCACACAACTCATTCCTATGAAGATACTTCAAACTCAGAAAACTCGCTCAGCTCTGCCTGAAAATGCATTTCGCAATAAAAACTCAAATTGAGTGTCACACCTAAACCAAAGGACTTATGCACACACTTCAACATGCATTTTGTTCAGGATGACCACCTGAAGCCTAAATGAGCATTTTTGACCACACAACTCATTCCTATGAAGATACATCCAAACTCACAAAACATGCTCAGCTCGGGCTGAAAATGCATTTAAAGCAATAAAAACTCAAATTGAGTGTCACGCCTAAACCAAAGGACTTATGCACACACTTCAACGTGTATTTTGTTCAGGATGACCTCCTGAAGCCTAAATGAGCAATACTTTGACTACACAACTCATTTCTATGAAGATACATTCAAAGTCAGAAAGCGCGCTCAGCTCGGGCTGAAAATGCATTTAAAGCAATAAAATTTCAAATTGAGTGTCACGCCTAAACCAAAGGACTTATGCACACACTTTAACATGTATTTTGTTCAGGATGACCACCTGAAGCCTAAATGAGCATTAATTTGACCACACAACTCATTCCTATGAAGATACATTCAAAGTCAGAAAGCGCGCTCAGCTCGGGCTGAAAATGCATTTAAAGCAATAAAACTCAAATTGAGTGTCACACCTAAACCAAAGGACTTATGCACACACTCCAACATGTATTTTGTTCAGGATGACCTCCTGAAGCCCAAATAAGCATTAATTTGACCACACAACTCATTCTATGAAGATACATTCAAACTCACAAAACGTGCTCAGCTCGGGCTGAAAATGCATTTAAAGCAATAAAAACTCAAATTGAGTGTCACGCCTAAACAAAAGGACTCATGCACACACTTCAACATGTATTTTGTTCAGGATGACCTCCTGAAGCCTAAATAAGCATTAATTTGACCACACAACTCATTCCTATGAAGATACATTCAAACTCACAAAACGTGCTCAGCTCGGGCTGAAAATGCATTTAAAGAAATAAAAACTCAAATTGAGTGTCACACCTAAACCAAAGGACTTATGCACACACTTCAACATGTATTTTGTTCAGGATGACTTCCTGAAGCCCATATGAGCATTAATTTGACTACACAACTCATTCCTATGAAGATACATTCAAACTCACAAAACGTGCTCGGGCTGAAAATGCATTTAAAGCAATAAAAACTCAAATTGAGTGTCACGCCTAAAAAAGGACTTATCACACACTTCAACATGTATTTAGTTCAGGATTACCTCCTGAAGCCTATATGAGCATTAATTTGACCACATAACTCATTCCTATGAAGATACATTCAAACTTACAAAACGTGCTCAGCTCGGGCTGAAAATGCATTTAAAGCAATAAAAACTCAAATTGAGTGTCACGCCTAAACCAAAGGACTTATGCACACACTTCAACATGTATTTTGTTCAGGATGACCACCTGAAGCCTAAATGAGCATTAATTTGAACACACAACTCATTCCTATGAAGATACATTCAAACTCACAAAACGTGCTCAGCTCGGGCTGAAAATGCATTTAAAGCAATAAAAACTCAAATTGAGTGTCTCGCCTGAACCAAAGGACTTATGCACACACTTCAACATGTATTTTTTTCAGGATGACCACCTGAAGCCTAAATGAGCATTAATTTGACCACATAACTCATTCTTATGAAGATACATTCAAACTCACAAAACGTGCTCAGCTCGGGCTGAAAATGCATTCAAAGCAATAAAACCTCAAATTGAGTGTGACGCCTGAACCAAAGGACTTATGCACACACTTCAACATGTATTTTGTTCAGGATGACCTCCCGAAGCCTATATGAGCATTGATTTGACCACACAACTCATTCCTATGAAGATACATTCAAACTCACAAAACGTGCTCAGCTCGGGCTGAAAATGCATTTAAAGCAATAAAAACTCAAATTGAGTGTCACGCCTAAACCAAAGGACTTATGCACACACTTCAACGTGTATTTTGTTCAGGATGACCTCCGGAAGCCTAAATGAGCAATAATTTGACTACACAACTCATTCCTATGAAGATACATTCAAAGTCAGAAAGCGCGCTCAGCTCGGGCTGAAAATGCATTTAAAGCAATAAAAATTCAAATTGAGTGTCACGCCTAAACCAAAGGACTTATGCACACACTTCAACATGTATTTAGTTCAGGAGGTCATTCTGAAGCCTATATGAGCATTGATTTGACCACACAACTCATTCCTATGAAGATACATTCAAACTCACAAAACGTGCTCAGCTCGGGCTGAAAATGCATTTAAAGCAATAAAAACTCAAATTGAGTGTCACGCCTAAACCAAAGGACTTATGCACACACTTCGTGTATTTTGTTCAGGATGACCTCCGGAAGCCTAAATGAGCAATAATTTGACTACACAATTCATTCCTATGAAGATACATTCAAAGTCAGAAAAGCGCGCTCAGCTCGGGCTGAAAATGCATTTAAAGCAATAAAAACTCAAATTGAGTGTCACGCCTAAACCAAAGGACTTATGCACACACTTCAACATGTATTTAGTTCAGGAGGTCATTCTGAAGCCTATATGAGCATTAATTTGACCACATAACTCATTCCTATGAAGATACATTCAAACTTACAAAACGTGCTCAGCTCGGGCTGAAAATGCATTTAAAGCAATAAAAACTCAAATTGAGTGTCACGCCTAAACCAAAGGACTTATGCACACACTTTAACATGTATTTTGTTCAGGATGACCACCTGAAGCCTAAATGAGCATTAATTTGACCACACAACTCATTCCTATGAAGATACATTCAAAGTCAGAAAGCGCGCTCAGCTCGGGCTGAAAACGATTTAAAGCAATAAAACCTTAAATTGAGTGTCACGCCAAAACCAAAGGACTTATGCACACACTTCAACATATATTTTGTTCAGGATGACCTCCCGAAGCCTAAATAAGCATTAATTTGACCACACAACTCATTCCTATGAAGATACTTCAAACTCAGAAAACTTGCTCAGCTCTGCCTGAAAATGCATTTCGCAATAAAAACTCAAATTGAGTGTCACACCTAAACCAAAGGACTTATGCACAAACATGTATTTTGTTCAGGAGGTCATCCTGAAGCCTATATGAGCATTAATTTGACCACACAACTCATTCCTATCAAGATACATTCAAACTCACAAAACGTGCTCAGCTCGGGCTGAAAATGCATTTAAAGCAATAAAAACTCAAATTGAGAATCACGCCTAAACCAAAGGACTTATGCACACACTTCAACATGTATTTAGTTCAGGGGGTCATCCTGAAGCCTATATGAGCATTAATTTGACCACACAACTCATTCCTATGAAGATACATTCAAACTCACAAAACGTGCTCAGCTCGGGCTGAAAATGCATTTAAAGCAATAAAAACTCAAATTGAGTGTCACGCCTAAACCAAAGGACTTATGCACACACTTCAACATGTATTTTGTTCAGGACGTCATCCTGAAGCCTATATGAGCATTAATTTGACCACACAACTCATTCCTATGAAGATACATTCAAACTCACAAAACGCGCTCATCTCGGGCTGAAAATGCATTTAAAGTAATACAAACTCAAATTGAGTGTCACGCCTAAACCAAAGGACTTATGCACACACTTCAACATGTATTTAGTTCAGGAGGTCATCCTGAAGCCTATATGAGCAATAATTTGACCACACAACTCATTCGTATCAAGATACATTCAAACTCACAAAACGTGCTCAGCTCGGGCTGAAAATGCATTCAAAGCAATAAAACCTCAAATTGAGTGTGACGCCTAAACCAAAGGACTTATGCACACACTTCAACATGTATTTTGTTCAGGATGACCTCCCGAAGCCTATATGAGCATTGATTTGACCACACAACTCATTCCTATGAAGATACATTCAAACTCACAAAACGTGCTCAGCTCGGGCTGAAAATGCATTTAAAGCAATAAAAACTCAAATTGAGTGTCACGCCTAAACCAAAGGACTTATGCACACACTTCAACATGTATTTTGTTCAGGACGTCATCCTGAAGCCTATATGAGCATTAATTTGACCACACAACTCATTCCTATGAAGATACATTCAAACTCACAAAACGCGCTCATCTCGGGCTGAAAATGCATTTAAAGTAATAAAAACTCAAATTGAGTGTCACGCCTAAACCAAAGGACTTATGCACACACTTCAACATGTATTTAGTTCAAGAGGTCATCCTGAAGCCTATATGAGCATTAATTTGACCACACAACTCATTTGTATCAAGATACATTCAAACTGTGCTCAGCTCGGGCTGAAAATGCATTCAAAGCAATAAAACCTCAAATTGAGTGTGACGCCTAAACCAAAGTACTTATGCACACACTTCAACATGTATTTAGTTCAAGAGGTCATCCTGAAGCCTATATGAGCATTAATTTGACCACACAACTCATTCGTATCAAGATACATTCAAACTGTGCTCAGCTCGGGCTGAAAATGCATTCAAAGCAATAAAACCTCAAATTGAGTGTGACGCCTAAACCAAAGGACTTATGCACACACTTCAACATGTATTTTGTTCAGGATGACCTCCCGAAGCCTATATGAGCATTGATTTGACCACACAACTCATTCCTATGAAGATACATTCAAACTCACAAAACGTGCTCAGCTCGGGCTGAAAATGCATTTAAAGCAATAAAAACTCAAATTGAGTGTCACGCCTAAACCAAAGGATTTATGCACACACTTCAACATGTATTTAGTTCAGGAGGTCATCCTGAAGCCTATATGAGCATTAATTTGACCACACAACTCATTCCTATCAAGATACATTCAAACTCACAAAACGTGCTCAGCTCAGGCTAAAAATGCATTCAAAGCAATAAAACCTCAAATTGAGTGTCACGCTAAAACCAAAGGACTTATGCACACACTTCAACATGTATTTTGTTCAGGATGACCTCCTGAAGCCTAAATTAGCATTAATTTGACCACACAACTCATTCCTATGAAGATACTTCAAACTCAGAAAACTTGCTCATCTCTGCCTGAAAATGCATTTTGCAATAAAAACTCAAATTGAGTGTCACACCTAAACCAAAGGACTTATGCACACACTTCAACATGTATTTGGTTCAGGATGACCACCTGAAGCCTAAATGAGCATTAATTTGACCACACAACTCATTCCTATGAAGATGCATTCAAAGTCAGAAAGCGCGCTCAGCTCGGGCTGAAAATGCATTTAAAGCAATAAAAACTCAAATTGAGTGTCACGCCTAAACCAAAGGACTTATGCACACACTTTAACATGTATTTTGTTCAGGATGACCACCTGAAGCCTAAATGAGCATTAATTTGACCACACAACTCATTCCTATGAAGATACATTCAAAGTCAGAAAGCGCGCTCAGCTCGGGCTGAAAATGCATTTAAAGCAATAAAAACTCAAATTGAGTGTCACGCCTAAACCAAAGGACTTATGCACACACTTCAACATGTATTTAGTTCAGGAGGTCATCCTGAAGCCTATATGAGCATTAATTTGACCACATAACTCATTCCTATGAAGATACATTCAAACTCACAAAACGTGCTCAGCTCGGGCTGAAAATGCATTTAAAGCAATAAAAACTCAAATTGAGTGTCACGCCTAAACCAAAGGACTTATGCACACACTTCAACATGTATTTAGTTCAGGAGGACATCCTGAAGCCTATATGAGGATTATTTTGACCACACAACTCATTCCTATGAAGATACTTCAAACTCAGAAAACTTGCTCATCTCTGCCTGAAAATGCATTTCGCAATAAAAACTCAAATTGAGTGTCACGCCTAAACCAAAGGACTTATGCGCACACTTTAACATGTATTTTGTTCAGGAGGTCATCCTGAAGCCTATATGAGCATTAATTTGACCACACAACTGATTCCTATCAAGATACATTCAAACTCACAAAACGTGCTCAGCTCGGGCTGAAAATGCATTTAAAGCAATAAAAACTCAAATTGAGTGTCACGCCTAAACCAAAGGACTTATGCACACACTTCAACATGTATTTAGTTCAGGAGGTCATCCTGAAGCCTATATGAGCATTAATTTGACCACACAACTCATTCCTATGAAGATACATTCAAACTCACAAAACGTCCTCAGCTCGGGCTGAAAATGCATTTAAAGTAATAAAAACTCAAATTGAGTGTCACGCCTAAACCAAAGGACTTATGCACACACTTCAACATGTATTTAGTTCAGGAGGTCATCCTGAAGCCTATATGAGCATTAATTTGACCACACAACTCATTCGTATCAAGATACATTCAAACTCACAAAACGTGCTCAGCTCGGGCTGAAAATGCATTCAAAGCAATAAAACCTCAAATTGAGTGTCACGCCTAAACCAAAGGACTTATGCACACACTTCAACGTGAATTTTGTTCAGGATGACCACCTGAAGCCTAAATGAGCATTTTTGACCACACAACTCATTCCTATGAAGATACATTCAAACTCACAAAACGTGCTCAGTTGGGGCTGAAAATGCATTTAAAGCGATAAAAACTCAATTTGAGTGTCACGCCTAAACCAAAGGACTTATGCACACACTTCAACATGTATTTAGTTCAGGGGGTCATCCTGAAGCCTATATGAGCATTAATTTGACCACACAACTCATTCCTATGAAGATACATTCAAACTCACAAAACGTGCTCAGCTCGGGCTGAAAATGCATTTAAAGCAATAAAAACTCAAATTGAGTGTCACGCCTAAACCAAAGGACTTATGCACAAACATGTATTTTGTTCAGGAGGTCATCCTGAAGCCTATATGAGCATTAATTTGACCACACAACTCATTCCTATCAAGATACATTCAAACTCACAAAACGTGCTCAGCTCGGGCTGAAAATGCATTTAAAGCAATAAAAACTCAAATTGAGTATCACGCCTAAACCAAAGGACTTATGCACACACTTCAACATGTATTTAGTTCAGGGGGTCATCCTGAAGCCTATATGAGCATTAATTTGACCACACAACTCATTCCTATGAAGATACATTCAAACTCACAAAACGTGCTCAGCTCGGGCTGAAAATGCATTTAAAGCAATAAAAACTCAAATTGAGTGTCACGCCTAAACCAAAGGACTTATGCACACACTTCAACATGTATTTTGTTCAGGACGTCATCCTGAAGCCTATATGAGCATTAATTTGACCACACAACTCATTCCTATGAAGATACATTCAAACTCACAAAACGCGCTCATCTCGGGCTGAAAATGCATTTAAAGTAATAAAAACTCAAATTGAGTGTCACGCCTAAACCAAAGGACTTATGCACACACTTCAACATGTATTTAGTTCAGGAGGTCATCCTGAAGCCTATATGAGCAATAATTTGACAGCACAACTCATTCGTATCAAGATACATTCAAACTCACAAAACGTGCTCAGCTCGGGCTGAAAATGCATTCAAAGCAATAAAACCTCAAATTGAGTGTGACGCCTAAACCAAAGGACTTATGCACACACTTCAACATGTATTTTGTTCAGGATGACCTCCCGAAGCCTATATGAGCATTGATTTGACCACACAACTCATTCCTATGAAGATACATTCAAACTCACAAAACGTGCTCAGCTCGGGCTGAAAATGCATTTAAAGCAATAAAAACTCAAATTGAGAGTCACGCCTAAACCAAAGGACTTATGCACACACTTCAACATGTATTTTGTTCAGGACGTCATCCTGAAGCCTATATGAGCATTAATTTGACCACACAACTCATTCCTATGAAGATACATTCAAACTCACAAAACGCGCTCATCTCGGGCTGAAAATGCATTTAAAGTAATAAAAACTCAAATTGAGTGTCACGCCTAAACCAAAGTACTTATGCACACACTTCAACATGTATTTAGTTCAAGAGGTCATCCTGAAGCCTATATGAGCATTAATTTGACCACACAACTCATTCGTATCAAGATACATTCAAACTGTGCTCAGCTCGGGCTGAAAATGCATTCAAAGCAATAAAACCTCAAATTGAGTGTGACGCCTAAACCAAAGTACTTATGCACACACTTCAACATGTATTTAGTTCAAGAGGTCATCCTGAAGCCTATATGAGCATTAATTTGACCACACAACTCATTCGTATCAAGATACATTCAAACTGTGCTCAGCTCGGGCTGAAAATGCATTCAAAGCAATAAAACCTCAAATTGAGTGTGACGCCTAAACCAAAGGACTTATGCACACACTTCAACATGTATTTTGTTCAGGATGACCTCCCGAAGCCTATATGAGCATTGATTTGACCACACAACTCATTCCTATGAAGATACATTCAAACTCACAAAACGTGCTCAGCTCGGGCTGAAAATGCATTTAAAGCAATAAAAACTCAAATTGAGTGTCACGCCTAAACCAAAGGATTTATGCACACACTTCAACATGTATTTAGTTCAGGAGGTCATCCTGAAGCCTATATGAGCATTAATTTGACCACACAACTCATTCCTATCAAGATACATTCAAACTCACAAAACGTGCTCAGCTCAGGCTAAAAATGCATTCAAAGCAATAAAACCTCAAATTGAGTGTCACGCTAAAACCAAAGGACTTATGAACACACTTCAACATGTATTTTGTTCAGGATGACCTCCTGAAGCCTAAATTAGCATTAATTTGACCACCCAACTCATTCCTATGAAGATGCATTCAAAGTCAGAAAGCGCGCTCAGCTCGGGCTGAAAATGCATTTAAAGCAATAAAAACTCAAATTGAGTGTCACGCCTAAACCAAAGGACTTATGCACACACTTCAACATGTATTTAGTTCAGGAGGTCATCCTGAAGCCTAAATGAGCATTAATTTGACCACATAACTCATTCCTATGAAGATACATTCAAAGTCAGAAAACTTGCTCATCTCTGCCAGAAAATGCTTTTTGCAATAAAAACTCAAATTGAGTGTCACACCTAAACCAAAGGACTTATGCACACACTTCAACATGTATTTGGTTCAGGATGACCACCTGAAGCCTAAATGAGCATTAATTTGACCACACAACTCATTCCTATGAAGATGCATTCAAAGTCAGAAAGCGCGCTCAGCTCGGGCTGAAAATGCATTTAAAGCAATAAAAACTCAAATTGAGTGTCACGCCTAAACCAAAGGACTTATGCACACACTTTAACATGTATTTTGTTCAGGATGACCACCTGAAGCCTAAATGAGCATTAATTTGACCACACAACTCATTCCTATGAAGATACATTCAAAGTCAGAAAGCGCGCTCAGCTCGGGCTGAAAATGCATTTAAAGCAATAAAAACTCAAATTGAGTGTCACGCCTAAACCAAAGGACTTATGCACACACTTCAACATGTATTTAGTTCAGGAGGTCATCCTGAAGCCTAAATGAGCATTAATTTGACCACATAACTCATTCCTATGAAGATACATTCAAACTCACAAAACGTGCTCAGCTCGGGCTGAAAATGCATTTAAAGCAATAAAAACTCAAATTGAGTGTCACGCCTAAACCAAAGGACTTATGCACACACTTCAACATGTATTTAGTTCAGGAGGACATCCTGAAGCCTATATGAGGATTATTTTGACCACACAACTCATTCCTATGAAGATACTTCAAACTCAGAAAACTTGCTCATCTCTGCCTGAAAATGCATTTCGCAATAAAAACTCAAATTGAGTGTCACGCCTAAACCAAAGGACTTATGCGCACACTTTAACATGTATTTTGTTCAGGAGGTCATCCTGAAGCCTATATGAGCATTAATTTGACCACACAACTGATTCCTATCAAGATACATTCAAACTCACAAAACGTGCTCAGCTCGGGCTGAAAATGCATTTAAAGCAATAAAAACTCAAATTGAGTGTCACGCCTAAACCAAAGGACTTATGCACACACTTCAACATGTATTTAGTTCAGGAGGTCATCCTGAAGCCTATATGAGCATTAATTTGACCACACAACTCATTCGTATCAAGATACATTCAAACTCACAAAACGTGCTCAGCTCGGGCTGAAAATGCATTCAAAGCAATAAAACCTCAAATTGAGTGTCACGCCTAAACCAAAGGACTTATGCACACACTTCAACGTGAATTTTGTTCAGGATGACCACCTGAAGCCTAAATGAGCATTTTTGACCACACAACTCATTCCTATGAAGATACATTCAAACTCACAAAACGTGCTCAGTTGGGGCTGAAAATGCATTTAAAGCGATAAAAACTCAATTTGAGTGTCACGCCTAAACCAAAGGACTTATGCACACACTTCAACATGTATTTAGTTCAGGGGGTCATCCTGAAGCCTATATGAGCATTAATTTGACCACACAACTCATTCCTATGAAGATACATTCAAACTCACAAAACGTGCTCAGCTCGGGCTGAAAATGCATTTAAAGCAATAAAAACTCAAATTGAGTGTCACGCCTAAACCAAAGGACTTATGCACACACTTCAACATGTATTTAGTTCAGGAGGTCATCCTGAAGCCTATATGAGCATTAATTTGACCACACAACTCATTCCTATGAAGATACATTCAAAGTCAGAAAGCGCGCTCAGCTCGGGCTGAAATGCATTTAAAGCAATAAAAACTCAAATTGAGTGTCACGCCTAAACCAAAGGACTTATGCACACACTTCAATATGTATTTTGTTCAGGATGACCACCTGAAGCCTAAATGAGCATTAATTTGACCACACAACTCATTCCTATGAAGATACATTCAAAGTCAGAAGGTGCGCTCAGCTCGGGCTGAAAATGCATATAAGCAATAAAACCTCAAATTGAGTGTCACGCCAAAACCAAAGGACTTATGCACACACTTCATGTATTTTGTTCAGGATGACCTCCTGAAGCCTAAATTAGCATTAATTTGACCACACAACTCATTCCTATGAAGATGCATTCAAAGTCAGAAAGCGCGCTCAGCTCGGGCTGAAAATGCATTTAAAGCAATAAAAACTCAAATTGAGTGTCACGCCTAAACCAAAGGACTTATGCACACACTTTAACATGTATTTTGTTCAGGATGACCACCTGAAGCCTAAATGAGCATTAATTTGACCACACAACTCATTCCTATGAAGATACATTCAAAGTCAGAAAGCGCGCTCAGCTCGGGCTGAAAATGCATTTAAAGCAATAAAAACTCAAATTGAGTGTCACGCCTAAACCAAAGGACTTATGCACACACTTCAACATGTATTTAGTTCAGGAGGTCATCCTGAAGCCTAAATGAGCATTAATTTGACCACATAACTCATTCCTATGAAGATACATTCAAACTCACAAAACGTGCTCAGCTCGGGCTGAAAATGCATTTAAAGCAATAAAAACTCAAATTGAGTGTCACGCCTAAACCAAAGGACTTATGCACACACTTCAACATGTATTTAGTTCAGGAGGACATCCTGAAGCCTATATGAGGATTATTTTGACCACACAACTCATTCCTATGAAGATACTTCAAACTCAGAAAACTTGCTCATCTCTGCCTGAAAATGCATTTCGCAATAAAAACTCAAATTGAGTGTCACGCCTAAACCAAAGGACTTATGCGCACACTTTAACATGTATTTTGTTCAGGAGGTCATCCTGAAGCCTATATGAGCATTAATTTGACCACACAACTGATTCCTATCAAGATACATTCAAACTCACAAAACGTGCTCAGCTCGGGCTGAAAATGCATTTAAAGCAATAAAAACTCAAATTGAGTGTCACGCCTAAACCAAAGGACTTATGCACACACTTCAACATGTATTTAGTTCAGGAGGTCATCCTGAAGCCTATATGAGCATTAATTTGACCACACAACTCATTCCTATGAAGATACATTCAAACTCACAAAACGTCCTCAGCTCGGGCTGAAAATGCATTTAAAGTAATAAAAACTCAAATTGAGTGTCACGCCTAAACCAAAGGACTTATGCACACACTTCAACATGTATTTAGTTCAGGAGGTCATCCTGAAGCCTATATGAGCATTAATTTGACCACACAACTCATTCGTATCAAGATACATTCAAACTCACAAAACGTGCTCAGCTCGGGCTGAAAATGCATTCAAAGCAATAAAACCTCAAATTGAGTGTGACGCCTAAACCAAAGGACTTATGCACACA
Organism: Hippocampus guttulatus; assembly: GCF_054856545.1. Classification (NCBI taxonomy): domain Eukaryota; kingdom Metazoa; phylum Chordata; class Actinopteri; order Syngnathiformes; family Syngnathidae; genus Hippocampus; species Hippocampus guttulatus. The sequence continues at coordinate 1,245,730 of NC_141271.1, forward strand.
CTTCAACATGTATTTTGTTCAGGATGACCTCCCGAAGCCTAAATGAGCATTTTTGACCACACAACTCATTCCTATGAAGATACATTCAAACTCACAAAACGTGCTTAGTTGGGGCTGAAAATGCATTTAAAGCGATAAAAACTCAATTTGAGTGTCACGCCTAAACCAAAGGACTTATGCACACACTTCAACATGTATTTAGTTCAGGGGGTCATCCTGAAGCCTATATGAGCATTAATTTGACCACACAACTCATTCCTATGAAGATACATTCAAACTCACAAAACGTGCTCAGCTCGGGCTGAAAATGCATTTAAAGCAATAAAAACTCAAATTGAGTGTCACGCCTAAACCAAAGGACTTATGCACACACTTCAACATGTATTTAGTTCAGGAGGTCATCCTGAAGCCTATATGAGCATTAATTTGACCACACAACTCATTCCTATGAAGATACATTCAAAGTCAGAAAGCGCGCTCAGCTCGGGCTGAAATGCATTTAAAGCAATAAAAACTCAAATTGAGTGTCACGCCTAAACCAAAGGACTTATGCACACACTTCAATATGTATTTTGTTCAGGATGACCACCTGAAGCCTAAATGAGCATTAATTTGACCACACAACTCATTCCTATGAAGATACATTCAAAGTCAGAAGGTGCGCTCAGCTCGGGCTGAAAATGCATATAAGCAATAAAACCTCAAATTGAGTGTCACGCCAAAACCAAAGGACTTATGCATACACTTCATGTATTTTGTTCAGGATGACCTCCTGAAGCCTAAATTAGCATTAATTTGACCAAAAAACTCATTCCTATGAAGATACTTCAAACTCAGAAAACTTGCTCAGCTCTGCCTGAAAATGCATTTCGCAATAAAAACTCAAATTGAGTGTCACGCCTAAACCAAAGGACTTATGCACACACTTCAACATGTATTTAGTTCAGGAGGTCATCCTGAAGCCTATATGAGCATTAATTTGACCACACAACTCATTCCTATGAAGATACATTCAAACTCACAAAACGCGCTCATCTCGGGCTGAAAATGCATTTAAAGTATAAAAACTCAAATTGAGTGTCACGCCTAAACCAAAGGACTTATGCACACACTTCAACATGTATTTAGTTCAAGAGGTCATCCTGAAGCCTATATGAGCATTAATTTGACCACACAACTCATTTGTATCAAGATACATTCAAACTGTGCTCAGCTCGGGCTGAAAATGCATTCAAAGCAATAAAACCTCAAATTGAGTGTGACGCCTAAACCAAAGTACTTATGCACACACTTCAACATGTATTTAGTTCAAGAGGTCATCCTGAAGCCTATATGAGCATTAATTTGACCACACAACTCATTCGTATCAAGATACATTCAAACTGTGCTCAGCTCGGGCTGAAAATGCATTCAAAGCAATAAAACCTCAAATTGAGTGTGACGCCTAAACCAAAGGACTTATGCACACACTTCAACATGTATTTTGTTCAGGATGACCTCCCGAAGCCTATATGAGCATTGATTTGACCACACAACTCATTCCTATGAAGATACATTCAAACTCACAAAACGTGCTCAGCTCGGGCTGAAAATGCATTTAAAGCAATAAAAACTCAAATTGAGTGTCACGCCTAAACCAAAGGACTTATGCACACACTTCAACATGTATTTAGTTCAGGAGGTCATCCTGAAGCCTATATGAGCATTAATTTGACCACACAACTCATTCCTATCAAGATACATTCAAACTCACAAAACGTGCTCAGCTCAGGCTAAAAATGCATTCAAAGCAATAAAACCTCAAATTGAGTGTCACGCTAAAACCAAAGGACTTATGCACACACTTCAACATGTATTTGGTTCAGGATGACCACCTGAAGCCTAAATGAGCATTAATTTGACCACACAACTCATTCCTATGAAGATGCATTCAAAGTCAGAAAGCGCGCTCAGCTCGGGCTGAAAATGCATTTAAAGCAATAAAAACTCAAATTGAGTGTCACGCCTAAACCAAAGGACTTATGCACACACTTTAACATGTATTTTGTTCAGGATGACCACCTGAAGCCTAAATGAGCATTAATTTGACCACACAACTCATTCCTATGAAGATACATTCAAAGTCAGAAAGCGCGCTCAGCTCGGGCTGAAAATGCATTTAAAGCAATAAAAACTCAAATTGAGTGTCACGCCTAAACCAAAGGACTTATGCACACACTTCAACATGTATTTAGTTCAGGAGGTCATCCTGAAGCCTATATGAGCATTAATTTGACCACATAACTCATTCCTATGAAGATACATTCAAACTCACAAAACGTGCTCAGCTCGGGCTGAAAATGCATTTAAAGCAATAAAAACTCAAATTGAGTGTCACGCCTAAACCAAAGGACTTATGCACACACTTCAACATGTATTTAGTTCAGGAGGACATCCTGAAGCCTATATGAGGATTATTTTGACCACACAACTCATTCCTATGAAGATACTTCAAACTCAGAAAACTTGCTCATCTCTGCCTGAAAATGCATTTCGCAATAAAAACTCAAATTGAGTGTCACGCCTAAACCAAAGGACTTATGCGCACACTTTAACATGTATTTTGTTCAGGAGGTCATCCTGAAGCCTATATGAGCATTAATTTGACCACACAACTGATTCCTATCAAGATACATTCAAACTCACAAAACGTGCTCAGCTCGGGCTGAAAATGCATTTAAAGCAATAAAAACTCAAATTGAGTGTCACGCCTAAACCAAAGGACTTATGCACACACTTCAACATGTATTTAGTTCAGGAGGTCATCCTGAAGCCTATATGAGCATTAATTTGACCACACAACTCATTCCTATGAAGATACATTCAAACTCACAAAACGTCCTCAGCTCGGGCTGAAAATGCATTTAAAGTAATAAAAACTCAAATTGAGTGTCACGCCTAAACCAAAGGACTTATGCACACACTTCAACATGTATTTAGTTCAGGAGGTCATCCTGAAGCCTATATGAGCATTAATTTGACCACACAACTCATTCGTATCAAGATACATTCAAACTCACAAAACGTGCTCAGCTCGGGCTGAAAATGCATTCAAAGCAATAAAACCTCAAATTGAGTGTCACGCCTAAACCAAAGGACTTATGCACACACTTCAACGTGAATTTTGTTCAGGATGACCACCTGAAGCCTAAATGAGCATTTTTGACCACACAACTCATTCCTATGAAGATACATTCAAACTCACAAAACGTGCTCAGTTGGGGCTGAAAATGCATTTAAAGCGATAAAAACTCAATTTGAGTGTCACGCCTAAACCAAAGGACTTATGCACACACTTCAACATGTATTTAGTTCAGGGGGTCATCCTGAAGCCTATATGAGCATTAATTTGACCACACAACTCATTCCTATGAAGATACATTCAAACTCACAAAACGTGCTCAGCTCGGGCTGAAAATGCATTTAAAGCAATAAAAACTCAAATTGAGTGTCACGCCTAAACCAAAGGACTTATGCACAAACATGTATTTTGTTCAGGAGGTCATCCTGAAGCCTATATGAGCATTAATTTGACCACACAACTCATTCCTATCAAGATACATTCAAACTCACAAAACGTGCTCAGCTCGGGCTGAAAATGCATTTAAAGCAATAAAAACTCAAATTGAGTATCACGCCTAAACCAAAGGACTTATGCACACACTTCAACATGTATTTAGTTCAGGGGGTCATCCTGAAGCCTATATGAGCATTAATTTGACCACACAACTCATTCCTATGAAGATACATTCAAACTCACAAAACGTGCTCAGCTCGGGCTGAAAATGCATTTAAAGCAATAAAAACTCAAATTGAGTGTCACGCCTAAACCAAAGGACTTATGCACACACTTCAACATGTATTTTGTTCAGGACGTCATCCTGAAGCCTATATGAGCATTAATTTGACCACACAACTCATTCCTATGAAGATACATTCAAACTCACAAAACGCGCTCATCTCGGGCTGAAAATGCATTTAAAGTAATAAAAACTCAAATTGAGTGTCACGCCTAAACCAAAGGACTTATGCACACACTTCAACATGTATTTAGTTCAGGAGGTCATCCTGAAGCCTATATGAGCAATAATTTGACAGCACAACTCATTCGTATCAAGATACATTCAAACTCACAAAACGTGCTCAGCTCGGGCTGAAAATGCATTCAAAGCAATAAAACCTCAAATTGAGTGTGACGCCTAAACCAAAGGACTTATGCACACACTTCAACATGTATTTTGTTCAGGATGACCTCCCGAAGCCTATATGAGCATTGATTTGACCACACAACTCATTCCTATGAAGATACATTCAAACTCACAAAACGTGCTCAGCTCGGGCTGAAAATGCATTTAAAGCAATAAAAACTCAAATTGAGTGTCACGCCTAAACCAAAGGACTTATGCACACACTTCAACATGTATTTTGTTCAGGACGTCATCCTGAAGCCTATATGAGCATTAATTTGACCACACAACTCATTCCTATGAAGATACATTCAAACTCACAAAACGCGCTCATCTCGGGCTGAAAATGCATTTAAAGTAATAAAAACTCAAATTGAGTGTCACGCCTAAACCAAAGGACTTATGCACACACTTCAACATGTATTTAGTTCAAGAGGTTATCCTGAAGCCTATATGAGCATTAATTTGACCACACAACTCATTTGTATCAAGATACATTCAAACTGTGCTCAGCTCGGGCTCAAAATGCATTCAAAGCAATAAAACCTCAAATTGAGTGTGACGCCTAAACCAAAGTACTTATGCACACACTTCAACATGTATTTAGTTCAAGAGGTCATCCTGAAGCCTATATGAGCATTAATTTGACCACACAACTCATTCGTATCAAGATACATTCAAACTGTGCTCAGCTCGGGCTGAAAATGCATTCAAAGCAATAAAACCTCAAATTGAGTGTGACGCCTAAACCAAAGGACTTATGCACACACTTCAACATGTATTTTGTTCAGGATGACCTCCCGAAGCCTATATGAGCATTGATTTGACCACACAACTCATTCCTATGAAGATACATTCAAACTCACAAAACGTGCTCAGCTCGGGCTGAAAATGCATTTAAAGCAATAAAAACTCAAATTGAGTGTCACGCCTAAACCAAAGGATTTATGCACACACTTCAACATGTATTTAGTTCAGGAGGTCATCCTGAAGCCTATATGAGCATTAATTTGACCACACAACTCATTCCTATCAAGATACATTCAAACTCACAAAACGTGCTCAGCTCAGGCTAAAAATGCATTCAAAGCAATAAAACCTCAAATTGAGTGTCACGCTAAAACCAAAGGACTTATGCACACACTTCAACATGTATTTTGTTCAGGATGACCTCCTGAAGCCTAAATTAGCATTAATTTGACCACCCAACTCATTCCTATGAAGATGCATTCAAAGTCAGAAAGCGCGCTCAGCTCGGGCTGAAAATGCATTTAAAGCAATAAAAACTCAAATTGAGTGTCACGCCTAAACCAAAGGACTTATGCACACACTTCAACATGTATTTAGTTCAGGAGGTCATCCTGAAGCCTAAATGAGCATTAATTTGACCACATAACTCATTCCTATGAAGATACATTCAAAGTCAGAAAACTTGCTCATCTCTGCCTGAAAATGCATTTTGCAATAAAAACTCAAATTGAGTGTCACACCTAAACCAAAGGACTTATGCACACACTTCAACATGTATTTGGTTCAGGATGACCACCTGAAGCCTAAATGAGCATTAATTTGACCACACAACTCATTCCTATGAAGATGCATTCAAAGTCAGAAAGCGCGCTCAGCTCGGGCTGAAAATGCATTTAAAGCAATAAAAACTCAAATTGAGTGTCACGCCTAAACCAAAGGACTTATGCACACACTTTAACATGTATTTTGTTCAGGATGACCACCTGAAGCCTAAATGAGCATTAATTTGACCACACAACTCATTCCTATGAAGATACATTCAAAGTCAGAAAGCGCGCTCAGCTCGGGCTGAAAATGCATTTAAAGCAATAAAAACTCAAATTGAGTGTCACGCCTAAACCAAAGGACTTATGCACACACTTCAACATGTATTTAGTTCAGGAGGTCATCCTGAAGCCTAAATGAGCATTAATTTGACCACATAACTCATTCCTATGAAGATACATTCAAACTCACAAAACGTGCTCAGCTCGGGCTGAAAATGCATTTAAAGCAATAAAAACTCAAATTGAGTGTCACGCCTAAACCAAAGGACTTATGCACACACTTCAACATGTATTTAGTTCAGGAGGACATCCTGAAGCCTATATGAGGATTATTTTGACCACACAACTCATTCCTATGAAGATACTTCAAACTCAGAAAACTTGCTCATCTCTGCCTGAAAATGCATTTCGCAATAAAAACTCAAATTGAGTGTCACGCCTAAACCAAAGGACTTATGCGCACACTTTAACATGTATTTTGTTCAGGAGGTCATCCTGAAGCCTATATGAGCATTAATTTGACCACACAACTGATTCCTATCAAGATACATTCAAACTCACAAAACGTGCTCAGCTCGGGCTGAAAATGCATTTAAAGCAATAAAAACTCAAATTGAGTGTCACGCCTAAACCAAAGGACTTATGCACACACTTCAACATGTATTTAGTTCAGGAGGTCATCCTGAAGCCTATATGAGCATTAATTTGACCACACAACTCATTCGTATCAAGATACATTCAAACTCACAAAACGTGCTCAGCTCGGGCTGAAAATGCATTCAAAGCAATAAAACCTCAAATTGAGTGTCACGCCTAAACCAAAGGACTTATGCACACACTTCAACGTGAATTTTGTTCAGGATGACCACCTGAAGCCTAAATGAGCATTTTTGACCACACAACTCATTCCTATGAAGATACATTCAAACTCACAAAACGTGCTCAGTTGGGGCTGAAAATGCATTTAAAGCGATAAAAACTCAATTTGAGTGTCACGCCTAAACCAAAGGACTTATGCAAATATTTCAACATGTATTTAGTTCAGGGGGTCATCCTGAAGCCTATATGAGCATTAATTTGACCACACAACTCATTCCTATGAAGATACATTCAAACTCACAAAACGTGCTCAGCTCGGGCTGAAAATGCATTTAAAGCAATAAAAACTCAAATTGAGTGTCACGCCTAAACCAAAGGACTTATGCACACACTTCAACATGTATTTAGTTCAGGAGGTCATCCTGAAGCCTATATGAGCATTAATTTGACCACACAACTCATTCCTATGAAGATACATTCAAAGTCAGAAAGCGCGCTCAGCTCGGGCTGAAATGCATTTAAAGCAATAAAAACTCAAATTGAGTGTCACGCCTAAACCAAAGGACTTATGCACACACTTCAATATGTATTTTGTTCAGGATGACCACCTGAAGCCTAAATGAGCATTAATTTGACCACACAACTCATTCCTATGAAGATACATTCAAAGTCAGAAGGTGCGCTCAGCTCGGGCTGAAAATGCATATAAGCAATAAAACCTCAAATTGAGTGTCACGCCAAAACCAAAGGACTTATGCACACACTTCATGTATTTTGTTCAGGATGACCTCCTGAAGCCTAAATTAGCATTAATTTGACCACACAACTCATTCCTATGAAGATGCATTCAAAGTCAGAAAGCGCGCTCAGCTCGGGCTGAAAATGCATTTAAAGCAATAAAAACTCAAATTGAGTGTCACGCCTAAACCAAAGGACTTATGCACACACTTTAACATGTATTTTGTTCAGGATGACCACCTGAAGCCTAAATGAGCATTAATTTGACCACACAACTCATTCCTATGAAGATACATTCAAAGTCAGAAAGCGCGCTCAGCTCGGGCTGAAAATGCATTTAAAGCAATAAAAACTCAAATTGAGTGTCACGCCTAAACCAAAGGACTTATGCACACACTTCAACATGTATTTAGTTCAGGAGGTCATCCTGAAGCCTAAATGAGCATTAATTTGACCACATAACTCATTCCTATGAAGATACATTCAAACTCACAAAACGTGCTCAGCTCGGGCTGAAAATGCATTTAAAGCAATAAAAACTCAAATTGAGTGTCACGCCTAAACCAAAGGACTTATGCACACACTTCAACATGTATTTAGTTCAGGAGGACATCCTGAAGCCTATATGAGGATTATTTTGACCACACAACTCATTCCTATGAAGATACTTCAAACTCAGAAAACTTGCTCATCTCTGCCTGAAAATGCATTTCGCAATAAAAACTCAAATTGAGTGTCACGCCTAAACCAAAGGACTTATGCGCACACTTTAACATGTATTTTGTTCAGGAGGTCATCCTGAAGCCTATATGAGCATTAATTTGACCACACAACTGATTCCTATCAAGATACATTCAAACTCACAAAACGTGCTCAGCTCGGGCTGAAAATGCATTTAAAGCAATAAAAACTCAAATTGAGTGTCACGCCTAAACCAAAGGACTTATGCACACACTTCAACATGTATTTAGTTCAGGAGGTCATCCTGAAGCCTATATGAGCATTAATTTGACCACACAACTCATTCCTATGAAGATACATTCAAACTCACAAAACGTCCTCAGCTCGGGCTGAAAATGCATTTAAAGTAATAAAAACTCAAATTGAGTGTCACGCCTAAACCAAAGGACTTATGCACACACTTCAACATGTATTTAGTTCAGGAGGTCATCCTGAAGCCTATATGAGCATTAATTTGACCACACAACTCATTCGTATCAAGATACATTCAAACTCACAAAACGTGCTCAGCTCGGGCTGAAAATGCATTCAAAGCAATAAAACCTCAAATTGAGTGTCACGCCTAAACCAAAGGACTTATGCACACACTTCAACGTGAATTTTGTTCAGGATGACCACCTGAAGCCTAAATGAGCATTTTTGACCACACAACTCATTCCTATGAAGATACATTCAAACTCACAAAACGTGCTCAGTTGGGGCTGAAAATGCATTTAAAGCGATAAAAACTCAATTTGAGTGTCACGCCTAAACCAAAGGACTTATGCACACACTTCAACATGTATTTAGTTCAGGGGGTCATCCTGAAGCCTATATGAGCATTAATTTGACCACACAACTCATTCCTATGAAGATACATTCAAACTCACAAAACGTGCTCAGCTCGGGCTGAAAATGCATTTAAAGCAAAAAAAACTCAAATTGAGTGTCACGCCTAAACCAAAGGACTTATGCACACACTTCAACATGTATTTAGTTCAGGAGGTCATCCTGAAGCCTATATGAGCATTAATTTGACCACACAACTCATTCCTATGAAGATACATTCAAAGTCAGAAAGCGCGCTCAGCTCGGGCTGAAATGCATTTAAAGCAATAAAAACTCAAATTGAGTGTCACGCCTAAACCAAAGGACTTATGCACACACTTCAATATGTATTTTGTTCAGGATGACCACCTGAAGCCTAAATGAGCATTAATTTGACCACACAACTCATTCCTATGAAGATACATTCAAAGTCAGAAGGTGCGCTCAGCTCGGGCTGAAAATGCATATAAGCAATAAAACCTCAAATTGAGTGTCACGCCAAAACCAAAGGACTTATGCACACACTTCATGTATTTTGTTCAGGATGACCTCCTGAAGCCTAAATTAGCATTAATTTGACCAAAAAACTCATTCCTATGAAGATACTTCAAACTCAGAAAACTTGCTCAGCTCTGCCTGAAAATGCATTTCGCAATAAAAACTCAAATTGAGTGTCACGCCTAAACCAAAGGACTTATGCACACACTTCAACATGTATTTAGTTCAGGAGGTCATCCTGAAGCCTATATGAGCATTAATTTGACCACACAACTCATTCCTATGAAGATACATTCAAACTCACAAAACGCGCTCATCTCGGGCTGAAAATGCATTTAAAGTATAAAAACTCAAATTGAGTGTCACGCCTAAACCAAAGGACTTATGCACACACTTCAACATGTATTTAGTTCAAGAGGTCATCCTGAAGCCTATATGAGCATTAATTTGACCACACAACTCATTTGTATCAAGATACATTCAAACTGTGCTCAGCTCGGGCTGAAAATGCATTCAAAGCAATAAAACCTCAAATTGAGTGTGACGCCTAAACCAAAGTACTTATGCACACACTTCAACATGTATTTAGTTCAAGAGGTCATCCTGAAGCCTATATGAGCATTAATTTGACCACACAACTCATTCGTATCAAGATACATTCAAACTGTGCTCAGCTCGGGCTGAAAATGCATTCAAAGCAATAAAACCTCAAATTGAGTGTGACGCCTAAACCAAAGGACTTATGCACACACTTCAACATGTATTTTGTTCAGGATGACCTCCCGAAGCCTATATGAGCATTGATTTGACCACACAACTCATTCCTATGAAGATACATTCAAACTCACAAAACGTGCTCAGCTCGGGCTGAAAATGCATTTAAAGCAATAAAAACTCAAATTGAGTGTCACGCCTAAACCAAAGGACTTATGCACACACTTCAACATGTATTTAGTTCAGGAGGTCATCCTGAAGCCTATATGAGCATTAATTTGACCACACAACTCATTCCTATCAAGATACATTCAAACTCACAAAACGTGCTCAGCTCAGGCTAAAAATGCATTCAAAGCAATAAAACCTCAAATTGAGTGTCACGCTAAAACCAAAGGACTTATGCACACACTTCAACATGTATTTGGTTCAGGATGACCACCTGAAGCCTAAATGAGCATTAATTTGACCACACAACTCATTCCTATGAAGATGCATTCAAAGTCAGAAAGCGCGCTCAGCTCGGGCTGAAAATGCATTTAAAGCAATAAAAACTCAAATTGAGTGTCACGCCTAAACCAAAGGACTTATGCACACACTTTAACATGTATTTTGTTCAGGATGACCACCTGAAGCCTAAATGAGCATTAATTTGACCACACAACTCATTCCTATGAAGATACATTCAAAGTCAGAAAGCGCGCTCAGCTCGGGCTGAAAATGCATTTAAAGCAATAAAAACTCAAATTGAGTGTCACGCCTAAACCAAAGGACTTATGCACACACTTCAACATGTATTTAGTTCAGGAGGTCATCCTGAAGCCTATATGAGCATTAATTTGACCACATAACTCATTCCTATGAAGATACATTCAAACTCACAAAACGTGCTCAGCTCGGGCTGAAAATGCATTTAAAGCAATAAAAACTCAAATTGAGTGTCACGCCTAAACCAAAGGACTTATGCACACACTTCAACATGTATTTAGTTCAGGAGGACATCCTGAAGCCTATATGAGGATTATTTTGACCACACAACTCATTCCTATGAAGATACTTCAAACTCAGAAAACTTGCTCATCTCTGCCTGAAAATGCATTTCGCAATAAAAACTCAAATTGAGTGTCACGCCTAAACCAAAGGACTTATGCGCACACTTTAACATGTATTTTGTTCAGGAGGTCATCCTGAAGCCTATATGAGCATTAATTTGACCACACAACTGATTCCTATCAAGATACATTCAAACTCACAAAACGTGCTCAGCTCGGGCTGAAAATGCATTTAAAGCAATAAAAACTCAAATTGAGTGTCACGCCTAAACCAAAGGACTTATGCACACACTTCAACATGTATTTAGTTCAGGAGGTCATCCTGAAGCCTATATGAGCATTAATTTGACCACACAACTCATTCCTATGAAGATACATTCAAACTCACAAAACGTCCTCAGCTCGGGCTGAAAATGCATTTAAAGTAATAAAAACTCAAATTGAGTGTCACGCCTAAACCAAAGGACTTATGCACACACTTCAACATGTATTTAGTTCAGGAGGTCATCCTGAAGCCTATATGAGCATTAATTTGACCACACAACTCATTCGTATCAAGATACATTCAAACTCACAAAACGTGCTCAGCTCGGGCTGAAAATGCATTCAAAGCAATAAAACCTCAAATTGAGTGTCACGCCTAAACCAAAGGACTTATGCACACACTTCAACGTGAATTTTGTTCAGGATGACCACCTGAAGCCTAAATGAGCATTTTTGACCACACAACTCATTCCTATGAAGATACATTCAAACTCACAAAACGTGCTCAGTTGGGGCTGAAAATGCATTTAAAGCGATAAAAACTCAATTTGAGTGTCACGCCTAAACCAAAGGACTTATGCACACACTTCAACATGTATTTAGTTCAGGGGGTCATCCTGAAGCCTATATGAGCATTAATTTGACCACACAACTCATTCCTATGAAGATACATTCAAACTCACAAAACGTGCTCAGCTCGGGCTGAAAATGCATTTAAAGCAATAAAAACTCAAATTGAGTGTCACGCCTAAACCAAAGGACTTATGCACACACTTCAACATGTATTTAGTTCAGGAGGTCATCCTGAAGCCTATATGAGCATTAATTTGACCACATAACTCATTCCTATGAAGATACATTCAAACTCACAAAACGTGCTCAGCTCGGGCTGAAAATGCATTTAAAGCAATAAAAACTCAAATTGAGTGTCACGCCTAAACCAAAGGACTTATGCACACACTTCAACATGTATTTAGTTCAGGAGGACATCCTGAAGCCTATATGAGGATTATTTTGACCACACAACTCATTCCTATGAAGATACTTCAAACTCAGAAAACTTGCTCATCTCTGCCTGAAAATGCATTTCGCAATAAAAACTCAAATTGAGTGTCACGCCTAAACCAAAGGACTTATGCGCACACTTTAACATGTATTTTGTTCAGGAGGTCATCCTGAAGCCTATATGAGCATTAATTTGACCACACAACTGATTCCTATCAAGATACATTCAAACTCACAAAACGTGCTCAGCTCGGGCTGAAAATGCATTTAAAGCAATAAAAACTCAAATTGAGTGTCACGCCTAAACCAAAGGACTTATGCACACACTTCAACATGTATTTAGTTCAGGAGGTCATCCTGAAGCCTATATGAGCATTAATTTGACCACACAACTCATTCCTATGAAGATACATTCAAACTCACAAAACGTCCTCAGCTCGGGCTGAAAATGCATTTAAAGTAATAAAAACTCAAATTGAGTGTCACGCCTAAACCAAAGGACTTATGCACACACTTCAACATGTATTTAGTTCAGGAGGTCATCCTGAAGCCTATATGAGCATTAATTTGACCACACAACTCATTCGTATCAAGATACATTCAAACTCACAAAACGTGCTCAGCTCGGGCTGAAAATGCATTCAAAGCAATAAAACCTCAAATTGAGTGTCACGCCTAAACCAAAGGACTTATGCACACACTTCAACGTGAATTTTGTTCAGGATGACCACCTGAAGCCTAAATGAGCATTTTTGACCACACATCTCATTCCTATGAAGATACATTCAAACTCACAAAACGTGCTCAGTTGGGGCTGAAAATGCATTTAAAGCGATAAAAACTCAATTTGAGTGTCACGCCTAAACCAAAGGACTTATGCACACACTTCAACATGTATTTAGTTCAGGGGGTCATCCTGAAGCCTATATGAGCATTAATTTGACCACACAACTCATTCCTATGAAGATACATTCAAACTCACAAAACGTGCTCAGCTCGGGCTGAAAATGCATTTAAAGCAATAAAAACTCAAATTGAGTGTCACGCCTAAACCAAAGGACTTATGCACACACTTCAACATGTATTTAGTTCAGGAGGTCATCCTGAAGCCTATATGAGCATTAATTTGACCACACAACTCATTCCTATGAAGATACATTCAAAGTCAGAAAGCGCGCTCAGCTCGGGCTGAAATGCATTTAAAGCAATAAAAACTCAAATTGAGTGTCACGCCTAAACCAAAGGACTTATGCACACACTTCAATATGTATTTTGTTCAGGATGACCACCTGAAGCCTAAATGAGCATTAATTTGACCACACAACTCATTCCTATGAAGATACATTCAAAGTCAGAAGGTGCGCTCAGCTCGGGCTGAAAATGCATATAAGCAATAAAACCTCAAATTGAGTGTCACGCCAAAACCAAAGGACTTATGCACACACTTCATGTATTTTGTTCAGGATGACCTCCTGAAGCCTAAATTAGCATTAATTTGACCAAAAAACTCATTCCTATGAAGATACTTCAAACTCAGAAAACTTGCTCAGCTCTGCCTGAAAATGCATTTCGCAATAAAAACTCAAATTGAGTGTCACGCCTAAACCAAAGGACTTATGCACACACTTCAACATGTATTTTGTTCAGGATGACCTCCCGAAGCCTAAATTAGCATTAATTTGACCACACAACTCATTCCTATGAAGATACTTCAAACTCAGAAAACTTGCTCAGCTCTGCCTGAAAATGCATTTCGCAATAAAAACTCAAATTGAGTGTCACGCCTAAACCAAAGGACTTATGCACATACTTCAACATGTATTTTGTTCAGGAGATCATCCTGAAGCCAATATGAGCATTAATTTGACCACATAACTCATTCCTATCAAGATACATTCAAACTCACAAAACGTGCTCAGCTCGGGCTGAAAATGCATTTAAAGCAATAAAAACTCAAATTGAGTGTCACGCCTAAACCAAAGGACTTATGCACACACTTCAACATGTATTTAGTTCAGGAGGTCATCCTGAAGCCTATATGAGCATTAATTTGACCACACAACTCATTCCTATCAAGATACATTCAAACTCACAAAACGTGCTCAGCTCGGGCTGAAAATGCATTTAAAGCAATAAAAACTCAAATTGAGTGTCACGCCTAAACCAAAGGACTTATGCACACACTTCAACATGTATTTAGTTCAGGAGGTCATCCTGAAGCCTATATGAGCATTAATTTGACCACACAACTCATTCGTATCAAGATACATTCAAACTCACAAAACGTGGTCAGCTCGGGCTGAAAATGCATTCAAAGCAATAAAACCTCAAATTGAGTGTGACACCTAAACCAAAGGACTTATGCACACACTTCAACATGTATTTTGTTCAGGATGACCTCCCGAAGCCTATATGAGCATTGATTTGACCATTCAACTCATTCCTATGAAGATACATTCAAACTCACAAAACGTGCTCAGCTCGGGCTGAAAATGCATTTAAAGCAATAAAAACTCAAATTGAGTGTCACGCCTAAACCAAAGGACTTATGCACACACTTCAACATGTATTTAGTTCAAGAGGTCATCCTGAAGCCTATCTGAGCATTAATTTGACCACATAACTCATTCTTATGAAGATACATTCAAACTCACAAAACGTGCTCAGCTCGGGCTGAAAATGCATTTAAAGTTATAAAAACTCAAATTGAGTGTCACGCCTAAACCAAAGTACTTATGCACACACTTCAACATGTATTTTGTTCAGGATGACCTCCTGAAGCCTAAATGAGCAATAATTTGACTAAACAACTCATTCCTATGAAGATACATTCAAAGTCAGAAAACGCGCTCAGCTCGGGCTGAAAATGCATTTAAAGCAATAAAAACTCAAATTGAGTGTCACGCCTAAACCAAAGGGCTTATGCACACACTTCAACATGTATTTTGTTCAGGATGTCCTCCTGAAGCCTACATTAGCATTAATTTGACCACACAACTCATTCCTATGAAGATACTTGAAACTCAGAAAACTTGCTCATCTCTGCCTGAAAATACATTTCCTAATAAAAACTCAAATTGAGTGTCACACCTAAACCAAAGGACTTATGCACACACTTCAACATGTATTTAGTTCAGGAGGTCATCCTGAAGCCTATATGAGCATTAATTTGACCACACAACTCATTCGTATCAAGATACATTCAAACTCACAAAACGTGCTCAGCTCGGGCTGAAAATGCATTCAAAGCAATAAAAACTCAAATTGAGTGTCACGCCTAAACCAAAGGACTTATGCACACACTTCAACATGTATTTAGATCAGGTGGTCATCTGAAGCCTATATGAGCATTAATTTGACCACACAACTCATTCCTATCAAGATACATTCAAACTCACAAAACGTTCTCAGCTCGGGCTGAAAATGCATTTAAAGCAATAAAACCTCAAATTGAGTGTTACGCCTAAACCAAAGGACTTATGCACACACTTTAACATGTATTTTGTTCAGGATGACCACCTGCAGCCTAAATGAGCATTAATTTGACCACACAACTCATTCCTATGAAGATACATTCAAACTCACAAAACGTGCTCAGCTCGGGCTGAAAATGCATTTATAGCAATAAAAACTCAAATTGAGTTTCACGCCTAAACCAAAGGACTTATGCACACACTTCAACATGTATTTTGTTCAGGATGGCCTCCTGAAGCCTAATGAGCATTAATTTGACTACACAACTCATTCCTATGAAGATACATTCAAACTCACAAAACGTGCTCAGCTCGGGCTGAAAATGCATTTATAGCAATAAAAACTCAAATTGAGTTTCACGCCTAAACCAAAGGACTTATGCACACACTTCAACATGTATTTTGTTCAGGATGGCCTCCTGAAGCCTAATGAGCATTAATTTGACTACACAACTCATTCCTATGAAGATACATTCAAAGTCAGAAAGCGCGCTCATGCTCGGGCTGAAAATGTATTTAAAGCAATAAAAACTCAAATTGAGTGTCACACCTAAACCAAAGGACTTATGCACACACTTCAACATGTATTTTGTTCAGGATGACCTCCTGAAGCCTATATGAGCATTAATTTGACCACACAACTCATTCCTATGAAGATACATTCAAACTCACAAAACGTGCTCAGCTCGGGCTGAAAATGCATTTAAAGCAATAAAAACGCAAATTGAGTGTCACGCCTAAACCAAAGGACTTATGCACACACTTCAACATGTATTTTGTTCAGGATGACCACCTGAAGCCTAAATGAGCATTAATTTGACCACACAACTCATTCCTATGAAGATACATTCAAACTCACAAAAGGTGCTCAGCTCGGGCTGAAAATGCATTTATAGCAATAAAAACTCAAATTGAGTTTCACGCCTAAACCAAAGGACTTATGCACACACTTCAACATGTATTTTGTTCAGGATGGCCTCCTGAAGCCTAAATGAACATTAATTTGACTACACAACTCATTCCTATGAAGATACATTCAAAGTCAGAAAGCGCGCTCATGCTCGAGCTGAAAATGTATTTAAAGCAATAAAAACTCAAATTGAGTGTCACACCTAAACCAAAGGACTTATGCACACACTTCAACACGTATTTTGTTCAGGATGACCTCCTGAAGCCTATATGAGCATTAATTTGACCACACAACTCATTCCTATGAAGATACATTCAAACTCACAAAACGTGCTCAGCTCTGCCTGAAAATGCATTTCGCAATAAAAACTCAAATTATCTTCACTAGGGTAGCGGGGGGTGCTGGAGCCAATCCCAGCTGTTTTTGGGCAGTAGACAGGGGACACTCTGAACCAGTTGCCAGCCAATTGCAAGGCGCACAGAGACAAATAACCATCCGCGCTCACACTCACACCTAGAAACAATTTAGAGTGTTCAATCAGCCTGCCATGCATGTTTTTGGAATGTGGGAGGAACCCGGACTACCCGGAGAAAGCCCACTCAGGCACAGGGAGAACGTGCAAACTCCACACAGGAAGGCCGGAGCCGGGATTGAGCACACGACCTCGAATCACTCGACCACCGGGCCAACCCTACTGTGAAATTAATCCAATTTTGATTTCGGAATCCTTACAGTTTTATCTTAAAAGGTAAACATATAATGCTTACAATGTTTGCAGTCTTGATCTGCTTCATCATATTTTTTCTGTTGGAAAAGAAAGAAGAAATTTGAACAACAGCATCAATAAAGAAGAAATTGAAAAACAGTGATAACAAATATACTTTCGACATCCCGGGGTCAAACCTTCACAGAGGTTCAGGGAATCACTATCGAGACGTCACAATGGAGTAGCTACCACTATCATAATAAATCTTAAGTCATTTCCATAATTGTATAGCATATAATTTTACTGCTCTGAGAAGAGAACATTGAGGGACAAATGTTTATTACTCTCATTTAACCTTTTCTTGTTGCTTAAGATCTTAACAGTGATCTAAATATATTATCTTCATTTGTCTTTTTGAATCAGATCCATCCATTTTCAACAGCGCTTGTCCACAGGTTTAGGGTAGAGATGAGGTCAATCCCAGCTGAATTTGGAGGAGTCATACACCAAGGACATAAACAAATCACACTGGTCGGTGACGGACTTGTAGTGTGATGTCTTGCCCAGTCCAAGACAAAATAATTTTTATCTGGTCGTCTGACAGTGCAACAAAAAATGTATGCAGTTTGACCTTAGCAGACCAGTGATCTTAAATTCCGAGCCGCTGCCTCAGCCCAGCAATGTATTAGCAATTTTGGCCACACTAGAATAACCTGTAATAGCATAACACAAAATAACTGCAAAGCACTGGTTTGGAGAAGACAGTGTCATGTTGGACCCATGAAAGCTGGTTTTGTGGGTCCCACAGCACAAGAATACAGCGGCTGACTGACCAAATAACCGTGCGGCACAGCGGGCGACTGATGTAATTATTAAACGACAAAACAAATTGATAATGAAATTAGTTGTCAACACTTAATTATAAATGTTTATCGATTTGTTGTTGCAACGCTAATAAACGTGTTGGTTTTGACATAACTCCACCAAAGTATATTCCATAAGTGCGTGTTTGGCGTGCTGGACGTCGTTTCGAGAAGCGTTTTCTGTGAAGTGTTCTGCAATATATCTCCTACCCTACAATTCCCTTTCTTCAGCTCCACAATTTGAACATGTTTGTTGTTCATCAAGTATCATGAGGCCGTCGTGAGTGGATTTGTCCCGAACAGTTCAGGGAGAGAAACTAGTAAACAATCGTAAATAGAAACAAAAAGATGGTACAAGTTGGTTTCCCTGCCAGTTAGAAGTATGGGTATTTTCCAAGGCAAGTCTTTTTCCCCACACAGCTATCTTTACAACTCTCACGAATCTTCAGAGACAGTCAGTCAGCACATATATTACAGTAATGTGCATGTTTGTTTTCTTTTGTTTGTTTGTTTTGGGAGGAAGCTGGAGTATCCAGAGAAAACGAACAAGAGAACATTCAAACACCACACACCTGGCCCTGAGCAGATTCAAAGCCAGTTTCAAATGTGTGGCAAATAGTATTCCACTGTGCTGTCCAATGATTAATGATAAATGAAAATATATTTTTCTTAATAAAAAAGCGACAAAGTGTTCATCCAGGGACACAATTTCTACAGTGTATGACAAAGCATTGGACCGGTACTATACTCACCAACTGAAGAAACGCAGCGATGCGTAGGCTTCCGGAAGGCGGGTTTGCTGAGAGCTGGATGCCTGTGGATTGGACTTGGGGAGCAAGGACCGCCAAGGTGTCTGTGCTGTGACTGACTCCCGCCTTACGAACCATCTGCTGGCTTCTTCACCTGATTTCTCCGCTTTCCTGTCTGCCATGACTCAGGGACAAAACTTCTGAGAGGGGGGAAAAAAATACAAATTAAAATCACATCGACAACAGCAAACGTGTGCGGATCTATAGAGGCATGTAATGATGAGTACCATTCACATTTAAACCGGTCAGTTCCAATTCCCGGTTCCTGAGATTCAAATCCAGTACAACGTACTGAAAATTGGTATCTTTTGTGGTATTCATGGTAATAAATGTGAATGTATTTAACAATAAAATCTCACGTGAACATTGGCAAAAAAAACATGATGCATTTAAAACAAATGAGCCAAAGAGGACAGAGCAAAAATAAAAATAACATTTTTAAATGAATAATGTACAAATAATATGAAAAAACTTCATATTACAAATAGTAAATTCTTTGCAATGAACACAAGAACCGGTGCACATCACCGGCTACTGTCCGGCTTTCCGCACCCAACTATCTCTGGAAAGTATACTTTTAAAATGACAATTCAGGAGGCTGTGACCTTCTTATTCTCAAACATGCACATTACTGTAATATACATATATTACAGTAATGTGCATGTTTGTTTTCTTTTGTTTGTTTGTTTTGGGAGGAAGCTAGAGTATCCAGAGAAAACGAACAAGGAGAACATTCAAACTCCACACAACTGGCCCTGAGCAGATTCAAAGCCAGCTTCAAATGCGTGGCAAATAGTATTCCACTGTGCTGTCCAAGGATTAATGATAAATGAAAATATATTTTTCTTAATAAAAAAGCGACAAAGTGTTCATCATGGGACACAATTTCTACAGTGTATGACAAAGCATTGGACCGGTACTATACTCACCAACTGAAGAAACGCAGCGATGCGTAGGCTTCCGGAAGGCGGGTTCACTGAGAGCTGGATGCCTGTGGATTGGACTTGGGGAGCAAGGACCGCCAAGGTGTCTGTGCTGTGACTGACTACCGCCTCATACTCCCGCCTTACGAACCATCTGCTGGCTTCTTCACCTGATTTCTCCGCTTTCCTGTCTGCCATGACTCAGGGACAAAACTTCTGAGAGGGGGGAAAAAATACAAATTAAAATCACATCGACAACAGCAAACGTGTGCGGATCTATAGAGGCATGTAATGATGAGTACCATTCACATTTAAACCGGTCAGTTCCGATTCCCGGTTCCTGAGATTCAAATCCAGTACAACGTACTGAAAATTGGTATATTTTGTGGTATTCATGGTAATAAATGTGAATGTATTTAACAATAAAATGTCACGTGAACATTGGCAAAAAAAACATGATGCATTTAAAACAAATGAGCCAAAGAGGACGGAGCAAAAATAAAGATAACATTTTTAAATGAATAATGTACAAATAATATGAAAAAACTTCACATTACAAAATAGTAAATTCTTTGCAATGAACACAAGAATCACAAAGAACACACATCACCGGCCTCTGGAAAGTATACTTTTAAAATGACAAGTCAGGAGGCTGTGACCTTCTTATTCTCCACTGTTAACATCCATTCTTCCATTTTCTGATCCACTTACCCTCACAAGGGTCACGGGGCATGCTAGAGCCTATCCCAGCTGTCTTCAGGCAGGAGGCAGAGGACACCCTGAATCTGTTGCCAGCCAATCGCAGGGCACACAGAGACGAACAACCATCCGCGCTCACACTCACACCGAGGGACTATTTAGAGCGTTCCATTAATCTACCACGCATGTTTTTGGAATGTGGGAGGAAACGGGAGTACCCAGAGAAAACCCACGCAAGCACGGGGAGAACATGCACACAGTAAGGCAGGAGCTGGAATCGAACCCTGCACCTCTGCACTGTGAGGCCAACATGCTAACCACTTGGTCACCGGGCTGCGACACGAATAGCATTCAGGAGAATTATGGACACAAGTCAGGACACTTTGCATGATGGAAGGGGAACTAAGTAGACCAGAGTGCATGAAACATTGAATATTTTCATGAATGTGGGATCATTTGAGATTGCTGGTAAAGAAATCTTAAAATTTGCTTTATGAATCAGTTGTATTGTGGCAGTAAAAAGGAGCACACACACGATTGACTGTAAACACGTCGTTATTCCACTACTGCCAACAAGTGGATCTAAACAATTCCAAATCTGCGCCAAAGACATTCACATAAACACGCCCCCTACTATATGCCTGCTGGGTGAGAAGCATGGTTCTAGTATCCGCCACACAGCCCCCCCCCCCCAAACACCCAGAAGACAATCAAAATGACAACTTCACAGGGGGTTTATTAGCCTGCCACAACGACTACGCATCCGTCTCTTGGTGGCGCAGGCGAAACTAGTCGGGCAGGGGGCATAGGTGAGACACGAGTGGGAGAACGACACTCAACACCGACACGCTGAAGTGAGGCTGGGGGCGACGGAGGACGACCACGGCGAGGGACCTGGGCCGGCAACAGCACATCGCCCGCAACCAAATGAGCTGGTTTGAGCCGATCTAACGACACACATTCCCTTCGCCCACCCATATCAATCACAAAACTCTTATCACCGTGCTCGAGCACCCTAAATGGCCACGGTGACCACGGTGGCTGGAGGGGCGAGCGGTGGGCATCAGTGCGCACAAAGACAAAACGGGCCGACAGAAGCGCAGACGGTACGAACACTTTGGGAACAAAATGGTGAACCGTGTCGGATTAGGGGTCCCTCCGACAAAAAGGGTTAAGGAAGGCGCGCCGGAACCTTCTGGCAGAAATTCACCGGGAACACGAAGTGGCTAACCGAGCACCAACTCAGCAGGGGCGGCATTAAGATCTTTCGGAGCCGAACGTAACCCGAGCAAAAACCCACGCACGGTGGTCGACCTAGTTACCGTCCGAAAGCGCAGCCCGCAGCGCAGCTTCTAGCGACCGGTGAAAACCTTTCGCGCCGCTTCCACTCGGCCACCACTGTCGGGTCAACGCCTGGTGTCGCCTCGAGGAGGGGATCGGCCGTCGCACTTTGCACGGCGAACTGTCGTGTAGCTAGCAGAACTCGATCCGCTTCTTCAGCCAAACACCGATAATTGCCGGTCGTCAGACATACCGTGTTAGCCAACACCGCGCGCACCGGGGCCTGGTCGCTGGCGTAGGAAAACGCGCGGGAAAAGAAATCCGCCTTCATCCGAGCCAAACAGCGACAGCATCTTGTCCATCAGATCCACTGCCGTGCTCATCGCCCAGGCCGGAAGGGAAAGGAGTCTGTCTGCTCTCTCCGAGTCCGACAAACTGAACCTCTTGAGCAGTAGCTGTTTGAGCGCGTCGTATTTCCCGCCTTGTGGAGGCCCCAGCAAGAGCTGCATCGCACGACGCGTAGTCTGCTAGTAGAGGGACGCCACGACCATGTAATGTTTCGGCTCATCGGGAGGATTCCCCGTCGGTGGAAACGCGCTTCCACATGCTGAAACCACGAAGCCGCGTCGCACTGCCAGAACTCCGGTTGCCTCGCGGCAGAGGCGGCGGCTGCAAGTTGCGGGAGTCGGCGCGACGTGGCCGAGAAGACACCTCTTCATCCGTCATCCGAAACATCTTAACGTCAGGGTCACCAAAATGGCAGTCAAAAGGAGCAATGACAAATTTGCGCCAAAGACGTTCACATAAACACGCCCCCACTGTATGCCTGCTTAGTCAGCATGGTCCTAGTGTCCGATTTTTATTACTACTGTATTATAGCCTCCTTGAATTCTAGGCTCAAATACACTTAAAACAACTCAAACAACACATTAACGTGTTCATAAGAGCCGTATAAATAAAATGCCAACAGCATTTCAAGACAAAATGTGTTTGATAAAAAGTATTACTTTTCCTCTTCCCATAAAACTACTGGTCGTCAGGAGGCTATAATACAGTAGTAATAAAAATCGGACACTAGGACCATGCTTACTAAGCAGGCATACAGTGGGGGCGTGTTTATGTGAACGTCTTTGGCGCAAATTTGTCATTGCTCCTTTTGACTGCCATTTTGGTGACCCTGACGTTAAGATGTTTCGGATGACGGATGAAGAGGTGTCTTCTCGGCCACGTCGCGCCGACTCCCGCAACTTGCAGCCGCCGCCTCTGCCGCGAGGCAACCGGAGTTCTGGCAGTGCGACGCGGCTTCGTGGTTTCAGCATGTGGAAGCGCGTTTCCACCGACGGGGAATCCTCCCGATGAGCCGAAACATTACATGGTCGTGGCGTCCCTCTACTAGCAGACTACGCGTCGTGCGATGCAGCTCTTGCTGGGGCCTCCACAAGGCGGGAAATACGACGCGCTCAAACAGCTACTGCTCAAGAGGTTCAGTTTGTCGGACTCGGAGAGAGCAGACAGACTCCTTTCCCTTCCGGCCTGGGCGATGAGCACGGCAGTGGATCTGATGGACAAGATGCTGTCGCTGTTTGGCTCGGATGAAGGCGGATTTCTTTTCCCGCGCGTTTTCCTACGCCAGCGACCAGGCCCCGGTGCGCGCGGTGTTGGCTAACACGGTATGTCTGACGACCGGCAATTATCGGTGTTTGGCTGAAGAAGCGGATCGAGTTCTGCTAGCTACACGACAGTTCGCCGTGCAAAGTGCGACGGCCGATCCCCTCCTCGAGGCGACACCAGGCGTTGACCCGACAGTGGAAGCGGCGCGAAAAGTTTTCACCGGTCGCTAGAAGCTGCGCTGCGGGCTGCGCTTTCGGACGGTAACTGGGTCGACCACCGTGCGTGGGTTTTGCTCGGGTTACGTTCGGCTCCGAAAGATCTTAATGCCGCCCCTGCTGAGTTGGTGCTCGGTTAGCCACTTCGTGTTCCCGGTGAATTTCTGCCAGAAGGTTCCGGCGCGCCTTCCTTAACCCTTTTTGTCGGAGGGACCCCTAATCCGACACGGTTCACCATTTTGTTCCCAAAGTGTTCGTACCGTCTGCGCTTCTGTCGGCCCGTTTTGTCTTTGTGCGCACTGATGCCCACCGCTCGCCCCTCCAGCCACCGTGGTCACCGTGGCCATTTAGGGTGCTCGAGCACGGTGATAAGAGTTTTGTGATTGATATGGGTGGGCGAAGGGAATGTGTGTCGTTAGATCGGCTCAAACCAGCTCATTTGGTTGCGGGCGATGTGCTGTTGCCGGCCCAGGTCCCTCGCCGTGGTCGTCCTCCGTCGCCCCCAGCCTCACTTCAGCGTGTCGGTGTTGAGTGTCGTTCTCCCACTCGTGTCTCACCTATGCCCCCTGCCCGACTAGTTTCGCCTGCGCCACCAAGAGACGGATGCGTAGTCGTTGTGGCAGGCTAATAAACCCCCTGTGAAGTTGTCATTTTGATTGTCTTCTGGGTGTTTGGGGGGGGGGGCTGTGTGGCGGATACTAGAACCATGCTTCTCACCCAGCAGGCATATAGTAGGGGGCGTGTTTATGTGAATGTCTTTGGCGCAGATTTGGAATTGTTTAGATCCACTTGTTGGCAGTAGTGGAATAACGACGTGTTTACAGTCAATCGTGTGTGTGCTCCTTTTTACTGCCACAATACAACTGATTCATAAAGCAAATTTTAAGATTTCTTTACCAGCAATCTCAAATGATCCCACATTCATGAAAATATTCAATGTTTCATGCACTCTGGTCTACTTAGTTCCCCTTCCATCATGCAAAGTGTCCTGACTTGTGTCCATAATTCTCCTGAATGCTATTCGTGTCGCAGCCCGGTGACCAAGTGGTTAGCATGTTGGCCTCACAGTGCAGAGGTGCAGGGTTCGATTCCAGCTCCTGCCTTACTGTGTGCATGTTCTCCCCGTGCTTGCGTGGGTTTTCTCTGGGTACTCCCGTTTCCTCCCACATTCCAAAAACATGCGTGGTAGATTAATGGAACGCTCTAAATAGTCCCTCGGTGTGAGTGTGAGCGCGGATGGTTGTTCGTCTCTGTGTGCCCTGCGATTGGCTGGCAACAGATTCAGGGTGTCCTCTGCCTCCTGCCTGAAGACAGCTGGGATAGGCTCTAGCATGCCCCGTGACCCTTGTGAGGGTAAGTGGATCAGAAAATGGAAGAATGGATGTTAACAGTGGAGAATAAGAAGGTCACAGCCTCCTGACTTGTCATTTTAAAAGTATACTTTCCAGAGGCCGGTGATGTGTGTTCTTTGTGATTCTTGTGTTCATTGCAAAGAATTTACTATTTTGTAATGTGAAGTTTTTTCATATTATTTGTACATTATTCATTTAAAAATGTTATCTTTATTTTTGCTCCGTCCTCTTTGGCTCATTTGTTTTAAATGCATCATGTTTTTTTTGCCAATGTTCACGTGACATTTTATTGTTAAATACATTCACATTTATTACCATGAATACCACAAAATATACCAATTTTCAGTACGTTGTACTGGATTTGAATCTCAGGAACCGGGAATCGGAACTGACCGGTTTAAATGTGAATGGTACTCATCATTACATGCCTCTATAGATCCGCACACGTTTGCTGTTGTCGATGTGATTTTAATTTGTATTTTTTCCCCCCTCTCAGAAGTTTTGTCCCTGAGTCATGGCAGACAGGAAAGCGGAGAAATCAGGTGAAGAAGCCAGCAGATGGTTCGTAAGGCGGGAGTATGAGGCGGTAGTCAGTCACAGCACAGACACCTTGGCGGTCCTTGCTCCCCAAGTCCAATCCACAGGCATCCAGCTCTCAGTGAACCCGCCTTCCGGAAGCCTACGCATCGCTGCGTTTCTTCAGTTGGTGAGTATAGTACCGGTCCAATGCTTTGTCATACACTGTAGAAATTGTGTCCCATGATGAACACTTTGTCGCTTTTTTATTAAGAAAAATATATTTTCATTTATCATTAATCCTTGGACAGCACAGTGGAATACTATTTGCCACGCATTTGAAGCTGGCTTTGAATCTGCTCAGGGCCAGTTGTGTGGAGTTTGAATGTTCTCCTTGTTCGTTTTCTCTGGATACTCTAGCTTCCTCCCAAAACAAACAAACAAAAGAAAACAAACATGCACATTACTGTAATATATGTATATTACAGTAATGTGCATGTTTGAGAATAAGAAGGTCACAGCCTCCTGAATTGTCATTTTAAAAGTATACTTTCCAGAGATAGTTGGGTGCGGAAAGCCGGACAGTAGCCGGTGATGTGCACCGGTTCTTGTGTTCATTGCAAAGAATTTACTATTTGTAATATGAAGTTTTTTCATATTATTTGTACATTATTCATTTAAAAATGTTATTTTTATTTTTGCTCTGTCCTCTTTGGCTCATTTGTTTTAAATGCATCATGTTTTTTTTGCCAATGTTCACGTGAGATTTTATTGTTAAATACATTCACATTTATTACCATGAATACCACAAAAGATACCAATTTTCAGTACGTTGTACTGGATTTGAATCTCAGGAACCGGGAATTGGAACTGACCGGTTTAAATGTGAATGGTACTCATCATTACATGCCTCTATAGATCCGCACACGTTTGCTGTTGTCGATGTGATTTTAATTTGTATTTTTTTCCCCCCTCTCAGAAGTTTTGTCCCTGAGTCATGGCAGACAGGAAAGCGGAGAAATCAGGTGAAGAAGCCAGCAGATGGTTCGTAAGGCGGGAGTCAGTCACAGCACAGACACCTTGGCGGTCCTTGCTCCCCAAGTCCAATCCACAGGCATCCAGCTCTCAGCAAACCCGCCTTCCGGAAGCCTACGCATCGCTGCGTTTCTTCAGTTGGTGAGTATAGTACCGGTCCAATGCTTTGTCATACACTGTAGAAATTGTGTCCCTGGATGAACACTTTGTCGCTTTTTTATTAAGAAAAATATATTTTCATTTATCATTAATCATTGGACAGCACAGTGGAATACTATTTGCCACACATTTGAAACTGGCTTTGAATCTGCTCAGGGCCAGGTGTGTGGTGTTTGAATGTTCTCTTGTTCGTTTTCTCTGGATACTCCAGCTTCCTCCCAAAACAAACAAACAAAAGAAAACAAACATGCACATTACTGTAATATATGTGCTGACTGACTGTCTCTGAAGATTCGTGAGAGTTGTAAAGATAGCTGTGTGGGGAAAAAGACTTGCCTTGGAAAATACCCATACTTCTAACTGGCAGGGAAACCAACTTGTACCATCTTTTTGTTTCTATTTACGATTGTTTACTAGTTTCTCTCCCTGAACTGTTCGGGACAAATCCACTCACGACGGCCTCATGATACTTGATGAACAACAAACATGTTCAAATTGTGGAGCTGAAGAAAGGGAATTGTAGGGTAGGAGATATATTGCAGAACACTTCACAGAAAACGCTTCTCGAAACGACGTCCAGCACGCCAAACACGCACTTATGGAATATACTTTGGTGGAGTTATGTCAAAACCAACACGTTTATTAGCGTTGCAACAACAAATCGATAAACATTTATAATTAAGTGTTGACAACTAATTTCATTATCAATTTGTTTTGTCGTTTAATAATTACATCAGTCGCCCGCTGTGCCGCACGGTTATTTGGTCAGTCAGCCGCTGTATTCTTGTGCTGTGGGACCCACAAAACCAGCTTTCATGGGTCCAACATGACACTGTCTTCTCCAAACCAGTGCTTTGCAGTTATTTTGTGTTATGCTATTACAGGTTATTCTAGTGTGGCCAAAATTGCTAATACATTGCTGGGCTGAGGCAGCGGCTCGGAATTTAAGATCACTGGTCTGCTAAGGTCAAACTGCATACATTTTTTGTTGCACTGTCAGACGACCAGATAAAAATTATTTTGTCTTGGACTGGGCAAGACATCACACTACAAGTCCGTCACCGACCAGTGTGATTTGTTTATGTCCTTGGTGTATGACTCCTCCAAATTCAGCTGGGATTGACCTCATCTCTACCCTAAACCTGTGGACAAGCGCTGTTGAAAATGGATGGATCTGATTCAAAAAGACAAATGAAGATAATATATTTAGATCACTGTTAAGATCTTAAGCAACAAGAAAAGGTTAAATGAGAGTAATAAACATTTGTCCCTCAATGTTCTCTTCTCAGAGCAGTAAAATTATATGCTATACAATTATGGAAATGACTTAAGATTTATTATGATAGTGGTAGCTACTCCATTGTGACGTCTCGATAGTGATTCACTGAACCTCTGTGAAGGTTTGACCCCGGGATGTCGAAAGTATATTTGTTATCACTGTTTTTCAATTTCTTCTTTATTGATGCTGTTGTTCAAATTTCTTCTTTCTTTTCCAACAGAAAAAATATGATGAAGCAGATCAAGACTGCAAACATTGTAAGCATTATATGTTTACCTTTTAAGATAAAACTGTAAGGATTCCGAAATCAAAATTGGATTAATTTCACAGTAGGGTTGGCCCGGTGGTCGAGTGATTCGAGGTCGTGTGCTCAATCCCGGCTCCGGCCTTCCTGTGTGGAGTTTGCACGTTCTCCCTGTGCCTGAGTGGGCTTTCTCCGGGTAGTCCGGGTTCCTCCCACATTCCAAAAACATGCATGGCAGGCTGATTGAACACTCTAAATTGTTTCTAGGTGTGAGTGTGAGCGCGGATGGTTATTTGTCTCTGTGCGCCTTGCAATTGGCTGGCAACTGGTTCAGAGTGTCCCCTGTCTACTGCCCAAAAACAGCTGGGATTGGCTCCAGCACCCCCCGCTACCCTAGTGAAGATAAGCCGGTTTGGAAAATTCATGGATGGATGGTTAAGAATCCTGTTTTACTTTAGTTTGAAGGCATTCTTTGACCAGAACATTGACAGGCAATATAACACTATATATACACTATATATATATATTTTTTTTTTTGCTTGGCTCTCGACAAAGGCGGACGCTTTTGCTTTCTGAGTTTGAATGTATCTTCATAGGTATGAGTTGTGTGATCAAATTAATGGCCATTTAGGCTTCAGGAGGTCAACCTGAACTAAATACATGTTGAAGTGTGTGCATAAGTCCTTTGGTTTAGGCGTGACACTCAATTTGAGTTTTTATTGCTTTAAATGCATTTTCAGCCCGAGCTGAGCGCGCTTTCTGACTTTGAACTTATCTTCATAGGAATGAGTTGTGTGGTCAAATTATTGCTCATTTAGGCTTCAGGAGGTCATCCTGAACAAAATACATGTTGAAGTGTGTGCATAAGTCCTTTGGTTTAGGCGTGACACTCAATTTGAGTTTTTATTGCTTTAAATGCATTTTCAGCCCGAGCTGAGCACGTTTTGTGTGTTTGAATGTATCTTCATAGGAATGAGTTGTGTGGTCAAATTAATGCTCATATGGGCTTCAGGAGGTCATCCTGAACAAAATACATGTTGAAGTGTGTGCATAAGTCTTTTGGTTTAGGCGTGACACTCAATTTGAGTTTTTATTGCTTTAAATGCATTTTCAGCCCGAGCTGAGCACGTTTTGTGAGTTTGAATGTATCTTCATTGGAATGAGTTGTGTGGTCAAATTACCGCTCATTTAGGCTTCAGGATGACCTCCTGAACTAAATACATGTTGAAGTGTGTGCATAAGCCCTTTGGTTTAGGCGTGACACTCAATTTGAGTTTTTATTGCTTTAAATACATTTTCAGCCCGAGCATGAGCGCGCTTTCTGACTTTGAATGTATCTTCATAGGAATGAGTTGTGTAGTAAAATTAATGCTCATTTAGGCTTCAGGAGGCCATCCTGAACAAAATACATGTTGAAGTGTGTGCATAAGTCCTTTGGTTTAGGCGTGAAACTCAATTTGAGTTTTTATTGCTATAAATGCATTTTCAGCCCGAGCTGAGCACGTTTTGTGAGTTTGAATGTATCTTGATAGGAATGAGTTGTGTGGTCAAATTAATGCTCATATAGGCTTCAGATGACCTCCTGATCTAAATACATGTTGAAGTGTGTGCATAAGTCCTTTGGTTTAGGCGTGACACTCAATTTGAGTTTTTGTTGAAGTGTGTGCATAAGTCCTTTGATTTAGGCGTGACACTCAATTTGAGTTTTTATTGCTTTAAATGCATTTTCAGCCCGAGCTGAGCACGTTTTGTGAGTTTGAATGTATCTTCATAGGAATGAGTTGTGTGGTCAAATTAATTCTCATATAGGCTTCAGGATGACCTCCTGAACTAAATACATGTTGAAGTGTGTGCATAAGTCCTTTGGTTTAGGTGTGACACTCAATTTGAGTTTTTATTAGGAAATGCATTTTCAGGCAGAGATGAGCAAGTTTTCTGAGTTTCAAGTATCTTCATAGGAATGAGTTGTGTGGTCAAATTAATGCTAATGTAGGCTTCAGGAGGACATCCTGAACAAAATACATGTTGAATGTGTGCATAAGCCCTTTGGTTTAGGCGTGACACTCAATTTGAGTTTTTATTGCTTTAAATGCATTTTCAGCCCGAGCTGAGCGCGCTTTCTGACTTTGAATGTATCTTCATAGGAATGAGTTGTGTAGTCAAATTATTGCTCATTTAGGCTTCAGGAGGTCATCCTGAACAAAATACATGTTGAAGTGTGTGCATAAGTCCTTTGGTTTAGGCGTGACACTCAATTTGAGTTTTTATTGCTTTAAATGCATTTTCAGCCCGAGCTGAGCGCGCTTTCTGACTTTGAATGTATCTTAAAAGGAATGAGTTGTGTGGTCAAAAATGCTCATTTAGGCTTCAGGTGGTCATCCTGAACAAAATGCATGTTGAAGTGTGTGCATAAGTCCTTTGGTTTAGGTGTGACACTCAATTTGAGTTTTTATTGCGAAATGCATTTTCAGGCAGAGATGAGCAAGTTTTCTGAGTTTGAAGTATCTTCATAGGAATGAGTTGTGTGGTCAAATTAATGCTAATTTAGGCTTCAGGGATCATCCTGAACAAAATACATGTTGAAGTGTGTGCAGTCCTTTGGTTTTGGCGTGACACTCAATTTGAGGTTTTATTGCTTTAAATGCATTTTCAGCCCGAGCTGAGCGCGCTTTCTGACTTTGAATGTATCTTCATAGGAATGAGTTGTGTGGTCAAATTAATGCTCATTTTGGTTTCAGGTGGTCATCCTGAACAAAATACATGTTGAAGTGTGTGCATAAGTCCTTTGGTTTAGGTGTGACACTCAATTTGAGTTTTTATTGCGAAATGCATTTTCAGGCAGAGATGAGCAAGTTTTCTGAGTTTGAAGTATCTTCATAGGAATTAGTTGTGTGGTCAAATTAATGCTAATTTAGGCTTCAGGAGGTCATCCCGAACAAAATACATGTTGAAGTGTGTGCATAAGTCCTTTGGTTTTGGCGTGACACTCAATTTGAGGTTTTATTGCTTTGAATGCATTTTCAGGCCGAGCTGAGCACGTTTTGTGAGTTTGAATGTATCTTGATAGGAATGAGTTGTGTGGTCAAATTAATGCTCATATAGGCTTCAGGATGACCTCCTGAACTAAATTGAAGTGTGTGCATAAGTCCTTTGGTTTAGGCGTGACACTCAATTTGAGTTTTTATTGCTTTAAATGCATTTTCAGCCCGAGCTGAGCGCGCTTTCTGACTTTGAATGTATCTTCATAGGAATGAGTTGTGTGGTCAAATTAATGCTCATATAGGCTTCAGGATGACCTCCTGAACTAAATACATGTTGAAGTGTGTGCATAAGTCCTTTGGTTTAGGCGTGACACTCAATTTGAGTTTTTATTGCTTTAAATGCATTTTCAGCCCGAGCTGAGCACGTTTTGTGAGTTTGAATGTATCTTCATAGGAATGAGTTGTGTGGTCAAATTAATGCTCATATAGGCTTCAGGATGACGTCCTGAACAAAATACATGTTGAAGTGTGTGCATAAGTCCTTTGGTTTAGGCGTGATACTCAATTTGAGTTTTTATTGCTTTAAATGCATTTTCAGCCCGAGCTGAGCACGTTTTGTGAGTTTGAATGTATCTTGATAGGAATGAGTTGTGTGGTCAAATTAATGCTCATATAGGCTTCAGGATGACCTCCTGAACAAAATACATGTTTGTGCATAAGTCCTTTGGTTTAGGCGTGACACTCAAATTGAGTTTTTATTGCTTTAAATGCATTTTCAGCCCCAGCTGAGCACGTTTTGTGAGTTTGAATGTATCTTCATAGGAATGAGTTGTGTGGTCAAATTAATGCTCATATAGGCTTCAGGATGACCTCCTGAACAAAATAGATGTTAAAGTGTGCGCATAAGTCCTTTGGTTTAGGCGTGACACTCAATTTGAGTTTTTATTGCTTTAAATGCATTTTCAGCCCGAGCTGAGCACGTTTTGTGAGTTTGAATGTATCTTGATAGGAATCAGTTGTGTGGTCAAATTAATGCTAATTTAGGCTTCAGGAGGTCATCCTGAACAAAATACATGTTGAAGTGTGTGCATAAGTCCTTTGGTTTTGGCGTGACACTCAATTTGAGGTTTTATTGCTTTAAATCATTTTCAGCCCGAGCTGAGCGCGCTTTCTGACTTTGAATGTATCTTCATAGGAATGAGTTGTGTGGTCAAATTAATGCTAATTTAGGCTTCAGGAGGTCATCCTGAACAAAATACATGTTAAAGTGTGTGCATAAGTCATTTGGTTTAGGCGTGACACTCAATTTGAGTTTTTATTGCTTTAAATGCATTTTCAGCCCGAGCTGAGCACGTTTTGTAAGTTTGAATGTATCTTCATAGGAATGAGTTGTGTGGTCAAATTAATGCTAATTTAGGCTTCAGGATGACCTCCTGAACTAAATACATGTTGAAGTGTGTGCATAAGTCCTTTGGTTTAGGCGTGACACTCAATTTGAGTTTTTATTGCTTTAAATGCATTTTCAGCCCGAGCTGAGCACGTTTTGTGAGTTTGAATGTATCTTGATAGGAATCAGTTTTGTGGTCAAATTAATGCTCATATAGGCTTCAGGATGACCTCCTGAACAAAATAGATGTTAAAGTGTGCGCATAAGTCCTTTGGTTTAGGCGTGACACTCAATTTGAGTTTTTATTGCTTTAAATGCATTTTCAGCCCGAGCTGAGCACGTTTTGTGAGTTTGAATGTATCTTCATAGGAATGAGTTATGTGGTCAAATTAATGCTCATATAGGCTTCAGGATGACCTCCTGAACTAAATACATGTTGAAGTGTGTGCATAAATCCTTTGGTTTAGGCGTGACACTCAATTTGAGTTTTTATTGCTTTAAATGTATTTTCAGCCCGAGCTGAGCGCGCTTTCTGACTTTGAATGTATCTTCATAGGAATGAGTTGTATGGTCAAATTAATGATCATTTAGGCTTCAGGTGGTCATCCTGAACAAAATACATGTTAAAGTGTGTGCATAAGTCCTTTGGTTTAGGCGTGACACTCAATTTGAGTTTTTATTGCTTTAAATGCATTTTCAGCCCGAGCTGAGCGCGCTTTCTGACTTTGAATGTATCTTCATAGGAATGAGTTGTGTGGTCAAATTAATGCTCATATAGGCTTCAGGATGACCTCCTGAACAAAATACATGTTGAAGTGTGTGCATAAGTCCTTTGGTTTAGGCGTGACACTCAATTTGAGTTTTTATTGCTTTAAATGCATTTTCAGCCCGAGCTGAGCACGTTTTTTGAGTTTGAATGTATCTTCATAGGAATGAGTTGTGTGGTCAAATCAATGCTCATATAGGCTTCGGGAGGTCATCCTGAACAAAATACATGTTGAAGTGTGTGCATAAGTCCTTTGGTTTAGGCGTGACACTCAATTTGAGTTTTTATTGCTTTAAATGCATTTTCAGCCCGAGCTGAGGACGTTTTGTGAGTTTGAATGTATCTTCATAGGAATGAGTTGTGTGGTCAAATTAATGCTCATATAGGCTTCAGGATGACCTCCTGAACTAAATACATGAAGTGTGTGCATAAGTCCTTTGGTTTAGGCGTGACACTCAATTTGAGTTTTTATTGCTTTAAATGCATTTTCAGCCCGAGCTGAGCACGTTTTGTGAGTTTGAATGTATCTTAATAGGAATGAGTTGTGTATTCAAATTAGTGCCCATTTAGGTGTCAGGGGGACATCCTGAACAAAGTTCATGTTGAAGTGTGTGTATAAGTCCTTTGGTTTAGGCGTGACACTCAATTTGAGTTTTTATTCCTTTAAATGCATTTTCAGCCCCAGCTGAGCACGTTTTGTGAGTTTGAATGTATCTTCATAGGAATGAGTTGTGTGGTCAAATTAATGCTCATTTAGGCTTCAGGATGACCTCCTGAACAAAATACATGTTGAAGTATGTGCATAAGTCCTTTGGTTTAGGCGTGACACTCAATTTGAGTTTTTATAGCTTTAAATGCATTTTCAGCCCGAGCTGAGCACGTTTTGAGAGTTTGAATGTATCTTCATAGGAATGAGTTGTGTGGTCAAATTAATGCTCATATGGGCTTCAGGAGGTAATCCTGAACTAAATACATGTTGAAGTGTGTGATAAGTCCTTTTTTAGGCGTGACACTCAATTTGAGTTTTTATTGCTTTAAATGCATTTTCAGCCCGAGCTGAGCACGTTTTGTGAGTTTGAATGTATCTTCATAGGAATGAGTTGTGTAGTCAAATTAATGCTCATATGGGCTTCAGGAAGTCATCCTGAACAAAATACATGTTGAAGTGTGTGCATAAGTCCTTTGGTTTAGGTGTGACACTCAATTTGAGTTTTTATTTCTTTAAATGCATTTTCAGCCCGAGCTGAGCACGTTTTGTGAGTTTGAATGTATCTTCATAGGAATGAGTTGTGTGGTCAAATTAATGCTCATATGGGCTTCAGGAGGTCATCCTGAACAAAATACATGAAGTGTGTGCATAAGTCCTTTTGTTTAGGCGTCACACTCAATTTGAGTTTTTATTGCTTTAAATGCATTTTCAGCCCGAGCTGAGCACGTTTTGTGAGTTTGAATGTATCTTCATAGGAATGAGTTGTGTGGTCAAATTAATGCTCATTTAGGCTTCAGGTGGTCATCCTGAACTAAATACATGTTGAAGTGTGTGCATAAGTCCTTTTGTTTAGGCGTGACACTCAATTTGAGTTTTTATTGCTTTAAATGCATTTTCAGCCCGAGCTGAGCGCGCTTTCTGACTTTGAATGTATCTTCATAGGAATGAGTTGTGTGGTCAAATTATTGCTCAAATAGGCTTCAGGAGGTCATCCTGAACAAAATACATGTTGAAGTGTGTGCATAAGTCCTTTGGTTCAGGCGTGACACTCAATTTGAGTTTTTATTGCTTTAAATGCATTTTCAGCCCGAGCTGAGCACGTTTTGTGAGTTTGAATGTATCTTCATAAGAATGAGTTATGTGGTCAAATTAATGCTCATATAGGCTTCAGGATGACCTCTTGAACTAAATACATGTTGAAGTGTGTGCATAAGTCCTTTGGTTTAGGCGTGACACTCAATTTGAGTTTTTATTGCTTTAAATGCATTTTCAGCCCGAGCTGAGCACGTTTTGTGAGTTTGAATGTATCTTCATAGGAATGAGTTGTGTGGTCAAATTAATGCTCATATAGGCTTCAGGATGACCCCCTGAACTAAATACATGTTGAAGTGTGTGCATAAGTCCTTTGGTTTAGGCGTGATACTCAATTTGAGTTTTTATTGCTTTAAATGCATTTTCAGCCCGAGCTGAGCACGTTTTGTGAGTTTGAATGTATCTTGATAGGAATGAGTTGTGTGGTCAAATTAATGCTCATATAGGCTTCAGGATGACCTCCTGAACAAAATACATGTTTGTGCATAAGTCCTTTGGTTTAGGCGTGACACTCAAATTGAGTTTTTATTGCTTTAAATGCATTTTCAGCCCCAGCTGAGCACATTTTGTGAGTTTGAATGTATCTTCATAGGAATGAGTTGTGTGGTCAAATTAATGCTCATATAGGCTTCAGGATGACCTCCTGAACAAAATAGATGTTAAAGTGTGCGCATAAGTCCTTTGGTTTAGGCGTGACACTCAATTTGAGTTTTTATTGCTTTAAATGCATTTTCAGCCCGAGCTGAGCACGTTTTTTGAGTTTGAATGTATCTTCATAGGAATGAGTTGTGTGGTCAAATCAATGCTCATATAGGCTTCGGGAGGTCATCCTGAACAAAATACATGTTGAAGTGTGTGCATAAGTCCTTTGGTTTAGGCGTGACACTCAATTTGAGTTTTTATTGCTTTAAATGCATTTTCAGCCCGAGCTGAGGACGTTTTGTGAGTTTGAATGTATCTTCATAGGAATGAGTTGTGTGGTCAAATTAATGCTCATATAGGCTTCAGGATGACCTCTTGAACTAAATACATGAAGTGTGTGCATAAGTCCTTTGGTTTAGGCGTGACACTCAATTTGAGTTTTTATTGCTTTAAATGCATTTTCAGCCCGAGCTGAGCACGTTTTGTGAGTTTGAATGTATCTTAATAGGAATGAGTTGTGTATTCAAATTAGTGCCCATTTAGGTGTCAGGGGGACATCCTGAACAAAGTTCATGTTGAAGTGTGTGTATAAGTCCTTTGGTTTAGGCGTGACACTCAATTTGAGTTTTTATTCCTTTAAATGCATTTTCAGCCCCAGCTGAGCACGTTTTGTGAGTTTGAATGTATCTTCATAGGAATGAGTTGTGTGGTCAAATTAATGCTCATTTAGGCTTCAGGATGACCTCCTGAACAAAATACATGAAGTGTGTGCATAAGTCCTTTGGTTTAGGCGTGATACTCAATTTGAGTTTTTATTGCTTTAAATGCATTTTCAGCCCGAGCTGAGCACGTTTTGTGAGTTTGAATGTATCTTCATAGGAATGAGTTGTGTAGTCAAATTAATGCTCATATAGGCTTCAGGATGACCTCCTGAACAAAATACATGTTGAAGTATGTGCATAAGTCCTTTGGTTTAGGCGTGACACTCAATTTGAGTTTTTATAGCTTTAAATGCATTTTCAGCCCGAGCTGAGCACGTTTTGAGAGTTTGAATGTATCTTCATAGGAATGAGTTGTGTGGTCAAATTAATGCTCATATGGGCTTCAGGATGACCTCCTGAACAAAATACATGTTGAAGTGTGTGCATAAATCCTTTGGTTTAGGCGTGACACTCAATTTGAGTTTTTATTGCTTTAAATGCATTTTCAGCCCGAGCTGAGCACGTTTTGTGAGTTTGAATGTATCTTGATAGGAATGAGTTGTGTGGTCAAATTAATGCTCATATAGGCTTCAGGATGACCTCCTGAACAAAATACATGTTTGTGCATAAGTCCTTTGGTTTAGGCGTGACACTCAAATTGAGTTTTTATTGCTTTAAATGCATTTTCAGCCCCAGCTGAGCACGTTTTGTGAGTTTGAATGTATCTTCATAGGAATGAGTTGTGTGGTCAAATTAATGCTCATATAGGCTTCAGGATGACCTCCTGAACAAAATAGATGTTAAAGTGTGCGCATAAGTCCTTTGGTTTAGGCGTGACACTCAATTTGAGTTTTTATTGCTTTAAATGCATTTTCAGCCCGAGCTGAGCACGTTTTGTGAGTTTGAATGTATCTTGATAGGAATCAGTTGTGTGGTCAAATTAATGCTAATTTAGGCTTCAGGAGGTCATCCTGAACAAAATACATGTTGAAGTGTGTGCATAAGTCCTTTGGTTTTGGCGTGACACTCAATTTGAGGTTTTATTGCTTTAAATCATTTTCAGCCCGAGCTGAGCACGTTTTGTGAGTTTGAATGTATCTTCATAGGAATGCCTTATGTGGTCAAATTAATGCTCATATAGGCTTCAGGATGACCTCCTGAACTAAATACATGTTGAAGTGTGTGCATAAGTCCTTTGGTTTAGGCGTGACACTCAATTTGAGTTTTTATTGCTTTAAATGCATTTTCAGCCCGAGCTGAGCGCGCTTTCTGACTTTGAATGTATCTTCATAGGAATGAGTTGTGTGGTCAAATTAATGCTCATTTAGGCTTCAGGTGGTCATCCTGAACAAAATACAAGTTAAAGTGTGTGCATAAGTCCTTTGGTTTAGGCGTGACACTCAATTTGAGTTTTTATTGCTTTAAATGCATTTTCAGCCCGAGCTGAGCGCGTTTTGTGAGTTTGAATGTTTCTTCATAGGAATGAGTTGTGTGGTCAAATTAATGCTCATATAGGCTTCAGGATGACCTCCTGAACTAAATACATGAAGTGTGTGCATAAGTCCTTTGGTTTAGGCTTGACACTCAATTTGAGTTTTTACTGATTTAAATGCATTTTCAGCCCGAGCTGAGCACGTTTTGTGAGTTTGAATGTATCTTCAAAGGAATGAGTTGTGTGGTCAAATTAATGCTCATATAGGCTTCGGGAGGTCATCCTGAACAAAATTCATGTTGAAGTGTGTGCATAAGTCCTTTGGTTTAGGCGTGACACTCAATTTGAGGTTTTATTGCTTTGAATGCATTTTCAGCCCGAGCTGAGCACGTTTTGTGAGTTTGAATGTATCTTGATACGAATGAGTTGCGTGGTCAAATTAATGCTCATATAGGCTTCAGGATGACCTCCTGAACAAAATACATGTTGAAGTGTGTGCATAAGTCCTTTGGTTTAGGCGTGATACTCAATTTGAGTTTTTATTGCTTTAAATGCATTTTCAGCCCGAGCTGAGCACGTTTTGTGAGTTTGAATGTATCTTGATAGGAATGAGTTGTGTGGTCAAATTAATGCTCATATAGGCTTCAGGATGACCTCCTGAACAAAATACATGTTTGTGCATAAGTCCTTTGGTTTAGGCGTGACACTCAAATTGAGTTTTTATTGCTTTAAATGCATTTTCAGCCCCAGCTGAGCACGTTTTGTGAGTTTGAATGTATCTTCATAGGAATGAGTTGTGTGGTCAAATTAATGCTCATATAGGCTTCAGGATGACCTCCTGAACAAAATAGATGTTAAAGTGTGCGCATAAGTCCTTTGGTTTAGGCGTGACACTCAATTTGAGTTTTTATTGCTTTAAATGCATTTTCAGCCCGAGCTGAGCACGTTTTGTGAGTTTGAATGTATCTTGATAGGAATCAGTTGTGTGGTCAAATTAATGCTAATTTAGGCTTCAGGAGGTCATCCTGAACAAAATACATGTTGAAGTGTGTGCATAAGTCCTTTGGTTTTGGCGTGACACTCAATTTGAGGTTTTATTGCTTTAAATCATTTTCAGCCCGAGCTGAGCGCGCTTTCTGACTTTGAATGTATCTTCATAGGAATGAGTTGTGTGGTCAAATTAATGCTAATTTAGGCTTCAGGAGGTCATCCTGAACAAAATACATGTTAAAGTGTGTGCATAAGTCATTTGGTTTAGGCGTGACACTCAATTTGAGTTTTTATTGCTTTAAATGCATTTTCAGCCCGAGCTGAGCACGTTTTGTAAGTTTGAATGTATCTTCATAGGAATGAGTTGTGTGGTCAAATTAATGCTAATTTAGGCTTCAGGATGACCTCCTGAACTAAATACATGTTGAAGTGTGTGCATAAGTCCTTTGGTTTAGGCGTGACACTCAATTTGAGTTTTTATTGCTTTAAATGCATTTTCAGCCCGAGCTGAGCACGTTTTGTGAGTTTGAATGTATCTTGATAGGAATCAGTTTTGTGGTCAAATTAATGCTCATATAGGCTTCAGGATGACCTCCTGAACAAAATAGATGTTAAAGTGTGCGCATAAGTCCTTTGGTTTAGGCGTGACAC
The DNA here is from genome assembly GCF_054856545.1 of Hippocampus guttulatus. Classification (NCBI taxonomy): domain Eukaryota; kingdom Metazoa; phylum Chordata; class Actinopteri; order Syngnathiformes; family Syngnathidae; genus Hippocampus; species Hippocampus guttulatus. Next base: position 1,285,816 of record NC_141271.1, read on the forward strand.
TCAATTTGAGTTTTTATTGCTTTAAATGCATTTTCAGCCCGAGCTGCGCACGTTTTGTGAGTTTGAATGTATCTTCATAGGAATGAGTTATGTGGTTAAATTAATGCTCATATAGGCTTCAGGATGACCTCCTGAACTAAATACATGTTGAAGTGTGTGCATAAATCCTTTGGTTTAGGCGTGACACTCAATTTGAGTTTTTATTGCTTTAAATGTATTTTCAGCCCGAGCTGAGCGCGCTTTCTGACTTTGAATGTATCTTCATAGGAATGAGTTGTATGGTCAAATTAATGATCATTTAGGCTTCAGGTGGTCATCCTGAACAAAATACATGTTAAAGTGTGTGCATAAGTCCTTTGGTTTAGGCGTGACACTCAATTTGAGTTTTTATTGCTTTAAATGCATTTTCAGCCCGAGCTGAGCGCGCTTTCTGACTTTGAATGTATCTTCATAGGAATGAGTTGTGTGGTCAAATTAATGCTCATATAGGCTTCAGGATGACGTCCTGAACAAAATACATGTTGAAGTGTGTGCATAAGTCCTTTGGTTTAGGCGTGACACTCAATTTGAGTTTTTATTGCTTTAAATGCATTTTCAGCCCGAGCTGAGCACGTTTTTTGAGTTTGAATGTATCTTCATAGGAATGAGTTGTGTGGTCAAATCAATGCTCATATAGGCTTCGGGAGGTCATCCTGAACAAAATACATGTTGAAGTGTGTGCATAAGTCCTTTGGTTTAGGCGTGACACTCAATTTGAGTTTTTATTGCTTTAAATGCATTTTCAGCCCGAGCTGAGGACGTTTTGTGAGTTTGAATGTATCTTCATAGGAATGAGTTGTGTGGTCAAATTAATGCTCATATAGGCTTCAGGATGACCTCTTGAACTAAATACATGAAGTGTGTGCATAAGTCCTTTGGTTTAGGCGTGACACTCAATTTGAGTTTTTATTGCTTTAAATGCATTTTCAGCCCGAGCTGAGCACGTTTTGTGAGTTTGAATGTATCTTAATAGGAATGAGTTGTGTATTCAAATTAGTGCCCATTTAGGTGTCAGGGGGACATCCTGAACAAAGTTCATGTTGAAGTGTGTGTATAAGTCCTTTGGTTTAGGCGTGACACTCAATTTGAGGTTTTATTCCTTTAAATGCATTTTCAGCCCCAGCTGAGCACGTTTTGTGAGTTTGAATGTATCTTCATAGGAATGAGTTGTGTGGTCAAATTAATGCTCATTTAGGCTTCAGGATGACCTCCTGAACAAAATACATGAAGTGTGTGCATAAGTCCTTTGGTTTAGGCGTGATACTCAATTTGAGTTTTTATTGCTTTAAATGCATTTTCAGCCCGAGCTGAGCACGTTTTGTGAGTTTGAATGTATCTTCATAGGAATGAGTTGTGTAGTCAAATTAATGCTCATATAGGCTTCAGGATGACCTCCTGAACAAAATACATGTTGAAGTATGTGCATAAGTCCTTTGGTTTAGGCGTGACACTCAATTTGAGTTTTTATAGCTTTAAATGCATTTTCAGCCCGAGCTGAGCACGTTTTGAGAGTTTGAATGTATCTTCATAGGAATGAGTTGTGTGGTCAAATTAATGCTCATATGGGCTTCAGGAGGTAATCCTGAACTAAATACATGTTGAAGTGTGTGATAAGTCCTTTTTTAGGCGTGACACTCAATTTGAGTTTTTATTGCTTTAACTGCATTTTCAGCCCGAGCTGAGCACGTTTTGTGAGTTTGAATGTATCTTCATAGGAATGAGTTGTGTAGTCAAATTAATGCTCATATGGGCTTCAGGAAGTCATCCTGAACAAAATACATGTTGAAGTGTGTGCATAAGTCCTTTGGTTTAGGTGTGACACTCAATTTGAGTTTTTATTTCTTTAAATGCATTTTCAGCCCGAGCTGAGCACGTTTTGTGAGTTTGAATGTATCTTCATAGGAATGAGTTGTGTGGTCAAATTAATGCTCATATGGGCTTCAGGAGGTCATCCTGAACAAAATACATGAAGTGTGTGCATAAGTCCTTTTGTTTAGGCGTCACACTCAATTTGAGTTTTTATTGCTTTAAATGCATTTTCAGCCCGAGCTGAGCACGTTTTGTGAGTTTGAATGTATCTTCATAGGAATGAGTTGTGTGGTCAAATTAATGCTCATTTAGGCTTCAGGTGGTCATCCTGAACTAAATACATGTTGAAGTGTGTGCATAAGTCCTTTTGTTTAGGCGTGACACTCAATTTGAGTTTTTATTGCTTTAAATGCATTTTCAGCCCGAGCTGAGCGCGCTTTCTGACTTTGAATGTATCTTCATAGGAATGAGTTGTGTGGTCAAATTATTGATCAAATAGGCTTCAGGAGGTCATCCTGAACAAAATACATGTTGAAGTGTGCGCATAAGTCCTTTGGTTCAGGCGTGACACTCAATTTGAGTTTTTATTGCTTTAAATGCATTTTCAGCCCGAGCTGAGCACGTTTTGTGAGTTTGAATGTATCTTCATAAGAATGAGTTATGTGGTCAAATTAATGCTCATATAGGCTTCAGGATGACCTCTTGAACTAAATACATGTTGAAGTGTGTGCATAAGTCCTTTGGTTTAGGCGTGACACTCAATTTGAGTTTTTATTGCTTTAAATGCATTTTCAGCCCGAGCTGAGCACGTTTTGTGAGTTTGAATGTATCTTCATAGGAATGAGTTGTATGGTCAAATCAATGCTCATATAGGCTTCGGGAGGTCATCCTGAACAAAATACATGTTGAAGTGTGTCCATAAGTCCTTTGGTTTAGGCGTCACACTCAATTTGAGGTTTTATTGCTTTGAATGCATTTTCAGCCCGAGCTGACCACGTTTTGTGAGTTTGAATGTATCTTGATACGAATGAGTTGTGTGGTCAAATTAATGCTCATATAGGCTTCAGGATGACCTCCTGAACTAAATACATGTTGAAGTGTGTGCATAAGTCCTTTGGTTTAGGCGTGACACTCAATTTGAGTTTTTATTGCTTTAAATGCATTTTCAGCCCGAGCTGAGGACGTTTTGTGAGTTTGAATGTATCTTCATAGGAATGAGTTGTGTGGTCAAATTAATGCTCATATAGGCTTCAGGATGACCTCCTAAACTAAATACATGTTGAAGTGTGTGCATAAGTCCTTTGGTTTAGGCGTGACACTCAATTTGAGTTTTTATTGCTTTAAATGCATTTTCAGCCCTAGCTGAGCACGTTTTGTGAGTTTGAATGTATCTTGATAGGAATCAGTTGTGTGGTCAAATTAATGCTCATATAGGCTTCAGGATGACCTCCTGAACAAAATGCATGTTAAAGTGTGCGCATAAGTCCTTTGGTTTAGGCGTGACACTCAATTTGAGTTTTTATTGCTTTAAATGCATTTTCAGCCCGAGCTGAGCGCGCTTTCTGACTTTGAATGTATCTTCATAGGAATGAGTTGTGTGGTCAAATTAATGCTCATTTAGGCTTCAGGTGGTCATCCTGAACAAAATACAAGTTAAAGTGTGTGCATAAGTCCTTTGGTTTAGGCGTGACACTCAATTTGAGTTTTTATTGCTTTAAATGCATTTTCAGCCCGAGCTGAGCGCGCTTTCTGACTTTGAATGTATCTTCATAGGAATGAGTTGTGTGGTCAAATTAATGCTCATTTAGGCTTCAGGTGGTCATCCTGAACAAAATACATGTTGAAGTGTGTGCATAAGTCCTTTGGTTTAGGTGTGACACTCAATTTGAGTTTTTATTGCGAAATGTATTTTCAGGCAGAGATGAGCAAGTTTTCTGAGTTTGAAGTATCTTCATAGGAATGAGTTGTGTGGTCAAATTAATGCTAATTTAGGCTTCAGGAGGTCATCCTGAACAAAATACATGTTGAAGTGTGTGCATAAGTCCTTTGGTTTTTGCGTGACACTCAATTTGAGGTTTTATTGCTTTGAATGCATTTTTAGCCTGAGCTGAGCACGTTTTGTGAGTTTGAATGTATCTTGATAGGAATGAGTTGTGTGGTCAAATTAATGCTCATATAGGCTTCAGGATGACCTCCTGAACTAAATATATGTTGAAGTGTGTGCATAAATCCTTTGGTTTAGGCGTGACACTCAATTTGAGTTTTTATTGCTTTAAATGCATTTTCAGCCCGAGCTGACTACGTTTTGTGAGTTTGAATGTATCTTCATAAGAATGAGTTATGTGGTCAAATTAATGCTCATATAGGCTTCAGGATGACCTCTTGAACTAAGTACATGTTTGAAGTGTGTGCATAAGTCCTTTGGTTTAGGCGTAACACTCAATTTGAGTTTTTATTGCTTTAAATGCATTTTCAGCCCGAGCTGAGCACGTTTTGTGAGTTTGAATGTTTCTTCATAGGAATGAGTTGTGTGGTCAAATTAATGCTCATATAGGCTTCAGGATGACCTCCTGAACTAAATACATGAAGTGTGTGCATAAGTCCTTTGGTTTAGGCGTGACACTCAATTTGAGTTTTTACTGCTTTAAATGCATTTTCAGCCCGAGCTGAGCACGTTTTGTGAGTTTGAATGTATCTTCATAGGAATGAGTTGTGTGTTCAAATTAATGCTCATATAGGCTTCAGGATGACCTCCTAAACTAAATACATGTTGAAGGGTGTGCATAAGTCCTTTGGTTTAGGCGTGACACTCAATTTGAGTTTTTATTGCTTTAAATGCATTTTCAGCCCGAGCTGAGCACGTTTTGTGAGTTTGAATGTATCTTGATAGGAATCAGTTGTGTGGTCAAATTAATGCTCATATAGGCTTCAGGATGACCTCCTGAACAAAATACATGTTAAAGTGTGCGCATAAGTCCTTTGGTTTAGGCGTGACACTCAATTTGAGTTTTTATTGCGAAATGCATTTTCAGGCAGAGATGAGCAAGTTTTCTGAGTTTGAAGTATCTTCATAGGAATGAGTTGTGTGGTCAAAATAATCCTCATATAGGCTTCAGGATGTCCTCCTGAACTAAATACATGTTGAAGTGTGTGCATAAGTCCTTTGGTTTAGGCGTGACACTCAATTTGAGTTTTTATTGCTTTAAATGCATTTTCAGCCCGAGCTGAGCACGTTTTGTGAGTTTGAATGTATCTTCATAGGAATGCCTTATGTGGTCAAATTAATGCTCATATAGGCTTCAGGATGACCTCCTGAACTAAATACATGTTGAAGTGTGTGCATAAGTCCTTTGGTTTAGGCGTGACACTCAATTTGAGTTTTTATTGCTTTAAATGCATTTTCAGCCCGAGCTGAGCGCGCTTTCTGACTTTGAATGTATCTTCATAGGAATGAGTTGTGTGGTCAAATTAATGCTCATTTAGGCTTCAGGTGGTCATCCTGAACAAAATACAAGTTAAAGTGTGTGCATAAGTCCTTTGGTTTAGGCGTGACACTCAATTTGAGTTTTTATTGCTTTAAATGCATTTTCAGCCCGAGCTGAGCGCGTTTTGTGAGTTTGAATGTTTCTTCATAGGAATGAGTTGTGTGGTCAAATTAATGCTCATATAGGCTTCAGGATGACCTCCTGAACTAAATACATGAAGTGTGTGCATAAGTCCTTTGGTTTAGGCTTGACACTCAATTTGAGTTTTTACTGATTTAAATGCATTTTCAGCCCGAGCTGAGCACGTTTTGTGAGTTTGAATGTATCTTCAAAGGAATGAGTTGTGTGGTCAAATTAATGCTCATATAGGCTTCGGGAGGTCATCCTGAACAAAATTCATGTTGAAGTGTGTGCATAAGTCCTTTGGTTTAGGCGTGACACTCAATTTGAGGTTTTATTGCTTTGAATGCATTTTCAGCCCGAGCTGAGCACGTTTTGTGAGTTTGAATGTATCTTGATACGAATGAGTTGCGTGGTCAAATTAATGCTCATATAGGCTTCAGGATGACCTCCTGAACAAAATACATGTTGAAGTGTGTGCATAAGTCCTTTGGTTTAGGCGTGACACTCAATTTGAGTTTTTATTGCTTTAAATGCATTTTCAGCCCGAGCTGAGCACGTTTTGTGAGTTTAAATGTATCTTCATAGGAATGAGTTGTGTGGTCAAATTAATGCTCATATAGGCTTCAGGATGACCTCCTGAACTAAATACATGTTGAAGTGTGTGCATAAGTTCTTTGGTTTAGGCGTGACACTCAATTTGAGTTTTTATTGCTTTAAATGCATTTTCAGCCCGAGCTGAGCGCGCTTTCTGACTTTGAATGTATCTTCATAGGAATGAGTTGTGTAGTCAAATTATTGCTCATTTAGGCTTCAGGAGGTCATCCTGAACAAAATACATGTTGAAGTGTGTGCATAAGTCCTTTGGTTTAGGCGTGACACTCAATTTGAGGTTTTATTGCTTTGAATGCATTTTCAGCCCGAGCTGAGCACGTTTTGTGAGTTTGAATGTATCTTCATAGGAATGAGTTGTGTGGTCAAATTAATGCTCATATAGGCTTCAGGATGACCTCCTGAACTAAATACATGTTGAAGTGTGTGCATAAGTCCTTTGGTTTAGGCGTGACACTCAATTTGAGTTTTTATAACTTTAAATGCATTTTCAGCCCGAGCTGAGCACGTTTTGTGAGTTTCAATGTATCTTCATAAGAATGAGTTATGTGGTCAAATTAATGCTCATATAGGCTTCAGGATGACCTCTTGAACTAAATACATGTTGAAGTGTGTGCATAAGTCCTTTGGTTTAGGCGTGACACTCAATTTGAGTTTTTATTGCTTTAAATGCATTTTCAGCCCGAGCTGAGCACGTTTTGTGAGTTTGAATGTATCTTCATAGGAATGAGTTGTATGGTCAAATCAATGCTCATATAGGCTTCGGGAGGTCATCCTGAACAAAATACATGTTGAAGTGTGTGCATAAGTCCTTTGGTTTAGGCGTCACACTCAATTTGAGGTTTTATTGCTTTGAATGCATTTTCAGCCCGAGCTGACCACGTTTTGTGAGTTTGAATGTATCTTGATACGAATGAGTTGTGTGGTCAAATTAATGCTCATATAGGCTTCAGGATGACCTCCTGAACTAAATACATGTTGAAGTGTGTGCATAAGTCCTTTGGTTTAGGCGTGACACTCAATTTGAGTTTTTATTGCTTTAAATGCATTTTCAGCCCGAGCTGAGCACGTTTTGTGAGTTTGAATGTATCTTGATAGGAATGAGTTGTGTGGTCAAATTAATGCTCATATAGGCTTCAGGATGACCTCCTGAACAAAATTCATGTTGAAGTGTGTGCATAAGTCCTTTGGTTTAGGCGTGACACTCAATTTGAGGTTTTATTGCTTTGAATGCATTTTCAGCCCGAGCTGAGCACGTTTTGTGAGTTTGAATGTATCTTGATACGAATGAGTTGTGTGGTCAAATTAATGCTCATATAGGCTTCAGGATGACCTCCTGAACTAAATACATGTTGAAGTGTGTGCATAAGTCCTTTGGTTTAGGCGTCACACTCAATTTGAGGTTTTATATCTTTGAATGCATTTTCTGCCCGAGCTGACCACGTTTTGTGAGTTTGAATGTATCTTGATACGAATGAGTTGTGTGGTCAAATTAATGCTCATATAGGCTTCAGGATGACCTCCTGAACTAAATACATGTTGAAGTGTGTGCATAAGTCCTTTGGTTTAGGCGTGACACTCAATTTGAGTTTTTATTGCTTTAAATGCATTTTCAGCCCGAGCTGAGCACGTTTTGTGAGTTTGAATGTATCTTGATAGGAATGAGTTGTGTGGTCAAATTAATGCTCATATAGGCTTCAGGATGACCTCCTGAACTAAATACATGTTGAAGTGTGTGCATAAGTCCTTTGGTTTAGGCGTCACACTCAATTTGAGTTTTTATTGCTTTAACTGCATTTTCAGCCCGAGCTGAGCGCTTTCTGACTTTGAATGTATCTTCATAGGAATGAGTTGTGTGGTCAAATTAATGCTAATTTAGGCTTCAGGAGGTCATCCTGAACAAAATACATGTTGAAGTGTGTGCATAAGTTCTTTGGTTTTGGCGTGACACTCAATTTGAGGTTTTATTGCTTATATGCATTTTCAGCCCGAGTTGAGCACGTTTTGCTGAATGTATCTTCATAGCAATGAGTTTTGTAGTCAAATTAATGCTCATTTAGGCTTCAGGTGGTCATCCTGAACAAAATACATGTTGAAGTGTGTGCATAAGACCTTTGGTTTAGGCGTGACACTCAATTTGAGTTTTTATTGCTTTAAATGCATTTCAGCCCGAGCTGAGCGCGCTTTCTGACTTTGAATGTATCTTCATAGGAATGAGTTGTGTGGTCAAATTAATGCTCATATAGGCTTCAGGATGACCTCCTGAACTAAATACATGTTGAAGTGTGTGCATAAGTCCTTTGGTTTAGGCGTGACACTCAATTTGAGTTTTTATTGCTTTAAATGCATTTTCAGCCCGAGCTGAGCACGTTTTGTGAGTTTGAATGTATCTTCATAGGAATGAGTTGTGTGGTCAAATTAATGCTCATATAGGCTTCAGGATGACGTCCTGAACAAAATACATATTGAAGTGTGTGCATAAGTCCTTTGGTTTAGGCGTGACACTCAATTTGAGTTTTTATTGCTTTAAATGCATTTTCAGCCCGAGCTGAGCACGTTTTGTGAGTTTGAATGTATCTTCATAGGAATGAGTTATGTGGTCAAATTAATGCTCATATAGGCTTCGGGATGACCCCCTGAACTAAATACATGTTGAAGTGTGTGCATAAGTCCTTTGGTTTAGGCGTGATACTCAATTTGAGTTTTTATTGCTTTAAATGCATTTTCAGCCCGAGCTGATCACGTTTTGTGAGTTTGAATGTATCTTGATAGGAATGAGTTGCGTGGTCAAATTAATGCTCATATAGGCTTCAGGATGACCTCCTGAACAAAATACATGTTAAAGTGTGCGCATAAGTCCTTTGGTTTAGGCGTGACACTCAATTTGAGTTTTTATTGCGAAATGCATTTTCAGGCAGAGATGAGCAAGTTTTCTGAGTTTGAAGTATCTTCATAGGAATGAGTTGTGTGGTCAAAATAATCCTCATATAGGCTTCAGGATGTCCTCCTGAACTAAATACATGTTGAAGTGTGTGCATAAGTCCTTTGGTTTAGGCGTGACACTCAATTTGAGTTTTTATTGCTTTAAATGCATTTTCAGCCCGAGCTGAGCACGTTTTGTGAGTTTGAATGTATCTTCATAGGAATGCCTTATGTGGTCAAATTAATGCTCATATAGGCTTCAGGATGACCTCCTGAACTAAATACATGTTGAAGTGTGTGCATAAGTCCTTTGGTTTAGGCGTGACACTCAATTTGAGTTTTTATTGCTTTAAATGCATTTTCAGCCCGAGCTGAGCGCGCTTTCTGACTTTGAATGTATCTTCATAGGAATGAGTTGTGTGGTCAAATTAATGCTCATTTAGGCTTCAGGTGGTCATCCTGAACAAAATACAAGTTAAAGTGTGTGCATAAGTCCTTTGGTTTAGGCGTGACACTCAATTTGAGTTTTTATTGCTTTAAATGCATTTTCAGCCCGAGCTGAGCGCGCTTTCTGACTTTGAATGTATCTTCATAGGAATGAGTTGTGTGGTCAAATTAATGCTCATTTAGGCTTCAGTTGGTCATCCTGAACAAAATACATGTTGAAGTGTGTGCATAAGTCCTTTGGTTTAGGTGTGACACTCAATTTGTTTTTATTGCGAAATGTATTTTCAGGCAGAGATGAGCAAGTTTTCTGAGTTTGAAGTATCTTCATAGGAATGAGTTGTGTGGTCAAATTAATGCTAATTTAGGCTTCAGGAGGTCATCCTGAACAAAATACATGTTGAAGTGTGTGCATAAGTCCTTTGGTTTTGGCGTGACACTCATTTTGAGGTTTTATTGCTTTGAATGCATTTTTAGCCTGAGCTGAGCACGATTTGTGAGTTTGAATGTATCTTGATAGGAATGAGTTGTGTGGTCAAATTAATGCTCATATAGGCTTCAGGATGACCTCCTGAACTAAATATATGTTGAAGTGTGTGCATAAATCCTTTGGTTTAGGCGTGACACTCAATTTGAGTTTTTATTGCTTTAAATGCATTTTCAGCCCGAGCTGAGCACGTTTTGTGAGTTTGAATGTTTCTTCATAGGAATGAGTTGTGTGGTCAAATTAATGCTCATATAGGCTTCAGGATGACCTCCTGAACTAAATACATGAAGTGTGTGCATAAGTCCTTTGGTTTAGGCGTGACACTCAATTTGAGTTTTTACTGATTTAAATGCATTTTCAGCCCGAGCTGAGCACGTTTTGTGAGTTTGAATGTATCTTCAAAGGAATGAGTTGTGTGGTCAAATTAATGCTCATATAGGCTTCGGGAGGTCATCCTGAACAAAATTCATGTTGAAGTGTGTGCATAAGTCCTTTGGTTTAGGCGTGACACTCAATTTGAGGTTTTATTGCTTTGAATGCATTTTCAGCCCGAGCTGAGCACGTTTTGTGAGTTTGAATGTATCTTGATACGAATGAGTTGTGTGGTCAAATTAATGCTCATATAGGCTTCAGGATGACCTCCTGAACAAAATACACGTTGAAGTGTGTGCATAAGTCCTTTGGTTTAGGCGTGACACTCAATTTGAGTTTTTATTGCTTTAAATGCATTTTCAGCCCGAGCTGAGCACGTTTTGTGAGTTTAAATGTATCGTCATAGGAATGAGTTGTGTGGTCAAATTAATGCTCATATAGGCTTCAGGATGACCTCCTGAACTAAATACATGTTGAAGTGTGTGCATAAGTTCTTTGGTTTAGGCGTGACACTCAATTTGAGTTTTTATTGCTTTAAATGCATTTTCAGCCCGAGCTGAGCGCGCTTTCTGACTTTGAATGTATCTTCATAGGAATGAGTTGTGTAGTCAAATTATTGCTCATTTAGGCTTCAGGAGGTCATCCTGAACAAAATACATGTTGAAGTGTGTGCATAAGTCCTTTGGTTTAGGCGTGACACTCAATTTGAGGTTTTATTGCTTTGAATGCATTTTCAGCCCGAGCTGAGCACGTTTTGTGAGTTTGAATGTATCTTGATACGAATGAGTTGTGTGGTCAAATTAATGCTCATATAGGCTTCAGGATGACCTCCTGAACGAAATACATGTTGAAGTGTGTGCATAAGTCCTTTGGTTTAGGCGTGACACTCAATTTGAGTTTTAATTGCTTTAAATGCATTTTCAGCCCGAGCTGAGCACGTTTTGTGAGTTTGAATGTATCTTCATAGGAATGAGTTGTGTGGTCAAATTAATGCTCATATAGGCTTCAAGATGACCTCCTGAACTAAATACATGTTGAAGTGTGTGCATAAGTCGTTTGGTTTAGGCGTGACACTCAATTTGAGTTTTTATAACTTTAAATGCATTTTCAGCCCGAGCTGAGCACGTTTTGTGAGTTTCAATGTATCTTCATAAGAATGAGTTATGTGGTCAAATTAATGCTCATATAGGGTTCAGGATGACCTCTTGAACTAAATACATGTTGAAGTGTGTGCATAAGTCCTTTGGTTTAGGCGTGACACTCAATTTGAGTTTTTATTGCTTTAAATGCATTTTCAGCCCGAGCTGAGCACGTTTTGTGAGTTTGAATGTATCTTCATAGGAATGAGTTGTATGGTCAAATCAATGCTCATATAGGCTTCGGGAGGTCATCCTGAACAAAATACATGTTGAAGTGCGTGCATAAGTCCTTTGGTTTAGGCGTCACACTCAATTTGAGGTTTTATTGCTTTGAATGCATTTTCAGCCCGAGCTGACCACGTTTTGTGAGTTTGAATGTATCTTGATACAAATGAGTTGTGTGGTCAAATTAATGCTCATATAGGCTTCAGGATGACCTCCTGAACAAAATACATGTTGAAGTGTGTGCATAAGTCCTTTGGTTTAGGCGTGACACTCAATTTGAGTTTTTATTGCTTTAAATGCATTTTCAGCCCGAGCTGAGCACGTTTTGTGAGTTTGAATGTATCTTGATAGGAATGAGTTGTGTGGTCAAATTAATGCTCATATAGGCTTCAGGATGACCTCCTGAACAAAATTCATGTTGAAGTGTGTGCATAAGTCCTTTGGTTTAGGCGTGACACTCAATTTGAGGTTTTATTGCTTTGAATGCATTTTCAGCCCGAGCTGAGCACGTTTTGTGAGTTTGAATGTATCTTGATACGAATGAGTTGTGTGGTCAAATTAATGCTCATATAGGCTTCAGGATGACCTCCTGAACTAAATACATGTTGAAGTGTGTGCATAAGTCCTTTGGTTTAGGCGTCACACTCAATTTGAGGTTTTATATCTTTGAATGCATTTTCTGCCCGAGCTGACCACGTTTTGTGAGTTTGAATGTATCTTGATACGAATGAGTTGTGTGGTCAAATTAATGCTCATATAGGCTTCAGGATGACCTCCTGAACTAAATACATGTTGAAGTGTGTGCATAAGTCCTTTGGTTTAGGCGTGACACTCAATTTGAGTTTTTATTGCTTTAAATGCATTTTCAGCCCGAGCTGAGCACGTTTTGTGAGTTTGAATGTATCTTGATAGGAATGAGTTGTGTGGTCAAATTAATGCTCATATAGGCTTCAGGATGACCTCCTGAACTAAATACATGTTGAAGTGTGTGCATAAGTCCTTTGGTTTAGGCGTGACACTCAATTTGAGTTTTTATTGCTTTAAATGCATTTTCAGCCCGAGCTGAGGACGTTTTGTGAGTTTGAATGTATCTTGATAGGAATGAGTTGTGTGGTCAAATTAATGCTCATATAGGCTTCAGGATGACCTCCTGAACAAAATTCATGTTGAAGTGTGTGCATAAGTCCTTTGGTTTAGGCGTGACACTCAATTTGAGGTTTTATTGCTTTGAATGCATTTTCAGCCCGAGCTGAGCACGTTTTGTGAGTTTGAATGTATCTTGATACGAATGAGTTGTGTGGTCAAATTAATGCTCATATAGGCTTCAGGATGACCTCCTGAACTAAATACATGTTGAAGTGTGTGCATAAGTCCTTTGGTTTAGGCGTGACACTCAATTTGAGTTTTTATTGCTTTAAATGCATTTTCAGCCCGAGCTGAGCACGTTTTGTGAGTTTGAATGTATCTTGATAGGAATGAGTTGTGTGGTCAAATTAATGCTCATATAGACTTCAGGATGACCTCCTGAACTAAATACATGTTGAAGTGTGTGCATAAGTCCTTTGGTTTAGGCGTGACACTCAATTTGAGTTTTTATTGCTTTAACTGCATTTTCAGCCCGAGCTGAGCGCTTTCTGACTTTGAATGTATCTTCATAGGAATGAGTTGTGTGGTCAAATTAATGCTAATTTAGGCTTCAGGAGGTCATCCTGAACAAAATACATGTTGAAGTGTGTGCATAGGTTCTTTGGTTTTGGCGTGACACTCAATTTGAGGTTTTATTGCTTATATGCATTTTCAGCCCGAGTTGAGCACGTTTTGCTGAATGTATCTTCATAGCAATGAGTTGTGTAGTCAAATTAATGCTCATTTAGGCTTCAGGTGGTCATCCTGAACAAAATACATGTTGAAGTGTGTGCATAAGACCTTTGGTTTAGGCGTGACACTCAATTTGAGTTTTTATTGCTTTAAATGCATTTCAGCCCGAGCTGAGCGCGCTTTCTGACTTTGAATGTATCTTCATAGGAATGAGTTGTGTGGTCAAATTAATGCTCATATAGGCTTCAGGATGACCTCCTGAACTAAATACACGTTGAAGTGTGTGCATAAGTCCTTTGGTTTAGGCGTGACACTCAATTTGAGTTTTTATTGCTTTAAATGCATTTTCAGCCCGAGCTGAGCACGTTTTGTGAGTTTGAATGTATCTTCATAGGAATGAGTTGTGTGGTCAAATTAATGCTCATATAGGCTTCAGGATGACGTCCTGAACAAAATACATGTTGAAGTGTGTGCATAAGTCCTTTGGTTTAGGCGTGACACTCAATTTGAGTTTTTATTGCTTTAAATGCATTTTCAGCCCGAGCTGAGCACGTTTTGTGAGTTTGAATGTATCTTCATAGGAATGAGTTATGTGGTCAAATTAATGCTCATATAGGCTTCAGGATGACGTCCTGAACAAAATACATGTTGAAGTGTGTGCATAAGTCCTTTGGTTTAGGCGTGATACTCAATTTGAGTTTTTATTGCTTTAAATGCATTTTCAGCCCGAGCTGAGCACGTTTTGTGAGTTTGAATGTATCTTGATAGGAATGAGTTGCGTGGTCAAATTAATGCTCATATAGGCTTCAGGATGACCTCCTGAACAAAATACATGTTTGTGCATAAGTCCTTTGGTTTAGGCGTGACACTCAAATTGAGTTTTTATTGCTTTAAATGCATTTTCAGCCCCAGCTGAGCACGTTTTGTGAGTTTGAATGTATCTTCATAGGAATGAGTTGTGTGGTCAAATTAATGCTCATATAGGCTTCAGGATGACCTCCTGAACTAAATACATGTTGAAGTGTGTGCATAAGTCCTTTGGTTTAGGCGTGATACTCAATTTGAGTTTTTATTGCTTTAAATGCATTTTCAGCCCGAGCTGAGCACGTTTTGTGAGTTTGAATGTATCTTGATAGGAATGAGTTGTGTGGTCAAATTAATGCTCATATAGGCTTCAGGATGACCTCCTGAACAAAATACATGTTGAAGTATGTGCATAAGTCCTTTGGTTTAGGCGTGACACTCAATTTGAGTTTTTATTGCTTTAAATGCATTTTCAGCCCGAGCTGAGGACGTTTTGTGAGTTTGAATGTATCTTCATAGGAATGAGTTGTGTGGTCAAATTAATGCTCATATAGGCTTCAGGATGACCTCCTGAACTAAATACATGTTGAAGTGTATGCATAAGTCCTTTGGTTTAGGCGTGACACTCAATTTGAGTTTTTATTGCTTTAAATGCATTTTCAGCCCGAGCTGAGCACGTTTTGTGAGTTTGAATGTATCTTGATAGGAATCAGTTGTGTGGTCAAATTAATGCTAATTTAGGCTTCAGGAGGTCATCCTGAACAAAATACATGTTGAAGTGTGTGCATAAGTCCTTTGGTTTTGGCGTGACACTCAATTTGAGGTTTTATTGCTTTAAATCATTTTCAGCCCGAGCTGAGCGCGCTTTCTGACTTTGAATGTATCTTCATAGGAATGAGTTGTGTGGTCAAATTAATGCTCATTTAGGCTTCAGGTGGTCATCCTGAACAAAATACATGTTAAAGTGTGTGCATAAGTCCTTTGGTTTAGGCGTGACACTCAATTTGAGTTTTTATTGCTTTAAATGCATTTTCAGCCCGAGCTGAGCACGTTTTGTAAGTTTGAATGTATCTTCATAGGAATGAGTTATGTGGTCAAATTAATGCTCATATAGGCTTCAGAATGACCTCCTGAACTAAATACATGTTGAAGTGTGTGCATAAGTCCTTTGGTTTAGGCGTGACACTCAATTTGAGTTTTTATTGCTTTAAATGCATTTTCAGCCCGAGCTGAGCGCGCTTTCTGACTTTGAATGTATCTTCATAGGAATGAGTTGTGTAGTCACATTATTGCTCATTTAGGCTTCCGGAGGTCATCCTGAACAAAATACACGTTGAAGTGTGTGCATAAGTCCTTTGGTTTAGGCGTGACACTCAATTTGAGTTTTTATTGCTTTAAATGCATTTTCAGCCCGAGCTGAGCATGTTTTGTGAGTTTGAATGTATCTTCATAGGAATGAGTTGTGTGGTCAAAAATGCTCATTTAGGCTTCAGGTGGTCATCCTGAACAAAATTCATGTTGAAGTGTGTGCATAAGTCCTTTGGTTTAGGCGTGACACTCAATTTAAGGTTTTATTGCTTTGAATGCATTTTCAGCCCGAGCTGAGCACGTTTTGTGAGTTTGAATGTATCTTGATACGAATGAGTTGTCTGGTCAAATTAATGCTCATATAGGCTTCAGGATGACCTCCTGAACTAAATACATGTTGAAGTGTGTGCATAAGTCCTTTGGTTTAGGCGTGACACTCAATTTGAGTTTTTTTTGCTTTAAATGCATTTTCAGCCCGAGCTGAGGACGTTTTGTGAGTTTGAATGTATCTTCATAGGAATGAGTTGTGTGGTCAAATTAATGCTAATTTAGGCTTCAGGAGGTCATCCTGAACAAAATACATGTTGAAGTGTGTGCATAAGTTCTTTGGTTTTGGCGTGACACTCAATTTGAGGTTTTATTGCTTATATGCATTTTCAGCCCGAGTTGAGCACGTTTTGCTGAATTTATCTTCATAGCAATGAGTTGTGTAGTCAGATTAATGCTCATTTAGGCTTCAGGTGGTCATCCTGAACAAAATACATGTTGAAGTGTGTGCATAAGACCTTTGGTTTAGGCGTGACACTCAATTTGAGTTTTTATTGCTTTAAATGCATTTCAGCCCGAGCTGAGCGCGCTTTCTGACTTTGAATGTATCTTCATAGGAATGAGTTGTGTGGTCAAATTAATGCTCATATAGGCTTCAGGATGACCTCCTGAACTAAATACATGTTGAAGTGTGTGCATAAGTCCTTTGGTTTAGGCGTGACACTCAATTTGAGTTTTTATTGCTTTAAATGCATTTTCAGCCCGAGCTGAGCACGTTTTGTGAGTTTGAATGTATCTTCATAGGAATGAGTTGTGTGGTCAAATTAATGCTCATATAGGCTTTAGGATGACGTCCTGAACAAAATACATGAAGTGTGTGCATAAGTCCTTTGGTTTAGGCGTGACACTCAATTTGAGTTTTTATTGCTTTAAATGCATTTTCAGCCCGAGCTGAGCACGTTTTGTGAGTTTGAATGTATCTTCATAGGAATGAGTTGTGTGGTCAAATTAATGCTCATATAGGCTTCAGGATGACCCCTGAACTAAATACATGTTGAAGTGTGTGCATAAGTCCTTTGGTTTAGGCGTGATACTCAATTTGAGTTTTTATTGCTTTAAATGCATTTTCAGCCCGAGCTGAGCACGTTTTGTGAGTTTGAATGTATCTTGATAGGAATGAGTTGTGTGGTCAAATTAATGCTCATAAAGGCTTCAGGATGACCTCCTGAACAAAATACATGTTTGTGCATAAGTCCTTTGGTTTAGGCGTGACACTCAAATTGAGTTTTTATTGCTTTAAATGCATTTTCAGCCCCAGCTGAGCACGTTTTGTGAGTTTGAATGTATCTTCATAGGAATGAGTTGTGTGGTCAAATTAATGCTCATATAGGCTTCAGGGTGACCTCCTGAACTAAATACATGTTGAAGTGTGTGCATAAGTCCTTTGGTTTAGGCGTGATACTCAATTTGAGTTTTTATTGCTTTAAATGCATTTTCAGCCCGAGCTGAGCACGTTTTGTGAGTTTGAATGTATCTTGATAGGAATGTGTTGTGTGGTCAAATTAATGCTCATATAGGCTTCAGAATGACCTCCTGAACAAAATACATGTTGAAGTATGTGCATAAGTCCTTTGGTTTAGGCGTGACACTCAAATTGAGTTTTTATTGCTTTAAATGCATTTTCAGCCCCAGCTGAGCACGTTTTGTGAGTTTGAATGTATCTTCATAGGAATGAGTTATGTGGTCAAATTAATGCTCATATAGGCTTCAGAATGACCTCCTGAACTAAATACATGTTGAAGTGTGTGCATAAGTCCTTTGGTTTAGGCGTGACACTCAATTTGGGTTTTTATTGCTTTAAATGCATTTTCAGCCCGAGCTGAGCGCGCTTTCTGACTTTGAATGTATCTTCATAGGAATGAGTTGTGTGGTCAAATTATTGCTCAAATAGGCTTCAGGAGGTCATCCTGAACAAAATACATGTTGAAGTGTGTGCATAAGTCCTTTGGTTCAGGCGTGACACTCAATTTGAGTTTTTATTGCTTTAAATGCATTTTCAGCCCGAGCTGAGCATGTTTTGTGAGTTTGAATGTATCTTCATAGGAATGAGTTGTGTGGTCAAAAATGCTCATATAGGCTTCAGGATGACCTCCTGAACAAAATAGATGTTAAAGTGTGCGCATAAGTCCTTTGGTTTAGGCGTGACACTCAATTTGAGTTTTTATTGCTTTAAATGCATTTTCAGCCCGAGCTGAGCACGTTTTGTGAGTTTGAATGTATCTTGATAGGAATCAGTTGTGTGGTCAAATTAATGCTAATTTAGGCTTCAGGAGGTCATCCTGAACAAAATACATGTTGAAGTGTGTGCATAAGTCCTTTGGTTTTGGCGTGACACTCAATTTGAGGTTTTATTGCTTTAAATCATTTTCAGCCCGAGCTGAGCGCGCTTTCTGACTTTGAATGTATCTTCATAGGAACGAGTTGTGTGGTCAAATTAATGCTAATTTAGGCTTCAGGAGGTCATCCTGAACAAAATACATGTTAAAGTGTGTGCATAAGTCCTTTGGTTTAGGCGTGACACTCAATTTGAGTTTTTATTGCTTTAAATGCATTTTCAGCCCGAGCTGAGCACGTTTTGTAAGTTTGAATGTATCTTCATAGGAATGAGTTGTGTGGTCAAATTAATGCTAATTTAGGCTTCAGGATGACCTCCTGAACTAAATACATGTTGAAGTGTGTGCATAAGTCCTTTGGTTTAGGCGTGACACTCAATTTGAGTTTTTATTGCTTTAAATGCATTTTCAGCCCGAGCTGAGCACGTTTTGTGAGTTTGAATGTATCTTGATAGGAATCAGTTTTGTGGTCAAATTAATGCTCATATAGGCTTCAGGATGACCTCCTGAACAAAATAGATGTTAAAGTGTGCGCATAAGTCCTTTGGTTTAGGCGTGACACTCAATTTGAGTTTTTATTGCTTTAAATGCATTTTCAGCCCGAGCTGAGCACGTTTTGTGAGTTTGAATGTATCTTCATAGGAATGCCTTATGTGGTCAAATTAATGCTCATATAGGCTTCAGGATGACCTCCTGAACTAAATACATGTTGAAGTGTGTGCATAAGTCCTTTGGTTTAGGCGTGACACTCAATTTGAGTTTTTATTGCTTTAAATGCATTTTCAGCCCGAGCTGAGCGCGCTTTCTGACTTTGAATGTATCTTCATAGGAATGAGTTGTGTGGTCAAATTAATGCTCATTTAGGCTTCAGGTGGTTATCCTGAACAAAATACAAGTTAAAGTGTGTGCATAAGTCCTTTGGTTTAGGCGTGACACTCAATTTGAGTTTTTATTGCTTTAAATGCATTTTCAGCCCGAGCTGAGCGCGCTTTCTGACTTTGAATGTATCTTCATAGGAATGAGTTGTGTGGTCAAATTAATGCTCATTTAGGCTTCAGGTGGTCATCCTGAACAAAATACATGTTGAAGTGTGTGCATAAGTCCTTTGGTTTAGGTGTGACACTCAATTTGTTTTTATTGCGAAATGTATTTTCAGGCAGAGATGAGCAAGTTTTCTGAGTTTGAAGTATCTTCATAGGAATGAGTTGTGTGGTCAAATTAATGCTAATTTAGGCTTCAGGAGGTCATCCTGAACAAAATACATGTTGAAGTGTGTGCATAAGTCCTTTGGTTTTGGCGTGACACTCAATTTGAGGTTTTATTGCTTTGAATGCATTTTTAGCCTGAGCTGAGCACGATTTGTGAGTTTGAATGTATCTTGATAGGAATGAGTTGTGTGGTCAAATTAATGCTCATATAGGCTTCAGGATGACCTCCTGAACTAAATACATGTTGAAGTGTGTGCATAAATCCTTTGGTTTAGGCGTGACACTCAATTTGAGTTTTTATTGCTTTAAATGCATTTTCAGCCCGAGCTGAGCACGTTTTGTGAGTTTGAATGTATCTTCATAAGAATGAGTTATGTGGTCAAATTAATACTCATATAGGCTTCAGGATGACCTCTTGAACTAAGTACATGTTTGAAGTGTGTGCATAAGTCCTTTGGTTTAGGCGTAACACTCAATTTGAGTTTTTATTGCTTTAAATGCATTTTCAGCCCGAGCTGAGCACGTTTTGTGAGTTTGAATGTTTCTTCATAGGAATGAGTTGTGTGGTCAAATTAATGCTCATATAGGCTTCAGGATGACCTCCTGAACTAAATACATGAAGTGTGTGCATAAGTCCTTTGGTTTAGGCGTGACACTCAATTTGAGTTTTTACTGATTTAAATGCATTTTCAGCCCGAGCTGAGCACGTTTTGTGAGTTTGAATGTATCTTCAAAGGAATGAGTTGTGTGGTCAAATTAATGCTCATATAGGCTTCGGGAGGTCATCCTGAACAAAATTCATGTTGAAGTGTGTGCATAAGTCCTTTGGTTTAGGCGTGACACTCAATTTGAGGTTTTATTGCTTTGAATGCATTTTCAGCCCGAGCTGAGCACGTTTTGTGAGTTTGAATGTATCTTGATACGAATGAGTTGTGTGGTCAAATTAATGCTCATATAGGCTTCAGGATGACCTCCTGAACAAAATACATGTTGAAGTGTGTGCATAAGTCCTTTGGTTTAGGCGTGACACTCAATTTGAGTTTTTATTGCTTTAAATGCATTTTCAGCCCGAGCTGAGCACGTTTTGTGAGTTTAAATGTATCTTCATAGGAATGAGTTGTGTGGTCAAATTAATGCTCATATAGGCTTCAGGATGACCTCCTGAACTAAATACATGTTGAAGTGTGTGCATAAGTTCTTTGGTTTAGGCGTGACACTCAATTTGAGTTTTTATTGCTTTAAATGCATTTTCAGCCCGAGCTGAGCGCGCTTTCTGACTTTGAATGTATCTTCAAAGGAATGAGTTGTGTGGTCAAATTAATGCTCATATAGGCTTCGGGAGGTCATCCTGAACAAAATTCATGTTGAAGTGTGTGCATAAGTCCTTTGGTTTAGGCGTGACACTCAATTTGAGTTTTAATTGCTTTAAATGCATTTTCAGCCCGAGCTGAGCACGTTTTGTGAGTTTGAATGTATCTTCATAGGAATGAGTTGTGTGGTCAAATTAATGCTCATATATGCTTCAAGATGACCTCCTGAACTAAATACATGTTGAAGTGTGTGCATAAGTCCTTTGGTTTAGGCGTGACACTCAATTTGAGTTTTTATAACTTTAAATGCATTTTCAGCCCGAGCTGAGCACGTTTTGTGAGTTTCAATGTATCTTCATAAGAATGAGTTATGTGGTCAAATTAATGCTCATATAGGCTTCAGGATGACCTCTTGAACTAAATACATGTTGAAGTGTGTGCATAAGTCCTTTGGTTTAGGCGTGACACTCAATTTGAGTTTTTATTGCTTTAAATGCATTTTCAGCCCGAGCTGAGCACGTTTTGTGAGTTTGAATGTATCTTCATAGGAATGAGTTGTATGGTCAAATTAATGCTCATATAGGCTTCAGGATGACCTCTTGAACTAAGTACATGTTTGAAGTGTGTGCATAAGTCCTTTGGTTTAGGCGTCACACTCAATTTGAGGTTTTATTGCTTTGAATGCATTTTCAGCCCGAGCTGACCACGTTTTGTGAGTTTGAATGTATCTTGATACGAATGAGTTGTGTGGTCAAATTAATGCTCATATAGGCTTCAGGATGACCTCCTGAACTAAATACATGTTGAAGTGTGTGCATAAGTCCTTTGGTTTAGGCGTGACACTCAATTTGAGTTTTTATTGCTTTAAATGCATTTTCAGCCCGAGCTGAGCACGTTTTGTGAGTTTGAATGTATCTTGATAGGAATGAGTTGTGTGGTCAAATTAATGCTCATATAGGCTTCAGGATGACCTCCTGAACAAAATTCATGTTGAAGTGTGTGCATAAGTCCTTTGGTTTAGGCGTGACACTCAATTTGAGGTTTTATTGCTTTGAATGCATTTTCAGCCCGAGCTGAGCACGTTTTGTGAGTTTGAATGTATCTTGATACGAATGAGTTGTGTGGTCAAATTAATGCTCATATAGGCTTCAGGATGACCTCCTGAACTAAATACATGTTGAAGTGTGTGCATAAGTCCTTTGGTTTAGGCGTGACACTCAATTTGAGTTTTTATTGCTTTAAATGCATTTTCAGCCCGAGCTGAGCACGTTTTGTGAGTTTGAATGTATCTTCATAGGAATGAGTTGTGTGGTCAAATTAATGCTCATATAGGCTTTAGGATGACGTCCTGAACAAAATACATGTTGAAGTGTGTGCATAAGTCCTTTGGTTTAGGCGTGACACTCAATTTGAGTTTTTATTGCTTTAAATGCATTTTCAGCCCGAGCTGAGCACGTTTTGTGAGTTTGAATGTATCTTCATAGGAATGAGTTGTGTGGTCAAATTAATGCTCATATAGGCTTCAGGATGACCCCCTGAACTAAATACATGTTGAAGTGTGTGCATAAGTCCTTTGGTTTAGGCGTGATACTCAATTTGAGTTTTTATTGCTTTAAATGCATTTTCAGCCCGAGCTGAGCACGTTTTGTGAGTTTGAATGTATCTTGATAGGAATGAGTTGTGTGGTCAAATTAATGCTCATAAAGGCTTCAGGATGACCTCCTGAACAAAATACATGTTTGTGCATAAGTCCTTTGGTTTAGGCGTGACACTCAAATTGAGTTTTTATTGCTTTAAATGCATTTTCAGCCCCAGCTGAGCACGTTTTGTGAGTTTGAATGTATCTTCATAGGAATGAGTTGTGTGGTCAAATTAATGCTCATATAGGCTTCAGGGTGACCTCCTGAACTAAATACATGTTGAAGTGTGTGCATAAGTCCTTTGGTTTAGGCGTGATACTCAATTTGAGTTTTTATTGCTTTAAATGCATTTTCAGCCCGAGCTGAGCACGTTTTGTGAGTTTGAATGTATCTTGATAGGAATGAGTTGTGTGGTCAAATTAATGCTCATATAGGCTTCAGAATGACCTCCTGAACAAAATACATGTTGAAGTATGTGCATAAGTCCTTTGGTTTAGGCGTGACACTCAAATTGAGTTTTTATTGCTTTAAATGCATTTTCAGCCCCAGCTGAGCACGTTTTGTGAGTTTGAATGTATCTTCATAGGAATGAGTTATGTGGTCAAATTAATGCTCATATAGGCTTCAGAATGACCTCCTGAACTAAATACATGTTGAAGTGTGTGCATAAGTCCTTTGGTTTAGGCGTGACACTCAATTTGAGTTTTTATTGCTTTAAATGCATTTTCAGCCCGAGCTGAGCGCGCTTTCTGACTTTGAATGTATCTTCATAGGAATGAGTTGTGTGGTCAAATTATTGCTCAAATAGGCTTCAGGAGGTCATCCTGAACAAAATACATGTTGAAGTGTGTGCATAAGTCCTTTGGTTCAGGCGTGACACTCAATTTGAGTTTTTATTGCTTTAAATGCATTTTCAGCCCGAGCTGAGCATGTTTTGTGAGTTTGAATGTATCTTCATAGGAATGAGTTGTGTGGTCAAAAATGCTCATATAGGCTTCAGGATGACCTCCTGAACAAAATAGATGTTAAAGTGTGCGCATAAGTCCTTTGGTTTAGGCGTGACACTCAATTTGAGTTTTTATTGCTTTAAATGCATTTTCAGCCCGAGCTGAGCACGTTTTGTGAGTTTGAATGTATCTTGATAGGAATCAGTTGTGTGGTCAAATTAATGCTAATTTAGGCTTCAGGAGGTCATCTTGAACAAAATACATGTTGAAGTGTGTGCATAAGTCCTTTGGTTTTGGCGTGACACTCAATTTGAGGTTTTATTGCTTTAAATCATTTTCAGCCCGAGCTGAGCGCGCTTTCTGACTTTGAATGTATCTTCATAGGAATGAGTTGTGTGGTCAAATTAATGCTAATTTAGGCTTCAGGAGGTCATCCTGAACAAAATACATGTTAAAGTGTGTGCATAAGTCCTTTGGTTTAGGCGTGACACTCAATTTGAGTTTTTATTGCTTTAAATGCATTTTCAGCCCGAGCTGAGCACGTTTTGTAAGTTTGAATGTATCTTCATAGGAATGAGTTGTGTGGTCAAATTAATGCTAATTTAGGCTTCAGGATGACCTCCTGAACTAAATACATGTTGAAGTGTGTGCATAAGTCCTTTGGTTTAGGCGTGACACTCAATTTGAGTTTTTATTGCTTTAAATGCATTTTCAGCCCGAGCTGAGCACGTTTTGTGAGTTTGAATGTATCTTGATAGGAATCAGTTTTGTGGTCAAATTAATGCTCATATAGGCTTCAGGATGACCTCCTGAACAAAATAGATGTTAAAGTGTGCGCATAAGTCCTTTGGTTTAGGCGTGACACTCAATTTGAGTTTTTATTGCTTTAAATGCATTTTCAGCCCGAGCTGAGCACGTTTTGTGAGTTTGAATGTATCTTCATAGGAATGAGTTATGTGGTCAAATTAATGCTCATATAGGCTTCAGGATGACCTCCTGAACTAAATACATGTTGAAGTGTGTGCATAAATCCTTTGGTTTAGGCGTGACACTCAATTTGAGTTTTTACTGCTTTAAATGTATTTTCAGCCCGAGCTGAGCGCGCTTTCTGACTTTGAATGTATCTTCATAGGAATGAGTTGTATGGTCAAATTAATGATCATTTAGGCTTCAGGTGGTCATCCTGAACAAAATACATGTTAAAGTGTGTGCATAAGTCCTTTGGTTTAGGCGTGACACTCAATTTGAGTTTTTATTGCTTTAAATGCATTTTCAGCCCGAGCTGAGCGCGCTTTCTGACTTTGAATGTATCTTCATAGGAATGGAGTTGTGTGGTCAAATTAATGCTCATTTAGGCTTCAGGTGGTCATCCTGAACAAAATACATGTTGAAGTGTGTGCATAAGTCCTTTGGTTTAGGTGTGACACTCAATTTGAGTTTTTATTGCGAAATGCATTTTCAGGCAGAGATGAGCAAGTTTTCTGAGTTTGAATGTATCTTGATAGGAATGAGTTGTGTGGTCAAATTAATGCTCATAAAGGCTTCAGGATGACCTCCTGAACAAAATACATGTTTGTGCATAAGTCCTTTGGTTTAGGCGTGACACTCAAATTGAGTTTTTATTGCTTTAAATGCATTTTCAGCCCCAGCTGAGCACGTTTTGTGAGTTTGAATGTATCTTCATAGGAATGAGTTGTGTGGTCAAATTAATGCTCATATAGGCTTCAGGGTGACCTCCTGAACTAAATACATGTTGAAGTGTGTGCATAAGTCCTTTGGTTTAGGCGTGATACTCAATTTGAGTTTTTATTGCTTTAAATGCATTTTCAGCCCGAGCTGAGCACGTTTTGTGAGTTTGAATGTATCTTGATAGGAATGAGTTGTGTGGTCAAATTAATGCTCATATAGGCTTCAGAATGACCTCCTGAACAAAATACATGTTGAAGTATGTGCATAAGTCCTTTGGTTTAGGCGTGACACTCAAATTGAGTTTTTATTGCTTTAAATGCATTTTCAGCCCCAGCTGAGCACGTTTTGTGAGTTTGAATGTATCTTCATAGGAATGAGTTATGTGGTCAAATTAATGCTCATATAGGCTTCAGAATGACCTCCTGAACTAAATACATGTTGAAGTGTGTGCATAAGTCCTTTGGTTTAGGCGTGACACTCAATTTGAGTTTTTATTGCTTTAAATGCATTTTCAGCCCGAGCTGAGCGCGCTTTCTGACTTTGAATGTATCTTCATAGGAATGAGTTGTGTGGTCAAATTATTGCTCAAATAGGCTTCAGGAGGTCATCCTGAACAAAATACATGTTGAAGTGTGTGCATAAGTCCTTTGGTTCAGGCGTGACACTCAATTTGAGTTTTTATTGCTTTAAATGCATTTTCAGCCCGAGCTGAAAATGTTTTGTGAGTTTGAATGTATCTTCATAGGAATGAGTTGTGTGGTCAAAAATGCTCATATAGGCTTCAGGATGACCTCCTGAACAAAATAGATGTTAAAGTGTGCGCATAAGTCCTTTGGTTTAGGCGTGACACTCAATTTGAGTTTTTATTGCTTTAAATGCATTTTCAGCCCGAGCTGAGCACGTTTTGTGAGTTTGAATGTATCTTGATAGGAATCAGTTGTGTGGTCAAATTAATGCTAATTTAGGCTTCAGGAGGTCATCTTGAACAAAATACATGTTGAAGTGTGTGCATAAGTCCTTTGGTTTTGGCGTGACACTCAATTTGAGGTTTTATTGCTTTAAATCATTTTCAGCCCGAGCTGAGCGCGCTTTCTGACTTTGAATGTATCTTCATAGGAATGAGTTGTGTGGTCAAATTAATGCTAATTTAGGCTTCAGGAGGTCATCCTGAACAAAATACATGTTAAAGTGTGTGCATAAGTCCTTTGGTTTAGGCGTGACACTCAATTTGAGTTTTTATTGCTTTAAATGCATTTTCAGCCCGAGCTGAGCACGTTTTGTAAGTTTGAATGTATCTTCATAGGAATGAGTTGTGTGGTCAAATTAATGCTAATTTAGGCTTCAGGATGACCTCCTGAACTAAATACATGTTGAAGTGTGTGCATAAGTCCTTTGGTTTAGGCGTGACACTCAATTTGAGTTTTTATTGCTTTAAATGCATTTTCAGCCCGAGCTGAGCACGTTTTGTGAGTTTGAATGTATCTTGATAGGAATCAGTTTTGTGGTCAAATTAATGCTCATATAGGCTTCAGGATGACCTCCTGAACAAAATAGATGTTAAAGTGTGCGCATAAGTCCTTTGGTTTAGGCGTGACACTCAATTTGAGTTTTTATTGCTTTAAATGCATTTTCAGCCCGAGCTGAGCACGTTTTGTGAGTTTGAATGTATCTTCATAGGAATGAGTTATGTGGTCAAATTAATGCTCATATAGGCTTCAGGATGACCTCCTGAACTAAATACATGTTGAAGTGTGTGCATAAATCCTTTGGTTTAGGCGTGACACTCAATTTGAGTTTTTACTGCTTTAAATGTATTTTCAGCCCGAGCTGAGCGCGCTTTCTGACTTTGAATGTATCTTCATAGGAATGAGTTGTATGGTCAAATTAATGATCATTTAGGCTTCAGGTGGTCATCCTGAACAAAATACATGTTAAAGTGTGTGCATAAGTCCTTTGGTTTAGGCGTGACACTCAATTTGAGTTTTTATTGCTTTAAATGCATTTTCAGCCCGAGCTGAGCGCGCTTTCTGACTTTGAATGTATCTTCATAGGAATGGAGTTGTGTGGTCAAATTAATGCTCATTTAGGCTTCAGGTGGTCATCCTGAACAAAATACATGTTGAAGTGTGTGCATAAGTCCTTTGGTTTAGGTGTGACACTCAATTTGAGTTTTTATTGCGAAATGCATTTTCAGGCAGAGATGAGCAAGTTTTCTGAGTTTGAAGTATCTTCATAGGAATGAGTTGTGTGGTCAAATTAATGCTAATTTAGGTTTCAGGAGGTCATCCTGAACAAAATACATGTTAAAGTGTGTGCATAAGTCCTTTGGTTTTGGCGTGACACTCAATTTGAGGTTTTATTGCTTTGAATGCATTTTCAGCCCGAGCTGAGCACGTTTTGTGAGTTTGAATGTATCTTCATAGGAATGAGTTGTGTGGTCAAATCAATGCTCATATAGGCTTCAGGATGACCTCTTGAACTAAATACATGTTGAAGTGTGTGCATAAGTACTTTGGTTTAGGCGTGACACTCAATTTGAGTTTTTATTGCTTTAAATGCATTTTCAGCCCGAGCTGAGCACGTTTTTTGAGTTTGAATGTATCTTCATAGGAATGAGTTGTGTGGTCAAATCAATGCTCATATAGGCTTCGGGAGGTCATCCTGAACAAAATACATGTTGAAGTGTGTGCATAAGTCCTTTGGTTTAGGCGTGACACTCAATTTGAGTTTTTATTGCTTTAAATGCATTTTCAGCCCGAGCTGAGGACGTTTTGTGAGTTTGAATGTATCTTCATAGGAATGAGTTGTGTGGTCAAATTAATGCTCATATAGGCTTCAGGATGACCTCCTGAACTAAATACATGAAGTGTGTGCATAAGTCCTTTGGTTTAGGCGTGACACTCAATTTGAGTTTTTATTGCTTTAAATGCATTTTCAGCCCGAGCTGAGCACGTTTTGTGAGTTTGAATGTATCTTAATAGGAATGAGTTGTGTATTCAAATTAGTGCCCATTTAGGTGTCAGGGGGACATCCTGAACAAAGTTCATGTTGAAGTGTGTGTATAAGTCCTTTGGTTTAGGCGTGACACTCAATTTGAGTTTTTATTCCTTTAAATGCATTTTCAGCCCCAGCTGAGCACGTTTTGTGAGTTTGAATGTATCTTCATAGGAATGAGTTGTGTGGTCAAATTAATGCTCATTTAGGCTTCAGGATGACCTCCTGAACAAAATACATGAAGTGTGTGCATAAGTCCTTTGGTTTAGGCGTGATACTCAATTTGAGTTTTTATTGCTTTAAATGCATTTTCAGCCCGAGCTGAGCACGTTTTGTAAGTTTGAATGTATCTTCATAGGAATGTGTTGTGTGGTCAAATTAATGCTAATTTAGGCTTCAGGATGACCTCCTGAACTAAATAGATGTTAAAGTGTGCGCATAAGTCCTTTGGTTTAGGCGTGACACTCAATTTGAGTTTTTATTGCTTTAAATGCATTTTCAGCCCGAGCTGAGCACGTTTTGTGAGTTTGAATGTATCTTGATAGGAATCAGTTGTGTGGTCAAATTAATGCTAATTTAGGCTTCAGGAGGTCATCCTGAACAAAATACATGTTGAAGTGTGTGCATAAGTCCTTTGGTTTTGGCGTGACACTCAATTTGAGGTTTTATTGCTTTAAATCATTTTCAGCCCGAGCTGAGCGCGCTTTCTGACTTTGAATGTATCTTCATAGGAATGAGTTGTGTGGTCAAATTAATGCTAATTTAGGCTTCAGGAGGTCATCCTGAACAAAATACATGTTAAAGTGTGTGCATAAGTCCTTTGGTTTAGGCGTGACACTCAATTTGAGTTTTTATGGCTTTAAATGCATTTTCAGCCCGAGCTGAGCACGTTTTGTAAGTTTGAATGTATCTTCATAGGAATGAGTTGTGTGGTCAAATTAATGCTAATTTAGGCTTCAGGATGACCTCCTGAACTAAATACATGTTGAAGTGTGTGCATAAGTCCTTTGGTTTAGGCGTGACACTCAATTTGAGTTTTTATTGCTTTAAATGCATTTTCAGCCCGAGCTGAGCACGTTTTGTGAGTTTGAATGTATCTTGATAGGAATCAGTTTTGTGGTCAAATTAATGCTCATATAGGCTTCAGGATGACCTCCTGAACAAAATAGATGTTAAAGTGTGCGCATAAGTCCTTTGGTTTAGGCGTGACACTCAATTTGAGTTTTTATTGCTTTAAATGCATTTTCAGCCCGAGCTGAGCACGTTTTGTAAGTTTGAATGTATCTTCATAGGAATGAGTTATGTGGTCAAATTAATGCTCATATAGGCTTCAGGATGACCTCCTGAACTAAATACATGTTGAAGTGTGTGCATAAATCCTTTGGTTTAGGCGTGACACTCAATTTGAGTTTTTACTGCTTTAAATGTATTTTCAGCCCGAGCTGAGCGCGCTTTCTGACTTTGAATGTATCTTCATAGGAATGAGTTGTATGGTCAAATTAATGATCATTTAGGCTTCAGGTGGTCATCCTGAACAAAATACATGTTAAAGTGTGTGCATAAGTCCTTTGGTTTAGGCGTGACACTCAATTTGAGTTTTTATTGCTTTAAATGCATTTTCAGCCCGAGCTGAGCGCGCTTTCTGACTTTGAATGTATCTTCATAGGAATGAGTTGTGTGGTCAAATTAATGCTCATTTAGGCTTCAGGTGGTCATCCTGAACAAAATACATGTTGAAGTGTGTGCATAAGTCCTTTGGTTTAGGTGTGACACTCAATTTGAGTTTTTATTGCGAAATGCATTTTCAGGCAGAGATGAGCAAGTTTTCTGAGTTTGAAGTATCTTCATAGGAATGAGTTGTGTGGTCAAATTAATGCTAATTTAGGTTTCAGGAGGTCATCCTGAACAAAATACATGTTAAAGTGTGTGCATAAGTCCTTTGGTTTTGGCGTGACACTCAATTTGAGGTTTTATTGCTTTGAATGCATTTTCAGCCCGAGCTGAGCACGTTTTGTGAGTTTGAATGTATCTTCATAGGAATGAGTTGTGTGGTCAAATCAATGCTCATATAGGCTTCAGGATGACCTCTTGAACTAAATACATGTTGAAGTGTGTGCATAAGTCCTTTGGTTTAGGCGTGACACTCAATTTGAGTTTTTATTGCTTTAAATGCATTTTCAGCCCGAGCTGAGGACGTTTTGTGAGTTTGAATGTATCTTCATAGGAATGAGTTGTGTGGTCAAATTAATGCTCAGATAGGCTTCAGGATGACCTCCTGAACTAAATACATGAAGTGTGTGCATAAGTCCTTTGGTTTAGGCGTGACACTCAATTTGAGTTTTTATTGCTTTAAATGCATTTTCAGCCCGAGCTGAGCACGTTTTGTGAGTTTGAATGTATCTTAATAGGAATGAGTTGTGTATTCAAATTAGTGCCCATTTAGGTGTCAGGGGGACATCCTGAACAAAGTTCATGTTGAAGTGTGTGTATAAGTCCTTTGGTTTAGGCGTGACACTCAATTTGAGTTTTTATTCCTTTAAATGCATTTTCAGCCCCAGCTGAGCACGTTTTGTGAGTTTGAATGTATCTTCATAGGAATGAGTTGTGTGGTCAAATTAATGCTCATTTAGGCTTCAGGATGACCTCCTGAACAAAATACATGAAGTGTGTGCATAAGTCCTTTGGTTTAGGCGTGATACTCAATTTGAGTTTTTATTGCTTTAAATGCATTTTCAGCCCGAGCTGAGCACGTTTTGTGAGTTTGAATGTATCTTCATAGGAATGAGTTGTGTAGTCAAATTAATGCTCATATAGGCTTCAGGATGACCTCCTGAACAAAATACATGTTGAAGTATGTGCATAAGTCCTTTGGTTTAGGCGTGACACTCAATTTGAGTTTTTATAGCTTTAAATGCATTTTCAGCCCGAGCTGAGCACGTTTTGAGAGTTTGAATGTATCTTCATAGGAATGAGTTGTGTGGTCAAATTAATGCTCATATGGGCTTCAGGAGGTAATCCTGAACTAAATACATGTTGAAGTGTGTGATAAGTCCTTTTTTAGGCGTGACACTCAATTTGAGTTTTTATTGCTTTAAATGCATTTTCAGCCTGAGCTGAGCACGTTTTGTGAGTTTGAATGTATCTTCATAGGAATGAGTTGTGTAGTCAAATTAATGCTCATATGGGCTTCAGGAAGTCATCCTGAACAAAATACATGTTGAAGTGTGTGCATAAGTCCTTTGGTTTAGGTGTGACACTCAATTTGAGTTTTTATTTCTTTAAATGCATTTTCAGCCCGAGCTGAGCACGTTTTGTGAGTTTGAATGTATCTTCATAGGAATGAGTTGTGTGGTCAAATTAATGCTCATATGGGCTTCAGGAGGTCATCCTGAACAAAATACATGAAGTGTGTGCATAAGTCCTTTTGTTTAGGCGTGACACTCAATTTGAGTTTTTATTGCTTTAAATGCATTTTCAGCCCGAGCTGAGCACGTTTTGTGAGTTTGAATGTATCTTCATAGGAATGAGTTGTGTGGTCAAATGAATGCTCATTTAGGCTTCAGGTGGTCATCCTGAACTAAATACATGTTGAAGTGTGTGCATAAGTCCTTTTGTTTAGGCGTGACACTCAATTTGAGTTTTTATTGCTTTAAATGCATTTTCAGCCCGAGCTGAGCGCGCTTTCTGACTTTGAATGTATCTTCATAGGAATGAGTTGTGTGGTCAAATTATTGCTCAAATAGGCTTCAGGAGGTCATCCTGAACAAAATACATGTTGAAGTGTGTGCATAAGTCCTTTGGTTCAGGCGTGACACTCAATTTGAGTTTTTATTGCTTTAAATGCATTTTCAGCCCGAGCTGAGCATGTTTTGTGAGTTTGAATGTATCTTCATAGGAATGAGTTGTGTGGTCAAAAATGCTCATATAGGCTTCAGGATGACCTCCTGAACAAAATAGATGTTAAAGTGTGCGCATAAGTCCTTTGGTTTAGGCGTGACACTCAATTTGAGTTTTTATTGCTTTGAATGCATTTTCAGCCCGAGCTGAGCACGTTTTGTGAGTTTGAATGTATCTTGATACGAATGAGTTGCGTGGTCAAATTAATGCTCATATAGGCTTCAGGATGACCTCCTGAACTAAATACATGTTGAAGTGTGTGCATAAGTCCTTTGGTTTAGGCGTGACACTCAATTTGAGTTTTTATTGCTTTAAATGCATTTTCAGCCCGAGCTGAGGACGTTTTGTGAGTTTGAAGGTATCTTCATAGGAATGAGTTGTGTGGTCAAATTAATGCTCATATAGGCTTCAGGATGACCTCCTGAACTAAATACATGTTGAAGTGTATGCATAAGTCCTTTGGTTTAGGCGTGACACTCAATTTGAGTTTTTATTGCTTTAAATGCATTTTCAGCCCGAGCTGAGCACGTTTTGTGAGTTTGAATGTATCTTGATAGGAATCAGTTGTGTGGTCAAATTAATGCTCATATAGGCTTCGGGATGACCTCCTGAACTAAATACATGTTGAAGTGTGTGCATAAGTCCTTTGGTTTAGGCGTAACACTCAATTTGAGTTTTTATTGCTTTAAATGCATTTTCAGCCCGAGCTGAGCACGTTTTGTGAGTTTGAATGTTTCTTCATAGGAATGAGTTGTGTGGTCAAATTAATGCTCATATAGGCTTCAGGATGACCTCCTGAACTAAATACATGTTGAAGTGTATGCATAAGTCCTTTGGTTTAGGCGTGACACTCAATTTGAGTTTTTATTGCTTTAAATGCATTTTCAGCCCGAGCTGAGCACGTTTTGTGAGTTTGAATGTATCTTGATAGGAATCAGTTGTGTGGTCAAATTAATGCTCATATAGGCTTCGGGATGACCTCCTGAACTAAATACATGTTGAAGTGTGTGCATAAGTCCTTTGGTTTAGGCGTAACACTCAATTTGAGTTTTTATTGCTTTAAATGCATTTTCAGCCCGAGCTGAGCACGTTTTGTGAGTTTGAATGTTTCTTCATAGGAATGAGTTGTGTGGTCAAATTAATGCTCATATAGGCTTCAGGATGACCTCCTGAACTAAATACATGTTGAAGTGTGCGCATAAGTCCTTTGGTTTAGGCGTGACACTCAATTTGAGTTTTTACTGCTTTAAATGCATTTTCAGCCCGAGCTGAGCACGTTTTGTGAGTTTGAATGTATCTTCATAGGAATGAGTTGTGTGGTCAAATTAATGCTCATATAGGCTTCAGGATGACCTCCTGAACTAAATACATGTTGAAGTGTGTGCATAAGTCCTTTGGTTTAGGCGTGACACTCAATTTGAGTTTTTATTGCTTTAAATGCATTTTCAGCCCGAGCTGAGCACGTTTTGTGAGTTTGAATGTATCTTGATAGGAATCAGTTTTGTGGTCAAATTAATGCTCATATAGGCTTCAGGATGACCTCCTGAACAAAATAGATGTTAAAGTGTGCGCATAAGTCCTTTGGTTTAGGCGTGACACTCAATTTGAGTTTTTATTGCTTTAAATGCATTTTCAGCCCGAGCTGAGCACGTTTTGTGAGTTTGAATGTATCTTCATAGGAATGAGTTATGTGGTCAAATTAATGCTCATATAGGCTTCAGGATGACCTCCTGAACTAAATACATGTTGAAGTGTGTGCATAAATCCTTTGGTTTAGGCGTGACACTCAATTTGAGTTTTTATTGCTTTAAATGTATTTTCAGCCCGAGCTGAGCGCGCTTTCTGACTTTGAATGTATCTTCATAGGAATGAGTTGTATGGTCAAATTAATGATCATTTAGGCTTCAGGTGGTCATCCTGAACAAAATACATGTTAAAGTGTGTGCATAAGTCCTTTGGTTTAGGCGTGACACTCAATTTGAGTTTTTATTGCTTTAAATGCATTTTCAGCCCGAGCTGAGCGCGCTTTCTGACTTTGAATGTATCTTCATAGGAATGAGTTGTGTGGTCAAATTAATGCTCATTTAGGCTTCAGGTGGTCATCCTGAAGAAAATACATGTTGAAGTGTGTGCATAAGTCCTTTGGTTTAGGTGTGACACTCAATTTGAGTTTTTATTGCGAAATGCATTTTCAGGCAGAGATGAGCAAGTTTTCTGAGTTTGAAGTATCTTCATAGGAATGAGTTGTGTGGTCAAATTAATGCTAATTTAGGTTTCAGGAGGTCATCCTGAACAAAATACATGTTAAAGTGTGTGCATAAGTCCTTTGGTTTTGGCGTGACACTCAATTTGAGGTTTTATTGCTTTGAATGCATTTTCAGCCCGAGCTGAGCACGTTTTGTGAGTTTGAATGTATCTTCATAGGAATGAGTTGTGTGGTCAAATCAATGCTCATATAGGCTTCAGGATGAACTCTTGAACTAAATACATGTTGAAGTGTGTGCATAAGTACTTTGGTTTAGGCGTGACACTCAATTTGAGTTTTTATTGCTTTAAATGCATTTTCAGCCCGAGCTGACCACGTTTTTTGAGTTTGAATGTATCTTCATAGGAATGAGTTGTGTGGTCAAATCAATGCTCATATAGGCTTCGGGAGGTCATCCTGAACAAAATACATGTTGAAGTGTGTGCATAAGTCCTTTGGTTTAGGCGTGACACTCAATTTGAGTTTTTATTGCTTTAAATGCATTTTCAGCCCGAGCTGAGGACGTTTTGTGAGTTTGAATGTATCTTCATAGGAATGAGTTGTGTGGTCAAATTAATGCTCATATAGGCTTCAGGATGACCTCCTGAACAAAATACATGTTGAAGTATGTGCATAAGTCCTTTGGTTTAGGCGTGACACTCAATTTGAGTTTTTATAGCTTTAAATGCATTTTCAGCCCGAGCTGAGCACGTTTTGAGAGTTTGAATGTATCTTCATAGGAATGAGTTGTGTGGTCAAATTAATGCTCATATGGGCTTCAGGAGGTAATCCTGAACTAAATACATGTTGAAGTGTGTGATAAGTCCTTTTTTAGGCGTGACACTCAATTTGAGTTTTTATTGCTTTAAATGCATTTTCAGCCCGAGCTGAGCACGTTTTGTGAGTTTGAATGTATCTTCATAGGAATGAGTTGTGTAGTCAAATTAATGCTCATATGGGCTTCAGGAAGTCATCCTGAACAAAATACATGTTGAAGTGTGTGCATAAGTCCTTTGGTTTAGGTGTGACACTCAATTTGAGTTTTTATTTCTTTAAATGCATTTTCAGCCCGAGCTGAGCACGTTTTGTGAGTTTGAATGTATCTTCATAGGAATGAGTTGTGTGGTCAAATTAATGCTCATATGGGCTTCAGGAGGTCATCCTGAACAAAATACATGAAGTGTGTGCATAAGTCCTTTTGTTTAGGCGTGACACTCAATTTGAGTTTTTATTGCTTTAAATGCATTTTCAGCCCGAGCTGAGCACGTTTTGTGAGTTTGAATGTATCTTCATAGGAATGAGTTGTGTGGTCAAATTAATGCTCATTTAGGCTTCAGGTGGTCATCCTGAACTAAATACATGTTGAAGTGTGTGCATAAGTCCTTTTGTTTAGGCGTGACACTCAATTTGAGTTTTTATTGCTTTAAATGCATTTTCAGCCCGAGCTGAGCGCGCTTTCTGACTTTGAATGTATCTTCATAGGAATGAGTTGTGTGGTCAAATTATTGCTCAAATAGGCTTCAGGAGGTCATCCTGAACAAAATACATGTTGAAGTGTGTGCATAAGTCCTTTGGTTCAGGCGTGACACTCAATTTGAGTTTTTATTGCTTTAAATGCATTTTCAGCCCGAGCTGAGCACGTTTTGTGAGTTTGAATGTATCTTCATAGGAATGAGTTGTGTGGTCAAATTAATGCTCATATAGGCTTCAGGATGACCTCTTGAACTAAATACATGTTGAAGTGTGTGCATAAGTCCTTTGGTTTAGGCGTGACACTCAATTTGAGTTTTTATTGCTTTAAATGCATTTTCAGCCCGAGCTGAGGACGTTTTGTGAGTTTGAATGTATCTTCATAGGAATGAGTTGTGTGGTCAAATTAATGCTCATATAGGCTTCAGGATGACCTCCTAAACTAAATACATGTTGAAGTGTGTGCATAAGTCCTTTGGTTTAGGCGTGACACTCAATTTGAGTTTTTATTGCTTTAAATGCATTTTCAGCCCGAGCTGAGCACGTTTTGTGAGTTTGAATGTATCTTGATAGGAATCAGTTGTGTGGTCAAATTAATGCTCATATAGGCTTCAGGATGACCTCCTGAACAAAATACATGTTAAAGTGTGCGCATAAGTCCTTTGGTTTAGGCGTGACACTCAATTTGAGTTTTTATTGCTTTAAATGCATTTTCAGCCCGAGCTGAGCGCGCTTTCTGACTTTGAATGTATCTTCATAGGAATGAGTTGTGTGGTCAAATTAATGCTCATTTAGGCTTCAGGTGGTCATCCTGAACAAAATACAAGTTAAAGTGTGTGCATAAGTCCTTTGGTTTAGGCGTGACACTCAATTTGAGTTTTTATTGCTTTAAATGCATTTTCAGCCCGAGCTGAGCGCGCTTTCTGACTTTGAATGTATCTTCATAGGAATGAGTTGTGTGGTCAAATTAATGCTCATTTAGGCTTCAGGTGGTCATCCTGAACAAAATACATGTTGAAGTGTGTGCATAAGTCCTTTGGTTTAGGTGTGACACTCAATTTGAGTTTTTATTGCGAAATGTTTTTTCAGGCAGAGATGAGCAAGTTTTCTGAGTTTGAAGTATCTTCATAGGAATGAGTTGTGTGGTCAAATTAATGCTAATTTAGGCTTCAGGAGGTCATCCTGAACAAAATACATGTTGAAGTGTGTGCATAAGTCCTTTGGTTTTGGCGTGACACTCAATTTGAGGTTTTATTGCTTTGAATGCATTTTTAGCCTGAGCTGAGCACGTTTTGTGAGTTTGAATGTATCTTGATAGGAATGAGTTGTGTGGTCAAATTAATGCTCATATAGGCTTCAGGATGACCTCCTGAACTAAATATATGTTGAAGTGTGTGCATAAATCCTTTGGTTTAGGCGTGACACTCAATTTGAGTTTTTATTGCTTTAAATGCATTTTCAGCCCGAGCTGACTACGTTTTGTGAGTTTGAATGTATCTTCATAAGAATGAGTTATGTGGTCAAATTAATGCTCATATAGGCTTCAGGATGACCTCTTGAACTAAGTACATGTTTGAAGTGTGTGCATAAGTCCTTTGGTTTAGGCGTAACACTCAATTTGAGTTTTTATTGCTTTAAATGCATTTTCAGCCCGAGCTGAGCACGTTTTGTGAGTTTGAATGTTTCTTCATAGGAATGAGTTGTGTGGTCAAATTAATGCTCATATAGGCTTCAGGATGACCTCCTGAACTAAATACATGAAGTGTGTGCATAAGTCCTTTGGTTTAGGCGTGACACTCAATTTGAGTTTTTACTGCTTTAAATGCATTTTCAGCCCGAGCTGAGCACGTTTTGTGAGTTTGAATGTATCTTCATAGGAATGAGTTGTGTGTTCAAATTAATGCTCATATAGGCTTCAGGATGACCTCCTAAACTAAATACATGTTGAAGGGTGTGCATAAGTCCTTTGGTTTAGGCGTGACACTCAATTTGAGTTTTTATTGCTTTAAATGCATTTTCAGCCCGAGCTGAGCACGTTTTGTGAGTTTGAATGTATCTTGATAGGAATCAGTTGTGTGGTCAAATTAATGCTCATATAGGCTTCAGGATGACCTCCTGAACAAAATACATGTTAAAGTGTGCGCATAAGTCCTTTGGTTTAGGCGTGACACTCAATTTGAGTTTTTATTGCGAAATGCATTTTCAGACAGAGATGAGCAAGTTTTCTGAGTTTGAAGTATCTTCATAGGAATGAGTTGTGTGGTCAAAATAATCCTCATATAGGCTTCAGGATGTCCTCCTGAACTAAATACATGTTGAAGTGTGTGCATAAGTCCTTTGGTTTAGGCGTGACACTCAATTTGAGTTTTTATTGCTTTAAATGCATTTTCAGCCCGAGCTGAGCACGTTTTGTGAGTTTGAATGTATCTTCATAGGAATGCCTTATGTGGTCAAATTAATGCTCATATAGGCTTCAGGATGACCTCCTGAACTAAATACATGTTGAAGTGTGTGCATAAGTCCTTTGGTTTTGGCGTGACACTCAATTTGAGGTTTTATTGCTTTGAATGCATTTTTAGCCTGAGCTGAGCACGATTTGTGAGTTTGAATGTATCTTGATAGGAATGAGTTGTGTGGTCAAATTAATGCTCATATAGGCTTCAGGATGACCTCCTGAACTAAATACATGTTGAAGTGTGTGCATAAATCCTTTGGTTTAGGCGTGACACTCAATTTGAGTTTTTATTGCTTTAAATGCATTTTCAGCCCGAGCTGAGCACGTTTTGTGAGTTTGAATGTATCTTCATAAGAATGAGTTATGTGGTCAAATTAATGCTCATATAGGCTTCAGGATGACCTCCTGAACTAAATACATGTTGAAGTGTGTGCATAAGTTCTTTGGTTTAGGCGTGACACTCAATTTGAGTTTTTATTGCTTTAAATGCATTTTCAGCCCGAGCTGAGCGCGCTTTCTGACTTTGAATGTATCTTCATAGGAATGAGTTGTGTAGTCAAATTATTGCTCATTTAGGCTTCAGGAGGTCATCCTGAACAAAATACATGTTGAAGTGTGTGCATAAGTCCTTTGGTTTAGGCGTGACACTCAATTTGAGGTTTTATTGCTTTGAATGCATTTTCAGCCCGAGCTGAGCACGTTTTGTGAGTTTGAATGTATCTTGATACGAATGAGTTGTGTGGTCAAATTAATGCTCATATAGGCTTCAGGATGACCTCCTGAACGAAATACATGTTGAAGTGTGTGCATAAGTCCTTTGGTTTAGGCGTGACACTCAATTTGAGTTTTAATTGCTTTAAATGCATTTTCAGCCCGAGCTGAGCACGTTTTGTGAGTTTGAATGTATCTTCATAGGAATGAGTTGTGTGGTCAAATTAATGCTCATATAGGCTTCAAGATGACCTCCTGAACTAAATACA
The DNA here is from genome assembly GCF_054856545.1 of Hippocampus guttulatus. Taxonomy (NCBI): domain Eukaryota; kingdom Metazoa; phylum Chordata; class Actinopteri; order Syngnathiformes; family Syngnathidae; genus Hippocampus; species Hippocampus guttulatus. The sequence goes on from NC_141271.1 coordinate 1,324,895, forward strand.
TGTTGAAGTGTGTGCATAAGTCCTTTGGTTTAGGCGTGACACTCAATTTGAGTTTTTATAACTTTAAATGCATTTTCAGCCCGAGCTGAGCACGTTTTGTGAGTTTCAATGTATCTTCATAAGAATGAGTTATGTGGTCAAATTAATGCTCATATAGGCTTCAGGATGACCTCTTGAACTAAATACATGTTGAAGTGTGTGCATAAGTCCTTTGGTTTAGGCGTGACACTCAATTTGAGTTTTTATTGCTTTAAATGCATTTTCAGCCCGAGCTGAGCACGTTTTGTGAGTTTGAATGTATCTTCATAGGAATGAGTTGTATGGTCAAATCAATGCTCATATAGGCTTCGGGAGGTCATCCTGAACAAAATACATGTTGAAGTGTGTGCATAAGTCCTTTGGTTTAGGCGTCACACTCAATTTGAGGTTTTATTGCTTTGAATGCATTTTCTGCCCGAGCTGACCACGTTTTGTGAGTTTGAATGTATCTTGATACGAATGAGTTGTGTGGTCAAATTAATGCTCATATAGGCTTCAGGATGACCTCCTGAACTAAATACATGTTGAAGTGTGTGCATAAGTCCTTTGGTTTAGGCGTGACACTCAATTTGAGTTTTTATTGCTTTAAATGCATTTTCAGCCCGAGCTGAGCACGTTTTGTGAGTTTGAATGTATCTTGATAGGAATGAGTTGTGTGGTCAAATTAATGCTCATATAGGCTTCAGGATGACCTCTTGAACTAAATACATGTTGAAGTGTGTGCATAAGTCCTTTGGTTTAGGCGTGACACTCAATTTGAGTTTTTATTGCTTTAAATGCATTTTCAGCCCGAGCTGAGTATGTTTTGTGAGTTTGAATGTATCTTCATAGGATTGAGTTGTGTGGTCAACTTAATGTTCATTTAGGCTTCAGGAGGTCATCTTGAACAAAATACATGTTGAAGTGTGTGCATTAGTCCTTTGGTTTAGGTGTGACACTCAATTTGAGTTTTTATTGCTTTAAATGCATTTTCAGCCCGAGCTGAGCACTTTTTGTGAGTGTGAATGTATCTTCATAGGAATGAATTGTGTAGTCAAATTAATGCTCATATGGGCTTCAGGAGGTCATCCTGAACAAAATACATGTTGAAGTGTGTGCATAAGTCCTTTGGTTTAGGTGTGACACTCAATTTGAGTTTTTATTGCTTTAAATGCATTTTCAGCCCGAACTGAGCACGTTTTGTGAGTTTGAATGTATCTTCATAGGAATGAGTTGTGTGGTCAAATTAATGCTCATTTAGGCTTCAGGTGGTCATCCTGAACTAAATACATGTTAAAGTGTGTGCATAATCCTTTGGTTTAGGCGTGACACTCAATTTGAGTTTTTATTGCTTTAAGTGCATTTTCAGCCCGAGCTGAGCGCGCTTTCTGACTTTGAATGTATCTTCATAGGAATGAGTTGTATGGTCAAATCAATGCTCATATAGGCTTCGGGAGGTCATCCTGAACAAAATACATGTTGAAGTGTGTGCATAAGTCCTTTGGTTTAGGCGTCACACTCAATTTGAGGTTTTATTGCTTTGAATGCATTTTCTGCCCGAGCTGACCACGTTTTGTGAGTTTGAATGTATCTTGATACGAATGAGTTGTGTGGTCAAATTAATGCTCATATGGGCTTCAGGAGGTCATCCTGAACAAAATACATGTTAAGTGTGTGAATAAGTCCTTTGGTTTAGGTGTGACACTCAATTTGAGTTTTATTGCTTTAAATGCATTTTCAGCCCGAGCTGAGCACGTTTTGTGAGTTTGAATGTATCTTCATAGGAATGAGTTGTGTGGTCAAATTAATGCTAATTTAGCCTTCAGGAGGTCATCCTGAACAAAATACATGTTGAAGTGTGTGCATAAGTCCTTTGGTTTTGGCGTGACACTCAATTTGAGGTTTTATTGCTTTGAATGCATTTTCAGCCCGAGCTGAGCACGTTTTGTGAGTTTGAATGTATCTTGATAGGAATGAGTTGTGTGGTCAAATTAATGCTGATATAGGCTTCAGGATGACCTCTTGAACTAAATACATGTTGAAGTGTGTGCATAAGTCCTTTGGTTCAGGCGTGACACTCAATTTGAGTTTTTATTGCTTTAAATGCATTTTCAGCCCGAGCTGAGCACGTTTTGTGAGTTTGAATGTATCTTCATAGGAATGAGTTGTATGGTCAAATCAATGCTCATATAGGCTTCGGGAGGTCATCCTGAACAAAATACATGTTGAAGTGTGTGCATAAGTCCTTTGGTTTAGGCGTCACACTCAATTTGAGGTTTTATTGCTTTGAATGCATTTTCTGCCCGAGCTGACCACGTTTTGTGAGTTTGAATGTATCTTGATACGAATGAGTTGTGTGGTCAAATTAATGCTCATATAGGCTTCAGGATGACCTCCTGAACTAAATACATGTTGAAGTGTGTGCATAAGTCCTTTGGTTTAGGCGTGACACTCAATTTGAGTTTTTACTGCTTTAAATGCATTTTCAGCCCGAGCTGAGCACGTTTTGTGAGTTTGAATGTATCTTCATAGAATGAGTTGTGTGGTCAAATTAATGCTTATTTGGGCTTCAGGAGGTCATCCTGAACAAAATACATGTTGGAGTGTGTGCATAAGTCCTTTGGTTTAGGTGTGACACTCAATTTGAGTTTTTATTGCTTTAAATGCATTTTCAGCCCGAACTGAGCACGTTTTGTGAGTTTGAATGTATCTTGATAGGAATGAGTTGTGTGGTCAAATTAATGCTCATATAGGCTTCAGGATGACCTCCTGAACTAAATACATGTTGAAGTGTGTGCATAAGTCCTTTGGTTTAGGCGTGACACTCAATTTGAGTTTTTATTGCTTTAAATGCATTTTCAGCCCGAGCTGAGGACGTTTTGTGAGTTTGAATGTATCTTCATAGGAATGAGTTGTGTGGTCAAATTAATGCTCATTTAGGCTTCAGGTGGTCATCCTGAACTAAATACATGTTGAAGTGTGTGCATAAGTCCTTTGGTTTAGGCGTGACACTCAATTTGAGTTTTTATTGCTTTAAATGCATTTTCAGCCCGAGCTGAGCGCGCTTTCTGACTTTGAATGTATCTTCATAGGAATGAGTTGTGTGGTCAAATTATTGCTCAAATAGGCTTCAGGAGGTCATCCTGAACAAAATACATGTTGAAGTGTGTGCATAAGTCCTTTGGTTCAGGCGTGACACTCAATTTGAGTTTTTATTGCTTTAAATGCATTTTCAGCCCGAGCTGAGCACGTTTTGTGAGTTTGAATGTATCTTCATAGGATTAAGTTGTGTAGTCAAATTAATGCTCATATGCACACACTTCAATATGTATTTTGTTCAGGATGACCTCCTGAAGCCCACACTTCAATATGTATTTTGTTCAGGATGACCTCCTGAAGCCCATAAGTCCTTTGGTTTAGGTGTGACACTCAATTTGTGTTTTTATTGCTTTAAATGCATTTTCAGCCCGAGCTGAGCACGTTTTGTGAGTTTGAATGTATCTTCATAGGAATGAGTTGTGTGGTCAAATTAATGCTCATTTAGGCTTCAGGTGGTCATCCTGAACAAAATACATGTTGAAGTGTGTGCATAAGTCCTTTGGTTTAGGCGTGACACTCAATTTAAGTTTTTATTGCTTTAAATGCATTTTCAGCCCGAGCTGAGCACGTTTTGAGAGTTTCAATGTATCTTCATAGGAATGAGTTGTGTGGTCATATTAATGCTCATTTAGGCTTCAGGTGGTCATCCTGAACTAAATACATGTTGAAGTGTGTGCATAAGTCCTTTGGTTTAGTCGTGACACTCAATTTGAGTTTTTATTGCTTTAAATGCATTTTCAGCCCGAGCTGAGCATGTTTTGTGAGTTTGAATGTATCTTCATAGGAATGAGTTGTGTGGTCAACTTAATGTTCATTTAGGCTTCAGGAGGTCATCTTGAACAAAATACATGTTGAAGTGTGTGCATAAATCCTTTGGTTTAGGTGTGACACTCAATTTGAGTTTTTATTGCTTTAAATGCATTTTCAGCCCGAGCTGAGCGCGTTTTGTGAGTGTGAATGTATCTTCATAGGAATGAATTGTGTAGTCAAATTAATGCTCATATGGGCTTCAGGAGGTCATCCTGAACAAAATACATGTTGAAGTGTGTGCATAAGTCCTTTGGTTTAGGTGTGACACTCAATTTGAGTTTTTATTGCATTAAATGCATTTTCAGCCCGAGCTGAGCACGTTTTGTGAGTTTGAATGTATCTTCATAGGAATGAGTTGTGTGGTCAAATTAATGCTCATTTAGGCTTCAGGAGGACATCCTGAACTAAGTACATGTTGAAGTGTGTGCATAAGTCCTTTGGTTTGGGCGTGACACTCAATTTGAGTTTTTATTGCTTTAAATGCATTTTCAGCCCGAGCTGAGCGCGCTTTCTGACTTTGAATGTATCTTCATAGGAATGAGTTGTCTGGTCAAATTAATGCTCATTTAGGCTTCAGGTGGTCATCCTGAACTAAATACATGTTGAAGTGTGTGCATAATCCTTTGGTTTAGGCGTGATACTCAATTTGAGTTTTTATTGCTTTAAATGCATTTTCAGCCCGAGCTGAGCGCGCTTTCTGACTTTGAATGTATCTTCATAGGAATGAGTTGTGTGGTCAAATTAATGCTCATATGGGCTTCAGGAGGTCATCCTGAACTAAATACATGTTGAAGTGTGTGCATAAGTCCTTTGGTTTAGGCGTGACACTCAATTTGAGTTTTTATTGCTTTAAATGCATTTTCAGCCCGAGCTGAGGACGTTTTGTGAGTTTGAATGTATCTTGATAGGAGTGAGTTGTGTGGTCAAATTAATGCTCATATAGGCTTCAGGATGACCTCCTGAACTAAATACATGTTGAAGTGTGTGCATAAGTCCTTTGGTTTAGGCGTGACACTCAATTTGAGTTTTTACTGCTTTAAATGCATTTTCAGCCCGAGCTGAGCACGTTTTGTGAGTTTGAATGTATCTTCATAGAATGAGTTGTGTGGTCAAATTAATGCTTATTTGGGCTTCAGGAGGTCATCCTGAACAAAATACATGTTGGAGTGTGTGCATAAGTCCTTTGGTTTAGGTGTGACACTCAATTTGAGTTTTTATTGCTTTAAATGCATTTTCAGCCCGAACTGAGCACGTTTTGTGAGTTTGAATGTATCTTGATAGGAATGAGTTGTGTGGTCAAATTAATGCTCATATAGGCTTCAGGATGACCTCCTGAACTAAATACATGTTGAAGTGTGTGCATAAGTCCTTTGGTTTAGGCGTGACACTCAATTTGAGTTTTTATTGCTTTAAATGCATTTTCAGCCCGAGCTGAGGACGTTTTGTGAGTTTGAATGTATCTTCATAGGAATGAGTTGTGTGGTCAAATTAATGCTCATTTAGGCTTCAGGTGGTCATCCTGAACTAAATACATGTTGAAGTGTGTGCATAAGTCCTTTGGTTTAGGCGTGACACTCAATTTGAGTTTTTATTGCTTTAAATGCATTTTCAGCCCGAGCTGAGCGCGCTTTCTGACTTTGAATGTATCTTCATAGGAATGAGTTGTGTGGTCAAATTATTGCTCAAATAGGCTTCAGGAGGTCATCCTGAACAAAATACATGTTGAAGTGTGTGCATAAGTCCTTTGGTTCAGGCGTGACACTCAATTTGAGTTTTTATTGCTTTAAATGCATTTTCAGCCCGAGCTGAGCACGTTTTGTGAGTTTGAATGTATCTTCATAGGATTAAGTTGTGTAGTCAAATTAATGCTCATATGCACACACTTCAATATGTATTTTGTTCAGGATGACCTCCTGAAGCCCACACTTCAATATGTATTTTGTTCAGGATGACCTCCTGAAGCCCATAAGTCCTTTGGTTTAGGTGTGACACTCAATTTGTGTTTTTATTGCTTTAAATGCATTTTCAGCCCGAGCTGAGCACGTTTTGTGAGTTTGAATGTATCTTCATAGGAATGAGTTGTGTGGTCAAATTAATGCTCATTTAGGCTTCAGGTGGTCATCCTGAACAAAATACATGTTGAAGTGTGTGCATAAGTCCTTTGGTTTAGGCGTGACACTCAATTTAAGTTTTTATTGCTTTAAATGCATTTTCAGCCCGAGCTGAGCACGTTTTGAGAGTTTCAATGTATCTTCATAGGAATGAGTTGTGTGGTCAAATTAATGCTCATTTAGGCTTCAGGTGGTCATCCTGAACAAAATACATGTTGAAGTGTGTGCATAAGTCCTTTGGTTTAGGCGTGACACTCAATATGAGTTTTTATTGCTTTAAATGCATTTTCAGCCCGAGCTGAGCATGTTTTGTGAGTTTGAATGTATCTTCATAGGGTTGAGTTGTGTGGTCAACTTAATGTTCATTTAGGCTTCAGGAGGTCATCCTGAACAAAATACATGTTGAAGTGTGTGCATAAGTCCTTTGGTTTAGGTGTGACACTCAATTTGAGTTTTTATTGCTTTAAATGCATTTTCAGCCCGAGCTGAGCACGTTTTGTGAATTTGAATGTATCTTCATAGAATGAGTTGTGTGGTCAAATTAATGCTTATTTGGGCTTCAGGAGGTCATCCTGAACAAAATACATGTTGGAGTGTGTGCATAAGTCCTTTGGTTTAGGCGTGACACTCAATTTGAGTTTTTATTGCTTTAAATGCATTTTCAGCCCGAGCTGAGCGCGCTTTCTGACTTTGAATGTATCTTCATAGGAATGAGTTGTGTGGTCAAATTATTGCTCAAATAGGCTTCAGGAGGTCATCCTGAACAAAATACATGTTGAAGTGTGTGCATAAGTCCTTTGGTTCAGGTGTGACACACAATTTGAGTTTTTATTGCTTTAAATGCATTTTCAGCCCGAGCTGAGCACGTTTTGTGAATTTGAATGTATCTTCATAGAATGAGTTGTGTGGTCAAATTAATGCTTATTTGGGCTTCAGGAGGTCATCCTGAACAAAATACATGTTGGAGTGTGTGCATAAGTCCTTTGGTTTAGGCGTGACACTCAATTTGAGTTTTTATTGCTTTAAATGCATTTTCAGCCCGAGCTGAGCGCGCTTTCTGACTTTGAATGTATCTTCATAGGAATGAGTTGTGTGGTCAAATTATTGCTCAAATAGGCTTCAGGAGGTCATCCTGAACAAAATACATGTTGAAGTGTGTGCATAAGTCCTTTGGTTCAGGTGTGACACACAATTTGAGTTTTTATTGCTTTAAATGCATTTTCAGCCCGAGCTGAGCACGTTTTGTGAGTTTGAATGTATCTTCATAGGAATGAGTTGTGTAGTCAAATTAATGCTCATATGGGCTTCAGGAGGTCATCCTGAACAAAATACATGTTGAAGTGTGTGCATAAGTCCTTTGGTTTAGGTGTGACACTCAATTTGAGTTTTTATTTCTTTAAATGCATTTTCAGCCCGAGCTGAGCACGTTTTGTGAGTTTGAATGTATCTTCATAGGAATGAGTTGTGTGGTCAAATTAATGCTCATATAGGCTTCGGGAGGTCATCCTGAACAAAATTCATGTTGAAGTGTGTGCATAAGTCCTTTGGTTTAGGCGTGACACTCAATTTGAGGTTTTATTGCTTTGACTGCATTTTCATCCCGAGCTGAGCACGTTTTGTGAGTTTGAATGTATCTTGATACGAATGAGTTGTGTGGTCACATTAATGCTCATATAGGCTTCAGGATGACCTCCTGAACAAAATACATGTTGAAGTGTGTGCATAAGTCCTTTGGTTTAGGCGTGACACTCAATTTGAGTTTTTATTGCTTTAAATGCATTTTCAGCCCGAGCTGAGCACGTTTTGTGAGTTTGAATGTATCTTCATAGGAATGAGTTGTGTAGTCAAATTAATGCTCATATGGGCTTCAGGAGGTCATCCTGAACAAAATACATGTTGAAGTGTGTGCATAAGTCCTTTGGTTTAGGCGTGACACTCAATTTGAGTTTTTATAGCTTTAAATGCATTTTCAGCCCGAGCTGAGCACGTTTTGAGAGTTTGAATGTATCTTCATAGGAATGAGTTGTGTGGTCAAATTAATGCTCAAATGGGCTTCAGGAGGTAATCCTGAACTAAATACATGTTGAAGTGTGTGATAAGTCCTTTTTTAGGTGTGACACTCAATTTGAGTTTTTATTGCTTTAAATGCATTTTCAGCCCCAGCTGAGCACGTTTTGTGAGTTTGAATGTATCTTCATAGGAATGAGTTGTGTAGTCGAATTAATGCTCATATGGGCTTCAGGAAGTCATCCTGAACAAAATACATGTTGAAGTGTGTGCATAAGTCCTTTGGTTTAGGTGTGACACTCAATTTGAGTTTTTATTTCTTTAAATGCATTTTCAGCCCAAACTGAGCACGTTTTGTGAGTTTGAATGTATCTTCATAGGAATGAGTTGTGTGGTCAAATTAATGCTTATTTAGGCTTCAGGAGGTCATCCTGAACAAAATACGTGTTGAAGTGTGTGCATAAGTCCTTTGGTTTAGGCGTGACACTCAATTTGAGTTTTTATTGCTTTAAATGCATTTTCAGCCCGAGCTGAGCACGTTTTGTGAGTTTGAATGTATCTTCATAGAATGAGTTGTGTGGTCAAATTAATGCTTATTTGGGCTTGTGGAATGAATTGTGTAGTCAAATTAATGCTCATATGGGCTTCAGGAGGTCATCCTGAACAAAATACATGTTGAAGTGTGTGCATAAGTCCTTTGGTTTAGGTGTGACACTCAATTTGAGTTTTTATTGCTTTAAATGCATTTTCAGCCCGAACTGAGCACGTTTTGTGAGTTTGAATGTATCTTCATAGGAATGAGTTGTGTGGTCAAATTAATGCTCATTTAGGCTTCAGGTGGTCATCCTGAACTAAATACATGTTGAAGTGTGTGCATAATCCTTTGGTTTAGGCGTGACACTCAATTTGAGTTTTTATTGCTTTAAATGCATTTTCAGCCCGAGCTGAGCGCGCTTTCTGACTTTGAATGTATCTTCATAGGAATGAGTTGTATGGTCAAATCAATGCTCATATAGGCTTCGGGAGGTCATCCTGAACAAAATACATGTTGAAGTGTGTGCATAAGTCCTTTGGTTTAGGCGTCACACTCAATTTGAGGTTTTATTGCTTTGAATGCATTTTCTGCCCGAGCTGACCACGTTTTGTGAGTTTGAATGTATCTTGATACGAATGAGTTGTGTGGTCAAATTAATGCTCATATGGGCTTCAGGAGGTCATCCTGAACAAAATACATGTTAAGTGTGTGAATAAGTCCTTTGGTTTAGGTGTGACACTCAATTTGAGTTTTATTGCTTTAAATGCATTTTCAGCCCGAGCTGAGCACGTTTTGTGAGTTTGAATGTATCTTCATAGGAATGAGTTGTGTGGTCAAATTAATGCTAATTTAGGCTTCAGGAGGTCATCCTGAACAAAATACATGTTGAAGTGTGTGCATAAGTCCTTTGGTTTTGGCGTGACACTCAATTTGAGGTTTTATTGCTTTGAATGCATTTTCAGCCCGAGCTGAGCACGTTTTGTGAGTTTGAATGTATCTTGATAGGAATGAGTTGTGTGGTCAAATTAATGCTGATATAGGCTTCAGGATGACCTCTTGAACTAAATACATGTTGAAGTGTGTGCATAAGTCCTTTGGTTTAGGCGTGACACTCAATTTGAGTTTTTATTGCTTTAAATGCATTTTCAGCCCGAGCTGAGCACGTTTTGTGAGTTTGAATGTATCTTCATAGGAATGAGTTGTATGGTCAAATCAATGCTCATATAGGCTTCGGGAGGTCATCCTGAACAAAATACATGTTGAAGTGTGTGCATAAGTCCTTTGGTTTAGGCGTCACACTCAATTTGAGGTTTTATTGCTTTGAATGCATTTTCTGCCCGAGCTGACCACGTTTTGTGAGTTTGAATGTATCTTGATACGAATGAGTTGTGTGGTCAAATTAATGCTCATATAGGCTTCAGGATGACCTCCTGAACTAAATACATGTTGAAGTGTGTGCATAAGTCCTTTGGTTTAGGCGTGACACTCAATTTGAGTTTTTATTGCTTTAAATGCATTTTCAGCCCGAGCTGAGCACGTTTTGTGAGTTTGAATGTATCTTGATAGGAATGAGTTGTGTGGTCAAATTAATGCTCATATAGGCTTCAGGATGACCTCTTGAACTAAATACATGTTGAAGTGTGTGCATAAGTCCTTTGGTTTAGGCGTGACACTCAATTTGAGTTTTTATTTCTTTAAATGCATTTTCAGCCCAAACTGAGCACGTTTTGTGAGTTTGAATGTATCTTCATAGGAATGAGTTGTGTGGTCAAATTAATGCTTATTTGGGCTTCAGGAGGTCATCCTGAACAAAATACATGTTGGAGTGTGTGCATAAGTCCTTTGGTTTAGGCGTGACACTCAATTTGAGTTTTTATTGCTTTAAATGCATTTTCAGCCCGAGCTGAGCGCGCTTTCTGACTTTGAATGTATCTTCATAGGAATGAGTTGTGTGGTCAAATTATTGCTCAAATAGGCTTCAGGAGGTCATCCTGAACAAAATACATGTTGAAGTGTGTGCATAAGTCCTTTGGTTCAGGTGTGACACACAATTTGAGTTTTTATTGCTTTAAATGCATTTTCAGCCCGAGCTGAGCACGTTTTGTGAGTTTGAATGTATCTTCATAGGAATGAGTTGTGTAGTCAAATTAATGCTCATATGGGCTTCAGGAGGTCATCCTGAACAAAATACATGTTGAAGTGTGTGCATAAGTCCTTTGGTTTAGGTGTGACACTCAATTTGAGTTTTTATTTCTTTAAATGCATTTTCAGCCCGAGCTGAGCACGTTTTGTGAGTTTGAATGTATCTTCATAGGAATGAGTTGTGTGGTCAAATTAATGCTCATATAGGCTTCGGGAGGTCATCCTGAACAAAATTCATGTTGAAGTGTGTGCATAAGTCCTTTGGTTTAGGCGTGACACTCAATTTGAGGTTTTATTGCTTTGACTGCATTTTCATCCCGAGCTGAGCACGTTTTGTGAGTTTGAATGTATCTTGATACGAATGAGTTGTGTGGTCACATTAATGCTCATATAGGCTTCAGGATGACCTCCTGAACAAAATACATGTTGAAGTGTGTGCATAAGTCCTTTGGTTTAGGCGTGACACTCAATTTGAGTTTTTATTGCTTTAAATGCATTTTCAGCCCGAGCTGAGCACGTTTTGTGAGTTTGAATGTATCTTCATAGGAATGAGTTGTGTAGTCAAATTAATGCTCATATGGGCTTCAGGAGGTCATCCTGAACAAAATACATGTTGAAGTGTGTGCATAAGTCCTTTGGTTTAGGCGTGACACTCAATTTGAGTTTTTATAGCTTTAAATGCATTTTCAGCCCGAGCTGAGCACGTTTTGAGAGTTTGAATGTATCTTCATAGGAATGAGTTGTGTGGTCAAATTAATGCTCAAATGGGCTTCAGGAGGTAATCCTGAACTAAATACATGTTGAAGTGTGTGATAAGTCCTTTTTTAGGTGTGACACTCAATTTGAGTTTTTATTGCTTTAAATGCATTTTCAGCCCCAGCTGAGCACGTTTTGTGAGTTTGAATGTATCTTCATAGGAATGAGTTGTGTAGTCGAATTAATGCTCATATGGGCTTCAGGAAGTCATCCTGAACAAAATACATGTTGAAGTGTGTGCATAAGTCCTTTGGTTTAGGTGTGACACTCAATTTGAGTTTTTATTTCTTTAAATGCATTTTCAGCCCAAACTGAGCACGTTTTGTGAGTTTGAATGTATCTTCATAGGAATGAGTTGTGTGGTCAAATTAATGCTTATTTAGGCTTCAGGAGGTCATCCTGAACAAAATACGTGTTGAAGTGTGTGCATAAGTCCTTTGGTTTAGGCGTGACACTCAATTTGAGTTTTTATTGCTTTAAATGCATTTTCAGCCCGAGCTGAGCACGTTTTGTGAGTTTGAATGTATCTTCATAGAATGAGTTGTGTGGTCAAATTAATGCTTATTTGGGCTTGTGGAATGAATTGTGTAGTCAAATTAATGCTCATATGGGCTTCAGGAGGTCATCCTGAACAAAATACATGTTGAAGTGTGTGCATAAGTCCTTTGGTTTAGGTGTGACACTCAATTTGAGTTTTTATTGCTTTAAATGCATTTTCAGCCCGAACTGAGCACGTTTTGTGAGTTTGAATGTATCTTCATAGGAATGAGTTGTGTGGTCAAATTAATGCTCATTTAGGCTTCAGGTGGTCATCCTGAACTAAATACATGTTGAAGTGTGTGCATAATCCTTTGGTTAAGGCGTGACACTCAATTTGAGTTTTTATTGCTTTAAATGCATTTTCAGCCCGAGCTGAGCGCGCTTTCTGACTTTGAATGTATCTTCATAGGAATGAGTTGTATGGTCAAATCAATGCTCATATAGGCTTCGGGAGGTCATCCTGAACAAAATACATGTTGAAGTGTGTGCATAAGTCCTTTGGTTTAGGCGTCACACTCAATTTGAGGTTTTATTGCTTTGAATGCATTTTCTGCCCGAGCTGACCACGTTTTGTGAGTTTGAATGTATCTTGATACGAATGAGTTGTGTGGTCAAATTAATGCTCATATGGGCTTCAGGAGGTCATCCTGAACAAAATACATGTTAAGTGTGTGAATAAGTCCTTTGGTTTAGGTGTGACACTCAATTTGAGTTTTATTGCTTTAAATGCATTTTCAGCCCGAGCTGAGCACGTTTTGTGAGTTTGAATGTATCTTCATAGGAATGAGTTGTGTGGTCAAATTAATGCTAATTTAGGCTTCAGGAGGTCATCCTGAACAAAATACATGTTGAAGTGTGTGCATAAGTCCTTTGGTTTTGGCGTGACACTCAATTTGAGGTTTTATTGCTTTGAATGCATTTTCAGCCCGAGCTGAGCACGTTTTGTGAGTTTGAATGTATCTTGATAGGAATGAGTTGTGTGGTCAAATTAATGCTGATATAGGCTTCAGGATGACCTCTTGAACTAAATACATGTTGAAGTGTGTGCATAAGTCCTTTGGTTTAGGCGTGACACTCAATTTGAGTTTTTATTGCTTTAAATGCATTTTCAGCCCGAGCTGAGCACGTTTTGTGAGTTTGAATGTATCTTCATAGGAATGAGTTGTATGGTCAAATCAATGCTCATATAGGCTTCGGGAGGTCATCCTGAACAAAATACATGTTGAAGTGTGTGCATACGTCCTTTGGTTTAGGCGTCACACTCAATTTGAGGTTTTATTGCTTTGAATGCATTTTCTGCCCGAGCTGACCACGTTTTGTGAGTTTGAATGTATCTTGATACGAATGAGTTGTGTGGTCAAATTAATGCTCATATAGGCTTCAGGATGACCTCCTGAACTAAATACATGTTGAAGTGTGTGCATAAGTCCTTTGGTTTAGGCGTGACACTCAATTTGAGTTTTTATTGCTTTAAATGCATTTTCAGCCCGAGCTGAGCACGTTTTGTGAGTTTGAATGTATCTTGATAGGAATGAGTTGTGTGGTCAAATTAATGCTCATATAGGCTTCAGGATGACCTCTTGAACTAAATACATGTTGAAGTGTGTGCATAAGTCCTTTGGTTTAGGCGTGACACTCAATTTGAGTTTTTATTGCTTTAAATGCATTTTCAGCCCGAGCTGAGCACGTTTTGTGAGTTTGAATGTATCTTGATAGGAATGAGTTGTATGGTCAAATCAATGCTCATATAGGCTTCGGGAGGTCATCCTGAACAAAATACATGTTGAAGTGTGTGCATAAGTCCTTTGGTTTAGGCGTCACACTCAATTTGAGGTTTTATTGCTTTGAATGCATTTTCTGCCCGAGCTGACCACGTTTTGTGAGTTTGAATGTATCTTGATACGAATGAGTTGTGTGGTCAAATTAATGCTCATATGGGCTTCAGGAGGTCATCCTGAACAAAATACATGTTAAGTGTGTGAATAAGTCCTTTGGTTTAGGTGTGACACTCAATTTGAGTTTTATTGCTTTAAATGCATTTTCAGCCCGAGCTGAGCACGTTTTGTGAGTTTGAATGTATCTTCATAGGAATGAGTTGTGTGGTCAAATTAATGCTCATATAGGCTTCAGGATGACCTCCTGAACTAAATACATGTTGAAGTGTGTGCATAAGTCCTTTGGTTTAGGCGTGACACTCAATTTGAGTTTTTATAGCTTTAAATGCATTTTCAGCCCGAGCTGAGCACGTTTTGAGAGTTTGAATGTATCTTCATAGGAATGAGTTGTGTGGTCAAATTAATGCTCAAATGGGCTTCAGGAGGTAATCCTGAACTAAATACATGTTGAAGTGTGTGATAAGTCCTTTTTTAGGCGTGACACTCAATTTGAGTTTTTATTGCTTTAAATGCATTTTCAGCCCAAACTGAGCACGTTTTGTGAGTTTGAATGTATCTTCATAGGAATGAGTTGTGTGGTCAAATTAATGCTTATTTAGGCTTCAGGAGGTCATCCTGAACAAAATACGTGTTGAAGTGTGTGCATAAGTCCTTTGGTTTAGGCGTGACACTCAATTTGAGTTTTTATTGCTTTAAATGCATTTTCAGCCCGAGCTGAGCACGTTTTGTGAGTTTGAATGTATCTTGATAGGAATGAGTTGTGTGGTCAAATTAATGCTGATATAGGCTTCAGGATGACCTCTTGAACTAAATACATGTTGAAGTGTGTGCATAAGTCCTTTGGTTTAGGCGTGACACTCAATTTGAGTTTTTATTGCTTTAAATGCATTTTCAGCCCGAGCTGAGCACGTTTTGTGAGTTTGAATGTATCTTCATAGGAATGAGTTGTATGGTCAAATCAATGCTCATATAGGCTTCGGGAGGTCATCCTGAACAAAATACATGTTGAAGTGTGTGCATAAGTCCTTTGGTTTAGGCGTCACACTCAATTTGAGGTTTTATTGCTTTGAATGCATTTTCTGCCCGAGCTGACCACGTTTTGTGAGTTTGAATGTATCTTGATACGAATGAGTTGTGTGGTCAAATTAATGCTCATATAGGCTTCAGGATGACCTCCTGAACTAAATACATGTTGAAGTGTGTGCATAAGTCCTTTGGTTTAGGCGTGACACTCAATTTGAGTTTTTATTGCTTTAAATGCATTTTCAGCCCGAGCTGAGCACGTTTTGTGAGTTTGAATGTATCTTGATAGGAATGAGTTGTGTGGTCAAATTAATGCTCATATAGGCTTCAGGATGACCTCTTGAACTAAATACATGTTGAAGTGTGTGCATAAGTCCTTTGGTTTAGGCGTGACACTCAATTTGAGTTTTTATTGCTTTAAATGCATTTTCAGCCCGAGCTGAGTATGTTTTGTGAGTTTGAATGTATCTTCATAGGATTGAGTTGTGTGGTCAACTTAATGTTCATTTAGGCTTCAGGAGGTCATCTTGAACAAAATACATGTTGAAGTGTGTGCATTAGTCCTTTGGTTTAGGTGTGACACTCAATTTGAGTTTTTATTGCTTTAAATGCATTTTCAGCCCGAGCTGAGCACTTTTTGTGAGTGTGAATGTATCTTCATAGGAATGAATTGTGTAGTCAAATTAATGCTCATATGGGCTTCAGGAGGTCATCCTGAACAAAATACATGTTGAAGTGTGTGCATAAGTCCTTTGGTTTAGGTGTGACACTCAATTTGAGTTTTTATTGCTTTAAATGCATTTTCAGCCCGAACTGAGCACGTTTTGTGAGTTTGAATGTATCTTCATAGGAATGAGTTGTGTGGTCAAATTAATGCTCATTTAGGCTTCAGGTGGTCATCCTGAACTAAATACATGTTGAAGTGTGTGCATAATCCTTTGGTTTAGGCGTGACACTCAATTTGAGTTTTTATTGCTTTAAGTGCATTTTCAGCCCGAGCTGAGCGCGCTTTCTGACTTTGAATGTATCTTGATAGGAATGAGTTGTATGGTCAAATCAATGCTCATATAGGCTTCGGGAGGTCATCCTGAACAAAATACATGTTGAAGTGTGTGCATAAGTCCTTTGGTTTAGGCGTCACACTCAATTTGAGGTTTTATTGCTTTGAATGCATTTTCTGCCCGAGCTGACCACGTTTTGTGAGTTTGAATGTATCTTGATACGAATGAGTTGTGTGGTCAAATTAATGCTCATATGGGCTTCAGGAGGTCATCCTGAACAAAATACATGTTAAGTGTGTGAATAAGTCCTTTGGTTTAGGTGTGACACTCAATTTGAGTTTTATTGCTTTAAATGCATTTTCAGCCCGAGCTGAGCACGTTTTGTGAGTTTGAATGTATCTTCATAGGAATGAGTTGTGTGGTCAAATTAATGCTCATATAGGCTTCAGGATGACCTCCTGAACTAAATACATGTTGAAGTGTGTGCATAAGTCCTTTGGTTTAGGCGTGACACTCAATTTGAGTTTTTATAGCTTTAAATGCATTTTCAGCCCGAGCTGAGCACGTTTTGAGAGTTTGAATGTATCTTCATAGGAATGAGTTGTGTGGTCAAATTAATGCTCAAATGGGCTTCAGGAGGTAATCCTGAACTAAATACATGTTGAAGTGTGTGATAAGTCCTTTTTTAGGCGTGACACTCAATTTGAGTTTTTATTGCTTTAAATGCATTTTCAGCCCAAACTGAGCACGTTTTGTGAGTTTGAATGTATCTTCATAGGAATGAGTTGTGTGGTCAAATTAATGCTTATTTAGGCTTCAGGAGGTCATCCTGAACAAAATACGTGTTGAAGTGTGTGCATAAGTCCTTTGGTTTAGGCGTGACACTCAATTTGAGTTTTTATTGCTTTAAATGCATTTTCAGCCCGAGCTGAGCACGTTTTGTGAGTTTGAATGTATCTTGATAGGAATGAGTTGTGTGGTCAAATTAATGCTGATATAGGCTTCAGGATGACCTCTTGAACTAAATACATGTTGAAGTGTGTGCATAAGTCCTTTGGTTTAGGCGTGACACTCAATTTGAGTTTTTATTGCTTTAAATGCATTTTCAGCCCGAGCTGAGCACGTTTTGTGAGTTTGAATGTATCTTCATAGGAATGAGTTGTATGGTCAAATCAATGCTCATATAGGCTTCGGGAGGTCATCCTGAACAAAATACATGTTGAAGTGTGTGCATAAGTCCTTTGGTTTAGGCGTCACACTCAATTTGAGGTTTTATTGCTTTGAATGCATTTTCTGCCCGAGCTGACCACGTTTTGTGAGTTTGAATGTATCTTGATACGAATGAGTTGTGTGGTCAAATTAATGCTCATATAGGCTTCAGGATGACCTCCTGAACTAAATACATGTTGAAGTGTGTGCATAAGTCCTTTGGTTTAGGCGTGACACTCAATTTGAGTTTTTATTGCTTTAAATGCATTTTCAGCCCGAGCTGAGCACGTTTTGTGAGTTTGAATGTATCTTGATAGGAATGAGTTGTGTGGTCAAATTAATGCTCATATAGGCTTCAGGATGACCTCTTGAACTAAATACATGTTGAAGTGTGTGCATAAGTCCTTTGGTTTAGGCGTGACACTCAATTTGAGTTTTTATTGCTTTAAATGCATTTTCAGCCCGAGCTGAGTATGTTTTGTGAGTTTGAATGTATCTTCATAGGATTGAGTTGTGTGGTCAACTTAATGTTCATTTAGGCTTCAGGAGGTCATCTTGAACAAAATACATGTTGAAGTGTGTGCATTAGTCCTTTGGTTTAGGTGTGACACTCAATTTGAGTTTTTATTGCTTTAAATGCATTTTCAGCCCGAGCTGAGCACTTTTTGTGAGTGTGAATGTATCTTCATAGGAATGAATTGTGTAGTCAAATTAATGCTCATATGGGCTTCAGGAGGTCATCCTGAACAAAATACATGTTGAAGTGTGTGCATAAGTCCTTTGGTTTAGGTGTGACACTCAATTTGAGTTTTTATTGCTTTAAATGCATTTTCAGCCCGAACTGAGCACGTTTTGTGAGTTTGAATGTATCTTCATAGGAATGAGTTGTGTGGTCAAATTAATGCTCATTTAGGCTTCAGGTGGTCATCCTGAACTAAATACATGTTGAAGTGTGTGCATAATCCTTTGGTTTAGGCGTGACACTCAATTTGAGTTTTTATTGCTTTAAGTGCATTTTCAGCCCGAGCTGAGCGCGCTTTCTGACTTTGAATGTATCTTCATAGGAATGAGTTGTATGGTCAAATCAATGCTCATATAGGCTTCGGGAGGTCATCCTGAACAAAATACATGTTGAAGTGTGTGCATAAGTCCTTTGGTTTAGGCGTCACACTCAATTTGAGGTTTTATTGCTTTGAATGCATTTTCTGCCCGAGCTGACCACGTTTTGTGAGTTTGAATGTATCTTGATACGAATGAGTTGTGTGGTCAAATTAATGCTCATATGGGCTTCAGGAGGTCATCCTGAACAAAATACATGTTAAGTGTGTGAATAAGTCCTTTGGTTTAGGTGTGACACTCAATTTGAGTTTTATTGCTTTAAATGCATTTTCAGCCCGAGCTGAGCACGTTTTGTGAGTTTGAATGTATCTTCATAGGAATGAGTTGTGTGGTCAAATTAATGCTAATTTAGCCTTCAGGAGGTCATCCTGAACAAAATACATGTTGAAGTGTGTGCATAAGTCCTTTGGTTTTGGCGTGACACTCAATTTGAGGTTTTATTGCTTTGAATGCATTTTCAGCCCGAGCTGAGCACGTTTTGTGAGTTTGAATGTATCTTGATAGGAATGAGTTGTGTGGTCAAATTAATGCTGATATAGGCTTCAGGATGACCTCTTGAACTAAATACATGTTGAAGTGTGTGCATAAGTCCTTTGGTTTAGGCGTGACACTCAATTTGAGTTTTTATTGCTTTAAATGCATTTTCAGCCCGAGCTGAGCACGTTTTGTGAGTTTGAATGTATCTTCATAGGAATGAGTTGTATGGTCAAATCAATGCTCATATAGGCTTCGGGAGGTCATCCTGAACAAAATACATGTTGAAGTGTGTGCATAAGTCCTTTGGTTTAGGCGTCACACTCAATTTGAGGTTTTATTGCTTTGAATGCATTTTCTGCCCGAGCTGACCACGTTTTGTGAGTTTGAATGTATCTTGATACGAATGAGTTGTGTGGTCAAATTAATGCTCATATAGGCTTCAGGATGACCTCCTGAACTAAATACATGTTGAAGTGTGTGCATAAGTCCTTTGGTTTAGGCGTGACACTCAATTTGAGTTTTTATTGCTTTAAATGCATTTTCAGCCCGAGCTGAGCACGTTTTGTGAGTTTGAATGTATCTTGATAGGAATGAGTTGTGTGGTCAAATTAATGCTCATATAGGCTTCAGGATGACCTCTTGAACTAAATACATGTTGAAGTGTGTGCATAAGTCCTTTGGTTTAGGCGTGACACTCAATTTGAGTTTTTATTGCTTTAAATGCATTTTCAGCCCGAGCTGAGCACGTTTTGTGAGTTTGAATGTATCTTCATAGGAATGAGTTGTATGGTCAAATCAATGCTCATATAGGCTTCGGGAGGTCATCCTGAACAAAATACATGTTGAAGTGTGTGCATAAGTCTTTGGTTTAGGCGTCACACTCAATTTGAGGTTTTATTGCTTTGAATGCATTTTCTGCCCGAGCTGAGCACGTTTTGTGAGTTTGAATGTATCTTGATACGAATGAGTTGTGTGGTCAAATTAATGCTCATATAGGCTTCAGGATGACCTCCTGAACTAAATACATGTTGAAGTGTGTGCATAAGTCCTTTGGTTTAGGCGTGACACTCAATTTGAGTTTTTATTGCTTTAAATGCATTTTCAGCCCGAGCTGAGCACGTTTTGTGAGTTTGAATGTATCTTGATAGGAATGGGTTGTGTGGTCAAATTAATGCTCATATAGGCTTCAGGATGACCTCCTGAACTAAATACATGTTGAAGTGTGTGCATAAGTACTTTGGTTTAGGCGTGACACTCAATTTGAGTTTTTATAACTTTAAATGCATTTTCAGCCCGAGGTGAGCACGTTTTTTGAGTTTGAATGTATCTTCATAGGAATGAGTTGTGTGGTCAAATCAATGCTCATATAGGCTTCGGGAGGTCATCCTGAACAAAATACATGTTGAAGTGTGTGCATAAGTCCTTTGGTTTAGGCGTGACACTCAATTTGAGTTTTTATAACTTTAAATGCATTTTCAGCCCGAGCTGAGCACGTTTTGTGAGTTTGAATGTATCTTCATAAGAATGAGTTGTGTGGTCAAATCAATGCTCATATAGGCTTCGGGAGGTCATCCTGAACAAAATACATGTTGAAGTGTGTGCATAAGTCCTTTGGTTTAGGCGTGACACTCAATTTGAGTTTTTATTGCTTTAAATGCATTTTCAGCCCGAGCTGAGCACGTTTTGTGAGTTTGAATGTATCTTGATAGGAATGAGTTGTGTGGTCAAATTAATGCTCATATAGGCTTCAGGATGACCTCTTGAACTAAATACATGTTGAAGTGTGTGCATAAGTCCTTTGGTTTAGGCGTGACACTCAATTTGAGTTTTTATTGCTTTAAATGCATTTTCAGCCCGAGCTGAGCACGTTTTGTGAGTTTGAATGTATCTTCATAGGAATGAGTTGTATGGTCAAATCAATGCTCATATAGGCTTCGGGAGGTCATCCTGAACAAAATACATGTTGAAGTGTGTGCATAAGTCTTTGGTTTAGGCGTCACACTCAATTTGAGGTTTTATTGCTTTGAATGCATTTTCTGCCCGAGCTGAGCACGTTTTGTGAGTTTGAATGTATCTTGATACGAATGAGTTGTGTGGTCAAATTAATGCTCATATAGGCTTCAGGATGACCTCCTGAACTAAATACATGTTGAAGTGTGTGCATAAGTCCTTTGGTTTAGGCGTGACACTCAATTTGAGTTTTTATTGCTTTAAATGCATTTTCAGCCCGAGCTGAGCACGTTTTGTGAGTTTGAATGTATCTTGATAGGAATGGGTTGTGTGGTCAAATTAATGCTCATATAGGCTTCAGGATGACCTCCTGAACTAAATACATGTTGAAGTGTGTGCATAAGTACTTTGGTTTAGGCGTGACACTCAATTTGAGTTTTTATAACTTTAAATGCATTTTCAGCCCGAGGTGAGCACGTTTTTTGAGTTTGAATGTATCTTCATAGGAATGAGTTGTGTGGTCAAATCAATGCTCATATAGGCTTCGGGAGGTCATCCTGAACAAAATACATGTTGAAGTGTGTGCATAAGTCCTTTGGTTTAGGCGTGACACTCAATTTGAGTTTTTATAACTTTAAATGCATTTTCAGCCCGAGCTGAGCACGTTTTGTGAGTTTGAATGTATCTTCATAAGAATGAGTTATGTGGTCAAATTAATGCTCATATAGGCTTCAGGATGACCTCTTGAACTAAATACATGTTGAAGTGTGTGCATAAGTCCTTTGGTTTAGGCGTGACACTCAATTTGAGTTTTTATTGCTTTAAATGCATTTTCAGCCCGAGCTGAGCACGTTTTGTGAGTTTGAATGTATCTTCATAGGAATGAGTTGTATGGTCAAATCAATGCTCATATAGGCTTCGGGAGGTCATCCTGAACAAAATACATGTTGAAGTGTGTGCATAAGTCCTTTGGTTTAGGTGTGACACTCAATTTGAGTTTTTATGGCTTTAAATGCATTTTCAGCCCGAGCTGAGCACGTTTTGTGAGTGTGAATGTATCTTCATAGGAATGAATTGTGTAGTCAAATTAATGCTCATTTAGGCTTCAGGTGGTCATCCTGAACAAAATACATGTTGAAGTGTGTGCATAAATCCTTTGGTTTAGGCGTGACACTCAATTTGAGTTTTTATTGCTTTAAATGCATTTTCAGCCCGAGCTGAGCACGTTTTTTGAGTTTGAATGTATCTTCATAGGAATGAGTTGTGTGGTCAAATCAATGCTCATATAGGCTTCGGGAGGTCATCCTGAACAAAATACATGTTGAAGTGTGTGCATAAGTCCTTTGGTTTAGGTGTGACACTCAATTTGAGTTTTTATTCCTTTAAATGCATTTTCAGCCCGAGCTGAGGACGTTTTGTGAATTTGAATGTATCTTCATAGGAATGAGTTGTGTGGTCAAATTAATGCTCATATAGGCTTCAGGATGACCTCCTGAACTAAATACATGTTGAAGTGTGTGCATAAGTTCTTTGGTTTAGGCGTGACACTCACTTTGAGTTTTTATTGCTTTAAAATTATTTCAGCCCGAGCTGAGCACGTTTTGTGAGTTTGAATGTATCTTCGTAGGAATGAGTTGTGTGGTCAAATGAATGCTCATTTAGGCTTCAGGAGGTCATTTTGAACAAAATATATGTTGAAGTGTGTGCATAAGTCCTTTGGTTTAGGCGTGACACTCAATTTGAGTTTTTATTGCTTTAAATGCATTTTCAGCCCGAGCTGAGCATGTTTTGTGAGTTTGAATGTATCTTCATAGGAATGAGTTGTGTGGTCAACTTAATGTTCATTTAGGCTTCAGGAGGTCATCTTGAACAAAATACATGTTGAAGTGTGTGCATAAATCCTTTGGTTTAGGTGTGACACTCAATTTGAGTTTTTATTGCTTTAAATGCATTTTCAGCCCGAGCTGAGCGCGTTTTGTGAGTGTGAATGTATCTTCATAGGAATGAATTGTGTAGTCAAATTAATGCTCATATGGGCTTCAGGAGGTCATCCTGAACAAAATACATGTTGAAGTGTGTGCATAAGTCCTTTGGTTTAGGTGTGACACTCAATTTGAGTTTTTATTGCATTAAATGCATTTTCAGCCCGAGCTGAGCACGTTTTGTGAGTTTGAATGTATCTTCATAGGAATGAGTTGTGTGGTCAAATTAATGCTCATTTAGGCTTCAGGAGGACATCCTGAACTAAGTACATGTTGAAGTGTGTGCATAAGTCCTTTGGTTTGGGCGTGACACTCAATTTGAGTTTTTATTGCTTTAAATGCATTTTCAGCCCGAGCTGAGCGCGCTTTCTGACTTTGAATGTATCTTCATAGGAATGAGTTGTCTGGTCAAATTAATGCTCATTTAGGCTTCAGGTGGTCATCCTGAACTAAATACATGTTGAAGTGTGTGCATAATCCTTTGGTTTAGGCGTGATACTCAATTTGAGTTTTTATTGCTTTAAATGCATTTTCAGCCCGAGCTGAGCGCGCTTTCTGACTTTGAATGTATCTTCATAGGAATGAGTTGTGTGGTCAAATTAATGCTCATATGGGCTTCAGGAGGTCATCCTGAACAAAATACATGTTAAGTGTGTGAATAAGTCCTTTGGTTTAGGTGTGACACTCAATTTGAGTTTTATTGCTTTAAATGCATTTTCAGCCCGAGCTGAGCACGTTTTGTAAGTTTGAATGTATCTTCATAGGAATGAGTTGTGTGGTCAAATTAATGCTCATTTAGGCTTCAGGTGGTCATCCTGAACTAAATACATGTTGAAGTGTGTGCATAAGTCCTTTGGTTTAGGCGTGACACTCAATTTGAGTTTTTATTGCTTTAAATGCATTTTCAGCCCGAGCTGAGCACGTTTTGTAAGTTTGAATGTATCTTCATAGGAATGAGTTGTGTAGTCAAATTAATGCTCATATGGGCTTCAGGAGGTCATCCTGAACAAAATACATGTTGAAGTGTGTGCATAAGTCCTTTGGTTTAGGCGTGACACTCAATTTGAGGTTTTATTGCTTTGAATGCATTTTCAGCCCGAGCTGAGCACGTTTTGTGAGTTTGAATGTATCTTGATAGGAATGAGTTGTGTATTCAAATTAGTGCCCATTTAGGTGTCAGGGGGACATCCTGAACAAAATGCATGTTGAAGTGTGTGTATAAGTCCTTTGGTTTAGGCGTGACACTCAATTTGAGTTTTTATTCCTTTAAATGCATTTTCAGCCCGAGCTGAGCACGTTTTGTGAGTTTGAATGTATCTTCATAGGAATGAGTTTTGTGGTCAAATTAATGCTCATATGGGCTTCAGGAAGTCATCCTGAACAAAATACATGTTGAAGTGTGTGCATAAGTCCTTTGGTTTAGGTGTGACACTCAATTTGAGTTTTTATTGCTTTAAATGCATTTTCAGCCCGAGCTGAGCACGTTTTGTGAGTTTGAATGTATCTTCATAGGAATGAGTTGTGTGGTCAAATTATTGCTCATTTAGGCTTCAGGAGGACATCCTGAACTAAGTACATGTTGAAGTGTGTGCATAAGTCCTTTGGTTTGGGCGTGACACTCAATTTGAGTTTTTATTGCTTTAAATGCATTTTCAGCCCGAGCTGAGCGCGCTTTCTGACTTTGAATGTATCTTCATAGGAATGAGTTGTCTGGTCAAATTAATGCTCATTTAGGCTTCAGGTGGTCATCCTGAACTAAATACATGTTGAAGTGTGTGCATAATCCTTTGGTTTAGGCGTGATACTCAAGTTGAGTTTTTATTGCTTTAAATGCATTTTCAGCCCGAGCTGAGCGCGCTTTCTGACTTTGAATGTATCTTCATAGGAATGAGTTGTGTGGTCAAATTAATGCTCATATGGGCTTCAGGAGGTCATCCTGAACAAAATACATGTTAAGTGTGTGAATAAGTCCTTTGGTTTAGGTGTGACACTCAATTTGAGTTTTATTGCTTTAAATGCATTTTCAGCCCGAGCTGAGCACGTTTTGTAAGTTTGAATGTATCTTCATAGGAATGAGTTGTGTGGTCAAATTAATGCTCATTTAGGCTTCAGGTGGTCATCCTGAACTAAATACATGTTGAAGTGTGTGCATAAGTCCTTTGGTTTAGGCGTGACACTCAATTTGAGTTTTTATTGCTTTAAATGCATTTTCAGCCCGAGCTGAGCACGTTTTGTAAGTTTGAATGTATCTTCATAGGAATGAGTTGTGTAGTCAAATTAATGCTCATATGGGCTTCAGGAGGTCATCCTGAACAAAATACATGTTGAAGTGTGTGCATAAATCCTTTGGTTTAGGCGTGACACTCAATTTGAGGTTTTATTGCTTTGAATGCATTTTCAGCCCGAGCTGAGCACGTTTTGTGAGTTTGAATGTATCTTGATAGGAATGAGTTGTGTATTCAAATTAGTGCCCATTTAGGTGTCAGGGGGACATCCTGAACAAAATGCATGTTGAAGTGTGTGTATAAGTCCTTTGGTTTAGGCGTGACACTCAATTTGAGTTTTTATTCCTTTAAATGCATTTTCAGCCCGAGCTGAGCACGTTTTGTGAGTTTGAATGTATCTTCATAGGAATGAGTTTTGTGGTCAAATTAATGCTCATATGGGCTTCAGGAAGTCATCCTGAACAAAATACATGTTGAAGTGTGTGCATAAGTCCTTTGGTTTAGGTGTGACACTCAATTTGAGTTTTTATTGCTTTAAATGCATTTTCAGCCCGAGCTGAGCACGTTTTGTGAGTTTGAATGTATCTTCATAGGAATGAGTTGTGTGGTCAAATTATTGCTCATTTAGGCTTCAGGAGGACATCCTGAACTAAGTACATGTTGAAGTGTGTGCATAAGTCCTTTGGTTTGGGCGTGACACTCAATTTGAGTTTTTATTGCTTTAAATGCATTTTCAGCCCGAGCTGAGCGCGCTTTCTGACTTTGAATGTATCTTCATAGGAATGAGTTGTCTGGTCAAATTAATGCTCATTTAGGCTTCAGGTGGTCATCCTGAACTAAATACATGTTGAAGTGTGTGCATAATCCTTTGGTTTAGGCGTGATACTCAATTTGAGTTTTTATTGCTTTAAATGCATTTTCAGCCCGAGCTGAGCGCGCTTTCTGACTTTGAATGTATCTTCATAGGAATGAGTTGTGTGGTCAAATTAATGCTCATATGGGCTTCAGGAGGTCATCCTGAACAAAATACATGTTAAGTGTGTGAATAAGTCCTTTGGTTTAGGTGTGACACTCAATTTGAGTTTTATTGCTTTAAATGCATTTTCAGCCCGAGCTGAGCACGTTTTGTAAGTTTGAATGTATCTTCATAGGAATGAGTTGTGTGGTCAAATTAATGCTCATTTAGGCTTCAGGTGGTCATCCTGAACTAAATACATGTTGAAGTGTGTGCATAAGTCCTTTGGTTTAGGCGTGACACTCAATTTGAGTTTTTATTGCTTTAAATGCATTTTCAGCCCGAGCTGAGCACGTTTTGTAAGTTTGAATGTATCTTCATAGGAATGAGTTGTGTAGTCAAATTAATGCTCATATGGGCTTCAGGAGGTCATCCTGAACAAAATACATGTTGAAGTGTGTGCATAAGTCCTTTGGTTTAGGCGTGACACTCAATTTGAGGTTTTATTGCTTTGAATGCATTTTCAGCCCGAGCTGAGCACGTTTTGTGAGTTTGAATGTATCTTGATAGGAATGAGTTGTGTATTCAAATTAGTGCCCATTTAGGTGTCAGGGGGACATCCTGAACAAAATGCATGTTGAAGTGTGTGCATAAGTCCTTTGGTTTAGGTGTGACACTCAATTTGAGTTTTTATTGCTTTAAATGCATTTTCAGCCCGAGCTGAGCACGTTTTGTGAGTTTGAATGTATCTTGATACGAATGAGTTGTGTGGTCAAATTAATGCTCATATAGGCTTCAGGATGACCTCCTGAACTAAATACATGTTGAAGTGTGTGCATAAGTCCTTTGGTTTAGGCGTGACACTCAATTTGAGTTTTTATTGCTTTAAATGCATTTTCAGCCCGAGCTGAGCACGTTTTGTGAGTTTGAATGTATCTTGATAGGAATGAGTTGTGTGGTCAAATTAATGCTCATATAGGCTTCAGGATGACCTCTTGAACTAAATACATGTTGAAGTGTGTGCATAAGTCCTTTGGTTTAGGCGTGACACTCAATTTGAGTTTTTATTGCTTTAAATGCATTTTCAGCCCGAGCTGAGCACGTTTTGTGAGTTTGAATGTATCTTGATAGGAATGAGTTGTATGGTCAAATCAATGCTCATATAGGCTTCGGGAGGTCATCCTGAACAAAATACATGTTGAAGTGTGTGCATAAGTCCTTTGGTTTAGGCGTCACACTCAATTTGAGGTTTTATTGCTTTGAATGCATTTTCTGCCCGAGCTGACCACGTTTTGTGAGTTTGAATGTATCTTGATACGAATGAGTTGTGTGGTCAAATTAATGCTCATATGGGCTTCAGGAGGTCATCCTGAACAAAATACATGTTAAGTGTGTGAATAAGTCCTTTGGTTTAGGTGTGACACTCAATTTGAGTTTTATTGCTTTAAATGCATTTTCAGCCCGAGCTGAGCACGTTTTGTGAGTTTGAATGTATCTTCATAGGAATGAGTTGTGTGGTCAAATTAATGCTCATATAGGCTTCAGGATGACCTCCTGAACTAAATACATGTTGAAGTGTGTGCATAAGTCCTTTGGTTTAGGCGTGACACTCAATTTGAGTTTTTATAGCTTTAAATGCATTTTCAGCCCGAGCTGAGCACGTTTTGAGAGTTTGAATGTATCTTCATAGGAATGAGTTGTGTGGTCAAATTAATGCTCAAATGGGCTTCAGGAGGTAATCCTGAACTAAATACATGTTGAAGTGTGTGATAAGTCCTTTTTTAGGCGTGACACTCAATTTGAGTTTTTATTGCTTTAAATGCATTTTCAGCCCAAACTGAGCACGTTTTGTGAGTTTGAATGTATCTTCATAGGAATGAGTTGTGTGGTCAAATTAATGCTTATTTAGGCTTCAGGAGGTCATCCTGAACAAAATACGTGTTGAAGTGTGTGCATAAGTCCTTTGGTTTAGGCGTGACACTCAATTTGAGTTTTTATTGCTTTAAATGCATTTTCAGCCCGAGCTGAGCACGTTTTGTGAGTTTGAATGTATCTTGATAGGAATGAGTTGTGTGGTCAAATTAATGCTGATATAGGCTTCAGGATGACCTCTTGAACTAAATACATGTTGAAGTGTGTGCATAAGTCCTTTGGTTTAGGCGTGACACTCAATTTGAGTTTTTATTGCTTTAAATGCATTTTCAGCCCGAGCTGAGCACGTTTTGTGAGTTTGAATGTATCTTCATAGGAATGAGTTGTATGGTCAAATCAATGCTCATATAGGCTTCGGGAGGTCATCCTGAACAAAATACATGTTGAAGTGTGTGCATAAGTCCTTTGGTTTAGGCGTCACACTCAATTTGAGGTTTTATTGCTTTGAATGCATTTTCTGCCCGAGCTGACCACGTTTTGTGAGTTTGAATGTATCTTGATACGAATGAGTTGTGTGGTCAAATTAATGCTCATATAGGCTTCAGGATGACCTCCTGAACTAAATACATGTTGAAGTGTGTGCATAAGTCCTTTGGTTTAGGCGTGACACTCAATTTGAGTTTTTATTGCTTTAAATGCATTTTCAGCCCGAGCTGAGCACGTTTTGTGAGTTTGAATGTATCTTGATAGGAATGAGTTGTGTGGTCAAATTAATGCTCATATAGGCTTCAGGATGACCTCTTGAACTAAATACATGTTGAAGTGTGTGCATAAGTCCTTTGGTTTAGGCGTGACACTCAATTTGAGTTTTTATTGCTTTAAATGCATTTTCAGCCCGAGCTGAGTATGTTTTGTGAGTTTGAATGTATCTTCATAGGATTGAGTTGTGTGGTCAACTTAATGTTCATTTAGGCTTCAGGAGGTCATCTTGAACAAAATACATGTTGAAGTGTGTGCATTAGTCCTTTGGTTTAGGTGTGACACTCAATTTGAGTTTTTATTGCTTTAAATGCATTTTCAGCCCGAGCTGAGCACTTTTTGTGAGTGTGAATGTATCTTCATAGGAATGAATTGTGTAGTCAAATTAATGCTCATATGGGCTTCAGGAGGTCATCCTGAACAAAATACATGTTGAAGTGTGTGCATAAGTCCTTTGGTTTAGGTGTGACACTCAATTTGAGTTTTTATTGCTTTAAATGCATTTTCAGCCCGAACTGAGCACGTTTTGTGAGTTTGAATGTATCTTCATAGGAATGAGTTGTGTGGTCAAATTAATGCTCATTTAGGCTTCAGGTGGTCATCCTGAACTAAATACATGTTGAAGTGTGTGCATAATCCTTTGGTTTAGGCGTGACACTCAATTTGAGTTTTTATTGCTTTAAGTGCATTTTCAGCCCGAGCTGAGCGCGCTTTCTGACTTTGAATGTATCTTGATAGGAATGAGTTGTATGGTCAAATCAATGCTCATATAGGCTTCGGGAGGTCATCCTGAACAAAATACATGTTGAAGTGTGTGCATAAGTCCTTTGGTTTAGGCGTCACACTCAATTTGAGGTTTTATTGCTTTGAATTTATTTTCTGCCCGAGCTGACCACGTTTTGTGAGTTTGAATGTATCTTGATACGAATGAGTTGTGTGGTCAAATTAATGCTCATATGGGCTTCAGGAGGTCATCCTGAACAAAATACATGTTAAGTGTGTGAATAAGTCCTTTGGTTTAGGTGTGACACTCAATTTGAGTTTTATTGCTTTAAATGCATTTTCAGCCCGAGCTGAGCACGTTTTGTGAGTTTGAATGTATCTTCATAGGAATGAGTTGTGTGGTCAAATTAATGCTCATATAGGCTTCAGGATGACCTCCTGAACTAAATACATGTTGAAGTGTGTGCATAAGTCCTTTGGTTTAGGCGTGACACTCAATTTGAGTTTTTATAGCTTTAAATGCATTTTCAGCCCGAGCTGAGCACGTTTTGAGAGTTTGAATGTATCTTCATAGGAATGAGTTGTGTGGTCAAATTAATGCTCAAATGGGCTTCAGGAGGTAATCCTGAACTAAATACATGTTGAAGTGTGTGATAAGTCCTTTTTTAGGCGTGACACTCAATTTGAGTTTTTATTGCTTTAAATGCATTTTCAGCCCAAACTGAGCACGTTTTGTGAGTTTGAATGTATCTTCATAGGAATGAGTTGTGTGGTCAAATTAATGCTTATTTAGGCTTCAGGAGGTCATCCTGAACAAAATACGTGTTGAAGTGTGTGCATAAGTCCTTTGGTTTAGGCGTGACACTCAATTTGAGTTTTTATTGCTTTAAATGCATTTTCAGCCCGAGCTGAGCACGTTTTGTGAGTTTGAATGTATCTTGATAGGAATGAGTTGTGTGGTCAAATTAATGCTGATATAGGCTTCAGGATGACCTCTTGAACTAAATACATGTTGAAGTGTGTGCATAAGTCCTTTGGTTTAGGCGTGACACTCAATTTGAGTTTTTATTGCTTTAAATGCATTTTCAGCCCGAGCTGAGCACGTTTTGTGAGTTTGAATGTATCTTCATAGGAATGAGTTGTATGGTCAAATCAATGCTCATATAGGCTTCGGGAGGTCATCCTGAACAAAATACATGTTGAAGTGTGTGCATAAGTCCTTTGGTTTAGGCGTCACACTCAATTTGAGGTTTTATTGCTTTGAATGCATTTTCTGCCCGAGCTGACCACGTTTTGTGAGTTTGAATGTATCTTGATACGAATGAGTTGTGTGGTCAAATTAATGCTCATATAGGCTTCAGGATGACCTCCTGAACTAAATACATGTTGAAGTGTGTGCATAAGTCCTTTGGTTTAGGCGTGACACTCAATTTGAGTTTTTATTGCTTTAAATGCATTTTCAGCCCGAGCTGAGCACGTTTTGTGAGTTTGAATGTATCTTGATAGGAATGAGTTGTGTGGTCAAATTAATGCTCATATAGGCTTCAGGATGACCTCTTGAACTAAATACATGTTGAAGTGTGTGCATAAGTCCTTTGGTTTAGGCGTGACACTCAATTTGAGTTTTTATTGCTTTAAATGCATTTTCAGCCCGAGCTGAGTATGTTTTGTGAGTTTGAATGTATCTTCATAGGATTGAGTTGTGTGGTCAACTTAATGTTCATTTAGGCTTCAGGAGGTCATCTTGAACAAAATACATGTTGAAGTGTGTGCATTAGTCCTTTGGTTTAGGTGTGACACTCAATTTGAGTTTTTATTGCTTTAAATGCATTTTCAGCCCGAGCTGAGCACTTTTTGTGAGTGTGAATGTATCTTCATAGGAATGAATTGTGTAGTCAAATTAATGCTCATATGGGCTTCAGGAGGTCATCCTGAACAAAATACATGTTGAAGTGTGTGCATAAGTCCTTTGGTTTAGGTGTGACACTCAATTTGAGTTTTTATTGCTTTAAATGCATTTTCAGCCCGAACTGAGCACGTTTTGTGAGTTTGAATGTATCTTCATAGGAATGAGTTGTGTGGTCAAATTAATGCTCATTTAGGCTTCAGGTGGTCATCCTGAACTAAATACATGTTGAAGTGTGTGCATAATCCTTTGGTTTAGGCGTGACACTCAATTTGAGTTTTTATTGCTTTAAGTGCATTTTCAGCCCGAGCTGAGCGCGCTTTCTGACTTTGAATGTATCTTGATAGGAATGAGTTGTATGGTCAAATCAATGCTCATATAGGCTTCGGGAGGTCATCCTGAACAAAATACATGTTGAAGTGTGTGCATAAGTCCTTTGGTTTAGGCGTCACACTCAATTTGAGGTTTTATTGCTTTGAATGCATTTTCTGCCCGAGCTGACCACGTTTTGTGAGTTTGAATGTATCTTGATACGAATGAGTTGTGTGGTCAAATTAATGCTCATATGGGCTTCAGGAGGTCATCCTGAACAAAATACATGTTAAGTGTGTGAATAAGTCCTTTGGTTTAGGTGTGACACTCAATTTGAGTTTTATTGCTTTAAATGCATTTTCAGCCCGAGCTGAGCACGTTTTGTGAGTTTGAATGTATCTTCATAGGAATGAGTTGTGTGGTCAAATTAATGCTAATTTAGCCTTCAGGAGGTCATCCTGAACAAAATACATGTTGAAGTGTGTGCATAAGTCCTTTGGTTTTGGCGTGACACTCAATTTGAGGTTTTATTGCTTTGAATGCATTTTCAGCCCGAGCTGAGCACGTTTTGTGAGTTTGAATGTATCTTGATAGGAATGAGTTGTGTGGTCAAATTAATGCTGATATAGGCTTCAGGATGACCTCTTGAACTAAATACATGTTGAAGTGTGTGCATAAGTCCTTTGGTTTAGGCGTGACACTCATTTTGAGTTTTTATTGCTTTAAATGCATTTTCAGCCCGAGCTGAGCACGTTTTGTGAGTTTGAATGTATCTTCATAGGAATGAGTTGTATGGTCAAATCAATGCTCATATAGGCTTCGGGAGGTCATCCTGAACAAAATACATGTTGAAGTGTGTGCATAAGTCCTTTGGTTTAGGCGTCACACTCAATTTGAGGTTTTATTGCTTTGAATGCATTTTCTGCCCGAGCTGACCACGTTTTGTGAGTTTGAATGTATCTTGATACGAATGAGTTGTGTGGTCAAATTAATGCTCATATAGGCTTCAGGATGACCTCCTGAACTAAATACATGTTGAAGTGTGTGCATAAGTCCTTTGGTTTAGGCGTGACACTCAATTTGAGTTTTTATTGCTTTAAATGCATTTTCAGCCCGAGCTGAGCACGTTTTGTGAGTTTGAATGTATCTTGATAGGAATGAGTTGTGTGGTCAAATTAATGCTCATATAGGCTTCAGGATGACCTCTTGAACTAAATACATGTTGAAGTGTGTGCATAAGTCCTTTGGTTTAGGCGTGACACTCAATTTGAGTTTTTATTGCTTTAAATGCATTTTCAGCCCGAGCTGAGCACGTTTTGTGAGTTTGAATGTATCTTCATAGGAATGAGTTGTATGGTCAAATCAATGCTCATATAGGCTTCGGGAGGTCATCCTGAACAAAATACATGTTGAAGTGTGTGCATAAGTCTTTGGTTTAGGCGTCACACTCAATTTGAGGTTTTATTGCTTTGAATGCATTTTCTGCCCGAGCTGAGCACGTTTTGTGAGTTTGAATGTATCTTGATACGAATGAGTTGTGTGGTCAAATTAATGCTCATATAGGCTTCAGGATGACCTCCTGAACTAAATACATGTTGAAGTGTGTGCATAAGTCCTTTGGTTTAGGCGTGACACTCAATTTGAGTTTTTATTGCTTTAAATGCATTTTCAGCCCGAGCTGAGCACGTTTTGTGAGTTTGAATGTATCTTGATAGGAATGGGTTGTGTGGTCAAATTAATGCTCATATAGGCTTCAGGATGACCTCCTGAACTAAATACATGTTGAAGTGTGTGCATAAGTACTTTGGTTTAGGCGTGACACTCAATTTGAGTTTTTATAACTTTAAATGCATTTTCAGCCCGAGGTGAGCACGTTTTTTGAGTTTGAATGTATCTTCATAGGAATGAGTTGTGTGGTCAAATCAATGCTCATATAGGCTTCGGGAGGTCATCCTGAACAAAATACATGTTGAAGTGTGTGCATAAGTCCTTTGGTTTAGGCGTGACACTCAATTTGAGTTTTTATAACTTTAAATGCATTTTCAGCCCGAGCTGAGCACGTTTTGTGAGTTTGAATGTATCTTCATAAGAATGAGTTGTGTGGTCAAATCAATGCTCATATAGGCTTCGGGAGGTCATCCTGAACAAAATACATGTTGAAGTGTGTGCATAAGTCCTTTGGTTTAGGCGTGACACTCAATTTGAGTTTTTATTGCTTTAAATGCATTTTCAGCCCGAGCTGAGCACGTTTTGTGAGTTTGAATGTATCTTGATAGGAATGAGTTGTGTGGTCAAATTAATGCTCATATAGGCTTCAGGATGACCTCTTGAACTAAATACATGTTGAAGTGTGTGCATAAGTCCTTTGGTTTAGGCGTGACACTCAATTTGAGTTTTTATTGCTTTAAATGCATTTTCAGCCCGAGCTGAGCACGTTTTGTGAGTTTGAATGTATCTTCATAGGAATGAGTTGTATGGTCAAATCAATGCTCATATAGGCTTCGGGAGGTCATCCTGAACAAAATACATGTTGAAGTGTGTGCATAAGTCTTTGGTTTAGGCGTCACACTCAATTTGAGGTTTTATTGCTTTGAATGCATTTTCTGCCCGAGCTGAGCACGTTTTGTGAGTTTGAATGTATCTTGATACGAATGAGTTGTGTGGTCAAATTAATGCTCATATAGGCTTCAGGATGACCTCCTGAACTAAATACATGTTGAAGTGTGTGCATAAGTCCTTTGGTTTAGGCGTGACACTCAATTTGAGTTTTTATTGCTTTAAATGCATTTTCAGCCCGAGCTGAGCACGTTTTGTGAGTTTGAATGTATCTTGATAGGAATGGGTTGTGTGGTCAAATTAATGCTCATATAGGCTTCAGGATGACCTCCTGAACTAAATACATGTTGAAGTGTGTGCATAAGTACTTTGGTTTAGGCGTGACACTCAATTTGAGTTTTTATAACTTTAAATGCATTTTCAGCCCGAGGTGAGCACGTTTTTTGAGTTTGAATGTATCTTCATAGGAATGAGTTGTGTGGTCAAATCAATGCTCATATAGGCTTCGGGAGGTCATCCTGAACAAAATACATGTTGAAGTGTGTGCATAAGTCCTTTGGTTTAGGCGTGACACTCAATTTGAGTTTTTATAACTTTAAATGCATTTTCAGCCCGAGCTGAGCACGTTTTGTGAGTTTGAATGTATCTTCATAAGAATGAGTTATGTGGTCAAATTAATGCTCATATAGGCTTCAGGATGACCTCTTGAACTAAATACATGTTGAAGTGTGTGCATAAGTCCTTTGGTTTAGGCGTGACACTCAATTTGAGTTTTTATTGCTTTAAATGCATTTTCAGCCCGAGCTGAGCACGTTTTGTGAGTTTGAATGTATCTTCATAGGAATGAGTTGTATGGTCAAATCAATGCTCATATAGGCTTCGGGAGGTCATCCTGAACAAAATACATGTTGAAGTGTGTGCATAAGTCCTTTGGTTTAGGTGTGACACTCAATTTGAGTTTTTATGGCTTTAAATGCATTTTCAGCCCGAGCTGAGCACGTTTTGTGAGTGTGAATGTATCTTCATAGGAATGAATTGTGTAGTCAAATTAATGCTCATTTAGGCTTCAGGTGGTCATCCTGAACAAAATACATGTTGAAGTGTGTGCATAAATCCTTTGGTTTAGGCGTGACACTCAATTTGAGTTTTTATTGCTTTAAATGCATTTTCAGCCCGAGCTGAGCACGTTTTTTGAGTTTGAATGTATCTTCATAGGAATGAGTTGTGTGGTCAAATCAATGCTCATATAGGCTTCGGGAGGTCATCCTGAACAAAATACATGTTGAAGTGTGTGCATAAGTCCTTTGGTTTAGGTGTGACACTCAATTTGAGTTTTTATTCCTTTAAATGCATTTTCAGCCCGAGCTGAGGACGTTTTGTGAATTTGAATGTATCTTCATAGGAATGAGTTGTGTGGTCAAATTAATGCTCATATAGGCTTCAGGATGACCTCCTGAACTAAATACATGTTGAAGTGTGTGCATAAGTTCTTTGGTTTAGGCGTGACACTCACTTTGAGTTTTTATTGCTTTAAAATTATTTCAGCCCGAGCTGAGCACGTTTTGTGAGTTTGAATGTATCTTCGTAGGAATGAGTTGTGTGGTCAAATGAATGCTCATTTAGGCTTCAGGAGGTCATTTTGAACAAAATATATGTTGAAGTGTGTGCATAAGTCCTTTGGTTTAGGCGTGACACTCAATTTGAGTTTTTATTGCTTTAAATGCATTTTCAGCCCGAGCTGAGCATGTTTTGTGAGTTTGAATGTATCTTCATAGGAATGAGTTGTGTGGTCAACTTAATGTTCATTTAGGCTTCAGGAGGTCATCTTGAACAAAATACATGTTGAAGTGTGTGCATAAATCCTTTGGTTTAGGTGTGACACTCAATTTGAGTTTTTATTGCTTTAAATGCATTTTCAGCCCGAGCTGAGCGCGTTTTGTGAGTGTGAATGTATCTTCATAGGAATGAATTGTGTAGTCAAATTAATGCTCATATGGGCTTCAGGAGGTCATCCTGAACAAAATACATGTTGAAGTGTGTGCATAAGTCCTTTGGTTTAGGTGTGACACTCAATTTGAGTTTTTATTGCATTAAATGCATTTTCAGCCCGAGCTGAGCACGTTTTGTGAGTTTGAATGTATCTTCATAGGAATGAGTTGTGTGGTCAAATTAATGCTCATTTAGGCTTCAGGAGGACATCCTGAACTAAGTACATGTTGAAGTGTGTGCATAAGTCCTTTGGTTTGGGCGTGACACTCAATTTGAGTTTTTATTGCTTTAAATGCATTTTCAGCCCGAGCTGAGCGCGCTTTCTGACTTTGAATGTATCTTCATAGGAATGAGTTGTCTGGTCAAATTAATGCTCATTTAGGCTTCAGGTGGTCATCCTGAACTAAATACATGTTGAAGTGTGTGCATAATCCTTTGGTTTAGGCGTGATACTCAATTTGAGTTTTTATTGCTTTAAATGCATTTTCAGCCCGAGCTGAGCGCGCTTTCTGACTTTGAATGTATCTTCATAGGAATGAGTTGTGTGGTCAAATTAATGCTCATATGGGCTTCAGGAGGTCATCCTGAACAAAATACATGTTAAGTGTGTGAATAAGTCCTTTGGTTTAGGTGTGACACTCAATTTGAGTTTTATTGCTTTAAATGCATTTTCAGCCCGAGCTGAGCACGTTTTGTAAGTTTGAATGTATCTTCATAGGAATGAGTTGTGTGGTCAAATTAATGCTCATTTAGGCTTCAGGTGGTCATCCTGAACTAAATACATGTTGAAGTGTGTGCATAAGTCCTTTGGTTTAGGCGTGACACTCAATTTGAGTTTTTATTGCTTTAAATGCATTTTCAGCCCGAGCTGAGCACGTTTTGTAAGTTTGAATGTATCTTCATAGGAATGAGTTGTGTAGTCAAATTAATGCTCATATGGGCTTCAGGAGGTCATCCTGAACAAAATACATGTTGAAGTGTGTGCATAAGTCCTTTGGTTTAGGCGTGACACTCAATTTGAGGTTTTATTGCTTTGAATGCATTTTCAGCCCGAGCTGAGCACGTTTTGTGAGTTTGAATGTATCTTGATAGGAATGAGTTGTGTATTCAAATTAGTGCCCATTTAGGTGTCAGGGGGACATCCTGAACAAAATGCATGTTGAAGTGTGTGTATAAGTCCTTTGGTTTAGGCGTGACACTCAATTTGAGTTTTTATTCCTTTAAATGCATTTTCAGCCCGAGCTGAGCACGTTTTGTGAGTTTGAATGTATCTTCATAGGAATGAGTTTTGTGGTCAAATTAATGCTCATATGGGCTTCAGGAAGTCATCCTGAACAAAATACATGTTGAAGTGTGTGCATAAGTCCTTTGGTTTAGGTGTGACACTCAATTTGAGTTTTTATTGCTTTAAATGCATTTTCAGCCCGAGCTGAGCACGTTTTGTGAGTTTGAATGTATCTTCATAGGAATGAGTTGTGTGGTCAAATTATTGCTCATTTAGGCTTCAGGAGGACATCCTGAACTAAGTACATGTTGAAGTGTGTGCATAAGTCCTTTGGTTTGGGCGTGACACTCAATTTGAGTTTTTATTGCTTTAAATGCATTTTCAGCCCGAGCTGAGCGCGCTTTCTGACTTTGAATGTATCTTCATAGGAATGAGTTGTCTGGTCAAATTAATGCTCATTTAGGCTTCAGGTGGTCATCCTGAACTAAATACATGTTGAAGTGTGTGCATAATCCTTTGGTTTAGGCGTGATACTCAATTTGAGTTTTTATTGCTTTAAATGCATTTTCAGCCCAATCTGAGCGCGCTTTCTGACTTTGAATGTATCTTCATAGGAATGAGTTGTGTGGTCAAATTAATGCTCATATGGGCTTCAGGAGGTCATCCTGAACAAAATACATGTTAAGTGTGTGAATAAGTCCTTTGGTTTAGGTGTGACACTCAATTTGAGTTTTATTGCTTTAAATGCATTTTCAGCCCGAGCTGAGCACGTTTTGTAAGTTTGAATGTATCTTCATAGGAATGAGTTGTGTGGTCAAATTAATGCTCATTTAGGCTTCAGGTGGTCATCCTGAACTAAATACATGTTGAAGTGTGTGCATAAGTCCTTTGGTTTAGGCGTGACACTCAATTTGAGTTTTTATTGCTTTAAATGCATTTTCAGCCCGAGCTGAGCACGTTTTGTAAGTTTGAATGTATCTTCATAGGAATGAGTTGTGTAGTCAAATTAATGCTCATATGGGCTTCAGGAGGTCATCCTGAACAAAATACATGTTGAAGTGTGTGCATAAGTCCTTTGGTTTAGGCGTGACACTCAATTTGAGGTTTTATTGCTTTGAATGCATTTTCAGCCCGAGCTGAGCACGT
The DNA here is from genome assembly GCF_054856545.1 of Hippocampus guttulatus. Taxonomy (NCBI): domain Eukaryota; kingdom Metazoa; phylum Chordata; class Actinopteri; order Syngnathiformes; family Syngnathidae; genus Hippocampus; species Hippocampus guttulatus. Next base: position 1,363,237 of record NC_141271.1, read on the forward strand.
TTTGTGAGTTTGAATGTATCTTGATAGGAATGAGTTGTGTATTCAAATTAGTGCCCATTTAGGTGTCAGGGGGACATCCTGAACAAAATGCATGTTGAAGTGTGTGTATAAGTCCTTTGGTTTAGGCGTGACACTCAATTTGAGTTTTTATTCCTTTAAATGCATTTTCAGCCCGAGCTGAGCACGTTTTGTGAGTTTGAATGTATCTTCATAGGAATGAGTTTTGTGGTCAAATTAATGCTCATATGGGCTTCAGGAAGTCATCCTGAACAAAATACATGTTGAAGTGTGTGCATAAGTCCTTTGGTTTAGGTGTGACACTCAATTTGAGTTTTTATTGCTTTAAATGCATTTTCAGCCCGAGCTGAGCACGTTTTGTGAGTTTGAATGTATCTTCATAGGAATGAGTTGTGTGGTCAAATTATTGCTCATTTAGGCTTCAGGAGGACATCCTGAACTAAGTACATGTTGAAGTGTGTGCATAAGTCCTTTGGTTTGGGCGTGACACTCAATTTGAGTTTTTATTGCTTTAAATGCATTTTCAGCCCGAGCTGAGCGCGCTTTCTGACTTTGAATGTATCTTCATAGGAATGAGTTGTCTGGTCAAATTAATGCTCATTTAGGCTTCAGGTGGTCATCCTGAACTAAATACATGTTGAAGTGTGTGCATAATCCTTTGGTTTAGGCGTGATACTCAATTTGAGTTTTTATTGCTTTAAATGCATTTTCAGCCCGAGCTGAGCGCGCTTTCTGACTTTGAATGTATCTTCATAGGAATGAGTTGTGTGGTCAAATTAATGCTCATATGGGCTTCAGGAGGTCATCCTGAACAAAATACATGTTAAGTGTGTGAATAAGTCCTTTGGTTTAGGTGTGACACTCAATTTGAGTTTTATTGCTTTAAATGCATTTTCAGCCCGAGCTGAGCACGTTTTGTAAGTTTGAATGTATCTTCATAGGAATGAGTTGTGTGGTCAAATTAATGCTCATTTAGGCTTCAGGTGGTCATCCTGAACTAAATACATGTTGAAGTGTGTGCATAAGTCCTTTGGTTTAGGCGTGACACTCAATTTGAGTTTTTATTGCTTTAAATGCATTTTCAGCCCGAGCTGAGCACGTTTTGTAAGTTTGAATGTATCTTCATAGGAATGAGTTGTGTAGTCAAATTAATGCTCATATGGGCTTCAGGAGGTCATCCTGAACAAAATACATGTTGAAGTGTGTGCATAAGTCCTTTGGTTTAGGCGTGACACTCAATTTGAGGTTTTATTGCTTTGAATGCATTTTCAGCCCGAGCTGAGCACGTTTTGTGAGTTTGAATGTATCTTGATAGGAATGAGTTGTGTATTCAAATTAGTGCCCATTTAGGTGTCAGGGGGACATCCTGAACAAAATGCATGTTGAAGTGTGTGTATAAGTCCTTTGGTTTAGGCGTGACACTCAATTTGAGTTTTTATTCCTTTAAATGCATTTTCAGCCCGAGCTGAGCACGTTTTGTGAGTTTGAATGTATCTTCATAGGAATGAGTTTTGTGGTCAAATTAATGCTCATATGGGCTTCAGGAAGTCATCCTGAACAAAATACATGTTGAAGTGTGTGCATAAGTCCTTTGGTTTAGGTGTGACACTCAATTTGAGTTTTTATTGCTTTAAATGCATTTTCAGCCCGAGCTGAGCACGTTTTGTGAGTTTGAATGTATCTTCATAGGAATGAGTTGTGTGGTCAAATTATTGCTCATTTAGGCTTCAGGTGGTCATCCTGAACAAAATACATGTTGAAGTGTGTGCATAAGTCCTTTGGTTTAGGCGTGACACTCAATTTGAGTTTTTATTGCTTTAAATGCATTTTCAGCCCGAGCTGAGCACGTTTTGAGAGTTTGAATGTATCTTCATAGGAATGAGTTGTGTGGTCAAATTAATGCTCATTTAGGCTTCAGGTGGTCATCCTGAACAAAATACATGTTGAAGTGTGTGCATAAGTTCTTTGGTTTAGGCGTGACACTCACTTTGAGTTTTTATTGCTTTAAAATTATTTCAGCCCGAGCTGAGCACGTTTTGTGAGTTTGAATGTATCTTCATAGGAATGAGTTTAGTGGTCAAATTAATGCTCATTTAGGCTTCAGGTGGTCATCCTGAACAAAATACATGTTGAAGTGTGTGCATAAGTTCTTTGGTTTAGGCGTGACACTCACTTTGAGTTTTTATTGCTTTAAAATTATTTCAGCCCGAGCTGAGCACGTTTTGTGAGTTTGAATGTATCTTCATAGGAATGAGTTGTGTGGTCAAATGAATGCTCATTTAGGCTTCAGGAGGTCATCTTGAACAAAATATATGTTGAAGTGTGTGCATAAGTCCTTTGGTTTATGCGTGACACTCAATTTGAGTTTTTATTGCTTTAAATGCATTTTCAGCCCGAGCTGAGCATGTTTTGTGAGTTTGAATGTATCTTCATAGGAATGAGTTGTGTGGTCAACTTAATGTTCATTTAGGCTTCAGGAGGTCATCTTGAACAAAATACATGTTGAAGTGTGTGCATAAATCCTTTGGTTTAGGTGTGACACTCAATTTGAGTTTTTATTGCTTTAAATGCATTTTCAGCCCGAGCTGAGCACGTTTTGTGAGTGTGAATGTATCTTCATAGGAATGAATTGTGTAGTCAAATTAATGCTCATATGGGCTTCAGGAGGTCATCCTGAACAAAATACATGTTGAAGTGTGTGCATAAGTCCTTTGGTTTAGGTGTGACACTCAATTTGAGTTTTTATTGCATTAAATGCATTTTCAGCCCGAATTGAGCGCGCTTTCTGACTTTGAATGTATCTTCATAGGAATGAGTTGTCTGGTCAAATTAATTCTCATATGGACTTCAGGAGGTCATCCTGAACAAAATTCATGTTGAAGTGTGTGCATAAGTCCTTTGGTTTAGGCGTGACACTCAATTTGAGGTTTTATTGCTTTGAATGCATTTTCAGCCCGAGCTGAGCACGTTTTGTGAGTTTGAATGTATCTTGATACGAATGAGTTGTGTGGTCAAATTAATGCTCATATAGGCTTCAGGATGACCTCCTGAACAAAATACATGTTGAAGTGTGTGCATAAGTCCTTTGGTTTAGGCGTTACACTCAATTTCTTTTTATTGCTTTAAATGCATTTTCAGCCCGAGCTGAGCACGTTTTGTGAGTTTGAATGTATCTTCATAGGAATGAGTTGTGTGGTCAAATTAATGCTCATATAGGCTTCAGGATGACCTCCTGAAGTAAATACATGTTGAAGTGTGTGCATAAGTCCTTTGGTTTAGGCGTGACACTCAATTTGAGTTTTTATAACTTTAAATGCATTTTCAGCCCGAGCTGAGCACGTTTTGTGAGTTTGAATGTATCTTCATAAGAATGAGTTATGTGCTCAAATTAATGCTCATATAGGCTTCAGGATGACCTCTTGAACTAAATACATGTTGAAGTGTGTGCATAAGTCCTTTGGTTTAGGTGTGACACTCAATTTGAGTTTTTATTGCTTTAAATGCATTTTCAGCCCGAGCTGAGCACGTTTTGTGAGTGTGAATGTATCTTCATAGGAATGAATTGTGTAGTCAAATTAATGCTCATATGGGCTTCAGGAGGTCATCCTGAACAAAATACATGTTGAAGTGTGTGCATAAGTCCTTTGGTTTAGGTGTGACACTCAATTTGAGTTTTTATTGCATTAAATGCATTTTCAGCCCGAGCTGAGCACGTTTTTTGAGTTTGAATGTATCTTCATAGGAATGAGTTGTGTGGTCAAATTAATGCTCATTTAGGCTTCAGGTGGTCATCCTGAACAAAATACATGTCGAAGTGTGTGCATAAGTCCTTTGGTTTAGGCGTGACACTCAATTTGAGTTTTTATTCCTTGAAATGCATTTTCAGCCCGAGCTGAGCACGTTTTGTGAGTTTGAATGTATCTTCATAGGAATGAGTTGTGTGGTCAAATTAATGCTCATTTAGGCTTCAGGTGGTCATCCTGAACTAAATACATGTTGAAGTGTGTGCATAATCCTTTGGTTTAGGCGTGACACTCAATTTGAGTTTTTATTGCTTTAAAATTATTTCAGCCCTCGCTGAGCACGTTTTGTGAGTTTGAATGTATCTTCATAGGAATGAGTTGTGTGGTCAAATGAATGCTAATTTAGGCTTCAGGAGGTCATCTTGAACAAAATATATGTTGAAGTGTGTGCATAAGTCCTTTGGTTTAGGCGTGACACTCAATTTGAGTTTTTATTGCTTTAAATGCATTTTCAGCCCGAGCTGAGTATGTTTTGTGAGTTTGAATGTATCTTCATAGGGTTGAGTTGTGTGGTCAACTTAATGTTCATTTAGGCTTCAGGAGGTCATCTTGAACAAAATACATGTTGAAGTGTGTGCATTAGTCCTTTGGTTTAGGTGTGACACTCAATTTGAGTTTTTATTGCTTTAAATGCATTTTCAGCCCGAGCTGAGCACGTTTTGTGAGTGTGAATGTATCTTCATAGGAATGAATTGTGTAGTCAAATTAATGCTCATATGGGCTTCAGGAGGTCATCCTGAACAAAATACATGTTGAAGTGTGTGCATAAGTCCTTTGGTTTAGGTGTGACACTCAATTTGAGTTTTTATTGCTTTAAATGCATTTTCAGCCCGAACTGAGCACGTTTTGTGAGTTTGAATGTATCTTCATAGGAATGAGTTGTGTGGTCAAATTAATGCTCATTTAGGCTTCAGGTGGTCATCCTGAACTAAATACATGTTGAAGTGTGTGCATAATCCTTTGGTTTAGGCGTGACACTCAATTTGAGTTTTTATTGCTTTAAATGCATTTTCAGCCCGAGCTGAGCACGTTTTTTGAGTTTGAATGTATCTTCATAGGAATGAGTTGTGTGGTCATATCAATGCTCATATAGGCTTCGGGAGGTCATCCTGAACAAAATACATGTCAAAGTGTGTGCATAAGTCCTTTGGTTTAGGCGTGACACTCAATTTGAGTTTTTATTCCTTTAAATGCATTTTCAGCCCGAGCTGAGGACGTTTTGTGAATTTGAATGTATCTTCATAGGAATGAGTTGTGTGGTCAAATTAATGCTCATATAGGCTTCAGGATGACCTCCTGAACTAAATACATGTTGAAGTGTGTGCATAAGTTCTTTGGTTTAGGCGTGACACTCACTTTGAGTTTTTATTGCTTTAAAATTATTTCAGCCCGAGCTGAGCACGTTTTGTGAGTTTGAATGTATCTTCATAGGAATGAGTTGTGTGGTCAAATGAATGCTCATTTAGGCTTCAGGAGGTCATTTTGAACAAAATATATGTTGAAGTGTGTGCATAAGTCCTTTGGTTTAGGCGTGACACTCAATTTGAGTTTTTATTGCTTTAAATGCATTTTCAGCCCGAGCTGAGCATGTTTTGTGAGTTTGAATGTATCTTCATAGGAATGAGTTGTGTGGTCAACTTAATGTTCATTTAGGCTTCAGGAGGTCATCTTGAATAAAATACATGTTGAAGTGTGTGCATAAATCCTTTGGTTTAGGTGTGACACTCAATTTGAGTTTTTCTTGCTTTAAATGCATTTTCAGCCCGAGCTGAGCACGTTTTGTGAGTGTGAATGTATCTTCATAGGAATGAATTGTGTAGTCAAATTAATGCTCATATGGGCTTCAGGAGGTCATCCTGAACAAAATACATGTTGAAGTGTGTGCATAAGTCCTTTGGTTTAGGTGTGACACTCAATTTGAGTTTTTATTGCATTAAATGCATTTTCAGCCCGAGCTGAGCACGTTTTGTGAGTTTGAATGTATCTTCATAGGAATGAGTTGTGTGGTCAAATTAATGCTCATTTAGGCTTCAGGATGAACTCTTGAACTAAATACATGTTGAAGTGTGTGCATAAGTACTTTGGTTTAGGCGTGACACTCAATTTGAGTTTTTATTACTTTAAATGCATTTTCAGCCCGAGCTGAGCACGTTTTGTGAGTTTGAATGTATCTTCATAAGAATGAGTTATGTGGTCAAATTAATGCTCATATAGGCTTCAGGATGAACTCTTGAACTAAATACATGTTGAAGTGTGTGCATAAGTCCTTTGGTTTAGGCGTGACACTCAATTTGAGTTTTTATTGCTTTAAATGCATTTTCAGCCCGAGGTGAGCACGTTTTTTGAGTTTGAATGTATCTTCATAGGAATGAGTTGTGTGGTCAAATCAATGCTCATATAGGCTTCGGGAGGTCATCCTGAACAAAATACATGTTGAAGTGTGTGCATAAGTCCTTTGGTTTAGGCGTGACACTCAATTTGAGTTTTTATAACTTTAAATGCATTTTCAGCCCGAGCTGAGCACGTTTTGTGAGTTTGAATGTATCTTCATAAGAATGAGTTATGTGGTCAAATTAATGCTCATATAGGCTTCAGGATGACCTCTTGAACTAAATACATGTTGAAGTGTGTGCATAAGTCCTTTGGTTTAGGCGTGACACTCAATTTGAGTTTTTATTGCTTTAAATGCATTTTCAGCCCGAGCTGAGCACGTTTTGTGAGTTTGAATGTATCTTCATAGGAATGAGTTGTATGGTCAAATCAATGCTCATATAGGCTTCGGGAGGTCATCCTGAACAAAATACATGTTGAAGTGTGTGCATAAGTCCTTTGGTTTAGGTGTGACACTCAATTTGAGTTTTTATTGCTTTAAATGCATTTTCAGCCCGAGCTGAGCACGTTTTGTGAGTGTGAATGTATCTTCATAGGAATGAATTGTGTAGTCAAATTAATGCTCATATGGGCTTCAGGAGGTCATCCTGAACAAAATACATGTTGAGGTGTGTGCATAAGTCCTTTGGTTTAGGCGTGACACTCAATTTGAGTTTTTATTGCTTTAAATGCATTTTCAGCCCGAGGTGAGCACGTTTTTTGAGTTTGAATGTATCTTCATAGGAATGAGTTGCGTGGTCAAATCAATGCTCATATAGGCTTCGGGAGGTCATCCTGAACAAAATACATGTTGAAGTGTGTGCATAAGTCCTTTGGTTTAGGCGTGACACTCAATTTGAGTTTTTATAACTTTAAATGCATTTTCAGCCCGAGCTGAGCACGTTTTGTGAGTTTGAATGTATCTTCATAAGAATGAGTTATGTGGTCAAATTAATGCTCATATAGGCTTCAGGATGACCTCTTGAACTAAATACATGTTGAAGTGTGTGCATAAGTCCTTTGGTTTAGGCGTGACACTCAATTTGAGTTTTTATTGCTTTAAATGCATTTTCAGCCCGAGCTGAGCACGTTTTGTGAGTTTGAATGTATCTTCATAGGAATGAGTTGTATGGTCAAATCAATGCTCATATAGGCTTCGGGAGGTCATCCTGAACAAAATACATGTTGAAGTGTGTGCATAAGTCCTTTGGTTTAGGTGTGACACTCAATTTGAGTTTTTATTGCTTTAAATGCATTTTCAGCCCGAGCTGAGCACGTTTTGTGAGTGTGAATGTATCTTCATAGGAATGAATTGTGTAGTCAAATTAATGCTCATATGGGCTTCAGGAGGTCATCCTGAACAAAATACATGTTGAGGTGTGTGCATAAGTCCTTTGGTTTAGGTGTGACACTCAATTTGAGTTTTTATTGCATTAAATGCATTTTCAGCCCGAGCTGAGCACGCTTTTTGAGTTTGAATGTATCTTCATAGGAATGAGTTGTGTGGTCAAATTAATGCTCATTTAGGCTTCAGGTGGTCATCCTGAACAAAATACATGTTGAAGTGTGTGCATAAATCCTTTAAATTTAGGCGTGACACTCAATTTGAGTTTTTATTGCTTTAAATGCATTTTCAGCCCGAGCTGAGCACGTTTTTTGAGTTTGAATGTATCTTCATAGGAATGAGTTGTGTGGTCAAATCAATGCTCATATAGGCTTCGGGAGGTCATCCTGAACAAAATACATGTCGAAGTGTGTGCATAAGTCCTTTGGTTTAGGCGTGACACTCAATTTGAGTTTTTACTCCTTTAAATGCATTTTCAGCCCGAGCTGAGGACGTTTTGTGAATTTGAATGTATCTTCATAGGAATGAGTTGTATGGTCAAATCAATGCTCATATAGGCTTCGGGAGGTCATCCTGAACAAAATACATGTTGAAGTGTGTGCATAAGTCCTTTGGTTTAGGTGTGACACTCAATTTGAGTTTTTATTGCTTTAAATGCATTTTCAGCCCGAGCTGAGCACGTTTTGTGAGTGTGAATGTATCTTCATAGGAATGAATTGTGTAGTCAAATTAATGCTCATATGGGCTTCAGGAGGTCATCCTGAACAAAATACATGTTGAGGTGTGTGCATAAGTCCTTTGGTTTAGGTGTGACACTCAATTTGAGTTTTTATTGCATTAAATGCATTTTCAGCCCGAGCTGAGCACGCTTTTTGAGTTTGAATGTATCTTCATAGGAATGAGTTGTGTGGTCAAATTAATGCTCATTTAGGCTTCAGGTGGTCATCCTGAACAAAATACATGTTGAAGTGTGTGCATAAATCCTTTGGTTTAGGCGTGACACTCAATTTGAGTTTTTATTGCTTTAAATGCATTTTCAGCCCGAGCTGAGCACGTTTTTTGAGTTTGAATGTATCTTCATAGGAATGAGTTGTGTGGTCAAATCAATGCTCATATAGGCTTCGGGAGGTCATCCTGAACAAAATACATGTCGAAGTGTGTGCATAAGTCCTTTGGTTTAGGCGTGACACTCAATTTGAGTTTTTATTCCTTTAAATGCATTTTCAGCCCGAGCTGAGGACGTTTTGTGAATTTGAATGTATCTTCATAGGAATGAGTTGTGTGGTCAAATTAATGCTCATTTAGGCTTCAGGAGGTCATTTTGAACAAAATATATGTTGAAGTGTGTGCATAAGTCCTTTGGTTTAGGCGTGACACTCAATTTGAGTTTTTATTGCTTTAAATGCATTTTCAGCCCGAGCTGAGCATGTTTTGTGAGTTTGAATGTATCTTCATAGGAATGAGTTGTGTGGTCAACTTAATGTTCATTTAGGCTTCAGGAGGTCATCCTGAACAAAATACATGTTGAAGTGTGTGCATAAGTCCTTTGGTTTAGGTGTGACACTCAATTTGAGTTTTTATTGCATTAAATGCATTTTCAGCCCGAGCTGAGCACGTTTTGTGAGTTTGAATGTATCTTCATAGGAATGAGTTGTGTGGTCAAATTAATGCTCATTTAGGCTTCAGGAGGACATCCTGAACTAAGTACATGTTGAAGTGTGTGCATAAGTCCTTTGGTTTGGGCGTGACACTCAATTTGAGTTTTTATTGCTTTAAATGCATTTTCAGCCTGAGCTGAGCGCGCTTTCTGACTTTGAATGTATCTTCATAGGAATGAGTTGTCTGGTCAAATTAATGCTCATTTAGGCTTCAGGTGGTCATCCTGAACTAAATACATGTTGAAGTGTGTGCATAATCCTTTGGTTTAGGCGTGATACTCAATTTGAGTTTTTATTGCTTTAAATGCATTTTCAGCCCGAGCTGAGCGCGCTTTCTGACTTTGAATGTATCTTCATAGGAATGAGTTGTGTGGTCAAATTAATGCTCATATGGGCTTCAGGAGGTCATCCTGAACAAAATACATGTTAAGTGTGTGAATAAGTCCTTTGGTTTAGGTGTGACACTCAATTTGAGTTTTATTGCTTTAAATGCATTTTCAGCCTGAGCTGAGCGCGCTTTCTGACTTTGAATGTATCTTCATAGGAATGAGTTGTCTGGTCAAATTAATGCTCATTTAGGCTTCAGGAGGACATCCTGAACTAAGTACATGTTGAAGTGTGTGCATAATCCTTTGGTTTAGGCGTGATACTCAATTTGAGTTTTTATTGCTTTAAATGCATTTTCAGCCCGAGCTGAGCGCGCTTTCTGACTTTGAATGTATCTTCATAGGAATGAGTTGTGTGGTCAAATTAATGCTCATATGGGCTTCAGGAGGTCATCCTGAACAAAATACATGTTAAGTGTGTGAATAAGTCCTTTGGTTTAGGTGTGACACTCAATTTGAGTTTTATTGCTTTAAATGCATTTTCAGCCCGAGCTGAGCACGTTTTGTGAGTTTGAATGTATCTTCATAGGAATGAGTTGTGTGGTCAAATTAATGCTCATTTAGGCTTCAGGTGGTCATCCTGAACTAAATACATGTTGAAGTGTGTGCATAAGTCCTTTGGTTTAGGCGTGACACTCAATTTGAGTTTTTATTGCTTTAAATGCATTTTCAGCCCGAGCTGAGCGCGCTTTCTGACTTTGAATGTATCTTCAAAGGAATGAGTTGTGTGGTCAAATTATTGCTCAAATAGGTTTCAGGAGGTCATCCTGAACAAAATACATGTTGAAGTGTGTGCATAAGTCCTTTGGTTCAGGCGTGACACTCAATTTGAGTTTTTATTGCTTTAAATGCATTTTCAGCCCGAGCTGAGCACGTTTTGTGAGTTTGAATGTATCTTCATAGGAATGAGGTGTGTAGTCAAATTAATGCTCATATGGGCTTCAGGAGGTCATCCTGAACAAAATACATGTTGAAGTGTGTGCATAAGTCCTTTGTTTTAGGTGTGACACTCAATTTGAGTTTTTATTGCGAAATGCATTTTCAGGCAGAGATGAGCAAGTTTTCTGAGTTTGAAGTATCTTCATAGGAATGAGTTGTGTGGTCAAATTAATGCTAATTTAGGCTTCAGGAGGTCATCCTGAACAAAATACATGTTGAAGTGTGTGCATAAGTCCTTTGGTTTTGGCGTGACACTCAATTTGAGGTTTTATTGCTTTGAATGCATTTTCAGCCCGAGCTGAGCACGTTTTGTGAGTTTGAATGTATCTTGATAGGAATGAGTTGTGTGGTCAAATTAATGCTGATATAGGCTTCAGGATGACCTCTTGAACTAAATACATGTTGAAGTGTGTGCATAAGTCCTTTGGTTTAGGCGTGACACTCAATTTGTTTTTATTGCTTTAAATGCATTTTCAGCCCGAGCTGAGCGCGCTTTCTGACTTTGAATGTATCTTCATAGGAATGAGTTGTGTGGTCAAATTTTTGCTCAAATAGGTTTCAGGAGGTCATCCTGAACAAAATACATGTTGAAGTGTGTGCATAAGTCCTTCGGTTCAGGCGTGACACTCAATTTGAGTTTTTATTGCTTTAAATGCATTTTCAGCCCGAGCTGAGCACGTTTTGTGAGTTTGAATGTATCTTCATAGGAATGAGGTGTGTGGTCAAATTAATGCTCATTTAGGCGTCAGGTGGTCATCCTGAACAAAATACATGTTGAAGTGTGTGCATAAGTCCTTTGGTTTAGGCGTGACACTCAATTTGAGTTTTTATTGCTTTAAATGCATTTTCAGCCCGAGCTGAGCACGTTTTGTGAGTTTGAATGTATCTTCATAGGAATGAGTTGTGTGGTCAAATTAATGCTCATATGGGCTTCAGGAGGTCATCCTGAACAAAATACACGTTGAAGTGTGTGCATAAGTCCTTTGGTTTAGGCGTGACACTCAATTTGAGTTTTTATTGCTTTAAATGCATTTTCAGCCCGAGCTGAGCACGTTTTGTGAGTTTGAATGTATCTTCATAGGAATGAGTTGTGTAGTCAAATTAATGCTCATATGGGCTTCAGGAGGTCATCCTGAACAAAATACATGTTGAAGTCCTGAACAAAATACATGTCGAAGTGTGTGCATAAGTCCTTTGGTTTAGGCGTGACACTCATTTTGAGTTTTTATTGCTTTAAATGCATTTTCAGCCCGAGCTGAGCACGTTTTGTGAGTTTGAATGTATCTTCATAGAATGAGTTGTGTGGTCAAATTAATGCTCATTTAGGCTTCAGGTGGTCATCCTGAACAAAATACATGTTGAAGTGTGTGCATAATCCTTTGGTTTAGGCGTGATACTCAATTTGAGTTTTTATTGCTTTAAATGCATTTTCAGCCCGAGCTGAGCGCGCTTTCTGACTTTGAATGTATCTTCATAGGAATGAGTTGTGTGGTCAAATTAATGCTCATATGGGCTTCAGGAGGTCATCCTGAACAAAATACATGTTAAGTGTGTGAATAAGTCCTTTGGTTTAGGCGTGACACTCAATTTGAGTTTTTATTGCTTTAAATGCATTTTCAGCCCGAGCTGAGCGCGCTTTCTGACTTTGAATGTATCTTCATAGGAATGAGTTGTGTGGTCAAATTATTGCTCATTTAGGCTTCAGGAGGTCATCCTGAACAAAATACATGTTGAAGTGTGTGCATAAGTCCTTTGGTTTAGGCGTGACACTCAATTTGAGTTTTTATTGCTTTAAATGCATTTTCAGCCCGAGCTGAGCACGTTTTGTGAGTATGAATGTATCTTCATAGGAATGAGTTGTGTGGTCAAATTAATGCTCATTTAGGCTTCAGGTGGTCATCCATAACAAAATACATGTTGAAGTGTGTGCATAAGTCCTTTGGTTTAGGCGTGACACTCAATTAGAGTTTTTATTGCTTTAAATGCATTTTCAGCCCGAGCTGAGCACGTTTTGTGAGTTTGAATGTGTCTTCATAGGAATGAGTTGTGTGGTCAAATTAATGCTCATATGGGCTTCAGGAGGTCATCCTGAACAAAATACATGTTGAAGTGTGTGCATAAGTCCTTTGGTTTAGGCGTGACACTCATTTTGAGTTTTTATTGCTTTAAATGCATTTTCAGCCCGAGCTGAGCACGTTCTGTGGGTTTGAATGTATCTTCATAGAATGAGTTGTGTGGTCAAATTAATGCTCATTTAGGCTTCAGGTGGTCATCCTGAACAAAATACATGTTGAAGTGTGTGCATGAGTCCTTTGGTTTAGGCGTGACACTCAATTTGAGTTTTTATTGCTTTAAATGCATTTTCAGCCCGAGCTGAGCACGTTTTGTGAGTTTGAATGTATCTTCATAGGAATGAGTTGTGTGGTCAAATTAATGCTCATTTAGGCGTCAGGTGGTCATCCTGAACAAAATACATGTTGAAGTGTGTGCATAAGTCCTTTGGTTTAGGCGTGACACTCAATTAGAGTTTTTATTGCTTTAAATGCATTTTCAGCCCGAGCTGAGCACGTTTTGTGAGTTTGAATGTGTCTTCATAGGAATGAGTTGTGTGGTCAAATTAATGCTCATATGGGCTTCAGGAGGTCATCCTGAACAAAATACATGTTGAAGTGTGTGCATAAGTCCTTTGGTTTAGGCGTGACACTCATTTTGAGTTTTTATTGCTTTAAATGCATTTTCAGCCCGAGCTGAGCACGTTCTGTGGGTTTGAATGTATCTTCATAGAATGAGTTGTGTGGTCAAATTAATGCTCATTTAGGCTTCAGGTGGTCATCCTGAACAAAATACATGTTGAAGTGTGTGCATGAGTCCTTTGGTTTAGGCGTGACACTCAATTTGAGTTTTTATTGCTTTAAATGCATTTTCAGCCCGAGCTGAGCACGTTTTGTGAGTTTGAATGTATCTTCATAGGAATGAGTTGTGTGGTCAAATTAATGCTCATTTAGGCGTCAGGTGGTCATCCTGAACAAAATACATGCTGAAGTGTGTGCATAAGTCCTTTGGTTTAGGCGTGACACTAATTTTGAGTTTTTATTGCTTTAAATGCATTTTCAGCCCGAGCTGAGCACGTTTTGTGAGTTTGAATGTATCTTCATAGGAATGAGTTGTGTGGTCAAATTAATGCTCATTTAGGCTTCAGGAGGACATCTGAACTAAGTACATGTTCAAGTGTGTGCATAAGTCCTTTGGTTTGGGCGTGACACTCAATTTGAGTTTTTATTGCTTTAAATGCATTTTCAGCCCGAGCTGAGCACGTTTTGTGAGTTTGAATGTATCTTCATAGGAATGAGTTGTGTAGTCAAATTAATGCTCATATGGGCTTCAGGAGGTCATCCTGAACAAAATACATGTTGAAGTGTGTGCATAAGTCCTTTGGTTTAGGCGTGACACTCAATTTGAGTTTTTATTGCTTTAAATGCATTTTCAGCCCGAGCTGAGCACGTTTTGTGAGTTTGAATGTATCTTCATAGGAATGAGTTGTGTGGTCAAATTAATGCTCATTTAGGCTTCAGGAGGACATCTGAACTAAGTACATGTTGAAGTGTGTGCATAAGTCCTTTGGTTTGGGCGTGACACTCAATTTGAGTTTTTATTGCTTTAAATGCATTTTTTACTGAGCTGAGCACGTTTTTTGAGTTTGAATGTATCTTCATAGGAATGAGTTGTGTAGTCAAATTACTGCTCATTTATGCTTCAGGAGGACATCCTGAACTAAATACATTGAAGTGTGTGCAAAAGTCCTTTGGTTTGGGAGTGACACTCAATTTGAGTTTTTATTGCTTTAAATGCATTTTCAGCCCGAGCTGAGCACGTTTTGTGAGTTTGAATGTATCTTCATAGGAATGAGTTGTGTAGTCAAATTAATGCTCATATGGGCTTCAGGAGGTCATCCTGAACAAAATACATGTTGAAGTGTGTGCATAAGTCCTTTGGTTTAGGCGTGACACTCAATTTGAGTTTTTATTGCATTAAATGCATTTTCAGCCCGAGCTGAGCACGTTTTGTGAGTTTGAATGTATCTTCATAGGAATGAGTTGTGTGGTCAAATTAATGCTCATTTAGGCTTCAGGTGGTCATCCTGAACAAAATACATGTTGAAGTGTGTGCATAAGTCCTTTGGTTTAGGCGTGACACTCAATTTGAGTTTTTATTGCTTTAAATGCATTTTCAGCCCGAGTTGAGCGCGCTTTCTGACTTTGAATGTATCTTCATAGGAATGAGTTGTGTGGTCAAATTATTGCTCATTTAGGCTTCAGGAGGTCATCCTGAACAAAATACATGTTGAAGTGTGTGCATAAGTCCTTTGGTTTAGGCGTGACACTCAATTTGAGTTTTTATTGCTTTAAATGCATTTTCAGCCCGAGCTGAGCATGTTTTGTGAGTTTGAATGTATCTTCATAGGAATGAGTTGTGTGGTCAAATTAATGCTCATTTAGGCTTCAGGTGGTCATCCTGAACAAAATACATGTTGACGTGTGTGAATAAGTCCTTTGGTTTAGGTGTGACACTCAATTTGAGTTTTTATTGCTTAAATGCATTTTCAGCCCGAGCTTGAGCACGTTTTGTGAGTTTGAATGTATCTTCATAGGAATGAGTTGTGTAGTCAAATTAATGCTCATATGGGCTTCAGGAGGTCATCCTGAACAAAATACATGTTGAAGTGTGTGCATAAGTCCTTTGGTTTAGGCGTGACACTCAATTTGAGTTTTTATTGCTTTAAATGCATTTTCAGCCCGAGCTGAGCACGTTTTGTGAGTTTGAATGTATCTTCATAGGAATGAGTTGTGTGGTCAAATTAATGCTCATTTAGGCTTCAGGAGGACATCTGAACTAAGTACATGTTGAAGTGTGTGCATAAGTCCTTTGGTTTGGGCGTGACACTCAATTTGAGTTTTTATTGCTTTAAATGCATTTTTTACTGAGCTGAGCACGTTTTTGAGTTTGAATGTATCTTCATAGGAATGAGTTGTGTAGTCAAATTACTGCTCATTTATGCTTCAGGAGGACATCCTGAACTAAATACATTGAAGTGTGTGCAAAAGTCCTTTGGTTTGGGAGTGACACTCAATTTGAGTTTTTATTGCTTTAAATGCATTTTCAGCCCGAGCTGAGCACGTTTTGTGAGTTTGAATGTATCTTCATAGGAATGAGTTGTGTAGTCAAATTAATGCTCATATGGGCTTCAGGAGGTCATCCTGAACAAAATACATGTTGAAGTGTGTGCATAAGTCCTTTGGTTTAGGCGTGACACTCAATTTGAGTTTTTATTGCATTAAATGCATTTTCAGCCCGAGCTGAGCACGTTTTGTGAGTTTGAATGTATCTTCATAGAAATGAGTTGTGTGGTCAAATTAATGCTCATTTAGGCTTCAGGTGGTCATCCTGAACAAAATACATGTTGAAGTGTGTGCATAAGTCCTTTGGTTTAGGCGTGACACTCAATTTGAGTTTTTATTGCTTTAAATGCATTTTCAGCCCGAGTTGAGCGCGCTTTCTGACTTTGAATGTATCTTCATAGGAATGAGTTGTGTGGTCAAATTATTGCTCATTTAGGCTTCAGGAGGTCATCTTGAACAAAATACATGTTGAAGTGTGTGCATAAGTCCTTTGGTTTAGGCGTGACACTCAATTTGAGTTTTTATTGCTTTAAATGCATTTTCAGCCCGAGCTGAGCATGTTTTGTGAGTTTGAATGTATCTTCATAGGAATGAGTTGTGTGGTCAAATTAATGCTCATTTAGGCTTCAGGTGGTCATCCTGAACAAAATACATGTTGACGTGTGTGAATAAGTCCTTTGGTTTAGGTGTGACACTCAATTTGAGTTTTTATTGCTTAAATGCATTTTCAGCCCGAGCTTGAGCACGTTTTGTGAGTTTGAATGTATTTTCATAGGAATGAGTTGTGTAGTCAAATTAATGCTCATATGGGCTTCAGGAGGTCATCCTGAACAAAATACATGTTGAAGTGTGTGCATAAGTCCTTTGGTTTAGGCGTGACACTCAATTTGAGTTTTTATTGCTTTAAATGCATTTTCAGCCCGAGGTGAGCACGTTTTGTGAGTTTGAATGTATCTTCATAGGAATGAGTTGTGTGGTCAAATTAATGCTCATTTAGGCTTCAGGAGGACATCTGAACTAAGTACATGTTGAAGTGTGTGCATAAGTCCTTTGGTTTGGGCGTGACACTCAATTCGAGTTAGCACGTTTTGTGAGTTTGAATGTATCTTCATAGGAATGAGTTGTGTAGTCAAATTAATGCTCATTTAGGCTTCAGGAGGACATCCTGAACTAAATACATGTTGAAGTGTGTGCATAAGCCCTTTGGTTTAGGCGTGACACTCAATTTGAGTTCTTATTGCTTTTAATGCATTTTCAGCCCGAGCTGAGCGCGCTTTCTGACTTTGAATGTATCTTCATAGGAATGAGTTGTGTAGTCAAATTAATGCTCATTTAGGCTTCAGGAGGACATCCTGAACTAAATACATGTTGAAGTGTGTCCATAAATCCTTTGGTTTAGGCGTGACACTCAATTTGAGTTTTTATTGCTTAAATGCATTTTCAGCCCGAGCTGAGCACGTTTTGTGAGTTTGAATGTATCTTCATAGGAATGAGTTGTGTAGTCAAATTAATGCTCATATGGGCTTCAGGAGGTCATCCTGAACAAAATACATGTTGAAGTGTGTGCATAAGTCCTTTGGTTTAGGCGTGACACTCAATTTGAGTTTTTATTGCTTTAAATGCATTTTCAGCCCGAGCTGAGCACGTTTTGTGTGTTTGAATGTATCTTCATAGGAATGAGTTGTGTGGTCAAATTAATGCTCATATGGGCTTCAGGAGGTCATCCTGAACAAAATACATGTTGAAGTGTGTGCATAAGTCCTTTGGTTTAGGCGTGACACTCAATTTGAGTTTTTATTGCTTTAAATGCATTTTCAGCCCGAGTTGAGCACGTTTTGTGAGTTTGAATGTATCTTCATAGGAATGAGTTGTGTGGTCAAATTAATGCTCATTTAGGCTTCAGGTGGTCATCCTGAACAAAATACATGTTGAAGTGTGTGCATAAGTCCTTTGGTTTAGGCGTGACACTCAATTTGAGTTTTTATTGCTTTAAATGCATTTTCAGCCCGAGTTGAGCGCGCTTTCTGACTTTGAATGTATCTTCATAGGAATGAGTTGTGTGGTCAAATTATTGCTCATTTAGGCTTCAGGAGGTCATCCTGAACAAAATACATGTTGAAGTGTGTGCATAAGTCCTTTGGTTTAGGCGTGACACTCAATTTGAGTTTTTATTGCTTTAAATGCATTTTCAGCCCGAGCTGAGCATGTTTTGTGAGTTTGAATGTATCTTCATAGGAATGAGTTGTGTGGTCAAATTAATGCTCATTTAGGCGTCAGGTGGTCATCCTGAACAAAATACATGTTAAAGTGTGTGCATAAGTCCTTTGGTTTAGGCGTGACACTCAATTTGAGTTTTTATTGCTTTAAATGCATTTTCAGCCCGAGCTGAGCGCGCTTTCTGACTTTGAATGTATCTTCATAGGAATGAGTTGTGTGGTCAAATTAATGCTCATTTAGGCTTCAGGTTGTCATCCATAACAAAATACATGTTGAAGTGTGTGCATAAGTCCTTTGGTTTAGGCGTGACACTCAATTTGAGGTTTTATTGATTTAAATGCATTTTCAGCCCGAGCTGAGCACGTTTTGTGAGTTTGAATGTATCTTCATAGGAATGAGTTTTGTAGTCAAATTAATGCTCATATGGGCTTCAGGAGGTCATCCTGAACCAAATACATGTTGAAGTGTGTGCATAAGTCCTTTGGTTTAGGCGTGACACTCAATTTGAGTTTTTATTGCTTTAAATGCATTTTCAGCCCAAGCTGAGCACGTTTTGTGAGTTTGAATGTATCTTCATAGGAAAGAGTCTTGTGGTCAAATTAATGCTCATTTAGGCGTCAGGTGGTCATCCTGAACAAAATACATGTTGAAGTGTGTGCATAAGTCCTTTGGTTTAGGCGTGACACTCAATTTGAGTTTTTATTGCTTTAAATGCATTTTCAGCCCAAGCTGAGCACGTTTTGTGAGTTTGAATGTATCTTCATAGGAATGAGTTGTGTAGTCAAATTAATGCTCATATGGGCTTCAGGAGGTCATCCTGAACAAAATACATGTTGAAGTGTGTGCATAAGTCCTTTGGTTTAGGCGTGACACTCAATTTGAGTTTTTATTGCTTTAAATGCATTTTCAGCCCGAGCTGAGCACGTTTTGTGTGTTTGAATGTATCTTCATAGGAATGAGTTGTGTGGTCAAGTTAATGCTCATATGGGCTCAGGAGGTCATCCTGAACAAAATACATGTTGAAGTGTGTGCATAAGTCCTTTGGTTTAGGTGTGACACTCAATTTGAGTTTTTATTGCTTTAAATGCATTTCCAGCCCGAGCTGAGCACATTTTTTGAGTTTGAATGTATCTTCATAGGAATGAGTTGTGTGGTCAAACTATTGCTCATTTAGGCTTGAGGAGGTCATCCTGAACAAAATACATGTCGAAGTGTGTGCATAAGTCCTTTGGTTTAGGCGTGACACTCATTTTGAGTTTTTATTGCTTTAAATGCATTTTCAGCCCGAGCTGAGCACGTTTTGTGAGTTTGAATGTATCTTCATAGAATGAGTTGTGTGGTCAAATTAATGCTCATTTAGGCTTCAGGTGGTCATCCTGAACAAAATACATGTTGAAGTGTGTGCATAAGTCCTTTGGTTTAGGCGTGACACTCAATTTGAGTTTTTATTGCTTTAAATGCATTTTCAGCCCGAGCTGAGCGCGCTTTCTGACTTTGAATGTATCTTCATAGGAATGAGTTGTGTGGTCAAATTATTGCTCATTTAGGCTTCAGGAGGTCATCCTGAACAAAATACATGTTGAAGTGTGTGCATAAGTCCTTTGGTTTAGGCGTGACACTCAATTTGAGTTTTTATTGCTTTAAATGCATTTTCAGCCCGAGCTGAGCACGTTTTGTGAGTATCAATGTATCTTCATAGGAATGAGTTGTGTGGTCAAATTAATGCTCATTTAGGCTTCAGGTGGTCATCCATAACAAAATACATGAAGTGTGTGCATAAGTCCTTTGGTTTAGGCGTGACACTCAATTAGAGTTTTTATTGCTTTAAATGCATTTTCAGCCCGAGCTGAGCACGTTTTGTGAGTTTGAATGTATCTTCATAGGAATGAGTTGTGTGGTCAAATTAATGCTCATATGGGCTTCAGGAGGTCATCCTGAACAAAATACATGTTGAAGTGTGTGCATAAGTCCTTTGGTTTAGGCGTGACACTCATTTTGAGTTTTTATTGCTTTAAATGCATTTTCAGCCCGAGCTGAGCACGTTTTGTGAGTTTGAATGTATCTTCATAGAATGAGTTGTGTGGTCAAATTAATGCTCATTTAGGCTTCAGGTGGTCATCCTGAACAAAATACATGTTGAAGTGTGTGCATGAGTCCTTTGGTTTAGGCGTGACACTCAATTTGAGTTTTTATTGCTTTAAATGCATTTTCAGCCCGAGCTGAGCACGTTTTGTGAGTTTGAATGTATCTTCATAGGAATGAGTTGTGTGGTCAAATTAATGCTCATTTAGGCGTCAGGTGGTCATCCTGAACAAAATACATGTTGAAGTGTGTGCATAAGTCCTTTGGTTTAGGCGTGACACTCAATTTGAGTTTTTATTGCTTTAAATGCATTTTCAGCCCGAGCTGAGCACGTTTTGTGAGTTTGAATGTATCTTCATAGGAATGAGTTGTGTGGTCAAATTAATGCTCATATGGGCTTCAGGAGGTCATCCTGAACAAAATACACGTTGAAGTGTGTGCATAAGTCCTTTGGTTTAGGCGTGACACTCAATTTGAGTTTTTATTGCTTTAAATGCATTTTCAGCCCGAGCTGAGCACGTTTTGTGAGTTTGAATGTATCTTCATAGGAATGAGTTGTGTAGTCAAATTAATGCTCATATGGGCTTCAGGAGGTCATCCTGAACAAAATACATGTTGAAGTGTGTGCATAAGTCCTTTGGTTTAGGCGTGACACTCAATTTGAGTTTTTATTGCTTTAAATGCATTTTCAGCCCGAGCTGAGCACGTTTTGTGTGTTTGAATGTATCTTCATAGGAATGAGTTGTGTGGTCAAATTAATGCTCATATGGGCTCAGGAGGTCATCCTGAACAAAATACATGTTGAAGTGTGTGCATAAGTCCTTTGGTTTAGGTGTGACACTCAATTTGAGTTTTTATTGCTTTAAATGCATTTCCAGCCCGAGCTGAGCACGTTTTTTGAGTTTGAATGTATCTTCATAGGAATGAGTTGTGTGGTCAAACTATTGCTCATTTAGGCTTGAGGACGTCATCCTGAACAAAATACATGTCGAAGTGTGTGCATAAGTCCTTTGGTTTAGGCGTGACACTCATTTTGAGTTTTTATTGCTTTAAATGCATTTTCAGCCCGAGCTGAGCACGTTTTGTGAGTTTGAATGTATCTTCATAGAATGAGTTGTGTGGTCAAATTAATGCTCATTTAGGCTTCAGGTGGTCATCCTGAACAAAATACATGTTGAAGTGTGTGCATAAGTCCTTTGGTTTAGGCGTGACACTCAATTTGAGTTTTTATTGCTTTAAATGCATTTTCAGCCCGAGCTGAGCGCGCTTTCTGACTTTGAATGTATCTTCATAGGAATGAGTTGTGTGGTCAAATTATTGCTCATTTAGGCTTCAGGAGGTCATCCTGAACAAAATACATGTTGAAGTGTGTGCATAAGTCCTTTGGTTTAGGCGTGACACTCAATTTGAGTTTTTATTGCTTTAAATGCATTTTCAGCCCGAGCTGAGCACGTTTTGTGAGTATGAATGTATCTTCATAGGAATGAGTTGTGTGGTCAAATTAATGCTCATTTAGGCTTCAGGTGGTCATCCATAACAAAATACATGTTGAAGTGTGTGCATAAGTCCTTTGGTTTAGGCGTGACACTCAATTAGAGTTTTTATTGCTTTAAATGCATTTTCAGCCCGAGCTGAGCACGTTTTGTGAGTTTGAATGTGTCTTCATAGGAATGAGTTGTGTGGTCAAATTAATGCTCATATGGGCTTCAGGAGGTCATCCTGAACAAAATACATGTTGAAGTGTGTGCATAAGTCCTTTGGTTTAGGCGTGACACTCATTTTGAGTTTTTATTGCTTTAAATGCATTTTCAGCCCGAGCTGAGCACGTTCTGTGGGTTTGAATGTATCTTCATAGAATGAGTTGTGTGGTCAAATTAATGCTCATTTAGGCTTCAGGTGGTCATCCTGAACAAAATACATGTTGAAGTGTGTGCATGAGTCCTTTGGTTTAGGCGTGACACTCAATTTGAGTTTTTATTGCTTTAAATGCATTTTCAGCCCGAGCTGAGCACGTTTTGTGAGTTTGAATGTATCTTCATAGAATGAGTTGTGTGGTCAAATTAATGCTCATTTAGGCGTCAGGTGGTCATCCTGAACAAAATACATGTTGAAGTGTGTGCATGAGTCCTTTGGTTTAGGCGCGACACTCAATTTGAGTTTTTATTGCTTTAAATACATTTTCAGCCCGAGCTGAGCACGTTTTGTGAGTTTGAATGTATCTTCATAGGAATGAGTTGTGTGGTCAAATTAATGCTCATTTAGGCGTCAGGTGGTCATCCTGAACAAAATACATGCTGAAGTGTGTGCATAAGTCCTTTGGTTTAGGCGTGACACTAATTTTGAGTTTTTATTGCTTTAAATGCATTTTCAGCCCGAGCTGAGCACGTTTTGTGAGTTTGAATGTATCTTCATAGGAATGAGTTGTGTGGTCAAATTAATGCTCATTTAGGCTTCAGGAGGACATCTGAACTAAGTACATGTTGAAGTGTGTGCATAAGTCCTTTGGTTTGGGCGTGACACTCAATTTGAGTTTTTATTGCTTTAAATGCATTTTTTACTGAGCTGAGCACGTTTTTTGAGTTTGAATGTATCTTCATAGGAATGAGTTGTGTAGTCAAATTACTGCTCATTTATGCTTCAGGAGGACATCCTGAACTAAATACATTGAAGTGTGTGCAAAAGTCCTTTGGTTTGGGAGTGACACTCAATTTGAGTTTTTATTGCTTTAAATGCATTTTCAGCCCGAGCTGAGCACGTTTTGTGAGTTTGAATGTATCTTCATAGGAATGAGTTGTGTAGTCAAATTAATGCTCATATGGGCTTCAGGAGGTCATCCTGAACAAAATACATGTTGAAGTGTGTGCATAAGTACTTTGGTTTAGGAGTGACACTCAATTTGAGTTTTTATTGCTTTAAATGCATTTCCAGCCCGAGCTGAGCACGTTTTTTGAGTTTGAATGTATCTTCATAGGAATGAGTTGTGTGGTCAAACTATTGCTCATTTAGGCTTGAGGACGTCATCCTGAACAAAATACATGTCGAAGTGTGTGCATAAGTCCTTTGGTTTAGGCGTGACACTCATTTTGAGTTTTTATTGCTTTAAATGCATTTTCAGCCCGAGCTGAGCACGTTTTGTGAGTTTGAATGTATCTTCATAGAATGAGTTGTGTGGTCAAATTAATGCTCATTTAGGCTTCAGGTGGTCATCCTGAACAAAATACATGTTGAAGTGTGTGCATAAGTCCTTTGGTTTAGGCGTGACACTCAATTTGAGTTTTTATTGCTTTAAATGCATTTTCAGCCCGAGCTGAGCGCGCTTTTCTGACTTTGAATGTATCTTCATAGGAATGAGTTGTGTGGTCAAATTATTGCTCATTTAGGCTTCAGGAGGTCATCCTGAACAAAATACATGTTGAAGTGTGTGCATAAGTCCTTTGGTTTAGGCGTGACACTCAATTTGAGTTTTTATTGCTTTAAATGCATTTTCAGCCCGAGCTGAGCACGTTTTGTGAGTATGAATGTGTCTTCATAGGAATGAGTTGTGTGGTCAAATTAATGCTCATATGGGCTTCAGGAGGTCATCCTGAACAAAATACATGTTGAAGTGTGTGCATAAGTCCTTTGGTTTAGGCGTGACACTCATTTTGAGTTTTTATTGCTTTAAATGCATTTTCAGCCCGAGCTGAGCACGTTCTGTGGGTTTGAATGTATCTTCATAGAATGAGTTGTGTGGTCAAATTAATGCTCATTTAGGCTTCAGGTGGTCATCCTGAACAAAATACATGTTGAAGTGTGTGCATGAGTCCTTTGGTTTAGGCGTGACACTCAATTTGAGTTTTTATTGCTTTAAATGCATTTTCAGCCCGAGCTGAGCACGTTTTGTGAGTTTGAATGTATCTTCATAGGAATGAGTTGTGTGGTCAAATTAATGCTCATTTAGGCGTCAGGTGGTCATCCTGAACAAAATACATGTTGAAGTGTGTGCATAAGTCCTTTGGTTTAGGCGTGACACTCAATTTGAGTTTTTATTGCTTTAAATGCATTTTCAGCCCGAGCTGAGCACGTTTTGTGAGTTTGAATGTATCTTCATAGGAATGAGTTGTGTAGTCAAATTAATGCTCATATGGGCTTCAGGAGGTCATCCTGAACAAAATACATGTTGAAGTGTGTGCATAAGTCCTTTGGTTTAGGCGTGACACTCAATTTGAGTTTTTATTGCTTTAAATGCATTTTCAGCCCGAGCTGAGCGCGCTTTCTGACTTTGAATGTATCTTCATAGGAATGAGTTGTGTGGTCAAATTATTGCTCATTTAGGCTTCAGGAGGTCATCCTGAACAAAATACATGTTGAAGTGTGTGCATAAGTCCTTTGGTTTAGGCGTGACACTCAATTTGAGTTTTTATTGCTTTAAATGCATTTTCAGCCCGAGCTGAGCACGTTTTGTGAGTATGAATGTATCTTCATAGGAATGAGTTGTGTGGTCAAATTAATGCTCATTTAGGCTTCAGGTGGTCATCCATAACAAAATACATGTTGAAGTGTGTGCATAAGTCCTTTGGTTTAGGCGTGACACTCAATTAGAGTTTTTATTGCTTTAAATGCATTTTCAGCCCGAGCTGAGCACGTTTTGTGAGTTTGAATGTGTCTTCATAGGAATGAGTTGTGTGGTCAAATTAATGCTCATATGGGCTTCAGGAGGTCATCCTGAACAAAATACATGTTGAAGTGTGTGCATAAGTCCTTTGGTTTAGGCGTGACACTCATTTTGAGTTTTTATTGCTTTAAATGCATTTTCAGCCCGAGCTGAGCACGTTCTGTGGGTTTGAATGTATCTTCATAGGAATGAGTTGTGTGGTCAAATTAATGCTCATTTAGGCGTCAGGTGGTCATCCTGAACAAAATACATGTTGAAGTGTGTGCATAAGTCCTTTGGTTTAGGCGTGACACTCAATTTGAGTTTTTATTGCTTTAAATGCATTTTCAGCCCGAGCTGAGCACGTTTTGTGAGTTTGAATGTATCTTCATAGGAATGAGTTGTGTGGTCAAATTAATGCTCATATGGGCTTCAGGAGGTCATCCTGAACAAAATACATGTTGAAGTGTGTGCATAAGTCCTTTGGTTTAGGCGTGACACTCAATTTGAGTTTTTATTGCTTTAAATGCATTTTCAGCCCGAGCTGAGCACGTTTTGTGAGTTTGAATGTATCTTCATAGGAATGAGTTGTTCAGTCAAATTAATGCTCATATGGGCTTCAGGAGGTCATCCTGAACAAAATACATGTTGAAGTGTGTGCATAAGTCCTTTGGTTTAGGCGTGACACTCAATTTGAGTTTTTATTGCTTTAAATGCATTTTCAGCCCGAGCTGAGCACGTTTTGTGAGTTTGAATGTATCTTCATAGGAATGAGTTGTGTGGTCAAATTAATGCTCATATGTGCTTCAGGAGGTCATCCTGAACAAAATACATGTTGAAGTGTGTGCATAAGTCCTTTGGTTTAGGCGTGACACTCAATTTGAGTTTTTATTGCTTTAAATGCATTTTCAGCCCGAGCTGCGCACGTTTTGTGAGTTTGAATGTATCTTCATAGGAATGAGTTGTGTGGTCAAATTAATGCTCATATGGGCTTCAGGAGGTCATCCTGAACAAAATACATGTTGAAGTGTGTGCATAAGTCCTTTGGTTTAGGCGTGACACTCAATTTGAGTTTTTATTGCTTTAAATGCATTTTCAGCCCGAGCTGAGCACGTTTTGTGAGTTTGAATGTATCTTCATAGGAATGAGTTGTGTGGTCAAATTAATGCTCATTTAGGCTTCAGGTGGTCATCCTGAACTAAATACCTGTTGAAGTGTGTGCATAAGTCCTTTGGTTTAGGCGTGACAATCAATTTGAGTTTTTATTGCTTTAAATGCTTTTTCAGCCCGAGCTGAGCGCGCTTTCTGACTTTGAATGTATCTTCATAGGAATGAGTTGTGTGGTCAAATTATTGCTCATTTAGGCGTCAGGTGGTCATCCTGAACAAAATACATGTTGAAGTGTGTGCATAAGTCCTTTGGTTTAGGCGTGACACTCAATTTGAGTTTTTATTGCTTTAAATGCATTTTCAGCCCGAGCTGAGCACGTTTTGTGAGTTTGAATGTATCTTCATAGAAATGAGTTGTGTGGTCAAATTAATGCTCATTTAGGCTTCAGGTGGTCATCCTAAACTAAATACATGTTGAAGTGTGTGCATAAGTCCTTTGGTTTAGGCGTGACACTCAATTTGAGTTTTTATTGCTTTAAATGCATTTTCAGCCCGAGCTGAGCACGTTTTGTGAGTTTGAATGTATCTTCATAGGAATGAGTTGTTTGGTCAAATTAATGCTCATATGGGCTTCAGGAGGTCATCTTGAACAAAATACATGTTGAAGTGTGTGCAAAAGTCCTTTGGTTTAGGTGTGACACTCAATTTGAGTTTTTATTGCTTTAAATGCATTTTCAGCCCGAGCTGAGCACGTTTTGTGAGTTTGAATGTATCTTCATAGGAATGAGTTGTGTGGTCAAATTAATGCTCATTTAGGCTTCAGGTGGTCATCCTGAACTAAATACATGTTGAATGTGTGCATAAGTCCTTTGGTTTAGGCGTGATACTCAATTTGAGTTTTTATTGCTTTAAATGCTTTTTCAGCCCGAGCTGAGCGCGCTTTCTGACTTTGAATGTATCTTCATAGGAATGAGTTGTGTGGTCAAATTATTGCTCATTTAGGCTTCAGGAGGTCATCCTGAACAAAATACATGTTGAAGTGTGTGCATAAGTCCTTTGCTTTAGGCGTGACACTCAGTTTGAGTTTTTATTGCTTTAAATGCATTTTCAGCCCGAGCTGAGCATGTTTTGTGAGTTTGAATGTATCTTCATAGGAATGAGTTGTGTGGTCAAATTAATGCTCATTTAGGCTACAGATGGTCATCCTGAACAAAATGCATGTTGAACTGTGTGCATAAGTCCTTTGGTTTAGGTGTGACACTCAATTTGAGTTTTTATTCCGAATCGCATTTTCAGGCAGAGCTGAGCAAGTTTTCTGAGTTTGAAGTATCTTCATAGGAATTCAGTTGTGTGGTCAAAGCAATGCTAATTTAGGCTTCGGGAGGTCATCCTGAACAAAATACATGTTGAAGTGAGTGCATAAGTCCTTTGGTTTAGGCGTGCCACTCAATTTGAGGTTTTATTGCTTTGAATGCATTTTCAGCCCGAGCTGAGCACGTTTTGTGAGTTTGATTGTATCTTCTTAGGAATGAGTTGTGTGGTCAAAATAATCCTCATACAGGCTTCAGGATGTCCTCCTGAACTAAATACATGTTGAAGTGTGTGCATAAGTCCTTTGGTTTAGGCGTGACACTCAATTTGAGTTTTTATTGCTTTAAATGCATTTTCAGCCCGAGCTGAGCACGTTTTGTGAGTTTGAATGTATCTTGATAGGAATGAGTTGTGTGGTCAAATTAATGCTCATATAGGCTTCAGGATGACCTCCTGAACTAAATACATGTTGAAGTGTGTGCATAAGTCCTTTGGTTTAGACTCAATTTGAGTTTTTATTGCTTTAAATGCATTTTCAGCCCGAGCTTAGCACGTTTTGTGAGTTTGAATGTATCTTCATAGGAATGAGTTGTGTGGTCAAATTAATGCTCATTTAGGCTTCAGGTGGTCATCCTGAACAAAATACATGTTGAAGTGTGTGCATAAGTCCTTTGGTTTAGGCGTGAGACTCAATTTGAGTTTTTATTGCTTTAAATGCATTTTCAGCCCGAGCTGAGCACGTTTTGTGAGTTTGAATGTATCTTCATAGGAATGAGTTGTGTAGTCAAATTAATGCTCATATGGGCTTCAGGAGGTCATCCTGAACAAAACACATGTTGAAGTGTGTGCATAAGTCCTTTGGTTTAGGCGTGACACTCAATTTGAGTTTTTATTGCTTTAAATGCATTTTCAGCCCGAGCTGAGCACGTTTTGTGAGTTTGAATGTATCTTCATAGGAATGAGTTTAGTGGTCAAATTATTGCTCATATGGGCTTCAGGTGGTCATCCTGAACAAAATACATGTTGAAGTGTGTGCATAAGTCCTTTGGTTTAGGCGTGACACTCAATTTGAGTTTTTATTGCTTTAAATGCATTTTCAGCCCGAGCTGAGCACGTTTTGTGTGTTTGAATGTATCTTCATAGGAATGAGTTGTGTGGTCAAATTAATGCTCATATGTGCTTCCGGAGGTCATCCTGAACAAAATACATGTTGAAGTGTGTGCATAAGTCCTTTGGTTTAGGCGTGACACTCAATTTGAGTTTTTATTGCTTTAAATGCATTTTCAGCCCGAGTTGAGCACGTTTTGTGAGTTTGAATGTATCTTCATAGGAATGAGTTGTGTGGTCAAATTAATGCTCATTTAGGCTTCAGGTGGTCATCCTGAACTAAATACATGTTGAAGTGTGTGCATAAGTTCTTTGGTTTTAGGCGTGACACTAAATTTGAGTTTTAATGCTTTAAATGCATTTTCAGCCCGAGCTGAGCACGTTTTGTGAGTTTGAATGTATCTTCATAGGAATGAGTTGTGTGGTCAAATTAATGCTCATATGGGCTTCAGGAGGTCATCCTGAACAAAATACATGTTGAAGTGTGTGCATAAGTCCTTTGGTTTAGGCGTGACACTCAATTTGAGTTTTTATTGCTTTAAATGCATTTTCAGCCCGAGCTGAGCACGTTTTGTGAGTTTGAATGTATCTTCATAGGAATGAGTTGTGTGGTCAAATTAATGCTCATATGGGCTTCAGGAGGTCATCCTGAACAAAATACATGTTGAAGTGTGTGCATAAGTCCTTTGGTTTAGGCGTGACACTCAATTTGAGTTTTTATTGCTTTAAATGCATTTTCAGCCCGAGCTGAGCGCGCTTTCTGACTTTGAATGTATCTTCATAGGAATGAGTTGTGTGGTCAAATTAATGCTCATTTAGGCTTCAGGTGGTCATCCTGAACAAAATACATGTTGAAGTGTGTGCATAAGTTCTTTGGTTTAGGCGTGACACTAAATTTGAGTTTTTATTGCTTTAAATGCATTTTCAGCCCGAGCTGAGCACGTTTTGTGAGTTTGAATGTATCTTCATAGGAATGAGTTGTGTGGTCAAATTAATGCTCATATGGGCTTCAGGAGGTCATCCTGAACAAAATACATGTTGAAGTGTGTGCATAAGTCCTTTGGTTTAGGCGTGAGACTCAATTTGAGTTTTTATTGCTTTAAATGCATTTTCAGCCCGAGCTGAGCACGTTTTGTGAGTTTGAATGTATCTTCATAGGAATGAGTTGTTCAGTCAAATTAATGCTCATTTAGGCTTCAGGTGGTCATCCTGAACTAAATACATGTTGAAGTGTGTGCATAAATCCTTTGGTTTAGGCGTGACACTCAATTTGAGTTTTTATTGCTTTAAATGCTTTTTCAGCCCGAGCTGAGCGCGCTTTCTGACTTTGAACTTATCTTCATAGGAATGAGTTGTGTGGTCAAATTATTGCTCATTTAGGCGTCAGGTGGTCATCCTGAACAAAATACATGTTGAAGTGTGTGCATAAGTCCTTTGGTTTAGGTGTGACACTCAATTTGAGTTTTTATTGCTTTAAATGCATTTTCAACCCGAGCTGAGCACGCTTTCTGACTTTGAATGTATCTTCATAGGAAAGAGTTGTGTGGTCAAATTATTGCTCATTTAGGCTTCAGGAGGTCATCCTGAACAAAATACATGTTGAAGTGTGTGCATAAGTCCTTTGGTTTAGGCGTGACACTCAATTTGAGTTTTTATTGCTTTAAATGCATTTTCAGCCCGAGCTGAGCACGTTTTGTGTTTTTGAATGTATCTTCATAGGAATGAGTTGTGTGGTCAAATTAATGCTCATATGGGCTTCAGGAGGTCATCCTGAACAAAATACATGTTGAAGTGTGTGCATAAGTCCTTTGGTTTAGGCGTGACACTCAATTTGAGTTTTTATTGCTTTAAATGCATTTTCAGCCCGAGCTGAGCACGTTTTGTGAGTTTGAATGTATCTTCATAGGAATGAGTTTAGTGGTCAAATTATTGCTCATATGGGCTTCAGGTGGTCATCCTGAACAAAATACATGTTGAAGTGTGTGCATAAGTCCTTTGGTTTAGGCGTGAGACTCAATTTGAGTTTTTATTGCTTTAAATGCATTTTCAGCCCGAGCTGAGCACGTTTTGTGAGTTTGAATGTATCTTCATAGGAATGAGTTGTGTAGTCAAATTAATGCTCATATGGGCTTCAGGAGGTCATCCTGAACAAAACACATGTTGAAGTGTGTGCATAAGTCCTTTGGTTTAGGCGTGACACTCAATTTGAGTTTTTATTGCTTTAAATGCATTTTCAGCCCGAGCTGAGCACGTTTTGTGAGTTTGAATGTATCTTCATAGGAATGAGTTTAGTGGTCAAATTATTGCTCATATGGGCTTCAGGTGGTCATCCTGAACAAAATACATGTTGAAGTGTGTGCATAAGTCCTTTGGTTTAGGCGTGACACTCAATTTGAGTTTTTATTTCTTTAAATGCATTTTCAGCCCGAGCTGAGCACGTTTTGTGTGTTTGAATGTATCTTCATAGGAATGAGTTGTGTGGTCAAATTAATGCTCATATGTGCTTCCGGAGGTCATCCTGAACAAAATACATGTTGAAGTGTGTGCATAAGTCCTTTGGTTTAGGCGTGACACTCAATTTGAGTTTTTATTGCTTTAAATGCATTTTCAGCCCGAGTTGAGCACGTTTTGTGAGTTTGAATGTATCTTCATAGGAATGAGTTGTGTGGTCAAATTAATGCTCATTTAGGCTTCAGGTGGTCATCCTGAACTAAATACATGTTGAAGTGTGTGCATAAGTTCTTTGGTTTTAGGCGTGACACTAAATTTGAGTTTTAATGCTTTAAATGCATTTTCAGCCCGAGCTGAGCACGTTTTGTGAGTTTGAATGTATCTTCATAGGAATGAGTTGTGTGGTCAAATTAATGCTCATATGGGCTTCAGGAGGTCATCCTGAACAAAATACATGTTGAAGTGTGTGCATAAGTCCTTTGGTTTAGGCGTGACACTCAATTTGAGTTTTTATTGCTTTAAATGCATTTTCAGCCCGAGCTGAGCACGTTTTGTGAGTTTGAATGTATCTTCATAGGAATGAGTTGTGTGGTCAAATTAATGCTCATATGGGCTTCAGGAGGTCATCCTGAACAAAATACATGTTGAAGTGTGTGCATAAGTCCTTTGGTTTAGGCGTGACACTCAATTTGAGTTTTTATTGCTTTAAATGCATTTTCAGCCCGAGCTGAGCGCGCTTTCTGACTTTGAATGTATCTTCATAGGAATGAGTTGTGTGGTCAAATTAATGCTCATTTAGGCTTCAGGTGGTCATCCTGAACAAAATACATGTTGAAGTGTGTGCATAAGTTCTTTGGTTTAGGCGTGACACTAAATTTGAGTTTTTATTGCTTTAAATGCATTTTCAGCCCGAGCTGAGCACGTTTTGTGAGTTTGAATGTATCTTCATAGGAATGAGTTGTGTGGTCAAATTAATGCTCATATGGGCTTCAGGAGGTCATCCTGAACAAAATACATGTTGAAGTGTGTGCATAAGTCCTTTGGTTTAGGCGTGAGACTCAATTTGAGTTTTTATTGCTTTAAATGCATTTTCAGCCCGAGCTGAGCACGTTTTGTGAGTTTGAATGTATCTTCATAGGAATGAGTTGTTCAGTCAAATTAATGCTCATTTAGGCTTCAGGTGGTCATCCTGAACTAAATACATGTTGAAGTGTGTGCATAAATCCTTTGGTTTAGGCGTGACACTCAATTTGAGTTTTTATTGCTTTAAATGCTTTTTCAGCCCGAGCTGAGCGCGCTTTCTGACTTTGAACTTATCTTCATAGGAATGAGTTGTGTGGTCAAATTATTGCTCATTTAGGCGTCAGGTGGTCATCCTGAACAAAATACATGTTGAAGTGTGTGCATAAGTCCTTTGGTTTAGGTGTGACACTCAATTTGAGTTTTTATTGCTTTAAATGCATTTTCAACCCGAGCTGAGCACGCTTTCTGACTTTGAATGTATCTTCATAGGAAAGAGTTGTGTGGTCAAATTATTGCTCATTTAGGCTTCAGGAGGTCATCCTGAACAAAATACATGTTGAAGTGTGTGCATAAGTCCTTTGGTTTAGGCGTGACACTCAATTTGAGTTTTTATTGCTTTAAATGCATTTTCAGCCCGAGCTGAGCACGTTTTGTGTTTTTGAATGTATCTTCATAGGAATGAGTTGTGTGGTCAAATTAATGCTCATATGGGCTTCAGGAGGTCATCCTGAACAAAATACATGTTGAAGTGTGTGCATAAGTCCTTTGGTTTGGGAGTGACACTCTATTTGGGTTATTATTGCTTTAAATGCATTTTCAGGCCGAGTGGAACAAGTTTTCAAAATGTGTCTTGAATCATGTTATGGTCTATGTTGCCCTCTACTGACCAAAGTCCGTTATTGTCTCCGAGGCCTGAAACCATCTTACATTTATATGACTGTATAACTGTACTCTTGAGCCAATTATTCAATTTCTCTTTGTTCTTGAACTAATTATAACTCAACGCGGGTACCATGACTATACTCAATTTCAGTTTTTATTGCTTTAAGTGCAGTTTCGGGCCGAGCTGAGCACTTGTTCTGAGTTTGAATGTATCTTCATAGGAATGAGATGTGTGATCATATTAATGCTCATTTAGGCTTCAGGAGGACATCTTGAACAAAATACATGTTGAAGTGTGTGCATAAGTCCTTTGGTTTGGGCGTGACACTCAATTTGAGTTTTTATTGCTTTAAATGTATTTTCAGGCCGAGCTGAGCACGTTTTGTGAGTTAAAATGTATCTTCATAGGAATGAGTTGTGTCGTCAAATGAATGCTCATTTAGGCTTCAGGAGGTCACCTTGAACAAAATACATGTTGAAGTGTGTGCATAAGTCCTTTGGTTTAGGCGTGACACTCAATTTGAGTTTTTATTGCTTTAAATGCATTTTCAGCCCGAGCTGAGCACGTTTTGTGAGTTTGAATGTATCTTCATAGGAATGAGTTGTGTGGTCAAATTATTGCTCATTTAGGCTTCTTCAGGTCATCCTGAACAAAATACATGTTGAAGTGGGTGCATAAGTCCTTTGGTTTAGGCATGACACTCAATTTGAGTTTTTATTGCTTTAAATGCATTTTCAGCCCGAGGTGAGCACGTTTTGTGAGTTTGAATGTATCTTCATAGGAATGAGTTGTGTGGTCAAATTAATGCTCATTTAGGCGTCAGGTGGTCATCCTGAACAAAATACATGTTGAAGTGTGTGCATAAGTCCTTTGGTGTAGGCGTGACACTCAATTTGAGTTTTTATTGCTTTAAATGCATTTTCAGCCCGAGCTGAGCACGTTTTGTGAGTTTGAATGTATCTTCATAGGAATGAGTTGTGTAGTCAAATTAATGCTCATATGGGCTTCAGGAGGTCATCCTGAACAAAATACATGTTGAAGTGTGTGCATAAGTCCTTTGGTTTAGGCGTGACACTCAATTTGAGTTTTTATTGCTTTAAATGCATTTTCAGGCCGAGCTGAGCACGTTTTGTGAGTTTGAATGTATCTTCATAGGAATGAGTTGTGTGGTCAAATTAATGCTCATTTAGGCTTCAGGTGGTCATCCTGAACAAAATACATGTTGAAGTGTGTGCATAAGTCCTTTGGTTTAGGCGTGACACTCAATTTGAGTTTTTATTGCTTTAAATGCATTTTCAGCCCAAGCTGAGCACGTTTTGTGAGTTTGAATGTATCTTCATAGGAATGAGTTGTGTGGTCAAATTAATGCTCATTTAGGCGTCAGGTGGTCATCCTGAACAAAATACATGTTGAAGTGTGTGCATAAGTCCTTTGGTTTAGGCGTGACACTCAATTTGAGTTTTTATTGCTTTAAATGCATTTTCAGCCCGAGCTGAGCACGTTTTGTGAGTTTGAATGTATCTTCATAGGAATGAGTTGTGTAGTCAAATTAATGCTCATATGGGCTTCAGGAGGTCATCCTGAACAAAATACATGTTGAAGTGTGTGCATAAGTCCTTTGGTTTAGGCGTGACACTCAATTTGAGTTTTTATTGCTTTAAATGCATTTTCAGCCCGAGCTGAGCACGTTTTGTGAGTTTGAATGTATCTTCATAGGAATGAGT
Source organism: Hippocampus guttulatus (assembly GCF_054856545.1). NCBI lineage: Eukaryota > Metazoa > Chordata > Actinopteri > Syngnathiformes > Syngnathidae > Hippocampus > Hippocampus guttulatus. The sequence continues at coordinate 1,397,473 of NC_141271.1, forward strand.
TGTGTGGTCAAATTAATGCTCATTTAGGCTTCAGGTGGTCATCCTGAACAAAATACATGTTGAAGTGTGTGCATAAGTCCTTTGGTTTAGGCGTGACACTCAATTTGAGTTTTTATTGCTTTAAATGCATTTTCAGCCCGAGCTGAGCACATTTTGTGAGTTTGAATGTATCTTCATAGGAATGAGTTCTGTGGTCAAATTAATGCTCATTTAGGCGTCAGGTGGTCATCCTGAACAAAATACATGTTGAAGTGTGTGCATAAGTCCTTTGGTTTGGGCGTGACACTCAATTAATTTTTTATTGCTTTAAATGCATTTTCAGCCCGAGTTGAGCGCGCTTTCTGACTTTGAATGTATCTTCATAGGAATGAGTTGTGTGGTCAAATTAATGCTTATATGCTCTTCAGGAGGTCATCCTGAACAAAATACATGTTGAAGCGTGTGAATAAGTCCTTTGGTTTAGGTGTGACACTCAATTTGAGTTTTATTGCTTTAAATGCATTTTCAGCCCGAGCTGAGCACGTTTTGTGAGTTTGAATGTATCTTCATAGGAATGAGTTGTGTGGTCAAATTAATGCTCATTTTGGCTTCAGGTGGTCATCCTGAACTAAATACACGTTGAAGTGTGTGCATAAGTCCTTTGGTTTAGGCGTGACACTCAATTTGAGTTTTTATTGCTTTAAATGCATTTTCAGCCCGAGCTGAGCGCGCTTTCTGACTTTGAATGTATCTTCATAGGAATGAGTTGTGTAGTCAAACTAATGCTCATATGGGCTTCAGGAGGTCATCCTGAACAAAATACATGTTGAAGTGTGTGCATATGTCCTTTGGTTTAGGTGTGACACTCAATTTGAGTTTTTATTGCTTTAAATGCATTTTCAGCCCGAGCTGAGCACGTTTTGTGAGTTTGAATGTATCTTCATAGGAATGAGTTGTGTGGTCAAATTAATGCTCATTTAGGCGTCAGGTGGTCATCCTGAACAAAATACATGTTGAAGTGTGGCTATAAGTCCTTTGGTTTAGGCGTGACACTCAATTTGAGTTTTTATTGCTTTAAATGCATTTTCAGCCCGAGCTGAGCACGTTTTGTGAGTTTGAATGTATCTTCATAGGAATGAGTTGTGTGGTAAAATTAATGCTCATTTAGGCGTCAGGTGGTCATCCTGAACAAAATACATGTTGAAGTGTGTGCATAAGTCCTTTGGTTTAGCCGTGACACTCAATTTGAGTTTTTATTGCTTTAAATGCATTTTCAGCCCGAGCTGAGCACGTTTTGTGAGTTTGAATGTATCTTCATAGGAATGAGTTGTGTAGTCAAATTAATGCTCATTTAGGCTTCAGGTGGTCATCCTGAACAAAATACATGTTGAAGTGTGTGCATAAGTCCTTTGGTTTAGGCGTGACACTCAATTTGAGTTTTTATTGCTTTAAATGCATTTTCAGCCCGAGCTGAGCGCGCTTTCTGACTTTGAATGTATCTTCATAGGAAAGAGTTGTGTGGTCAAATTATTGCTCATTTAGGCTTCAGGAGGTCATCCTGAACAAAATACATGTTGAAGTGTGTGCATAAGTCCTTTGGTTTAGGCGTGACACTCAATTTGAGTTTTTATTGCTTTAAATGCATTTTCAGCCCGAGCTGAGCACGTTTTGTGTTTTTGAATGTATCTTCATAGGAATGAGTTGTGTGGTCAAATTAATGCTCATATGGGCTTCAGGAGGTCATCCTGAACAAAATACATATTGAAGTGTGTGCATAAGTCCTTTGGTTTAGGCGTGACACTCAATTTGAATAAATATTATTGCTTTAAATGCATTTTCAGGCCGAGTGGAACAAGTTTTCAAAATGTGTCCTGAATCATGTTATGGTCTATGTTGCTCTCTACTGACCAAAGTCCGTTATTGTCTCCGAGGCCTGAAACCATCTTACATTTATATGACTGTATAACTGTACTCTTGAGCCAATTATTCAATTTCTCTTTGTTCTTGAACTAATTATAACTCAACGCGGGTACCATGACTATACTCAATTTCAGTTTTTATTGCTTTAAGTGCAGTTTCGGGCCGAGCTGAGCACTTGTTCTGAGTTTGAATGTATCTTCATAGGAATGAGATGTGTGATCATATTAATGCTCATTTAGGCTTCAGGAGGACATCTTGAACAAAATACATGTTGAAGTGTGTGCATAAGTCCTTTGGTTTGGGCGTGACACTCAATTTGAGTTTTTATTGCTTTAAATGCAGTTTCAGCCCGAGCTGAGCACGTTTTGTGAGTTTGAATGTATCTTCATAGGAATGAGTTGTGTGGTCAAATTATTGCTCATTTAGGCTTCTTCAGGTCATCCTGAACAAAATACATGTTGAAGTGTGTGCATAAGTCCTTTGGTTCAGGCGTGACACTCAATTTGAGTTTTTATTGCTTTAAATGCATTTTCAGCCCGAGCTGAGCACGTTTTGTGAGTTTGAATGTATCTTCATAGGAATGAGTTGTGTAGTCAAATTATTGCTCATTTAGGCGTCAGGAGGACATCCTGAACTAAATACATTGAAGTGTGTGCAAAAGTCCTTTGGTTTGGGAGTGACACTCAATTTGAGTTATTATTGCTTTAAATGCATTTTCAGGCCGAGTGGAACAAGTTTTCAAAATGTGTCTTGAATCATGTTATGGTCTATGTTGCCCTCTACTGACCAAAGTCCGTTATTGTCTCCGAGGCCTGAAACCATTTTACAATACAATACAATACATGCAGATTTATATAGCGCTTTCACAACAGCGACAGCTGTAACAAAGCGCTTCACAAAACAGTTAACATAAAGTAAAATAATAAACACAACACATAACATAAAACACGGACAGTCGTGCAGTCCTTTATATTACTGTGTAACTGTACTCTTGAGCCAATTATTCAATTTCTCTTTGTTCTTGAACTAATTATAACTCAACGCGGGTACCATGACTATACTCAATTTGAGTTTTTATTGCTTTAAATGCATTTTCAGGCCGAGCTGAGCACGTTTTGTGAGTTAGAATGTATCTTCATAGGAATGAGTTGTGTCGTCAAATGAATGCTCATTTAGGCTTCAGGAGGTCACCTTGAACAAAATACATGTTGAAGTGTGTGCATAAGTCCTTTGGTTTAGGCGTGACACTCAATTTGAGTTTTTATTGCTTTAAATGCATTTTCAGCCCGAGCTGAGCACGTTTTGTGAGTTTGAATGTATCTTCATAGGAATGAGTTGTGTGGTCAAATTAATGCTCATATGGGCTTCAGGAGGTCATCCTGAACTAAATACATGTTGAAGTGTGTGCATAAGTCCTTTGGTTTAGGCGTGACACTCAATTTGAGTTTTTATTGCTTTAAATGCATTTTCAGCCCGAGCTGAGAACGTTTTGTGAGTTTGAATGTATCTTCATAGGAATGAGTTGTGTAGTCAAATTAATGCTCATTTAGGCTTCAGGAGGTCATCCTGAACAGTACATGTTGAAGTGTGTGCATAAGTCCTTTGGTTTAGGCGTGACACTCAATTTGAGTTTTTATTGCTTTAAATGCATTTTCAGCCCGAGCTGAGCACGTTTTTTGAGTTTGAATGTATCTTCATAGGAATGAGTTGTGTGGTCAAATTATTGCTCATTTAGGCTTTAGGAGGTCATCCTGAACAAAATACATGTCAAAGTGTGTGCATAGGTCCTTTGGTTTAGGCGTGACACTCAATTTGAGTTTTTATTGCCTTAAAAGCATTTTCAGCCCGAGCTGAGCACGTTTTGTGAATTTGAATGTATCTTCATAGAATGAGTTGTGTGGTCAAATTAATGCTCATTTAGGCTTCAGGTGGTCATCCTGAACAAAATACATGTTGAAGTGTGTGCATAAGTCCTTTGGTTTAGGCGTGACACTCAATTTGAGTTTTTATTGCTTTAAATGCATTTTCAGACCGAGCTGAGCACGTTTTGTGAGTTTGAATGTATCTTCATAGGAATGAGTTGTGTGGTCAAATTAATGCTCATTTAGGCTTCAGGTGGTCATCCTGAACTAAATACATGTTGAAGTGTGTGCATAAATCCTTTGGTTTAGGCGTGACACTCAATTTGAGTTTTTATTGCTTTAAATGCATTTTCAGCCCGAGCTGAGCACGTTTTGTGAGTTTGAATTTATCTTCATAGGAATGAGTTGTGTAGTCAAATTAATGCTCATATGGGCTTCAGGAGGTCATCCTGAACAAAATACATGTTGAAGTGTGTGCATAAGTCCTTTGGTTTAGGCGGGAGACTCAATTTGAGTTTTTATTGCTTAAAATGCATTTTCAGCCCGAGCTGAGCACGTTTTGTGAGTTTGAATGTATCTTCATAGGAATGAGTTGTGTGGTCAAATTAATGCTCATTTAGGCTTCAGGAGGACATCCTGAACTAAGTACATGTTGAAGTGTGTGCATAAGTCCTTTGGTTTGGGCGTGACACTCAATTTGAGTTTTTATTGCTTAAATGCATTTTCACCCTGAGCTGAGCGCGCTTTCTGACTTTGAATGTATCTTCATAGGAAAGAGTTGTGTGGTCAAATTATTGCTCATTTAGGCTTCAGGAGGTCATCCTGAACAAAATACATGTTGAAGTGTGTGCATAAGTCCTTTGGTTTAGGCGTGACACTCAATTTGAGTTTTTATTGCTTTAAATGCATTTTCAGGCCGAGCTGAGGACGTTTTTTGAGTTTGAATGTATCTTCATAGGAATGAGTTGTGTGGTCAAATTAATGCTCATATGGGCTTCAGGAGGTCATCCTGAACAAAATACATGTTGAAGTGTGTGCATAAGTCCTTTGGTTTAGGCGTGACACTCAATTTGAGTTATTATTGCTTTAAATGCATTTTCAGGCCGAGTGGAACAAGTTTTCAAAATGTGTCTTGAATCATGTTATGGTCTATGTTGCCCTCTACTGACCAAAGTCCGTTATTGTCTCCGAGGCCTGAAACCATCTTACATTTATATGACTGTATAACTGTACTCTTGAGCCAATTATTCAATTTCTCTTTGTTCTTGAACTAATTATAACTCAACGCGGGTACCATGACTATACTCAATTTCAGTTTTTATTGCTTTAAGTGCAGTTTCGGGCCGAGCTGAGCACTTGTTCTGAGTTTGAATGTATCTTCATAGGAATGAGATGTGTGATCATATTAATGCTCATTTAGGCTTCAGGAGGACATCTTGAACAAAATACATGTTGAAGTGTGTGCATAAGTCCTTTGGTTTGGGCGTGACACTCAATTTGAGTTTTTATTGCTTTAAATGCATTTTCAGGCCGAGCTGAGCACGTTTTGTGAGTTAAAATGTATCTTCATAGGAATGAGTTGTGTCGTCAAATGAATGCTCATTTAGGCTTCAGGAGGTCACCTTGAACAAAATACATGTTGAAGTGTGTGCATAAGTCCTTTGGTTTAGGCGTGACACTCAATTTGAGTTTTTATTGCTTTAAATGCATTTTCAGCCCGAGCTGAGCACGTTTTGTGAGTTTGAATGTATCTTCATAGGAATGAGTTGTGTGGTCAAATTATTGCTCATTTAGGCTTCTTCAGGTCATCCTGAACAAAATACATGTTGAAGTGTGTGCATAAGTCCTTTGGTTTAGGCGTGACACTCAATTTGAGTTTTTATTGCTTTAAATGCATTTTCAGCCCGAGCTGAGCACGTTTTGTGAGTTTGAATGTATCTTCATAGGAATGAGTTGTGTGGTCAAATTAATGCTCATTTAGGCTTCAGGAGGACATCCTGAACAAAATACATGTTGAAGTGTGTGCATAAGTCCTTTGGTTTAGGCGTGACACTCAACTTGAGTTTTTATTGCTTTAAATGCATTTTCAGCCCGAGCTGAGCGTGCTTTCTGACTTTGAATGTATCTTCATAGGAATGAGTTGTGTGGTCAAATTAATGCTCATTTAGGCTTCAGGTGCTCATCCTGAACTAAATACATGTTGAAGTGTGTGCATAAGTCCTTTGGTTTAGGCGTGACACTCAATTTGAGTTTTTATTGCTTTAAATGCATTTTCAGCCCGAGCTGAGCGCGCTTTCTGACTTTGAACTTATCTTCATAGGAATGAAATGTGTGGTCAAATTATTGCTCATTTAGGCTTCAGGAGGTCATCCTGAACAAAATACATGTTGAAGTGTGTGCATAAGTCCTTTGGTTTAGGCGTGACACTCAATTTGAGTTTTTATTGCTTTAAATGCATTTTCAGCACGAGCTGAGCGCGCTTGCTGACTTTGAATGTATCTTCATAGGAATGAGTTGTGTGGTCAAATTATTGCTCATTTAGGCTTCAGGAGGTCATCCTGAACAAAATACATGTTGAAGTGTGTGCATAAGTCCTTTGGTTTAGGCGTGACACTCAATTTGAGTTTTTATTGCCTTTAATGCATTTTCAGCCCGAGCTGAGCGCGCTTTCTGACTTTGAATGTATCTTCATAGGAATGAGTTGTGTGGTCAAATTAATGCTCATATAGGCTTCGGGAGGTCATCCTGAACTAAATACATGTTGAAGTGTGTGCATAAGTCCTTTGGTTTAGGCGTGACACTCAATTTGAGTTTTTATTGCTTTAAATGCATTTTCAGCCCGAGCTGAGCGCGCTTTCTGACTTTGAATGTATCTTCATAGGAATGAGTTGTGTGGTCAAATTATTGCTCATTTAGGCTTCAGGAGGACATCCTGAACTAAATACATTGAAGTGTGTGCAAAAGTCCTTTGGTTTGCGAGTGACACTCAATTTGAGTTATTATTGCTTTAAATGCATTTTCAGGCCGAGTGGAACAAGTTTTCAAAATGTGTCTTGAATCATGTTATGGTCTATGTTGCCCTCTACTGACCAAAGTCCGTTATTGTCTCCGAGGCCTGAAACCATTTTACATTTATATTACTGTGTAACTGTACTCTTGAGCCAATTATTCAATTTCTCTTTGTTCTTGAACTAATTATAACTCAACGCGGGTACCATGACTATACTCAATTTGAGTTTTTATTGCTTTAAATGCATTTTCAGCCCGAGCTGAGCACGTTTTGTGAGTTTGAATGTATCTTCATAGGAATGAGTTGTGTAGTCAAATTAATGCTCATATGGGCTTCAGGAGGTCATCCCGAACAAAATACATGTTGAAGTGTGTGCATAAGTCCTTTGGTTTAGGCGTGACACTCAATTTGAGTTTTTATTGCTTTAAATGCATTTTCAGCCCGAGCTGAGCGCGCTTTCTGACTTTGAATGTATCTTCATAGGAATGAGTTGTGTAGTCAAATTACTGCTCATTTAGGCTTCAGGAGGACATCCTGAACTAAATACATTGAAGTGTGTGCAAAAGTCCTTTGGTTTGGGAGTGACACTCAATTTGAGTTATTATTGCTTTAAATGCATTTTCAGGCCGAGTGGAACAAGTTTTCAAAATGTGTCTTGAATCATGTTATGGTCTATGTTGCCCTCTACTGACCAAAGTCCGTTATTGTCTCCGAGGCCTGAAACCATTTTACATTTATATGACTGTATAACTGTACTCTTGAGCCAATTATTCAATTTCTCTTTGTTCTTGAATTAATTATAACTCAACGCAGGTACCATGACTATACTCAATTTCAGTTTTTATTGCTTTAAGTGCAGTTTCGGGCCGAGTTGAGCACGTGTTCTGAGTTTGAATGTATCTTCATAGGAATGAGATGTGTGATCATATTAATGCTCATTTAGGCTTCAGGAGGACATCCCGAACAAAATACATGTTGAAGTGTGTGCATAAGTCCTTTGGTTTGGGCGTGACACTCAATTTGAGTTTTTATTGCTTTAAATGCATTTTCAGCCCGAGCTGAGCACGTTTTGTGAGTTTGAATGTATCTTCATAGGAATGAGTTGTGTGGTCAAATTATTGCTCATTTAGGCTTCAGGAGGTCATCCTGAACAAAATACATGTTGAAGTGTGTGCATAAGTCCTTTGGTTTAGGCGTGAACACTCAATTTGAGTTTTTATTGCTTTAAATGCTTTTTCAGCCCGAGCTGAGCGCACTTTCTGACTTTGAATGTATCTTCATAGGAATGAGTTGTGTGGTCAAATTATTGCTCATTTAGGCTTCAGGAGGTCATCCTGAACAAAATACATGTTGAAGTGTGTGTATACGTCCTTTGGTTTAGGCGTGACACTCAATTTGAGTTTTTATTGCTTTAAATGCATTTTCAGCCCGAGCTGAGCACGTTTTGTGAGTTTGAATGTATCTTCATAGGAATGAGTTGTGTGGTCAAATTAATGCTCATTTAGGCTTCAGGAGGACATCCTGAACTAAATACATGATGAAGTGTGTGCATAAGCCCTTTGGTTTAGGCGTTGACACTCAATTTGAGTTTTTATTGCTTTTAATGCATTTTCAGCCCGAGCTGAGCGCGCTTTCTGACGTTGAATGTATCTTCATAGGAATGAGTTGTGTGGTCAAATTAATGCTCATTTAGGCTTCAGGTGGTCATCCTGAACTAAATACATGTTGAAGTGTGTGCATAAGTCCTTTGGTTTAGGCGTGACACTCAATTTGAGTTTTTATTGCTTTAAATGCATTTTCAGCCCGAGCTGAGCACGTTTTGTGAGTTTGAATGTATCTTCATAGGAATGAGTTGAGTAGTCAAATTAATGCTCATATGGGCTTCAGGAGGTCATCCTGAACAAAATACATGTTGAAGTGTGTGCATAAGTCCTTTGGTTTAGGCGTGACACTCAATTTGAGTTTTTATTGCTTTAAATGCATTTTCAGCCCGAGCTGAGCACGTTTTGTGAGTTTGAATGTATCTTCATAGGAATGAGTTGTGTGGTCAAATTAATGCTCATTTAGGCTTCAGGAGGACATCTGAACTAAGTACATGTTGAAGTGTGTGCATAAGTCCTTTGGTTTGGGCGTGACACTCAATTTGAGTTTTTATTGCTTTAAATGCATTTTCAGCCCGAGCTGAGCACGTTTTGTGAGTTTGAATGTATCTTCATAGGAATGAGTTGTGTAGTCAAATTAATGCTCATTTAGGCTTCAGGAGGACATCCTGAACTAAATACATGATGAAGTGTGTGCATAAGCCCTTTGGTTTAGGCGTGACACTCAATTTGAGTTTTTATTGCTTTTAATGCATTTTCAGCCCGAGCTGAGCGCGCTTTCTGACTTTGAATGTATCTTCATAGGAATGAGTTGTGTGGTCAAATTAATGCTCCTTTAGGCTTCAGGTGGTCATCCTGAACTAAATACATGTTGAAGTGTGTGCATAAGTCCTTTGGTTTAGGCGTGACACTCAATTTGAGTTTTTATTGCTTTAAATGCATTTTCAGCCCGAGCTGAGCGCGCTTTCTGACTTTGAATGTATCTTCATAGGAATGAGTTGTGTAGTCAAATTACTGCTCATTTAGGCTTCAGGAGGACATCCTGAACTAAATACATTGAAGTGTGTGCAAAAGTCCTTTGGTTTGGGAGTGACACTCAATTTGAGTTATTATTGCTTTAAATGCATTTTCAGGCCGAGTGGAACAAGTTTTCAAAATGTGTCTTGAATCATGTTATGGTCTATGTTGCCCTCTACTGACCAAAGTCCGTTATTGTCTCCGAGGCCTGAAACCATTTTACATTTATATGACTGTATAACTGTACTCTTGAGCCAATTATTCAATTTCTCTTTGTTCTTGAACTAATTATAACTCAACGCAGGTACCATGACTATACTCAATTTCAGTTTTTATTGCTTTAAGTGCAGTTTCGGGCCGAGCTGAGCACGTGTTCTGAGTTTGAATGTATCTTCATAGGAATGAGATGTGTGATCATATTAATGCTCATTTAGGCTTCAGGAGGACATCTTGAACAAAATACATGTTGAAGTGTGTGCATAAGTCCATTGGTTTGGGCGTGACACTCAATTTGAGTTTTTATTGCTTTAAATGCATTTTCAGCCCGAGCTGAGCACGTTTTGTGAGTTTGAATGTATCTTCATAGGACTGAGTTGTGTAGTCAAATTAATGCTCATTTAGGCTTCAGGAGGACATCCTGAACTAAATACATGATGAAGTGTGTGCATAAGCCCTTTGGTTTAGGCGTGACACTCAATTTGAGGTTTTATTGCTTTTAATGCATTTTCAGCCCGAGCTGAGCGCGCTTTCTGGCTTTGAATGTATCTTCATAGGAATGAGTTGTGTGGTCAAATTAATGCTCATTTAGGCTTCAGGTGGTCATCCTGAACTAAATACATGTTAAAGTGTGTGCATAAGTCCTTTGGTTTAGGCGTGACACTCAATTTGAGTTTTTATTGCTTTAAATGCATTTTCAGCCCGACCTGAGCGCGCTTTCTGACTTTGAATGTATCTTCATAGGAATGAGTTGTGTAGTCAAATTACTGCTCATTTAGGCTTCAGGAGGACATCCTGAACTAAATACATTGAAGTGTGTGCAAAAGTCCTTTGGTTTGGGAGTGACACTCAATTCGAGTTATTATTGCTTTAAATGCATTTTCAGGCCGAGTGGAACAAGTTTTCAAAATGTGTCTTGAATCATGTTATGGTCTATGTTGCCCTCTACTGACCAAAGTCCGTTATTGTCTCCGAGGCCTGAAACCATTTTACATTTATATGACTGTATAACTGTACTCTTGAGCCAATTATTCAATTTCTCTTTGTTCTTGAACTAATTATAACTCAACGCAGGTACCATGACTATACTCAATTTCAGTTTTTATTGCTTTAAGTGCAGTTTCGGGCCGAGCTGAGCACGTGTTCTGAGTTTGAATGTATCTTCATAGGAATGAGATGTGTGATCATATTAATGCTCATTTAGGCTTCAGGAGGACATCTTGAACAAAATACATGTTGAAGTGTGTGCATAAGTCCATTGGTTTGGGCGTGACACTCAATTAATTTTTTATTGCTTTAAATGCATTTTCAGCCCGAGCTGAGCGCGCTTTCTGACTTTGAATGTATCTTCATAGGAATGAGTTGTGTGGTCAAATTAATGCTTATATGCTCTTCAGGAGGTCATCCTGAACAAAATACATGTTGAAGTGTGTGAATAAGTCCTTTGGTTTAGGTGTGACACTCAATTTGAGTTTTATTGCTTTAAATGCATTTTCAGCCCGAGCTGAGCACGTTTTGTGAGTTTGAATGTATCTTCATAGGAATGAGTTGTGTGGTCAAATTAATGCTCATTTTGGCTTCAGGTGGTCATCCTGAACTAAATACACGTTGAAGTGTGTGCATAAGTCCTTTGGTTTAGGCGTGACACTCAATTTGAGTTTTTATTGCTTTAAATGCATTTTCAGCCCGAGCTGAGCGCGCTTTCTGACTTTGAATGTATCTTCATAGGAATGAGTTGTGTAGTCAAACTAATGCTCATATGGGCTTCAGGAGGTCATCCTGAACAAAATACATGTTGAAGTGTGTGCATATGTCCTTTGGTTTAGGTGTGACACTCAATTTGAGTTTTTATTGCTTTAAATGCATTTTCAGCCCGAGCTGAGCGCGCTTTCTGACTTTGAATGTATCTTCATAGGAATGAGTTGTGTAGTCAAACTAATGCTCATATGGGCTTCAGGAGGTCATCCTGAACAAAATACATGTTGAAGTGTGTGCATATGTCCTTTGGTTTAGGTGTGACACTCAATTTGAGTTTTTATTGCTTTAAATGCATTTTCAGCCCGAGCTGAGCACGTTTTGTGAGTTTGAATGTATCTTCATAGGAATGAGTTGTGTGGTCAAATTAATGCTCATTTAGGCGTCAGGTGGTCATCCTGAACAAAATACATGTTGAAGTGTGTGCATAAGTCCTTTGGTTTAGGCGTGACACTCAATTTGAGTTTTTATTGCTTTAAATGCATTTTCAGCCCGAGCTGAGCACGTTTTGTGAGTTTGAATGTATCTTCATAGGAATGAGTTGTGTAGTCAAATTAATGCTCATATGGGCTTCAGGAGGTCATCCTGAACAAAATACATGTTGAAGTGTGTGCATAAGTCCTTTGGTTTAGGCGTGACACTCAATTTGAGTTTTTATTGCTTTAAATGCATTTTCAGCCCGAGCTGAGCACGTTTTGTGAGTTTGAATGTATCTTCATAGGAATGAGTTGTGTGGTCAAAGTAATGCTCATTTAGGCTTCAGGTGGTCATCCTGAACAAAACACACGTTGAAGTGTGTGCATAAGTCCTTTGGTTTAGGCGTGACACTCAATTTGAGTTTTTATTGCTTTAAATGCATTTTCAGCCCAAGCTGAGCACGTTTTGTGAGTTTGAATGTATCTTCATAGGAATGAGTTGTGTGGTCAAATTAATGCTCATTTAGGCGTCAGGTGGTCATCCTGAACAAAATACATGTTGAAGTGTGTGCATAAGTCCTTTGGTTTAGGCGTGACACTCAATTTGAGTTTTTATTGCTTTAAATGCATTTTCAGCCCGAGCTGAGCACGTTTTGTGAGTTTGAATGTATCTTCATAGGAATGAGTTGTGTAGTCAAATTAATGCTCATATGGGCTTCAGGAGGTCATCCTGAACAAAATACATGTTGAAGTGTGTGCATAAGTCCTTTGGTTTAGGAGTGACACTCAATTTGAGTTTTTATTGCTTTAAATGCATTTTCAGCCCGAGCTGAGCACGTTTTGTGAGTTTGAATGTATCTTCATAGGAATGAGTTGTGTGGTCAAATTAATGCTCATTTAGGCTTCAGGTGGTCATCCTGAACAAAATACATGTTGAAGTGTGTGCATAAGTCCTTTGGTTTAGGCGTGACACTCAATTTGAGTTTTTATTGCTTTAAATGCATTTTCAGCCCGAGCTGAGCACATTTTGTGAGTTTGAATGTATCTTCATAGGAATGAGTTCTGTGGTCAAATTAATGCTCATTTAGGCGTCAGGTGGTCATCCTGAACAAAATACATGTTGAAGTGTGTGCATAAGTCCTTTGGTTTGGGCGTGACACTCAATTAATTTTTTATTGCTTTAAATGCATTTTCAGCCCGAGCTGAGCGCGCTTTCTGACTTTGAATGTATCTTCATAGGAATGAGTTGTGTGGTCAAATTAATGCTTATATGCTCTTCAGGAGGTCATCCTGAACAAAATACATGTTGAAGTGTGTGAATAAGTCCTTTGGTTTAGGTGTGACACTCAATTTGAGTTTTATTGCTTTAAATGCATTTTCAGCCCGAGCTGAGCACGTTTTGTGAGTTTGAATGTATCTTCATAGGAATGAGTTGTGTGGTCAAATTAATGCTCATTTTGGCTTCAGGTGGTCATCCTGAACTAAATACACGTTGAAGTGTGTGCATAAGTCCTTTGGTTTAGGCGTGACACTCAATTTGAGTTTTTATTGCTTTAAATGCATTTTCAGCCCGAGCTGAGCGCGCTTTCTGACTTTGAATGTATCTTCATAGGAATGAGTTGTGTAGTCAAACTAATGCTCATATGGGCTTCAGGAGGTCATCCTGAACAAAATACATGTTGAAGTGTGTGCATATGTCCTTTGGTTTAGGCGTGACACTCAATTTGAGTTTTTATTGCTTTAAATGCATTTTCAGCCCGAGCTGAGCACGTTTTGTGAGTTTGAATGTATCTTCATAGGAATGAGTTGTGTAGTCAAATTAATGCTCATATGGGCTTCAGGAGGGCATCTTGAACAAAATACATGTTGAAGTGTGTGCATAAGTCCTTTGGTTTAGGCGTGACACTCAATTTGAGTTTTTATTGCTTTAAATGCATTTTCAGCCCGAGCTGAGCACGTTTTGTGAGTTTGAATGTATCTTCATAGGAATGAGTTGTGTGGTCAAATTAATGCTCATTTAGGCTTCAGGTGGTCATCCTGAACAAAATACATGTTGAAGTGTGTGCATAAGTCCTTTGGTTTAGGCGTGACACTCAATTTGAGTTTTTATTGCTTTAAATGCATTTTCAGCCCAAGCTGAGCACGTTTTGTGAGTTTGAATGTATCTTCATAGGAATGAGTTGTGTGGTCAAATTAATGCTCATTTAGGCGTCAGGTGGTCATCCTGAACAAAATACATGTTGAAGTGTGTGCATAAGTCCTTTGGTTTAGGCGTGACACTCAATTTGAGTTTTTATTGCTTTAAATGCATTTTCAGCCCGAGCTGAGCACGTTTTGTGAGTTTGAATGTATCTTCATAGGAATGAGTTGTGTAGTCAAATTAATGCTCATATGGGCTTCAGGAGGTCATCCTGAACAAAATACATGTTGAAGTGTGTGCATAAGTCCTTTGGTTTAGGCGTGACACTCAATTTGAGTTTTTATTGCTTTAAATGCATTTTCAGCCCGAGCTGAGCACGTTTTGTGAGTTTGAATGTATCTTCATAGGAATGAGTTGTGTGGTCAAATTAATGCTCATTTAGGCTTCAGGTGGTCATCCTGAACAAAATACATGTTGAAGTGTGTGCATAAGTCCTTTGGTTTAGGCGTGACACTCAATTAATTTTTTATTGCTTTAAATGCATTTTCAGCCCGAGCTGAGCGCGCTTTCTGACTTTGAATGTATCTTCATAGGAATGAGTTGTGTGGTCAGATTAATGCTTATATGCTCTTCAGGAGGTCATCCTGAACAAAATACATGTTGAAGTGTGTGAATAAGTCCTTTGGTTTAGGTGTGACACTCAATTTGAGTTTTATTGCTTTAAATGCATTTTCAGCCCGAGCTGAGCTCGTTTTGTGAGCTTGAATGTATCTTCATAGGAATGAGTTGTGTGGTCAAATTAATGCTCATTTTGGCTTCAGGTGGTCATCCTGAACTAAATACACGTTGAAGTGTGTGCATAAGTCCTTTGGTTTAGGCGTGACACTCAATTTGAGTTTTTATTGCTTTAAATGCATTTTCAGCCCGAGCTGAGCGCGCTTTCTGACTTTGAATGTATCTTCATAGGAATGAGTTGTGTAGTCAAACTAATGCTCATATGGGCTTCAGGAGGTCATCCTGAACAAAATACATGTTGAAGTGTGTGCATATGTCCTTTGGTTTAGGTGTGACACTCAATTTGAGTTTTTATTGCTTTAAATGCATTTTCAGCCCGAGCTGAGCGCGCTTTCTGACTTTGAATGTATCTTCATAGGAATGAGTTGTGTAGTCAAACTAATGCTCATATGGGCTTCAGGAGGTCATCCTGAACAAAATACATGTTGAAGTGTGTGCATATGTCCTTTGGTTTAGGTGTGACACTCAATTTGAGTTTTTATTGCTTTAAATGCATTTTCAGCCCGAGCTGAGCACGTTTTGTGAGTTTGAATGTATCTTCATAGGAATGAGTTGTGTGGTCAAATTAATGCTCATTTAGGCGTCAGGTGGTCATCCTGAACAAAATACATGTTGAAGTGTGTGCATAAGTCCTTTGGTTTAGGCGTGACACTCAATTTGAGTTTTTATTGCTTTAAATGCATTTTCAGCCCGAGCTGAGCACGTTTTGTGAGTTTGAATGTATCTTCATAGGAATGAGTTGTGTAGTCAAATTAATGCTCATATGGGCTTCAGGAGGTCATCCTGAACAAAATACATGTTGAAGTGTGTGCATAAGTCCTTTGGTTTAGGCGTGACACTCAATTTGAGTTTTTATTGCTTTAAATGCATTTTCAGCCCGAGCTGAGCACGTTTTGTGAGTTTGAATGTATCTTCATAGGAATGAGTTGTGTGGTCAAATTAATGCTCATTTAGGCTTCAGGTGGTCATCCTGAACAAAATACATGTTGAAGTGTGTGCATAAGTCCTTTGGTTTAGGCGTGACACTCAATTTGAGTTTTTATTGCTTTAAATGCATTTTCAGCCCAAGCTGAGCACGTTTTGTGAGTTTGAATGTATCTTCATAGGAATGAGTTGTGTGGTCAAATTAATGCTCATTTAGGCGTCAGGTGGTCATCCTGAACAAAATACATGTTGAAGTGTGTGCATAAGTCCTTTGGTTTAGGCGTGACACTCAATTTGAGTTTTTATTGCTTTAAATGCATTTTCAGCCCGAGCTGAGCACATTTTGTGAGTTTGAATGTATCTTCATAGGAATGAGTTCTGTGGTCAAATTAATGCTCATTTAGGCGTCAGGTGGTCATCCTGAACAAAATACATGTTGAAGTGTGTGCATAAGTCCTTTGGTTTGGGCGTGACACTCAATTAATTTTTTATTGCTTTAAATGCATTTTCAGCCCGAGCTGAGCGCGCTTTCTGACTTTGAATGTATCTTCATAGGAATGAGTTGTGTGGTCAAATTAATGCTTATATGCTCGTCAGGAGGTCATCCTGAACAAAATACATGTTGAAGTGTGTGAATAAGTCCTTTGGTTTAGGTGTGACACTCAATTTGAGTTTTATTGCTTTAAATGCATTTTCAGCCCGAGCTGAGCACGTTTTGTGAGTTTGAATGTATCTTCATAGGAATGAGTTGTGTGGTCAAATTAATGCTCATTTTGGCTTCAGGTGGTCATCCTGAACTAAATACACGTTGAAGTGTGTGCATAAGTCCTTTGGTTTAGGCGTGACACTCAATTTGAGTTTTTATTGCTTTAAATGCATTTTCAGCCCGAGCTGAGCGCGCTTTCTGACTTTGAATGTATCTTCATAGGAATGAGTTGTGTAGTCAAACTAATGCTCATATGGGCTTCAGGAGGTCATCCTGAACAAAATACATGTTGAAGTGTGTGCATATGTCCTTTGGTTTAGGTGTGACACTCAATTTGAGTTTTTATTGCTTTAAATGCATTTTCAGCCCGAGCTGAGCACGTTTTGTGAGTTTGAATGTATCTTCATAGGAATGAGTTGTGTGGTCAAATTAATGCTCATTTAGGCTTCAGGTGGTCATCCTGAACAAAATACATGTTGAAGTGTGTGCATAAGTCCTTTGGTTTAGGCGTGACACTCAATTTGAGTTTTTATTGCTTTAAATGCATTTTCAGCCCGAGCTGAGCACGTTATGTGAGTTTGAATGTATCTTCATAGGAATGAGTTGTGTGGTCAAATTAATGTTCATTTAGGCGTCAGGTGGTCATCCTGAACAAAATACATGTTGAAGTGTGTGCATAAGTCCTTTGGTTTAGGCGTGACACTCAATTTGAGTTTTTATTGCTTTAAATGCATTTTCAGCCCGAGCTGAGCACGTTTTGTGAGTTTGAATGTATCTTCATAGGAATGAGTTGTGTAGTCAAATTAATGCTCATTTAGGCTTCAGGTGGTCATCCTGAACTAAATACATGTTGAAGTGTGTGCATAAGTCCTTTGGTTTAGGCGTGACACTCAATTTGAGTTTTTATTGCTTTAAATGCATTATCAATCCGAGCTGAGCGCGCTTTCTGACTTTGAATGTATCTTCATAGGAATGAGTTGTGTGGTCAAATTATTGCTCATTTAGGCTTCAGGAGGTCATCCTGAACAAAATACATGTGTAAGTGTGTGCATAAGTCCTTTGGTTTAGGCGTGACACTCATTTTGAGTTTTTATTGCTTTAAATGCATTTTCAGCCCGAGCTGAGCACGTTTTGTGAGTTTGAATGTATCTTCATAGAATGAGTTGTGTGGTCAAATTAATGCTCATTTAGGCTTCAGGTGGTCATCCTGAACAAAATACATGTTGAAGTGTGTGCATAAGTCCTTTGGTTTAGGCGTGACACTAAATTTGAGTTTTTATTGCTTTAAATGCATTTTCAGCCCGAGCTGAGCGCGCTTTCTGACTTTGAATGTATCTTCATAGGAAAGAGTTGTGTGGTCAAATTATTGCTCATTTAGGCTTCAGGAGGTCATCCTGAACAAAATACATGTTGAAGTGTGTGCATAAGTCCTTTGGTTTAGGCGTGACACTCAATTTGAGTTTTTATTGCTTTAAATGCATTTTCAGCCCGAGCTGAGCACGTTTTGTGTTTTTGAATGTATCTTCATAGGAATGAGTTGTGTGGTCAAATTAATGCTCATATGGGCTTCAGGAGGTCATCCTGAACAAAATACATGTTGAAGTGTGTGCATAAGTCCTTTGGTTTAGGCGTGACACTCAATTTGAGTTATTATTGCTTTAAATGCATTTTCAGGCCGAGTGGAACAAGTTTTCAAAATGTGTCTTGAATCATGTTATGGTCTATGTTGCCCTCTACTGACCAAAGTCCGTTATTGTCTCCGAGGCCTGAAACCATCTTACATTTATATGACTGTATAACTGTACTCTTGAGCCAATTATTCAATTTCTCTTTGTTCTTGAACTAATTATAACTCAACGCGGGCACCATGACTATACTCAATTTCAGTTTTTATTGCTTTAAGTGCAGTTTCGGGCCGAGCTGAGCACTTGTTCTGAGTTTGAATGTATCTTCATAGGAATGAGATGTGTGATCATATTAATGCTCATTTAGGCTTCAGGAGGACATCTTGAACAAAATACATGTTGAAGTGTGTGCATAAGTCCTTTGGTTTAGGCGTGACACTCAATTTGAGTTTTTATTGCTTTAAATGCATTTTCAGGCCGAGCTGAGCACGTTTTGTGAGTTAAAATGTATCTTCATAGGAATGAGTTGTGTCGTCAAATGAATGCTCATTTAGGCTTCAGGAGGTCACCTTGAACAAAATACATGTTGAAGTGTGTGCATAAGTCCTTTGGTTTAGGCGTGACACTCAATTCGAGTTTTTATTGCTTTAAATGCATTTTCAGCCCGAGCTGAGCACGTTTTGTGAGTTTGAATGTATCTTCATAGGAATGAGTTGTGTGGTCAAATTATTGCTCATTTAGGCTTCAGGAGGTCATCCTGAACAAAATACATGTTGAAGTGTGTGTATAAGTCCTTTGGTTTAGGCGTGACACTCAATTTGAGTTTTTATTGCTTTAAATGCATTTTCAGCCCAAGCTGAGCACGTTTTGTGAGTTTGAATGTATCTTCATAGGAATGAGTTGTGTGGTCAAATTAATGCTCATTTAGGCGTCAGGTGGTCATCCTGAACAAAATACATGTTGAAGTGTGTGCATAAGTCCTTTGGTTTAGGCGTGACACTCAATTTGAGTTTTTATTGCTTTAAATGCATTTTCAGCCCGAGCTGAGCACGTTTTGTGAGTTTGAATGTATCTTCATAGGAATGAGTTGTGTAGTCAAATTAATGCTCATATGGGCTTCAGGAGGTCATCCTGAACAAAATACATGTTGAAGTGTGTGCATAAGTCCTTTGGTTTAGGCGTGACACTCAATTTGAGTTTTTATTGCTTTAAATGCATTTTCAGCCCGAGCTGAGCACGTTTTGTGAGTTTGAATGTATCTTCATAGGAATGAGTTGTGTGGTCAAATTAATGCTCATTTAGGCTTCAGGTGGTCATCCTGAACAAAATACATGTTGAAGTGTGTGCATAAGTCCTTTGGTTTAGGCGTGACACTCAATTTGAGTTTTTATTGCTTTAAATACATTTTCAGCCCAAGCTGAGCACGTTTTGTGAGTTTGAATGTATCTTCATAGGAATGAGTTGTGTGGTCAAATTAATGCTCATTTAGGCGTCAGGTGGTCATCCTGAACAAAATACATGTTGAAGTGTGTGCATAAGTCCTTTGGTTTAGGCGTGACACTCAATTTGAGTTTTTATTGCTTTAAATGCATTTTCAGCCCGAGCTGAGCACGTTTTGTGAGTTTGAATGTATCTTCATAGGAATGAGTTGTGTAGTCAAATTAATGCTCATATGGACTTCAGGAGGTCATCCTGAACAAAATACATGTTGAAGTGTGTGCATAAGTCCTTTGGTTTAGGCGTGACACTCAATTTGAGTTTTTATTGCTTTAAATGCATTTTCAGCCCGAGCTGAGCACGTTTTGTGAGTTTGAATGTATCTTCATAGGAATGAGTTGTGTGGTCAAATTAATGCTCATTTAGGCTTCAGGTGGTCATCCTGAACAAAATACATGTTGAAGTGTGTGCATAAGTCCTTTGGTTTAGGCGTGACACTCAATTTGAGTTTTTATTGCTTTAAATGCATTTTCAGCCCGAGCTGAGCATGTTTTGAGAGTTTGAATGTATCTTCATAGGAATGAGTTGTGTGGTCAAATTAATGCTCATATGGGCTTCAGGAGGTCATCCTGAACTAAATACATGTTGGAGTGTGTGCATAAGTCCTTTGGTGTAGGCGTGACACTCAATTTGAGTTTTTATTGCTTTAAATGCATTTTCAGCCCGAGCTGAGCACATTTTGTGAGTTTGAATGTATCTTCATAGGAATGAGTTCTGTGGTCAAATTAATGCTCATTTAGGCGTCAGGTGGTCATCCTGAACAAAATACATGTTGAAGTGTGTGCATAAGTCCTTTGGTTTGGGCGTGACACTCAATTAATTTTTTATTGCTTTAAATGCATTTTCAGCCCGAGCTGAGCGCGCTTTCTGACTTTGAATGTATCTTCATAGGAATGAGTTGTGTAGTCAAACTAATGCTCATATGGGCTTCAGGAGGTCATCCTGAACAAAATACATGTTGAAGTGTGTGCATATGTCCTTTGGTTTAGGTGTGACACTCAATTTGAGTTTTTATTGCTTTAAATGCATTTTCAGCCCGAGCTGAGCACGTTTTGTGAGTTTGAATGTATCTTCATAGGAATGAGTTGTGTGGTCAAATTAATGCTCATTTAGGCTTCAGGTGGTCATCCTGAACAAAATACATGTTGAAGTGTGTGCATAAGTCCTTTGGTTTAGGCGTGACACTCAATTTGAGTTTTTATTGCTTTAAATGCATTTTCAGCCCGAGCTGAGCACGTTTTGTGAGTTTGAATGTATCTTCATAGGAATGAGTTGTGTGGTCAAATTAATGTTCATTTAGGCATCAGGTGGTCATCCTGAACAAAATACATGTTGAAGTGTGTGCATAAGTCCTTTGGTTTAGGCGTGACACTCAATTTGAGTTTTTATTGCTTTAAATGCATTTTCAGCCCGAGCTGAGCACGTTTTGTGAGTTTGAATGTATCTTCATAGGAATGAGTTGTGTAGTCAAATTAATGCTCATTTAGGCTTCAGGTGGTCATCCTGAACTAAATACATGTTGAAGTGTGTGCATAAGTCCTTTGGTTTAGGCGTGACACTCAATTCGAGTTTTTATTGCTTTAAATGCATTATCAATCCGAGCTGAGCGCGCTTTCTGACTTTGAATGTATCTTCATAGGAATGAGTTGTGTGGTCAAATTATTGCTCATTTAGGCTTCAGGAGGTCATCCTGAACAAAATACATGTTGAAGTGTGTGCATAAGTCCTTTGGTTTAGGCGTGACACTCATTTTGAGTTTTTATTGCTTTAAATGCATTTTCAGCCCGAGCTGAGCACGTTTTGTGAGTTTGAATGTATCTTCATAGAATGAGTTGTGTGGTCAAATTAATGCTCATTTAGGCTTCAGGTGGTCATCCTGAACAAAATACATGTTGAAGTGTGTGCATAAGTCCTTTGGTTTAGGCGTGACACTCAATTTGAGTTTTTATTGCTTTAAATGCATTTTCAGCCCGAGCTGAGCGCGCTTTCTGACTTTGAGTGTATCTTCATAGGAAAGAGTTGTGTGGTCAAATTATTGCTCATTTAGGCTTCAGGAGGTCATCCTGAACAAAATACATGTTGAAGTGTGTGCATAAGTCCTTTGGTTTAGGCGTGACACTCAATTTGAGTTTTTATTGCTTGAAATGCATTTTCAGCCCGAGCTGAGCACGTTTTGTGTTTTTGAATGTATCTTCATAGGAATGAGTTGTGTGGTCAAATTAATGCTCATATGGGCTTCAGGAGGTCATCCTGAACAAAATACATGTTGAAGTGTGTGCATAAGTCCTTTGGTTTAGGCGTGACACTCAATTTGAGTTATTATTGCTTTAAATGCATTTTCAGGCCGAGTGGAACAAGTTTTCAAAATGTGTCTTGAATCATGTTATGGTCTATGTTGCCCTCTACTGACCAAAGTCCGTTATTGTCTCCGAGGCCTGAAACCATCTTACATTTATATGACTGTATAACTGTACTCTTGAGCCAATTATTCAATTTCTCTTTGTTCTTGAACTAATTATAACTCAACGCGGGTACCATGACTATACTCAATTTCAGTTTTTATTGCTTTAAGTGCAGTTTCGGGCCGAGCTGAGCACTTGTTCTGAGTTTGAATGTATCTTCATAGGAATGAGATGTGTGATCATATTAATGCTCATTTAGGCTTCAGGAGGACATCTTGAACAAAATACATGTTGAAGTGTGTGCATAAGTCCTTTGGTTTGGGCGTGACACTCAATTTGAGTTTTTATTGCTTTAAATGCATTTTCAGGCCGAGCTGAGCACGTTTTGTGAGTTAAAATGTATCTTCATAGGAATGAGTTGTGTCGTCAAATGAATGCTCATTTAGGCTTCAGGAGGTCACCTTGAACAAAATACATGTTGAAGTGTGTGCATAAGTCCTTTGGTTTAGGCGTGACACTCAATTTGAGTTTTTATTGCTTTAAATGCATTTTCAGGCCGAGCTGAGCACGTTTTGTGAGTTAAAATGTATCTTCATAGGAATGAGTTGTGTCGTCAAATGAATGCTCATTTAGGCTTCAGGAGGTCACCTTGAACAAAATACATGTTGAAGTGTGTGCATAAGTCCTTTGGTTTAGGCGTGACACTCAATTTGAGTTTTTATTGCTTTAAATGCATTTTCAGCCCGAGCTGAGCACGTTTTGTGAGTTTGAATGTATCTTCATAGGAATGAGTTGTGTGGTCAAATTATTGCTCATTTAGGCTTCTTCAGGTCATCCTGAACAAAATACATGTTGAAGTGTGTGCATAAGTCCTTTGGTTTAGGCGTGACACTCAATTTGAGTTTTTATTGCTTTAAATGCATTTTCAGCCCGAGCTGAGCACGTTTTGTGAGTTTGAATGTATCTTCATAGGAATGAGTTGTGTGGTCAAATTAATGCTCATTTAGGCTTCAGGAGGACATCCTGAACAAAATACATGTTGAAGTGTGTGCATAAGTCCTTTGGTTTAGGCGTGACACTCAACTTGAGTTTTTATTGCTTTAAATGCATTTTCAGCCCGAGCTGAGCACGTTTTGTGAGTTTGAATGTATCTTCATAGGAATGAGTTGTGTGGTCAAATTAATGCTCATTTAGGCGTCAGGGGGTCATCCTGAACAAAATACATGTTGAAGTGTGTGCATAAGTCCTTTGGTTTGGGCGTGACACTCAATTTGAGTTTTTATTGCTTTAAATGCATTTTCAGCCCGAGCTGAGCACGTTTTGTGTGTTTGAATGTATCTTCATAGGAATGAGTTGTGTGGTCAAATTAATGCTCATATGGGCTTCAGGAGGTCATCCTGAACAAAATACATGTTGAAGTGTGTGCATAAGTCCTTTGGTTTAGGCGTGACACTCAATTTGAGTTTTTATTGCTTTAAATGCATTTTCAGCCCGAGCTGAGCACGTTTTGTGTTTTTGAATGTATCTTCATAGGAATGAGTTGTGTGGTCAAATTAATGCTCATATGGGCTTCAGGAGGTCATCCTGAACAAAATACATGTTGAAGTGTGTGCATAAGTCCTTTGGTTTAGGCGTGACACTCAATTTGAGTTATTATTGCTTTAAATGCATTTTCAGGCCGAGTGGAACAAGTTTTCAAAATGTGTCTTGAATCATGTTATGGTCTATGTTGCCCTCTACTGACCAAAGTCCGTTATTGTCTCCGAGGCCTGAAACCATCTTACATTTATATGACTGTATAACTGTACTCTTGAGCCAATTATTCAATTTCTCTTTGTTCTTGAACTAATTATAACTCAACGCGGGTACCATGACTATACTCAATTTCAGTTTTTATTGCTTTAAGTGCAGTTTCGGGCCGAGCTGAGCACTTGTTCTGAGTTTGAATGTATCTTCATAGGAATGAGATGTGTGATCGTATTAATGCTCATTTAGGCTTCAGGAGGACATCTTGAACAAAATACATGTTGAAGTGTGTGCATAAGTCCTTTGGTTTGGGCGTGACACTCAATTTGAGTTTTTATTGCTTTAAATGCATTTTCAGGCCGAGCTGAGCACGTTTTGTGAGTTAAAATGTATCTTCATAGGAATGAGTTGTGTCGTCAAATGAATGCTCATTTAGGCTTCAGGAGGTCACCTTGAACAAAATACATGTTGAAGTGTGTGCATAAGTCCTTTGGTTTAGGCGTGACACTCAATTTGAGTTTTTATTGCTTTAAATGCATTTTCAGCCCGAGCTGAGCACGTTTTGTGAGTTTGAATGTATCTTCATAGGAATGAGTTGTGTGGTCAAATTAATGCTCATATGGGCTTCAGGAGGTCATCCTGAACTAAATACATGTTGGAGTGTGTGCATAAGTCCTTTGGTGTAGGCGTGACACTCAATTTGAGTTTTTATTGCTTTAAATGCATTTTCAGCCCGAGCTGAGCACATTTTGTGAGTTTGAATGTATCTTCATAGGAATGAGTTCTGTGGTCAAATTAATGCTCATTTAGGCGTCAGGTGGTCATCCTGAACAAAATACATGTTGAAGTGTGTGCATAAGTCCTTTGGTTTGGGCGTGACACTCAATTAATTTTTTATTGCTTTAAATGCATTTTCAGCCCGAGCTGAGCGCGCTTTCTGACTTTGAATGTATCTTCATAGGAATGAGTTGTGTGGTCAAATTAATGCTTATATGCTCTTCAGGAGGTCATCCTGAACAAAATACATGTTGAAGTGTGTGAATAAGTCCTTTGGTTTAGGTGTGACACTCAATTTGAGTTTTATTGCTTTAAATGCATTTTCAGCCCGAGCTGAGCACGTTTTGTGAGTTTGAATGTATCTTCATAGGAATGAGTTGTGTGGTCAAATTAATGCTCATTTTGGCTTCAGGTGGTCATCCTGAACTAAATACACGTTGAAGTGTGTGCATAAGTCCTTTGGTTTAGGCGTGACACTCAATTTGAGTTTTTATTGCTTTAAATGCATTTTCAGCCCGAGCTGAGCGCGCTTTCTGACTTTGAATGTATCTTCATAGGAATGAGTTGTGTAGTCAAACTAATGCTCATATGGGCTTCAGGAGGTCATCCTGAACAAAATACATGTTGAAGTGTGTGCATATGTCCTTTGGTTTAGGTGTGACACTCAATTTGAGTTTTTATTGCTTTAAATGCATTTTCAGCCCGAGCTGAGCACGTTTTGTGAGTTTGAATGTATCTTCATAGGAATGAGTTGTGTGGTCAAATTAATGCTCATTTAGGCTTCAGGTGGTCATCCTGAACAAAATACATGTTGAAGTGTGTGCATAAGTCCTTTGGTTTAGGCGTGACACTCAATTTGAGTTTTTATTGCTTTAAATGCATTTTCAGCCCGAGCTGAGCACGTTTTGTGAGTTTGAATGTATCTTCATAGGAATGAGTTGTGTGGTCAAATTAATGTTCATTTAGGCGTCAGGTGGTCATCCTGAACAAAATACATGTTGAAGTGTGTGCATAAGTCCTTTGGTTTAGGCGTGACACTCAATTTGAGTTTTTATTGCTTTAAATGCATTTTCAGCCCGAGCTGAGCACGTTTTGTGAGTTTGAATGTATCTTCATAGGAATGAGTTGTGTAGTCAAATTAATGCTCATTTAGGCTTCAGGTGGTCATCCTGAACTAAATACATGTTGAAGTGTGTGCATAAGTCCTTTGGTTTAGGCGTGACACTCAATTCGAGTTTTTATTGCTTTAAATGCATTATCAATCCGAGCTGAGCGCGCTTTCTGACTTTGAATGTATCTTCATAGGAATGAGTTGTGTGGTCAAATTATTGCTCATTTAGGCTTCAGGAGGTCATCCTGAACAAAATACATGTTGAAGTGTGTGCATAAGTCCTTTGGTTTAGGCGTGACACTCATTTTGAGTTTTTATTGCTTTAAATGCATTTTCAGCCCGAGCTGAGCACGTTTTGTGAGTTTGAATGTATCTTCATAGAATGAGTTGTGTGGTCAAATTAATGCTCATTTAGGCTTCAGGTGGTCATCCTGAACAAAATACATGTTGAAGTGTGTGCATAAGTCCTTTGGTTTAGGCGTGACACTCAATTTGAGTTTTTATTGCTTTAAATGCATTTTCAGCCCGAGCTGAGCGCGCTTTCTGACTTTGAGTGTATCTTCATAGGAAAGAGTTGTGTGGTCAAATTATTGCTCATTTAGGCTTCAGGAGGTCATCCTGAACAAAATACATGTTGAAGTGTGTGCATAAGTCCTTTGGTTTAGGCGTGACACTCAATTTGAGTTTTTATTGCTTGAAATGCATTTTCAGCCCGAGCTGAGCACGTTTTGTGTTTTTGAATGTATCTTCATAGGAATGAGTTGTGTGGTCAAATTAATGCTCATATGGGCTTCAGGAGGTCATCCTGAACAAAATACATGTTGAAGTGTGTGCATAAGTCCTTTGGTTTGGGCGTGACACTCAATTTGAGTTTTTATTGCTTTAAATGCATTTTCAGGCCGAGCTGAGCACGTTTTGTGAGTTAAAATGTATCTTCATAGGAATGAGTTGTGTCGTCAAATGAATGCTCATTTAGGCTTCAGGAGGTCACCTTGAACAAAATACATGTTGAAGTGTGTGCATAAGTCCTTTGGTTTAGGCGTGACACTCAATTTGAGTTTTTATTGCTTTAAATGCATTTTCAGGCCGAGCTGAGCACGTTTTGTGAGTTAAAATGTATCTTCATAGGAATGAGTTGTGTCGTCAAATGAATGCTCATTTAGGCTTCAGGAGGTCACCTTGAACAAAATACATGTTGAAGTGTGTGCATAAGTCCTTTGGTTTAGGCGTGACACTCAATTTGAGTTTTTATTGCTTTAAATGCATTTTCAGCCCGAGCTGAGCACGTTTTGTGAGTTTGAATGTATCTTCATAGGAATGAGTTGTGTGGTCAAATTATTGCTCATTTAGGCTTCTTCAGGTCATCCTGAACAAAATACATGTTGAAGTGTGTGCATAAGTCCTTTGGTTTAGGCGTGACACTCAATTTGAGTTTTTATTGCTTTAAATGCATTTTCAGCCCGAGCTGAGCACGTTTTGTGAGTTTGAATGTATCTTCATAGGAATGAGTTGTGTGGTCAAATTAATGCTCATTTAGGCTTCAGGAGGACATCCTGAACAAAATACATGTTGAAGTGTGTGCATAAGTCCTTTGGTTTAGGCGTGACACTCAACTTGAGTTTTTATTGCTTTAAATGCATTTTCAGCCCGAGCTGAGCACGTTTTGTGAGTTTGAATGTATCTTCATAGGAATGAGTTGTGTGGTCAAATTAATGCTCATTTAGGCGTCAGGGGGTCATCCTGAACAAAATACATGTTGAAGTGTGTGCATAAGTCCTTTGGTTTGGGCGTGACACTCAATTTGAGTTTTTATTGCTTTAAATGCATTTTCAGCCCGAGCTGAGCACGTTTTGTGTGTTTGAATGTATCTTCATAGGAATGAGTTGTGTGGTCAAATTAATGCTCATATGGGCTTCAGGAGGTCATCCTGAACAAAATACATGTTGAAGTGTGTGCATAAGTCCTTTGGTTTAGGCGTGACACTCAATTTGAGTTTTTATTGCTTTAAATGCATTTTCAGCCCGAGCTGAGCACGTTTTGTGTTTTTGAATGTATCTTCATAGGAATGAGTTGTGTGGTCAAATTAATGCTCATATGGGCTTCAGGAGGTCATCCTGAACAAAATACATGTTGAAGTGTGTGCATAAGTCCTTTGGTTTAGGCGTGACACTCAATTTGAGTTATTATTGCTTTAAATGCATTTTCAGGCCGAGTGGAACAAGTTTTCAAAATGTGTCTTGAATCATGTTATGGTCTATGTTGCCCTCTACTGACCAAAGTCCGTTATTGTCTCCGAGGCCTGAAACCATCTTACAATTATATGACTGTATAACTGTACTCTTGAGCCAATTATTCAATTTCTCTTTGTTCTTGAACTAATTATAACTCAACGCGGGTACCATGACTATACTCAATTTCAGTTTTTATTGCTTTAAGTGCAGTTTCGGGCCGAGCTGAGCACTTGTTCTGAGTTTGAATGTATCTTCATAGGAATGAGATGTGTGATCATATTAATGCTCATTTAGGCTTCAGGAGG
Source organism: Hippocampus guttulatus (assembly GCF_054856545.1). NCBI lineage: Eukaryota > Metazoa > Chordata > Actinopteri > Syngnathiformes > Syngnathidae > Hippocampus > Hippocampus guttulatus. The sequence continues at coordinate 1,425,508 of NC_141271.1, forward strand.
ACATCTTGAACAAAATACATGTTGAAGTGTGTGCATAAGTCCTTTGGTTTAGGCGTGACACTCAATTTGAGTTTTTATTGCTTTAAATGCATTTTCAGGCCGAGCTGAGCACGTTTTGTGAGTTAAAATGTATCTTCATAGGAATGAGTTGTGTCGTCAAATGAATGCTCATTTAGGCTTCAGGAGGTCACCTTGAACAAAATACATGTTGAAGTGTGTGCATAAGTCCTTTGGTTTAGGCGTGACACTCAATTTGAGTTTTTATTGCTTTAAATGCATTTTCAGCCCGAGCTGAGCACGTTTTGTGAGTTTGAATGTATCTTCATAGGAATGAGTTGTGTGGTCAAATTATTGCTCATTTAGGCTTCAGGAGGTCATCCTGAACAAAATACATGTTGAAGTGTGTGTATAAGTCCTTTGGTTTAGACGTGACACTCAATTTGAGTTTTTATTGCTTTAAATGCATTTTCAGCCCAAGCTGAGCACGTTTTGTGAGTTTGAATGTATCTTCATAGGAATGAGTTGTGTGGTCAAATTAATGCTCATTTAGGCGTCAGGTGGTCATCCTGAACAAAATACATGTTGAAGTGTGTGCATAAGTCCTTTGGTTTAGGCGTGACACTCAATTTGAGTTTTTATTGCTTTAAATGCATTTTCAGCCCGAGCTGAGCACGTTTTGTGAGTTTGAATGTATCTTCATAGGAATGAGTTGTGTAGTCAAATTAATGCTCATATGGGCTTCAGGAGGTCATCCTGAACAAAATACATGTTGAAGTGTGTGCATAAGTCCTTTGGTTTAGGCGTGACACTCAATTTGAGTTTTTATTGCTTTAAATGCATTTTCAGCCCGAGCTGAGCACGTTTTGTGAGTTTGAATGTATCTTCATAGGAATGAGTTGTGTGGTCAAATTAATGCTCATTTAGGCTTCAGGTGGTCATCCTGAACAAAATACATGTTGAAGTGTGTGCATAAGTCCTTTGGTTTAGGCGTGACACTCAATTTGAGTTTTTATTGCTTTAAATACATTTTCAGCCCAAGCTGAGCACATTTTGTGAGTTTGAATGTATCTTCATAGGAATGAGTTGTGTGGTCAAATTAATGCTCATTTAGGCGTCAGGTGGTCATCCTGAACAAAATACATGTTGAAGTGTGTGCATAAGTCCTTTGGTTTAGGCGTGACACTCAATTTGAGTTTTTATTGCTTTAAATGCATTTTCAGCCCGAGCTGAGCATGTTTTGAGAGTTTGAATGTATCTTCATAGGAATGAGTTGTGTGGTCAAATTAATGCTCATATGGGCTTCAGGAGGTCATCCTGAACTAAATACATGTTGGAGTGTGTGCATAAGTCCTTTGGTGTAGGCGTGACACTCAATTTGAGTTTTTATTGCTTTAAATGCATTTTCAGCCCGAGCTGAGCACATTTTGTGAGTTTGAATGTATCTTCATAGGAATGAGTTCTGTGGTCAAATTAATGCTCATTTAGGCGTCAGGTGGTCATCCTGAACAAAATACATGTTGAAGTGTGTGCATAAGTCCTTTGGTTTGGGCGTGACACTCAATTAATTTTTTATTGCTTTAAATGCATTTTCAGCCCGAGCTGAGCGCGCTTTCTGACTTTGAATGTATCTTCATAGGAATGAGTTGTGTAGTCAAACTAATGCTCATATGGGCTTCAGGAGGTCATCCTGAACAAAATACATGTTGAAGTGTGTGCATATGTCCTTTGGTTTAGGTGTGACACTCAATTTGAGTTTTTATTGCTTTAAATGCATTTTCAGCCCGAGCTGAGCACGTTTTGTGAGTTTGAATGTATCTTCATAGGAATGAGTTGTGTGGTCAAATTAATGCTCATTTAGGCTTCAGGTGGTCATCCTGAACAAAATACATGTTGAAGTGTGTGCATAAGTCCTTTGGTTTAGGCGTGACACTCAATTTGAGTTTTTATTGCTTTAAATGCATTTTCAGCCCGAGCTGAGCACGTTTTGTGAGTTTGAATGTATCTTCATAGGAATGAGTTGTGTGGTCAAATTAATGTTCATTTAGGCATCAGGTGTTCATCCTGAACAAAATACATGTTGAAGTGTGTGCATAAGTCCTTTGGTTTAGGCGTGACACTCAATTTGAGTTTTTATTGCTTTAAATGCATTTTCAGCCCGAGCTGAGCACGTTTTGTGAGTTTGAATGTATCTTCATAGGAATGAGTTGTGTAGTCAAATTAATGCTCATTTAGGCTTCAGGTGGTCATCCTGAACTAAATACATGTTGAAGTGTGTGCATAAGTCCTTTGGTTTAGGCGTGACACTCAATTCGAGTTTTTATTGCTTTAAATGCATTATCAATCCGAGCTGAGCGCGCTTTCTGACTTTGAATGTATCTTCATAGGAATGAGTTGTGTGGTCAAATTATTGCTCATTTAGGCTTCAGGAGGTCATCCTGAACAAAATACATGTTGAAGTGTGTGCATAAGTCCTTTGGTTTAGGCGTGACACTCATTTTGAGTTTTTATTGCTTTAAATGCATTTTCAGCCCGAGCTGAGCACGTTTTGTGAGTTTGAATGTATCTTCATAGAATGAGTTGTGTGGTCAAATTAATGCTCATTTAGGCTTCAGGTGGTCATCCTGAACAAAATACATGTTGAAGTGTGTGCATAAGTCCTTTGGTTTAGGCGTGACACTCAATTTGAGTTTTTATTGCTTTAAATGCATTTTCAGCCCGAGCTGAGCGCGCTTTCTGACTTTGAGTGTATCTTCATAGGAAAGAGTTGTGTGGTCAAATTATTGCTCATTTAGGCTTCAGGAGGTCATCCTGAACAAAATACATGTTGAAGTGTGTGCATAAGTCCTTTGGTTTAGGCGTGACACTCAATTTGAGTTTTTATTGCTTGAAATGCATTTTCAGCCCGAGCTGAGCACGTTTTGTGTTTTTGAATGTATCTTCATAGGAATGAGTTGTGTGGTCAAATTAATGCTCATATGGGCTTCAGGAGGTCATCCTGAACAAAATACATGTTGAAGTGTGTGCATAAGTCCTTTGGTTTAGGCGTGACACTCAATTTGAGTTATTATTGCTTTAAATGCATTTTCAGGCCGAGTGGAACAAGTTTTCAAAATGTGTCTTGAATCATGTTATGGTCTATGTTGCCCTCTACTGACCAAAGTCCGTTATTGTCTCCGAGGCCTGAAACCATCTTACATTTATATGACTGTATAACTGTACTCTTGAGCCAATTATTCAATTTCTCTTTGTTCTTGAACTAATTATAACTCAACGCGGGTACCATGACTATACTCAATTTCAGTTTTTATTGCTTTAAGTGCAGTTTCGGGCCGAGCTGAGCACTTGTTCTGAGTTTGAATGTATCTTCATAGGAATGAGATGTGTGATCATATTAATGCTCATTTAGGCTTCAGGAGGACATCTTGAACAAAATACATGTTGAAGTGTGTGCATAAGTCCTTTGGTTTGGGCGTGACACTCAATTTGAGTTTTTATTGCTTTAAATGCATTTTCAGGCCGAGCTGAGCACGTTTTGTGAGTTAAAATGTATCTTCATAGGAATGAGTTGTGTCGTCAAATGAATGCTCATTTAGGCTTCAGGAGGTCACCTTGAACAAAATACATGTTGAAGTGTGTGCATAAGTCCTTTGGTTTAGGCGTGACACTCAATTTGAGTTTTTATTGCTTTAAATGCATTTTCAGGCCGAGCTGAGCACGTTTTGTGAGTTAAAATGTATCTTCATAGGAATGAGTTGTGTCGTCAAATGAATGCTCATTTAGGCTTCAGGAGGTCACCTTGAACAAAATACATGTTGAAGTGTGTGCATAAGTCCTTTGGTTTAGGCGTGACACTCAATTTGAGTTTTTATTGCTTTAAATGCATTTTCAGCCCGAGCTGAGCACGTTTTGTGAGTTTGAATGTATCTTCATAGGAATGAGTTGTGTGGTCAAATTATTGCTCATTTAGGCTTCTTCAGGTCATCCTGAACAAAATACATGTTGAAGTGTGTGCATAAGTCCTTTGGTTTAGGCGTGACACTCAATTTGAGTTTTTATTGCTTTAAATGCATTTTCAGCCCGAGCTGAGCACGTTTTGTGAGTTTGAATGTATCTTCATAGGAATGAGTTGTGTGGTCAAATTAATGCTCATTTAGGCTTCAGGAGGACATCCTGAACAAAATACATGTTGAAGTGTGTGCATAAGTCCTTTGGTTTAGGCGTGACACTCAACTTGAGTTTTTATTGCTTTAAATGCATTTTCAGCCCGAGCTGAGCACGTTTTGTGAGTTTGAATGTATCTTCATAGGAATGAGTTGTGTGGTCAAATTAATGCTCATTTAGGCGTCAGGGGGTCATCCTGAACAAAATACATGTTGAAGTGTGTGCATAAGTCCTTTGGTTTGGGCGTGACACTCAATTTGAGTTTTTATTGCTTTAAATGCATTTTCAGCCCGAGCTGAGCACGTTTTGTGTGTTTGAATGTATCTTCATAGGAATGAGTTGTGTGGTCAAATTAATGCTCATATGGGCTTCAGGAGGTCATCCTGAACAAAATACATGTTGAAGTGTGTGCATAAGTCCTTTGGTTTAGGCGTGACACTCAATTTGAGTTTTTATTGCTTTAAATGCATTTTCAGCCCGAGCTGAGCACGTTTTGTGTTTTTGAATGTATCTTCATAGGAATGAGTTGTGTGGTCAAATTAATGCTCATATGGGCTTCAGGAGGTCATCCTGAACAAAATACATGTTGAAGTGTGTGCATAAGTCCTTTGGTTTAGGCGTGACACTCAATTTGAGTTATTATTGCTTTAAATGCATTTTCAGGCCGAGTGGAACAAGTTTTCAAAATGTGTCTTGAATCATGTTATGGTCTATGTTGCCCTCTACTGACCAAAGTCCGTTATTGTCTCCGAGGCCTGAAACCATCTTACATTTATATGACTGTATAACTGTACTCTTGAGCCAATTATTCAATTTCTCTTTGTTCTTGAACTAATTATAACTCAACGCGGGTACCATGACTATACTCAATTTCAGTTTTTATTGCTTTAAGTGCAGTTTCGGGCCGAGCTGAGCACTTGTTCTGAGTTTGAATGTATCTTCATAGGAATGAGATGTGTGATCATATTAATGCTCATTTAGGCTTCAGGAGGACATCTTGAACAAAATACATGTTGAAGTGTGTGCATAAGTCCTTTGGTTTGGGCGTGACACTCAATTTGAGTTTTTATTGCTTTAAATGCATTTTCAGGCCGAGCTGAGCACGTTTTGTGAGTTAAAATGTATCTTCATAGGAATGAGTTGTGTCGTCAAATGAATGCTCATTTAGGCTTCAGGAGGTCACCTTGAACAAAATACATGTTGAAGTGTGTGCATAAGTCCTTTGGTTTAGGCGTGACACTCAATTTGAGTTTTTATTGCTTTAAATGCATTTTCAGCCCGAGCTGAGCACGTTTTGTGAGTTTGAATGTATCTTCATAGGAATGAGTTGTGTGGTCAAATTAATGCTCATATGGGCTTCAGGAGGTCATCCTGAACTAAATACATGTTGGAGTGTGTGCATAAGTCCTTTGGTGTAGGCGTGACACTCAATTTGAGTTTTTATTGCTTTAAATGCATTTTCAGCCCGAGCTGAGCACATTTTGTGAGTTTGAATGTATCTTCATAGGAATGAGTTCTGTGGTCAAATTAATGCTCATTTAGGCGTCAGGTGGTCATCCTGAACAAAATACATGTTGAAGTGTGTGCATAAGTCCTTTGGTTTGGGCGTGACACTCAATTAATTTTTTATTGCTTTAAATGCATTTTCAGCCCGAGCTGAGCGCGCTTTCTGACTTTGAATGTATCTTCATAGGAATGAGTTGTGTGGTCAAATTAATGCTTATATGCTCTTCAGGAGGTCATCCTGAACAAAATACATGTTGAAGTGTGTGAATAAGTCCTTTGGTTTAGGTGTGACACTCAATTTGAGTTTTATTGCTTTAAATGCATTTTCAGCCCGAGCTGAGCACGTTTTGTGAGTTTGAATGTATCTTCATAGGAATGAGTTGTGTGGTCAAATTAATGCTCATTTTGGCTTCAGGTGGTCATCCTGAACTAAATACACGTTGAAGTGTGTGCATAAGTCCTTTGGTTTAGGCGTGACACTCAATTTGAGTTTTTATTGCTTTAAATGCATTTTCAGCCCGAGCTGAGCGCGCTTTCTGACTTTGAATGTATCTTCATAGGAATGAGTTGTGTAGTCAAACTAATGCTCATATGGGCTTCAGGAGGTCATCCTGAACAAAATACATGTTGAAGTGTGTGCATATGTCCTTTGGTTTAGGTGTGACACTCAATTTGAGTTTTTATTGCTTTAAATGCATTTTCAGCCCGAGCTGAGCACGTTTTGTGAGTTTGAATGTATCTTCATAGGAATGAGTTGTGTGGTCAAATTAATGCTCATTTAGGCTTCAGGTGGTCATCCTGAACAAAATACATGTTGAAGTGTGTGCATAAGTCCTTTGGTTTAGGCGTGACACTCAATTTGAGTTTTTATTGCTTTAAATGCATTTTCAGCCCGAGCTGAGCACGTTTTGTGAGTTTGAATGTATCTTCATAGGAATGAGTTGTGTGGTCAAATTAATGTTCATTTAGGCGTCAGGTGGTCATCCTGAACAAAATACATGTTGAAGTGTGTGCATAAGTCCTTTGGTTTAGGCGTGACACTCAATTTGAGTTTTTATTGCTTTAAATGCATTTTCAGCCCGAGCTGAGCACGTTTTGTGAGTTTGAATGTATCTTCATAGGAATGAGTTGTGTAGTCAAATTAATGCTCATTTAGGCTTCAGGTGGTCATCCTGAACTAAATACATGTTGAAGTGTGTGCATAAGTCCTTTGGTTTAGGCGTGACACTCAATTCGAGTTTTTATTGCTTTAAATGCATTATCAATCCGAGCTGAGCGCGCTTTCTGACTTTGAATGTATCTTCATAGGAATGAGTTGTGTGGTCAAATTATTGCTCATTTAGGCTTCAGGAGGTCATCCTGAACAAAATACATGTTGAAGTGTGTGCATAAGTCCTTTGGTTTAGGCGTGACACTCATTTTGAGTTTTTATTGCTTTAAATGCATTTTCAGCCCGAGCTGAGCACGTTTTGTGAGTTTGAATGTATCTTCATAGAATGAGTTGTGTGGTCAAATTAATGCTCATTTAGGCTTCAGGTGGTCATCCTGAACAAAATACATGTTGAAGTGTGTGCATAAGTCCTTTGGTTTAGGCGTGACACTCAATTTGAGTTTTTATTGCTTTAAATGCATTTTCAGCCCGAGCTGAGCGCGCTTTCTGACTTTGAGTGTATCTTCATAGGAAAGAGTTGTGTGGTCAAATTATTGCTCATTTAGGCTTCAGGAGGTCATCCTGAACAAAATACATGTTGAAGTGTGTGCATAAGTCCTTTGGTTTAGGCGTGACACTCAATTTGAGTTTTTATTGCTTGAAATGCATTTTCAGCCCGAGCTGAGCACGTTTTGTGTTTTTGAATGTATCTTCATAGGAATGAGTTGTGTGGTCAAATTAATGCTCATATGGGCTTCAGGAGGTCATCCTGAACAAAATACATGTTGAAGTGTGTGCATAAGTCCTTTGGTTTGGGCGTGACACTCAATTTGAGTTTTTATTGCTTTAAATGCATTTTCAGGCCGAGCTGAGCACGTTTTGTGAGTTAAAATGTATCTTCATAGGAATGAGTTGTGTCGTCAAATGAATGCTCATTTAGGCTTCAGGAGGTCACCTTGAACAAAATACATGTTGAAGTGTGTGCATAAGTCCTTTGGTTTAGGCGTGACACTCAATTTGAGTTTTTATTGCTTTAAATGCATTTTCAGGCCGAGCTGAGCACGTTTTGTGAGTTAAAATGTATCTTCATAGGAATGAGTTGTGTCGTCAAATGAATGCTCATTTAGGCTTCAGGAGGTCACCTTGAACAAAATACATGTTGAAGTGTGTGCATAAGTCCTTTGGTTTAGGCGTGACACTCAATTTGAGTTTTTATTGCTTTAAATGCATTTTCAGCCCGAGCTGAGCACGTTTTGTGAGTTTGAATGTATCTTCATAGGAATGAGTTGTGTGGTCAAATTATTGCTCATTTAGGCTTCTTCAGGTCATCCTGAACAAAATACATGTTGAAGTGTGTGCATAAGTCCTTTGGTTTAGGCGTGACACTCAATTTGAGTTTTTATTGCTTTAAATGCATTTTCAGCCCGAGCTGAGCACGTTTTGTGAGTTTGAATGTATCTTCATAGGAATGAGTTGTGTGGTCAAATTAATGCTCATTTAGGCTTCAGGAGGACATCCTGAACAAAATACATGTTGAAGTGTGTGCATAAGTCCTTTGGTTTAGGCGTGACACTCAACTTGAGTTTTTATTGCTTTAAATGCATTTTCAGCCCGAGCTGAGCACGTTTTGTGAGTTTGAATGTATCTTCATAGGAATGAGTTGTGTGGTCAAATTAATGCTCATTTAGGCGTCAGGGGGTCATCCTGAACAAAATACATGTTGAAGTGTGTGCATAAGTCCTTTGGTTTGGGCGTGACACTCAATTTGAGTTTTTATTGCTTTAAATGCATTTTCAGCCCGAGCTGAGCACGTTTTGTGTGTTTGAATGTATCTTCATAGGAATGAGTTGTGTGGTCAAATTAATGCTCATATGGGCTTCAGGAGGTCATCCTGAACAAAATACATGTTGAAGTGTGTGCATAAGTCCTTTGGTTTAGGCGTGACACTCAATTTGAGTTTTTATTGCTTTAAATGCATTTTCAGCCCGAGCTGAGCACGTTTTGTGTTTTTGAATGTATCTTCATAGGAATGAGTTGTGTGGTCAAATTAATGCTCATATGGGCTTCAGGAGGTCATCCTGAACAAAATACATGTTGAAGTGTGTGCATAAGTCCTTTGGTTTAGGCGTGACACTCAATTTGAGTTATTATTGCTTTAAATGCATTTTCAGGCCGAGTGGAACAAGTTTTCAAAATGTGTCTTGAATCATGTTATGGTCTATGTTGCCCTCTACTGACCAAAGTCCGTTATTGTCTCCGAGGCCTGAAACCATCTTACAATTATATGACTGTATAACTGTACTCTTGAGCCAATTATTCAATTTCTCTTTGTTCTTGAACTAATTATAACTCAACGCGGGTACCATGACTATACTCAATTTCAGTTTTTATTGCTTTAAGTGCAGTTTCGGGCCGAGCTGAGCACTTGTTCTGAGTTTGAATGTATCTTCATAGGAATGAGATGTGTGATCATATTAATGCTCATTTAGGCTTCAGGAGGACATCTTGAACAAAATACATGTTGAAGTGTGTGCATAAGTCCTTTGGTTTAGGCGTGACACTCAATTTGAGTTTTTATTGCTTTAAATGCATTTTCAGGCCGAGCTGAGCACGTTTTGTGAGTTAAAATGTATCTTCATAGGAATGAGTTGTGTCGTCAAATGAATGCTCATTTAGGCTTCAGGAGGTCACCTTGAACAAAATACATGTTGAAGTGTGTGCATAAGTCCTTTGGTTTAGGCGTGACACTCAATTTGAGTTTTTATTGCTTTAAATGCATTTTCAGCCCGAGCTGAGCACGTTTTGTGAGTTTGAATGTATCTTCATAGGAATGAGTTGTGTGGTCAAATTATTGCTCATTTAGGCTTCAGGAGGTCATCCTGAACAAAATACATGTTGAAGTGTGTGTATAAGTCCTTTGGTTTAGACGTGACACTCAATTTGAGTTTTTATTGCTTTAAATGCATTTTCAGCCCAAGCTGAGCACGTTTTGTGAGTTTGAATGTATCTTCATAGGAATGAGTTGTGTGGTCAAATTAATGCTCATTTAGGCGTCAGGTGGTCATCCTGAACAAAATACATGTTGAAGTGTGTGCATAAGTCCTTTGGTTTAGGCGTGACACTCAATTTGAGTTTTTATTGCTTTAAATGCATTTTCAGCCCGAGCTGAGCACGTTTTGTGAGTTTGAATGTATCTTCATAGGAATGAGTTGTGTAGTCAAATTAATGCTCATATGGGCTTCAGGAGGTCATCCTGAACAAAATACATGTTGAAGTGTGTGCATAAGTCCTTTGGTTTAGGCGTGACACTCAATTTGAGTTTTTATTGCTTTAAATGCATTTTCAGCCCGAGCTGAGCACGTTTTGTGAGTTTGAATGTATCTTCATAGGAATGAGTTGTGTGGTCAAATTAATGCTCATTTAGGCTTCAGGTGGTCATCCTGAACAAAATACATGTTGAAGTGTGTGCATAAGTCCTTTGGTTTAGGCGTGACACTCAATTTGAGTTTTTATTGCTTTAAATACATTTTCAGCCCAAGCTGAGCACGTTTTGTGAGTTTGAATGTATCTTCATAGGAATGAGTTGTGTGGTCAAATTAATGCTCATTTAGGCGTCAGGTGGTCATCCTGAACAAAATACATGTTGAAGTGTGTGCATAAGTCCTTTGGTTTAGGCGTGACACTCAATTTGAGTTTTTATTGCTTTAAATGCATTTTCAGCCCGAGCTGAGCACGTTTTGTGAGTTTGAATGTATCTTCATAGGAATGAGTTGTGTAGTCAAATTAATGCTCATATGGGCTTCAGGAGGTCATCCTGAACAAAATACATGTTGAAGTGTGTGCATAAGTCCTTTGGTTTAGGCGTGACACTCAATTTGAGTTTTTATTGCTTTAAATGCATTTTCAGCCCGAGCTGAGCACGTTTTGTGAGTTTGAATGTATCTTCATAGGAATGAGTTGTGTGGTCAAATTAATGCTCATTTAGGCTTCAGGTGGTCATCCTGAACAAAATACATGTTGAAGTGTGTGCATAAGTCCTTTGGTTTAGGCGTGACACTCAATTTGAGTTTTTATTGCTTTAAATGCATTTTCAGCCCGAGCTGAGCATGTTTTGAGAGTTTGAATGTATCTTCATAGGAATGAGTTGTGTGGTCAAATTAATGCTCATATGGGCTTCAGGAGGTCATCCTGAACTAAATACATGTTGGAGTGTGTGCATAAGTCCTTTGGTGTAGGCGTGACACTCAATTTGAGTTTTTATTGCTTTAAATGCATTTTCAGCCCGAGCTGAGCACATTTTGTGAGTTTGAATGTATCTTCATAGGAATGAGTTCTGTGGTCAAATTAATGCTCATTTAGGCGTCAGGTGGTCATCCTGAACAAAATACATGTTGAAGTGTGTGCATAAGTCCTTTGGTTTGGGCGTGACACTCAATTAATTTTTTATTGCTTTAAATGCATTTTCAGCCCGAGCTGAGCGCGCTTTCTGACTTTGAATGTATCTTCATAGGAATGAGTTGTGTGGTCAAATTAATGCTTATATGCTCTTCAGGAGGTCATCCTGAACAAAATACATGTTGAAGTGTGTGAATAAGTCCTTTGGTTTAGGTGTGACACTCAATTTGAGTTTTATTGCTTTAAATGCATTTTCAGCCCGAGCTGAGCACGTTTTGTGAGTTTGAATGTATCTTCATAGGAATGAGTTGTGTGGTCAAATTAATGCTCATTTTGGCTTCAGGTGGTCATCCTGAACTAAATACACGTTGAAGTGTGTGCATAAGTCCTTTGGTTTAGGCGTGACACTCAATTTGAGTTTTTATTGCTTTAAATGCATTTTCAGCCCGAGCTGAGCGCGCTTTCTGACTTTGAATGTATCTTCATAGGAATGAGTTGTGTAGTCAAACTAATGCTCATATGGGCTTCAGGAGGTCATCCTGAACAAAATACATGTTGAAGTGTGTGCATATGTCCTTTGGTTTAGGTGTGACACTCAATTTGAGTTTTTATTGCTTTAAATGCATTTTCAGCCCGAGCTGAGCACGTTTTGTGAGTTTGAATGTATCTTCATAGGAATGAGTTGTGTGGTCAAATTAATGCTCATTTAGGCTTCAGGTGGTCATCCTGAACAAAATACATGTTGAAGTGTGTGCATAAGTCCTTTGGTTTAGGCGTGACACTCAATTTGAGTTTTTATTGCTTTAAATGCATTTTCAGCCCGAGCTGAGCACGTTTTGTGAGTTTGAATGTATCTTCATAGGAATGAGTTGTGTGGTCAAATTAATGTTCATTTAGGCGTCAGGTGGTCATCCTGAACAAAATACATGTTGAAGTGTGTGCATAAGTCCTTTGGTTTAGGCGTGACACTCAATTTGAGTTTTTATTGCTTTAAATGCATTTTCAGCCCGAGCTGAGCACGTTTTGTGAGTTTGAATGTATCTTCATAGGAATGAGTTGTGTAGTCAAATTAATGCTCATTTAGGCTTCAGGTGGTCATCCTGAACTAAATACATGTTGAAGTGTGTGCATAAGTCCTTTGGTTTAGGCGTGACACTCAATTCGAGTTTTTATTGCTTTAAATGCATTATCAATCCGAGCTGAGCGCGCTTTCTGACTTTGAATGTATCTTCATAGGAATGAGTTGTGTGGTCAAATTATTGCTCATTTAGGCTTCAGGAGGTCATCCTGAACAAAATACATGTTGAAGTGTGTGCATAAGTCCTTTGGTTTGGGCGTGACACTCAATTTGAGTTTTTATTGCTTTAAATGCATTTTCAGGCCGAGCTGAGCACGTTTTGTGAGTTAAAATGTATCTTCATAGGAATGAGTTGTGTCGTCAAATGAATGCTCATTTAGGCTTCAGGAGGTCACCTTGAACAAAATACATGTTGAAGTGTGTGCATAAGTCCTTTGGTTTAGGCGTGACACTCAATTTGAGTTTTTATTGCTTTAAATGCATTTTCAGCCCGAGCTGAGCACGTTTTGTGAGTTTGAATGTATCTTCATAGGAATGAGTTGTGTGGTCAAATTAATGCTCATATGGGCTTCAGGAGGTCATCCTGAACTAAATACATGTTGGAGTGTGTGCATAAGTCCTTTGGTGTAGGCGTGACACTCAATTTGAGTTTTTATTGCTTTAAATGCATTTTCAGCCCGAGCTGAGCACATTTTGTGAGTTTGAATGTATCTTCATAGGAATGAGTTCTGTGGTCAAATTAATGCTCATTTAGGCGTCAGGTGGTCATCCTGAACAAAATACATGTTGAAGTGTGTGCATAAGTCCTTTGGTTTGGGCGTGACACTCAATTAATTTTTTATTGCTTTAAATGCATTTTCAGCCCGAGCTGAGCGCGCTTTCTGACTTTGAATGTATCTTCATAGGAATGAGTTGTGTGGTCAAATTAATGCTTATATGCTCTTCAGGAGGTCATCCTGAACAAAATACATGTTGAAGTGTGTGAATAAGTCCTTTGGTTTAGGTGTGACACTCAATTTGAGTTTTATTGCTTTAAATGCATTTTCAGCCCGAGCTGAGCACGTTTTGTGAGTTTGAATGTATCTTCATAGGAATGAGTTGTGTGGTCAAATTAATGCTCATTTTGGCTTCAGGTGGTCATCCTGAACTAAATACACGTTGAAGTGTGTGCATAAGTCCTTTGGTTTAGGCGTGACACTCAATTTGAGTTTTTATTGCTTTAAATGCATTTTCAGCCCGAGCTGAGCGCGCTTTCTGACTTTGAATGTATCTTCATAGGAATGAGTTGTGTAGTCAAACTAATGCTCATATGGGCTTCAGGAGGTCATCCTGAACAAAATACATGTTGAAGTGTGTGCATATGTCCTTTGGTTTAGGTGTGACACTCAATTTGAGTTTTTATTGCTTTAAATGCATTTTCAGCCCGAGCTGAGCACGTTTTGTGAGTTTGAATGTATCTTCATAGGAATGAGTTGTGTGGTCAAATTAATGCTCATTTAGGCTTCAGGTGGTCATCCTGAACAAAATACATGTTGAAGTGTGTGCATAAGTCCTTTGGTTTAGGCGTGACACTCAATTTGAGTTTTTATTGCTTTAAATGCATTTTCAGCCCGAGCTGAGCACGTTTTGTGAGTTTGAATGTATCTTCATAGGAATGAGTTGTGTGGTCAAATTAATGTTCATTTAGGCGTCAGGTGGTCATCCTGAACAAAATACATGTTGAAGTGTGTGCATAAGTCCTTTGGTTTAGGCGTGACACTCAATTTGAGTTTTTATTGCTTTAAATGCATTTTCAGCCCGAGCTGAGCACGTTTTGTGAGTTTGAATGTATCTTCATAGGAATGAGTTGTGTAGTCAAATTAATGCTCATTTAGGCTTCAGGTGGTCATCCTGAACTAAATACATGTTGAAGTGTGTGCATAAGTCCTTTGGTTTAGGCGTGACACTCAATTCGAGTTTTTATTGCTTTAAATGCATTATCAATCCGAGCTGAGCGCGCTTTCTGACTTTGAATGTATCTTCATAGGAATGAGTTGTGTGGTCAAATTATTGCTCATTTAGGCTTCAGGAGGTCATCCTGAACAAAATACATGTTGAAGTGTGTGCATAAGTCCTTTGGTTTAGGCGTGACACTCATTTTGAGTTTTTATTGCTTTAAATGCATTTTCAGCCCGAGCTGAGCACGTTTTGTGAGTTTGAATGTATCTTCATAGAATGAGTTGTGTGGTCAAATTAATGCTCATTTAGGCTTCAGGTGGTCATCCTGAACAAAATACATGTTGAAGTGTGTGCATAAGTCCTTTGGTTTAGGCGTGACACTCAATTTGAGTTTTTATTGCTTTAAATGCATTTTCAGCCCGAGCTGAGCGCGCTTTCTGACTTTGAGTGTATCTTCATAGGAAAGAGTTGTGTGGTCAAATTATTGCTCATTTAGGCTTCAGGAGGTCATCCTGAACAAAATACATGTTGAAGTGTGTGCATAAGTCCTTTGGTTTAGGCGTGACACTCAATTTGAGTTTTTATTGCTTGAAATGCATTTTCAGCCCGAGCTGAGCACGTTTTGTGTTTTTGAATGTATCTTCATAGGAATGAGTTGTGTGGTCAAATTAATGCTCATATGGGCTTCAGGAGGTCATCCTGAACAAAATACATGTTGAAGTGTGTGCATAAGTCCTTTGGTTTGGGCGTGACACTCAATTTGAGTTTTTATTGCTTTAAATGCATTTTCAGGCCGAGCTGAGCACGTTTTGTGAGTTAAAATGTATCTTCATAGGAATGAGTTGTGTCGTCAAATGAATGCTCATTTAGGCTTCAGGAGGTCACCTTGAACAAAATACATGTTGAAGTGTGTGCATAAGTCCTTTGGTTTAGGCGTGACACTCAATTTGAGTTTTTATTGCTTTAAATGCATTTTCAGGCCGAGCTGAGCACGTTTTGTGAGTTAAAATGTATCTTCATAGGAATGAGTTGTGTCGTCAAATGAATGCTCATTTAGGCTTCAGGAGGTCACCTTGAACAAAATACATGTTGAAGTGTGTGCATAAGTCCTTTGGTTTAGGCGTGACACTCAATTTGAGTTTTTATTGCTTTAAATGCATTTTCAGCCCGAGCTGAGCACGTTTTGTGAGTTTGAATGTATCTTCATAGGAATGAGTTGTGTGGTCAAATTATTGCTCATTTAGGCTTCTTCAGGTCATCCTGAACAAAATACATGTTGAAGTGTGTGCATAAGTCCTTTGGTTTAGGCGTGACACTCAATTTGAGTTTTTATTGCTTTAAATGCATTTTCAGCCCGAGCTGAGCACGTTTTGTGAGTTTGAATGTATCTTCATAGGAATGAGTTGTGTGGTCAAATTAATGCTCATTTAGGCTTCAGGAGGACATCCTGAACAAAATACATGTTGAAGTGTGTGCATAAGTCCTTTGGTTTAGGCGTGACACTCAACTTGAGTTTTTATTGCTTTAAATGCATTTTCAGCCCGAGCTGAGCACGTTTTGTGAGTTTGAATGTATCTTCATAGGAATGAGTTGTGTGGTCAAATTAATGCTCATTTAGGCGTCAGGGGGTCATCCTGAACAAAATACATGTTGAAGTGTGTGCATAAGTCCTTTGGTTTGGGCGTGACACTCAATTTGAGTTTTTATTGCTTTAAATGCATTTTCAGCCCGAGCTGAGCACGTTTTGTGTGTTTGAATGTATCTTCATAGGAATGAGTTGTGTGGTCAAATTAATGCTCATATGGGCTTCAGGAGGTCATCCTGAACAAAATACATGTTGAAGTGTGTGCATAAGTCCTTTGGTTTAGGCGTGACACTCAATTTGAGTTTTTATTGCTTTAAATGCATTTTCAGCCCGAGCTGAGCACGTTTTGTGTTTTTGAATGTATCTTCATAGGAATGAGTTGTGTGGTCAAATTAATGCTCATATGGGCTTCAGGAGGTCATCCTGAACAAAATACATGTTGAAGTGTGTGCATAAGTCCTTTGGTTTAGGCGTGACACTCAATTTGAGTTATTATTGCTTTAAATGCATTTTCAGGCCGAGTGGAACAAGTTTTCAAAATGTGTCTTGAATCATGTTATGGTCTATGTTGCCCTCTACTGACCAAAGTCCGTTATTGTCTCCGAGGCCTGAAACCATCTTACAATTATATGACTGTATAACTGTACTCTTGAGCCAATTATTCAATTTCTCTTTGTTCTTGAACTAATTATAACTCAACGCGGGTACCATGACTATACTCAATTTCAGTTTTTATTGCTTTAAGTGCAGTTTCGGGCCGAGCTGAGCACTTGTTCTGAGTTTGAATGTATCTTCATAGGAATGAGATGTGTGATCATATTAATGCTCATTTAGGCTTCAGGAGGACATCTTGAACAAAATACATGTTGAAGTGTGTGCATAAGTCCTTTGGTTTAGGCGTGACACTCAATTTGAGTTTTTATTGCTTTAAATGCATTTTCAGGCCGAGCTGAGCACGTTTTGTGAGTTAAAATGTATCTTCATAGGAATGAGTTGTGTCGTCAAATGAATGCTCATTTAGGCTTCAGGAGGTCACCTTGAACAAAATACATGTTGAAGTGTGTGCATAAGTCCTTTGGTTTAGGCGTGACACTCAATTTGAGTTTTTATTGCTTTAAATGCATTTTCAGCCCGAGCTGAGCACGTTTTGTGAGTTTGAATGTATCTTCATAGGAATGAGTTGTGTGGTCAAATTATTGCTCATTTAGGCTTCAGGAGGTCATCCTGAACAAAATACATGTTGAAGTGTGTGTATAAGTCCTTTGGTTTAGACGTGACACTCAATTTGAGTTTTTATTGCTTTAAATGCATTTTCAGCCCAAGCTGAGCACGTTTTGTGAGTTTGAATGTATCTTCATAGGAATGAGTTGTGTGGTCAAATTAATGCTCATTTAGGCGTCAGGTGGTCATCCTGAACAAAATACATGTTGAAGTGTGTGCATAAGTCCTTTGGTTTAGGCGTGACACTCAATTTGAGTTTTTATTGCTTTAAATGCATTTTCAGCCCGAGCTGAGCACGTTTTGTGAGTTTGAATGTATCTTCATAGGAATGAGTTGTGTAGTCAAATTAATGCTCATATGGGCTTCAGGAGGTCATCCTGAACAAAATACATGTTGAAGTGTGTGCATAAGTCCTTTGGTTTAGGCGTGACACTCAATTTGAGTTTTTATTGCTTTAAATGCATTTTCAGCCCGAGCTGAGCACGTTTTGTGAGTTTGAATGTATCTTCATAGGAATGAGTTGTGTGGTCAAATTAATGCTCATTTAGGCTTCAGGTGGTCATCCTGAACAAAATACATGTTGAAGTGTGTGCATAAGTCCTTTGGTTTAGGCGTGACACTCAATTTGAGTTTTTATTGCTTTAAATACATTTTCAGCCCAAGCTGAGCACGTTTTGTGAGTTTGAATGTATCTTCATAGGAATGAGTTGTGTGGTCAAATTAATGCTCATTTAGGCGTCAGGTGGTCATCCTGAACAAAATACATGTTGAAGTGTGTGCATAAGTCCTTTGGTTTAGGCGTGACACTCAATTTGAGTTTTTATTGCTTTAAATGCATTTTCAGCCCGAGCTGAGCACGTTTTGTGAGTTTGAATGTATCTTCATAGGAATGAGTTGTGTAGTCAAATTAATGCTCATATGGGCTTCAGGAGGTCATCCTGAACAAAATACATGTTGAAGTGTGTGCATAAGTCCTTTGGTTTAGGCGTGACACTCAATTTGAGTTTTTATTGCTTTAAATGCATTTTCAGCCCGAGCTGAGCACGTTTTGTGAGTTTGAATGTATCTTCATAGGAATGAGTTGTGTGGTCAAATTAATGCTCATTTAGGCTTCAGGTGGTCATCCTGAACAAAATACATGTTGAAGTGTGTGCATAAGTCCTTTGGTTTAGGCGTGACACTCAATTTGAGTTTTTATTGCTTTAAATGCATTTTCAGCCCGAGCTGAGCATGTTTTGAGAGTTTGAATGTATCTTCATAGGAATGAGTTGTGTGGTCAAATTAATGCTCATATGGGCTTCAGGAGGTCATCCTGAACTAAATACATGTTGGAGTGTGTGCATAAGTCCTTTGGTGTAGGCGTGACACTCAATTTGAGTTTTTATTGCTTTAAATGCATTTTCAGCCCGAGCTGAGCACATTTTGTGAGTTTGAATGTATCTTCATAGGAATGAGTTCTGTGGTCAAATTAATGCTCATTTAGGCGTCAGGTGGTCATCCTGAACAAAATACATGTTGAAGTGTGTGCATAAGTCCTTTGGTTTGGGCGTGACACTCAATTTGAGTTATTATTGCTTTAAATGCATTTTCAGGCCGAGTGGAACAAGTTTTCAAAATGTGTCTTGAATCATGTTATGGTCTATGTTGCCCTCTACTGACCAAAGTCCGTTATTGTCTCCGAGGCCTGAAACCATCTTACATTTATATGACTGTATAACTGTACTCTTGAGCCAATTATTCAATTTCTCTTTGTTCTTGAACTAATTATAACTCAACGCGGGTACCATGACTATACTCAATTTCAGTTTTTATTGCTTTAAGTGCAGTTTCGGGCCGAGCTGAGCACTTGTTCTGAGTTTGAATGTATCTTCATAGGAATGAGATGTGTGATCATATTAATGCTCATTTAGGCTTCAGGAGGACATCTTGAACAAAATACATGTTGAAGTGTGTGCATAAGTCCTTTGGTTTGGGCGTGACACTCAATTTGAGTTTTTATTGCTTTAAATGCATTTTCAGGCCGAGCTGAGCACGTTTTGTGAGTTAAAATGTATCTTCATAAGAATGAGTTGTGTCGTCAAATGAATGCTCATTTAGGCTTCAGGAGGTCACCTTGAACAAAATACATGTTGAAGTGTGTGCATAAGTCCTTTGGTTTAGGCGTGACACTCAATTTGAGTTTTTATTGCTTTAAATGCATTTTCAGGCCGAGCTGAGCACGTTTTGTGAGTTAAAATGTATCTTCATAGGAATGAGTTGTGTCGTCAAATGAATGCTCATTTAGGCTTCAGGAGGTCACCTTGAACAAAATACATGTTGAAGTGTGTGCATAAGTCCTTTGGTTTAGGCGTGACACTCAATTTGAGTTTTTATTGCTTTAAATGCATTTTCAGCCCGAGCTGAGCACGTTTTGTGAGTTTGAATGTATCTTCATAGGAATGAGTTGTGTGGTCAAATTATTGCTCATTTAGGCTTCTTCAGGTCATCCTGAACAAAATACATGTTGAAGTGTGTGCATAAGTCCTTTGGTTTAGGCGTGACACTCAATTTGAGTTTTTATTGCTTTAAATGCATTTTCAGCCCGAGCTGAGCACGTTTTGTGAGTTTGAATGTATCTTCATAGGAATGAGTTGTGTGGTCAAATTAATGCTCATTTAGGCTTCAGGAGGACATCCTGAACAAAATACATGTTGAAGTGTGTGCATAAGTCCTTTGGTTTAGGCGTGACACTCAACTTGAGTTTTTATTGCTTTAAATGCATTTTCAGCCCGAGCTGAGCACGTTTTGTGAGTTTGAATGTATCTTCATAGGAATGAGTTGTGTGGTCAAATTAATGCTCATTTAGGCGTCAGGGGGTCATCCTGAACAAAATACATGTTGAAGTGTGTGCATAAGTCCTTTGGTTTGGGCGTGACACTCAATTTGAGTTTTTATTGCTTTAAATGCATTTTCAGCCCGAGCTGAGCACGTTTTGTGTGTTTGAATGTATCTTCATAGGAATGAGTTGTGTGGTCAAATTAATGCTCATATGGGCTTCAGGAGGTCATCCTGAACAAAATACATGTTGAAGTGTGTGCATAAGTCCTTTGGTTTAGGCGTGACACTCAATTTGAGTTTCTTTTGATTTAAATGCATTTTCAGCCCGAGTTGAGCACGTTTTGTGAGTTTGAATGTATCTTCATAGGAATGAGTTGTGTGGTCATATTAATGCTCATTTAGGCTTCAGGTGGTCATCCTGAAAAAAATACATGTTGAAGTGTGTGCATAAGTCCTTTGGTTTAGGCGTGACACTCAATTAGAGTTTTTATTGCTTTAAATGCATTTTCAGCCCGAGCTGAGCACGTTTTGTGAGTTTGAATGTATCTTCATAGGAATGAGTTGTGTGGTCAAATTCATGCTCATATGGGCTTCAGGAGGTCATCCTGAACAAAATACATGTTGAAGTGTGTGCATAAGTCCTTTGGTTTAGGTGTGACACTCAATTTGAGTTTTTATTGCTTTAAATGCATTTTCAGCCCGAGCTGAGCACGTTTTTTGAGTTTGAATGTATCTTCATAGGAATGAGTTGTGTGGTCAAATGATTGCTCATTTAGGCTTGAGGAGGTCATCCTGAGCAAAATACATGTTGAAGTGTGTGCATAAGTCCTTTGGTTTAGGCGTGACACTCGTTTTGAGTTTTTACTGCTTTAAATGCATTTTCAGCCCGAGCTGAGCACATTTTGTGAGTTTGAATGTATCTTCATAGGAATGAGTTCTGTGGTCAAATTAATGCTCATTTAGGCGTCAGGTGGTCATCCTAAACAAAATACATGTTGAAGTGTGTGCATAAGTCCTTTGGTTTAGGCGTGACACTCAATTTGAGTTTTTATTGCTTTAAATGCATTTTCAGCCCGAGCTGAGCACGTTTTGTGTGTTTGAATGTATCTTCATAGGAATGAGTTGTGTGGTCAAATTAATGCTCATACGGGCTTCAGGATGACCTCCTGAACAAAATTCATGTTGAAGTGTGTGCATAAGTCCTTTGGTTTAGGCGTGACACTCAATTTGAGTTTTTATTGCTTTAAATGCATTTTCAGCCCGAGCTGAGCACGTTTTGTGAGTTTGAATGTATCTTCATAGAATGAGTTGTGTGGTCAAATTAATGCTTATTTGGGCTTCAGGAGGTCATCCTGAACAAAATACATGTTGGAGTGTGTGCATAAGTCCTTTGGTTTAGGTGTGACACTCAATTTGAGTTTTATTGCTTTAAATGCATTTTCAGCCCGAGCTGAGCGCGCTTTCTGACTTTGAATGTATCTTCATAGGAATGAGTTGTGTGGTCAAATTAATGCTCATTTAGGCTTCAGGTGGTCATCCTGAACAAAATACATGTTAAAGTGTGTGCATAAGTCCTTTGGTTTAGGCGTGAGACTCAATTTGAGTTTTTATTGCTTTAAATGCATTTTCAGCCCGAGCTGAGCACGTTTTGTGAGTTTGAATGTATCTTCATAGGAATGAGTTGTGTAGTCAAATTAATGCTCATATGGGCTTCAGGAGGTCATCCTGAACAAAATACATGTTGAAGTGTGTGCATAAGTCCTTTGGTTTAGGCGTGACACTCAATTTGAGTTTTTATTGCTTTAAATGCTTTTTCAGCCCGAGCTGAGCGCGCTTTCTGACTTTGAATGTATCTTCATAGGAATGAGTTGTGTGGTCAAATTATTGCTCATTTAGGCTTCAGGAGGTCATCCTGAACAAAATACATGTTGAAGTGTGTGCATAAGTCCTTTGGTTTAGGCGTGACACTCAATTTGAGTTTTTATTGCTTTAAATGCATTTTCAGCCCGAGCTGAGCACGTTTTGTGAGTTTGAATGTATCTTCATAGGAATGAGATGTGTGATCATATTAATGCTCATTTAGGCTTCAGGAGGACATCTTGAACAAAATACATGTTGAAGTGTGTGCATAAGTCCTTTGGTTTGGGCGTGACACTCAATTTGAGTTTTTATTGCTTTAAATGCATTTTCAGCCCGAGCTGAGCACGTTTTGTGAGTTTGAATGTATCTTTATAGGAATGAGTTGTGTAGTCAAATTAATGCTCATATGGGCTTCAGGAGGTCATCCTGAACAAAATACATGTTGAAGTGTTTGCATAAGTCCTTTGGTTTAGGCGTGACACTCAATTTGAGTGTTTATTGCTTTAAATGCAGTTTCAGCCCGAGCTGAGCGCGCTTTCTGACTTTGAATGTATCTTCATAGGAATGAGTTGTGTGGTCAAATTATTGCTCATTTAGGCTTCAGGAGGTCATCCTTAACAAAATACATGTTGAAGTGTGTGCATAAGTCCTTCGGTTTAGGCGTGACACTCAATTTGAGTTTTTATTGCTTTAAATGCTTTTTCAGCCCGAGCTGAGCGCACTTTCTGACTTTGAATGTATCTTCATAGGAATGAGTTGTGTGGTCAAATTATTGCTCATTTAGGCTTCAGGAGGTCATCCTGAACAAAATACATGTTGAAGTGTGTGTATAAGTCCTTTGGTTTAGGCGTGACACTCAATTTGAGTTTTTATTGCTTTAAATGCATTTTCAGCCCGAGCTGAGCACGTTTTGTGAGTTTGAATGTATCTTCATAGGAATGAGTTGTGTAGTCAAATTAATGCTCATTTAGGCTTCAGGAGGACATCCTGAACTAAATACATGATGAAGTGTGTGCATAAGCCCTTTGGTTTAGGCGTGACACTCAATTTGAGTTTTTATTGCTTTTAATGCATTTTCAGCCCGAGCTGAGCGCGCTTTCTGACTTTGAATGTATCTTCATAGGAATGAGTTGTGTGGTCAAATTAATGCTCATTTAGGCTTCAGGTGGTCATCCTGAACTAAATACATGTTGAAGTGTGTGCATAAGTCCTTTGGTTTAGGCGTGGCACTCAATTTGAGTTTTTATTGCTTTTAATGCATTTTCAGCCCGAGCTGAGCGCGCTTTCTGACTTTGAATGTATCTTCATAGGAATGAGTTGTGTAGTCAAATTACTGCTCATTTAGGCTTCAGGAGGACATCCTGAACTAAATACATTGAAGTGTGTGCAAAAGTCCTTTGGTTTAGGCGTGACACTCAATTTGAGTTATTATTCCTTTAAATGCATTTTCAGGCCGAGTGGAACAAGTTTTCAAAATGTGTCTTGAATCATGTTATGGTCTATGTTGCCCTCTACTGACCAAAGTCCGTTATTGTCTCCGAGGCCTGAAACCATTTTACATTTATATGACTGTATAACTGTACTCTTGAGCCAATTATTCAATTTCTCTTTGTTCTTGAACTAATTATAACTCAACGCAGGTACCATGACTATACTCAATTTCAGTTTTTATTGCTTTAAGTGCAGTTTCGGGCCGAGCTGAGCACGTGTTCTGAGTTTGAATGTATCTTCATAGGAATGAGATGTGTGATCATATTAATGCTCATTTAGGCTTCAGGAGGACATCTTGAACAAAATACATGTTGAAGTGTGTGCATAAGTCCTTTGGTTTGGGCGTGACACTCAATTTGAGTTTTTATTGCTTTAAATGCATTTTCAGCCCGAGCTGAGCACGTTTTGTGAGTTTGAATGTATCTTTATAGGAATGAGTTGTGTAGTCAAATTAATGCTCATATGGGCTTCAGGAGGTCATCCTGAACAAAATACATGTTGAAGTGTGTGCATAAGTCCTTTGGTTTAGGAGTGACACTCAATTTGAGTTTTTATTGCTTTAAATGCAGTTTCAGCCCGAGCTGAGCGCGCTTTCTGACTTTGAATGTATCTTCATAGGAATGAGTTGTGTGGTCAAATTATTGCCCATTTAGGCTTCAGGAGGTCATCCTGAACAAAATACATGTTGAAGGGTGTGCATCAGTCCTTTGGTTTAGGCGTGACACTCAATTTGAGTTTTTATTGCTTTAAATGCTTTTTCAGCCCGAGCTGAGCACACTTTCTGACTTTGAATGTATCTTCATAGGAATGAATTGTGTGGTCAAATTATTGCTCATTTAGGCTTCAGGAGGTCATCCTGAACAAAATACATGTTGAAGTGTGTGTATAAGTCCTTTGGTTTAGGCGTGACACTCAATTTGAGTTTTTATTGCTTTAAATGCATTTTCAGCCCGAGCTGAGCACGTTTTGTGAGTTTGAATGTATCTTCATAGGAATGAGTTGTGTAGTCAAATTAATGCTCATTTAGGCTTCAGGAGGACATCCTGAACTAAATACATGATGAAGTGTGTGCATAAGCCCTTTGGTTTAGGCGTGATACTCAATTTGAGTTTTTATTGCTTTTAATGCATTTTCAGCCCGAGCTCAGCGCGCTTTCTGACTTTGAATGTATCTTCATAGGAATGAGTTGTGTGGTCAAATTAATGCTCATTTAGGCTTCAGGTGGTCATCCTGAACTAAATACATGTTGAAGTGTGTGCATAAGTCCTTTGGTTTAGGCGTGGCACTCAATTTGAGTTTTTATTGCTTTTAATGCATTTTCAGCCCGAGCTGAGCGCGCTTTCTGACTTTGAATGTATCTTCATAGGAATGAGTTGTGTAGTCAAATTACTGCTCATTTAGGCTTCAGGAGGACATCCTGAACTAAATACATTGAAGTGTGTGCAAAAGTCCTTTGGTTTGGGAGTGACACTCAATTTGAGTTATTATTCCTTTAAATGCATTTTCAGGCCGAGTGGGACAAGTTTTCAAAATGTGTCTTGAATCATGTTATGGTCTATGTTGCCCTCTACTGACCAAAGTCCGTTATTGTCTCCGAGGCCTGAAACCATTTTACATTTATATGACTGTATAACTGTACTCTTGAGCCAATTATTCAATTTCTCTTTGTTCTTGAACTAATTATAACTCAACGCAGGTACCATGACTATACTCAATTTCAGTTTTTATTGCTTTAAGTGCAGTTTCGGGCCGAGCTGAGCACGTGTTCTGAGTTTGAATGTATCTTCATAGGAATGAGATGTGTGATCATATTAATGCTCATTTAGGCTTCAAGAGGACATCTTGAACAAAATACATGTTGAAGTGTGTGCATAAGTCCTTTGGTTTGGGCGTGACACTCAATTTGAGTTTTTATTGCTTTAAATGCATTTTCAGCCCGAGCTGAGCACGTTTTGTGAGTTTGAATGTATCTTTATAGGAATGACTTGTGTAGTCAAATTAATGCTCATATGGGCTTCAGGAGGTCATCCTGAACAAAATACATGTTGAAGTGTGTGCATAAGTCCTTTGGTTTAGGCGTGACACTCAATTTGAGTTTTTATTGCTTTAAATGCAGTTTCAGCCCGAGCTGAGCGCGCTTTCTGACTTTGAATGTATCTTCATAGGAATGAGTTGTGTGGTCAAATTATTGCCCATTTAGGCTTCAGGAGGTCATCCTGAACAAAATACATGTTGAAGGGTGTGCATCAGTCCTTTGGTTTAGGCGTGACACTCAATTTGAGTTTTTATTGCTTTAAATGCTTTTTCAGCCCGAGCTGAGCACACTTTCTGACTTTGAATGTATCTTTAAAGGAATGAGTTGTGTGGTCAAATTATTGCTCATTTAGGCTTCAGGAGGTCATCCTGAACAAAATACATGTTGAAGTGTGTGTATAAGTCCTTTGGTTTAGGCGTGACACTCAATTTGAGTTTTTATTGCTTTAAATGCATTTTCAGCCCGAGCTGAGCACGTTTTGTGAGTTTGAATGTATCTTCATAGGAATGAGTTGTGTAGTCAAACTAATGCTCATTTAGGCTTCAGGAGGACATCCTGAACTAAATACATGATGAAGTGTGTGCATAAGCCCTTTGGTTTAGGCGTGACACTCAATTTGAGTTTTTATTGCTTTTAATGCATTTTCAGCCCGAGCTGAGCGCGCTTTCTGACTTTGAATGTATCTTCATAGGAATGAGTTGTGTGGTCAAATTAATGCTCATTTAGGCTTCAGGTGGTCATCCTGAACTAAATACATGTTGAAGTGTGTGCATAAGTCCTTTGGTTTGGGAGTGACACTCAATTTGAGTTATTATTGCTTTAAATGCATTTTCAGGCCGAGTGGAACAAGTTTTCAAAATGTGTCTTGAATCATGTTATGGTCTATGTTGCCCTCTACTGACCAAAGGCCGTTATTGTCTCCGAGGCCTGAAACCATTTTACATTTATATGACTGTATAACTGTACTCTTGAGCCAATTATTCAATTTCTCTTTGTTCTTGAACTAATTATAACTCAACGCAGGTACCATGACTATACTCAATTTCAGTTTTTATTGCTTTAAGTGCAGTTTCGGGCCGAGCTGAGCACGTGTTCTGAGTTTGAATGTATCTTCATAGGAATGAGATGTGTGATCATATTAATGCTCATTTAGGCTTCAGGAGGACATCTTGAACAAAATACATGTTGAAGTGTGTGCATAAGTCCTTTGGTTTGGGCGTGACACTCAATTTGAGTTTTTATTGCTTTAAATGCATTTTCAGCCCGAGCTGAGCACGTTTTGTGAGTTTGAATGTATCTTTATAGGAATGAGTTGTGTAGTCAAATTAATGCTCATATGGGCTTCAGGAGGTCATCCTGAACAAAATACATGTTGAAGTGTGTGCATAAATCCTTTGGTTTAGGCGTGACACTCAATTTGAGTTTTTATTGCTTTAAATGCAGTTTCAGCCCGAGCTGAGCGCGCTTTCTGACTTTGAATGTATCTTCATAGGAATGAGTTGTGTGGTCAAATTATTGCCCATTTAGGCTTCAGGAGGTCATCCTGAACAAAATACATGTTGAAGGGTGTGCATCAGTCCTTTGGTTTAGGCGTGACACTCAATTTGAGTTTTTATTGCTTTAAATGCATTTTTTGCCGAGCTAAACTCATTTTTTGAGTTTGAATGTATCTTCATAGGAATGAGTTGTGTGGTCAAATTAATGCTCATTTAGGCTTCAGGATGACATCCTGAACTAAATACATTGAAGTGTGTGCAAAAGTCCTTTGGTTTGGGAGTGACACTCAATTTGAGTTATTATTGCTTTAAATGCATTTTCAGGCCGAGTGGAACAAGTTTTCAAAATGTGTCTTGAATCATGTTATGGTCTATGTTGCCCTCTACTGACCAAAGTCCGTTATTGTCTCCGAGGCCTGAAACCATTTTACATTTATATGACTGTATAACTGTACTCTTGAGCCAATTATTCAATTTCTCTTTGTTCTTGAACTAATTATAACTCAACGCAGGTACCATGACTATACTCAATTTCAGTTTTTATTGCTTTAAGTGCAGTTTCGGGCCGAGCTGAGCACGTGTTCTGAGTTTGAATGTATCTTCATAGGAATGAGATGTGTGATCATATTAATGCTCATTTAGGCTTCAGGAGGACATCTTGAACAAAATACATGTTGAAGTGTGTGCATAAGTCCTTTGGTTTAGGCGTGACACTCAATTTGAGTGTTTATTGCTTTAAATGCAGTTTCAGCCCGAGCTGAGCGCGCTTTCTGACTTTGAATGTATCTTCATAGGAATGAGTTGTGTGGTCAAATTATTGCTCATTTAGGCTTCAGGAGGTCATCCTGAACAAAATACATGTTGAAGTGTGTGCATAAGTCCTTTGGTTTAGGCGTGACACTCAATTTGAGTTTTTATTGCTTTAAATGCTTTTTCAGCCCGAGCTGAGCGCACTTTCTGACTTTGAATGTATCTTCATAGGAATGAGTTGTGTGGTCAAATTATTGCTCATTTAGGCTTCAGGAGGTCATCCTGAACAAAATACATGTTGAAGTGTGTGTATAAGTCCTTTGGTTTAGGCGTGACACTCAATTTGAGTTTTTATTGCTTTAAATGCATTTTCAGCCCGAGCTGAGCACGTTTTGTGAGTTTGAATGTATCTTCATAGGAATGAGTTGTGTGGTCAAATAATGCTCATTTAGGCTTCAGGTGGCCATCCTGAACAAAATACATGTTGAAGTGTGTGCATGAGTCCTTTGGTTTAGGCGTGAGACTCAATTTGAGTTTTTATTGCTTTAAATGCATTTTCAGCCCGAGCTGAGCACGTTTTGTGAGTTTGAATGTATCTTCATAGGAATGAGTTGTGTAGTCAAATTAATGCTCATATGGGCTTCAGGAGGTCATCCTGAACAAAATACATGTTGAAGTGTGTGCATAAGTCCTTTGGTTTAGGCGTGACACTCAATTTGAGTTTTTATTGCTTTAAATGCTTTTTCAGCCCGAACTGAGCGCGCTTTCTGACTTTGAATGTATCTTCATAGGAATGAGTTGTGTGGTCAAATTATTGCTCATTTAGGCTTCAGGAGGTCATCCTGAACAAAATACATGTTGAAGTGTGTGTATAAGTCCTTCGGTTTAGGCGTGACACTCAATTTGAGTTTTTATTGCTTTAAATGCATTTTCAGCCCGAGCTGAGCACGTTTTGTGAGTTTGAATGTATCTTCATAGGAATGAGTTGTGTGGTCAAATTAATGCTCATTTAGGCTTCAGGTGGTCATCCTGAACTAAATACATGTTGAAGTGTGTGCATAAGTCCTTTGGTTTAGGCGTGACACTCAATTTGAGTTTTTATTGCTTTAAATGCATTATCAGCCAGAGCTGAGCGCGCTTTCTGACTTTGAATGTATCTTCATAGGAATAAGTTGTGTGGTCAAATTATTGCTCATTTAGGCTTCAGGTGGTCATCCTGAACTAAATACATGTTGAAGTGTGTGCATAAGTCCTTTGGTTTAGGCGTGAGACTCAATTTGAGTTTTTATTGCTTTAAATGCATTTTCAGCCCGAGCTGAGCACGTTTTGTGAGTTTGAATGTATCTTCATAGAAATGAGTTGTGTAGTCAAATTAATGCTCATATGGGCTTCAGGAGGTCATCCTGAACAAAATACATGTTGAAGTGTGTGCATAAGTCCTTTGGTTTAGGCGTGACACTCAATTTGAGTTTTTATTGCTTTAAATGCATTATCAGCCCGAGCTGAGCGCGCTTTGTGAGTTTGAATGTATCTTCATAGGAATGAGTTGTGTGGTCAAATTAATGGTCATTTAGGCGTCAGGTGGTCATCCTGAACAAAATACATGTTGATGTGTGTGCATAAGTCCTTTGGTTTAGGCGTGACACTCAATTTGAGTTTTTATTGCTTTAAATGCATTTTCAGCCCGAGCTGAGCACGTTTTGTGTGTTTGAGTGTATCTTCATAGGAATGAGTTGTGTGGTCAAATTATTGCTCATTTAGGCTTCAGGAGGTCATCCTGAACAAAATACATGTTGAAGTGTGTGCATAAGTCCTTTGGTTTAGGCGTGACACTCAATTTGAGTTTTTATTGCTTTAAATGCATTTTCAGCCCGAGCTGAGCACGTTTTGTGAGTTTGAATGTATCTTCATAGGAATGAGATGTGTGATCATATTAATGCTCATTTAGGCTTCAGGAGGACATCTTGAACAAAATACATGTTGAAGTGTGTGCATAAGTCCTTTGGTTTGGGCGTGACACTTGTTGAGGAGAGTCAGCTTTTCGTTTGCTTCTTGCTCTCCTTGGACACAAGTCCTTTTATACCTCTGTAAGGTGGAATAAAGACCAAACACCACGTCGTACTTTTTCAGTTTATCACAGCACAGCACAAATCGATTTGGGCTTCCGAGAGTTTCAGATTTCTTTCGGAAGCGTCAAAGAAACACATTCATGAGATTATATAGAGACAATATGATAATGAGAGGCGGGGAGGTACGCCTCTCATGCAAATCCCTGAAACAAAGAAAGTAACATGTCATCTAACCCGGCGTGGCTGGAAGAAGTTGGGAGCGGTGGGGTTCGAGGGCACTAAAGGTGATTGTAAACACAGCGAGCAGAAAATACCTTTAACAGCATTCTACATTGTTTCTCTCAAGTGCCTGAACAAACACAACTAGCAGAGAGGAACAACACCATAACCATTAAACCTACCTAAGCAAAAAACTAGAGACAAAGAAGGTCAAGCAAAGTTCGCCCTTGAAATGATGACGAAGTATAGACCACTGCTGTTGGTCACAGATCTTGAGATTAGGGTTCCTCTTTGAGGGCACTTGACAGCCTTCAGGGATTTATATGAGGTGGTGGAGGCAGGAAAACCCTCGGGGGGCTGTTAATTAACCAAGTGAAAATAGGACCTTCACACTACATTCTTTGTTTTAAGTACTTCAGCAGATGTTCAGGACAGAGACTAGTGTCAATGGTTCTCATAGCAAGATGAAATTCCTCAACAATGTTCTACTACTACTTCTAGCGGAATATTTCCTTAACAAATCCCTCTCTTGATCACAATTAATATTGTGATCACAAAACTTCAGTGCCAAAATCCGTCGTCAAAGCGGAACAACAAATTCCCCCTTGTGCAAGCATTATCAAACAAACTACAGCCGGAAATAACAGTCTCAGTGAAGCCTGACACCAGTGCCCACATTAGTAGAGAAATAGAGACCAAAATAACCAGTATAATCAGAAAGATATGTTATTAGTTCTGGGCCCCCTGAGAACTTTGTCTTGGTTTCACGTCCAGTTGTCCTTCCGAATGTCACTTTGAAGTTGGAGATGCTTCTTGGGGCTGACGCATTCCTTCCCGGTAGACAGCATGATGGGTCCTTTGTGTCACTCTGCGTGGTCCCATTCATCTCGGCTGATGCCACTTCCGCTTGAGGACCCTTAGATACACCTGCTCCGGATACGTCTGTGGTTTCACGCCTGGCTCGTTCGGGTGCCCACACCCGAGTGCAGTCTGCTTCTGGAAATGAGAGACGAGAACACTCAATGAGTCCATGTATGCTTTATGGGGAACCATCTGTCGAAGAGTGCCCTGGTCCATCGATCGCCACGGACCAGGGAACTCCTGGCCATGCTCCAGCTCAAAAGGTGTGAAACCTGTGGCAGAATTAATGGTGGACCTCACAGCAAGTAACGCAATCGGCAGCGCATCGACCCAATTCAGTTTTGCCGATGCCATTGTCTTGGAAAGTTTTAGTTTGAGCGTTTGGTTCATTCGTTCAACCAGTCCTTGCGATTGTGGATGATAAACCGTGCCAAATTTATGCTTAAGCCCCAACAACTGCTCGACTTGTTGGAGATGTTTATTCTTGAAATGAGTACCATTATCCGATCGAACCACACGCGGAAACCCATGCGTTGGAACGTAGTGGTTTACCAAAATCTTAATTACAGCCATCGCATCTTCTTTGCCACATGCGTAAGCCTCGGGCCATCGAGTGTAAGCGTCCACCATCACTAGAAGGTATCGTTTGCCTCTAATCCTATCTATCATGTCAGTGAAATCGATAACGACTTCCTCACCTGGACCCCGGGTAGCGGATACACCCCAGGTACCGTCCTGAGACTTACATTATGTCGATTACAGACCTCACACCCCAAAACTACCTCATTTACCATATCCAGAAGGCGAGGATGATACCAGGATCTTAATTTATCTGCCACATTCCTTTTTGCCAAATGAGCTGGACCGTGTGCCTCGTGAATTAGAGTCTTCAATTTATCTGCTGACGGAACTGGGCGTCCGTCTGTTTTGTGCCGATACAAACCAGTCTCATCCCTGGCCACCCTGTTTGTGGATAGCCAGTAGTTCTTCTCCCCAGGGGATGCCCTCTCTTGATCTGCAAGAAGGTGGTTAATGTCCAGATCATACATCTTCCCCATTGTTGGTTCTACTACCATCACTGGCTGGCTCACCTTGTAGCCCGCTGTCTCTTTCGCTACCTTATCTGCCCTGTCATTTCCCACTTCTACATAGGAAGTCCCTCCAGTATGTGCCCTGCATTTAACAATGGCTACTTCTTTTGGTTTTAACAGAGCCTCTCCGAGTCTTTGGATTTCCACACTATGTTTAATTGATGTTCCGGCTGCTGTTCTGTACCCATTCCTTCGCCAGAGGGGCATCTCTGTAAAAATCGCCCCGACTACATATGCTGAATCCGTGTAGATGTTAACCCTTAACCCTTGCGCCCTCTCTAGTGCCCTTATAACTGCTACCAGCTCGGCTCTCTGGGCCGACTGTTTCCCTTCTATTCTGTCAGTTTCTTGTATCTTAAATTGTCTTGTTTGTTGGCCATCATCGATTATTACCGAATAGGCCGAGATCAGCCCTTCTGTTGGATGTCTAAAGCAACAGCCATCTGTGAACACGCTATAATCTGGTTCCGATATTGGTGCGGCATACAAACCTTCTCTGAGCTTTTCTTCATTCAGGGAAAGGTCGGCACAACAATGGGGTGCGCCTTCAACCATTCCATCTGCCGCATTGATTCCTTCTGATTTGCATGTCAGATTGGGTCTGTGTAAAATTCTGTCCAATTTGTCACTTCGTTTTGCTGACATCGTAAAATCTTTAGAACAGACAAATGCCGCCACTGCGTGAGAAGTAAGGACCGTAAGGGGATTGTTCAACACAATGTGATCCACTTTTTGCAAACATTTGCCTAATGCTGCCGCATATCTGATGCATGCTGAATGTTTTTGTTCAATTGGGTCCAATTGCATGCTGACGTATGTCAAAATTCATCAAAATTAGTCTTTTACCTCCCTGTTGTTCGTGTTCCTGTCATTCACGTTTCCCTCTCTTTTCTGAAAAAGAACTACAGAAACAGAGCCTTCTTTTTCGGAAACATCCAAGTAAATCAGCTAAATCAGGCCGCACAAGAGAAACCGGCATCGCTGTACCTTCTGATGTGTTCAATCTCCCCTAAAATTTAAAGGCAGAGCGAATTGTAATTTTTTCCATGCGATAGTTTGAAACTGCAAAGAGCCAAACGTCAAAGGAACCACCTTGCGGCATCCAAACAGCAAATCTTAGATGATGCATCGAGAAGAACATTACCATACCGAACAAGTACAACGCCATCCGTAGGTCGAAAAGCGTAGAGTAGCTGCTTAAGCACTTGAATAAAAATTCCAGAAGACAAAAGTGAATACGTGGGGCAAACGAGTGTAGCGTAATTTAACTCCAAGGTGAGAGAATGAGAAAAGTCCCTATACGATCCTGAAAGTGGTATATCGAACAACCTTATCTGAATCGATTACAGAAGAATGTGTACAAACGAGAATTATTGTATATTTGAGTAGACGGCAAAAACAGTACGTGCAGCGCGGCCATAGATACCAGTCAATGAGATGAGATCCTCTGACAGGTCCACTCTGGCTGCCACACCCTTCAGGACCTACAATAATTGAGGAGGAGGGAACATTAAATAAATTGCCTTGTGTTTCATCCAACCAGGCCATGCGATATATTTCATTCTCTAGTTTGTCAAAAGCATTGTGCAGTGGGAAGGACCGATCAGTGGATGGTAAGGTCATATGGAGGAAGTCTAAGGAGACCAAAGCTGATACTGTTGGAAGACAGAGTTCAGTGGTGGGTCATCGGCTGACTTTAGCAACAGTCAGCCTTGTATCAGCAGGCATTGGGAGCAAGTGTGGTCCAGCATGTTCAAGTTCATGACAGTCTTTCAGTGAGGCCAGCAGCGATCCCTATTGTTGGGGATTCGGTTACCCATGGAGCAGATGGGTATTGTCCATGTGGGGGTGCCGTATCCTGTCATTGTTGTTGGTTTTGTGGAGGAGGAGTCGGGGCTTGTTGATCATAGCCTGATTGATGAACAGGTGGGTGCCGGCGGTGCCGGCATTTCCGTGTCCAATGATTCACATCACCACAAATGAAACAGCCAGCTTGGCTCCCGTGACTTCCTCGTCCACGCCCACCTTCCCGTCTCGGACCTCCCCCCAGCCATGCGTCTCGGCCCTGCCTTGTGGGCAGGTCGTAATGTTGAGGTGGGGCTTGGAGCTG
Source organism: Hippocampus guttulatus (assembly GCF_054856545.1). NCBI lineage: Eukaryota > Metazoa > Chordata > Actinopteri > Syngnathiformes > Syngnathidae > Hippocampus > Hippocampus guttulatus. Next base: position 1,459,341 of record NC_141271.1, read on the forward strand.
CGGTGGGGGTGTGATCAGCCGTGGTGGAGCCTGCTGAGAGACACTGATTGACATTTGATTAGATCTCCCAAGTTTCTCTTTTTTGCATGCATTACTGGTGGCTCTCTTAGCCTCTTCTACTCGTGGGTTCAAAGAGTTGTTCTGTAGCTTGGATGTTTTCTCAGTCTCTTCCTCGGCTCTCATTCGAGATTGTTGCACATAATATAGGAAATGAGTTTGCCAGTTCACGTCATCTGAAGTGGGGAGAGTGGGAGAGTTAGTCATCATTTTCTGCACATCAGACGGACAACCCCCCAGCACTGCTTGCCTGAACAAAGCTTGATTCAATGGATGACTATTGGGGTCCTTCCCAGTTGCAGTCACCCAAGCATCTATACAATTAACCAAATAAGTCATTGGGTGTACCTCAGATAACAATTCAAACGCCAATTGTTGTAGAGGACCCAATGTTGTTGGATAAAGGGAACTCAGCGCGTCAGATTTTCTATTATTCAACCTAGTCAATTTGCAAGAGGCTATTCCCTCTAAAAGGTCCATAATCTCTTTGGGTAAATACTTACTCTTAAGCCAGTCTATTGCCCATAACTGTATGTCATAGTCAATTTTAGGCAAATCCAGCAACATTTGCCTCATCAATTCAGTCTCCCTGGTTATAAAAGTGGTTGCATCCCAAACACTCATGCTCTCATTATCCTGTTTAATTTGCATACATTTTTCTAATTTTACCAATTGTTTATGAACCACCCTGGGCAGATCAGGGGGAAGCTTGGCACACAATGGGGGCCAGTAAAATGGCTAGTATGTGTTATCCCCCTTTCCTCGCCTATGTTCATATGGCCGCTCGGCACTTGTAGTGGGGTCATAAATTTAGCGCTCCTCACCCCATGCGGTGGAGGAGGCATCATCGCTGCCTTGTTTATCATAACTTTGTCGGAGTTACTTTGTTTGTTCATTTTTTTCTTTTTCCGATGTCGAAGGCAGTGGTCAAACCGCCCATGAAATGCAATATATATAAAAACCTCTACTTGTCAACTTGACTCTCTCTTTTCCCCTCACATATCAACCACATCACTCGTTCTGCACATTATCATCATAGAAACATCCGCCGGCTCCGCTCTTCTCTCACTCCTCACATTCAAAGCCATCCATAACCTAGCCCCTCCATACCTATCTGACCTCAAAACACATCTGTTTGGACAAGCCTATTCACTCGGACCATAAAGCCATTATTCTTTTTGTTGTATTTTTCCTTATTTTATTTGATGTTGTTTTCACATCGTATTCGTGATTTTAACTGCTTGTTGTAAGGTGTCCTTGAGTTCCTCGAAAGGCGTCCACAAATAAAATGTATTATTAGTAATATTATTATTATTATTATTAGTATAGCTCGAATTGAATTTCACTTAGCTTTTTCTTTTTATATTTCAAACTATTGTCTTATTCTTACAATTTATTCTTAAATCCTTGTTTTCTCGCTTTACTTACCCCTCTGCGCAGTGCATTCGCCCTTTTCTCTCTCTGCGCAATGCATTCGCCTTCCTTTCTTTCCTACTTACCACCAGACGGTATTTCAACCGTTTTCTTGCCATCAGGCCTTCCGTCCATCTTACAGTTCACCATGTTTTTATCATACTCACCGTCCAATATACTCCCTTATGGACCGTGTGACGTCACGTAATTCTCCAATTGTAACAATGGAGCTGTCCCTAACTTGCCCTAAAAATACAGCTGTTTACTCAGGCCCCGATCTCCAGTCGGCAGTCCTGCATTTTGACAGCATCCAGAATAATAAAAATTACCTGGACCTGCTCCAGCAATTAACCACTAATTTTTTAATTGCCTACTAACTCAGTTTGGTCTTTGCTCGTCAGCTACTAGCCAAACCTATGTCTCAACGGTTCTACCTAATTTAAACCGCCTACGTGGTGACTCAATAACTGTGCCAATTCAGTTATCTACTACTCAGTGGCAAAGTTTGGACGGTATATTGTTTTGAATATACCTCACACCTATCCTTTAATTCCTTTTTCCTGTACAGTACTTCATTTTTCCATAGTCACATATCTCTTAAAACTCATTATCAATTCACATATCTCTTAAAACTCATTATCAATTTGTTATTTGCCACCTACAAGATCCAATCACTATACTTGGTTCAACACATTCAGGATCAGAGCAGTTTGATTTGATCGGTCCTGATTGGACATAAGCCGAATCTTGACACTTCGCCCGTAATAACAGGAACAGGTGTGTCTTACCTTATTTAGCGGGGCCCCTGGTTACTGCCTGATCTTGGAGGTCTTGGAACCGGTGTCTGTCTTTTTCCAGAGGGATCCTGTTCGTGACGCCATTTGTTGAGGCGAGTCAGCTTTTCGTTTGCTTCTTGCTCTCCTTGGACACAAGTCCTTTTATACCTCTGTAAGGTGGAATAAAGACCAAACACCACGTCGTACTTTTTCAGTTTATCACAGCACAGCACAAATCGATTTGGGCTTCCGAGAGTTTCAGATTTCTTTCGGAAGCGTCAAAGAAACACATTCATGAGATTATATAGAGACAATATGATAATGAGAGGCGGGGAGGTACGCCTCTCATGCAAATCCCTGAAACAAAGAAAGTAACATGTCATCTAACCCGGCGTGGCTGGAAGAAGTTGGGAGCGGTGGGGTTCGAGGGCACTAAAGGTGATTGTAAACACAGCGAGCAGAAAATACCTTTAACAGCATTCTACATTGTTTCTCTCAAGTGCCTGAACAAACACAACTAGCAGAGAGGAACAACACCATAACCATTAAACCTACCTAAGCAAAAAACTAGAGACAAAGAAGGTCAAGCAAAGTTCGCCCTTGAAATGATGACGAAGTATAGACCACTGCTGTTGGTCACAGATCTTGAGATTAGGGTTCCTCTTTGAGGGCACTTGACAGCCTTCAGGGATTTATATGAGGTGGTGGAGGCAGGAAAACCCTCGGGGGGCTGTTAATTAACCAAGTGAAAATAGGACCTAAACTTCACACTACATTCTTTGTTTTAAGTACTTCAGCAGATGTTCAGGACAGAGACTAGTGTCAATGGTTCTCATAGCAAGATGAAATTCCTCAACAATGTTCTACTACTACTTCTAGCGGAATATTTCCTTAACACACTCAATTTGAGTTTTTATTGCTTTAAATGCATTTTCAGCCCGAGCTGAGCACGTTTTGTGAGTTTGAATGTATCTTTATAGGAATGAGTTGTGTAGTCAAATTAATGCTCATATGGGCTTCAGGAGGTCATCCTGAACAAAATACATGTTGAAGTGTGTGCATAAGTCCTTTGGTTTAGGCGTGACACTCAATTAGAGTGTTTATTGCTTTAAATGCAGTTTCAGCCCGAGCTGAGCGCGCTTTCTGACTTTGAATGTATCTTCATAGGAATGAGTTGTGTAGTCAAATTACTGCTCATTTAGGCTTCAGGAGGACATCCTGAACTAAATACATTGAAGTGTGTGCAAAAGTCCTTTGGTTTGGGAGTGACACTCAATTTGAGTTATTATTGCTTTAAATGCATTTTCAGGCCGAGTGGAACAAGTTTTCAAAATGTGTCTTGAATCATGTTATGGTCTATGTTGCCCTCTACTGACCAAAGTCCGTTATTGTCTCCGAGGCCTGAAACCATTTTACATTAATATGACTGTATAACTGTACTCTTGAGCCAATTATTCAATTTCTCTTTGTTCTTGAACTAATTATAACTCAACGCAGGTACCATGACTATACTCAATTTCAGTTTTTATTGCTTTAAGTGCAGTTTCGGGCCGAGCTGAGCACGTGTTCTGAGTTTGAATGTATCTTCATAGGAATGAGATGTGTGATCATATTAATGCTCATTTAGGCTTCAGGAGGACATCTTGAACAAAATACATGTTGAAGTGTGTGCATAAGTCCTTTGGTTTGGGCGTGACACTCAATTTGAGTTTTTATTGCTTTAAATGCATTTTCAGCCCGAGCTGAGCACGTTTTGTGAGTTTGAATGTATCTTTATAGGAATGAGTTGTGTAGTCAAATTAATGCTCATATGGGCTTCAGGAGGTCATCCTGAACAAAATACATGTTGAAGTGTGTGCATAAGTCCTTTGGTTTAGGCGTGACACTCAATTTGAGTTTTTGCTTTAAATGCAGTTTCAGCCCGAGCTGAGCGCACTTTCTGACTTTGAATGTATCTTCATAGGAATGAGTTGTGTGGTCAAATTATTGCTCATTTAGGCTTCAGGAGGTCATCCTGAACAAAATACATGTTGAAGTGTGTGTATAAGTCCTTTGGTTTAGGCGTGACACTCAATTTGAGTTTTTATTGCTTTAAATGCATTTTCAGCCCGAGCTGAGCACGTTTTGTGAGTTTGAATGTATCTTCATAGGAATGAGTTGTGTGGTCAAATAATGCTCATTTAGGCTTCAGGTGGCCATCCTGAACAAAATACATGTTGAAGTGTGTGCATAAGTCCTTTGGTTTAGGCGTGAGACTCAATTTGAGTTTTTATTGCTTTAAATGCATTTTCAGCCCGAGCTGAGCACGTTTTGTGAGTTTGAATGTATCTTCATAGGAATGAGTTGTGTAGTCAAATTAATGCTCATATGGGCTTCAGGAGGTCATCCTGAACAAAATACATGTTGAAGTGTGTGCATAAGTCCTTTGGTTTAGGCGTGACACTCAATTTGAGTTTTTATTGCTTTAAATGCTTTTTCAGCCCGAGCTGAGCGCGCTTTCTGACTTTGAATGTATCTTCATAGGAATGAGTTGTGTGGTCAAATTATTGCTCATTTAGGCTTCAGGAGGTCATCCTGAACAAAATACATGTTGAAGTGTGTGCATAGGTCCTTTGGTTTAGGCGTGACACTCAATTTGAGTTTTTATTGCTTTAAATGCATTTTCAGCCCGAGCTGAGCACGTTTTGTGAGTTTGAATGTATCTTCATAGGAATGAGTTGTGTAGTCAAATTAATGCTCATATGGGCTTCAGGAGGTCATCCTGAACAAAATACATGTTGAAGTGTGTGCATAAGTCCTTCGGTTTAGGCGTGACACTCAATTTGAGTTTTTATTGCTTTAAATGCATTTTCAGCCCGAGCTGAGCGCGCTTTCTGACTTTGAATGTATCTTCATAGGAATGAGTTGTGTAGTCAAATTAATGCTCATTTAGGCTTCAGGTGGTCATCCTGAACTAAATACATGTTGAAGTGTGTGCATAAGTCCTTTGGTTTAGGCGTGACACTCAATTTGAGTTTTTATTGCTTTAAATGCATTATCAGCCCGAGCTGAGCGCGCTTTCTGACTTTGAATGTATCTTCATAGGAATGAGTTGTGTGGTCAAATTATTGCTCATTTAGGCTTCAGGAGGTCATCCTGAACAAAATACATGTTGAAGTGTGTGCATAAGTCCTTTGGTTTAGGCGTGACACTCAATTTGAGTTTTTATTGCTTTGAATGCATTTTCAGCCCGAGCTGAGCACGTTTTGTGAGTTTGAATGTATCTTCATAGGAATGAGTTGTGTGGTCAAATTAATGCTCATTTAGGCGTCAGGTGGTCATCCTGAACAAAATACATGTTGAAGTGTGTGCATAAGTCCTTTGGTTTAGGCGTGACACTCAATTTGAGTTTTTATTGCTTTAAATGCATTTTCAGCACGAGTTGAGCACGTTTTGTGAGTTTGAATGTATCTTCATAGCAATGGGTTGTGTGGTCAAATTAATGCTGATTTGGGCTTCAGGTGGTCATCCTGAACAAAATACATGTTGAAGTGTGTGCATAAGTCCTTTGGTTTAGGCGTGACACTCAATTTGAGTTTTTATTGCTTTAAATGCATTTTCAGCCCGAGCTGAGCACGTTTTGTGTGTTTGAATGTATCTTCATAGGAATGAGTTGTGTGGTCAAATTAATGCTCATATGGGCTTCAGGAGGTCATCCTGAACAAAATACATGTTGAAGTGTGTGCATAAGTCCTTTGGTTTAGGCGTGACACTCAATTTGAGTTTTTATTGCTTTAAATGCATTTTAAGCCCGAGTTGAGCACGTTTTGTGAGTTTGAATGTATCTTCATAGGAATGGGTTGTGTGGTCAAATTAATGCTCATTTGGGCTTCAGGTGGTCATCCTGAACAAAATACATGTTGAAGTGTGTGCATAAGTCCTTTGGTTTAGGCGTGACACTCAATTTGAGTTTTTATTGCTTTAAATGCATTTTCAGCCCGAGCTGAGCACGTTTTGTGAGTTTGAATGTATCTTCATAGGAATGAGTTGTGTGGTCAAATTAATGCTCATTTAGGCTTGAGGAGGTCATCCTGAACAAAATACATGTTGAAGTGTGTGCATAAGTCCTTTGGTTTAGGCGTGACACTCGTTTTGAGTTTTTATTGCTTTAAATGCATTTTCAGCCCGAGCTGAGCACGTTTTGTGAGTTTGAATGTATCTTCATAGGAATGAGTTGTGTCGTCAAATTAATGCTCATTTAGGCTTCAGGTGGCAATCCTGAACAAAATACATGTTGAAGTGTGTGCATAAGTCCTTTGGTTTAGGCGTGAGACTCAATTTGAGTTTTTATTGCTTTAAATGCATTTTCAGCCCGAGCTGAGCACGTTTTGTGAGTTTGAATGTATCTTCATAGGAATGAGTTGTGTGGTCAAATTATTGCTCATATGGGCTTCAGGAGGTCATCCTGAACAAAATACATGTTGAAGTGTGTGCATAAGTCCTTTGGTTTAGGCGTGACACTCAATTTGAGTTTTTATTGCTTTAAATGCTTTTTCAGCCCGAGCTGAGCGCGCTTTCTGACTTTGAATGTATCTTCATAGGAATGAGTTGTGTGGTCAAATTATTGCTCATTTAGGCTTCAGGAGGTCATCCTGAACAAAATACATGTTGAAGTGTGTGTATAAGTCCTTTGGTTTAGGCGTGACACTCCATTTGAGTTTTTATTGCTTTAAATGCATTTTCAGCCCGAGCTGAGCACGTTTTGTGAGTTTGAATGTATCTTCATAGGAATGAGTTGTGTGGTCAAATTAATGCTCATTTAGGCGTCAGGTGGTCATCCTGAACAAAATACATGTTGAAGTGTGTGCATAAGTCCTTTGGTTTAGGCGTGACTCTCAATTTGAGTTTTTATTGCTTTAAATGCATTTTCAGCCCGAGCTGAGCACGTTTTGTGAGTTTGAATGTATCTTCATAGGAATGAGTTGTGTAGTCAAATTAATGCTCATTTAGGCTTCAGGTGGTCATCCTGAACTAAATACATGTTGAAGTGTGTGGATAAGTCCTTTGGTTTAGGCGTGACACTCAATTTGAGTTTTTATTGCTTTAAATGCATTATCAGCCCGAGCTGAGCGCGCTTTCTGACTTTGAATGTATCTTCATAGGAATGAGTTGTGTGGTCAAATTATTGCTCATTTAGACTTCAGGAGGTCATCCTGAACAAAATACATGTTGAAGTGTGTGCATAAGTCCTTTGGTTTAGGCGTGACACTCAATTTGAGTTTTTATTGCTTTGAATGCATTTTCAGCCTGAGCTGAGCACGTTTTGTGAGTTTGAATGTATCTTCATAGGAATGAGTTGTGTGGTCAAATTAATGCTCATTTAGGCGTCAGGTGGTCATCCTGAACAAAATACATGTTGAAGTGTGTGCATAAGTCCTTTGGTTTAGGCGTGACACTCAATTTGAGTTTTTATTGCTTTAAATGCATTTTCAGCCCGAGTTGAGCACATTTTGTGAGTTTGAATGTATCTTCATAGGAATGAGTTGTGTCGTCAAATTAATGCTCATTTGGGCTTCAGGTGGTCATCCTGAACAAAATACAGGTTGAAGTGTGTGCATAAGTCCTTTGGTTTAGGCGTGACACTCAATTTGAGTTTTTATTGCTTTAAATGCATTTTCAGCCCGAGCTGAGCACGTTTTGTGAGTTTGAATGTATCTTCATAGGAATGAGTTGTGTGGTCAAATTAATGCTCATATGGGCTTCAGGAGGTCATCCTGAACAAAATACATGTTGAAGTGTGTGCATAAGTCCTTTGGTTTAGGTGTGACACTCAATTTGAGTTTTTATTGCTTTAAATGCATTTTCAGCCCGAGCTGAGCACGTTTTTTGAGTTTGAATGTATCTTCATAGGAATGAGTTGTGTGGTCAAATTATTGCTCATTTAGGCTTCAGGAGGTCATCCTGAACAAAATACATGTTGAAGTGTGTGCATAAGTCCTTTGGTTTAGGCGTGACACTCGTTTTGAGTTTTTATTGCTTTAAATGCATTTTCAGCCCGAGCTGAGCACGTTTTGTGAGTTTGAATGTATCTTCATAGAATGAGTTGTGTGGTCAAATTAATGCTCATTTAGGCTTCAGGAGGTCATCCTGAACAAAATACATGTTGAGGTGTGTGCATAAGTCCTTTGGTTTAGGTGTGACACTCAATTTGAGTTTTTATTGCTTTAAATGCATTTTCAGCCCGAGCTGAGCACGTTTTGTGAGTTTGAATGTATCTTCATAGGAATGAGTTGTGTGGTCAAATTAATGCTCATTTAGGCTTCAGGTGGTCATCCTGAACAAAATACTTGTTGAAGTGTGTGCATAAGTCCTTTGGTTTAGGCGTGACACTCAATTTGAGTTTTTATTGCTTTAAATGCATTTTCAGCCCGAGTTGAGCACGTTTTGTGAGTTTGAATGTATCTTCATAGGAATGAGTTGTGTGGTCAAATTAATGCTCATATGGGCGTCAGGTGGTCATCCTGAACAAAATACATGTTGAAGTGTGTGCATAAGTCCTTTGGTTTAGGCGTGACACTCAATTTGAGTTTTTATTGCTTTAAATGCATTTTCAGCCCGAGCTGAGCACGTTTTGTGTGTTTGAATGTATCTTCATAGGAATGAGTTGTGTGGTCAAATTAATGCTCATATGGGCTTCAGGAGGTCATCCTGAACAAAATACATGTTGAAGTGTGTGCATAAGTCCTTTGGTTTAGGCGTGACACTCAATTTGAGTTTTTATTGCTTTAAATGCATTTTCAGCCCGAGCTGAGCACGTTTTGTGAGTTTGAATGTATCTTCATAGGAATGAGTTGTGTGGTCAAATTAATGCTCATATGGGCTTCAGGAGGTCATCCTGAAAAAAAATACATGTTGAAGTGTGTGCATAAGTCCTTTGGTTTAGGTGTGACACTCAATTTGAGTTTTTATTGCTTTAAATGCATTTTCAGCCCGAGCTGAGCACGTTTTGTGAGTTTGAATGTATCTTCATAGGAATGAGTTTTGTGGTCAAATTAATGCTCATTTAGGCGTCAGGTGGTCATCCTGAACAAAATACATGTTGAAGTGTGTGCATAAGTCCTTTGGTTTAGGCGTGACACTCAATTTGAGTTTTTATTGCTTTAAATGCATTTTCAGCCCGAGCTGAGCACGTTTTGTGTGTTTGAATGTATCTTCATAGGAATGAGTTGTGTGGTCAAATTAATGCTCATATGGGCTTCAGGAGGTCATCCTGAACAAAATACATGTTGAAGTGTGTATAAGTCCTTTGGTTTAGGCGTGACACTCAATTTGAGTTTTTATTGCTTTAAATGCATTTTCAGCCCGAGTTGAGCACGTTTTGTGAGTTTGAATGTATCTTCATAGGAATGAGTTGTGTGGTCAAATTAATGCTCATATGGGCTTCAGGAGGTCATCCTGAACAAAATACATGTTGAAGTGTGTGCATAAGTCCTTTGGTTTAGGCGTGACACTCAATTTGAGTTTTTATTGCTTTAAATGCATTTTCAGCCCGAGCTGAGCACGTTTTGTGTGTTTGAATGTATCTTCATAGGAATGAGTTGTGTGGTCAAATTAATGCTCATTTAGGCTTCAGGTGGTCATCCTGAACAAAATACATGTTGAAGTGTGTGCATAAGTCCTTTGGTTTAGGCGTGACACTCAATTTGAGTTTTTATTGCTTTAAATGCATTTTCAGCCCGAGCTGAGCACGTTTTGTGAGTTTGAATGTATCTTCATAGGAATGAGTTGTGTGGTCAAATTAATGCTCATATGGGCTTCAGGAGGTCATCCTGAACAAAATACATGTTGAAGTGTGTGCATAAGTCCTTTGGTTTAGGTGTGACACTCAATTTGAGTTTTTATTGCTTTAAATGCATTTTCAGCCCGAGCTGAGCACGTTTTGTGAGTTTGAATGTATCTTCATAGGAATGAGTTGTGTGGTCAAATTAATGCTCATTTAGGCGTCAGGTGGTCATCCTGAACAAAATACATGTTGAAGTGTGTGCATAAGTCCTTTGGTTTAGGCGTGACACTCAATTTGAGTTTTTATTGCTTTAAATGCATTTTCAGCCCGAGCTGAGCACGTTTTGTGTGTTTGAATGTATCTTCATAGGAATGAGTTGCGTGGTCAAATTAATGCTCATATGGGCTTCAGGAGGTCATCCTGAACAAAATACATGTTGAAGTGTGTGCATAAGTCCTTTGGTTTAGGCGTGACACTCAATTTGAGTTTTTATTGCTTTAAATGCATTTTCAGCCCGAGTTGAGCACGTTTTGTGAGTTTGAATGTATCTTCATAGGAATGAGTTGTGTGGTCAAATTAATGCTCATTTAGGCGTCAGGTGGTCATCCTGAACAAAATACATGTTGAAGTGTGTGCATAAGTCCTTTGGTTTAGGCGTGACACTCAATTTGAGTTTTTATTGCTTTAAATGCTTTTTCAGCCCGAGCTGAGCACGTTTTGTGAGTTTGAATGTATCTTCATAGGAATGAGTTGTGTAGTCAAATTAATGCTCATTTAGGCTTCAGGTGGTCATCCTGAACTAAATACATGTTGAAGTGTGTGCATAAGTCCTTTGGTTTAGGCGTGACACTCAATTTGAGTTTTTATTGCTTTAAATGCATTATCAGCCCGAGCTGAGCGCGCTTTCTGACTTTGAATGTATCTTCATAGGAATGAGTTATGTGGTCAAATTATTGCTCATTTAGGCTTCAGGAGGTCATCCTGAACAAAATACATGTTGAAGTGTGTGCATAAGTCCTTTGGTTTAGGCGTGACACTCAATTTGAGTTTTTATTGCTTTAAATGCATTTTCAGCCCGAGTTGAGCACATTTTGTGAGTTTGAATGTATCTTCATAGGAATGAGTTGTGTGGTCAAATTAATGCTCATTTAGGCGTCAGGTGGTCATCCTGAACAAAATACATGTTGAAGTGTGTTCATAAGTCCTTTGGTTTAGGCGTGACACTCAATTTGAGTTTTTATTGCTTTAAATGCATTTTCAGCCCGAACTGAGCACGTTTTGTGAGTTTGAATGTATCTTCATAGGAATGAGTTGTGTGGTCAAATTAATGCTCATATGGGCTTCAGGAGGTCATCCTGAACAAAATACATGTTGAAGTGTGTGCATAAGTCCTTTGGTTTAGGCGTGACACTCAATTTGAGTTTTTATTGCTTTAAATGCATTTTCAGCCCGAGTTGAGCACGTTTTGTGAGTTTGAATTTATCTTCATAGGAATGAGTTGTGTGGTCAAATTAATGCTCATTTAGGTTTCAGGTGGTCATCCTGAACAAAATACATGTTGAAGTGTGTGCATAAGTCCTTTGGTTTAGGCGTGACACTCAATTTGACTTTTTATTGCTTTAAATGCATTTTCAGCCCGAGCTGAGCACGTTTTGTGAGTTTGAATGTATCTTCATAGGAATGAGTTGTGTGGTCAAATTAATGCTCATATGGGCTTCAGGAGGTCATCCTGAACAAAATACATGTTGAAGTGTGTGCATAAGTCCTTTGGTTTAGGTGTGACACTCAATTTGAGTTTTTATTGCTTTAAATGCATTTTCAGCCCGAGCTGAGCACGTTTTTTGAGTTTGAATGTATCTTCATAGGAATGAGTTGTGTGGTCAAATTATTGCTCATTTAGGCTTGAGGAGGTCATCCTGAACAAAATACATGTTGAAGTGTGTGCATAAGTCCTTGGTTTAGGCGTGACACTCGTTTTGAGTTTTTATTGCTTTAAATGCATTTTCAGCCCGAGCTGAGCACGTTTTGTGAGTTTGAATGTATCTTCATAGGAATGAGTTGTGTGGTCAAATTAATGCTCATTTAGGCTTCAGGAGGTCATCCTGAACAAAATACATGTTGAAGTGTGTGCATAAGTCCTTTGGTTTAGGCGTGACACTCAATTTGAGTTTTTATTGCTTTAAATGCATTTTCAGCCCGAGTTGAGCACATTTTGTGAGTTTGAATGTATCTTCATAGGAATGAGTTGTGTGGTCAAATTAATGCTCATTTAGGCGTCAGGTGGTCATCCTGAACAAAATACATGTTGAAGTGTGTTCATAAGTCCTTTGGTTTAGGCGTGACACTCAATTTGAGTTTTTATTGCTTTAAATGCATTTTCAGCCCGAGCTGAGCACGTTTTGTGAGTTTGAATGTATCTTCATAGGAATGAGTTGTGTGGTCAAATTAATGCTCATATGGGCTTCAGGAGGTCATCCTGAACAAAATACATGTTGAAGTGTGTGCATAAGTCCTTTGGTTTAGGCGTGACACTCAATTTGAGTTTTTATTGCTTTAAATGCATTTTCAGCCCGAGTTGAGCACGTTTTGTGAGTTTGAATTTATCTTCATAGGAATGAGTTGTGTGGTCAAATTAATGCTCATTTAGGTTTCAGGTGGTCATCCTGAACAAAATGCATGTTGAAGTGTGTGCATAAGTCCTTTGGTTTAGGCGTGACACTCAATTTGACTTTTTATTGCTTTAAATGCATTTTCAGCCCGAGCTGAGCACGTTTTGTGAGTTTGAATGTATCTTCATAGGAATGAGTTGTGTGGTCAAATTAATGCTCATATGGGCTTCAGGAGGTCATCCTGAACAAAATACATGTTGAAGTGTGTGCATAAGTCCTTTGGTTTAGGTGTGACACTCAATTTGAGTTTTTATTGCTTTAAATGCATTTTCAGCCCGAGCTGAGCACGTTTTTTGAGTTTGAATGTATCTTCATAGGAATGAGTTGTGTGGTCAAATTATTGCTCATTTAGGCTTGAGGAGGTCATCCTGAACAAAATACATGTTGAAGTGTGTGCATAAGTCCTTTGGTTTAGGCGTGACACTCGTTTTGAGTTTTTATTGCTTTAAATGCATTTTCAGCCCGAGCTGAGCACGTTTTGTGAGTTTGAATGTATCTTCATAGGAATGAGTTGTGTGGTCAAATTAATGCTCATTTACGCTTCAGGTGGTCATCCTGAACTAAATACATGTTGAAGTGTGTGCATAAGTCCTTTGGTTTAGACGTGACACTCAATTTGAGTTTTTATTGCTTTAAATGCATTTTCAGCCCGAGCTGAGCACGTTTTGTGTGTTTGAATGTATCTTCATAGGAATGAGTTGTGTGGTCAAATTAATGCTCATATGGGCTTCAGGAGGTCATCCTGAACAAAATACATGTTGAAGTGTGTGCATAAGTCCTTTGGTTTAGGCGTGACACTCAATTTGAGTTTTTATTGCTTTAAATGCATTTTCAGCCCGAGCTGAGCACGTTTTGTGTGTTTGAATGTATCTTCATAGGAATGAGTTGTGTGGTCAAATTAATGCTCATATGGGCTTCAGGAGGTCATCCTGAACAAAATACATGTTGAAGTGTGTGCATAAGTCCTTTGGTTTAGGCGTGACACTCAATTTGAGTTTTTATTGCTTTAAATGCATTTTTAGCCCGAGTTGAGCACGTTTTGTGAGTTTGAATATATCTTCATAGGAATGAGTTGTGTGGTCAAATTAATGCTCATTTAGGCTTCAGGTGGTCATCCTGAACTAAATACATGTTGAAGTGTGTGCATAAGTCCTTTGGTTTAGGCGTGACACTCAATTTGAGTTTTTATTGCTTTAAATGCATTTTCAGCCCGAGCTGAGCGCGCTTTCTGACTTTGAATGTATCTTCATAGGAATGAGTTGTGTGGTCAAATTATTGCTCATTTAGGCTTCAGGAGGTCATCCTGAACAAAATACATGTTGAAGTGTGTGCATAATTCCTTTGGTTTAGGCGTGACACTCAATTTGAGTTTTTATTGCTTTGAATGCATTTTCAGCCCGAGCTGAGCACTTTTTGTGACTTTGAATGTATCTTCATAGGAATGAGTTGTGTGGTCAAATTAATGCTCATTTAGGCTTCAGGTGGTCATCCTGAACTAAATACATGTTGAAGTGTGTGCATAAGTCCTTTGGTTTAGGCTTGACACTCAATTTGAGTTTTTATTGCTTTAAATGCATTTTCAGACCGAGCTGAGCGCGCTTTCTGACTTTGAATGTATCTTCATAGGAATGAGTTGTGTGGTCAAATTATTGCTCATTTAGGCTTCAGGAGGTCATCCTGAACAAAATACATGTTGAAGTGTGTGTATAAGTCCTTTGGTTTAGGCGTGACACTCAATTTGAGTTTTTATTGCTTTAAATGCATTTTCAGCCCGAGCTCAGCACGTTTTGTGAGTTTGAATGTATCATCATAGGAATGAGTTGTGTGGTCAAATTAATGCTCATTTAGGCGTCAGGTGGTCATCCTGAACAAAATACATGTTGAAGTGTGTGCATAAGTCCTTTGGTTTAGGCGTGACACTCAATTTGAGTTTTTATTGCTTTAAATGCATTTTCAGCCCGAGCTGAGCACGTTTTGTGAGTTTGAATGTATCTTCATAGGAATGAGTTGTGTGGTCAAATTAATGCTCATTTAGGCGTCAGGTGGTCATCCTTAACAAAATACATGTTGAAGTGTGTGCATAAGTCCTTTGGTTTAGGCGTGACACTCAATTTGAGTTTTTATTGCTTTAAATGCATTTTCAGCCCGAGCTGAGCACGTTTTGTGAGTTTGAATGTATCTTCATAGGAATGAGTTGTGTGGTCAAATTAATGCTCATATGGGCTTCAGGAGGTCATCCTGAACAAAATACATGTTGAAGTGTGTGCATAAGTCCTTTGGTTTAGGCGTGACACTCAATTTGAGTTTTTATTGCTTTAAATGCATTTTCAGCCCGAGTTGAGCACGTTTTGTGAGTTTGAATTTATCTTCATAGGAATGAGTTGTGTGGTCAAATTAATGCTCATTTAGGCTTCAGGTGGTCATCCTGAACAAAATACATGTTGAAGTGTGTGCATAAGTCCTTTGGTTTAGGCGTGACACTCAATTTGACTTTTTATTGCTTTAAATGCATTTTCAGCCCGAGCTGAGCACGTTTTGTGAGTTTGAATGTATCTTCATAGGAATGAGTTGTGTGGTCAAATTAATGCTCATATGGGCTTCAGGAGGTCATCCTGAACAAAATACATGTTGAAGTGTGTGCATAAGTCCTTTGGTTTAGGTGTGACACTCAATTTGAGTTTTTATTTCTTTAAATGCATTTTCAGCCCGAGCTGAGCACGTTTTTTGAGTTTGAATGTATCTTCATAGGAATGAGTTGTGTGGTCAAATTATTGCTCATTTAGGCTTGAGGAGGTCATCCTGAACAAAATACATGTTGAAGTGTGTGCATAAGTCCTTTGGTTTAGGCGTGACACTCGTTTTGAGTTTTTATTGCTTTAAATGCATTTTCAGCCCGAGCTGAGCACGTTTTGTGAGTTTGAATGTATCTTCATAGGAATGAGTTGTGTGGTCAAATTAATGCTCATTTACGCTTCAGGTGGTCATCCTAAACTAAATACATGTTGAAGTGTGTGCATAAGTCCTTTGGTTTAGGCGTGACACTCAATTTGAGTTTTTATTGCTTTAAATGCATTTTCAGCCCGAGCTGAGCACGTTTTGTGTGTTTGAATGTATCTTCATAGGAATGAGTTGTGTGGTTAAATTAATGCTCATATGGGCTTCAGGAGGTCATCCTGAACAAAATACATGTTGAAGTGTGTGCATAAGTCCTTTGGTTTAGGCGTGACACTCAATTTGAGTTTTTATTGCTTTAAATGCATTTTCAGCCCGAGCTGAGCACGTTTTGTGTGTTTGAATGTATCTTCATAGGAATGAGTTGTGTGGTCAAATTAATGCTCATATGGGCTTCAGGAGGTCATCCTGAACAAAATACATGTTGAAGTGTGTGCATAAGTCCTTTGGTTTAGGCGTGACACTCAATTTGAGTTTTTATTGCTTTAAATGCATTTTTAGCCCGAGTTGAGCACGTTTTGTGAGTTTGAATATATCTTCATAGGAATGAGTTGTGTGGTCAAATTAATGCTCATTTAGGCTTCAGGTGGTCATCCTGAACTAAATACATGTTGAAGTGTGTGCATAAGTCCTTTGGTTTAGGCGTGACACTCAATTTGAGTTTTTATTGCTTTAAATGCATTTTCAGCCCGAGCTGAGCGCGCTTTCTGACTTTGAATGTATCTTCATAGGAATGAGTTGTGTGGTCAAATTAATGCTCATTTAGGCGTCAGGTGGTCATCCTGAACAAAATACATGTTGAAGTGTGTGCATAAGTCCTTTGGTTTAGGCGTGACACTCAATTTGAGTTTTTATTGCTTTAAATGCATTTTCAGCCCGAGCTGAGCACGTTTTGTGAGTTTGAATGTATCTTCATAGGAATGAGTTGTGTGGTCAAATTAATGCTCATTTAGGCGTCAGGTGGTCATCCTGAACAAAATACATGTTGAAGTGTGTGCATAAGTCCTTTGGTTTAGGCGTGACACTCAATTTGAGTTTTTATTGCTTTAAATGCATTTTCAGCCCGAGCTGAGCACGTTTTGTGTGTTTGAATGTATCTTCATAGGAATGAGTTGTGTGGTCAAATTAATGCTCATATGGGCTTCAGGAGGTCATCCTGAACAAAATACATGTTGAAGGGTGTGCATCAGTCCTTTGGTTTAGGCGTGACACTCAATTTGAGTTTTTATTGCTTTAAATGCATTTTTTGCCGAGCTAAACTCATTTTTTGAGTTTGAATGTATCTTCATAGGAATTAGTTGTGTAGTTAAATCACTGCTCATTTAGGCTTCAGGAGGACATCCTGAACTAAATACATGTTGAAGTGTGTTTATAAGTCCTTTGGTTTAGGCGTGACACTCAATTTGAGTTTTTATTGCTTTAAATGCATTTTCAGCCCGAGCTGAGCACGTTTTGTGAGTTTGAATGTATCTTCATAGGAATGAGTTGTGTGGTCAAATTAATGCTCATATAGGCTTCAGGAGGTAATCCTGAACAAAATACATGTTGAAGTGTGTGCATAAGTCCTTTGGTTTAGGCGTGACACTCAATTTGAATTTTTATTGCTTTAAATGCATTTTCAGCCCGAGCTGAGCATGTTTTGTGAGTTTGAATGTATCTTCATAAGAATGAGTTGTGTGGTCAAATTAATGCTCATTTAGGCTTCAGGTGGTCATCCTGAACTAAATACATGTTGAAGTGTGTGCATAAGTCCTTTGGTTTAGGCGTGACACTCCATTTGAGTTTTTATTGCTTTAAATGCATTTTCAGTCCGAGCTGAGCGCGCTTTCTGACTTTGAATGTATCTTGATAGGAATGAGTTGTGTGGTCAAATTATTGCTCATTTAGGCTTCAGGAGGTCATCCTGAACAAAATACATCTTGAAGTGTGTGCATAAGTCCTTCGGTTTAGGCGTGACACTCAATTTGAGTTTTTATTGCTTTAAATGCATTTACAGCCCGAGCTGAGCACGTTTTGTGAGTTTGAATGTATCTTCATAGGAATGAGTTGTGTGGTCAAATTAATGCTCATTTAGGCTTCAGGTGGTCATCCTGAACAAAATACATGTTAAAGTGTGTGCATAAGTCCTTTGGTTTAGGCGTGACACTCAATTTGAGTTTTTATTGCTTTAAATGCATTTTCAGCCCGAGCTGAGCACGTTTTGTGAGTTTGAATGTAGCTTCATAGGAATTAGTTGTGTGGTCAAATTAATGCTCATTTAGGCTTCAGGTGGTCATCCTGAACTAAATACATGTTGAAGTGTGTGCATAAGTCCTTTGGTTTAGGCGTGACACTCAATTTGCGTTTTTATTGCTTTAAATGCATTTTCAGCCCGAGCTGAGCACGTTTTGTGAGTTTGACTGTATCTTCATAGGAATGAGTTGTGAATTCAAATTACTGCTCATTTAGGCTTCAGGAGGCCATCCTGAACAAAATAAATACATGAAGTGTGTGCATCAGTCCTTTGGTGTAGGCGTGACACTCAATTTGAGTTTTTATTGCTTTAAATGCATTTTCAGCCCAAGCTGAGCGCGCTTTCTGACTTTGAATGTATCTTCATAGGAATGAGTTGTGTGGTCAAATTATTGCTCATTTAGGCTTCAGGAGGTCATCCTGAACAGAATACATGAAGTGTGTGCATCAGTCCTTTGGTTTAGGCGTGACACTCAATTTGAGTTTTTATTGCTTAAAATGCATTTTCAGCCCGAGCTGAGCACGTTTTGTGAGTTTGAATGTATCTTCATAGGAATGAGTTGTGTGGTCAAATTAATGCTCATTTAGGCTTCAGGTGGTCATCCTGAACTAAATACATGTTGAAGTGTGTGCATAAGTCCTTTGGTTTGGGCGTAACACTCAATTTGGGTTTTTATTGCTTTAAATGCATTTTCAGCCCGAGCTGAGCACGTTTTGTGAGTTTGAATGTATCTTCATAGAAATGAGTTGTGTGGTCAAATTAATGCTCATTTAGGCTTCAGGTGGTCATCCTGAACAAAATACATGTTGAAGTGTGTGCATAAGTCCTTTGGTTTAGGCGTGACACTCAATTTGGGTTTTTATTGCTTTAAATGCATTTTCAGCCCGAGCTGAGCGCGCTTTCTGACTTTGAATGTATCTTCATAGGAATGAGTTGTGTGGTCAATTTATTGCTCATTTAGGCTTCAGGAGGACATCCTGAACTAAGTACATGTTGAAGTGTGTGCATAAGTCCTTTGGTTTGGGCGTGACACTCAATTTGAGTTTTTATTGCTTTAAATGCATTTTCAGCCCGAGCTGAGCACGTTTTGTGAGTTTGAATGTATCTTCATAGGAATGAGTTGTGTGGTCAAATTAATTCTCATATGGGCTTCAGGAGGTCATCCTGAACAAAATACATGTCGAAGTGTGTGCATAAGTCCTTTGGTTTAGGTGTGACACTCAATTTGAGTTTTTATTGCTTTAAATGCATTTTCAGCCCGAGCTGAGCACGTTTTGTGAGTTTGAATGTATCTTCATAGGAAAGAGTTGTGTGGTCAAATTAATGCTCATTTAGGCTTCAGGTGGTCATCCTGAACTAAATACATGTTGAAGTGTGTGCATAAGTCCTTTGGTTTAGGCGTGACACTCATTTTTAGTTTTTATTGCTTTAAATGCATTTTCAGCCCGAGCTGAGCGTGCTTTCTGACTTTGAATGTATCTTCATAGGAATGAGTTGTGTGGTCAAATTATTGCTCATTTAGGCTTCAGGAGGTCATCCTGAACAAAATACATGTTGAAGTGTGTGCATAAGTCCTTTGGTTGAGGCGTGACACTCAATTTGAGTTTTTATTGCTTTAAATGCATTTTAAGCCCGAGTTGAGCACGTTTTGTGAGTTTGAATGTATCTTCATAGGAATGAGTTGTGTGGTCAAATTAATGCTCATTTAGGCTCCAGGTGGTCATCCTGAACAAAATACATGTTGAAGTGTGTGCATAAGTCCTTTGGTTTAGGCGTGACACTCAATTTGAGTTTTGATTGCTTTAAATGCATTTTCAGCCCGAGCTGAGCACGTTTTGTGAGTTTGAATGTATCTTCATAGGAATGAGTTGTGTGATCAAATTAATGCTCATTTAGGCTTCAGGTGGTCATCCTGAACTAAATACATGTTGAAGTGTGTGCATAAGTCCTTTGGTTTTAGGCGTGACACTCAATTTGAGTTTTTATTGCTTTAAATGCATTTTCAGCCCGAGCAGAGCACGCTTTCTGACTTTG
This sequence comes from Hippocampus guttulatus, assembly GCF_054856545.1. NCBI lineage: Eukaryota > Metazoa > Chordata > Actinopteri > Syngnathiformes > Syngnathidae > Hippocampus > Hippocampus guttulatus. The sequence continues at coordinate 1,479,237 of NC_141271.1, forward strand.
AATGTATCTTCATAGGAATGAGTTGTGTGGTCAAATTATTGCTCATTTAGGCTTCAGGAGGTCATCCTGAACAAAATACATGTTGAAGTGTGTGCATAGGTCCTTTGGTTTAGGCGTGACACTCAATTTGAGTTTTTATTGCTTTAAATGCATTTTCAGCCCGAGCTGAGCACGTTTTGTGAGTTTGAATGTATCCTCATAGGAATGAGTTGTGTGGTCAAATTAATGCTCATTTAGGCTTCAGGTGGTCATCCTGAACAAAATACATGTTGAAGTGTGTGCATAAGTCCTTTGGTTTAGGCGTGACACTCAATTTGAGTTTTTATTGCTTTAAATGCATTTTCAGCCCGAGCTGAGCATGTTTTGTGAGTTTGAATGTATCTTCATAGGAATGAGTTGTGTGGTCAAATTAATGCTCATATGGGCTTCAGGAGGTCATCCTGAACAAAATACATGTTGAAGTGTGTGAATAAGTCCTTTGGTTTAGGTGTGACACTCAATTTGAGTTTTATTGCTTTAAATGCATTTTCAGCCCGAGCTGAGCACGTTTTGTGAGTTTGAATGTATCTTCATAGGAATGAGTTGTGTGGTCAAATTAATGCTCATTTAGGCTTCAGGTGGTCATCCTGAACTAAATACATGTTGAAGTGTGTGCATAAGTCCTTGGGTTTAGGCGTGACACTCATTTTTAGTTTTTATTGCTTTAAATGCATTTTCAGCCCGAGCTGAGCGTGCTTTCTGACTTTGAATGTATCTTCATAGGAATGAGTTGTGTGGTCAAATTATTGCTCATTTAGGCTTCAGGAGGTCATCCTGAACAAAATACATGTTGAAGTGTGTGCATAAGTCCTTTGGTTGAGGCGTGACACTCAATTTGAGTTTTTATTGCTTTAAATGCATTTTCAGCCCGAGTTGAGCACGTTTTGTGAGTTTGAATGTATCTTCATAGGAATGAGTTGTGTGGTCAAATTAATGCTCATTTAGGCTTCAGGTGGTCATCCTGAACTAAATACATGTTGAAGTGTGTGCATAAGTCCTTTGGTTTAGGCGTGACACTCAATTTGAGTTTTTATTGCTTTAAATGCATTTTCAGCCCGAGCTGAGCACGTTTTGTGAGTTTGAATGTATCTTCATAGGAATGAGTTGTGTGGTCAAATTAATTCTCATATGGGCTTCAGGAGGTCATCCTGAACAAAATACATGTTGAAGTGTGTGCATAAGTCTTTTGGTTTAGGCGTGACACTCAATTTGAGTTTTGATTGCTTCAAATGCATTTTCAGCCCGAGCTGAGCACGTTTTGTGAGTTTGAATGTATCTTCATAGGAATGAGTTGTGTGGTCAAATTAATGCTCATTTAGGCTTCAGGTGGTCATCCTGAACTAAATACATATTGAAGTGTGTGCATAAGTCCTTTGGTTTGAGGCGTGACACTCAATTTGAGTTTTTATTGCTTTAAATGCATTTTCAGCCCGAGCAGAGCGCACTTTCTGACTTTGAATGTATCTTCATAGGAATGAGTTGTGTGGTCAAATTATTGCTCATTTAGGCTTCAGGAGGTCATCCTGAACAAAATACATGTTGAAGTGTGTGCATAGGTCCTTTGGTTTAGGCGTGACACTCAATTTGAGTTTTTATTGCTTTAAATGCATTTTCAGCAGCACGTTTTGTGAGTTTGAATGTATCCTCATAGGAATGAGTTGTGTGGTCAAATTAATGCTCATTTAGGCTTCAGGTGGTCATCCTGAACAAAATACATGTTGAAGTGTGTGCATAAGTCCTTTGGTTTAGGCGTGACACTCAATTTGAGTTTTTATTGCTTTAAATGCATTTTCAGCAGCACGTTTTGTGAGTTTGAATGTATCCTCATAGGAATGAGTTGTGTGGTCAAATTAATGCTCATATGGGCTTCAGGAGGTCATCCTGAACTAAATACATGTTGAAGTGTGTGCATAAGTCCTTTGGTTTAGGCGTGACACTCAATTTGAGTTTTTATTGCTTTAAATGCATATTCACCCCGAGCTGAGCGCGCTTTCTGACTTTGAATGTATCTTAATAGGAATGAGTTGTGTGGTCAAATTAATGCTTATTTAGGCTTCAGGAGGGCATCCTGAACAAAATACATGTTGAAGTGTGTGCATAAGTCCTTTTGTTTAGGCGTGACACTCAATTTGAGTTTTTATTGCTTTAAATGCATTTTCAGCCCGAGCTGAGCACGTTTTGTGAGTTTGAACGTCTCTTCATAGGAATGAGTTGTGTAGTCAAATTAATGCTCATATGGGCTTCAGGAGGTCATCCTGAACAAAATACATGTTGAAGTGTGTGCATAAGTCCTTTGGTTTAGGTGTGACACTCAATTTGAGTTTTTATTGCTTTAAATGCATTTTCAGCCCGAGCTGAGCACGTTTTGTGACTTTAAATGTATCTTCATAGGAATGAGTTGTGTGGTCAAATTAATGCTCATTTAGGCTTCAGGTGGTCATCCTGAACAAAATACATGTTGAAGTGTGTGCATAAGTCCTTTGGTTTAGGCGTGACACTCAATTTGAGTTTCTATTGCTTTAAATGTATTTTCAGCCCAAGCTGAGCACGTTTTGTGAGTTTGAATGTATCTTCATAGGAATGAGTTGTGTGGTCAAATTAATGCTCATTTAGGCTTCAGGTGGTCATCCTGAACAAAATACATGTTGAAGTGTGTGCATAAGTTCTTTGGTTTAGGCGTGACACTCAATTTGAGTTTTTATTGCTTTAAATGCATTTTCAGCCCAAGCTGAGCACGTTTTGAGAGTTTGAATGTATCTTCATAGGAATGAGTTGTGTGGTCAAATTAATGCTCATATGGGCTTCAGGAGGTCATCCTGAACAAAATACATGTGGAAGTGTGTGCATAAGTCCTTTGGTTTAGGTGTGACACTCAATTTGAGTTTTTATTGCTTTAAATGCATTTTCAGCCCGAGCTGAGCACGTTTTGAGAGTTTGAATGTATCTTCATAAGAATGAGTTGTGTGGTCAAATTAATGCTCATATGGGCTTCAGGAGGTCATCCTGAACTAAATACATGTTGAAGTGTGTGCATAAGTCCTTTGGTTTAGGCGTGACACTCAATTTGATTTTTTATTGCTTTAAATGCATTTTCAGCCCGAGCTGAGCACGTTTTGTGAGTTTGAATGTATCTTCATAGGAATGAGTTGTGTGGTCAAATTAATGCTCATTTAGGCCTCAGGTGGTCATCCTGAACAAAATACATGTTGAAGTGTGTGCATAAGTCCTTTTGTTTAGGCGTGACACTCAATTTGAGTTTTTATTGCTTTAAATGCATTTTCAGCCCGAGCTGAGCACGTTTTGTGAGTTTGAATGTATCTTCATAGGAATGAGTTGGGTTGTCAAATTAAAGCTCATTTAGGCTTCAGGTGGTCATCCTGAACAAAATACATGTTGAAGTGTGTTCATAAGTCCTTTGGTTTAGGTGTGACACTCAATTTGAATTTTTATTGCTTTAAATGCATTTTCAGCCCGAGCTGAGCGCGCTTTCTGACTTTGAATGTATCTTCATAGGAATGAGTTGTGTGGTCAAATTATTGCTCATTTAGGCTTCAGGAGGTCATCCTGAACAAAATACATGTTGAAGTGTGTGCATAAGTCCTTTGGTTTAGGCGTGACACTCAATTTGAGTTTTTATTGTTTTAAATGCATTTTCAGCCCGAGCCGAGCACGTTTTGTGAGTTTGAATGTATCTTCATAGGAATGAGTTGTGTAGTCAAATTAATGCTCATATGGGCTTCAGGAGGTCATCCTGAACAAAATACATGTTGAAGTATGTGCATAAGTCCTTTTGTTTAGGCGTGACACTCAATTTGAGTTTTTATTGCTTTAAATGCATTTTCAGCCCGAGCTGAGCACGTTTTGTGAGTTTGAATGTATCTTCATAGGAATGAGTTGTGTGGTCAAATTAATGCTCATTAGGCTTCAGGTGGTCATCCTGAACTAAATACATGTTGAAGTGTGTGCATAAGTCCTTTGGTTTAGGCGTGACACTCAATTTGAGTTTTTATTGCTTTAAATGCTTTTTCAGCCCGAGCTGAGCGCGCTTTCTGACTTTGAATGGATCTTCATAGGAATGAGTTGTGTGGTCAAATTAATGCTCATATGGGCTTCAGGAGGTCATCCTGAACAAAATACATGTTGAAGTGTGTGCATAAGTCCTTTGGTTTAGGTGTGACACTCAATTTGAGTTTTTATTGCTTTAAATGCATTTTCAGCCCGAGCTGAGCACGTTTTTTGAGTTTGAATGTATCTTCATAGGAATGAGTTGTGTGGTCAAATTAATGCTCATTTAGGCTTCAGGTGGTCATCCTGAACTAAATACATGTTGAAGTGTGTGCATGAGTCCTTTGGTTTAGGCGTGACACTCAATTTGAGTTTTTATTGCTTTAAATGCATTTTCAGCCCGAGCTGAGCACGTTTTGTGAGTTTGAATGTATCTTCATAGGAATGAGTTGTGTGGTCAAATTAATGCTCATTTAGGCTTCAGGTGATCATCCTGAACTAAATACATGTTGAAGTGTGTGCATAAGTCCTTTGGTTTAGGCGTGACACTCAATTTGAGTTTTTATTGCTTTAAATGCATTTTCAGCCCGAGCTGAACACGTTTTGTGAGTTTGAATGTATCTTCATAGGAATGAGTTGTGTAGTCAAATTAATGCTCATTTAGGCTTCAGGAGGACATCCTGAACTAAATACATTGAAGTGTGTGCAAAAGTCCTTTGGTTTGGGAGTGACACTCAATTTGAGTTATTATTGCTTTAAATGCATTTTCAGGCCGAGTGGAACAAGTTTTCAAAATGTGTCTTGAATCATGTTATAGTCTATGTTTCCCTCTACTGACCGAAGTCCGTTATTGTCTCCGAGGCCTGAAACCATTTTACGTTTATATGACTGTATAACTGTACTCTTGAGCCAATTATTCAATTTTTCTTTGTTCTTGAACTAATTATAACTCAACGCGGGTACCATGACTATACACAATTTCAGTTTTTATTGCTTTAAGTGCAGTTTCGGGCCGAGCTGAGCACGTGTTCTGAGTTTGAATGTATCTTCATAGGAATGAGATGTGTGATCATATTAATGCTCATTTAGGCTTCAGGAGGACATCTTGAACAAAGTACATGTTGAAGTGTGTGCATAAGTCCTTTGGTTTGGGCGTGACACTCAATTTGAGTTTTTATTGCTTTAAATGCATTTTCAGGCCGAGCTGAGCATTTTTTGTGAGTTAGAATGTATCTTCATAGGAATGAGTTGTGTCGTCAAATGAATGCTCATTTAGGCTTCAGGAGGTCATCTTGAACAAAATACATGTTGAAGTGTGTGCATAAGTCCTTTGGTTTAGGCGTGACACTCAATTTGAGTTTTTATTGCTTTAAATGCATTTTCAGCCCGAGCTGAGCGCGCTTTCTGACTTTGAATGTATCTTCATAGGAATGAGTTGTGTAGTCAAATTAATGCTCATTTAGGCTTCAGGAGGACATCCTGAACTAAATACATGTTGAAGTGTGTGCATAAGCCCTTTGGTTTAGGCGTGACACCCAATTTGAGTTTTTATTGCGAAATGCATTTTCAGGCCGAACTGAGCGCGTTTTCTGAGTTTGAATGTATCTTCATAGGAATGAGTTGTGTAGTCAAATTAATGCTCATTTAGGCTTCAGGAGGACATCCTGAACTAAATACATGTTGAAGTGTGTGCATAAGCCCTTTGGTTTAGGCGTGACACTCAATTTGAGTTTTTATTGCGAAATGCATTTTCAGGCCGAACTGAGCGCGTTTTCTGAGTTTGAATGTATCTTCATAGGAATGAGTTGTGTGGTCAAATTAATGCTCATTTAGGCTTCAGGAGGTCATCCTGAACAAAATACATGTTGAAGTGTGTGCATAAGTCCTTTGGTTTAGGCGTGACACTCAATTTGAGTTTTTATTGCTTTTAATGCATTTTCAGCCCGAGCTGAGCGCGCTTTCTGACCTTGAATGTATCTTCATAGGAATGAGTTGTGTGGTCAAATTATTGCTCATTTAGGCTTCAGAGGTCATCCTGAACAAAATACATGTTGAAGTGTGTGCATAAGTCCTTTGGTTTAGGCGTGACACTCAATTTGAGTTTTTATTGCTTTAAATGCATTTTCAGCCCGAGCTGAGCACGTTTTGTGTGTTTGAATGTATCTTCATAGGAATGAGTTGTGTGGTCAAATTAATGCTCATATGGGCTTCAGGAGGTCATCCTGAACAAAATACATGTTGAAGTGTGTGCATAAGTCCTTTGGTTTAGGCGTGACACTCAATTTGAGTTTTTATTGCTTTAAATGCATTTTCAGCCCGAGCTGAGCACGTTTTGTGAGTTTGAATGTATCTTCATAGGAATGAGTTGTGTGGTCAAATTAATGCTCATTTAGGCTTCAGGTGGTCATCCTGAACTAAATACATGTTGAAGTGTGTGCATAAGTCCTTTGGTTTAGGCGTGACACTCAATTTGAGTTTTTATTGCTTTAAATGCATTTTCAGCCCGAGCTGAGCACGTTTTGTGAGTTTGAATGTATCTTCATAGGAATGAGTTGTGTAGTCAAATTAATGCTCATATGGGCTTCAGGAGGTCATCCTGAACAAAATACATGTTGAAGTGTGTGCATAAGTCCTTTGGTTTAGGTGTGACACTCAATTTGAGTTTTTATTGCTTTAAATGCATTTTCAGCCCGAGCTGAGCACGTTTTGTGAGTTTGAATGTATCTTCATAGGAATGAGTTGTGTGGTCAAATTAATGCTCATTTAGGCTTCAGGTGGTCATCCTGAACTAAATACATGTTGAAGTGTGTGCATAAGTCCTTTGGTTTAGGCGTGACACTCAATTTGAGTTTTTATTGCTTTAAATGCTTTTTCAGCCCGAGCTGAGCGCGCTTTCTGACTTTGAATGTATCTTCATAGGAATGAGTTGTGTGGTCAAATTAATGCTCATATGGGCTTCAGGAGGTCAACCTGAACAAAATACATGTTGAAGTGTGTATAAGTCCTTTGGTTTAGGCGTTACACTCAATTTGAGTTTTTATTGCTTTAAATGCATTTTCAGCCCGAGCTGAGCACGTTTTGTGAGTTTGAATGTATCTTCATAGAATGAGTTGTGTGGTCAAATTAATGCTCATTTAGGCTTCAGGTGGTCATCCTGAACTAAATACATGTTGAAGTGTGTGCATAAGTCCTTTGGTTTAGGCGTGACACTCAATTTGAGTTTTTATTGCTTTAAATGCTTTTTCAGCCCGAGCTGAGCGCGCTTTCTGACTTTGAATGTATCTTCATAGGAATGAGTTGTGTGGTCAAATTAATGCTCATATGGGCTTCAGGAGGTCATCCTGAACAAAATACATGTTGAAGTGTGTATAAGTCCTTTGGTTTAGGCGTTACACTCAATTTGAGTTTTTATTGCTTTAAATGCATTTTCAGCCCGAGCTGAGCACGTTTTGTGAGTTTGAATGTATCTTCATAGAATGAGTTGTGTGGTCAAATTAATGCTCATTTAGGCTTCAGGTGGTCATCCTGAACAAAATACATGTTGAAGTGTGTGCATAAGTCCTTTGGTTTAGGCGTGACACTCAATTTGAGTTTTTATTGCTTTAAATGCATTTTCAGCCCGAGCTGAGCACGTTTTGTGAGTTTGAATGTATCTTCATAGGAATGAGTTGTGTGGTCAAATTAATGCTCATTTAGGCTTCAGGTGGTCATCCTGAACTAAATACATGTTGAAGTGTGTGCATAAGTCCTTTGGTTTAGGCGTGACACTCAATTTGAGTTTTTATTGCTTTAAATGCATTTTCAGCCCGAGCTGAGCACGTTTTGTGAGTTTGAATGTATCTTCATAGGAATGAGTTGTGTAGTCAAATTAATGCTCATATGGGCTTCAGGAGGTCATCCTGAACAAAATACATGTTGAAGTGTGTGCATAAGTCCTTTGGTTTAGGCGTGACACTCAATTTGAGTTTTTATTGCTTTAAATGCATTTTCAGCCCGAGCTGAGCACGTTTTGTGAGTTTGAATGTATCTTCATAGGAATGAGTTGTGTGGTCAAATTAATGCTCATTTAGGCTTCAGGTGGTCATCCTGAACTAAATACATGTTGAAGTGTGTGCATATGTCCTTTGGTTTAGGCGTGACACTCAATTTGAGTTTTTATTGCTTTAAATGCATTTTCAGCCCGAACTGAGCGCGTTTTCTGAGTTTGAATGTATCTTCATAGGAATGAGTTGTGTGGTCAAATTAATGCTCATTTAGGCTTCAGGAGGTCATCCTGAACAAAATACATGTTGAAGTGTGTGCATAAGTCCTTTGGTTTAGGCGTGACACTCAATTTGAGTTTTTATTGCTTTTAATGCATTTTCAGCCCGAGCTGAGCGTGCTTTCTGACTTTGAATGTATCTTCATAGGAATGAGTTGTGTGGTCAAATTATTGCTCATTTAGGCTTCAGAGGTCATCCTGAACAAAATACATGTTGAAGTGTGTGCATAAGTCCTTTGGTTTAGGCGTGACACTCAATTTGAGTTTTTATTGCTTTAAATGCATTTTCAGCCCGAGCTGAGCACGTTTTGTGTGTTTGAATGTATCTTCATAGGAATGAGTTGTGTGGTCAAATTAATGCTCATATGGGCTTCAGGAGGTCATCCTGAACAAAATACATGTTGAAGTGTGTGCATAAGTCCTTTGGTTTAGGCGTGACACTCAATTTGAGTTTTTATTGCTTTAAATGCATTTTCAGCCCGAGCTGAGCACGTTTTGTGAGTTTGAATGTATCTTCATAGGAATGAGTTGTGTGGTCAAATTAATGCTCATATGGGCTTCAGGAGGTCATCCTGAATAAAATACATGTTGAAGTGTGTATAAGTCCTTTGGTTTAGGCGTTACACTCAATTTGAGTTTTTATTGCTTTAAATGCATTTTCAGCCCGAGCTGAGCACGTTTTGTGAGTTTGAATGTATCTTCATAGAATGAGTTGTGTGGTCAAATTAATGCTCATTTAGGCTTCAGGTGGTCATCCTGAACTAAATACATGTTGAAGTGTGTGCATAAGTCCTTTGGTTTAGGCGTGACACTCAATTTGAGTTTTTATTGCTTTAAATGCTTTTTCAGCCCGAGCTGAGCGCGCTTTCTGACTTTGAATGTATCTTCATAGGAATGAGTTGTGTGGTCAAATTAATGCTCATATGGGCTTCAGGAGGTCATCCTGAACAAAATACATGTTGAAGTGTGTATAAGTCCTTTGGTTTAGGCGTTACACTCAATTTGAGTTTTTATTGCTTTAAATGCATTTTCAGCCCGAGCTGAGCACGTTTTGTGAGTTTGAATGTATCTTCATAGAATGAGTTGTGTGGTCAAATTAATGCTCATTTAGGCTTCAGGTGGTCATCCTGAACAAAATACATGTTGAAGTGTGTGCATAAGTCCTTTGGTTTAGGCGTGACACTCAATTTGAGTTTTTATTGCTTTAAATACATTTTCAGCCCGAGCTGAGCACGTTTTGTGAGTTTGAATGTATCTTCATAGGAATGAGTTGTGTGGTCAAATTAATGCTCATTTAGGCTTCAGGTGGTCATCCTGAACTAAATACATGTTGAAGTGTGTGCATAAGTCCTTTGGTTTAGGCGTGACACTCAATTTGAGTTTTTATTGCTTTAAATGCATTTTCAGCCCGAGCTGAGCACGTGTTCTGAGTTTGAATGTATCTTCATAGGAATGAGATGTGTGATCATATTAATGCTCATTTAGGCTTCAGGAGGACATCTTGAACAAAATACATGTTGAAGTGTTCGCATAAGTCCTTTGGTTTGGGCGTGACACTCATTTTGAGTTTTTATTGCTTTAAATGCATTTTCAGGCCAAGCTGAGCACGTTTTGTGAGTTAGAATGTATCTTCATAGGAATGAGTTGTGTGGTCAAATTAATGGTCATTTAGGCTTCAGGTGGTCATCCTGAACTAAATACATGTTGAAGTGTGTGCATAAGTCCTTTGGTTTAGGCGTGACACTCAATTTGAGTTTTTATTGCTTTAAATGCATTTTCAGCCCGAGCTGAGCGCGCTTTCTGACTTTGAATGTATCTTCATAGGAATGAGTTGTGTGGTCAAATTAATGGTCATTTAGGCTTCAGGTGGTCATCCTGAACTAAATACATGTTGAAGTGTGTGCATAAGTCCTTTGGTTTAGGCGTGACACTCAATTTGAGTTTTTATTGCTTTAAATGCATTTTCAGCCCGAGCTGAGCACGCTTTCTGACTTTGAATGTATCTTCATAGAAATGAGTTGTGTGGTCAAATTTTTGCTCATTTAGGCTTCAGGAGGTCATCCTGAACAAAATACATGTTGAAGTGTTCGCATAAGTCCTTTGGTTTAGGCGTGACACTCAATTTGAGTTTTTATTGCTTTAAATGCATTTTCAGCCCGAGCTGAGCATGTTTTTTTGAGTTTGAACATATCTTCATAGGAATGAGTTGTGTGGTCAAATTAATGCTCATTTGGGCTTCAGGTGGTCATCCTGAACTAAATACATGTTGAAGTGTGTGCATAAGTCCTTTGGTTTAGGCGTGACACTCAATTTGAGTTTTTATTGCTTTAAATGCATTTTCAGCCCGAGCTGAGCGCGCTTTCTGACTTTGAATGTATCTTCATAGGAATGAGTTGTGTGGTCAAATTAATGCTTATATGGGCTTCAGGAGGTCATCCTGAACAAAATACATGTTGAAGTGTCTGCATAAGTCCTTTGGTTTAGGTGTGACACTCAATTTGAGTTTTTATTGCTTTAAATGCATTTTCAGGCCGAGCTGAGCACGTTTTGTGAGTTTGAATGTATCTTCATAGGAATGAGTTGTGTGGTCAAATTAATGCTCATTTAGGCTTTAGGTGGTCATCCTGAACTAAATACATGTTGAAGTGTGTGCATAAGCCCTTTGGTTTAGGCGTGACACTCAATTTGAGTTTTTATTGCTTTAAATGCATTTTCAGCCCGAGCTGAGCACGTTTTGTGAGTTTGAATGTATCTTCATAGGAATCAGTTGTGTGGTCAAATTAATGCTCATTTAGGCTTCAGGTGGTCATCCTGAACAAAATATGTGTTGAAGTGTGTGCATAAGTCCTTTGGTTTAGGCGTGACACTCAATTTGAGTTTTTATTGCTTTAAATGCATTTTCAGCCCGAGCTGAGCACGTTTTGTGAGTTTGAATGTAGCTTCATAGGAATTAGTTGTGTGGTCAAATTAATGCTCATTTAGGCTCCAGGTGGTCATCCTGAACTAAATAAATGTTGAAGTGTGTGCATAAGTCCTTTGGTTTGGGCGTGACACTCGATTTGAGTTTTTATTGCTTTAAATGCATTTCAGCCCGAGCTGAGCGCTTTTTGTGAGTTTGAATGTATCTTCATAGGAATGAGTTGTGTGGTCAAATTAATGCTCATTTAGGCTTCAGGAGGACATCCTGAACTAAATACATGTTGAAGTGTGTGCATAAGTCCTTTGGTTTAGGCGTGACACTCAATTTGAGTTTTTATTGCTTTAAATGCATTTTCAGCCCGAGTTGAGCACGTTTTGTGAGTTTGAATGTATCTTCATAGGAATGAGTTGTGTGGTCAAATTAATGCTCATTTAGGCTTCAGGTGGTCATCCTGAACAAAATACATGTTGAAGTGTGTGCATAAGTCCTTTGGTTTAGGCGTGACACTCAATTTGAATTTTTATTGCTTTAAATGCATTTTCAGCCCGAGCTGAGCATGTTTTGTGAGTTTGAATGTATCTTCATAAGAATGAGTTGTGTGGTCAAATTAATGCTCATTTAGGCTTCAGGAGGTCATCCTGAACAAAATACATGTGGAAGTGTGTGCATAAGTCCTTTGGTTTAGGTGTGACACTCAATTTGAGTTTTTATTGCTTTAAATGCATTTTCAGCCCGAGCTGAGCACGTTTTGAGAGTTTGAATGTATCTTCATAAGAATGAGTTGTGTGGTCAAATTAATGCTCATATGGGCTTCAGGAGGTCATCCTGAACTAAATACATGTTGAAGTGTGTGCATAAGTCCTTTGGTTTAGGCGTGACACTCAATTTGATTTTTTATTGCTTTAAATGCATTTTCAGCCCGAGCTGAGCACGTTTTGTGAGTTTGAATGTATCTTCATAGGAATGAGTTGTGTGGTCAAATTAATGCTCATTTAGGCCTCAGGTGGTCATCCTGAACAAAATACATGATGAAGTGTGTGCATAAGTCCTTTTGTTTAGGCGTGACACTCAATTTGAGTTTTTATTGCTTTAAATGCATTTTCAGCCCGAGCTGAGCACGTTTTGTGAGTTTGAATGTATCTTCATAGGAATGAGTTGGGTTGTCAAATTAAAGCTCATTTAGGCTTCAGGTGGTCATCCTGAACAAAATACATGTTGAAGTGTGTTCATAAGTCCTTTGGTTTAGGTGTGACACTCAATTTGAATTTTTATTGCTTTAAATGCATTTTCAGCCCGAGCTGAGCGCGCTTTCTGACTTTGAATGTATCTTCATAGGAATGAGTTGTGTGGTCAAATTATTGCTCATTTAGGCTTCAGGAGGTCATCCTGAACAAAATACATGTTGAAGTGTGTGCATAAGTCCTTTGGTTTAGGCGTGACACTCAATTTGAGTTTTTATTGTTTTAAATGCATTTTCAGCCCGAGCCGAGCACGTTTTGTGAGTTTGAATGTATCTTCATAGGAATGAGTTGTGTAGTCAAATTAATGCTCATATGGGCTTCAGGAGGTCATCCTGAACAAAATACATGTTGAAGTATGTGCATAAGTCCTTTTGTTTAGGCGTGACACTCAATTTGAGTTTTTATTGCTTTAAATGCATTTTCAGCCCGAGCTGAGCACGTTTTGTGAGTTTGAATGTATCTTCATAGGAATGAGTTGTGTGGTCAAATTAATGCTCATTAGGCTTCAGGTGGTCATCCTGAACTAAATACATGTTGAAGTGTGTGCATAAGTCCTTTGGTTTAGTCGTGACACTCAATTTGAGTTTTTATTGCTTTAAATGCTTTTTCAGCCCGAGCTGAGCGCGCTTTCTGACTTTGAATGGATCTTCATAGGAATGAGTTGTGTGGTCAAATTAATGCTCATATGGGCTTCAGGAGGTCATCCTGAACAAAATACATGTTGAAGTGTGTGCATAAGTCCTTTGGTTTAGGTGTGACACTCAATTTGAGTTTTTATTGCTTTAAATGCATTTTCAGCCCGAGCTGAGCACGTTTTTTGAGTTTGAATGTATCTTCATAGGAATGAGTTGTGTGGTCAAATTAATGCTCATTTAGGCTTCAGGTGGTCATCCTGAACTAAATACATGTTGAAGTGTGTGCATGAGTCCTTTGGTTTAGGCGTGACACTCAATTTGAGTTTTTATTGCTTTAAATGCATTTTCAGCCCGAGCTGAGCACGTTTTGTGAGTTTGAATGTATCTTCATAGGAATGAGTTGTGTGGTCAAATTAATGCTCATTTAGGCTTCAGGTGATCATCCTGAACTAAATACATGTTGAAGTGTGTGCATAAGTCCTTTGGTTTAGGCGTGACACTCAATTTGAGTTTTTATTGCTTTAAATGCATTTTCAGCCCGAGCTGAACACGTTTTGTGAGTTTGAATGTATCTTCATAGGAATGAGTTGTGTAGTCAAATTAATGCTCATTTAGGCTTCAGGAGGACATCCTGAACTAAATACATTGAAGTGTGTGCAAAAGTCCTTTGGTTTGGGAGTGACACTCAATTTGAGTTATTATTGCTTTAAATGCATTTTCAGGCCGAGTGGAACAAGTTTTCAAAATGTGTCTTGAATCATGTTATAGTCTATGTTTCCCTCTACTGACCGAAGTCCGTTATTGTCTCCGAGGCCTGAAACCATTTTACGTTTATATGACTGTATAACTGTACTCTTGAGCCAATTATTCAATTTTTCTTTGTTCTTGAACTAATTATAACTCAACGCGGGTACCATGACTATACACAATTTCAGTTTTTATTGCTTTAAGTGCAGTTTCGGGCCGAGCTGAGCACGTGTTCTGAGTTTGAATGTATCTTCATAGGAATGAGATGTGTGATCATATTAATGCTCATTTAGGCTTCAGGAGGACATCTTGAACAAAGTACATGTTGAAGTGTGTGCATAAGTCCTTTGGTTTGGGCGTGACACTCAATTTGAGTTTTTATTGCTTTAAATGCATTTTCAGGCCGAGCTGAGCATTTTTTGTGAGTTAGAATGTATCTTCATAGGAATGAGTTGTGTCGTCAAATGAATGCTCATTTAGGCTTCAGGAGGTCATCTTGAACAAAATACATGTTGAAGTGTGTGCATAAGTCCTTTGGTTTAGGCGTGACACTCAATTTGAGTTTTTATTGCTTTAAATGCATTTTCAGCCCGAGCTGAGCGCGCTTTCTGACTTTGAATGTATCTTCATAGGAATGAGTTGTGTAGTCAAATTAATGCTCATTTAGGCTTCAGGAGGACATCCTGAACTAAATACATGTTGAAGTGTGTGCATAAGCCCTTTGGTTTAGGCGTGACACCCAATTTGAGTTTTTATTGCGAAATGCATTTTCAGGCCGAACTGAGCGCGTTTTCTGAGTTTGAATGTATCTTCATAGGAATGAGTTGTGTAGTCAAATTAATGCTCATTTAGGCTTCAGGAGGACATCCTGAACTAAATACATGTTGAAGTGTGTGCATAAGCCCTTTGGTTTAGGCGTGACACTCAATTTGAGTTTTTATTGCGAAATGCATTTTCAGGCCGAACTGAGCGCGTTTTCTGAGTTTGAATGTATCTTCATAGGAATGAGTTGTGTGGTCAAATTAATGCTCATTTAGGCTTCAGGAGGTCATCCTGAACAAAATACATGTTGAAGTGTGTGCATAAGTCCTTTGGTTTAGGCGTGACACTCAATTTGAGTTTTTATTGCTTTTAATGCATTTTCAGCCCGAGCTGAGCGCGCTTTCTGACCTTGAATGTATCTTCATAGGAATGAGTTGTGTGGTCAAATTATTGCTCATTTAGGCTTCAGAGGTCATCCTGAACAAAATACATGTTGAAGTGTGTGCATAAGTCCTTTGGTTTAGGCGTGACACTCAATTTGAGTTTTTATTGCTTTAAATGCATTTTCAGCCCGAGCTGAGCACGTTTTGTGTGTTTGAATGTATCTTCATAGGAATGAGTTGTGTGGTCAAATTAATGCTCATATGGGCTTCAGGAGGTCATCCTGAACAAAATACATGTTGAAGTGTGTGCATAAGTCCTTTGGTTTAGGTGTGACACTCAATTTGAGTTTTTATTGCTTTAAATGCATTTTCAGCCCGAGCTGAGCACGTTTTGTGAGTTTGAATGTATCTTCATAGGAATGAGTTGTGTGGTCAAATTAATGCTCATTTAGGCTTCAGGTGGTCATCCTGAACTAAATACATGTTGAAGTGTGTGCATAAGTCCTTTGGTTTAGGCGTGACACTCAATTTGAGTTTTTATTGCTTTAAATGCTTTTTCAGCCCGAGCTGAGCGCGCTTTCTGACTTTGAATGTATCTTCATAGGAATGAGTTGTGTGGTCAAATTAATGCTCATATGGGCTTCAGGAGGTCAACCTGAACAAAATACATGTTGAAGTGTGTATGAGTCCTTTGGTTTAGGCGTTACACTCAATTTGAGTTTTTATTGCTTTAAATGCATTTTCAGCCCGAGCTGAGCACGTTTTGTGAGTTTGAATGTATCTTCATAGAATGAGTTGTGTGGTCAAATTAATGCTCATTTAGGCTTCAGGTGGTCATCCTGAACTAAATACATGTTGAAGTGTGTGCATAAGTCCTTTGGTTTAGGCGTGACACTCAATTTGAGTTTTTATTGCTTTAAATGCATTTTCAGCCCGAGCTGAGCACGTTTTGTGAGTTTGAATGTATCTTCATAGGAATGAGTTGTGTGGTCAAATTAATGCTCATTTAGGCTTCAGGTGGTCATCCTGAACTAAATACATGTTGAAGTGTGTGCATAAGTCCTTTGGTTTAGGCGTGACACTCAATTTGAGTTTTTATTGCTTTAAATGCATTTTCAGCCCGAGCTGAGCACGTTTTGTGAGTTTGAATGTATCTTCATAGGAATGAGTTGTGTAGTCAAATTAATGCTCATATGGGCTTCAGGAGGTCATCCTGAACAAAATACATGTTGAAGTGTGTGCATAAGTCCTTTGGTTTAGGCGTGACACTCAATTTGAGTTTTTATTGCTTTAAATGCATTTTCAGCCCGAGCTGAGCACGTTTTGTGAGTTTGAATGTATCTTCATAGGAATGAGTTGTGTGGTCAAATTAATGCTCATTTAGGCTTCAGGTGGTCATCCTGAACTAAATACATGTTGAAGTGTGTGCATATGTCCTTTGGTTTAGGCGTGACACTCAATTTGAGTTTTTATTGCTTTAAATGCATTTTCAGCCCGAACTGAGCGCGTTTTCTGAGTTTGAATGTATCTTCATAGGAATGAGTTGTGTGGTCAAATTAATGCTCATTTAGGCTTCAGGAGGTCATCCTGAACAAAATACATGTTGAAGTGTGTGCATAAGTCCTTTGGTTTAGGCGTGACACTCAATTTGAGTTTTTATTGCTTTTAATGCATTTTCAGCCCGAGCTGAGCGTGCTTTCTGACTTTGAATGTATCTTCATAGGAATGAGTTGTGTGGTCAAATTATTGCTCATTTAGGCTTCAGAGGTCATCCTGAACAAAATACATGTTGAAGTGTGTGCATAAGTCCTTTGGTTTAGGCGTGACACTCAATTTGAGTTTTTATTGCTTTAAATGCATTTTCAGCCCGAGCTGAGCACGTTTTGTGTGTTTGAATGTATCTTCATAGGAATGAGTTGTGTGGTCAAATTAATGCTCATATGGGCTTCAGGAGGTCATCCTGAACAAAATACATGTTGAAGTGTGTGCATAAGTCCTTTGGTTTAGGCGTGACACTCAATTTGAGTTTTTATTGCTTTAAATGCATTTTCAGCCCGAGCTGAGCACGTTTTGTGAGTTTGAATGTATCTTCATAGGAATGAGTTGTGTGGTCAAATTAATGCTCATATGGGCTTCAGGAGGTCATCCTGATTAAAATACATGTTGAAGTGTGTATAAGTCCTTTGGTTTAGGCGTTACACTCAATTTGAGTTTTTATTGCTTTAAATGCATTTTCAGCCCGAGCTGAGCACGTTTTGTGAGTTTGAATGTATCTTCATAGAATGAGTTGTGTGGTCAAATTAATGCTCATTTAGGCTTCAGGTGGTCATCCTGAACTAAATACATGTTGAAGTGTGTGCATAAGTCCTTTGGTTTAGGCGTGACACTCAATTTGAGTTTTTATTGCTTTAAATGCTTTTTCAGCCCGAGCTGAGCGCGCTTTCTGACTTTGAATGTATCTTCATAGGAATGAGTTGTGTGGTCAAATTAATGCTCATATGGGCTTCAGGAGGTCATCCTGAACAAAATACATGTTGAAGTGTGTATAAGTCCTTTGGTTTAGGCGTTACACTCAATTTGAGTTTTTATTGCTTTAAATGCATTTTCAGCCCGAGCTGAGCACGTTTTGTGAGTTTGAATGTATCTTCATAGAATGAGTTGTGTGGTCAAATTAATGCTCATTTAGGCTTCAGGTGGTCATCCTGAACAAAATACATGTTGAAGTGTGTGCATAAGTCCTTTGGTTTAGGCGTGACACTCAATTTGAGTTTTTATTGCTTTAAATACATTTTCAGCCCGAGCTGAGCACGTTTTGTGAGTTTGAATGTATCTTCATAGGAATGAGTTGTGTGGTCAAATTAATGCTCATTTAGGCTTCAGGTGGTCATCCTGAACTAAATACATGTTGAAGTGTGTGCATAAGTCCTTTGGTTTAGGCGTGACACTCAATTTGAGTTTTTATTGCTTTAAATGCATTTTCAGCCCGAGCTGAGCACGTGTTCTGAGTTTGAATGTATCTTCATAGGAATGAGATGTGTGATCATATTAATGCTCATTTAGGCTTCAGGAGGACATCTTGAACAAAATACATGTTGAAGTGTTCGCATAAGTCCTTTGGTTTGGGCGTGACACTCATTTTGAGTTTTTATTGCTTTAAATGCATTTTCAGGCCAAGCTGAGCACGTTTTGTGAGTTAGAATGTATCTTCATAGGAATGAGTTGTGTGGTCAAATTAATGGTCATTTAGGCTTCAGGTGGTCATCCTGAACTAAATACATGTTGAAGTGTGTGCATAAGTCCTTTGGTTTAGGCGTGACACTCAATTTGAGTTTTTATTGCTTTAAATGCATTTTCAGCCCGAGCTGAGCGCGCTTTCTGACTTTGAATGTATCTTCATAGGAATGAGTTGTGTGGTCAAATGAATGGTCATTTAGGCTTCAGGTGGTCATCCTGAACTAAATACATGTTGAAGTGTGTGCATAAGTCCTTTGGTTTAGGCGTGACACTCAATTTGAGTTTTTATTGCTTTAAATGCATTTTCAGCCCGAGCTGAGCACGCTTTCTGACTTTGAATGTATCTTCATAGAAATGAGTTGTGTGGTCAAATTTTTGCTCATTTAGGCTTCAGGAGGTCATCCTGAACAAAATACATGTTGAAGTGTTCGCATAAGTCCTTTGGTTTAGGCGTGACACTCAATTTGAGTTTTTATTGCTTTAAATGCATTTTCAGCCCGAGCTGAGCATGTTTTTTTGAGTTTGAACATATCTTCATAGGAATGAGTTGTGTGGTCAAATTAATGCTCATTTGGGCTTCAGGTGGTCATCCTGAACTAAATACATGTTGAAGTGTGTGCATAAGTCCTTTGGTTTAGGCGTGACACTCAATTTGAGTTTTTATTGCTTTAAATGCATTTTCAGCCCGAGCTGAGCGCGCTTTCTGACTTTGAATGTATCTTCATAGGAATGAGTTGTGTGGTCAAATTAATGCTTATATGGGCTTCAGGAGGTCATCCTGAACAAAATACATGTTGAAGTGTCTGCATAAGTCCTTTGGTTTAGGTGTGACACTCAATTTGAGTTTTTATTGCTTTAAATGCATTTTCAGGCCGAGCTGAGCACGTTTTGTGAGTTTGAATGTATCTTCATAGGAATGAGTTGTGTGGTCAAATTAATGCTCATTTAGGCTTTAGGTGGTCATCCTGAACTAAATACATGTTGAAGTGTGTGCATAAGCCCTTTGGTTTAGGCGTGACACTCAATTTGAGTTTTTATTGCTTTAAATGCATTTTCAGCCCGAGCTGAGCACGTTTTGTGAGTTTGAATGTATCTTCATAGGAATCAGTTGTGTGGTCAAATTAATGCTCATTTAGGCTTCAGGTGGTCATCCTGAACAAAATATGTGTTGAAGTGTGTGCATAAGTCCTTTGGTTTAGGCGTGACACTCAATTTGAGTTTTTATTGCTTTAAATGCATTTTCAGCCCGAGCTGAGCACGTTTTGTGAGTTTGAATGTAGCTTCATAGGAATTAGTTGTGTGGTCAAATTAATGCTCATTTAGGCTCCAGGTGGTCATCCTGAACTAAATAAATGTTGAAGTGTGTGCATAAGTCCTTTGGTTTGGGCGTGACACTCAATTTGAGTTTTTATTGCTTTAAATGCATTTTCAGCCCGAGCTGAGCACTTTTTGTGAGTTTGAATGTATCTTCATAGTAATGAGTTGTGTGGTCAAATTAATGCTCATTTAGGCTTCAGGAGGACATCCTGAACTAAATACATGTTGAAGTGTGTGCATAAGTCCTTTGGTTTAGGCGTGACACTCAATTTGAGTTTTTATTGCTTTAAATGCATTTTCAGCCCGAGTTGAGCACGTTTTGTGAGTTTGAATGTATCTTCATAGGAATGAGTTGTGTGGTCAAATTAATGCTCATTTAGGCTTCAGGTGGTCATCCTGAACAAAATACATGTTGAAGTGTGTGCATAAGTCCTTTGGTTTAGGCGTGACACTCAATTTGAGTTTTTATTGCTTTAAATGCATTTTCAGCCCGAGCTGAGCGCGCTTTCTGACTTTGAATGTATCTTCATAGGAATGAGTTGTGTGGTCAAATTAATGGTCATTTAGGCTTCAGGTGGTCATCCTGAACTAAATAAATGTTGAAGTGTGTGCATAAGTCCTTTGGTTTGGGCGTGACACTCGATTTGAGTTTTTATTGCTTTAAATGCATTTCAGCCCGAGCTGAGCGCTTTTTGTGAGTTTGAATGTATCTTCATAGGAATGAGTTGTGTGGTCAAATTAATGCTCATTTAGGCTTCAGGAGGACATCCTGAACTAAATACATGTTGAAGTGTGTGCATAAGTCCTTTGGTTTAGGCGTGACACTCAATTTGAGTTTTTATTGCTTTAAATGCATTTTCAGCCCGAGTTGAGCACGTTTTGTGAGTTTGAATGTATCTTCATAGGAATGAGTTGTGTGGTCAAATTAATGCTCATTTAGGCTTCAGGTGGTCATCCTGAACAAAATACATGTTGAAGTGTGTGCATAAGTCCTTTGGTTTAGGCGTGACACTCAATTTGAATTTTTATTGCTTTAAATGCATTTTCAGCCCGAGCTGAGCATGTTTTGTGAGTTTGAATGTATCTTCATAAGAATGAGTTGTGTGGTCAAATTAATGCTCATTTAGGCTTCAGGTGGTCATCCTGAACTAAATACATGTTGAAGTGTGTGCATAAGTCCTTTGGTTTAGGCGTGACACTCCATTTGAGTTTTTATTGCTTTAAATGCATTTTCAGTCCGAGCTGAGCGCGCTTTCTGACTTTGAATGTATCTTGATAGGAATGAGTTGTGTGGTCAAATTATTGCTCATTTAGGCTTCAGGAGGTCATCCTGAACAAAATACATCTTGAAGTGTGTGCATAAGTCCTTCGGTTTAGGCGTGACACTCAATTTGAGTTTTTATTGCTTTAAATGCATTTACAGCCCGAGCTGAGCACGTTTTGTGAGTTTGAATGTATCTTCATAGGAATGAGTTGTGTGGTCAAATTAATGCTCATTTAGGCTTCAGGTGGTCATCCTGAACAAAATACATGTTAAAGTGTGTGCATAAGTCCTTTGGTTTAGGCGTGACACTCAATTTGAGTTTTTATTGCTTTAAATGCATTTTCAGCCCGAGCTGAGCACGTTTTGTGAGTTTGAATGTAGCTTCATAGGAATTAGTTGTGTGGTCAAATTAATGCTCATTTAGGCTTCAGGTGGTCATCCTGAACTAAATACATGTTGAAGTGTGTGCATAAGTCCTTTGGTTTAGGCGTGACACTCAATTTTCGTTTTTATTGCTTTAAATGCATTTTCAGCCCGAGCTGAGCACGTTTTGTGAGTTTGACTGTATCTTCATAGGAATGAGTTGTGAATTCAAATTACTGCTCATTTAGGCTTCAGGAGGCCATCCTGAACAAAATAAATACATGAAGTGTGTGCATCAGTCCTTTGGTGTAGGCGTGACACTCAATTTGAGTTTTTATTGCTTTAAATGCATTTCCAGCCCGAGCTGAGCACGTTTTGTGAGTTTGAATGTATCTTCATAGGAATGAGTTGTGTGGTCAAATTAATGCTCATATGGGCTTCAGGAGGTCATCCTGAACAAAATACATGTTGAAGTGTGTGCATAAGTCCTTTGGTTTAGGCGTGACACTCAATTTGAGTTTTTATTGCTTTAAATGCATTTTCAGCCCAAGCTGAGCGCGCTTTCTGACTTTGAATGTATCTTCATAGGAATGAGTTGTGTGGTCAAATTATTGCTCATTTAGGCTTCAGGAGGTCATCCTGAACAGAATACATGAAGTGTGTGCATCAGTCCTTTGGTTTAGGCGTGACACTCAATTTGAGTTTTTATTGCTTAAAATGCATTTTCAGCCCGAGCTGAGCACGTTTTGTGAGTTTGAATGTATCTTCATAGGAATGAGTTGTGTGGTCAAATTAATGCTCATTTAGGCTTCAGGTGGTCATCCTGAACTAAATACATGTTGAAGTGTGTGCATAAGTCCTTTGGTTTGGGCGTAACACTCAATTTGGGTTTTTATTGCTTTAAATGCATTTTCAGCCCGAGCTGAGCACGTTTTGTGAGTTTGAATGTATCTTCATAGAAATGAGTTGTGTGGTCAAATTAATGCTCATTTAGGCTTCAGGTGGTCATCCTGAACAAAATACATGTTGAAGTGTGTGCATAAGTCCTTTGGTTTAGGCGTGACACTCAATTTGGGTTTGTATTGCTTTAAATGCATTTTCAGCCCGAGCTGAGCGCGCTTTCTGACTTTGAATGTATCTTCATAGGAATGAGTTGTGTGGTCAATTTATTGCTCATTTAGGCTTCAGGAGGACATCCTGAACTAAGTACATGTTGAAGTGTGTGCATAAGTCCTTTGGTTTGGGCGTGACACTCAATTTGAGTTTTTATTGCTTTAAATGCATTTTCAGCCCGAGCTGATCACGTTTTGTGAGTTTGAATGTATCTTCATAGGAATGAGTTGTGTGGTCAAATTAATTCTCATATGGGCTTCAGGAGGTCATCCTGAACAAAATACATGTCGAAGTGTGTGCATAAGTCCTTTGGTTTAGGTGTGACACTCAATTTGAGTTTTATTGCTTTAAATGCATTTTCAGCCCGAGCTGAGCACGTTTTGTGAGTTTGAATGTATCTTCATAGGAATGAGTTGTGTGGTCAAATTAATGCTCATTTAGGCTTCAGGTGGTCATCCTGAACTAAATACATGTTGAAGTGTGTGCATAAGTCCTTTGGTTTAGGCGTGACACTCATTTTTAGTTTTTATTGCTTTAAATGCATTTTCAGCCCGAGCTGAGCGTGCTTTCTGACTTTGAATGTATCTTCATAGGAATGAGTTGTGTGGTCAAATTATTGCTCATTTAGGCTTCAGGAGGTCATCCTGAACAAAATACATGTTGAAGTGTGTGCATAAGTCCTTTGGTTGAGGCGTGACACTCAATTTGAGTTTTTATTGCTTTAAATGCATTTTAAGCCCGAGTTGAGCACGTTTTGTGAGTTTGAATGTATCTTCATAGGAATGAGTTGTGTGGTCAAATTAATGCTCATTTAGGCTCCAGGTGGTCATCCTGAACAAAATACATGTTGAAGTGTGTGCATAAGTCCTTTGGTTTAGGCGTGACACTCAATTTGAGTTTTTATTGCTTTAAATGCATTTTCAGCCCGAGCTGAGCACGTTTTGTGAGTTTGAATGTATCTTCATAGGAATGAGTTGTGTGGTCAAATTAATTCTCATATGGGCTTCAGGAGGTCATCCTGAACAAAATACATGTTGAAGTGTGTGCATAAGTCCTTTGGTTTAGGCGTGACACTCAATTTGAGTTTTGATTGCTTTAAATGCATTTTCAGCCCGAGCTGAGCACGTTTTGTGAGTTTGAATGTATCTTCATAGGAATGAGTTGTGTGATCAAATTAATGCTCATTTAGGCTTCAGGTGGTCATCCTGAACTAAATACATGTTGAAGTGTGTGCATAAGTCCTTTGGTTTTAGGCGTGACACTCAATTTGAGTTTTTATTGCTTTAAATGCATTTTCAGCCCGAGCAGAGCGCGCTTTCTGACTTTGAATGTATCTTCATAGGAATGAGTTGTGTGGTCAAATTATTGCTCATTTAGGCTTCAGGAGGTCATCCTGAACAAAATACATGTTGAAGTGTGTGCATAGGTCCTTTGGTTTAGGCGTGACACTCAATTTGAGTTTTTATTGCTTTAAATGCATTTTCAGCCCGAGCTGAGCACGTTTTGTGAGTTTGAATGTATCCTCATAGGAATGAGTTGTGTGGTCAAATTAATGCTCATTTAGGCTTCAGGTGGTCATCCTGAACAAAATACATGTTGAAGTGTGTGCATAAGTCCTTTGGTTTAGGCGTGACACTCAATTTGAGTTTTTATTGCTTTAAATGCATTTTCAGCCCGAGCTGAGCATGTTTTGTGAGTTTGAATGTATCTTCATAGGAATGAGTTGTGTGGTCAAATTAATGCTCATATGGGCTTCAGGAGGTCATCCTGAACAAAATACATGTTGAAGTGTGTGAATAAGTCCTTTGGTTTAGGTGTGACACTCAATTTGAGTTTTATTGCTTTAAATGCATTTTCAGCCCGAGCTGAGCACGTTTTGTGAGTTTGAATGTATCTTCATAGGAATGAGTTGTGTGGTCAAATTAATGCTCATTTAGGCTTCAGGTGGTCATCCGGAACTAAATACATGTAGAAGTGTTTGCATAAATCCTTTGGTTTAGGCGTGACACTCAATTTGAGTTTTTATTGCTTTAAATGCCTTTTCAGCCCGAGCTGAGCGCACTTTCTGACTTTGAATGTATCTTCATAGGAATGAGTTGTGTGGTCAAAATATTGCTGATTTAGGCTTCAGGAGGTCATCCTGAACAAAATACATGTTGAAGTGTGTGCATAAGTCCTTTGGTTTAGGCGTGACACTCAATTTGAGTTTTTATTGCTTTAAATGCATTTTCAGCCCGAGCTGAGCACGTTTTGTGAGTTTGAATGTATCTTCATAGGAATGAGTTGTGTATTCAAATTAATGCTCATATGGGCTTCAGGAGGTCATCCTGAACAAAATACATGTTGAAGTGT
This sequence comes from Hippocampus guttulatus, assembly GCF_054856545.1. Classification (NCBI taxonomy): domain Eukaryota; kingdom Metazoa; phylum Chordata; class Actinopteri; order Syngnathiformes; family Syngnathidae; genus Hippocampus; species Hippocampus guttulatus. Next base: position 1,503,873 of record NC_141271.1, read on the forward strand.
GTGCATAAGTCCTTTGGTTTAGGTGTGACACTCAATTTGAGTTTTTATTGCTTTAAATGCATTTTCAGCCCGAGCTGAGCACGTTTTGAGAGTTTGAATGTATCTTCATAAGAATGAGTTGTGTGGTCAAATTAATGCTCATTTAGGCTTCAGGAGGACATCCTGAACTAAATACATGTTGAAGAGTGTGCATAAGCCCTTTGGTTTAGGCGTGACACTCAATTTGAGTTTTTATTGCGAAATGCATTTTCAGGCCGAGCTGAGCACGTTTTGTGAGTTTGAATGTATCTTCATAGGAATGAGTTGTGTGGTCAAATTAATGCTTATTTAGGCTTCAGGAGGTCATCCTGAACAAAATACATGTTGAAGTGTGTGCATAAGTCCTTGGGTTTAGGCGTGACACTCAATTTGAGTTTTTATTGCTTTAAATGCATTTTCAGCCCGAGCTGAGCACGTTTTGTGAGTTTGAATGTATCTTCATAGGAATGAGTTGGGTTGTCAAATTAAAGCTCATTTAGGCTTCAGGTGGTCATCCTGAACAAAATACATGTTGAAGTGTGTTCATAAGTCCTTTGGTTTAGGTGTGACACTCAATTTGAGTTTTTATTGCTTTAAATGCATTTTCAGCCCGAGCAGAGCGCGCTTTCTGACTTTGAATGTATCTTCATAGGAATGAGTTGTGTGGTCAAATTATTGCTCATTTAGGCTTCAGGTGGTCATCCTGAACAAAATACATGTTGAAGTGTGTGCATAAGTTCTTTGGTTTAGGCGTGACACTCAATTTGAATTTTTATTGCTTTAAATGCATTTTCAGCCCGAGCTGAGCGCGCTTTCTGACTTTGAATGTATCTTCATAGGAATGAGTTGTGTGGTCAAATTATTGCTCATTTAGGCTTCAGGAGGTCATCCTGAACAAAATACATGTTGAAGTGTGTGCATAAGTCCTTTGGTTTAGGCGTGACACTCAATTTGAGTTTTTATTGTTTTAAATGCATTTTCAGCCCGAGCCGAGCACGTTTTGTGAGTTTGAATGTATCTTCATAGGAATGAGTTGTGTAGTCAAATTAATGCTCATATGGGCTTCAGGAGGTCATCCTGAACAAAATACATGTTGAAGTGTGTGCATAAGTCCTTTGGTTTAGGCGTGACACTCAATTTGAGTTTTTATTGCTTTAAATGCTTTTTCAGCCCGAGCTGAGCGCGCTTTCTGACTTTGAATGGATCTTCATAGGAATGAGTTGTGTGGTCAAATTAATGCTCATTTAGGCTTCAGGTGGTCATCCTGAACTAAATACATGTTGAAGTGTGTGCATAAGTCCTTTGGTTAAGTCGTGACACTCAATTTGAGTTTTTATTGCTTTAAATGCATTTTCAGCCCGAGCTGAGCACGTTTCGTGAGTTTGAATGTATCTTCATAGGAATGAGTTGTGTGGTCAAATTAATGCTCATTTAGGCTTCAGGTGGTCATCCTGAACTAAATACATGTTGAAGTGTGTGCATAAGTCCTTTGGTTTAGGCGTGACACTCAATTTGAGTTTTTATTGCTTTAAATGCATTTTCAGCCCGAGCTGAACACGTTTTGTGAGTTTGAATGTATCTTCATAGGAATGAGTTGTGTAGTCAAATTAATGCTCATTTAGGCTTCAGGAGGACATCCTGAACTAAATACATTGAAGTGTGTGCAAAAGTCCTTTGGTTTGGGAGTGACACTCAATTTGAGTTATTATTGCTTTAAATGCATTTTCAGGCCGAGTGGAACAAGTTTTCAAAATGTGTCTTGAATCATGTTATGGTCTATGTTGCCCTCTACTGACCAAAGTCCGTTATTGTCTCCGAGGCCTGAAACCATTTTACATTTATATGACTGTATAACTGTACTCTTGAGCCAATTATTCAATTTTTCTTTGTTCTTGAACTAATTATAACTCAACGCGGGTACCATGACTATACTCAATTTCAGTTTTTATTGCTTTAAGTGCAGTTTCGGGCCGAGCTGAGCACGTGTTCTGAGTTTGAATGTATCTTCATAGGAATGAGATGTGTGATCATATTAATGCTCATTTAGGCTTCAGGAGGACATCTTGAACAAAATACATGTTGAAGTGTGTGCATAAGTCCTTTGGTTTGGGCGTGACACTCAATTTGAGTTTTTATTGCTTTCAATGCATTTTCAGGCCGAGCTGAGCATTTTTTGTGAGTTAGAATGTATCTTCATAGGAATGAGTTGTGTCGTCAAATGAATGCTCATTTAGGCTTCAGGAGGTCATCTTGAACAAAATACATGTTGAAGTGTGTGCATAAGTCCTTTGGTTTAGGCGTGACACTCAATTTGAGTTTTTATTGCTTTAAATGCATTTTCAGCCCGAGCTGAGCGCGCTTTCTGACTTTGAATGTATCTTCATAGGAATGAGTTGTGTAGTCAAATTAATGCTCATTTGGGCTTCAGGGGGTCATCCTGAACAAAATACATGTTGAAGTGTGTGCATAATCCTTTGGTTTAGGTGTGACACTCAATTTGAGTTTTTATTGCTTTAAATGCATTTTCAGCCCGAGCTGAGCGCGCTTTCTGACTTTGAATGTATCTTCATAGGAATGAGTTGTGTGGTCAAATTATTGTTCATTTAGGCTTCAGGAGGTCATCCTGAACAAAATACATGTTGAAGTGTGTGCATAAGTCCTTTGGTTTAGGTGTGGCACTCAATTTGAGTTTTTATTGCCTTAAATGCATTTTCAGCCCGAGCTGAGCGCGCTTTCTAACTTTGAATGTATCTTCATAGGAATGAGTTGTGTAGTCAAATTAATGCTCATTTAGGCTTCAGGAGGTCATCCTGAACAAAATACATGTTGAAGTGTGTGCATAAGTCCTTTGGTTTAGGCGTGACACTCAATTTGAGTTTTTATTGCTTTAAATGCATTTTCAGCCCAAGCTAAACACGTTTTGTGAGTTTGAATGTATCTTCATAGGAATGAGTTGTGTGGTCAAATTAATGCTCATTTAGGCTTCAGGTGGTCATCCTGAACAAAATACATGTTGAAGTGTGTGCATAAGTCCTTTGGTTTAGGCGTGACACTCAATTTGAGTTTTTATTACTTTAAATGCATTTTCAGCCCGAGTTGAGCACGTTTTGTGAGTTTGAATGTATCTTCATAGGAATGAGTTGTGTGGTCAAATTAATGCTCATTTAGGCTTCAGGTGGTCATCCTGAACAAAATACATGTTGAAGTGTGTGCATAAGTCCTTTGGTTTAGGCGTGACACTCAATTTGAATTTTTATTGCTTTAAATGCATTTTCAGCCCGAGCTGAGCATGTTTTGTGAGTTTGAATGTATCTTCATAAGAATGAGTTGTGTGGTCAAATTAATGCTCATTTAGGCTTCAGGTGGTCATCCTGAACTAAATACATGTTGAAGTGTGTGCATAAGTCCTTTGGTTTAGGCGTGACACTCCATTTGAGTTTTTATTGCTTTAAATGCATTTTCAGTCCGAGCTGAGCGCGCTTTCTGACTTTGAATGTATCTTCATAGGAATGAGTTGTGTGGTCAAATTATTGCTCATTTAGGCTTCAGGAGGTCATCCTGAACAAAATACATCTTGAAGTGTGTGCATAAGTCCTTCGGTTTAGGCGTGACACTCAATTTGAGTTTTTATTGCTTTAAATGCATTTTCAGCCCGAGCTGAGCACGTTTTGTGAGTTTGAATGTATCTTCATAGGAATGAGTTGTGTGGTCAAATTAATGCTCATTTAGGCTTCAGGTGGTCATCCTGAACAAAATACATGTTAAAGTGTGTGCATAAGTCCTTTGGTTTAGGCGTGACACTCAATTTGAGTTTTTATTGCTTTAAATGCATTTTCAGCCCGAGCTGAGCACGTTTTGTGAGTTTGAATGTAGCTTCATAGGAATTAGTTGTGTGGTCAAATTAATGCTCATTTAGGCTTCAGGTGGTCATCCTGAACTAAATAAATGTTGAAGTGTGTGCATAAGTCCTTTGGTTTGGGCGTGACACTCAATTTGAGTTTTTATTGCTTTAAATGCATTTTCAGCCCGAGCTGAGCACTTTTTGTGAGTTTGAATGTATCTTCATAGGAATGAGTTGTGTGGTCAAATTAATGCTCATTTAGGCTTCAGGAGGACATCCTGAACTAAATACATGTTGAAGTGTGTGCATAAGTCCTTTGGTTTAGGCGTGACACTCAATTTGCGTTTTTATTGCTTTAAATGCATTTTCAGCCCGAGCTGAGCACATTTTGTGAGTTTGAATGTATCTTCATAGGAATGAGTTGTGTGGTCAAATTAATGCTCATTTAGGCTTCAGGTGGTCATCCTGAACAAAATACAGGTTGAAGTGTGTGCATAAGTCCTTTGGTTTAGGCGTGAAACTCAATTTGAGTTTTTATTGCTTTAAATGCATTTTCAGCCCGAGCTGAGCGCGCTTTCTGACTTTGAATGTATCTTCATAGGAATGAGTTGTGAATTCAAATTACTGCTCATTTAGGCTTCAGGAGGCCATCCTGAACAAAATAAATACATGAAGTGTGTGCATCAGTCCTTTGGTGTAGGCGTGAACTCAATTTGAGTTTTTATTGCTTTAAATGCATTTCCAGCCCGAGCTGAGCACGTTTTGTGAGTTTGAATGTATCTTCATAGGAATGAGTTGTGAATTCAAATTACTGCTCATTTAGGCTTCAGGAGGCCATCCTGAACAAAATAAATACATGAAGTGTGTGCATCAGTCCTTTGGTGTAGGCGTGACACTCAATTTGAGTTTTTATTGCTTTAAATGCATTTCCAGCCCGAGCTGAGCACGTTTTGTGAGTTTGAATGTATCTTCATAGGAATGAGTTGTGTGGTCAAATTAATGCTCATATGGGCTTCAGGAGGTCATCCTGAACAAAATACATGTTGAAGTGTGTGCATAAGTCCTTTGGTTTAGGCGTGACACTCAATTTGAGTTTTTATTGCTTTAAATGCATTTTCAGCCCAAGCTGAGCGCGCTTTCTGACTTTGAATGTATCTTCATAGGAATGAGTTGTGTGGTCAAATTATTGCTCATTTAGGCTTCAGGAGGTCATCCTGAACAGAATACATGTTGAAGTGTGTGCATCAGTCCTTTGGTTTAGGCGTGACACTCAATTTGAGTTTTTATTGCTTAAAATGCATTTTCAGCCCGAGCTGAGCACGTTTTGTGAGTTTGAATGTATCTTCATAGGAATGAGTTGTGTGGTCAAATTAATGCTCATTTAGGCTTCAGGTGGTCATCCTGAACTAAATACATGTTGAAGTGTGTGAATAAGTCCTTTGGTTTGGGCGTAACACTCAATTTGAGTTTTTATTGCTTTAAATGCATTTTCAGCCCGAGCTGAGCACGTTTTGTGAGTTTGAATGTATCTTCATAGAAATGAGTTGTGTGGTCAAATTAATGCTCATTTAGGCTTCAGGTGGTCATCCTGAACAAAATACATGTTGAAGTGTGTGCATAAGTCCTTTGGTTTAGGCGTGACACTCAATTTGAGTTTTTATTGCTTTAAATGCATTTTCAGCCCGAGCTGAGCGCGCTTTCTGACTTTGAATGTATCTTCATAGGAATGAGTTGTGTGGTCAATTTATTGCTCATTTAGGCTTCAGGAGGACATCCTGAACTAAGTACATGTTGAAGTGTGTGCATAAGTCCTTTGGTTTGGGCGTGACACTCAATTTGAGTTTTTATTGCTTTAAATGCATTTTCAGCCCGAGCTGAGCACGTTTTGTGAGTTTGAATGTATCTTCATAGGAATGAGTTGTGTAGTCAAATTAATGCTCATATGGGCTTCAGTCGGTCATCCTGAACAAAATACATGTTGAAGTGTGTGCATAAGTCCTTTGGTTTAGGCGTGACACTCAATTTGAGTTTTTATTGCTTTAAATGCATTTTCAGCCCGAGCTGAGCACGTTTTGTGAGTTTGAATGTATCTTCATAGGAATGAGTTGTGTGGTCAAATTAATTCTCATATGGGCTTCAGGAGGTCATCCTGAACAAAATACATGTCGAAGTGTGTGCATAAGTCCTTTGGTTTAGGTGTGACACTCAATTTGAGTTTTATTGCTTTTTAATGCATTTTCAGCCCGAGCTGAGCACGTTTTGTGAGTTTGAATGTATCTTCATAGGAATGAGTTGTGTGGTCAAATTAATGCTCATTTAGGCTTCAGGTGGTCATCCTGAACTAAATACATGTTGAAGTGTGTGCATAAGTCCTTTGGTTTAGGCGTGACACTCATTTTTAGTTTTTATTGCTTTAAATGCATTTTCAGCCCGAGCTGAGCGTGCTTTCTAACTTTGAATGTATCTTCATAGGAATGAGTTGTGTGGTCAAATTATTGCTCATTTAGGCTTCAGGAGGTCATCCTGAACAAAATACATGTTGAAGTGTGTGCATAAGTCCTTTGGTTGAGGTGTGACACTCAATTTGAGTTTTTATTGCTTTAAATGCATTTTCAGCCCGAGTTGAGCACGTTTTGTGAGTTTGAATGTATCTTCATAGGAATGAGTTGTGTGGTCAAATTAATGCTCATTTAGGCTCCAGGTGGTCATCCTGAACAAAATACATGTTGAAGTGTGTGCATAAGTCCTTTGGTTTAGGCGTGACACTCAATTTGAGTTTTTATTGCTTTAAATGCATTTTCAGCCCGAGCTGAGCACGTTTTGTGAGTTTGAATGTATCTTCATAGGAATGAGTTGTGTGGTCAAATTAATTCTCATATGGGCTTCAGGAGGTCATCCTGAACAAAATACATGTTGAAGTGTGTGCATAAGTCCTTTGGTTTAGGCGTGACACTCAATTTGAGTTTTGATTGCTTTAAATGCATTTTCAGCCCGAGCTGAGCACGTTTTGTGAGTTTGAATGTATCTTCATAGGAATGAGTTGTGTGGACAAATTAATGCTCATTTAGGCTTCAGGTGGTCATCCTGAACTAAATACATGTTGAAGTGTGTGCATAAGTCCTTTGGTTTTAGGCGTGACACTCAATTTGAGTTTTTATTGCTTTAAATGCATTTTCACCCCGAGCAGAGCGCGCTTTCTGACTTTAAATGTATCTTCATAGGAATGAGTTGTGTGGTCAAATTATTGCTCATTTAGGCTTCAGGAGGTCATCCTGAACAAAATACATGTTGAAGTGTGTGCATAGGTCCTTTGGTTTAGGCGTGACACTCAATTTGAGTTTTTATTGCTTTAAATGCATTTTCAGCCCGAGCTGAGCACGTTTTGTGAGTTTGAATGTATCCTCATAGGAATGAGTTGTGTGGTCAAATTAATGCTCATTTAGGCTTCAGGTGGTCATCCTGAACAAAATACATGTTGAAGTGTGTGCATAAGTCCTTTGGTTTAGGCGTGACACTCAATTTGAGTTTTTTTTTGCTTTAAATGCATTTTCAGCCCGAGCTGAGCATGTTTTGTGAGTTTGAATGTATCTTCATAGGAATGAGTTGTGTGGTCAAATTAATGCTCATATGGGCTTCAGGAGGTCATCCTGAACAAAATACATGTTGAAGTGTGTGAATAAGTCCTTTGGTTTAGGTGTGACACTCAATTTGAGTTTTATTGCTTTAAATGCATTTTCAGCCCGAGCTGAGCACGTTTTGTGAGTTTGAATGTATCTTCATAGGAATGAGTTGTGTGGTCAAATTAATGCTCATTTAGGCTTCAGGTGGTCATCCGGAACTAAATACATGTAGAAGTGTTTGCATAAATCCTTTGGTTTAGGCGTGACACTCAATTTGAGTTTTTATTGCTTTAAATGCCTTTTCAGCCCGAGCTGAGCGCACTTTCTGACTTTGAATGTATCTTCATAGGAATGAGTTGTGTGGTCAAAATATTGCTGATTTAGGCTTCAGGAGGTCATCCTGAAAAAAATACATGTTGAAGTGTGTGCATAAGTCCTTTGGTTTAGGCGTGACACTCAATTTGAGTTTTTATTGCTTTAAATGCATTTTCAGCCCGAGCTGAGCACGTTTTGTGAGTTTGAATGTATCTTCATAGGAATGAGTTGTGTATTCAAATTAATGCTCATATGGGCTTCAGGAGGTCATCATGAACAAAATACATGTTGAAGTGTGTGCATAAGTCCTTTGGTTTAGGTGTGACACTCAATTTGAGTTTTCATTGCTTTAAATGCATTTTCAGCCCGAGCTGAGCACCTTTTGTGAGTTTGAATGTATCTTCATAGGAATGAGTTGTGTATTCAAATTAATGCTCATATGGGCTTCAGGAGGTCATCCTGAACTAAATACATGTTGAAGTGTGTGCATAAGTCCTTTGGTTTAGGCGTGACACTCAATTTGAGTTTTTATTGCTTTACATGCATATTCACCCCGAGCTGAGCGCACTTACTGACTTTGAATGTATCTTAATAGGAATGAGTTGTGTGGTCAAATTAATGCTTATTTAGGCTTCAGGAGGGCATCCTGAACAAAATACATGTTGAAGTGTGTGCATAAGTCCTTTTGTTTAGGCGTGACACTCAATTTGAGTTTTTATTGCTTTAAATACATTTTCAGCCCGAGCTGAGCACGTTTTGTGAGTTTGAATGTATCTTCATAGGAATGAGTTGTGTGGACAAATTAATGCTCATTTAGGCTTCAGGTGGTCATCCTGAACTAAATACATGTTGAAGTGTGTGCATAAGTCCTTTGGTTTTAGGCGTGACACTCAATTTGAGTTTTTATTGCTTTAAATGCATTTTCAGCCCGAGCAGAGCGCGCTTTCTGACTTTGAATGTATCTTCATAGGAATGAGTTGTGTGGTCAAATTATTGCTCATTTAGGCTTCAGGAGGTCATCCTGAACAAAATACATGTTGAAGTGTGTGCATAGGTCCTTTGGTTTAGGCGTGACACTCAATTTGAGTTTTTATTGCTTTAAATGCATTTTCAGCCCGAGCTGAGCACGTTTTGTGAGTTTGAATGTATCCTCATAGGAATGAGTTGTGTGGTCAAATTAATGCTCATTTAGGCTTCAGGTGGTCATCCTGAACAAAATACATGTTGAAGTGTGTGCATAAGTCCTTTGGTTTAGGCGTGACACTCAATTTGAGTTTTTTTTGCTTTAAATGCATTTTCAGCCCGAGCTGAGCATGTTTTGTGAGTTTGAATGTATCTTCATAGGAATGAGTTGTGTGGTCAAATTAATGCTCATATGGGCTTCAGGAGGTCATCCTGAACAAAATACATGTTGAAGTGTGTGAATAAGTCCTTTGGTTTAGGTGTGACACTCAATTTGAGTTTTATTGCTTTAAATGCATTTTCAGCCCGAGCTGAGCACGTTTTGTGAGTTTGAATGTATCTTCATAGGAATGAGTTGTGTGGTCAAATTAATGCTCATTTAGGCTTCAGGTGGTCATCCGGAACTAAATACATGTAGAAGTGTTTGCATAAATCCTTTGGTTTAGGCGTGACACTCAATTTGAGTTTTTATTGCTTTAAATGCCTTTTCAGCCCGAGCTGAGCGCACTTTCTGACTTTGAATGTATCTTCATAGGAATGAGTTGTGTGGTCAAAATATTGCTGATTTAGGCTTCAGGAGGTCATCCTGAAAAAAATACATGTTGAAGTGTGTGCATAAGTCCTTTGGTTTAGGCGTGACACTCAATTTGAGTTTTTATTGCTTTAAATGCATTTTCAGCCCGAGCTGAGCACGTTTTGTGAGTTTGAATGTATCTTCATAGGAATGAGTTGTGTATTCAAATTAATGCTCATATGGGCTTCAGGAGGTCATCATGAACAAAATACATGTTGAAGTGTGTGCATAAGTCCTTTGGTTTAGGTGTGACACTCAATTTGAGTTTTCATTGCTTTAAATGCATTTTCAGCCCGAGCTGAGCACCTTTTGTGAGTTTGAATGTATCTTCATAGGAATGAGTTGTGTATTCAAATTAATGCTCATATGGGCTTCAGGAGGTCATCCTGAACTAAATACATGTTGAAGTGTGTGCATAAGTCCTTTGGTTTAGGCGTGACACTCAATTTGAGTTTTTATTGCTTTACATGCATATTCACCCCGAGCTGAGCGCACTTACTGACTTTGAATGTATCTTAATAGGAATGAGTTGTGTGGTCAAATTAATGCTTATTTAGGCTTCAGGAGGGCATCCTGAACAAAATACATGTTGAAGTGTGTGCATAAGTCCTTTTGTTTAGGCGTGACACTCAATTTGAGTTTTTATTGCTTTAAATACATTTTCAGCCCGAGCTGAGCACGTTTTGTGAGTTTGAATGTATCTTCATAGGAATGAGTTGTGTAGTCAAATTAATGCTCATATGGGCTTCAGGAGGTCATCCTGAACAAAATACATGTTGAAGTGTGTGCATAAGTCCTTTGGTTTAGGTGTGACACTCAATTTGAGTTTTTATTGCTTTAAATGCATTTTCAGCCCGAGCTGAGCACGTTTTGTGAGTTTGAATGTATCTTCATAGGAATGAATTGTGTGGTCAAATTAATGCTTATTTAGGCTTCAGGACGTCATCCTGAACAAAATACATGTTGAAGTGTGTGCATAAGTCCTTTGGTTTAGGCGTGACACTCAATTTGAGTTTTTATTGCTTTAAATGCATTTTCAGCCCGAGCTGAGCACGTTTTGTGAGTTTGAATGTATCTTCATAGGAATGAGTTGTGTGGTCAAATTAATGCTCATTTAGGCTTCAGGTGGTCATCCTGAACAAAATAGATGTTGAAGTGTGTGCATAAGTCCTTTGGTTTAGGCGTGACACTCAATTTGAGTTTTTATTGCTTTAAATGCATTTTCAGCCCGAGCTGAGCACGTTTTGTGAGTTTGAATGTATCTTCATAGGAATGAGTTGTTTGGTCAAATTAATGCTCATTTAGGCTTCAGGTGGTCATCCTGAACAAAATACATGTTGAAGTGTGTGCATAAGTTCTTTGGTTTAGGCGTGACACTCAATTTGAGTTTTTATTGCTTTAAATGCATTTTCAGCCCAAGCTGAGCACGTTTTGAGAGTTTGAATGTATCTTCATAGGAATGAGTTGTGTGGTCAAATTAATGCTCATATGGGCTTCAGGAGGTCATCCTGAACAAAATACATGTTGAAGTGTGTGCATAAGTCCTTTGGTTTAGGTGTGACACTCAATTTGAGTTTTTATTGCTTTAAATGCATTTTCAGCCCGAGCTGAGCACGTTTTGAGAGTTTGAATGTATCTTCATAAGAATGAGTTGTGTGGTCAAATTAATGCTCATTTAGGCTTCAGGAGGACATCCTGAACTAAATACATGTTGAAGTGTGTGCATAAGCCCTTTGGTTTAGGCGTGACACTCAATTTGAGTTTTTATTGCGAAATGCATTTTCAGGCCGAGCTGAGCACGTTTTGTGAGTTTGAATGTATCTTCATAGGAATGAGTTGTGTGGTCAAATTAATGCTTATTTAGGCTTCAGGAGGTCATCCTGAACAAAATACATGTTGAAGTGTGTGCATAAGTCCTTGGGTTTAGGCGTGACACTCAATTTGAGTTTTTATTGCTTTAAATGCATTTTCAGCCCGAGCTGAGCACGTTTTGTGAGTTTGAATGTATCTTCATAGGAATGAGTTGGGTTGTCAAATTAAAGCTCATTTAGGCTTCAGGTGGTCATCCTGAACAAAATACATGTTGAAGTGTGTTCATAAGTCCTTTGGTTTAGGTGTGACACTCAATTTGAGTTTTTATTGCTTTAAATGCATTTTCAGCCCGAGCAGAGCGCGCTTTCTGACTTTGAATGTATCTTCATAGGAATGAGTTGTGTGGTCAAATTATTGCTCATTTAGGCTTCAGGTGGTCATCCTGAACAAAATACATGTTGAAGTGTGTGCATAAGTTTTTTGGTTTAGGCGTGACACTCAATTTGAATTTTTATTGCTTTAAATGCATTTTCAGCCCGAGCTGAGCGCGCTTTCTGACTTTGAATGTATCTTCATAGGAATGAGTTGTGTGGTCAAATTATTGCTCATTTAGGCTTCAGGAGGTCATCCTGAACAAAATACATGTTGAAGTGTGTGCATAAGTCCTTTGGTTTAGGCGTGACACTCAATTTGAGTTTTTATTGTTTTAAATGCATTTTCAGCCCGAGCCGAGCACGTTTTGTGAGTTTGAATGTATCTTCATAGGAATGAGTTGTGTAGTCAAATTAATGCTCATATGGGCTTCAGGAGGTCATCCTGAACAAAATACATGTTGAAGTGTGTGCATAAGTCCTTTGGTTTAGGCGTGACACTCAATTTGAGTTTTTATTGCTTTAAATGCTTTTTCAGCCCGAGCTGAGCGCGCTTTCTGACTTTGAATGGATCTTCATAGGAATGAGTTGTGTGGTCAAATTAATGCTCATATGGGCTTCAGGAGGTCATCCTGAACAAAATACATGTTGAAGTGTGTGCATAAGTCCTTTGGTTTAGGTGTGACACTCAATTTGAGTTTTTATTGCTTTAAATGCATTTTCAGCCCGAGCTGAGCACGTTTTTTGAGTTTGAATGTATGTTCATAGGAATGAGTTGTGTGGTCAAATTAATGCTCATTTAGGCTTCAGGTGGTCATCCTGAACTAAATACATGTTGAAGTGTGTGCATAAGTTCTTTGGTTTAGGCGTGACACTCAATTTGAGTTTTTATTGCTTTAAATGCATTTTCAGCCCGAGCTGAACACGTTTTGTGAGTTTGAATGTATCTTCATAGGAATGAGTTGTGTAGTCAAATTAATGCTCATTTAGGCTTCAGGAGGACATCCTGAACTAAATACATTGAAGTGTGTGCAAAAGTCCTTTGGTTTGGGAGTGACACTCAATTTGAGTTATTATTGCTTTAAATGCATTTTCAGGCCGAGTGGAACAAGTTTTCAAAATGTGTCTTGAATCATGTTATGGTCTATGTTGCCCTCTACTGACCAAAGTCCGTTATTGTCTCCGAGGCCTGAAACCATTTTACATTTATATGACTGTATAACTGTACTCTTGAGCCAATTATTCAATTTTTCTTTGTTCTTGAACTAATTATAACTCAACGCGGGTACCATGACTATACTCAATTTCAGTTTTTATTGCTTTAAGTGCAGTTTCGGGCCGAGCTGAGCACGTGTTCTGAGTTTGAATGTATCTTCATAGGAATGAGATGTGTGATCATATTAATGCTCATTTAGGCTTCAGGAGGACATCTTGAACAAAATACATGTTGAAGTGTGTGCATAAGTCCTTTGGTTTGGGCGTGACACTCAATTTGAGTTTTTATTGCTTTCAATGTATTTTCAGGCCGAGCTGAGCATTTTTTGTGAGTTAGAATGTATCTTCATAGGAATGAGTTGTGTCGTCAAATGAATGCTCATTTAGGCTTCAGGAGGTCATCTTGAACAAAATACATGTTGAAGTGTGTGCATAAGTCCTTTGGTTTAGGCGTGACACTCAATTTGAGTTTTTATTGCTTTAAATGCATTTTCAGCCCGAGCTGAGCGCGCTTTCTGACTTTGAATGTATCTTCATAGGAATGAGTTGTGTAGTCAAATTAATGCTCATTTAGGCTTCAGGGGGTCATCCTGAACAAAATACATGTTGAAGTGTGTGCATAATCCTTTGGTTTAGGTGTGACACTCAATTTGAGTTTTTATTGCTTTAAATGCATTTTCAGCCCGAGCTGAGCGCGCTTTCTGACTTTGAATGTATCTTCATAGGAATGAGTTGTGTGGTCAAATTATTGTTCATTTAGGCTTCAGGAGGTCATCCTGAACAAAATACATGTTGAAGTGTGTGCATAAGTCCTTTGGTTTAGGTGTGGCACTCAATTTGAGTTTTTATTGCCTTAAATGCATTTTCAGCCCGAGCTGAGCGCGCTTTCTAACTTTGAATGTATCTTCATAGGAATGAGTTGTGTAGTCAAATTAATGCTCATTTAGGCTTCAGGAGGTCATCCTGAACAAAATACATGTTGAAGTGTGTGCATAAGTCCTTTGGTTTAGGCGTGACACTCAATTTGAGTTTTTATTGCTTTAAATGCATTTTCAGCCCAAGCTAAACACGTTTTGTGAGTTTGAATGTATCTTCATAGGAATGAGTTGTGTGGTCAAATTAATGCTCATTTAGGCTTCAGGAGGTCATCCTGAACAAAATACATGTTGAAGTGTGTGCATAAGTCCTTTGGTTTAGGTGTGACACTCAATTTGAGTTTTTATTGCTTTAAATGCATTTTCAGCCCGAGCTGAGCTTGATTTGTGAGTTTTAATGTATCTTCATAGGAATGAGTTGTGTGATCAAAATAATGCTCATTTAGGCTTCAGGAGGTCATCCTGAACTAAATACATGTTGAAGTGTGTGCATTAGTCCTTTGGTTTAGGCGTGACACTCAATTTGAGTTTTTATTGCTTTAAATGCATTTTCAGCCCGAGCTGAGCGCGCTTTCTGACTTTGAATGTATCTTCATAGGAATGAGTTGTGTGGTCAAATTATTGTTCATTGAGGCTTCAGGAGGTCATCCTGAACAAAATACATGTTGAAGTGTGTGCATAAGTCCTTTGGTTTAGGCGTGACACTCAATTTGAGTTTTTATTGCTTTAAATGCATTTTCAGCCCAAGCTGAGCACGTTTTGTGAGTTTGAATATATCTTCATAGGAATGAGTTGTGTGGTCAAATTAATGCACATTTAGGCTTCAGGAGGTCATCCTGAACAAAATACATGTTGAAGTGTGTGCATAAGTCCTTTGGTTCAGGCGTGACATTCAATTTGAGTTTTTATTGCTTTAAATGCATTTTCAGCCCGAGCTGAGCACGTGTTCTGACTTTGAATGTATCTTCATAGGAATGAGATGTGTGATCATATTAATGCTCATTTAGGCTTCAGGTGGTCATCCTGAACAAAATCCATGTTGAAGTGTGTGCATAAGTCCTTTGGTTTAGGTGTGACACTCAATTTGAGTTTTTATTGCTTTAAATGCATTTTCAGCCCGAGCTGAGCACGTTTTGTAAGTTTGAATGTATCTTCATAGAAATGAGTTGTGTAGTCAAATTAATGCTCATATGGGCTTCAGGAGGTCATCCTGAACAAAATACATGTTGAAGTGTGTGCATAAGTCCTTTGGTTTAGGTGTGACACTCAATTTGAGTTTTTATTGCTTTAAATGCATTTTCAGCCGGAGCTGAGCACGTTTTGTGAGTTTGAATGTATCTTCATAGGAATGAGTTGTGTGGTCAAATTATTGCTCATTTAGGCTTCAGGAGGTCATCCTGAACAAAATACATGTTGAAGTGTGTGCATAAGTCCTTTGGTTTAGGCGTGACATTCAATTTGAGTTTTTATTGCTTTAAATGCATTTTCAGCCCGAGCTGAGCACGTTTTGTGAGTTTGAATGTATCTTCATAGGAATGAGTTGTGTAGTCAAATTAATGCTCATATGGGCTTCAGGAGGTCATCCTGAACAAAATACATGTTGAAGTGTGTGCATAAGTCCTTTGGTTTAGGTGTGACACTCAATTTGAGTTTTTATTGCTTTAAATGCATTTTCAGCCCGAGCTGAGCACGTTTTGTGAGTTTGAATGTATCTTCATAGGAATGAGTTGTGTGGTCAAATTAATGCCCATTTAGGTGTCAGGGGGACATCCTGAACAAAATACATGTTGAAGTGTGTGCATAAGTCCTTTGGTTTAGGCGTGACACTCAATTTGAGTTTTTATTGCTTTAAATGCATTTTCAGCCCGAGCTAAGCACGTTTTGTGAGTTTGAATGTATCTTCATAGGAATGAGTTGTGTGGTCAAATTAATGCTCATTTAGGCTTCAAGTGGTCATCCTGAACAAAATACATGTTGAAGTGTGTGCATAAGTCCTTTGGTTTAGGCGTGACACTCAATTTGAAATTTTATTGCTTTAAATGCATTTTCAGCCCGAGCTAAGCACATTTTGTGAGTTTGAATGTATCTTCTTAGGAATGAGTTGTGTATTCAAATTACTGCCCATTTAGGTGTCAGGGGGACATCCTGAACAAAATACATGTTGAAGTGTGTGCATAAGTCCTTTGGTTTAGGCGTGACACTCACTTTGAGTTTTTATTGCTTTAAATGCATTTTCAGCCCGTGCTGAGCACGTTTTGTGAGTTTAAATGTATCTTCATAGGAATGAGTTGTGTGGTCAAAATTATGCTCATATAGGCTTCAGGAGGTCATCCTGAACAAAATACATGTTGAAGTATGTGCATAATCCTTTGGTTTAGGTGTGACACTCAATTTGAGTTTTTATTGCTTTAAATGCATTTTCAGCCCAAGCTGAGCACGTTTTGTGAGTTTGAATGTATCTTCATAGGAATGAGTTGTGTGGTCAAATTAATGCTCATATAGGCTTCAGGAGGTCATCCTGAAAAAAAATACATGTTGAAGTGTGTGCATAAGTCCTTTGGTTTAGGTGTGACACTCAATTTGAGTTTTTATTGCTTTAAATGCATTTTCAGCCCGAGCTGAGCACGTTTTGTGAGTTTGAATGTATCTTCATAGGAATGAGTTGTGTGGTCAAATTAATGCTCATTTAGGCTTCCGGAGGTCATCCTGAACAAAATACATGTTGAAGTGTGTGCATAAGTCCTTTGGTTTAGGCGTGACACTCAATTTGAGTTTTCATTTCTTTAAATGCATTTTCAGCCCGAGCTGAGCGCGCTTTCTGACTTTGAATATATCTTCATAGGAATGAGTTGTGTGGTCAAATTATTGTTCATTTAGGCTTCAGGAGGTCATCCTGAACAAAATACATGTTGAAGTGTGTGCATAAGTCCTTTGGTTTAGGTGTGACACTCAATTTGAGTTTTTATTGCATTAAATGCATTTTCAGCCCGAGCTGAGCACGTTTTGTGAGTTTGAATGTATCTTCATAGGAATGAGTTGTGTGGTCAAATTAATGCTCATTTAGGCTTCCGGAGGTCATCCTGAACAAAATACATGTTGAAGTGTGTGCATAAGTCCTTTGGTTTAGGCGTGACATTCAATTTGAGTTTTTATTGCTTTAAATGCATTTTCAGCCCGAGCTGAGCACGTTTTGTGAGTTTGAATGTATCTTCATAGGAATGAGTTGTGTAGTCAAATTAATGCTCATATGGGCTTCAGGAGGTCATCCTGAACAAAATACATGTTGAAGTGTGTGCAGAAGTCCTTTGGTTTAGGCGTGACACTCAATTTGAAATTTTATTGCTTTAAATGCATTTTCAGCCCGAGGTAAGCACATTTTGTGAGTTTGGATGTATCTTCTTAGGAATGAGTTGTGTGGTCAAATTAATGCCCATTTAGGTGTCAGGGGGACATCCTGAACAAAATACATGTTGAAGTGTGTGCATAAGTCCTTTGGTTTAGGCGTGACACTCAATTTGAGTTTTTATTGCTTTAAATGCATTTTCAGCCCGAGCTAAGCACGTTTTGTGAGTTTGAATGTATCTTCATAGGAATGAGTTGTGTGGTCAAATTAATGCTCATTTAGGCTTCAAGTGGTCATCCTGAACAAAATACATGTTGAAGTGTGTGCATAAGTCCTTTGGTTTAGGCGTGACACTCAATTTGAAATTTTATTGCTTTAAATGCATTTTCAGCCCGAGCTAAGCACATTTTGTGAGTTTGAATGTATCTTCTTAGGAATGAGTTGTGTATTCAAATTACTGCCCATTTAGGTGTCAGGGGGACATCCTGAACAAAATACATGTTGAAGTGTGTGCATAAGTCCTTTGGTTTAGGCGTGACACTCAATTTGAGTTTTTATTGCTTTAAATGCATTTTCAGCCCGAGCTAAGCACGTTTTGTGAGTTTGAATGTATCTTCATAGGAATGAGTTGTGTGGTCAAATTAATGCTCATTTAGGCTTCAGGTGGTCATCCTGAACAAAATACATGTTGAAGTGTGTGCATAAGTTCTTTGGTTTAGGCGTGACACTCACTTTGAGTTTTTATTGCTTTAAATGCATTTTCAACCCGTGCTGAGCACGTTTTGTGAGTTTAAATGTATCTTCATAGGAATGAGTTGTGTGGTCAAAATTATGCTCATATAGGCTTCAGGAGGTCATCCTGAACAAAATACATGTTGAAGTGTGTGCATAATCCTTTGTTTTAGGTGTGACACTCAATTTGAGTTTTTATTGCTTTAAATGCATTTTCAGCCCAAGCTGAGCACGTTTTGTGAATTTGAATGTATCTTCATAGGAATGAGTTGTGTGGTCAAATTAATGCTCATATAGGCTTCAGGAGGTCATCCTGAAAAAAAAATACATGTTGAAGTGTGTGCATAAGTCCTTTGGTTTAGGTGTGACACTCAATTTGAGTTTTTATTGCTTTAAATGCATTTTCAGCCCGAGCTGAGCACGTTTTGTGAGTTTGAATGTATCTTCATAGGAATGAGTTGTGTGGTCAAATTAATGCTCATTTAGGCTTCCGGAGGTCATCCTGAACAAAATACATGTTCAAGTGTGTGCATAAGTCCTTTGGTTTAGGCGTGACACTCAATTTGAGTTTTCATTTCTTTAAATGCATTTTCAGCCCGAGCTGAGCGCGCTTTCTGACTTTGAATGTATCTTCATAGGAATGAGTTGTGTGGTCAAATTATTGTTCATTTAGGCTTCAGGAGGTCATCCTGAACAAAATACATGTTGAAGTGTGTGCATAAGTCCTTTGGTTTAGGTGTGACACTCAATTTGAGTTTTTATTGCATTAAATGCATTTTCAGCCCGAGCTAAGCACATTTTGTGAGTTTGAATGTATCTTCTTAGGAATGAGTTGTGTATTCAAATTACTGCCCATTTAGGTGTCAGGGGGACATCCTGAACAAAATACATGTTGAAGTGTGTGCATAAGTCCTTTGGTTTAGGCGTGACACTCAATTTGAGTTTTTATTGCTTTAAATGCATTTTCAGCCCGAGCTAAGCACGTTTTGTGAGTTTGAATGTATCTTCATAGGAATGAGTTGTGTGGTCAAATTAATGCTCATTTAGGCTTCAGGTGGTCATCCTGAACAAAATACATGTTCAAGTGTGTGCATAAGTCCTTTGGTTTAGGCGTGACACTCAATTTGAGTTTTCATTTCTTTAAATGCATTTTCAGCCCGAGCTGAGCGCGCTTTCTGACTTTGAATGTATCTTCATAGGAATGAGTTGTGTGGTCAAATTATTGTTCATTTAGGCTTCAGGAGGTCATCCTGAACAAAATACATGTTGAAGTGTGTGCATAAGTCCTTTGGTTTAGGTGTGACACTCAATTTGAGTTTTTATTGCATTAAATGCATTTTCAGCCCGAGCTAAGCACATTTTGTGAGTTTGAATGTATCTTCTTAGGAATGAGTTGTGTATTCAAATTACTGCCCATTTAGGTGTCAGGGGGACATCCTGAACAAAATACATGTTGAAGTGTGTGCATAAGTCCTTTGGTTTAGGCGTGACACTCAATTTGAGTTTTTATTGCTTTAAATGCATTTTCAGCCCGAGCTAAGCACGTTTTGTGAGTTTGAATGTATCTTCATAGGAATGAGTTGTGTGGTCAAATTAATGCTCATTTAGGCTTCAGGTGGTCATCCTGAACAAAATACATGTTGAAGTGTGTGCATAAGTTCTTTGGTTTAGGCGTGACACTCACTTTGAGTTTTTATTGCTTTAAATGCATTTTCAACCCGTGCTGAGCACGTTTTGTGAGTTTAAATGTATCTTCATAGGAATGAGTTGTGTGGTCAAAATTATGCTCATATAGGCTTCAGGAGGTCATCCTGAACAAAATACATGTTGAAGTGTGTGCATAATCCTTTGTTTTAGGTGTGACACTCAATTTGAGTTTTTATTGCTTTAAATGCATTTTCAGCCCAAGCTGAGCACGTTTTGTGAATTTGAATGTATCTTCATAGGAATGAGTTGTGTGGTCAAATTAATGCTCATATAGGCTTCAGGAGGTCATCCTGAAAAAAAAATACATGTTGAAGTGTGTGCATAAGTCCTTTGGTTTAGGTGTGACACTCAATTTGAGTTTTTATTGCTTTAAATGCATTTTCAGCCCGAGCTGAGCACGTTTTGTGAGTTTGAATGTATCTTCATAGGAATGAGTTGTGTGGTCAAATTAATGCTCATTTAGGCTTCCGGAGGTCATCCTGAACAAAATACATGTTCAAGTGTGTGCATAAGTCCTTTGGTTTAGGCGTGACACTCAATTTGAGTTTTCATTTCTTTAAATGCATTTTCAGCCCGAGCCGAGCGCGCTTTCTGACTTTGAATGTATCTTCATAGGAATGAGTTGTGTGGTCAAATTATTGTTCATTTAGGCTTCAGGAGGTCATCCTGAACAAAATACATGTTGAAGTGTGTGCATAAGTCCTTTGGTTTAGGTGTGACACTCAATTTGAGTTTTTATTGCTTTAAATGCATTTTCAGCCCGAGCTGAGCACGTTTTGTGAGTTTGAATGTATCTTCATAGAAATGAGTTGTGTGGTCAAATTAATGCTCATATAGGCTTCAGGAGGTCATCCTGAACAAAATACATGTTGAAGTGTGTGCATAAGTCCTTTGGTTTAGGTGTGACACTCAATTTGAGTTTTTATTGCTTTAAATGCATTTTCAGCCCGAGCTTCAGCGCGCTTTCTGACTTTGAATGTATCTTCAAAGGAATGAGTTGGTGGTCAAATGAATGCTCATTTAGGCTTCAGGTGGTCCTCCTGAACAAAATACATGTTGAAGTGTGTGCATAAGTCCTTTGGTTTAGGCGTGACACTCAATTTGAGTTTTTATTGCTTTAAATGCATTTTCAGCCCGCGCTGAGCACGTTTTGTGAGTTTGAATGTATCTTCATAGGCATGAGGTGTGTGATCAAATTAATGCTCATTTAGGCTTCAGGTGGTCCTCCTGAACAAAATACATGTTGAAGTGTGTGCATAAGTCCTTTGGTTTAGGCGTGACACTCAATTTGAGTTTTTATTGCTTTAAATGCATTTTCAGCCCGAGCTTGAGCGCGCTTTCTGACTTTGAATGTATCTTCATAGGAATGAGTTGTGTGGTCAAATTAATGCTCATTTAGGCTTCAGGTGGTCATCCTGAACAAAATACATGTTGAAGTGTGTGCATAAGTCCTTTGGTTTAGGCGTGACACTCAATTTGAGTTTTTATTTCTCTAAATGCATTTTCAGCCCGAGCTGAGCACGTTTTGTGAGTTTGAATGTATCTTCATAGGAATGAGTTGTGTGGTCAAATTAATGCTCATATAGGCTTCAGGAGGTCATCCTGAACAAAATACATGTTGAAGTGTGTGCATAAATCCTTTGGTTTAGGTGTGACACTCAATTTGAGTTTTTATTGCTTTAAATGCATTTTCAGCCCGAGCTTGAGCGCGCTTTCTGACTTTGAATGTATCTTCATAGGAATGAGTTGTGTAGTCAAATTAATGCTCATTTAGGCTTCAGAGGCCATCCTGAACAAAATACATGTTGAAGTGTGTGCATAAGTCCTTTGGTTTAGGTGTGACACTCAATTTGAGTTTTTATTGCTTTAAATGCATTTTCAGCCCGAGCTTGAGCGCGCTTTCTGACTTTGAATGTATCTTCATAGGAATGAGTTGTGTAGTCAAATTAATGCTCATTTAGGCTTCAGGAGGCCATCCTGAACAAAATACATGTTGAAGTGTGTGCATAAGTCCTTTGGTTTAGGCGTGACACTCAATTTGAGTTTTTATTGCTTTAAATGCATTTTAAGCCCGAGCTGAGCACCTTTTGTGAGTTTGAATGTATCTTCATAGGAATGAGTTGTGTGGTCAATATAATGCTCATATAGGCTTCAGGAGGCCATCCTGAACAAAATACATGTTGAAGTGTGTGCATAAGTCCTTTGGTTTAGGTGTGACACTCAATTTGAGTTTTTATTGCTTTAAATGCATTTTCAGCCTGAGCTGAGCGCGCTTTCTGACTTTGAATGTATCTTCATAGGAATGAGTTGTGTAGTCAAATTACTGCTCATTTAGGCTTCAGGAGGACATCCTGAACTAAATACATGTTGAAGTGTGTGCATAAGTCCTTTGGTTTAGGCGTGACACTCAATTTGAGTTTTTATTGCTCTAAATGCATTTTCAGCCCGAGCTGAGCACCTTTTGTGAGTTTGAATGTATCTTCTTAGGAATGAGTTGTGTGGTCAAATTAATGCTCATTTAGGCTTCAGGAGGCCATCCTGAACTAAATACATGTTCAAGTGTGTGCATAAACCCTTTGGTTTAGGCGTGACACTCAATTTGAGTTTTTTTTGCTTTAAATGCATTTTCTGCCCGAGCTGAGCACGTTTTCTGTGTTAAATGTTTCTTCCTCAATTTTTCAGCCCGAGCTGAGCACCTTTTGTGAGTTTGAATGTATCTTCATAGGAATGAGTTGTGTGGTCAAATTAATGCTCATATAGGCTTCAGGAGGCCATCCTGAACAAAATACATGTTGAAGTGTGTGCATATGTCCTTTGGTTTAGGTGTGACACTCAATTTGAGTTTTTATTGCTTTTAATGCATTTTCAGCCTGAGCTGAGCGCGCTTTCCGACTTTGAATGTATCTTCATAGGAATGAGTTGTGTAGTCAAATTACTGCTCATTTAGGCTTCAGGAGGTCATCCTGAACAAAATACATGTTGAAGTGTGTGCATAAGTCCTTTGGTTTAGGTGTGACACTCAATTTGAGTTTTTATTGCTTTAAATGCATTTTCAGCCCGAGCTGAGCAAGTTTTCTGACTTTGAATGTATCTTCATAGGAATGAGTTGTGTAGTCAAATTAATGCTCATTTAGGCTTCAGGAGGACATCCTGAAATAAATACATGTTCAAGTGTGTGCATAAGTCCTTTGGTTTAGGCGTGACACTCAATTTGAGTTTTTTTTTGCTTTAAATGCATTTTCTGCCCGAGCTGAGCACGTTTTTTGAGTTAAATGTTTCTTCATAGGAATGAGTTGTGTGGTCAAATTAATGCTCATTTAGGCTTCAGGAGGACATCCTGAACTAAATACATGTTAAAGTGTGTGCATAAGCCCTTTGGTTTAGGCGTGACACTCAATTTGAGTTTTTATTGCTTTAAATGCATTTTCAGGCCGAGCTGAGCACGTTTTGTGAGTTTGAATGTATCTTCAAAGGATCGAGTTGTGTGGTCAAATTAATGCTCATTAGGCTTCAGGAGGACATCCTGAACTAAATACATGTTGAAGTGTGTGCATAAGTCCTTTGGTTTAGGCGTGACACTCAATTTGAGTTTTTATTGCTTTCAATGCATTTTCACAGCCGGAGCTGAGCACGTTTTGTGAGTTTGAATGTATCTTCGTAGGCATGAGTTGTGTGGTCAAATTAATGCTCATATAGGCTTCAGGTCATCCTGAACAAAATACATGTTGAAGTGTGTGCATAAGTCCTTTGGTTTTAGGCGTGACACTCAGTTTGAGTTTTTATTGCTTTAAATGCATTTTCAGCACGAGCTGAGCACGTTTTGTGAGTTTGAATGTATCTTCATAGGAATGAGTTGTTTGGTCAAATTAATGCTCATATAGGCTTCAGGAGGCCATCCTGAACAAAATACATGTTGAAGTGTGTGCATAAGTCCTTTGGTTTAGGTGTGACACTCAATTTGAATTTTTATTGCTTTAAATGCATTTTCAGCCTGAGCTGAGCGCGCTTTCCGACTTTGAATGTATCTTCATAGGAATGAGTTGTGTAGTCAAATTACTGCTCATTTAGGCTTCAGGAGGACATCCTGAACGAAATACATGTTGAAGTGTGTGCATAAGTCCTTTGGTTTAGGTGTGACACTCAATTTGAGTTTTTATTGCTTTGAATGCATTTTCAGCCCGAGCTGAGCACGTTTTCTGAGTTTGAATGTATCTTCATAGGAATGAGTTGTGTGGTCAAATTAATGCTCATTTAGGCTTCAGGATGACCTCCTGAACTAAATACATGTTGAAGTGTGTGCATAAGTCCTTTGGTTTAGGCGTGACACTCAATTTGAGTTTTTATTGCTTTAAATGCATTTTCAGCCCGAGCTGAGCACGTTTTGTTAGTTTGAATGTATCTTCATAGGAATGAGTTGTGTGGTCAAATTAATGCTCATATAGGCTTCAGGAGGTCATCCTGAACAAAATACATGTTGAAGTGTGTGCATAAGTCCTTTGGTTTAGGTGTGTCACTCAATTTGAGTTTTTATTGCTTTAAATGCATTTTCAGCCCGAGCTTGAGCGCGCTTTCTGACTTTGAATGTATCTTCATAGGAATGAGTTGTGTGGTCAAATGAATGCTAATTTAGGCTTCAGGTGGTCATCCTGAACAAAATACATGTTGAAGTGTGTGCATAAGTCTTTTGGTTTAGGCGTGACACTCAGTTTGAGTTTTTATTGCTTTAAATGCATTTTCAGCACAAGCTGAGCACGTTTTCTGAGTTTGAATGTATCTTCATAGGAATGAGTTGTGTGGTCAAATTAATGCTCATATAGGCTTCAGGAGGTCATCCTGAACAAAATACATGTTGAAGTGTGTGCATAAATCCTTTGGTTTAGGTGTGACACTCAATTTGAGTTTTTATTGCTTTAAATGCATTTTCAGCCCGAGCTTGAGCGCGCTTTCTGACTTTGAATGTATCTTCATAGGAATGAGTTGTGTAGTCAAATTAATGCTCATTTAGGCTTCAGAGGCCATCCTGAACAAAATACATGTTGAAGTGTGTGCATAAGTCCTTTGGTTTAGGTGTGACAGTCAATTTGAGTTTTTATTGCTTTAAATGCATTTTCAGCCCGAGCTTGAGCGCGCTTTCTGACTTTGAATGTATCTTCATAGGAATGAGTTGTGTAGTCAAATTAATGCTCATTTAGGCTTCAGGAGGCCATCCTGAACAAAATACATGTTGAAGTGTGTGCATAAGTCCTTTGGTTTAGGCGTGACACTCAATTTGAGTTTTTATTGCTTTAAATGCATTTTCAGCCCGAGCTGAGCACCTTTTGTGAGTTTGAATGTATCTTCATAGGAATGAGTTGTGTGGTCAATATAATGCTCATATAGGCTTCAGGAGGCCATCCTGAACAAAATACATGTTGAAGTGTGTGCATAAGTCCTTTGGTTTAGGTGTGACCATCAATTTGAGTTTTTATTGCTTTAAATGCATTTTCAGCCTGAGCTGAGCGCGCTTTCTGACTTTGAATGTATCTTCATAGGAATGAGTTGTGTAGTCAAATTACTGCTCATTTAGGCTTCAGGAGGACATCCTGAACTAAATACATGTTGAAGTGTGTGCATAAGTCCTTTGGTTTAGGCGTGACACTCAATTTGAGTTTTTATTGCTCTAAATGCATTTTCAGCCCGAGCTGAGCACCTTTTGTGAGTTTGAATGTATCTTCTTAGGAATGAGTTGTGTGGTCAAATTAATGCTCATTTAGGCTTCAGGAGGCCATCCTGAACTAAATACATGTTCAAGTGTGTGCATAAACCCTTTGGTTTAGGCGTGACACTCAATTTGAGGTTTTTTTGCTTTAAATGCATTTTCTGCCCGAGCTGAGCACGTTTTTTGTGTTAAATGTTTCTTCATAGGAATGAGTTGTGTGGTCAAATTAATGCTCATTTAGGCTTCAGGAGGACATCCTGAACTAAATACATGTTGAAGTGTGTGCATAAGCCCTTTGGTTTAGGCGTGACACTCAATTTGAGTTTTTATTGCTTTAAATGCATTTTCAGGCCGAGCTGAGCACGTTTTGTGAGTTTGAATGTATCTTCATAGGAATGAGTTGTGTGGTCAAATTAATGCTCATATAGGCTTCAGGTCATCCTGAACAAAATACATGTTGAAGTGTGTGCATAAGTCCTTTGGTTTTAGGCGTGACACTCAGTTTGAGTTTTTATTGCTTTAAATGCATTTTCAGCACGAGCTGAGCACGTTTTGTGAGTTTGAATGTATCTTCATTGGAATGAGTTGTTTGGTCAAATTAATGCTCATATAGGCTTCAGGAGGCCATCCTGAACAAAATACATGTTGAAGTGTGTGCATAAGTCCTTTGGTTTAGGTGTGACACTCAATTTGAATTTTTATTGCTTTAAATGCATTTTCAGCCTGAGCTGAGCGCGCTTTCCGACTTTGAATGTATCTTCATAGGAATGAGTTGTGTAGTCAAATTACTGCTCATTTAGGCTTCAGGAGGACATCCTGAACGAAATACATGTTGAAGTGTGTGCATAAGTCCTTTGGTTTAGGTGTGACACTCAATTTGAGTTTTTATTGCTTTAAATGCATTTTCAGCCCGAGCTGAGCACGTTTTCTGAGTTTGAATGTATCTTCATAGGAATGAGTTGTGTGGTCAAATTAATGCTCATTTAGGCTTCAGGATGACCTCCTGAACTAAATACATGTTGAAGTATGTGCATAAGTCCTTTGGTTTAGGCGTGACACTCAATTTGAGTTTTTATTGCTTTAAATGCATTTTCAGCCCGAGCTGAGCACGTTTTGTTAGTTTGAATGTATCTTCATAGGAATGAGTTGTGTGGTCAAATTAATGCTCATATAGGCTTCAGGAGGTCATCCTGAACAAAATACATGTTGAAGTGTGTGCATAAGTCCTTTGGTTTAGGTGTGTCACTCAATTTGAGTTTTTATTGCTTTAAATGCATTTTCAGCCCGAGCTTGAGCGCGCTTTCTGACTTTGAATGTATCTTCATAGGAATGAGTTGTGTGGTCAAATGAATGCTAATTTAGGCTTCAGGTGGTCATCCTGAACAAAATACATGTTGAAGTGTGTGCATAAGTCTTTTGGTTTAGGCGTGACACTCAGTTTGAATTTTTATTGCTTTAAATGCATTTTCAGCACAAGCTGAGCACGTTTTCTGAGTTTGAATGTATCTTCATAGGAATGAGTTGTGTGGTCAAATTAATGCTCATATAGGCTTCAGGAGGTCATCCTGAACAAAATACATGTTGAAGTGTGTGCATAAATCCTTTGGTTTAGGTGTGACACTCAATTTGAGTTTTTATTGCTTTAAATGCATTTTCAGCCCAAGCTTGAGCGCGCTTTCTGACTTTGAATGTATCTTCATAGGAATGAGTTGTGTAGTCAAATTAATGCTCATTTAGGCTTCAGAGGCCATCCTGAACAAAATACATGTTGAAGTGTGTGCATAAGTCCTTTGGTTTAGGTGTGACACTCAATTTGAGTTTTTATTGCTTTAAATGCATTTTCAGCCCGAGCATGAGCGCGCTTTCTGACTTTGAATGTATCTTCATAGGAATGAGTTGTGTAGTCAAATTAATGCTCATTTAGGCTTCAGGAGGCCATCCTGAACAAAATACATGTTGAAGTGTGTGCATAAGTCCTTTGGTTTAGGCGTGACACTCAATTTGAGTTTTTATTGCTTTAAATGCATTTTCAGCCCGAGCTGAGCACCTTTTGTGAGTTTGAATGTATCTTCATAGGAATGAGTTGTGTGGTCAATATAATGTTCATATAGGCTTCAGGAGGCCATCCTGAACAAAATACATGTTGAAGTGTGTGCATAAGTCCTTTGGTTTAGGTGTGACCATCAATTTGAGTTTTTATTGCTTTAAATGCATTTTCAGCCTGAGCTGAGCGCGCTTTCTGACTTTGAATGTATCTTCATAGGAATGAGTTGTGTAGTCAAATTACTGCTCATTTAGGCTTCAGGAGGACATCCTGAACTAAATACATGTTGAAGTGTGTGCATAAGTCCTTTGGTTTAGGCGTGACACTCAATTTGAGTTTTTATTGCTCTAAATGCATTTTCAGCCCGAGCTGAGCACCTTTTGTGAGTTTGAATGTATCTTCTTAGGAATGAGTTGTGTGGTCAAATTAATGCTCATTTAGGCTTCAGGAGGCCATCCTGAACTAAATACATGTTCAAGTGTGTGCATAAACCCTTTGGTTTAGGCGTGACACTCAATTTGAGTTTTTTTTGCTTTAAATGCATTTTCTGCCCGAGCTGAGCACGTTTTTTGTGTTAAATGTTTCTTCATAGGAATGAGTTGTGTGGTCAAATTAATGCTCATTTAGGCTTCAGGAGGTCCTCCTGAACAAAATACATGTTGAAGTGTGTGCATAAGTCCTTGGGTTTAGGCGTGACACTCAATTTGAGTTTTTATTGCTTTAAATGCATTTTCACAGCCCGAGCTGAGCACGTTTTGTGAGTTTGAATGTATCTTCATAGGAATGAGTTGTGTGGTCAAATTAATGCTCATATAGGCTTCAGGAGGCCATCCTGAACAAAATACATGTTGAAGTGTGTGCATAAGTCCTTTGGTTTAGGTGTGACCATCAATTTGAGTTTTTATTGCTTTAAATGCATTTTCAGCCTGAGCTGAGCGCGCTTTCTGACTTTGAATGTATCTTCATAGGAATGAGTTGTGTAGTCAAATTACTGCTCATTTAGGCTTCAGGAGGACATCCTGAACTAAATACATGTTGAAGTGTGTGCATAAGTCCTTTGGTTTAGGCGTGACACTCAATTTGAGTTTTTATTGCTCTAAATGCATTTTCAGCCCGAGCTGAGCACCTTTTGTGAGTTTGAATGTATCTTCTTAGGAATGAGTTGTGTGGTCAAATTAATGCTCATTTAGGCTTCAGGAGGCCATCCTGAACTAAATACATGTTCAAGTGTGTGCATAAACCCTTTGGTTTAGGCGTGACACTCAATTTGAGTTTTTTTTGCTTTAAATGCATTTTCTGCCCGAGCTGAGCACGTTTTTTGTGTTAAATGTTTCTTCATAGGAATGAGTTGTGTGGTCAAATTAATGCTCATTTAGGCTTCAGGAGGTCCTCCTGAACAAAATAC
The DNA here is from genome assembly GCF_054856545.1 of Hippocampus guttulatus. NCBI lineage: Eukaryota > Metazoa > Chordata > Actinopteri > Syngnathiformes > Syngnathidae > Hippocampus > Hippocampus guttulatus. The sequence continues at coordinate 1,532,625 of NC_141271.1, forward strand.
ATGTTGAAGTGTGTGCATAAGTCCTTGGGTTTAGGCGTGACACTCAATTTGAGTTTTTATTGCTTTAAATGCATTTTCACAGCCCGAGCTGAGCACGTTTTGTGAGTTTGAATGTATCTTCATAGGAATGAGTTGTGTGGTCAAATCAATGCTCATATATGCTTCAGGAGGTCATCCTGAACTAAATACATGTTGAAGTGTGTGCATAAGCCCTTTGGTTTAGGCGTGACACTCAATTTGAGTTTTTACTGCTTTAAATGCATTTTCAGGCCGAGCTGAGCACGTTTTGTGAGTTTGAATGTATCTTCAAAGGAATGAGTTGTGTGGTCGGATTAATGCTCATTAGGCTTCAGGAGGACATCCTGAACTAAATACATGTTGAAGTGTGTGCATAAGTCCTTTGGTTTTAGGCGTGACACTCAATTTGAGTTTTTATTGCTTTAAATGCATTTTCAGCCCGAGCTGAGCACGTTTTGTGAGTTTGAATGTATCTTCGTAGGCATGAGTTGTGTGGTCAAATTAATGCTCATATAGGCTTCAGGTGGTCCTCCTGAACAAAATACATGTTGAAGTGTGTGCATAAGTCCTTTGGTTTAGGCGTGACACTCAATTTGAGTTTAATTGCTTTCAATGCATTTTCACAGCCGGAGCTGAGCACGTTTTGTGAGTTTGAATGTATCTTCATAGGAATGAGTTGTTTGGTCAAATTAATGCTCATATAGGCTTCAGGAGGCCATCCTGAACAAAATACATGTTGAAGTGTGTGCATAAGTCTTTTGGTTTAGGTGTGACACTCAATTTGAATTTTTATTGCTTTAAATGCATTTTCAGCCTGAGCTGAGCGCGCTTTCCGACTTTGAATGTATCTTCATAGGAATGAGTTGTGTAGTCAAATTAATGCTCATTTAGGCTTCAGGAGGACATCCTGAACGAAATACATGTTGAAGTGTGTGCATAAGTCCTTTGGTTTAGGTGTGACACTCAATTTGAGTTTTTATTGCTTTAAATGCATTTTCAGCCCGAGCTGAGCACGTTTTCTGAGTTTGAATGTATCTTCATAGGAATGAGTTGTGTGGTCAAATTAATGCTCATTTAGGCTTCAGGATGACCTCCTGAACTAAATACATGTTGAAGTGTGTGCATAAGTCCTTTGGTTTAGGCGTGACACTCAATTTGAGTTTTTATTGCTTTAAATGCATTTTCAGCCCGAGCTGAGCACGTTTTGTTAGTTTGAATGTATCTTCATAGGAATGAGTTGTGTGGTCAAATTAATGCTCATATAGGCTTCAGGAGGTCATCCTGAACAAAATACATGTTGAAGTGTGTGCATAAGTCCTTTGGTTTAGGTGTGACACTCAATTTGAGTTTTTATTGCTTTAAATGCATTTTCAGCCCGAGCTTGAGCGCGCTTTCTGACTTTGAATGTATCTTCATAGGACTGAGTTGTGTGGTCAAATGAATGCTAATTTAGGCTTCAGGTGGTCATCCTGAACAAAATACATGTTGAAGTGTGTGCATAAGTCTTTTGGTTTAGGCGTGACACTCAGTTTGAGTTTTTATTGCTTTAAATGCATTTTCAGCACGAGCTGAGCCCGTTTTCTGAGTTTGAATGTATCTTCATAGGAATGAGTTGTGTGGTCAAATTAATGCTCATTTAGGCTTCGGGATGACCTCCTGAACTAAATACATGTTGAAGTGTGTGCATAAGTCCTTTGGTTTAGGCGTGACACTCAATTTGAGTTTTTATTGCTTTAAATGCATTTTCAGCCCGAGCTGAGCACGTTTTGTGAGTTTGAATGTATCTTCATAGGAATGAGTTGTGTGGTCAAATTGATGCTCATATAGGCTTCAGGAGGTCATCCTGAACAAAATACATGTTGAAGTGTGTGCATAAGTCCTTTGGTTTCGGTGTGACACTCAATTTGAGTTTTTATTGCTTTAAATGCATTTTCAGCCCGAGCTGAGCGTGCTTTCTGACTTTGAATGTATCTTCATAGGAATGAGTTGTGTAGTCAAATTAATGCTCTTTTAGGCTTCAGGAGGCCATCCTGAACAAAATACATGTTGAAGTGTGTGCATAAGTCCTTTGGTTTAGGTGTGACACTCAATTTGAGTTTTTATTGCTTTAAATGCATTTTCAGCCCGAGCTGAGCACGTTTTCTGAGTTTGAATGTATCTTCATAGGAATGAGTTGTGTGGTCAAAATAATGCTCATTTAGGCTTCAGGATGACCTCCTGAACTAAATACATGTTGAAGTGTGTGCATAAGTCTTTTGGTTTAGGTGTGACACTCAGTTTGAGTTTTTATTGCTTTAAATGCATTTTCAGCACGAGCTGAGCACGTTTTCTGAGTTTGAATGTATCTTCATAGGAATGAGTTGTGTGGTCAAATTAATGCTCATTTAGGCTTCAGGAGGTCATCCTGAACTAAATACATGTTCAAGTGTGTGCATAAGTCCTTTGGTTTAGGCGTGACACTCAATTTGAGTTTTTATTGCTTTAAATGCATTTTCAGCCCGAGCTGAGCACGTTTTGTGAGTTTGAATGTATCTTCATAGGAATGAGTTGTGTGGTCAAATTGATGCTCATATAGGCTTCAGGAGGTCATCCTGAACAAAATACATGTTGAAGTGTGTGCATAAGTCCTTTGGTTTCGGTGTGACACTCAATTTGAGTTTTTATTGCTTTAAATGCATTTTCAGCCCGAGCTGAGTGTGCTTTCTGACTTTGAATGTATCTTCATAGGAATGAGTTGTGTAGTCAAATTAATGCTCTTTTAGGCTTCAGGAGGCCATCCTGAACAAAATACATGTTGAAGTGTGTGCATAAGTCCTTTGGTTTAGGTGTGACACTCAATTTGAGTTTTTATTGCTTTAAATGCATTTTCAGCCCGAGCTGAGCACGTTTTGTGAGTTTGAATGCATCTTCATAGGCATGAATTGTGTGATCAAATTAATGCTCATTTAGGCTTCAGGTGGTCCTTCTGAACAAAATACATGTTGAAGTGTGTGCATAAGTCCTTTGGTTTAGGTGTGACACTCAATTTGAGTTTAATTGCTTTCAATGCATTTTCAGCCCGAGCTTGAGCGCGCTTTCTGACTTTGAATGTATCTTCATAGGAATGAGTTGTGTAGTCAAATTAATGCTCATTTAGGCTTCAGGAGGCCATCCTGAACAAAATACATGTTGAAGTGTGTGCATAAGTCCTTTGGTTTAGGCGTGACACTCAATTTGAGTTTTTATTGCTTTAAATGCATTTTCAGCCCGAGCTGAGCACCTTTTGTGAGTTTGAATGTATCTTCTTAGGAATGAGTTGTGTGGTCAAATTAATGCTCATATAGGCTTCAGGAGGCCATCCTGAACAAAATACATGTTGAAGTGTGTGCATAATCCTTTGGTTTAGGTGTGACACTCAATTTGAGTTTTTATTGCTTTAAATGCATTTTCAGCCCGAGCTGAGCACGTTTTCTGAGTTTGAATGTATCTTCATAGGAATGAGTTGTGTGGTCAAATTAATGCTCATTTAGGCTTCAGGATGACCTCCTGAACTAAATACATGTTGAAGTGTGTGCATAAGTCCTTTGGTTTAGGCGTGACACTCAATTTGAGTTTAATTGCTTTCAATGCATTTTCACAGCCGGAGCTGAGCACGTTTTGTGAGTTTGAATGTATCTTCATAGGAATGAGTTGTTTGGTCAAATTAATGCTCATATAGGCTTCAGGAGGCCATCCTGAACAAAATACATGTTGAAGTGTGTGCATAAGTCTTTTGGTTTAGGTGTGACACTCAATTTGAATTTTTATTGCTTTAAATGCATTTTCAGCCTGAGCTGAGCGCGCTTTCCGACTTTGAATGTATCTTCATAGGAATGAGTTGTGTAGTCAAATTACTGCTCATTTAGGCTTCAGGAGGACATCCTGAACGAAATACATGTTGAAGTGTGTGCATAAGTCCTTTGGTTTAGGTGTGACACTCAATTTGAGTTTTTATTGCTTTAAATGCATTTTCAGCCCGAGCTGAGCACGTTTTCTGAGTTTGAATGTATCTTCATAGGAATGAGTTGTGTGGTCAAATTAATGCTCATTTAGGCTTCAGGATGACCTCCTGAACTAAATACATGTTGAAGTGTGTGCATAAGTCCTTTGGTTTAGGCGTGACACTCAATTTGAGTTTTTATTGCTTTAAATGCATTTTCAGCCCGAGCTGAGCACGTTTTGTTAGTTTGAATGTATCTTCATAGGAATGAGTTGTGTGGTCAAATTAATGCTCATATAGGCTTCAGGAGGTCATCCTGAACAAAATACATGTTGAAGTGTGTGCATAAGTCCTTTGGTTTAGGTGTGACACTCAATTTGAGTTTTTATTGCTTTAAATGCATTTTCAGCCCGAGCTTGAGCGCGCTTTCTGACTTTGAATGTATCTTCATAGGACTGAGTTGTGTGGTCAAATGAATGCTAATTTAGGCTTCAGGTGGTCATCCTGAACAAAATACATGTTGAAGTGTGTGCATAAGTCTTTTGGTTTAGGCGTGACACTCAGTTTGAGTTTTTATTGCTTTAAATGCATTTTCAGCACGAGCTGAGCCCGTTTTCTGAGTTTGAATGTATCTTCATAGGAATGAGTTGTGTGGTCAAATTAATGCTCATTTAGGCTTCGGGATGACCTCCTGAACTAAATACATGTTGAAGTGTGTGCATAAGTCCTTTGGTTTAGGCGTGACACTCAATTTGAGTTTTTATTGCTTTAAATGCATTTTCAGCCCGAGCTGAGCACGTTTTGTGAGTTTGAATGTATCTTCATAGGAATGAGTTGTGTGGTCAAATTGATGCTCATATAGGCTTCAGGAGGTCATCCTGAACAAAATACATGTTGAAGTGTGTGCATAAGTCCTTTGGTTTCGGTGTGACACTCAATTTGAGTTTTTATTGCTTTAAATGCATTTTCAGCCCGAGCTGAGCGTGCTTTCTGACTTTGAATGTATCTTCATAGGAATGAGTTGTGTAGTCAAATTAATGCTCTTTTAGGCTTCAGGAGGCCATCCTGAACAAAATACATGTTGAAGTGTGTGCATAAGTCCTTTGGTTTAGGTGTGACACTCAATTTGAGTTTTTATTGCTTTAAATGCATTTTCAGCCCGAGCTGAGCACGTTTTCTGAGTTTGAATGTATCTTCATAGGAATGAGTTGTGTAGTCAAATTAATGCTCATTTAGGCTTCAGGATGACCTCCTGAACTAAATACATGTTGAAGTGTGTGCATAAGTCTTTTGGTTTAGGTGTGACACTCAGTTTGAGTTTTTATTGCTTTAAATGCATTTTCAGCACGAGCTGAGCACGTTTTCTGAGTTTGAATGTATCTTCATAGGAATGAGTTGTGTGGTCAAATTAATGCTCATTTAGGCTTCAGGAGGTCATCCTGAACTAAATACATGTTCAAGTGTGTGCATAAGTCCTTTGGTTTAGGCGTGACACTCAATTTGAGTTTTTATTGCTTTAAATGCATTTTCAGCCCGAGCTGAGCACGTTTTGTGAGTTTGAATGTATCTTCATAGGAATGAGTTGTGTGGTCAAATTGATGCTCATATAGGCTTCAGGAGGTCATCCTGAACAAAATACATGTTGAAGTGTGTGCATAAGTCCTTTGGTTTCGGTGTGACACTCAATTTGAGTTTTTATTGCTTTAAATGCATTTTCAGCCCGAGCTGAGCGTGCTTTCTGACTTTGAATGTATCTTCATAGGAATGAGTTGTGTAGTCAAATTAATGCTCTTTTAGGCTTCAGGAGGCCATCCTGAACAAAATACATGTTGAAGTGTGTGCATAAGTCCTTTGGTTTAGGTGTGACACTCAATTTGAGTTTTTATTGCTTTAAATGCATTTTCAGCCCGAGCTGAGCACGTTTTGTGAGTTTGAATGCATCTTCATAGGCATGAATTGTGTGATCAAATTAATGCTCATTTAGGCTTCAGGTGGTCCTTCTGAACAAAATACATGTTGAAGTGTGTGCATAAGTCCTTTGGTTTAGGTGTGACACTCAATTTGAGTTTAATTGCTTTCAATGCATTTTCAGCCCGAGCTTGAGCGCGCTTTCTGACTTTGAATGTATCTTCATAGGAATGAGTTGTGTAGTCAAATTAATGCTCATTTAGGCTTCAGGAGGCCATCCTGAACAAAATACATGTTGAAGTGTGTGCATAAGTCCTTTGGTTTAGGCGTGACACTCAATTTGAGTTTTTATTGCTTTAAATGCATTTTCAGCCCGAGCTGAGCACCTTTTGTGAGTTTGAATGTATCTTCTTAGGAATGAGTTGTGTGGTCAAATTAATGCTCATATAGGCTTCAGGAGGCCATCCTGAACAAAATACATGTTGAAGTGTGTGCATAATCCTTTGGTTTAGGTGTGACACTCAATTTGAGTTTTTATTGCTTTAAATGCATTTTTCAGCCCGAGCTGAGCGTGCTTTCTGACTTTGAATGTATCTTCATAGGAATGAGTTGTGTAGTCAAATTAATGCTCTTTTAGGCTTCAGGAGGCCATCCTGAACAAAATACATGTTGAAGTGTCTGCATAAGTCCTTTGGTTTAGGTGTGACACTCAATTTGAGTTTTTATTGCTTTAAATGCATTTTCAGCCCGAGCTGAGCACGTTTTGTGAGTTTGAATGCATCTTCATAGGCATGAATTGTGTGATCATATTAATGCTCATTTAGGCTTCAGGTGGTCCTTTTGAACAAAATACATGTTAAAGTGTGTGCATAAATCCTTTGGTTTAGGCGTGACACTCAATTTGAGTTTTTATTGCTTTAAATGCATTTTCAGCCCGAGCTGAGCACGTTTTGTGAGTTTGAATGTATCTTCATAGGAATGAGTTGTGTGGTCAAATTAAAGCTCATATAGGCTTCAGGAGGTCATCCTGAACAAAATACATGTTGAATGTGTGCATAAGTCCTTTGGTTTAGGTGTGACACTCAATTTGAGTTTTTATTGCTTTAAATGCATTTTCAGCCCGAGCTTGAGCGCGCTTTCTGATTTTGAATGTATCTTCATAGGAATGAGTTGTGTAGTCAAATTAATGCTCATTTAGGCTTCAGGAGGACATCCTGAACAAAATACATGTTGAAGTGTGCGCATAAATCCTATGGTTTAGGTGTGACACTCAATTTGAGTTTTTAATGCTTTAAATGCATTTGTAGCCTGAGCTGAGCGCGCTTTCTGACTTTGAATGTATCTTCATAGGAATGAGTTGTGTGGTCAAATTAATGCTCATTTAGGCTTCAGGAGGTCATCCTGAACTAAATACATGTTCAAGTGTGTGCATAAGTCCTTTGGTTTAGGCGTGACACTCAATTTGAGTTTTTATTGCTTTAAATGCATTTTCAGCCCGAGCTGAGCACGTTTTGTGAGTTTGAATGTATCTTCATAGGAATGAGTTGTGTGGTCAAATTGATGCTCATATAGGCTTCAGGAGGCCATCCTGAACAAAATACATGTTGAAGTGTGTGCATAAGTCCTTTGGTTTCGGTGTGACACTCAATTTGAGTTTTTATTGCTTTAAATGCATTTTCAGCCCGAGCTGAGCGCGCTTTCGGACTTTGAATGTATCTTCATAGGAATGAGTTGTGTAGTCAAATTACTGCTCATTTAGGCTTCAGGAGGACATCCTGAACGAAATACATGTTGAAGTGTGTGCATAAGTCCTTTTGTTTAGGTGTGACACTCAATTTGAGTTTTTATTGCTTTAAATGCATTTTCAGCCCGAGCTGAGCACGTTTTCTGAGTTTGAATGTATCTTCGTAGGAATGAGTTGTGTGGTCAAATTAATGCTCATATAGGCTTCAGGAGGTCATCCTGAACAAAATACATGTTGAAGTGTGTGCATAAGTCCTTTGGTTTAGGTGTGACACTCAATTTGAGTTTTTATTGCTTTAGATGCATTTTCAGCCCGAGCTTGAGCGCGCTTTCTGACTTTGAATGTATCTTCATAGGAATGAGTTGTGTGGTCAAATGAATGCTAATTTAGGCTTCAGGTGGTCATCCTGAACAAAATACATGTTGAAGTGTGTGCATAAGTCTTTTGGTTTAGGCGTGACACTCAGTTTGAGTTTTTATTGCTTTAAATGCATTTTCAGCACGAGGTGAGCACGTTTTCTGAGTTTGAATGTATCTTCATAGGAATGAGTTGTGTGGTCAAATTAATGCTCATATAGGCTTCAGGAGGTCATCCTGAACAAAATACATGTTGAAGTGTGTGCATAAATCCTTTGGTTTAGGTGTGACACTCAATTTGAGTTTTTATTGCTTTAAATGCATTTTCAGCCCGAGCTTGAGCGCGCTTTCTGACTTTGAATGTATCTTCATAGGAATGAGTTGTGTAGTCAAAATAATGCTCATTTAGGCTTCAGAGGCCATCCTGAACAAAATACATGTTGAAGTGTGTGCATAAGTCCTTTGGTTTAGGTGTGACACTCAATTTGAGTTTTTATTGCTTTAAATGCATTTTCAGCTCGAGCTTGAGCGCGCTTTCTGACTTTGAATGTATCTTCATAGGAATGAGTTGTGTAGTCAAATTAATGCTCATTTAGGCTTCAGGAGGCAATCCTGAACAAAATACATGTTGAAGTGTGTGCATAAGTCCTTTGGTTTAGGCGTGACACTCAATTTGAGTTTTTATTGCTTTAAATGCATTTTCAGCCCGAGCTGAGCACCTTTTGTGAGTTTGAATGGTTCTTCATAGGAATGAGTTGTGTGGTCAAATTAATGCTCATTTAGGCTTCAGGAGGTCCTCCTGAACAAAATACATGTTGAAGTGTGTGCATAAGTCCTTGGGTTTAGGCGTGACACTCAATTTGAGTTTTTATTGTTTTAAATGCATTTTCACAGCCCGAGCTGAGCACGTTTTGTGAGTTTGAATGTATCTTCATAGGAATGAGTTGTGTGGTCAAATTAATGCTCATATATGCTTCAGGAGGTCATCCTGAACAAAATACATGTTGAAGTGTGTGCATAAGTCCTTTGGTTTAGGTGTGACACTCAATTTGAGTTTTTATTGCTTTAAATGCATTTTCAGCCCAAGCTTGAGCGCGCTTTCTGACTTTGAATGTATATTCATAGGAATGAGTTGTGTAGTCAAATTAATGCTCATTTAGGCTTCAGGGGGCCATCCTGAACAAAATACATGAAGTGTGTGCATAAATCCTATGGTTTAGGCGTGACACTCAATTTGAGTTTTTATTGCTTTAAATGCATTTTCAGCCCGAGCTGAGCACCTTTTGTGAGTTTGAATGTATCTTCATAGGAATGAGTTGTGTGGTCAAATTAATGCTCATATAGGCTTCAGGAGGCCATCCTGAACAAAATACATGTTGAAGTGTGTGCATGAGTCCTTTGGTTTAGGTGTGACACTCAATTTGAGTTTTTATTGCTTTAAATGCATTTTCAGCCTGAGCTGAGCGCGCTTTCCGACTTTGAATGTATCTTCATAGGAATGAGTTGTGTAGTCAAATTACTGCTCATTTAGGCTTCAGGAGGTCACCCTGAACAAAATACATGTTGAAGTGTGTGCATAAGTCCTTTGATTTAGGTGTGACACTCAATTTGAGTTTTTATTGCTTTAAATGCATTTTCAGCCCGAGCTGAGCAAGTTTTCTGACTTTGAATGTATCTTCATAGGAATGAGTTGTGTAGTCAAATTAATGCTCATTTAGGCTTCAGGAGGACATCCTGAAATAAATACATGTTCAAGTGTGTGCATAAGTCCTTTGGTTTAGGCGTGACACTCAATTTGAGTTTTTTTTGCTTTAAATGCATTTTCTGCCCGAGCTGAGCACGTTTTTTGAGTTAAATGTTTCTTCATAGGAATGAGTTGTGTGGTCAAATTAATGCTCATTAGGCTTCAGGAGGACATCCTGAACTAAATACATGTTGAAGTGTGTGCATAAGTCCTTTGGTTTAGGTGTGACACTCAATTTGAGTTTTTATTGCTTTAAATGCATTTTCAGCCCGAGCTGAGCAAGTTTTCTGACTTTGAATGTATCTTCATAGGAATGAGTTGTGTAGTCAAATTAATGCTCATTTAGGCTTCAGGAGGACATCCTGAAATAAATACATGTTCAAGTGTGTGCATAAGTCCTTTGGTTTAGGCGTGACACTCAATTTGAGTTTTTTTTTGCTTTAAATGCATTTTCTGCCCGAGCTGAGCATGTTTGTTGAGTTTGAATGCATCTTCATAGGCATGAATTGTGTGATCAAATTAATGCTCATTTAGGCTTCAGGTGGTCCTTCTGAACAAAATACATGTTGAAGTGTGTGCATAAGTCCTTTGGTTTAGGTGTGACACTCAATTTGAGTTTAATTGCTTTCAATGCATTTTCAGCCCGAGCTTGAGCGCGCTTTCTGACTTTGAATGTATCTTCATAGGAATGAGTTGTGTAGTCAAATTAATGCTCATTTAGGCTTCAGGAGGCCATCCTGAACAAAATACATGTTGAAGTGTGTGCATAAGTCCTTTGGTTTAGGCGTGACACTCAATTTGAGTTTTTATTGCTTTAAATGCATTTTCAGCCCGAGCTGAGCACCTTTTGTGAGTTTGAATGTATCTTCATAGGAATGAGTTGTGTGGTCAAATTAATGCTCATATAGGCTTCAGGAGGCCATCCTGAACAAAATACATGTTGAAGTGTGTGCATAATCCTTTGGTTTAGGTGTGACACTCAATTTGAGTTTTTATTGCTTTAAATGCATTTTCAGCCCGAGCTGAGCGCACTTTCTGACTTTGAATGTATCTTCATAGGAATGAGTTGTGTAGTCAAATTAATGCTCTTTTAGGCTTCAGGAGGCCATCCTGAACAAAATACATGTTGAAGTGTGTGCATAAGTCCTTTGGTTTAGGTGTGACACTCAACTTGAGTTTTTATTGCTTTAAATGCATTTTCAGCCCAAGCTGAGCACGTTTTGTGAGTTTGAATGCATCTTTATAGGCATGAATTGTGTGATCAAATTAATGCTCATTTAGGCTTCAGGTGGTCCTTCTGAACAAAATACATGTTGAAGTGTGTGCATAAGTCCTTTGGTTTAGGCGTGACACTCAATTTGAGTTTTTATTGCTTTAAATGCATTTTCAGCCCGAGCTGAGCACCTTTTGTGAGTTTGAATGTATCTTCATAGGAATGAGTTGTGTGGTCAAATTAATGCTCATATAGGCTTCAGGAGGCCACCCTGAACAAAATACATGTTGAAGTGTGTGCATAAGTCCTTTGGTTTAGGTGTGACACTCAATTTGAGTTTTTATTGCTTTAAATGCATTTTCAGCCTGAGCTGAGCGCGCTTTCCGACTTTGAATGTATCTTCATAGGAATGAGTTGTGTAGTCAAATTACTGCTCATTTAGGCTTCAGGAGGTCATCCTGAACAAAATACATGTTGAAGTGTGTGCATAAGTCCTTATGTTTAGGTGTGACACTCAATTTGAGTTTTTATTGCTTTAAATGCATTTTCAGCCCGAGCTGAGCAAGTTTTCTGACTTTGATTGTATCTTCATAGGAATGAGTTGTGTAGTCAAATTAATGCTCATTTAGGCTTCAGGAGGACATCCTGAAATAAATACATGTTCAAGTGTGTGCATAAGTCCTTTGGTTTAGGCGTGACACTCAATTTGAGTTTTTTTTGCTTTAAATGCATTTTCTGCCCGAGCTGAGCACGTTTTTTGAGTTAAATGTTTCTTCATAGGAATGAGTTGTGTGGTCAAATTAATGCTCATTTAGGCTTCAGGAGGACATCCTGAACTAAATACATGTTGAAGTGTGTGCATAAGCCCTTTGGTTTAGGCGTGACACTCAATTTGAGTTTTTATTGCTTTAAATGCATTTTCAGGCCGAGCTGAGCACGTTTTGTGAGTTTGAATGTATCTTCAAAGGAATGAGTTGTGTGGTCAAATTAATGCTCATTAGGCTTCAGGAGGACATCCTGAACTAAATACATGTTGAAGTGTGTGCATAAGTCCTTTGGTTTTAGGCGTGACACTCAATTTGAGTTTTTATTGCTTTAAATGCATTTTCAGCCCGAGCTGAGCACGTTTTGTGAGTTTGAATGTATCTTTGTAGGCATGAGTTGTGTGGTCAAATTAATGCTCATATAGGCTTCAGGTGGTCCTCCTGAACAAAATACATGTTGAAGTGTGTGCATAAGTCCTTTGGTTTAGGCGTGACACTCAATTTGAGTTTAATTGCTTTCAATGCATTTTCACAGCCGGAGCTGAGCACATTTTGTGAGTTTGAATGTATCTTCATAGGAATGAGTTGTGTGGTCAAATTAATGCTCATATAGGCTTCAGGTCATCCTGAACAAAATACATGTTGAAGTGTGTGCATAAGTCCTTTGGTTTTAGGCGTGACACTCAGTTTGAGTTTTTATTGCTTTAAATGCATTTTCAGCACGAGCTGAGCACGTTTTGTGAGTTTGAATGTATCTTCATAGGAATGAGTTGTTTGGTCAAATTAATGCTCATATAGGCTTCAGGAGGCCATCCTGAACAAAATACATGTTGAAGTGTGTGCATAAGTCCTTTGGTTTAGGTGTGACACTCAATTTGAATTTTTATTGCTTTAAATGCATTTTCAGCCTGAGCTGAGCGCGCTTTCCGACTTTGAATGTATCTTCATAGGAATGAGTTGTGTAGTCAAATTACTGCTCATTTAGGCTTCAGGAGGACATCCTGAACGAAATACATGTTGAAGTGTGTGCATAAGTCCTTTTGTTTAGGTGTGACACTCAATTTGAGTTTTTATTGCTTTAAATGCATTTTCAGCCCGAGCTGAGCGTGCTTTCTGACTTTGAATGTATCTTCATAGGAATGAGTTGTGTAGTCAAATTAATGCTCTTTTAGGCTTCAGGAGGCCATCCTGAACTAAATACATGTTGAAGTGTGTGCATAAGCCCTTTGGTTTAGGCGTGACACTCAATTTGAGTTTTTATTGCTTTAAATGAATTTTCAGGCCGAGCTGAGCACGTTTTGTGAGTTTGAATGTATCTTCAAAGGAATGAGTTGTGTGGTCAAATTAATGCTCATTAGGCTTCAGGAGGACATCCTGAACTAAATACATGTTGAAGTGTGTGCATAAGTCCTTTGGTTTTAGGCGTGACACTCAATTTGAGTTTTTATTGCTTTAAATGCATTTTCAGCCCGAGCTGAGCACGTTTTGTGAGTTTGAATGTATCTTTGTAGGCATGAGTTGTGTGGTCAAATTAATGCTCATATAGGCTTAAGGTGGTCCTCCTGAACAAAATACATGTTGAAGTGTGTGCATAAGTCCTTTGGTTTAGGCGTGACACTCAATTTGAGTTTAATTGCTTTCAATGCATTTTCACAGCCGGAGCTGAGCACATTTTGTGAGTTTGAATGTATCTTCATAGGAATGAGTTGTGTGGTCAAATTAATGCTCATATAGGCTTCAGGTCATCCTGAACAAAATACATGTTGAAGTGTGTGCATAAGTCCTTTGGTTTTAGGCGTGACACTCAGTTTGAGTTTTTATTGCTTTAAATGCATTTTCAGCACGAGCTGAGCACGTTTTGTGAGTTTGAATGTATCTTCATAGGAATGAGTTGTTTGGTCAAATTAATGCTCATATAGGCTTCAGGAGGCCATCCTGAACAAAATACATGTTGAAGTGTGTGCATAAGTCCTTTGGTTTAGGTGTGACACTCAATTTGAATTTTTATTGCTTTAAATGCATTTTCAGCCTGAGCTGAGCGCGCTTTCCGACTTTGAATGTATCTTCATAGGAATGAGTTGTGTAGTCAAATTACTGCTCATTTAGGCTTCAGGAGGACATCCTGAACGAAATACATGTTGAAGTGTGTGCATAAGTCCTTTTGTTTAGGTGTGACACTCAATTTGAGTTTTTATTGCTTTAAATGCATTTTCAGCCCGAGCTGAGCACGTTTTCTGAGTTTGAATGTATCTTCATAGGAATGAGTTGTGTGGTCAAATTAATGCTCATTTAGGCTTCAGGATGACCTCCTGAACTAAATACATGTTGAAGTGTGTGCATAAGTCCTTTGGTTTAGGCGTGACACTCAATTTGAGTTTTTATTGCTTTAAATGCATTTTCAGCCCGAGCTGAGCACGTTTTGTTAGTTTGAATGTATCTTCATAGGAATGAGTTGTGTGGTCAAATTAATGCTCATATAGGCTTCAGGAGGTCATCCTGAACAAAATACATGTTGAAGTGTGTGCATAAGTCCTTTGGTTTAGGTGTGACACTCAATTTGAGTTTTTATTGCTTTAAATGCATTTTCAGCCCGAGCTTGAGCGCGCTTTCTGACTTTGAATGTATCTTCATAGGAATGAGTTGTGTGGTCAAATGAATGCTAATTTAGGCTTCAGGTGGTCATCCTGAACAAAATACATGTTGAAGTGTGTGCATAAGTCTTTTGGTTTAGGCGTGACACTCAGTTTGAGTTTTTATTGCTTTAAATGCATTTTCAGCACGAGCTGAGCACGTTTTCTGAGTTTGAATGTATCTTCATAGGAATGAGTTGTGTGGTCAAATTAATGCTCATATAGGCTTCAGGAGGTCATCCTGAACAAAATACATGTTGAAGTGTGTGCATAAATCCTTTGGTTTAGGTGTGACACTCAATTTGAGTTTTTATTGCTTTAAATGCATTTTCAGCCCGAGCTTGAGCGCGCTTTCTGACTTTGAATGTATCTTCATAGGAATGAGTTGTGTAGTCAAATTAATGCTCATTTAGGCTTCAGAGGCCATCCTGAACAAAATACATGTTGAAGTGTGTGCATAAGTCCTTTAGGTGTGACACTCAATTTGAGTTTTTATTGCTTTAAATGCATTTTCAGCCCGAGCTTGAGCGCGCTTTCTGACTTTGAATGTATCTTCATAGGAATGAGTTGTGTAGTCAAATTAATGCTCATTTAGGCTTCAGGAGGCCATCCTGAACAAAATACATGTTGAAGTGTGTGCATAAGTCCTTTGGTTTAGGCGTGACACTCAATTTGAGTTTTTATTGCTTTAAATGCATTTTCAGCCCGAGCTGAGCACCTTTTGTGAGTTTGAATGTATCTTCATAGGAATGAGTTGTGTGGTCAATATAATGCTCATATAGGCTTCAGGAGGCCATCCTGAACAAAATACATGTTGAAGTGTGTGCATAAGTCCTTTGGTTTAGGTGTGACACTCAATTTGAGTTTTTATTGCTTTAAATGCATTTTCAGCCTGAGCTGAGCGCGCTTTCTGACTTTGAATGTATCTTCATAGGAATGAGTTGTGTAGTCAAATTACTGCTCATTTAGGCTTCAGGAGGACATCCTGAACTAAATACATGTTGAAGTGTGTGCATAAGTCCTTTGGTTTAGGCGTGACACTCAATTTGAGTTTTTATTGCTCTAAATGCATTTTCAGCCCGAGCTGAGCACCTTTTGTGAGTTTGAATGTATCTTCTTAGGAATGAGTTGTGTGGTCAAATTAATGCTCATTTAGGCTTCAGGAGGCCATCCTGAACTAAATACATGTTCAAGTGTGTGCATAAGTCCTTTGGTTTAGGTGTGACACTCAATTTGAGTTTTTATTGCTTTAAATGCATTTTCAGCCCGAGCTTGAGCGCGCTTTCTGACTTTGAATGTATCTTCATAGGAATGAGTTGTGTGGTCAAATGAATGCTAATTTAGGCTTCAGGTGGTCATCCTGAACAAAATACATGTTGAAGTGTGTGCATAAGTCTTTTGGTTTAGGCGTGACACTCAGTTTGAGTTTTTATTGCTTTAAATGCATTTTCAGCACGAGCTGAGCACGTTTTCTGAGTTTGAATGTATCTTCATAGGAATGAGTTGTGTGGTCAAATTAATGCTCATATAGGCTTCAGGAGGTCATCCTGAACAAAATACATGTTGAAGTGTGTGCATAAATCCTTTGGTTTAGGTGTGACACTCAATTTGAGTTTTTATTGCTTTAAATGCATTTTCAGCCCGAGCTTGAGCGCGCTTTCTGACTTTGAATGTATCTTCATAGGAATGAGTTGTGTAGTCAAATTAATGCTCATTTAGGCTTCAGAGGCCATCCTGAACAAAATACATGTTGAAGTGTGTGCATAAGTCCTTTAGGTGTGACACTCAATTTGAGTTTTTATTGCTTTAAATGCATTTTCAGCCCGAGCTTGAGCGCGCTTTCTGACTTTGAATGTATCTTCATAGGAATGAGTTGTGTAGTCAAATTAATGCTCATTTAGGCTTCAGGAGGCCATCCTGAACAAAATACATGTTGAAGTGTGTGCATAAGTCCTTTGGTTTAGGCGTGACACTCAATTTGAGTTTTTATTGCTTTAAATGCATTTTCAGCCCGAGCTGAGCACCTTTTGTGAGTTTGAATGTATCTTCATAGGAATGAGTTGTGTGGTCAATATAATGCTCATATAGGCTTCAGGAGGCCATCCTGAACAAAATACATGTTGAAGTGTGTGCATAAGTCCTTTGGTTTAGGTGTGACACTCAATTTGAGTTTTTATTGCTTTAAATGCATTTTCAGCCTGAGCTGAGCGCGCTTTCTGACTTTGAATGTATCTTCATAGGAATGAGTTGTGTAGTCAAATTACTGCTCATTTAGGCTTCAGGAGGACATCCTGAACTAAATACATGTTGAAGTGTGTGCATAAGTCCTTTGGTTTAGGCGTGACACTCAATTTGAGTTTTTATTGCTCTAAATGCATTTTCAGCCCGAGCTGAGCACCTTTTGTGAGTTTGAATGTATCTTCTTAGGAATGAGTTGTGTGGTCAAATTAATGCTCATTTAGGCTTCAGGAGGCCATCCTGAACTAAATACATGTTCAAGTGTGTGCATAAACCCTTTGGTTTAGGCGTGACACTCAATTTGAGTTTTTTTTGCTTTAAATGCATTTTCTTCCCGAGCTGAGCACGTTTTTTGTGTTAAATGGTTCTTCATAGGAATGAGTTGTGTGGTCAAATTAATGCTCATTTAGGCTTCAGGAGGTCCTCCTGAACAAAATACATGTTGAAGTGTGTGCATAAGTCCTTGGGTTTAGGCGTGACACTCAATTTGAGTTTTTATTGTTTTAAATGCATTTTCACAGCCCGAGCTGAGCACGTTTTGTGAGTTTGAATGTATCTTCATAGGAATGAGTTGTGTGGTCAAATTAATGCTCATATATGCTTCAAGAGGTCATCCTGAACAAAATACATGTTGAAGTGTGTGCATAAGTCCTTTGGTTTAGGTGTGACACTCAATTTGAGTTTTTATTGCTTTAAATGCATTTTCAGCCCGAGCTTGAGCGCGCTTTCTGACTTTGAATGTATATTCATAGGAATGAGTTGTGTAGTCAAATTAATGCTCATTTAGGCTTCAGGAGGCCATCCTGAACAAAATACATGTTGAAGTGTGTGCATAAATCCTATGGTTTAGGCGTGACACTCAATTTGAGTTTTTATTGCTTTAAATGCATTTTCAGCCCGAGCTGAGCACCTTTTGTGAGTTTGAATGTATCTTCATAGGAATGAGTTGTGTGGTCAAATTAATGCTCATATAGGCTTCAGGAGGCCATCCTGAACAAAATACATGTTGAAGTGTGTGCATAAGCCCTTTGGTTTAGGCGTGACACTCAATTTGAGTTTTTATTGCTTTAAATGCATTTTCAGGCCGAGCTGAGCACGTTTTGTGAGTTTGAATGTATCTTCAAAGGAATGAGTTGTGTGGTCAAATTAATGCTCATTAGGCTTCAGGAGGACATCCTGAACTAAATACATGTTGAAGTGTGTGCATAAGTCCTTTGGTTTTAGGCGTGACACTCAATTTGAGTTTTTATTGCTTTAAATGCATTTTCAGCCCGAGCTGAGCACGTTTTGTGAGTTTGAATGTATCTTCGTAGGCATGAGTTGTGTGGTCAAATTAATGCTCATATAGGCTTCAGGTGGTCCTCCTGAACAAAATACATGTTGAAGTGTGTGCATAAGTCCTTTGGTTTAGGCGTGACACTCAATTTGAGTTTAATTGCTTTCAATGCATTTTCACAGCCGGAGCTGAGCACGTTTTGTGAGTTTGAATGTATCTTCATAGGAATGAGTTGTGTGGTCAAATTAATGCTCATATAGGCTTCAGGTCATCCTGAACAAAATACATGTTGAAGTGTGTGCATAAGTCCTTTGGTTTTAGGCGTGACACTCAGTTTGAGTTTTTATTGCTTTAAATGCATTTTCAGCACGAGCTGAGCACGTTTTGTGAGTTTGAATGTATCTTCATAGGAATGAGTTGTTTGGTCAAATTAATGCTCATATAGGCTTCAGGAGGCCATCCTGAACAAAATACATGTTGAAGTGTGTGCATAAGTCCTTTGGTTTAGGTGTGACACTCAATTTGAGTTTTTATTGCTTTAAATGCATTTTCAGCCTGAGCTGAGCGCGCTTTCTGACTTTGAATGTATCTTCATAGGAATGAGCTGTGTAGTCAAATTACTGCTCATTTAGGCTTCAGGAGGACATCCTGAACTAAATACATGTTGAAGTGTGTGCATAAGTCCTTTGGTTTAGGCGTGACACTCAATTTGAGTTTTTATTGCTCTAAATGCATTTTCAGCCCGAGCTGAGCACCTTTTGTGAGTTTGAATGTATCTTCTTAGGAATGAGTTGTGTGGTCAAATTAATGCTCATTTAGGCTTCAGGATGACCTCCTGAACTAAATACATGTTGAAGTGTGTGCATAAGTCCTTTGGTTTAGGCGTGACACTCAATTAGAGTTTTTATTGCTTTAAATGCATTTTCAGCCCGAGCTGAGCACGTTTTGTTAGTTTGAATGTATCTTCATAGGAATGAGTTGTGTGGTCAAATTAATGCTCATATAGGCTTCAGGAGGTCATCCTGAACAAAATACATGTTGAAGTGTGTGCATAAGTCCTTTGGTTTAGGTGTGACACTCAATTTGAGTTTTTATTGCTTTAGATGCATTTTCAGCCCGAGCTTGAGCGCACTTTCTGACTTTGAATGTATCTTCATAGGAATGAGTTGTGTGGTCAAATGAATGCTAATTTAGGCTTCAGGTGGTCATCCTGAACAAAATACATGTTGAAGTGTGTGCATAAGTCTTTTGGTTTAGGCGTGACACTCAGTTTGAGTTTTTATTGCTTTAAATACATTTTCAGCACGAGCTGAGCACGTTTTCTGAGTTTGAATGTATCTTCATAGGAATGAGTTGTGTGGTCAAATTAATGCTCATATAGGCTTCAGGAGGTCATCCTGAACAAAATACATGTTGAAGTGTGTGCATAAATCCTTTGGTTTAGGTGTGACACTCAATTTGAGTTTTTATTGCTTTAAATGCATTTTCAGCCCGAGCTTGAGCGCGCTTTCTGACTTTGAATGTATCTTCATAGGAATGAGTTGTGTAGTCAAATTAATGCTCATTTAGGCTTCAGAGGCCATCCTGAACAAAATACATGTTGAGGTGTGTGCATAAGTCCTTTGGTTTAGGTGTGACACTCAATTTGAGTTTTTACTGCTTTAAATGCATATTCAGCCCGAGCTTGAGCGCGCTTTCTGACTTTGAATGTATCTTCATAGGAATGAGTTGTGTAGTCAAATTAATGCTCATTTAGGCTTCAGGAGGCCATCCTGAACAAAATACATGTTGAAGTGTGTGCATAAGTCCTTTGGTTTAGGCGTGACACTCAATTTGAGTTTTTATTGCTTTAAATGCATTTTCAGCCCGAGCTGAGCACCTTTTGTGAGTTTGAATGTATCTTCATAGGAATGAGTTGTGTGGTCAAATTAATGCTCATTTAGGCTTCAGGAGGCCATCCTGAACTAAATACATGTTCAAGTGCGTGCATAAACCCTTTGGTTTAGGCGTGACACTCAATTTGAGTTTTTTTTGCTTTAAATGCATTTTCTTCCCAAGCTGAGCACGTTTTTTGTGTTAAATGGTTCTTCATAGGAATGAGTTGTGTGGTCAAATTAATGCTCATTTAGGCTTCAGGAGGTCCTCCTGAACAAAATACATGTTGAAGTGTGTGCATATGTCCTTGGGTTTAGGCGTGACACTCAATTTGAGTTTTTATTGTTTTAAATGCATTTTCACAGCCCGAGCTGAGCACGTTTTGTGAGTTTGAATGTATCTTCATAGGAATGAGTTGTGTGGTCAAATTAATGCTCATATATGCTTCAGGAGGTCATCCTGAACAAAATACATGTTGAAGTGTGTGCATAAGTCCTTTGGTTTAGGTGTGACACTCAATTTGAGTTTTTATTGCTTTAAATGCATTTTCAGCCCGAGCTTGAGCGCGCTTTCTGACTTTGAATGTATATTCATAGGAATGAGTTGTGTAGTCAAATTAATGCTCATTTAGGCTTCAGGAGGCCATCCTGAACAAAATACATGTTGAAGTGTGTGCATAAATCCTATGGTTTAGGCGTGACACTCAATTTGAGTTTTTATTGCTTTAAATGCATTTTCAGCCCGAGCTGAGCACCTTTTGTGAGTTTGAATGTATCTTCATAGGAATGAGTTGTGTGGTCAAATTAATGCTCATATAGGCTTCAGGAGGCCATCCTGAACAAAATACATGTTGAAGTGTGTGCATAAGTCCTTTGGTTTAGGTGTGACACTCAATTTGAGTTTTTATTGCTTTAAATGCATTTTCAGCCTGAGCTGAGCGCGCTTTCCGACTTTGAATGTATCTTCATAGGAATGAGTTGTGTAGTCAAATTACTGCTCATTTAGGCTTCAGGAGGTCACCCTGAACAAAATACACGTTGAAGTGTGTGCATAAGTCCTTTGATTTAGGTGTGACACTCAATTTGAGTTTTTATTGCTTTAAATGCATTTTCAGCCCGAGCTGAGCAAGTTTTCTGACTTTGAATGTATCTTCATAGGAATGAGTTGTGTAGTCAAATTAATGCTCATTTAGGCTTCAGGAGGACATCCTGAAATAAATACATGTTCAAGTGTGTGCATAAGTCCTTTGGTTTAGGCGTGACACTCAATTTGAGTTTTTTTTGCTTTAAATGCATTTTCTGCCCGAGCTGAGCACGTTTTTTGAGTTAAATGTTTCTTCATAGGAATGAGTTGTGTGGTCAAATTAATGCTCATTTAGGCTTCAGGAGGACATCCTGAACTAAATACATGTTGAAGTGTGTGCATAAGCCCTTTGGTTTAGGCGTGACACTCAATTTGAGTTTTTATTGCTTTAAATGCATTTTCAGGCCGAGCTGAGCACGTTTTGTGAGTTTGAATGTATCTTCAAAGGAATGAGTTGTGTGGTCAAATTAATGCTCATTAGGCTTCAGGAGGACATCCTGAAGTAAATACATGTTGAAGTGTGTGCATAAGTCCTTTGGTTTTAGGCGTGACACTCAATTTGAGTTTTTATTGCTTTAAATGCATTTTCAGCCCGAGCTGAGCACGTTTTGTGAGTTTGAATGTATCTTCGTAGGCATGAGTTGTGTGGTCAAATTAATGCTCATATAGGCTTCAGGTGGTCCTCCTGAACAAAATACATGTTGAAGTGTGTGCATAAGTCCTTTGGTTTAGGCGTGACACTCAATTTGAGTTTAATTGCTTTCAATGCATTTTCACAGCCGGAGCTGAGCACGTTTTGTGAGTTTGAATGTATCTTCATAGGAATGAGTTGTGTGGTCAAATTAATGCTCATATAGGCTTCAGGTCATCCTGAACAAAATACATGTTGAAGTGTGTGCATAAGTCCTTTGGTTTTAGGCGTGACACTCAGTTTGAGTTTTTATTGCTTTGAATGCATTTTCAGCACGAGCTGAGCACGTTTTGTGAGTTTGAATGTATCTTCATAGGAATGAGTTGTTTGGTCAAATTAATGCTCATATAGGCTTCAGGAGGCCATCCTGAACAAAATACATGTTGAAGTGTGTGCATAAGTCCTTTGGTTTAGGTGTGACACTCAATTTGAATTTTTATTGCTTTAAATGCATTTTCAGCCTGAGCTGAGCGCGCTTTCCGACTTTGAATGTATCTTCATAGGAATGAGTTGTGTAGTCAAATTACTGCTCATTTAGGCTTCAGGAGGACATCCTGAACGAAATACATGTTGAAGTGTGTGCATAAGTCCTTTTGTTTAGGTGTGACACTCAATTTGAGTTTTTATTGCTTTAAATGCATTTTCAGCCCGAGCTGAGCACGTTTTCTGAGTTTGAATGTATCTTCATAGGAATGAGTTGTGTGGTCAAATTAATGCTCATTTAGGCTTCAGGATGACCTCCTGAACTAAATACATGTTGAAGTGTGTGCATAAGTCCTTTGGTTTAGGCGTGACACTCAATTTGAGTTTTTATTGCTTTAAATGCATTTTCAGCCCGAGCTGAGCACGTTTTGTTAGTTTGAATGTATCTTCATAGGAATGAGTTGTGTAGTCAAATTAATGCTCATTTAGGCTTCAGAGGCCATCCTGAACAAAATACATGTTGAAGTGTGTGCATAAGTCCTTTAGGTGTGACACTCAATTTGAGTTTTTATTGCTTTAAATGCATTTTCAGCCCGAGCTTGAGCGCGCTTTCTGACTTTGAATGTATCTTCATAGGAATGAGTTGTGTAGTCAAATTAATGCTCATTTAGGCTTCAGGAGGCCATCCTGAACAAAATACATGTTGAAGTGTGTGCATAAGTCCTTTGGTTTAGGCGTGACACTCAATTTGAGTTTTTATTGCTTTAAATGCATTTTCAGCCCGAGCTGAGCACCTTTTGTGAGTTTGAATGTATCTTCATAGGAATGAGTTGTGTGGTCAATATAATGCTCATATAGGCTTCAGGAGGCCATCCTGAACAAAATACATGTTGAAGTGTGTGCATAAGTCCTTTGGTTTAGGTGTGACACTCAATTTGAGTTTTTATTGCTTTAAATGCATTTTCAGCCTGAGCTGAGCGCGCTTTCTGACTTTGAATGTATCTTCATAGGAATGATTTGTGTAGTCAAATTACTGCTCATTTAGGCTTCAGGAGGACATCCTGAACTAAATACATGTTGAAGTGTGTGCATAAGTCCTTTGGTTTAGGCGTGACACTCAATTTGAGTTTTTATTGCTCTAAATGCATTTTCAGCCCGAGCTGAGCACCTTTTGTGAGTTTGAATGTATCTTCTTAGGAATGAGTTGTGTGGTCAAATTAATGCTCATTTAGGCTTCAGGAGGCCATCCTGAACTAAATACATGTTCAAGTGTGTGCATAAACCCTTTGGTTTAGGCGTGACACTCAATTTGAGTTTTTTTTGCTTTAAATGCATTTTCTTCCCGAGCTGAGCACGTTTTTTGTGTTAAATGGTTCTTCATAGGAATGAGTTGTGTGGTCAAATTAATGCTCATTTAGGCTTCAGGAGGTCCTCCTGAACAAAATACATGTTGAAGTGTGTGCATAAGTCCTTGGGTTTAGGCGTGACACTCAATTTGAGTTTTTATTGTTTTAAATGCATTTTCACAGCCCGAGCTGAGCACGTTTTGTGAGTTTGAATGTATCTTCATAGGAATGAGTTGTGTGGTCAAATTAATGCTCATATATGCTTCAGGAGGTCATCCTGAACAAAATACATGTTGAAGTGTGTGCATAAGTCCTTTGGTTTAGGTGTGACACTCAATTTGAGTTTTTATTGCTTTAAATGCATTTTCAGCCCGAGCTTGAGCGCGCTTTCTGACTTTGAATGTATATTCATAGGAATGAGTTGTGTAGTCAAATTAATGCTCATTTAGGCTTCAGGAGGCCATCCTGAACAAAATACATGTTGAAGTGTGTGCATAAGTCCTATGGTTTAGGCGTGACACTCAATTTGAGTTTTTATTGCTTTAAATGCATTTTCAGCCCGAGCTGAGCACGTTTTCTGAGTTTGAATGTATCTTCATAGGAATGAGTTGTGTGGTCAAATTAATGCTCATTTAGGCTTCAGGATGACCTCCTGAACTAAATACATGTTGAAGTGTGTGCATAAGTCCTTTGGTTTAGGCGTGACACTCAATTTGAGTTTTTATTGCTTTAAATGCATTTTCAGCCCGAGCTGAGCACGTTTTGTTAGTTTGAATGTATCTTCATAGGAATGAGTTGTGTGGTCAAATTAATGCTCATATAGGCTTCAGGAGGTCATCCTGAACAAAATACATGTTGAAGTGTGTAAATAAGTCCTTTGGTTTAGGTGTGACACTCAATTCGAGTTTTTATTGCTTTAGATGCATTTTCAGCCCGAGCTTGAGCGCACTTTCTGACTTTGAATGTATCTTCATAGGAATGAGTTGTGTGGTCAAATGAATGCTAATTTAGGCTTCAGGTGGTCATCCTGAACAAAATACATGTTGAAGTGTGTGCATAAGTCTTTTGGTTTAGGCGTGACACTCAGTTTGAGTTTTTATTGCTTTAAATGCATTTTCAGCACGGGCTGAGCACGTTTTCTGAGTTTGAATGTATCTTCATAGGAATGAGTTGTGTGGTCAAATTAATGCTCATATAGGCTTCAGGAGGTCATCCTGAACAAAATACATGTTGAAGTGTGTGCATAAATCCTTTGGTTTAGGTGTGACACTCAATTTGAGTTTTTATTGCTTTAAATGCATTTTCAGCCCGAGCTTGAGCGCGCTTTCTGACTTTGAATGTATCTTCATAGGAATGA
The DNA here is from genome assembly GCF_054856545.1 of Hippocampus guttulatus. Classification (NCBI taxonomy): domain Eukaryota; kingdom Metazoa; phylum Chordata; class Actinopteri; order Syngnathiformes; family Syngnathidae; genus Hippocampus; species Hippocampus guttulatus. The sequence goes on from NC_141271.1 coordinate 1,557,249, forward strand.
GTTGTGTAGTCAAATTAATGCTCATTTAGGCTTCAGTGGCCATCCTGAACAAAATACATGTTGAAGTGTGTGCATAAGTCCTTTGGTTTAGGTGTGACACTCAATTTGAGTTTTTATTGCTTTAAATGCATTTTCAGCCCGAGCTTGAGCGCGCTTTCTGACTTTGAATGTATCTTCATAGGAATGAGTTGTGTAGTCAAATTAATGCTCATTTAGGCTTCAGGAGGCCATCCTGAACAAAATACATGTTGAAGTGTGTGCATAAGTCCTTTGGTTTAGGCGTGACACTCAATTTGAGTTTTTATTGCTTTAAATGCATTTTCAGCCCGAGCTGAGCACCTTTTGTGAGTTTGAATGTATCTTCATAGGAATGAGTTGTGTGGTCAAATTAATGCTCATTTAGGCTTCAGGAGGCCATCCTGAACTAAATACATGTTCAAGTGTGTGCATAAACCCTTTGGTTTAGGTGTGACACTCAATTTGAGTTTTTTTTGCTTTAAATGCATTTTCTTCCCGAGCTGAGCACGTTTTTTGTGTTAAATGGTTCTTCATAGGAATGAGTTTTGTGGTCAAATTAATGCTCATTTAGGCTTCAGGAGGTCCTCCTGAACAAAATACATGTTGAAGTGTGTGCATAAGTCCTTGGGTTTAGGCGTGACACTCAATTTGAGTTTTTATTGTTTTAAATGCATTTTCAAAGCCCGAGCTGAGCACGTTTTGTGAGTTTGAATGTATCTTCATAGGAATGAGTTGTGTGGTCAAATTAATGCTCATATATGCTTCAGGAGGTCATCCTGAACAAAATACATGTTGAAGTGTGTGCATAAGTCCTTTGGTTTAGGTGTGACACTCAATTTGAGTTTTTATTGCTTTAAATGCATTTTCAGCCCGAGCTTGAGCGCGCTTTCTGACTTTGAATGTATATTCATAGGAATGAGTTGTGTAGACAAATTAATGCTCATTTAGGCTTCAGGAGGCCATCCTGAACAAAATACATGTTGAAGTGTGTGCATAAATCCTATGGTTTAGGCGTGACACTCAATTTGAGTTTTTATTGCTTTAAATGCATTTTCAGCCCGAGCTGAGCACCTTTTGTGAGTTTGAATGTATCTTCATAGGAATGAGTTGTGTGGTCAAATTAATGCTCATATAGGCTTCAGGAGGCCATCCTGAACAAAATACATGTTGAAGTGTGTGCATAAGTCCTTTGGTTTAGGTGTGACACTCAATTTGAGTTTTTATTGCTTTAAATGCATTTTCAGCCTGAGCTGAGCGCGCTTTCCGACTTTGAATGTATCTTCATAGGAATGAGTTGTGTAGTCAAATTACTGCTCATTTAGGCTTCAGGAGGTCACCCTGAACAAAATACATGTTGAAGTGTGTGCATAAGTCCTTTGATTTAGGTGTGACACTCAATTTGAGTTTTTATTGCTTTAAATGCATTTTCAGCCCGAGCTGAGCAAGTTTTCTGACTTTGAATGTATCTTCATAGGAATGAGTTGTGTAGTCAAATTAATGCTCATTTAGGCTTCAGGAGGACATCCTGAAATAAATACATGTTCAAGTGTGTGCATAAGTCCTTTGGTTTAGGCGTGACACTCAATTTGAGTTTTTTTTGCTTTAAATGCATTTTCTGCCCGAGCTGAGCACGTTTTTTGAGTTAAATGTTTCTTCATAGGAATGAGTTGTGTGGTCAAATTAATGCTCATTTAGGCTTCAGGAGGACATCCTGAACTAAATACATGTTGAAGTGTGTGCATAAGCCCTTTGGTTTAGGCGTGACACTCAATTTGAGTTTTTATTGCTTTAAATGCATTTTCAGGCCGAGCTGAGCACGTTTTGTGAGTTTGAATGTATCTTCAAAGGAATGAGTTGTGTGGTCAAATTAATGCTCATTAGGCTTCAGGAGGACATCCTGAAGTAAATACATTTGAAGTGTGTGCATAAGTCCTTTGGTTTTAGGCGTGACACTCAATTTGAGTTTTTATTGCTTTAAATGCATTTTCAGCCCGAGCTGAGCACGTTTTGTGAGTTTGAATGTATCTTCGTAGGCATGAGTTGTGTGGTCAAATTAATGCTCATATAGGCTTCAGGTGGTCCTCCTGAACAAAATACATGTTGAAGTGTGTGCATAAGTCCTTTGGTTTTAGGCGTGACACTCAGTTTGAGTTTTTATTGCTTTAAATGCATTTTCAGCACGAGCTGAGCACGTTTTGTGAGTTTGAATGTATCTTCATAGGAATGAGTTGTTTGGTCAAATTAATGCTCATATAGGCTTCAGGAGGCCATCCTGAACAAAATACATGTTGAAGTGTGTGCATAAGTCCTTTGGTTTAGGTGTGACACTCAATTTGAGTTTTTATTGCTTTAAATGCATTTTCAGCCTGAGCTGAGCGCGCTTTCCGACTTTGAATGTATCTTCATAGGAATGAGTTGTGTAGTCAAATTACTGCTCATTTAGGCTTCAGGAGGTCACCCTGAACAAAATACATGTTGAAGTGTGTGCATAAGTCCTTTGATTTAGGTGTGACACTCAATTTGAGTTTTTATTGCTTTAAATGCATTTTCAGCCCGAGCTGAGCAAGTTTTCTGACTTTGAATGTATCTTCATAGGAATGAGTTGTGTAGTCAAATTAATGCTCATTTAGGCTTCAGGAGGACATCCTGAAATAAATACATGTTCAAGTGTGTGCATAAGTCCTTTGGTTTAGGCGTGACACTCAATTTGAGTTTTTTTTGCTTTAAATGCATTTTCTGCCCGAGCTGAGCACGTTTTTTGAGTTAAATGTTTCTTCATAGGAATGAGTTGTGTGGTCAAATTAATGCTCATTTAGGCTTCAGGAGGACATCCTGAACTAAATACATGTTGAAGTGTGTGCATAAGCCCTTTGGTTTAGGCGTGACACTCAATTTGAGTTTTTATTGCTTTAAATGCATTTTCAGGCCGAGCTGAGCACGTTTTGTGAGTTTGAATGTATCTTCAAAGGAATGAGTTGTGTGGTCAAATTAATGCTCATTAGGCTTCAGGAGGACATCCTGAAGTAAATACATTTGAAGTGTGTGCATAAGTCCTTTGGTTTTAGGCGTGACACTCAATTTGAGTTTTTATTGCTTTAAATGCATTTTCAGCCCGAGCTGAGCACGTTTTGTGAGTTTGAATGTATCTTCGTAGGCATGAGTTGTGTGGTCAAATTAATGCTCATATAGGCTTCAGGTGGTCCTCCTGAACAAAATACATGTTGAAGTGTGTGCATAAGTCCTTTGGTTTTAGGCGTGACACTCAGTTTGAGTTTTTATTGCTTTAAATGCATTTTCAGCACGAGCTGAGCACGTTTTGTGAGTTTGAATGTATCTTCATAGGAATGAGTTGTTTGGTCAAATTAATGCTCATATAGGCTTCAGGAGGCCATCCTGAACAAAATACATGTTGAAGTGTGTGCATAAGTCCTTTGGTTTAGGTGTGACACTCAATTTGAATTTTTATTGCTTTAAATGCATTTTCAGCCTGAGCTGAGCGCGCTTTCCGACTTTGAATGTATCTTCATAGGAATGAGTTGTGTAGTCAAATTACTGCTCATTTAGGCTTCAGGAGGACATCCTGAACGAAATACATGTTGAAGTGTGTGCATAAGTCCTTTTGTTTAGGTGTGACACTCAATTTGAGTTTTTATTGCTTTAAATGCATTTTCAGCCCGAGCTGAGCACGTTTTCTGAGTTTGAATGTATCTTCATAGGAATGAGTTGTGTGGTCAAATTAATGCTCATTTAGGCTTCAGGATGACCTCCTGAACTAAATACATGTTGAAGTGTGTGCATAAGTCCTTTGGTTTAGGCGTGACACTCAATTTGAGTTTTTATTGCTTTAAATGCATTTTCAGCCCGAGCTGAGCACGTTTTGTTAGTTTGAATGTATCTTCATAGGAATGAGTTGTGTGGTCAAATTAATGCTCATATAGGCTTCAGGAGGTCATCCTGAACAAAATACATGTTGAAGTGTGTGCATAAGTCCTTTGGTTTAGGTGTGACACTCAATTTGAGTTTTTATTGCTTTAGATGCATTTTCAGCCCGAGCTTGAGCGCGCTTTCTGACTTTGAATGTATCTTCATAGGAATGAGTTGTGTGGTCAAATGAATGCTAATTTAGGCTTCAGGTGGTCATCCTGAACAAAATACATGTTGAAGTGTGTGCATAAGTCTTTTGGTTTAGGCGTGACACTCAGTTTGAGTTTTTATTGCTTTAAATGCATTTTCAGCACGAGCTGAGGACGTTTTCTGAGTTTGAATGTATCTTCATAGAAATGAGTTGTGTGGTCAAATGAATGCTCATATAGGCTTCAGGAGGTCATCCTGAACAAAATACATGTTGAAGTGTGTGCATAAATCCTTTGGTTTAGGTGTGACACTCAATTTGAGTTTTTATTGCTTTAAATGCATTTTCAGCCCGAGCTTGAGCGCGCTTTCTGACTTTGAATGTATCTTCATAGGAATGAGTTGTGTAGTCAAATTAATGCTCATTTAGGCTTCAGAGGCCATCCTGAACAAAATACATGTTGAAGTGTGTGCATAAGTCCTTTGGTTTAGGTGTGACACTCAATTTGAGTTTTTATTGCTTTAAATGCATTTTCAGCCCGAGCTTGAGCGCGCTTTCTGACTTTGAATGTATCTTCATAGGAATGAGTTGTGTAGTCAAATTAATGCTCATTTAGGCTTCAGGAGGCCATCCTGAACAAAATACATGTTGAAGTGTGTGCATAAGTCCTTTGGTTTAGGCGTGACACTCAATTTGAGTTTTTATTGCTTTAAATGCATTTTCAGCCCGAGCTGAGCACCTTTTGTGAGTTTGAATGGTTCTTCATAGGAATGAGTTGTGTGGTCAAATTAATGCTCATTTAGGCTTCAGGAGGTCCTCCTGAACAAAATACATGTTGAAGTGTGTGCATAAGTCCTTGGGTTTAGGCGTGACACTCAATTTGAGTTTTTATTGTTTTAAATGCATTTTCACAGCCCGAGCTGAGCACGTTTTGTGAGTTTGAATGTATCTTCATAGGAATGAGTTGTGTGGTCAAATTAATGCTCATATATGCTTCAGGAGGTCATCCTGAACAAAATACATGTTGAAGTGTGTGCATAAGTCCTTTGGTTTAGGTGTGACACTCAATTTGAGTTTTTATTGCTTTAAATGCATTTTCAGCCCGAGCTTGAGCGCGCTTTCTGACTTTGAATGTATATTCATAGGAATGAGTTGTGTAGTCAAATTAATGCTCATTTAGGCTTCAGGAGGCCATCCTGAACAAAATACATGTTGAAGTGTGTGCATAAATCCTATGGTTTAGGCGTGACACTCAATTTGAGTTTTTATTGCTTTAAATGCATTTTCAGCCCGAGCTGAGCACCTTTTGTGAGTTTGAATGTATCTTCATAGGAATGAGTTGTGTGGTCAAATTAATGCTCATATAGGCTTCAGGAGGCCATCCTGAACAAAATACATGTTGAAGTGTGTGCATAAGTCCTTTGGTTTAGGTGTGACACTCAATTTGAGTTTTTATTGCTTTAAATGCATTTTCAGCCTGAGCTGAGCGCGCTTTCCGACTTTGAATGTATCTTCATAGGAATGAGTTGTGTAGTCAAATTACTGCTCATTTAGGCTTCAGGAGGTCACCCTGAACAAAATACATGTTGAAGTGTGTGCATAAGTCCTTTGATTTAGGTGTGACACTCAATTTGAGTTTTTATTGCTTTAAATGCATTTTCAGCCCGAGCTGAGCAAGTTTTCTGACTTTGAATGTATCTTCATAGGAATGAGTTGTGTAGTCAAATTAATGCTCATTTAGGCTTCAGGAGGACATCCTGAAATAAATACATGTTCAAGTGTGTGCATAAGTCCTTTGGTTTAGGCGTGACACTCAATTTGAGTTTTTTTTGCTTTAAATGCATTTTCTGCCCGAGCTGAGCATGTTTTTTGAGTTAAATGTTTCTTCATAGGAATGAGTTGTGTGGTCAAATTAATGCTCATTTAGGCTTCAGGAGGACATCCTGAACTAAATACATGTTGAAGTGTGTGCATAAGCCCTTTGGTTTAGGTGTGACACTCAATTTGAGTTTTTATTGCTTTAAATAGATTTTCAGCCCGAGCTGAGCGTGCTTTCTGACTTTGAATGTATCTTCATAGGAATGAGTTGTGTAGTCAAATTAATGCTCTTTTAGGCTTCAGGAGGCCATCCTGAACAAAATACATGTTGAAGTGTGTGCATTAGTCCTTTGGTTTAGGTGTGACACTCAATTTGAGTTTTTATTGCTTTAAATGCATTTTCAGCCCGAGCTGAGCACGTTTTGTGAGTTTGAATGCATCTTCATAGGAATGAGTTGTGTAGTCAAATTAATGCTCTTTTAGGGTTCAGGAGGCCATCCTGAACAAAATACATGTTGAAGTGTGTGCATAAGTCCTTTGGATTAGGTGTGACACTCAATTTGAATTTTTATTGCTTTAAATGCATTTTCAGCCCGAGCTGAGCACGTTTTGTGAGTTTGAATGCATCTTCATAGGCATGAATTGTGTGATCAAATTAATGCTCATTTAGGCTTCAGGTGGTCCTTCTGAACAAAATACATGTTAAAGTGTGTGCATAAATCCTTTGGTTTAGGCGTGACACTCAATTTGAGTTTCTATTGCTTTAAATGCATTTTCAGCCCGAGCTGAGCACGTTTTGTGAGTTTGAATGTATCTTCATAGGAATGAGTTGTGTGGTCAAATTAAAGCTCATATAGGCTTCAGGAGGTCATCCTGAACAAAATACATGTTGAATGTGTGCATAAGTCCTTTGGTTTAGGTGTGACACTCAATTTGAGTTTTTATTGCTTTAAATGCATTTTCAGCCCGAGCTTGAGCGCGCTTTCTGACTTTGAATGTATCTTCATAGGAATGAGTTGTGTAGTCAAATTAATGCTCATTTGGGCTTCAGGAGGACATCCTGAACAAAATACATGTTGAAGTGTGTGCATAAATCCTCTGGTTTAGGCGTGACACTCAATTTGAGTTTTTATTGCTTTAAATGCATTTTCAGCCCGAGCTGAGCGTGCTTTCTGACTTTGAATGTATCTTCATAGGAATGAGTTGTGTAGTCAAATTAATGCTCTTTTAGGCTTCAGGAGGCCATCCTGAACAAAATACATGTTGAAGTGTGTGCATAAGTCCTTTGGTTTAGGTGTGACACTCAATTTGAGTTTTTATTGCTTTAAATGCATTTTCAGCCCGAGCTGAGCGTGCTTTCTGACTTTGAATGTATCTTCATAGGAATGAGTTGTGTAGTCAAATTAATGCTCTTTTAGGCTTCAGGAGGCCATCCTGAACAAAATACATGTTGAAGTGTGTGCATAAGTCCTTTGGTTTAGGTGTGACACTCAATTTGAGTTTTTATTGCTTTAAATGCATTTTCAGCCCGAGCTGAGCACGTTTTGTGAGTTTGAATGCATCTTCATAGGAATGAGTTGTGTAGTCAAATTAATGCTCTTTTAGGCTTCAGGAGGCCATCCTGAACAAAATACATGTTGAAGTGTGTGCATAAGTCCTTTGGTTTAGGTGTGACACTCAATTTGAGTTTTTATTGCTTTAAATGCATTTTCAGCCCGAGCTGAGCACGTTTTGTGAGTTTGAATGCATCTTCATAGGCATGAATTGTGTGATCAAATTAATGCTCATTTAGGCTTCAGGTGGTCCTTCTGAACAAAATACATGTTAAAGTGTGTGCATAAATCCTTTGGTTTAGGCGTGACACTCAATTTGAGTTTTTATTGCTTTAAATGCATTTTCAGCCCGAGCTGAGCACGTTTTGTGAGTTTGAATGTATCTTCATAGGAATGAGTTGTGTGGTCAAATTAAAGCTCATATAGGCTTCAGGAGGTCATCCTGAACAAAATACATGTTGAATGTGTGCATAAGTCCTTTGGTTTAGGTGTGACACTCAATTTGAGTTTTTATTGCTTTAAATGCATTTTCAGCCCGAGCTTGAGCGCGCTTTCTGACTTTGAATGTATCTTAATAGGAATGAGTTGTGTAGTCAAATTAATGCTCATTTAGGCTTCAGGAGGACATCCTGAACAAAATACATGTTGAAGTGTGTGCATAAATCCTCTGGTTTAGGCGTGACACTCAATTTGAGTTTTTATTGCTTTAAATGCATTTTCAGCCCGAGCTGAGCGTGCTTTCTGACTTTGAATGTATCTTCATAGGAATGAGTTGTGTAGTCAAATTAATGCTCTTTTAGGCTTCAGGAGGCCATCCTGAACAAAATACATGTTGAAGTGTGTGCATAAGTCCTTTGGTTTAGGTGTGACACTCAATTTGAGTTTTTATTGCTTTAAATGCATTTTCAGCCCGAGCTGAGCACGTTTTGTGAGTTTGAATGCATCTTCATAGGCATGAATTTTGTGATCAAATTAATGCTCATTTAGGCTTCAGGTGGTCCTTCTGAACAAAATACATGTTGAAGTGTGTGCATAAGTCCTTTGGTTTAGGTGTGACACTCAATTTGAGTTTAATTGCTTTCAATGCATTTTCAGCCCGAGCTTGAGCGCGCTTTCTGACTTTGAATGTATCTTCATAGGAATGAGTTGTGTAGTCAAATTAATGCTCTTTTAGGCTTCAGGAGGCCATCCTGAACAAAATACATGTTGAAGTGTGTGCATAAGTCCTTTGGTTTAGGTGTGACACTCAACTTGAGTTTTTATTGCTTTAAATGCATTTTCAGCCCGAGCTGAGCACGTTTTGTGAGTTTGAATGCATCTTCATAGGCATGAATTGTGTGATCAAATTAATGCTCATTTAGGCTTCAGGTGGTCCTTCTGAACAAAATAAATGTTAAAGTGTGTGCATAAATCCTTTGGTTTAGGCGTGACACTCAATTTGAGTTTTTATTGCTTTAAATGCATTTTCAGCCCGAGCTGAGCACGTTTTGTGAGTTTGAATGTATCTTCATAGGAATGAGTTGTGTGGTCAAATTAAAGCTCATATAGGCTTCAGGAGGTCATCCTGAACAAAATACATGTTGAAAGTGTGCATAAGTCCTTTGGTTTAGGTGTGACACTCAATTTGAGTTTTTATTGCTTTAAATGCATTTTCAGCCGGAGCTTGAGCGCGCTTTCTGACTTTGAATGTATCTTCATAGGAATGAGTTGTGTAGTCAAATTAATGCTCATTTAGGCTTCAGGAGGACATCCTGAACAAAATACATGTTGAAGTGTGTGCATAAATCCTCTGGTTTAGGCGTGACACTCAATTTGAGTTTTTATTGCTTTAAATGCATTTGTAGCCTGAGCTGAGCACGCTTTCTGACTTTGAATGTATCTTCATAGGAATGAGTTGTGTGGTCAAATGAATGCTCATTTAGGCTTCAGGTGGTCATCCTGAACAAAATACATGTTGAAGTGTGTGCATAAGTCCTTTGGTTTAGGTGTGACACTCAATTTGAGTTTTTATTGCTTTAAATGCATTTTCAGCCCGAGCTGAGCATGTTTTGTGAGTTTGAATGTATCTTCATAGGCATGAGTTGTGTGATCAAATTAATGCTCATTTAGGCTTCAGGAGGTCATCCTGAACAAAATACACGTTGAAGTGTGTGCATAAGTCCTTTGGTTTAGGTGTGACACTCAATTTGAGTTTTTATTGCTTTAAATGCATTTTCAGCCCGAGCTGAGCACGTTTTGTGAGTTTGAATGCATCTTCATGGGCATGAATTGTGTGATCAAATTAATGCTCATTTAGGCTTCAGGAGGTCATCCTGAACAAAATACACGTTGAAGTGTGTGCATAAGTCCTTTGGTTTAGGCCTTACACTCAATTTGAGTTTTGATTGCTTTAAATGCATTTTCAGCCCGAGCTGAGCACGTTTTGTGAGTTTGAATGTATCTTCATAGGAATGAGTTGTGTGGTCAAATTAATGCTCATTTAGGCTTCAGGTGGTCATCCTGAACAAAATACATGTTGAAGTGTATGCATAAGTCCTTTGGTTTAGGCGTGACACTCAATTTGAGTTTTTATTGCTTTAAATGCATTTTCAGCCCGAGTTGAGCACGTTTTGTGAGTTTGAATGTATCTTCATAGGAATGAGTTGTGTGGTCAAATTAATGCTCATTTAGGCTTCAGGTGGTCATCCTGAACAAAATACATGTTGAAGTGTGTGCATAAGTCCTTTGGTTTAGGCGTGACACTCAATTTGAGTTTTTATTGCTTTAAATGCATTTTCAGCCCGAGCTGAGCACGTTTTGTGAGTTTGAATGTATCTTCATAGGAATGAGTTGTGTGGTCAAATTAATTCTCATATGGGCTTCAGGAGGTCATCCTGAACAAAATACATGTTGAAGTGTGTGCATAAGTCCTTTGGTTTAGGCCTTACACTCAATTTGAGTTTTGATTGCTTTAAATGCATTTTCAGCCCGAGCTGAGCACGTTTTGTGAGTTTGAATGTATCTTCATAGGAATGAGTTGTGTGGTCAAATTAAAGCTCATATAGGCTTCAGGAGGTCATCCTGAACAAAATACATGTTGAATGTGTGCATAAGTCCTTTGGTTTAGGTGTGACACTCAATTTGAGTTTTTATTGCTTTAAATGCATTTTCAGCCCGAGCTTGAGCGCGCTTTCTGACTTTGAATGTATCTTAATAGGAATGAGTTGTGTAGTCAAATTAATGCTCATTTAGGCTTCAGGAGGACATCCTGAACAAAATACATGTTGAAGTGTGTGCATAAATCCTCTGGTTTAGGCGTGACACTCAATTTGAGTTTTTATTGCTTTAAATGCATTTTCAGCCCGAGCTGAGCGTGCTTTCTGACTTTGAATGTATCTTCATAGGAATGAGTTGTGTAGTCAAATTAATGCTCTTTTAGGCTTCAGGAGGCCATCCTGAACAAAATACATGTTGAAGTGTGTGCATAAGTCCTTTGGTTTAGGTGTGACACTCAATTTGAGTTTTTATTGCTTTAAATGCATTTTCAGCCCGAGCTGAGCACGTTTTGTGAGTTTGAATGCATCTTCATAGGCATGAATTTTGTGATCAAATTAATGCTCATTTAGGCTTCAGGTGGTCCTTCTGAACAAAATACATGTTGAAGTGTGTGCATAAGTCCTTTGGTTTAGGTGTGACACTCAATTTGAGTTTAATTGCTTTCAATGCATTTTCAGCCCGAGCTTGAGCGCGCTTTCTGACTTTGAATGTATCTTCATAGGAATGAGTTGTGTAGTCAAATTAATGCTCTTTTAGGCTTCAGGAGGCCATCCTGAACAAAATACATGTTGAAGTGTGTGCATAAGTCCTTTGGTTTAGGTGTGACACTCAACTTGAGTTTTTATTGCTTTAAATGCATTTTCAGCCCGAGCTGAGCACGTTTTGTGAGTTTGAATGCATCTTCATAGGCATGAATTGTGTGATCAAATTAATGCTCATTTAGGCTTCAGGTGGTCCTTCTGAACAAAATAAATGTTAAAGTGTGTGCATAAATCCTTTGGTTTAGGCGTGACACTCAATTTGAGTTTTTATTGCTTTAAATGCATTTTCAGCCCGAGCTGAGCACGTTTTGTGAGTTTGAATGTATCTTCATAGGAATGAGTTGTGTGGTCAAATTAAAGCTCATATAGGCTTCAGGAGGTCATCCTGAACAAAATACATGTTGAAAGTGTGCATAAGTCCTTTGGTTTAGGTGTGACACTCAATTTGAGTTTTTATTGCTTTAAATGCATTTTCAGCCGGAGCTTGAGCGCGCTTTCTGACTTTGAATGTATCTTCATAGGAATGAGTTGTGTAGTCAAATTAATGCTCATTTAGGCTTCAGGAGGACATCCTGAACAAAATACATGTTGAAGTGTGTGCATAAATCCTCTGGTTTAGGCGTGACACTCAATTTGAGTTTTTATTGCTTTAAATGCATTTGTAGCCTGAGCTGAGCACGCTTTCTGACTTTGAATGTATCTTCATAGGAATGAGTTGTGTGGTCAAATGAATGCTCATTTAGGCTTCAGGTGGTCATCCTGAACAAAATACATGTTGAAGTGTGTGCATAAGTCCTTTGGTTTAGGTGTGACACTCAATTTGAGTTTTTATTGCTTTAAATGCATTTTCAGCCCGAGCTGAGCATGTTTTGTGAGTTTGAATGTATCTTCATAGGCATGAGTTGTGTGATCAAATTAATGCTCATTTAGGCTTCAGGAGGTCATCCTGAACAAAATACACGTTGAAGTGTGTGCATAAGTCCTTTGGTTTAGGTGTGACACTCAATTTGAGTTTTTATTGCTTTAAATGCATTTTCAGCCCGAGCTGAGCACGTTTTGTGAGTTTGAATGCATCTTCATGGGCATGAATTGTGTGATCAAATTAATGCTCATTTAGGCTTCAGGAGGTCATCCTGAACAAAATACACGTTGAAGTGTGTGCATAAGTCCTTTGGTTTAGGCCTTACACTCAATTTGAGTTTTGATTGCTTTAAATGCATTTTCAGCCCGAGCTGAGCACGTTTTGTGAGTTTGAATGTATCTTCATAGGAATGAGTTGTGTGGTCAAATTAATGCTCATTTAGGCTTCAGGTGGTCATCCTGAACAAAATACATGTTGAAGTGTATGCATAAGTCCTTTGGTTTAGGCGTGACACTCAATTTGAGTTTTTATTGCTTTAAATGCATTTTCAGCCCGAGTTGAGCACGTTTTGTGAGTTTGAATGTATCTTCATAGGAATGAGTTGTGTGGTCAAATTAATGCTCATTTAGGCTTCAGGTGGTCATCCTGAACAAAATACATGTTGAAGTGTGTGCATAAGTCCTTTGGTTTAGGCGTGACACTCAATTTGAGTTTTTATTGCTTTAAATGCATTTTCAGCCCGAGCTGAGCACGTTTTGTGAGTTTGAATGTATCTTCATAGGAATGAGTTGTGTGGTCAAATTAATTCTCATATGGGCTTCAGGAGGTCATCCTGAACAAAATACATGTTGAAGTGTGTGCATAAGTCCTTTGGTTTAGGCCTTACACTCAATTTGAGTTTTGATTGCTTTAAATGCATTTTCAGCCCGAGCTGAGCACGTTTTGTGAGTTTGAATGTATCTTCATAGGAATGAGTTGTGTGGTCAAATTAATGCTCATTTAGGCTTCAGGTGGTCATCCAGAACAAAATACATGTTGAAGTGTATGCATAAGTCCTTTGGTTTAGGCGTGACACTCAATTTGAGTTTTTATTGCTTTAAATGCATTTTCAGCCCGAGTTGAGCACGTTTTGTGAGTTTGAATGTATCTTCATAGGAATGAGTTGTGTGGTCAAATTAATGCTCATTTAGGCTTCAGGTGGTCATCCTGAACAAAATACATGTTGAAGTGTGTGCATAAGTCCTTTGGTTTAGGCGTGACACTCAATTTGAGTTTTTATTGCTTTAAATGCATTTTCAGCCCGAGCTGAGCACGTTTTGTGAGTTTGAATGTATCTTCATAAGAATGAGTTGTGTGGTCAAATTAATGCTCATTTCGGCTTCAGGTGGTCATCCTGAACTAAATACATGTTGAAGTGTGTGCATAAGTCCTTTGGTTTAGGCGTGACACTCCATTTGAGTTTTTATTGCTTTAAATGCATTTTCAGCCCGAGCTGAGCACGTTTTGTGAGTTTGAATGCATCTTCATAGGCATGAATTGTGTGATCAAATTAATGCTCATTTAGGCTTCAGGTGGTCCTTCTGAACAAAATACATGTTAAAGTGTGTGCATAAATCCTTTGGTTTAGGCGTGACACTCAATTTGAGTTTTTATTGCTTTAAATGCATTTTCAGCCCGAGCTGAGCACGTTTTGTGAGTTTGAATGTATCTTCATAGGAATGAGTTGTGTGGTCAAATTAAAGCTCATATAGGCTTCAGGAGGTCATCCTGAACAAAATACATGTTGAATGTGTGCATAAGTCCTTTGGTTTAGGTGTGACACTCAATTTGAGTTTTTATTGCTTTAAATGCATTTTCAGCCCGAGCTTGAGCGCGCTTTCTGACTTTGAATGTATCTTCATAGGAATGAGTTGTGTAGTCAAATTAATGCTCATTTGGGCTTCAGGAGGACATCCTGAACAAAATACATGTTGAAGTGTGTGCATAAATCCTCTGGTTTAGGCGTGACACTCAATTTGAGTTTTTATTGCTTTAAATGCATTTGTAGCCTGAGCTGAGCGCGCTTTCTGACTTTGAATGTATCTTCATAGGAATGAGTTGTGTGGTCAAATGAATGCTCATTTAGGCTTCAGGTGGTCATCCTGAACAAAATACATGTTGAAGTGTGTGCATAAGTCCTTTGGTTTAGGTGTGACACTCAATTTGAGTTTTTATTGCTTTAAATGCATTTTCAGCCCGAGCTGAGCACGTTTTGTGAGTTTGAATGTATCTTCATAGGCATGAGTTGTGTGATCAAATTAATGCTCATTTAGGCTTCAGGAGGTCATCCTGAACAAAATACATGTTGAAGTGTGTGCATAAGTCCTTTGGTTTAGGTGTGACACTCAATTTGAGTTTTTATTGCTTTAAATGCATTTTCAGCCCGAGCTGAGCACGTTTTGTGAGTTTGAATGTATCTTCATTGGCATGAGTTGTGTGATCAAATTAATGCTCATTTAGGCTTCAGGAGGTCATCCTGAACAAAATACAAGTTGAAGTGTGTGCATAAGTCCTTTGGTAATCAAACAGCACGAAGGTCCGGGACCGAACGGATGCCACCCGCTTGGCCCCGCCGGAGCAGAAGTAAGATCGGGCGGCCCGAGCCCGAGCCCGAGCCCTACCCCTACCCGAACCCGACCGCCCTAAAATGTCCCTCATTGCTTCGGGTTCGGGGCGCACGGCACCCGTACGGCGGAGAGTATCCAGGGTTACCAGTGAAGCGGAGGAACATCTCACGCCCACCCGCGCGAAATGTCGTACCGAGTTGTTTATGCCCACGGCACCGCCGATGCTGCACCGTTTCGGCGCGAGGGACGCTCCAAACGAGGAGTTTGGGTCGAATGTGAATTAAAGTGTTAGGTTTCGTGAGAGATCAATACAAGAACCACACACAGACACCAAAAACGAAGAGGGGTTTTATTGCCAGAAAGTTGGTCAGGTCGAGGTGTAAACAACTGAAAGCGAGTCAAAATGATCACGTTGAGGAGTGCAGAAATGCTGGAGCGTAACGGCGTGGCAGCAGCTAGCTCGGCAGGAAGGATCGCTGACGAACTGGCAACGGGTGGCTGTTCACGCTGTCTTTTATGGTGCAAGTGGCAGATGAGATGAAGACTCGCACGTGTGTAGGGGAGGCAGGTGCACTGATTCGAGAGGCGCCCAGCCCACACTGAAAAAGAGACAAAAAAAGGGAGGGGCGGCACCGTGGACACACAATGGTTTCGAACGCAAAGGGCAGAAAACGTCGGCTTCCAGCCGCGCGACGTTCCGCGAACGAATACTGAATCGTATTGAGACACGTTATCCGTGGCATCATAAACTCCGCGAATTTAAGTCAACATCTCTCTGCTCCCAAATAAAACAATCATCCCTATTCAGTCAACTGTAAACGAAGAAGTCAAGTCTGGGATTTTTTTTATGACCCTCTAAAAATAAGCAACAACATAAAATGTCCGCCCTGTGAACATGTGCTGAAATCGAATCTCAAACCAAATACATGTGAAAGCAAAAAAAAATCGAAATATATCAATTTAGAATTCAAAGAACGTCGTGTCCCCATCACACTTTTTAATTGTCTTTTTTCTTTTTTTTTTTGCATCGACACGCCTCAAAATCCTTCTGATGTGAGCGTTTTTAAAAAATCTTGGCTCTTTTGACTTTTTTGGGGGGTTCTTGGGACGGAAAAAATTGACGATGAATTGACAATATTTGCTGCTCAGAGCTGATGCCACGTTGTGTCACTCTTGTGCTTTCTGAAATGCGAGAGCCCTATTTGTCCATGCACGGCCAGCACTTTACGATAGCCTCTGCTGGTGAGAGTTGGCCATTGCAGCCTTCCATATGATTTCCTGTGACCCTCTAAAAATAATGAGATAAAATGTGCGTTGTGTGAACATGAGCTGCGCTTGAAACTACACCCAAATACAAGGAAAAGCAAAAAACAAAAATCTAAACGCACCAATTCAAAAGATAAATGAATGCCACGCCACCATCACACTTTTTCATGATTATTATTACAATTATTATTAATATCACTGCATAGGCAAGGCTCAAAATCCGCCTCATGTGAGCGTTTTTTCAAAAGATTTTCTTAATCTTGCTACTTCGGACTGGGCTTTTTTTTTGGATATTGGGACAGAGAAACTTTATTATGTATTGACAGTGTTTGCTCTTCATCTCTTTTTCAACCTGGTGGACGCCCTCTCTTTGGCCGAGCATGACCTGATTTGTAGTCAGACGCCTCATGCATTGCGCCACGAACTCCACGAAATCAAACCACTATTTCTCTGTTCTCCTGTGGGGGAATTTGCCGCTCCCAAAAAGTTATTGTTACCTTTTTCAGTGTGGGATGGGCGCTTCTCTAATCAGTGCACCTGCCTCCCCGACACACCTGCGAGTCATTATCTCATCTGCCACTTGCAGCATAAAAGCCAGCCTGAAGAGCCACCCATTGTCACTTTGTCAGAGATCCTTCCTGCCGTGTCGACGACGCCGTACCGCTCCAGGATTCCTGCACTCCTCGAATTGATCATTTTGACTACCTTTCAGTTGTGACCACCTCGGCCTGTCTCGCTTACTGGCAATAAAACCCTTCTGTGCTTTTTGTGTCTGCGCGTGGTTCCTCTCTTCATCTCTCACGAAGCCGAACACTTTGCTTAACACCCGCGGTTCTCCCAGCGCTCCGCCCCAACATCCTCGTCGGAACAGCCTGAGCGCCGCAGCGGAGCAACTCCGGCTCGGCCGTGGGCAAAAACGGCTCTGTCCGAAATTTCTCACGGGCGGGCGCGAGCTGTTCCTCCGCTTCGCGTATCACACACACCACTCTCGGCCCTACCTGCCCCGCGCAACTCCGGCAGGGCCAAGCGGGTGGCATCGGTTCGGTCCCGGACCTTCGCGCGGTTTGATTCCCAAGTTTTTCTTCCCTTTGATTGCACACCGCGCCCCCTGTCCCTCAAAGCGAGGTGCATCTCTGGCGGAGCCGAGCGGGCAGCAGCTTTGCTCCCGGCAGGTCGTGTTGGTGTGCGCGAGGTCTTCCACCTCTTCGCTTGCAACACTCGCCTTTGCCGGCCCGCCAGGCACGGCGCAGCTCTGGCGGGGCCAAGCGACAGCGTCGGTTAGGTCCCGGGCGCAAAATCAAAAGGGAGGGTCGACACTGTGGACAAACAATGGACCCTAACACAAAGGGCAGAAAACTTCGACGCACACCCGCGCGACATTCTGTGAAGGAAAATACGCCACCCGCCTGACCTCGCCGGAGTTTCGCCGCGCCCGTCGGTCCAACGTGGCCCGGGTTGCAAGCGAAGTGGGTGAAAAGCTCACGGCCATCCTCGCGAAATATCGTACAATGCCGCTGCAAAACACGGCCCGGGCGCGGCTGCTCCTAGCGGATCGCAATGCAGCTCTGATCAGGGGGATCTTGCGGGAAGCCGGGAGGGGCGCGGGTGTCAAGCAACGGGCTAATAAACCTCGTCGAATACGCCCGCGACGGGCCGGTATAGAAGCGATGCCGCCAGTTTGTCCCCGCCGGAGCTCCTCCAAGCCAGGCAGGCCGAAAGTGGCGCGGGTTGACAACACAGGGTCCAAAACTTCAACGCACAACCAAGCGATCGTCCAGCTTTATGCAGCCTTGTACAAATTGTGTTTTCAAATTGTTCGCCCGAAACAGTTTTGTCACTCCCACAAGACAAACAAGCTATTTTTTTTCAGATGGCAGTGGAACTGATGAAGGCCTTCCCCAGACATTCCGTGCATCAATTTTAGAACATTATGTGGCGATGGAAAATAAGAGAACAAGACAATCGTCAGAAATACTGACCACAGCAGGTTTATTGGATGATGATCACCCATGCAAAAAATGTTTAATTGTGGCATCCAGAAATGATGCCAAAGATATATTTTGTTTCAAACTACTTCATGAAGAGGAAGTGTTGATACCAGGGATGAATTCTGAAAGCTTATGAGAAAGTCATTTTTTATGACTTGTACCACAACGAAAAATCTCGTGTTATTCACTGCTCCGATGAAAATAAAATGTCAAGATAAAATTTCAATCCCATATTTACACACTGTGAATTTTAAGTTTAATGTTCACTGATATTCCGTCATGTTGTCGTATTTGTTCTCGCCATGCACTGTGGCATGCTCTAAATGGCAAAACCACCTGGAAAAGGTCCTCTGACAAAACGAGTGATTTTTACAATGGAAGAACACACAATTTATCTTGCATCGACATTGTCTTCATGATGCTTTGCATGCATCATTGAAATTGGGTTGGTTCAAGTAAAAGAAAAAATGTGAATTTTAAAAGCAACTTAGAGTTATCCTGATTGAAATTTCCGAACATATAATCTTGCGATGTTAGGGTTCTCTCCCCCCGGCCCCCTTTTGACGAGACCCAGTGCGAAAGGTGGTACCATGAGCAGTGTCTTGAGAAGAATTTGCATGAATTGAGCGGCCTAAGACTGGTATTGCTGCTGTGAGTGCACATCACAATGTTGGAAGTCATGTAGACCTATATCTAATTTTGTGAGTGTTGTTCTGGAAAAAAATTAATTCTCACAAGAAAATGACAGACATGTCAGCTGCTCAACCCGTATTGTTTTGTGGTTTTTGTTATTGTAAAGTGTCCTTGGGTGTCTTGAAAGGCGCTTATCAATAAAATGTATTATTAGTATTATTATTATTATTAAGTTGCCTACACTGGTAAAGTTTTTTAAAATTTGAGTTTTTATTGCTTTAAATGCATTTTCAGCCCGAGTTGAGCACGTTTTGTGAGTTTGAATGTATCTTCATAGGAATGAGTTGTGTGGTCAAATTAATGCTCATTTAGGCTTCAGGTGGTCATCCTGAACAAAATACATGTTGAAGTGTGTGCATAAGTCCTTTGGTTTAGGCGTGACACTCAATTTGAGTTTTTATTGCTTTAAATGCATTTTCAGCCCGAGCTGAGCACGTTTTGTGAGTTTGAATGTATCTTCATAGGAATCAGTTGTGTGGTCAAATTAATGCTCATTTAGGCTTCAGGTGGTCATCCTGAACAAAATACATGTTGAAGTGTGTGCATAAGTCCTTTGGTTTAGGCGTGACACTCAATTTGAGTTTTTATTGCTTTAAATGCATTTTCAGCCCGAGCTGAGCACGTTTTGTTAGTTTGAATGTAGCTTCATAGGAATTAGTTGTGTGGTCAAATTAATGCTCATTTAGGCTTCAGGTGGTCATCCTGAACTAAATAAATATTGAAGTGTGTGCATAAGTTCTTTGGTTTGGGCGTGACACTCAATTTGAGTTTTTATTGCTTTAAATGCATTTTCAGCCCGAGTTGAGCACGTTTTGTGAGTTTGAATGTATCTTCATAGGAATGAGTTGTGTGGTCAAATTAATGCTCATTTAGGCTTCAGGTGGTCATCCTGAACAAAATACATGTTGAAGTGTGTGCATAATAAGTCCTTTGGTTTAGGCGTGACACTCAATTTGAGTTTTTATTGCTTTAAATGCATTTTCAGCCCGAGCTGAGCATGTTTTGTGAGTTTGAATGTAGCTTCATAGGAATTAGTTGTGTGGTCAAACTATTGCTCATTTAGGCTTCAGGAGGTCATCCTGAACAAAATACATGTTGAAGTGTGTGCATAAGTCCTTTGGTTGAGGCGTGACACTCAATTTGAGTTTTTATTGCTTTAAATGCATTTTCAGCCCGAGTTGAGCACGTTTTGTGAGTTTGAATGTATCTTCATAGGAATGAGTTGTGTGGTCAAATTAATGCTCATTTAGGCTTCAGGTGGTCATCCTGAACAAAATACACGTTGAAGTGTGTGCATAAGTCCTTTGGTTTAGGCGTGACACTCAATTTGAGTTTTTATTTCTTTAAATGCATTTTCAGCCCGAGCTGAGCACGTTTTGTGAGTTTGAATGTATCTTCATAGGAATGAGTTGTGTGGTCAAATTAATTCTCATATGGGCTTCAGGAGGTCATCCTGAACAAAATACATGTTGAAGTGTGTGCATAAGTCCTTTGGTTTAGGCCTTACACTCAATTTGAGTTTTGATTGCTTTAAATGCATTTTCAGCCCGAGCTGAGCACGTTTTGTGAGTTTGAATGTATCTTCATAGGAATGAGTTGTGTGGTCAAATTAATGCTCATTTAGGCTTCAGGTGGTCATCCTGAACAAAATACATGTTGAAGTGTATGCATAAGTCCTTTGGTTTAGGCGTGACACTCAATTTGAGTTTTGATTGCTTTAAATGCATTTTCAGCCCGAGTTGAGCACTTTTTGTGAGTTTGAATGTATCTTCATAGGAATGAGTTGTGTGGTCAAATTAATGCTCATTTAGGCTTCAGGAGGACATCCTGAACTAAATACATGTTGAAGTGTGTGCATAAGTCCTTTGGTTTAGGCGTGACACTCAATTTGAGTTTTTATTGCTTTAAATGCATTTTCAGCCCGAGCTGAGCACGTTTTGTGAGTTTGAATGTATCTTCATAGGAATGAGTTGTGTGGTCAAATTATTGCTCATATAGGCTTCAGGAGGTCATCCTGAACAAAATACATGTTGAATGTGTGCATAAGTCCTTTGGTTTAGGTGTGACACTCAATTTGAGTTTTTATTGCTTTAAATGCATTTTCAGCCCGAGCTTGAGCGCGCTTTCTGACTTTGAATGTATCTTCATAGGAATGAGTTGTGTAGTCAAATTAATGCTCATTTAGGCTTCAGGAGGACATCCTGAACAAAATACATGTTGAAGTGTGTGCATAAATCCTCTGGTTTAGGCGTGACACTCAATTTGAGTTTTTATTGCTTTAAATGCATTTGTAGCCTGAGCTGAGCGCGCTTTCTGACTTTGAATGTATCTTCATAGGAATGAGTTGTGTGGTCAAATGAATGCTCATTTAGGCTTCAGGTGGTCATCCTGAACAAAATACATGTTGAAGTGTGTGCATAAGTCCTTTGGTTGAGGCGTGACACTCAATTTGAGTTTTTATTGCTTTAAATGCATTTTCAGCCCGAGTTGAGCACGTTTTGTGAGTTTGAATGTATCTTCATAGGAATGAGTTGTGTGGTCAAATTAATGCTCATTTAGGCTTCAGGTGGTCATCCTGAACAAAATACATGTTGAAGTGTGTGCATAAGTCCTTTGGTTTAGGCGTGACACTCAATTTGAGTTTTTATTGCTTTAAATGCATTTTCAGCCCGAGCTGAGCACGTTTTGTGAGTTTGAATGTATCTTCATAGGAATGAGTTGTGTGGTCAAATTAATGCTCATTTAGGCTTCAGGAGGACATCCTGAACTAAATACATGTTGAAGTGTATGCATAAGTCCTTTGGTTTAGGCGTGACACTCAATTTGAGTTTTTATTGCTTTAAATGCATTTTCAGCCCGAGCTGAGCATGTTTTGTGAGTTTGAATGTATCTTCATAAGAATGAGTTGTGTGGTCAAATTAATGCTCATTTCGGCTTCAGGTGGTCATCCTGAACTAAATACATGTTGAAGTGTGTGCATAAGTCCTTTGGTTTAGGCGTGACACTCCATTTGAGTTTTTATTGCTTTAAATGCATTTTCAGTCCGAGCTGAGCGCGCTTTCTGACTTTGAATGTATCTTCATAGGAATGAGTTGTGTGGTCAAATTATTGCTCATTTAGGCTTCAGGAGGTCATCCTGAACAAAATACATCTTGAAGTGTGTGCATAAGTCCTTCGGTTTAGGCGTGACACTCAATTTGAGTTTTTATTGCTTTAAATGCATTTTCAGCCCGAGCTGAGCACCTTTTGTGAGTTTGAATGTATCTTCATAGGAATGAGTTGTGTGGTCAAATTAATGCTCATATAGGCTTCAGGAGGCCATCCTGAACAAAATACATGTTGAAGTGTGTGCATAATCCTTTGGTTTAGGTGTGACACTCAATTTGAGTTTTTATTGCTTTAAATGCATTTTCAGCCCGAGCTGAGCGCGCTTTCTGACTTTGAATGTATCTTCATAGGAATGATTTGTTTAGTCAAATTAATGCTCTTTTAGGCTTCAGGAGGCCATCCTGAACAAAATACATGATGAAGTGTGTGCATAAGTCCTTTGGTTTAGGCGTGACACTCAATTTGAGTTTTTATTGCTTTAAATGCATTTTCAGCCCGAGCTGAGCACGTTTTGTGAGTTTGAATGTAGCTTCATAGGAATTAGTTGTGTGGTCAAATTAATGCTCATTTAGGCTTCAGGTGGTCATCCTGAACAAAATACATGTTGAAGTGTGTGCATAAGTCCTTTGGTTTAGGCGTGACACTCAATTTGAGTTTTTATTGCTTTAAATGCATTTTCAGCCCGAGCTGAGCATGTTTTGTGAGTTTGAATGTATCTTCATAAGAATGAGTTGTGTGGTCAAATTAATGCTCATTTCGGCTTCAGGTGGTCATCCTGAACTAAATACATGTTGAAGTGTGTGCATAAGTCCTTTGGTTTAGGCGTGACACTCCATTTGAGTTTTTATTGCTTTAAATGCATTTTCAGCCCGAGCTGAGCACGTTTTGTGAGTTTGAATGTATCTTCATAGGAATGAGTTGTGTGGTCAAATTAATTCTCATATGGGCTTCAGGAGGTCATCCTGAACAAAATACATGTTGAAGTGTGTGCATAAGTCCTTTGGTTTAGGCCTTACACTCAATTTGAGTTTTGATTGCTTTAAATGCATTTTCAGCCCGAGCTGAGCACGTTTTGTGAGTTTGAATGTATCTTCATAGGAATGAGTTGTGTGGTCAAATTAATGCTCATTTAGGCTTCAGGTGGTCATCCTGAACAAAATACATGTTGAAGTGTATGCATAAGTCCTTTGGTTTAGGCGTGACACTCAATTTGAGTTTTTATTGCTTTAAATGCATTTTCAGCCCGAGTTGATTACGTTTTGTGAGTTTGAATGTATCTTCATAGGAATGAGTTGTGTGGTCAAATTAATGCTCATTTAGGCTTCAGGTGGTCATCCTGAACAAAATACATGTTGAAGTGTGTGCATAAGTCCTTTGGTTTAGGCGTGACACTCAATTTGAGTTTTTATTGCTTTAAATGCATTTTCAGCCCGAGCTGAGCATGTTTTGTGAGTTTGAATGTATCTTCATAAGAATGAGTTGTGTGGTCAAATTAATGCTCATTTCGGCTTCAGGTGGTCATCCTGAACTAAATACATGTTGAAGTGTGTGCATAAGTCCTTTGGTTTAGGCGTGACACTCCATTTGAGTTTTTATTGCTTTAAATGCATTTTCAGCCCGAGCTGAGCACGTTTTGTGAGTTTGAATGCATCTTCATAGGCATGAATTGTGTGATCAAATTAATGCTCATTTAGGCTTCAGGTGGTCCTTCTGAACAAAATACATGTTAAAGTGTGTGCATAAATCCTTTGGTTTAGGCGTGACACTCAATTTGAGTTTTTATTGCTTTAAATGCATTTTCAGCCCGAGCTGAGCACGTTTTGTGAGTTTGAATGTATCTTCATAGGAATGAGTTGTGTGGTCAAATTAATGCTCATTTAGGCTTCAGGTGGTCATCCTGAACAAAATACATGTTGAAGTGTGTGCATAAGTCCTTTGGTTTAGGCGTGACACTCAATTTGAGTTTTTATTGCTTTAAATGCATTTTCAGCCCGAGCTGAGCATGTTTTGTGAGTTTGAATGTATCTTCATAAGAATGAGTTGTGTGGTCAAATTAATGCTCATTTCGGCTTCAGGTGGTCATCCTGAACTAAATACATGTTGAAGTGTGTGCATAAGTCCTTTGGTTTAGGCGTGACACTCCATTTGAGTTTTTATTGCTTTAAATGCATTTTCAGTCCGAGCTGAGCGCGCTTTCTGACTTTGAATGTATCTTCATAGGAATGAGTTGTGTGGTCAAATTATTGCTCATTTAGGCTTGAGGAGGTCATCCTGAACAAAATACATCTTGAAGTGTGTGCATAAGTCCTTCGGTTTAGGCGTGACACTCAATTTGAGTTTTTATTGCTTTAAATGCATTTTCAGCCCGAGCTGAGCACGTTTTGTGAGTTTGAATGTAGCTTCATAGGAATTAGTTGTGTGGTCAAACTATTGCTCATTTAGGCTTCAGGAGGTCATCCTGAACAAAATACACGTTGAAGTGTGTGCATAAGTCCTTTGGTTGAGGCGTGACACTCAATTTGAGTTTTTATTGCTTTAAATGCATTTTCAGCCCGAGTTGAGCACGTTTTGTGAGTTTGAATGTATCTTCATAGGAATGAGTTGTGTGGTCAAATTAATGCTCATTTAGGCTTCAGGTGGTCATCCTGAACAAAATACATGTTGAAGTGTATGCATAAGTCCTTTGGTTTAGGCGTGACACTCAATTTGAGTTTTTATTGCTTTAAATGCATTTTCAGCCCGAGCTGAGCACGTTTTGTGAGTTTGAATGTATCTTCATAGGAATGAGTTGTGTGGTCAAATTAATTCTCATATGGGCTTCAGGAGGTCATCCTGAACAAAATACATGTTGAAGTGTGTGCATAAGTCCTTTGGTTTAGGCCTTACACTCAATTTGAGTTTTGATTGCTTTAAATGCATTTTCAGCCCGAGCTGAGCACGTTTTGTGAGTTTGAATGTATCTTCATAGGAATGAGTTGTGTGGTCAAATTAATGCTCATTTAGGCTTCAGGTGGTCATCCTGAACAAAATACATGTTGAAGTGTATGCATAAGTCCTTTGGTTTAGGCGTGACACTCAATTTGAGTTTTTATTGCTTTAAATGCATTTTCAGCCCGAGTTGAGCACGTTTTGTGAGTTTGAATGTATCTTCATAGGAATGAGTTGTGTGGTCAAATTAATGCTCATTTAGGCTTCAGGTGGTCATCCTGAACAAAATACATGTTGAAGTGTGTGCATAAGTCCTTTGGTTTAGGCGTGACACTCAATTTGAGTTTTTATTGCTTTAAATGCATTTTCAGCCCGAGCTGAGCACGTTTTGTGAGTTTGAATGTATCTTCATAGGAATGAGTTGTGTGGTCAAATTAATTCTCATATGGGCTTCAGGAGGTCATCCTGAACAAAATACATGTTGAAGTGTGTGCATAAGTCCTTTGGTTTAGGCCTTACACTCAATTTGAGTTTTGATTGCTTTAAATGCATTTTCAGCCCGAGCTGAGCACGTTTTGTGAGTTTGAATGTATCTTCATAGGAATGAGTTGTGTGGTCAAATTAATGCTCATTTAGGCTTCAGGAGGACATCCTGAACTAAATACATGTTGAAGTGTGTGCATAAGTCCTTTGGTTTAGGCGTGACACTCAATTTGAGTTTTTATTGCTTTAAATGCATTTTCAGCCCGAGTTGAGCACGTTTTGTGAGTTTGAATGTATCTTCATAGGAATGAGTTGTGTGGTCAAATTAATGCTCATTTAGGCTTCAGGTGGTCATCCTGAACAAAATACATGTTGAAGTGTGTGCATAAGTCCTTTGGTTTAGGCGTGACACTCAATTTGAGTTTTTATTGCTTTAAATGCATTTTCAGCCCGAGCTGAGCATGTTTTGTGAGTTTGAATGTATCTTCATAAGAATGAGTTGTGTGGTCAAATTAATGCTCATTTCGGCTTCAGGTGGTCATCCTGAACTAAATACATGTTGAAGTGTGTGCATAAGTCCTTTGGTTTAGGCGTGACACTCCATTTGAGTTTTTATTGCTTTAAATGCATTTTCAGTCCGAGCTGAGCGCGCTTTCTGACTTTGAATGTATCTTCATAGGAATGAGTTGTGTGGTCAAATTAATGCTCATTTAGGCTTCAGGAGGTCATCCTGAACAAAATACATCTTGAAGTGTGTGCATAAGTCCTTCGGTTTAGGCGTGACACTCAATTTGAGTTTTTATTGCTTTAAATGCATTTTCAGCCCGAGCTGAGCACCTTTTGTGAGTTTGAATGTATCTTCATAGGAATGAGTTGTGTGGTCAAATTAATGCTCATATAGGCTTCAGGAGGCCATCCTGACCAAAATACATGTTGAAGTGTGTGCATAATCCTTTGGTTTAGGTGTGACACTCAATTTGAGTTTTTATTGCTTTAAATGCATTTTCAGCCCGAGCTGAGCGCGCTTTCTGACTTTGAATGTATCTTCATAGGAATGATTTGTTTAGTCAAATTAATGCTCTTTTAGGCTTCAGGAGGCCATCCTGAACAAAATACATGATGAAGTGTGTGCATAAGTCCTTTGGTTTAGGTGTGACACTCAATTTGAGTTTTTATTGCTTTAAATGCATTTTCAGCCCGAGCTGAGCACGTTTTGTGAGTTTGAATGCATCTTCATAGGCATGAATTGTGTGATCAAATTAATGCTCATTTAGGCTTCAGGTGGTCCTTCTGAACAAAATACATGTTAAAGTGTGTGCATAAATCCTTTGGTTTAGGCGTGACACTCAATTTGAGTTTTTATTGCTTTAAATGCATTTTCAGCCCGAGCTGAGCACGTTTTGTGAGTTTGAATGTATCTTCATAGGAATGAGTTGTGTGGTCAAATTATTGCTCATATAGGCTTCAGGAGGTCATCCTGAACAAAATACATGTTGAATGTGTGCATAAGTCCTTTGGTTTAGGTGTGACACTCAATTTGAGTTTTTATTGCTTTAAATGCATTTTCAGCCCGAGCTTGAGCGCGCTTTCTGACTTTGAATGTATCTTCATAGGAATGAGTTGTGTAGTCAAATTAATGCTCATTTAGGCTTCAGGAGGACATCCTGAACAAAATACATGTTGAAGTGTGTGCATAAATCCTCTGGTTTAGGCGTGACACTCAATTTGAGTTTTTATTGCTTTAAATGCATTTGTAGCCTGAGCTGAGCGCGCTTTCTGACTTTGAATGTATCTTCATAGGAATGAGTTGTGTGGTCAAATGAATGCTCATTTAGGCTTCAGGTGGTCATCCTGAACAAAATACATGTTGAAGTGTGTGCATAAGTCCTTTGGTTGAGGCGTGACACTCAATTTGAGTTTTTATTGCTTTAAATGCATTTTCAGCCCGAGTTGAGCACGTTTTGTGAGTTTGAATGTATCTTCATAGGAATGAGTTGTGTGGTCAAATTAATGCTCATTTCGGCTTCAGGTGGTCATCCTGAACTAAATACATGTTGAAGTGTGTGCATAAGTCCTTTGGTTTAGGCGTGACACTCCATTTGAGTTTTTATTGCTTTAAATGCATTTTCAGTCCGAGCTGAGCGCGCTTTCTGACTTTGAATGTATCTTCATAGGAATGAGTTGTGTGGTCAAATTATTGCTCATTTAGGCTTCAGGAGGCCATCCTGAACAAAATACATGATGAAGTGTGTGCATAAGTCCTTTGGTTTAGGTGTGACACTCAATTTGAGTTTTTATTGCTTTAAATGCATTTTCAGCCCGAGCTGAGCACGTTTTGTGAGTTTGAATGCATCTTCATAGGCATGAATTGTGTGATCAAATTAATGCTCATTTAGGCTTCAGGTGGTCCTTCTGAACAAAATACATGTTAAAGTGTGTGCATAAATCCTTTGGTTTAGGCGTGACACTCAATTTGAGTTTTTATTGCTTTAAATGCATTTTCAGCCCGAGCTGAGCACGTTTTGTGAGTTTGAATGCATCTTCATAGGCATGAGTTGTGTGATCAAATTAATGCTCATTTAGGCTTCAGGAGGTCATCCTGAACAAAATACAAGTTGAAGTGTGTGCATAAGTCCTTTGGTAATCAAACAGCACGAAGGTCCGGGACCGAACGGATGCCACCCGCTTGGCCCCGCCGGAGCAGAAGTAAGATCGGGCGGCTTGAGCCCGAGCCCGAGCCCTACCCCTACCCGAACCCGACCGCCCTAAAATGTCCCTCATTGCTTCGGGTTCGGGGCGCACGGCACCCGTACGGCGGAGAGTATCCAGGGTTACCAGTGAAGCGGAGGAACATCTCACGCCCACCCGCGCGAAATGTCGTACCGAGTTGTTTATGCCCACGGCACCGCCGATGCTGCACCGTTTCGGCGCGAGGGACGCTCCAAACGAGGAGTTTGGGTCGAATGTGAATTAAAGTGTTAGGTTTCGTGAGAGATCAATACAAGAACCACACACAGACACCAAAAACGAAGAGGGGTTTTATTGCCAGAAAGTTGGTCAGGTCGAGGTGTAAACAACTGAAAGCTAGTCAAAATGATCACGTTGAGGAGTGCAGAAATGCTGGAGCGTAACGGCGTGGCAGCAGCTAGCTCGGCAGGAAGGATCGCTGACGAACTGGCAACGGGTGGCTGTTCACGCTGTCTTTTATGGTGCAAGTGGCAGATGAGATGAAGACTCGCACGTGTGTAGGGGAGGCAGGTGCACTGATTCGAGAGGCGCCCAGCCCACACTGAAAAAGAGACAAAAAAAGGGAGGGGCGGCACCGTGGACACACAATGGTTTCGAACGCAAAGGGCAGAAAACGTCGGCTTCCAGCCGCGCGACGTTCCGCGAACGAATACTGAATCGTATTGAGACACGTTATCCGTGGCATCATAAACTCCGCGAATTTAAGTCAACATCTCTCTGCTCCCAAATAAAACAATCATCCCTATTCAGTCAACTGTAAACGAAGAAGTCAAGTCTGGGATTTTTTTTATGACCCTCTAAAAATAAGCAACAACATAAAATGTCCGCCCTGTGAACATGAGATGAAATCGAATCTCAAACCAAATACATGTGAAAGCAAAAAAAATCGAAATATATCAATTTAGAATTCAAAGAACGTCGTGTCCCCATCACACTTTTTAATTGTCTTTTTTCTTTTTTCTTTTTTTTTTGCATCGACACGCCTCAAAATCCTTCTGATGTGAGCGTTTTTAAAAAATCTTGGCTCTTTTGACTTTTTTGGGGGGTTCTTGGGACGGAAAAAATTGACGATGAATTGACAATATTTGCTGCTCAGAGCTGATGCCACGTTGTGTCACTCTTGTGCTTTCTGAAATGCGAGAGCCCTATTTGTCCATGCACGGCCAGCACTTTACGATAGCCTCTGCTGGTGAGAGTTGGCCATTGCAGCCTTCCATATGATTTCCTGTGACCCTCTAAAAATAATGAGATAAAATGTGCGTTGTGTGAACATGAGCTGCGCTTGAAACTACACCCAAATACAAGGAAAAGCAAAAAACAAAAATCTAAACGCACCAATTCAAAAGATAAATGAATGCCACGCCACCATCACACTTTTTCATGATTATTATTACAATTATTATTAATATCACTGCATAGGCAAGGCTCAAAATCCGCCTCATGTGAGCGTTTTTTCAAAAGATTTTCTTAATCTTGCTACTTCGGACTGGGCTTTTTTTTTTGGATATTGGGACAGAGAAACTTTATTATGTATTGACAGTGTTTGCTCTTCATCTCTTTTTCAACCTGGTGGACGCCCTCTCTTTGGCCGAGCATGACCTGATTTGTAGTCAGACGCCTCATGCATTGCGCCACGAACTCCACGAAATCAAACCACTATTTCTCTGTTCTCCTGTGGGGGAATTTGCCGCTCCCAAAAAGTTATTGTTACCTTTTTCAGTGTGGGATGGGCGCTTCTCTAATCAGTGCACCTGCCTCCCCGACACACCTGCGAGTCATTATCTCATCTGCCACTTGCAGCATAAAAGCCAGCCTGAAGAGCCACCCATTGTCACTTCGTCAGAGATCCTTCCTGCCGTGTCGACGACGCCGTACCGCTCCAGGATTCCTGCACTCCTCGAATTGATCATTTTGACTACCTTTCAGTTGTGACCACCTCGGCCTGTCTCGCTTACTGGCAATAAAACCCTTCTGTGCTTTTTGTGTCTGCGCGTGGTTCCTCTCTTCATCTCTCACGAAGCCGAACACTTTGCTTAACACCCGCGGTTCTCCCAGCGCTCCGCCCCAACATCCTCGTCGGAAAAGCCTGAGCGCCGCAGCGGAGCAACTCCGGCTCGGCCGTGGGCAAAAACGGCTCTGTCCGAAATTTCTCACGGGCGGGCGCGAGCTGTTCCTCCGCTTCGCTTATCACACACACCACTCTCGGCCCTACCTGCCCCGCGCAACTCCGGCAGGGCCAAGCGGGTGGCATCGGTTCGGTCCCGGACCTTCGCGCGGTTTGATTCCCAAGTTTTTCTTCCCTTTGATTGCACACCGCGCCCCCTGTCCCTCAAAGCGAGGTGCATCTCTGGCGGAGCCGAGCGGGCAGCAGCTTTGCTCCCGGCAGGTCGTGTTGGTGTGCGCGAGGTCTTCCACCTCTTCGCTTGCAACACTCGCCTTTGCCGGCCCGCCAGGCACGGCGCAGCTCTGGCGGGGCCAAGCGACAGCGTCGGTTAGGTCCCGGGCGCAAAATCAAAAGGGAGGGTCGACACTGTGGACAAACAATGGACCCTAACACAAAGGGCAGAAAACTTCGACGCACACCCGCGCGACATTCTGTGAAGGAAAATACGCCACCCGCCTGACCTCGCCGGAGTTTCGCCGCGCCCGTCGGTCCAACGTGGCCCGGGTTGCAAGCGAAGTGGGTGAAAAGCTCACGGCCATCCTCGCGAAATATCGTACAATGCCGCTGCAAAACACGGCCCGGGCGCGGCTGCTCCTAGCGGATCGCAATGCAGCTCTGATCAGGGGGATCTTGCGGGAAGCCGGGAGGGGCGCGGGTGTCAAGCAACGGGCTAATAAACCTCGTCGAATACGCCCGCGACGGGCCGGTATAGAAGCGATGCCGCCAGTTTGTCCTCGCCGGAGCTCCTCCAAGCCAGGCAGGCCGAAAGTGGCGCGGGTTGACAACACAGGGTCCAAAACTTCAACGCACAACCAAGCGATCGTCCAGCTTTATGCAGCCTTGTACAAATTGTGTTTTCAAATTGTTCGCCCGAAACAGTTTTGTCACTCCCACAAGACAAACAAGCTATTTTTTTTCAGATGGCAGTGGAACTGATGAAGGCCTTCCCCAGACATTCCGTGCATCAATTTTAGAACATTATGCGGCGATGGAAAATAAGAGAACAAGACAATCGTCAGAAATACTGACCACAGCAGGTTTATTGGATGATGATCACCCATGCAAAAATGTTTAATTGTGGCATCCAGAAATGATGCCAAAGATATATTTTGTTTCAAACTACTTCATGAAGAGGAAGTGTTGATACCAGGGATGAATTCTGAAAGCTTATGAGAAAGTCATTTTTTATGACTTGTACCACAACGAAAAATCTCGTGTTATTCACTGCTCCGATGAAAATAAAATGTCAAGATAAAATTTCAATCCCATATTTACACACTGTGAATTTTAAGTTTAATGTTCACTGATATTCCGTCATGTTGTCGTATTTGTTCTCGCCATGCACTGTGGCATGCTCTAAATGGCAAAACCACCTGGAAAAGGTCCTCTGACAAAACGAGTGATTTTTACAATGGAAGAACACACAATTTATCTTGCATCGACATTGTCTTCATGATGCTTTGCATGCATCATTGAAATTGGGTTGGTTCAAGTAAAAGAAAAAATTTGAATTTTAAAAGCAACTTAGAGTTATCCTGATTGAAATTTCCGAACATATAATCTTGCGATGTTAGGGTTCTCTCCCCCCGGCCCCCTTTTGACGAGACCCAGTGCGAAAGGTGGTACCATGAGCAGTGTCTTGAGAAGAATTTGCATGAATTGAGCGGCCGAAGACTGGTATTGCTGCTGTGAGTGCACATCACAATGTTGGAAGTCATGTAGACCTATATCTAATTTTGTGAGTGTTGTTCTGGAAAAAAATTAATTCTCACAAGAAAATGACAGACATGTCAGCTGCTCAACCCGTATTGTTTTGTGTTTTTTGTTATTGTAAAGTGTCCTTGGGTGTCTTGAAAGGCGCTTATCAATAAAATGTATTATTAGTATTATTATTATTATTAAGTTGCCTACACTGGTAAAGTTTTTTAAAATTTGAGTTTTTATTGCTTTAAATGCATTTTCAGCCCGAGTTGAGCACGTTTTGTGAGTTTGAATGTATCTTCATAGGAATGAGTTGTGTGGTCAAATTAATGCTCATTTAGGCTTCAGGTGGTCATCCTGAACAAAATACATGTTGAAGTGTGTGCATAAGTCCTTTGGTTTAGGCGTGACACTCAATTTGAGTTTTTATTGCTTTAAATGCATTTTCAGCCCGAGCTGAGCACGTTTTGTGAGTTTGAATGTATCTTCATAGGAATCAGTTGTGTGGTCAAATTAATGCTCATTTAGGCTTCAGGTGGTCATCCTGAACAAAATACATGTTGAAGTGTGTGCATAAATCCTTTGGTTTAGGCGTGACACTCAATTTGAGTTTTTATTGCTTTAAATGCATTTTCAGCCCGAGCTGAGCACGTTTTGTGAGTTTGAATGTAGCTTCATAGGAATTAGTTGTGTGGTCAAATTAATGCTCATTTAGGCTTCAGGTGGTCATCCTGAACTAAATAAATATTGAAGTGTGTGCATAAGTTCTTTGGTTTGGGCGTGACACTCAATTTGAGTTTTTATTGCTTTAAATGCATTTTCAGCCCGAGCTGAGCACTTTTTGTGAGTTTGAATGTATCTTCATAGGAATGAGTTGTGTGGTCAAATTAATGCTCATTTAGGCTTCAGGTGGTCATCCTGAACAAAATACATGTTGAAGTGTGTGCATAAGTCCTTTGGTTTAGGCGTGACACTCAATTTGAGTTTTTATTGCTTTAAATGCATTTTCAGCCCGAGCTGAGCACGTTTTGTGAGTTTGAATGTAGCTTCATAGGAATTAGTTGTGTGGTCAAATTAATGCTCATTTAGGCTTCAGGTGGTCATCCTGAACTAAATAAATATTGAAGGTTGTGCATAAGTTCTTTGGTTTGGGCGTGACACTCAATTTGAGTTTTTATTGCTTTAATTGCATTTTCAGCCCGAGCTGAGCACTTTTTGTGAGTTTGAATGTATCTTCAGAGGAATGAGTTGTGTGGTCAAATTAATGCTCATTTAGGCTTCAGGAGGACATCCTGAACTAAATACATGTTGAAGTGCGTGCATAAGTCCTTTGGTTTAGGCGTGACACTCAATTTGAGTTTTTATTGCTTTAATTGCATTTTCAGCCCGAGTTGAGCACGTTTTGTGAGTTTGAATGTATCTTCATAGGAATGAGTTGTGTGGTCAAATTAATGCTCATTTAGGCTTCAGGTGGTCATCCTGAACAAAATACATGTTGAAGTGTGTGCATAAGTCCTTTGGTTTAGGCGTGACACTCAATTTGAGTTTTTATTGCTTTAAATGCATTTTCAGCCCGAGCTGAGCACGTTTTGTGAGTTTGAATGTATCTTCATAGGAATCAGTTGTGTGGTCAAATTAATGCTCATTTAGGCTTCAGGTGGTCATCCTGAACAAAATACATGTTGAAGTGTGTGCATAAGTCCTTTGGTTTAGGCGTGACACTCAATTTGAGTTTTTATTGCTTTAAATGCATTTTCAGCCCGAGCTGAGCACGTTTTGTGAGTTTGAATGTAGCTTCATAGGAATTAGTTGTGTGGTCAAATTAATGCTCATTTAGGCTTCAGGTGGTCATCCTGAACTAAATAAATATTGAAGGTTGTGCATAAGTTCTTTGGTTTGGGCGTGACACTCAATTTGAGTTTTTATTGCTTTAAATGCATTTTCAGCCCGAGCTGAGCACTTTTTGTGAGTTTGAATGTATCTTCAGAGGAATGAGTTGTGTGGTCAAATTAATGCTCATTTAGGCTTCAGGAGGACATCCTGAACTAAATACATGTTGAAGTGTGTGCATAAGTCCTTTGGTTTAGGCGTGACACTCAATTTGAGTTTTTATTGCTTTAAATGCATTTTCAGCCCGAGTTGAGCACGTTTTGTGAGTTTGAATGTATCTTCATAGGAATGAGTTGTGTGGTCAAATTAATGCTCATTTAGGCTTCAGGTGGTCATCCTGAACAAAATACATGTTGAAGTGTGTGCATAAGTCCTTTGGTTTAGGCGTGACACTCAATTTGAGTTTTTATTGCTTTAAATGCATTTTCAGCCCGAGCTGAGCACGTTTTGTGAGTTTGAATGCATCTTCATAGGCATGAATTGTGTGATCAAATTAATGCTCATTTAGGCTTCAGGTGGTCCTTCTGAACAAAATACATGTTAAAGTGTGTGCATGAATCCTTTGGTTTAGGCGTGACACTCAATTTGAGTTTTTATTGCTTTAAATGCATTTTCAGCCCGAGCTGAGCACGTTTTGTGAGTTTGAATGTATCTTCATAGGAATGAGTTGTGTGGTCAAATTATTGCTCATATAGGCTTCAGGAGGTCATCCTGAACAAAATACATGTTGAATGTGTGCATAAGTCCTTTGGTTTAGGTGTGACACTCAATTTGAGTTTTTATTGCTTTAAATGCATTTTCAGCCCGAGCTTGAGCGCGCTTTCTGACTTTGAATGTATCTTCATAAGAATGAGTTGTGTAGTCAAATTAATGCTCATTTAGGCTTCAGGAGGACATCCTGAACAAAATACATGTTGAAGTGTGTGCATAAATCCTCTGGTTTAGGCGTGACACTCAATTTGAGTTTTTATTGCTTTAAATGCATTTGTAGCCTGAGCTGAGCGCGCTTTCTGACTTTGAATGTATCTTCATAGGAATGAGTTGTGTGGTCAAATGAATGCTCATTTAGGCTTCAGGTGGTCATCCTGAACAAAATACATGTTGAAGTGTGTGCATAAGTCCTTTGGTTGAGGCGTGACACTCAATTTGAGTTTTTATTGCTTTAAATGCATTTTCAGCCCGAGTTGAGCACGTTTTGTGAGTTTGAATGTATCTTCATAGGAATGAGTTGTGTGGTCAAATTAATGCTCATTTAGGCTTCAGGTGGTCATCCTGAACAAAATACATGTTGAAGTGTGTGCATAAGTCCTTTGGTTTAGGCGTGACACTCAATTTGAGTTTTTATTGCTTTAAATGCATTTTCAGCCCGAGCTGAGCACGTTTTGTGAGTTTGAATGTATCTTCATAGGAATGAGTTGTGTGGTCAAATTATTGCTCATTTAGGCTTCAGGAGGACATTCTGAACTAAATACATGTTGAAGTGTATGCATAAGTCCTTTGGTTTAGGCGTGACACTCAATTTGAGTTTTTATTGCTTTAAATGCATTTTTAGCCCGAGCTGAGCATGTTTTGTGAGTTTGAATGTATCTTCATAAGAATGAGTTGTGTGGTCAAATTAATGCTCATTTCGGCTTCAGGTGGTCATCCTGAACTAAATACATGTTGAAGTGTGTGCATAAGTCCTTTGGTTTAGGCGTGACACTCAATTTGAGTTTTTATTGCTTTAAATGCATTTTCAGCCCGAGCTGAGCACGTTTTGTGAGTTTGAATGTATCTTCATAGGAATGAGTTGTGTGGTCAAATTAATGCTCATTTAGGCTTCAGGAGGACATTCTGAACTAAATACATGTTGAAGTGTATGCATAAGTCCTTTGGTTTAGGCGTGACACTCAATTTGAGTTTTTATTGCTTTAAATGCATTTTTAGCCCGAGCTGAGCATGTTTTGTGAGTTTGAATGTATCTTCATAAGAATGAGTTGTGTGGTCAAATTAATGCTCATTTCGGCTTCAGGTGGTCATCCTGAACTAAATACATGTTGAAGTGTGTGCATAAGTCCTTCGGTTTAGGCGTGACACTCCATTTGAGTTTTTATTGCTTTAAATGCATTTTCAGCCCGAGCTGAGCACGTTTTGTGAGTTTGAATGTATCTTCATAAGAATGAGTTGTGTGGTCAAATTAATGCTCATTTCGGCTTCAGGTGGTCATCCTGAACTAAATACATGTTGAAGTGTGTGCATAAGTCCTTTGGTTTAGGCGTGACACTCCATTTGAGTTTTTATTGCTTTAAATGCATTTTCAGCCCGAGCTGAGCACGTTTTGTGAGTTTGAATGCATCTTCATAGGCATGAATTGTGTGGTCAAATTAAAGCTCATATAGGCTTCAGGAGGTCATCCTGAACAAAATACATGTTGAATGTGTGCATAAGTCCTTCAGTTTAGGTGTGACACTCAATTTGAGTTTTTATTGCTTTAAATGCATTTTCAGCCCGAGCTTGAGCGCGCTTTCTGACTTTGAATGTATCTTCATAGGAATGAGTTGTGTAGTCAAATTAATGCTCATTTAGGCTTCAGGAGGTCATCCTGAACAAAATACATGTTGAATGTGTGCATAAGTCCTTTGGTTTAGGTGTGACACTCAATTTGAGTTTTTATTGCTTTAAATGCATTTTCAGCCCGAGCTTGAGCGCGCTTTCTGACTTTGAATGTATCTTCATAGGAATGAGTTGTGTGGTCAAATTAATGCTCATTTAGGCTTCAGGAGGACATCCTGAACTAAATACATGTTGAAGTGTGTGCATAAGTCCTTTGGTTTAGGCGTGACACTCAATTTGAGTTTTTATTGCTTTAAATGCATTTTCAGCCTGAGCTGAGCATGTTTTGTGAGTTTGAATGTATCTTCATAGGAATGAGTTGTGTGGTCAAATTAATGCTCATATAGGCTTCAGGAGGCCATCCTGAACAAAATACATGTTGAAGTGTGTGCATAATCCTTTGGTTTAGGTGTGACACTCAATTTGAGTTTTTATTGCTTTAAATGCATTTTCATTCAGAGCTGAGCGCGCTTTCTGACTTTGAATGTATCTTCATAGGAATGATTTGTTTAGTCAAATTAATGCTCTTTTAGGCTTCAGGAGGCCATCCTGAACAAAATACATGATGAAGTGTGTGCATAAGTCCTTTGGTTTAGGTGTGACACTCAATTTGAGTTTTTATTGCTTTAAATGCATTTTCAGCCCGAGCTGAGCACGTTTTGTGAGTTTGAATGCATCTTCATAGGCATGAATTGTGTGATCAAATTAATGCTCATTTAGGCTTCAGGTGGTCCTTCTGAACAAAATACATGTTAAAGTGTGTGCATAAATCCTTTGGTTTAGGCGTGACACTCAATTTGAGTTTTTATTGCTTTAAATGCATTTTCAGCCCGAGCTGAGCACGTTTTGTGAGTTTGAATGCATCTTCATAGGCATGAGTTGTGTGATCAAATTAATGCTCATTTAGGCTTCAGGAGGTCATCCTGAACAAAATACAAGTTGAAGTGTGTGCATAAGTCCTTTGGTAATCAAACAGCACGAAGGTCCGGGACCGAACGGATGCCACCCGCTTGGCCCCGCCGGAGCAGAAGTAAGATCGGGCGGCTTGAGCCCGAGCCCGAGCCCTACCCCTACCCGAACCCGACCGCCCTAAAATGTCCCTCATTGCTTCGGGTTCGGGGCGCACGGCACCCGTACGGCGGAGAGTATCCAGGGTTACCAGTGAAGCGGAGGAACATCTCACGCCCACCCGCGCGAAATGTCGTACCGAGTTGTTTATGCCCACGGCACCGCCGATGCTGCACCGTTTCGGCGCGAGGGACGCTCCAAACGAGGAGTTTGGGTCGAATGTGAATTAAAGTGTTAGGTTTCGTGAGAGATCAATACAAGAACCACACACAGACACCAAAAACGAAGAGGGGTTTTATTGCCAGAAAGTTGGTCAGGTCGAGGTGTAAACAACTGAAAGCTAGTCAAAATGATCACGTTGAGGAGTGCAGAAATGCTGGAGCGTAACGGCGTGGCAGCAGCTAGCTCGGCAGGAAGGATCGCTGACGAACTGGCAACGGGTGGCTGTTCACGCTGTCTTTTATGGTGCAAGTGGCAGATGAGATGAAGACTCGCACGTGTGTAGGGGAGGCAGGTGCACTGATTCGAGAGGCGCCCAGCCCACACTGAAAAAGAGACAAAAAAAGGGAGGGGCGGCACCGTGGACACACAATGGTTTCGAACGCAAAGGGCAGAAAACGTCGGCTTCCAGCCGCGCGACGTTCCGCGAACGAATACTGAATCGTATTGAGACACGTTATCCGTGGCATCATAAACTCCGCGAATTTAAGTCAACATCTCTCTGCTCCCAAATAAAACAATCATCCCTATTCAGTCAACTGTAAACGAAGAAGTCAAGTCTGGGATTTTTTTTATGACCCTCTAAAAATAAGCAACAACATAAAATGTCCGCCCTGTGAACATG
The DNA here is from genome assembly GCF_054856545.1 of Hippocampus guttulatus. Lineage (NCBI taxonomy): Eukaryota > Metazoa > Chordata > Actinopteri > Syngnathiformes > Syngnathidae > Hippocampus > Hippocampus guttulatus. The sequence goes on from NC_141271.1 coordinate 1,595,448, forward strand.
AGATGAAATCGAATCTCAAACCAAATACATGTGAAAGCAAAAAAAAATCGAAATATATCAATTTAGAATTCAAAGAACGTCGTGTCCCCATCACACTTTTTAATTGTCTTTTTTCTTTTTTCTTTTTTTTTTGCATCGACACGCCTCAAAATCCTTCTGATGTGAGCGTTTTTAAAAAATCTTGGCTCTTTTGACTTTTTTGGGGGGTTCTTGGGACGGAAAAAATTGACGATGAATTGACAATATTTGCTGCTCAGAGCTGATGCCACGTTGTGTCACTCTTGTGCTTTCTGAAATGCGAGAGCCCTATTTGTCCATGCACGGCCAGCACTTTACGATAGCCTCTGCTGGTGAGAGTTGGCCATTGCAGCCTTCCATATGATTTCCTGTGACCCTCTAAAAATAATGAGATAAAATGTGCGTTGTGTGAACATGAGCTGCGCTTGAAACTACACCCAAATACAAGGAAAAGCAAAAAACAAAAATCTAAACGCACCAATTCAAAAGATAAATGAATGCCACGCCACCATCACACTTTTTCATGATTATTATTACAATTATTATTAATATCACTGCATAGGCAAGGCTCAAAATCCGCCTCATGTGAGCGTTTTTTCAAAAGATTTTCTTAATCTTGCTACTTCGGACTGGGCTTTTTTTTTTGGATATTGGGACAGAGAAACTTTATTATGTATTGACAGTGTTTGCTCTTCATCTCTTTTTCAACCTGGTGGACGCCCTCTCTTTGGCCGAGCATGACCTGATTTGTAGTCAGACGCCTCATGCATTGCGCCACGAACTCCACGAAATCAAACCACTATTTCTCTGTTCTCCTGTGGGGGAATTTGCCGCTCCCAAAAAGTTATTGTTACCTTTTTCAGTGTGGGATGGGCGCTTCTCTAATCAGTGCACCTGCCTCCCCGACACACCTGCGAGTCATTATCTCATCTGCCACTTGCAGCATAAAAGCCAGCCTGAAGAGCCACCCATTGTCACTTCGTCAGAGATCCTTCCTGCCGTGTCGACGACGCCGTACCGCTCCAGGATTCCTGCACTCCTCGAATTGATCATTTTGACTACCTTTCAGTTGTGACCACCTCGGCCTGTCTCGCTTACTGGCAATAAAACCCTTCTGTGCTTTTTGTGTCTGCGCGTGGTTCCTCTCTTCATCTCTCACGAAGCCGAACACTTTGCTTAACACCCGCGGTTCTCCCAGCGCTCCGCCCCAACATCCTCGTCGGAACAGCCTGAGCGCCGCAGCGGAGCAACTCCGGCTCGGCCGTGGGCAAAAACGGCTCTGTCCGAAATTTCTCACGGGCGGGCGTGAGCTGTTCCTCCGCTTCGCTTATCACACACACCACTCTCGGCCCTACCTGCCCCGCGCAACTCCGGCAGGGCCAAGCGGGTGGCATCGGTTCGGTCCCGGACCTTCGCGCGGTTTGATTCCCAAGTTTTTCTTCCCTTTGATTGCACACCGCGCCCCCTGTCCCTCAAAGCGAGGTGCATCTCTGGCGGAGCCGAGCGGGCAGCAGCTTTGCTCCCGGCAGGTCGTGTTGGTGTGCGCGAGGTCTTCCACCTCTTCGCTTGCAACACTCGCCTTTGCCGGCCCGCCAGGCACGGCGCAGCTCTGGCGGGGCCAAGCGACAGCGTCGGTTAGGTCCCGGGCGCAAAATCAAAAGGGAGGGTCGACACTGTGGACAAACAATGGACCCTAACACAAAGGGCAGAAAACTTCGACGCACACCCGCGCGACATTCTGTGAAGGAAAATACGCCACCCGCCTGACCTCGCCGGAGTTCCGCCGCGCCCGTCGGTCCAACGTGGCCCGGGTTGCAAGCGAAGTGGGTGAAAAGCTCACGGCCATCCTCGCGAAATATCGTACAATGCCGCTGCAAAACACGGCCCGGGCGCGGCTGCTCCTAGCGGATCGCAATGCAGCTCTGATCAGGGGGATCTTGCGGGAAGCCGGGAGGGGCGCGGGTGTCAAGCAACGGGCTAATAAACCTCGTCGAATACGCCCGCGACGGGCCGGTATAGAAGCGATGCCGCCAGTTTGTCCCCGCCGGAGCTCCTCCAAGCCAGGCAGGCCGAAAGTGGCGCGGGTTGACAACACAGGGTCCAAAACTTCAACGCACAACCAAGCGATCGTCCAGCTTTATGCAGCCTTGTACAAATTGTGTTTTCAAATTGTTCGCCCGAAACAGTTTTGTCACTCCCACAAGACAAACAAGCTATTTTTTTTCAGATGGCAGTGGAACTGATGAAGGCCTTCCCCAGACATTCCGTGCATCAATTTTAGAACATTATGCGGCGATGGAAAATAAGAGAACAAGACAATCGTCAGAAATACTGACCACAGCAGGTTTATTGGATGATGATCACCCATGCAAAAATGTTTAATTGTGGCATCCAGAAATGATGCCAAAGATATATTTTGTTTCAAACTACTTCATGAAGAGGAAGTGTTGATACCAGGGATGAATTCTGAAAGCTTATGAGAAAGTCATTTTTTATGACTTGTACCACAACGAAAAATCTCGTGTTATTCACTGCTCCGATGAAAATAAAATGTCAAGATAAAATTTCAATCCCATATTTACACACTGTGAATTTTAAGTTTAATGTTCACTGATATTCCGTCATGTTGTCGTATTTGTTCTCGCCATGCACTGTGGCATGCTCTAAATGGCAAAACCACCTGGAAAAGGTCCTCTGACAAAACGAGTGATTTTTACAATGGAAGAACACACAATTTATCTTGCATCGACATTGTCTTCATGATGCTTTGCATGCATCATTGAAATTGGGTTGGTTCAAGTAAAAGTAAAAATTTGAATTTTAAAAGCAACTTAGAGTTATCCTGATTGAAATTTCCGAACATATAATCTTGCGATGTTAGGGTTCTCTCCCCCCGGCCCCCTTTTGACGAGACCCAGTGCGAAAGGTGGTACCATGAGCAGTGTCTTGAGAAGAATTTGCATGAATTGAGCGGCCGAAGACTGGTATTGCTGCTGTGAGTGCACATCACAATGTTGGAAGTCATGTAGACCTATATCTAATTTTGTGAGTGTTGTTCTGGAAAAAAATTAATTCTCACAAGAAAATGACAGACATGTCAGCTGCTCAACCCGTATTGTTTTGTGTTTTTTGTTATTGTAAAGTGTCCTTGGGTGTCTTGAAAGGCGCTTATCAATAAAATGTATTATTAGTATTATTATTATTATTAAGTTGCCTACACTGGTAAAGTTTTTTAAAATTTGAGTTTTTATTGCTTTAAATGCATTTTCAGCCCGAGTTGAGCACGTTTTGTGAGTTTGAATGTATCTTCATAGGAATGAGTTGTGTGGTCAAATTAATGCTCATTTAGGCTTCAGGTGGTCATCCTGAACAAAATACATGTTGAAGTGTGTGCATAAGTCCTTTGGTTTAGGCGTGACACTCAATTTGAGTTTTTATTGCTTTAAATGCATTTTCAGCCCGAGCTGAGCACGTTTTGTGAGTTTGAATGTATCTTCATAGGAATCAGTTGTGTGGTCAAATTAATGCTCATTTAGGCTTCAGGTGGTCATCCTGAACAAAATACATGTTGAAGTGTGTGCATAAGTCCTTTGGTTTAGGCGTGACACTCAATTTGAGTTTTTATTGCTTTAAATGCATTTTCAGCCCGAGCTGAGCACGTTTTGTGAGTTTGAATGTATCTTCATAGGAATCAGTTGTGTGGTCAAATTAATGCTCATTTAGGCTTCAGGTGGTCATCCTGAACAAAATACATGTTGAAGTGTGTGCATAAGTCCTTTGGTTTAGGCGTGACACTCAATTTGAGTTTTTATTGCTTTAAATGCATTTTCAGCCCGAGCTGAGCACGTTTTGTGAGTTTGAATGTAGCTTCATAGGAATTAGTTGTGTGGTCAAATTAATGCTCATTTAGGCTTCAGGTGGTCATCCTGAACTAAATAAATATTGAAGGTTGTGCATAAGTTCTTTGGTTTGGGCGTGACACTCAATTTGAGTTTTTATTGCTTTAATTGCATTTTCAGCCCGAGCTGAGCACTTTTTGTGAGTTTGAATGTATCTTCAGAGGAATGAGTTGTGTGGTCAAATTAATGCTCATTTAGGCTTCAGGAGGACATCCTGAACTAAATACATGTTGAAGTGTGTGCATAAGTCCTTTGGTTTAGGCGTGACACTCAATTTGAGTTTTTATTGCTTTAAATGCATTTTCAGCCCGAGTTGAGCACGTTTTGTGAGTTTGAATGTATCTTCATAGGAATGAGTTGTGTGGTCAAATTAATGCTCATTTAGGCTTCAGGTGGTCATCCTGAACAAAATACATGTTGAAGTGTGTGCATAAGTCCTTTGGTTTAGGCGTGACACTCAATTTGAGTTTTTATTGCTTTAAATGCATTTTCAGCCCGAGCTGAGCACGTTTTGTGAGTTTGAATGTATCTTCATAGGAATCAGTTGTGTGGTCAAATTAATGCTCATTTAGGCTTCAGGTGGTCATCCTGAACAAAATACATGTTGAAGTGTGTGCATAAGTCCTTTGGTTTAGGCGTGACACTCAATTTGAGTTTTTATTGCTTTAAATGCATTTTCAGCCCGAGCTGAGCACGTTTTGTGAGTTTGAATGCATCTTCATAGGCATGAATTGTGTGATCAAATTAATGCTCATTTAGGCTTCAGGTGGTCCTTCTGAACAAAATACATGTTAAAGTGTGTGCATAAATCCTTTGGTTTAGGCGTGACACTCAATTTGAGTTTTTATTGCTTTAAATGCATTTTCAGCCCGAGTTGAGCACGTTTTGTGAGTTTGAATGTATCTTCATAGGAATGAGTTGTGTGGTCAAATTAATGCTCATTTAGGCTTCAGGTGGTCATCCTGAACAAAATACATGTTGAATGTGTGCATAAGTCCTTTGGTTTAGGTGTGACACTCAATTTGAGTTTTTATTGCTTTAAATGCATTTTCAGCCCGAGCTTGAGCGCGCTTTCTGACTTTGAATGTATCTTCATAAGAATGAGTTGTGTAGTCAAATTAATGCTCATTTAGGCTTCAGGAGGACATCCTGAACAAAATACATGTTGAAGTGTGTGCATAAATCCTCTGGTTTAGGCGTGACACTCAATTTGAGTTTTTATTGCTTTAAATGCATTTGTAGCCTGAGCTGAGCGCGCTTTCTGACTTTGAATGTATCTTCATAGGAATGAGTTGTGTGGTCAAATGAATGCTCATTTAGGCTTCAGGTGGTCATCCTGAACAAAATACATGTTGAAGTGTGTGCATAAGTCCTTTGGTTGAGGCGTGACACTCAATTTGAGTTTTTATTGCTTTAAATGCATTTTCAGCCCGAGTTGAGCACGTTTTGTGAGTTTGAATGTATCTTCATAGGAATGAGTTGTGTGGTCAAATTAATGCTCATTTAGGCTTCAGGTGGTCATCCTGAACAAAATACATGTTGAAGTGTGTGCATAAGTCCTTTGGTTTAGGCGTGACACTCAATTTGAGTTTTTATTGCTTTAAATGCATTTTCAGCCCGAGCTGAGCACGTTTTGTGAGTTTGAATGTATCTTCATAGGAATGAGTTGTGTGGTCAAATTAATGCTCATTTAGGCTTCAGGAGGACATTCTGAACTAAATACATGTTGAAGTGTATGCATAAGTCCTTTGGTTTAGGCGTGACACTCAATTTGAGTTTTTATTGCTTTAAATGCATTTTTAGCCCGAGCTGAGCATGTTTTGTGAGTTTGAATGTATCTTCATAAGAATGAGTTGTGTGGTCAAATTAATGCTCATTTCGGCTTCAGGTGGTCATCCTGAACTAAATACATGTTGAAGTGTGTGCATAAGTCCTTTGGTTTAGGCGTGACACTCCATTTGAGTTTTTATTGCTTTAAATGCATTTTCAGCCCGAGCTGAGCACGTTTTGTGAGTTTGAATGTATCTTCATAAGAATGAGTTGTGTGGTCAAATTAATGCTCATTTCGGCTTCAGGTGGTCATCCTGAACTAAATACATGTTGAAGTGTGTGCATAAGTCCTTTGGTTTAGGCGTGACACTCCATTTGAGTTTTTATTGCTTTAAATGCATTTTCAGCCCGAGCTGAGCACGTTTTGTGAGTTTGAATGCATCTTCATAGGCATGAATTGTGTGGTCAAATTAAAGCTCATATAGGCTTCAGGAGGTCATCCTGAACAAAATACATGTTGAATGTGTGCATAAGTCCTTCAGTTTAGGTGTGACACTCAATTTGAGTTTTTATTGCTTTAAATGCATTTTCAGCCCGAGCTTGAGCGCGCTTTCTGACTTTGAATGTATCTTCATAGGAATGAGTTGTGTAGTCAAATTAATGCTCATTTAGGCTTCAGGAGGACATCCTGAACAAAATACATGTTGAAGTGTGTGCATAAATCCTCTGGTTTAGGCGTGACACTCAATTTGAGTTTTTATTGCTTTAAATGCATTTTCAGCCCGAGCTGAGCACGTTTTGTGAGTTTGAATGTATCTTCATAGGCATGAGTTGTGTGATCAAATTAATGCTCATTTAGGCTTCAGGAGGTCATCCTGAACAAAATACAAGTTGAAGTGTGTGCATAAGTCCTTTGGTAATCAAACAGCACGAAGGTCCGGGACCGAACGGATGCCACCCGCTTGGCCCCGCCGGAGCAGAAGTAAGATCGGGCGGCCCGAGCCCGAGCCCGAGCCCTACCCCTACCCGAACCCGACCGCCCTAAAATGTCCCTCATTGCTTCGGGTTCGGGGCGCACGGCACCCGTACGGCGGAGAGTATCCAGGGTTACCAGTGAAGCGGAGGAACATCTCACGCCCACCCGCGCGAAATGTCTTACCGAGTTGTTTATGCCCACGGCACCGCCGATGCTGCACCGTTTTGGCGCGAGGGACGCTCCAAACGAGGAGTTTGGGTCGAATGTGAATTAAAGTGTTAGGTTTCGTGAGAGATCAATACAAGAACCACACACAGACACCAAAAACGAAGAGGGGTTTTATTGCCAGAAAGTTGGTCAGGTCGAGGTGTAAACAACTGAAAGCTAGTCAAAATGATCACGTTGAGGAGTGCAGAAATGCTGGAGCGTAACGGCGTGGCAGCAGCTAGCTCGGCAGGAAGGATCGCTGACGAACTGGCAACGGGTGGCTGTTCACGCTGTCTTTTATGGTGCAAGTGGCAGATGAGATGAAGACTCGCACGTGTGTAGGGGAGGCAGGTGCACTGATTCGAGAGGCGCCCAGCCCACACTGAAAAAGAGACAAAAAAAGGGAGGGGCGGCACCGTGGACACACAATGGTTTCGAACGCAAAGGGCAGAAAACGTCGGCTTCCAGCCGCGCGACGTTCCGCGAACGAATACTGAATCGTATTGAGACACGTTATCCGTGGCATCATAAACTCCGCGAATTTAAGTCAACATCTCTCTGCTCCCAAATAAAACAATCATCCCTATTCAGTCAACTGTAAACGAAGAAGTCAAGTCTGGGATTTTTTTTATGACCCTCTAAAAATAAGCAACAACATAAAATGTCCGCCCTGTGAACATGAGCTGAAATCGAATCTCAAACCAAATACATGTGAAAGCAAAAAAAATCGAAATATATCAATTTAGAATTCAAAGAACGTCGTGTCCCCATCACACTTTTTAATTGTCTTTTTTCTTTTTTCTTTTTTTTTTGCATCGACACGCCTCAAAATCCTTCTGATGTGAGCGTTTTTAAAAAATCTTGGCTCTTTTGACTTTTTTGGGGGGTTCTTGGGACGGAAAAAATTGACGATGAATTGACAATATTTGCTGCTCAGAGCTGATGCCACGTTGTGTCACTCTTGTGCTTTCTGAAATGCGAGAGCCCTATTTGTCCATGCACGGCCAGCACTTTACGATAGCCTCTGCTGGTGAGAGTTGGCCATTGCAGCCTTCCATATGATTTCTTGTGACCCTCTAAAAATAATGAGATAAAATGTGCGTTGTGTGAACATGAGCTGCGCTTGAAACTACACCCAAATACAAGGAAAAGCAAAAAACAAAAATCTAAACGCACCAATTCAAAAGATAAATGAATGCCACGCCACCATCACACTTTTTCATGATTATTATTACAATTATTATTAATATCACTGCATAGGCAAGGCTCAAAATCCGCCTCATGTGAGCGTTTTTTCAAAAGATTTTCTTAATCTTGCTACTTCGGACTGGGCTTTTTTTTTTGGATATTGGGACAGAGAAACTTTATTATGTATTGACAGTGTTTGCTCTTCATCTCTTTTTCAACCTGGTGGACGCCCTCTCTTTGGCCGAGCATGACCTGATTTGTAGTCAGACGCCTCATGCATTGCGCCACGAACTCCACGAAATCAAACCACTATTTCTCTGTTCTCCTGTGGGGGAATTTGCCGCTCCCAAAAAGTTATTGTTACCTTTTTCAGTGTGGGATGGGCGCTTCTCTAATCAGTGCACCTGCCTCCCCGACACACCTGCGAGTCATTATCTCATCTGCCACTTGCAGCATAAAAGCCAGCCTGAAGAGCCACCCATTGTCACTTCGTCAGAGATCCTTCCTGCCGTGTCGACGACGCCGTACCGCTCCAGGATTCCTGCACTCCTCGAATTGATCATTTTGACTACCTTTCAGTTGTGACCACCTCGGCCTGTCTCGCTTACTGGCAATAAAACCCTTCTGTGCTTTTTGTGTCTGCGCGTGGTTCCTCTCTTCATCTCTCACGAAGCCGAACACTTTGCTTAACACCCGCGGTTCTCCCAGCGCTCCGCCCCAACATCCTCGTCGGAACAGCCTGAGCGCCGCAGCGGAGCAACTCCGGCTCGGCCGTGGGCAAAAACGGCTCTGTCCGAAATTTCTCACGGGCGGGCGTGAGCTGTTCCTCCGCTTCGCTTATCACACACACCACTCTCGGCCCTACCTGCCCCGCGCAACTCCGGCAGGGCCAAGCGGGTGGCATCGGTTCGGTCCCGGACCTTCGCGCGGTTTGATTCCCAAGTTTTTCTTCCCTTTGATTGCACACCGCGCCCCCTGTCCCTCAAAGCGAGGTGCATCTCTGGCGGAGCCGAGCGGGCAGCAGCTTTGCTCCCGGCAGGTCGTGTTGGTGTGCGCGAGGTCTTCCACCTCTTCGCTTGCAACACTCGCCTTTGCCGGCCCGCCAGGCACGGCGCAGCTCTGGCGGGGCCAAGCGACAGCGTCGGTTAGGTCCCGGGCGCAAAATCAAAAGGGAGGGTCGACACTGTGGACAAACAATGGACCCTAACACAAAGGGCAGAAAACTTCGACGCACACCCGCGCGACATTCTGTGAAGGAAAATACGCCACCCGCCTGACCTCGCCGGAGTTCCGCCGCGCCCGTCGGTCCAACGTGGCCCGGGTTGCAAGCGAAGTGGGTGAAAAGCTCACGGCCATCCTCGCGAAATATCGTACAATGCCGCTGCAAAACACGGCCCGGGCGCGGCTGCTCCTAGCGGATCGCAATGCAGCTCTGATCAGGGGGATCTTGCGGGAAGCCGGGAGGGGCGCGGGTGTCAAGCAACGGGCTAATAAACCTCGTCGAATACGCCCGCGACGGGCCGGTATAGAAGCGATGCCGCCAGTTTGTCCCCGCCGGAGCTCCTCCAAGCCAGGCAGGCCGAAAGTGGCGCGGGTTGACAACACAGGGTCCAAAACTTCAACGCACAACCAAGCGATCGTCCAGCTTTATGCAGCCTTGTACAAATTGTGTTTTCAAATTGTTCGCCCGAAACAGTTTTGTCACTCCCACAAGACAAACAAGCTATTTTTTTTCAGATGGCAGTGGAACTGATGAAGGCCTTCCCCAGACATTCCGTGCATCAATTTTAGAACATTATGCGGCGATGGAAAATAAGAGAACAAGACAATCGTCAGAAATACTGACCACAGCAGGTTTATTGGATGATGATCACCCATGCAAAAATGTTTAATTGTGGCATCCAGAAATGATGCCAAAGATATATTTTGTTTCAAACTACTTCATGAAGAGGAAGTGTTGATACCAGGGATGAATTCTGAAAGCTTATGAGAAAGTCATTTTTTATGACTTGTACCACAACGAAAAATCTCGTGTTATTCACTGCTCCGATGAAAATAAAATGTCAAGATAAAATTTCAATCCCATATTTACACACTGTGAATTTTAAGTTTAATGTTCACTGATATTCCGTCATGTTGTCGTATTTGTTCTCGCCATGCACTGTGGCATGCTCTAAATGGCAAAACCACCTGGAAAAGGTCCTCTGACAAAACGAGTGATTTTTACAATGGAAGAACACACAATTTATCTTGCATCGACATTGTCTTCATGATGCTTTGCATGCATCATTGAAATTGGGTTGGTTCAAGTAAAAGAAAAAATTTGAATTTTAAAAGCAACTTAGAGTTATCCTGATTGAAATTTCCGAACATATAATCTTGCGATGTTAGGGTTCTCTCCCCCCGGCCCCCTTTTGACGAGACCCAGTGCGAAAGGTGGTACCATGAGCAGTGTCTTGAGAAGAATTTGCATGAATTGAGCGGCCGAAGACTGGTATTGCTGCTGTGAGTGCACATCACAATGTTGGAAGTCATGTAGACCTATATCTAATTTTGTGAGTGTTGTTCTGGAAAAAAATTAATTCTCACAAGAAAATGACAGACATGTCAGCTGCTCAACCCGTATTGTTTTGTGTTTTTTGTTATTGTAAAGTGTCCTTGGGTGTCTTGAAAGGCGCTTATCAATAAAATGTATTATTAGTATTATTATTATTATTAAGTTGCCTACACTGGTAAAGTTTTTTAAAATTTGAGTTTTTATTGCTTTAAACGCATTTTCAGCCCGAGTTGAGCACGTTTTGTGAGTTTGAATGTATCTTCATAGGAATGAGTTGTGTGGTCAAATTAATGCTCATTTAGGCTTCAGGTGGTCATCCTGAACAAAATACATGTTGAAGTGTGTGCATAAGTCCTTTGGTTTAGGCGTGACACTCAATTTGAGTTTTTATTGCTTTAAATGCATTTTCAGCCCGAGCTGAGCACGTTTTGTGAGTTTGAATGTATCTTCATAGGAATCAGTTGTGTGGTCAAATTAATGCTCATTTAGGCTTCAGGTGGTCATCCTGAACAAAATACATGTTGAAGTGTGTGCATAAGTCCTTTGGTTTAGGCGTGACACTCAATTTGAGTTTTTATTGCTTTAAATGCATTTTCAGCCCGAGCTGAGCACGTTTTGTGAGTTTGAATGTATCTTCATAGGAATGAGTTGTGTGGTCAAATTAATGCTCATTTAGGCTTCAGGTGGTCATCCTGAACAAAATACATGTTGAAGTGTGTGCATAAGTCCTTTGGTTTAGGCGTGACACTCAATTTGAGTTTTTATTGCTTTAAATGCATTTTCAGCCCGAGCTGAGCACGTTTTGTGAGTTTGAATGTATCTTCATAGGAATCAGTTGTGTGGTCAAATTAATGCTCATTTAGGCTTCAGGTGGTCATCCTGAACAAAATACATGTTGAAGTGTGTGCATAAGTCCTTTGGTTTAGGCGTGACACTCAATTTGAGTTTTTATTGCTTTAAATGCATTTTCAGCCCGAGCTGAGCACGTTTTGTGAGTTTGAATGTAGCTTCATAGGAATTAGTTGTGTGGTCAAATTAATGCTCATTTAGGCTTCAGGTGGTCATCCTGAACTAAATAAATATTGAAGGTTGTGCATAAGTTCTTTGGTTTGGGCGTGACACTCAATTTGAGTTTTTATTGCTTTAATTGCATTTTCAGCCCGAGCTGAGCACTTTTTGTGAGTTTGAATGTATCTTCAGAGGAATGAGTTGTGTGGTCAAATTAATGCTCATTTAGGCTTCAGGAGGACATCCTGAACTAAATACATGTTGAAGTGTGTGCATAAGTCCTTTGGTTTCGGCGTGACACTCAATTTGAGTTTTTATTGCTTTAAATGCATTTTCAGCCCGAGTTGAGCACGTTTTGTGAGTTTGAATGTATCTTCATAGGAATGAGTTGTGTGGTCAAATTAATGCTCATTTAGGCTTCAGGTGGTCATCCTGAACAAAATACATGTTGAAGTGTGTGCATAAGTCCTTTGGTTTAGGCGTGACACTCAATTTGAGTTTTTATTGCTTTAAATGCATTTTCAGCCCGAGCTGAGCACGTTTTGTGAGTTTGAATGTATCTTCATAGGAATCAGTTGTGTGGTCAAATTAATGCTCATTTAGGCTTCAGGTGGTCATCCTGAACAAAATACATGTTGAAGTGTGTGCATAAGTCCTTTGGTTTAGGCGTGACACTCAATTTGAGTTTTTATTGCTTTAAATGCATTTTCAGCCCGAGCTGAGCACGTTTTGTGAGTTTGAATGTAGCTTCATAGGAATTAGTTGTGTGGTCAAATTAATGCTCATTTAGGCTTCAGGTGGTCATCCTGAACTAAATAAATATTGAAGGTTGTGCATAAGTTCTTTGGTTTGGGCGTGACACTCAATTTGAGTTTTTATTGCTTTAAATGCATTTTCAGCCCGAGCTGAGCACTTTTTGTGAGTTTGAATGTATCTTCAGAGGAATGAGTTGTGTGGTCAAATTAATGCTCATTTAGGCTTCAGGAGGACATCCTGAACTAAATACATGTTGAAGTGTGTGCATAAGTCCTTTGGTTTAGGCGTGACACTCAATTTGAGTTTTTATTGCTTTAAATGCATTTTCAGCCCGAGTTGAGCACGTTTTGTGAGTTTGAATGTATCTTCATAGGAATGAGTTGTGTGGTCAAATTAATGCTCATTTAGGCTTCAGGTGGTCATCCTGAACAAAATACATGTTGAAGTGTGTGCATAAGTCCTTTGGTTTAGGCGTGACACTCAATTTGAGTTTTTATTGCTTTAAATGCATTTTCAGCCCGAGCTGAGCACGTTTTGTGAGTTTGAATGTATCTTCATAGGAATGAGTTGTGTGGTCAAATTAATGCTCATTTAGGCTTCAGGAGGACATTCTGAACTAAATACATGTTGAAGTGTATGCATAAGTCCTTTGGTTTAGGCGTGACACTCAATTTGAGTTTTTATTGCTTTAAATGCATTTTTAGCCCGAGCTGAGCATGTTTTGTGAGTTTGAATGTATCTTCATAAGAATGAGTTGTGTGGTCAAATTAATGCTCATTTCGGCTTCAGGTGGTCATCCTGAACTAAATACATGTTGAAGTGTGTGCATAAGTCCTTTGGTTTAGGCGTGACACTCCATTTGAGTTTTTATTGCTTTAAATGCATTTTCAGCCCGAGCTGAGCACGTTTTGTGAGTTTGAATGTATCTTCATAAGAATGAGTTGTGTGGTCAAATTAATGCTCATTTCGGCTTCAGGTGGTCATCCTGAACTAAATACATGTTGAAGTGTGTGCATAAGTCCTTTGGTTTAGGCGTGACACTCCATTTGAGTTTTTATTGCTTTAAATGCATTTTCAGCCCGAGCTGAGCACGTTTTGTGAGTTTGAATGCATCTTCATAGGCATGAATTGTGTGGTCAAATTAAAGCTCATATAGGCTTCAGGAGGTCATCCTGAACAAAATACATGTTGAATGTGTGCATAAGTCCTTCAGTTTAGGTGTGACACTCAATTTGAGTTTTTATTGCTTTAAATGCATTTTCAGCCCGAGCTTGAGCGCGCTTTCTGACTTTGAATGTATCTTCATAGGAATGAGTTGTGTAGTCAAATTAATGCTCATTTAGGCTTCAGGAGGACATCCTGAACAAAATACATGTTGAAGTGTGTGCATAAATCCTCTGGTTTAGGCGTGACACTCAATTTGAGTTTTTATTGCTTTAAATGCATTTTCAGCCCGAGCTGAGCACGTTTTGTGAGTTTGAATGTATCTTCATAGGCATGAGTTGTGTGATCAAATTAATGCTCATTTAGGCTTCAGGAGGTCATCCTGAACAAAATACAAGTTGAAGTGTGTGCATAAGTCCTTTGGTAATCAAACAGCACGAAGGTCCGGGACCGAACGGATGCCACCCGCTTGGCCCCGCCGGAGCAGAAGTAAGATCGGGCGGCCCGAGCCCGAGCCCGAGCCCTACCCCTACCCGAACCCGACCGCCCTAAAATGTCCCTCATTGCTTCGGGTTCGGGGCGCACGGCACCCGTACGGCGGAGAGTATCCAGGGTTACCAGTGAAGCGGAGGAACATCTCACGCCCACCCGCGCGAAATGTCTTACCGAGTTGTTTATGCCCACGGCACCGCCGATGCTGCACCGTTTTGGCGCGAGGGACGCTCCAAACGAGGAGTTTGGGTCGAATGTGAATTAAAGTGTTAGGTTTCGTGAGAGATCAATACAAGAACCACACACAGACACCAAAAACGAAGAGGGGTTTTATTGCCAGAAAGTTGGTCAGGTCGAGGTGTAAACAACTGAAAGCTAGTCAAAATGATCACGTTGAGGAGTGCAGAAATGCTGGAGCGTAACGGCGTGGCAGCAGCTAGCTCGGCAGGAAGGATCGCTGACGAACTGGCAACGGGTGGCTGTTCACGCTGTCTTTTATGGTGCAAGTGGCAGATGAGATGAAGACTCGCACGTGTGTAGGGGAGGCAGGTGCACTGATTCGAGAGGCGCCCAGCCCACACTGAAAAAGAGACAAAAAAAGGGAGGGGCGGCACCGTGGACACACAATGGTTTCGAACGCAAAGGGCAGAAAACGTCGGCTTCCAGCCGCGCGACGTTCCGCGAACGAATACTGAATCGTATTGAGACACGTTATCCGTGGCATCATAAACTCCGCGAATTTAAGTCAACATCTCTCTGCTCCCAAATAAAACAATCATCCCTATTCAGTCAACTGTAAACGAAGAAGTCAAGTCTGGGATTTTTTTTATGACCCTCTAAAAATAAGCAACAACATAAAATGTCCGCCCTGTGAACATGAGCTGAAATCGAATCTCAAACCAAATACATGTGAAAGCAAAAAAAAATCGAAATATATCAATTTAGAATTCAAAGAACGTCGTGTCCCCATCACACTTTTTAATTGTCTTTTTTCTTTTTTCTTTTTTTTTGCATCGACACGCCTCAAAATCCTTCTGATGTGAGCGTTTTTAAAAAATCTTGGCTCTTTTGACTTTTTTGGGGGGTTCTTGGGACGGAAAAAATTGACGATGAATTGACAATATTTGCTGCTCAGAGCTGATGCCACGTCGTGTCACTCTTGTGCTTTCTGAAATGCGAGAGCCCTATTTGTCCATGCACGGCCAGCACTTTACGATAGCCTCTGCTGGTGAGAGTTGGCCATTGCAGCCTTCCATATGATTTCCTGTGACCCTCTAAAAATAATGAGATAAAATGTGCGTTGTGTGAACATGAGCTGCGCTTGAAACTACACCCAAATACAAGGAAAAGCAAAAAACAAAAATCTAAACGCACCAATTCAAAAGATAAATGAATGCCACGCCACCATCACACTTTTTCATGATTATTATTACAATTATTATTAATATCACTGCATAGGCAAGGCTCAAAATCCGCCTCATGTGAGCGTTTTTTCAAAAGATTTTCTTAATCTTGCTACTTCGGACTGGGCTTTTTTTTTTGGATATTGGGACAGAGAAACTTTATTATGTATTGACAGTGTTTGCTCTTCATCTCTTTTTCAACCTGGTGGACGCCCTCTCTTTGGCCGAGCATGACCTGATTTGTAGTCAGACGCCTCATGCATTGCGCCACGAACTCCACGAAATCAAACCACTATTTCTCTGTTCTCCTGTGGGGGAATTTGCCGCTCCCAAAAAGTTATTGTTACCTTTTTCAGTGTGGGATGGGCGCTTCTCTAATCAGTGCACCTGCCTCCCCGACACACCTGCGAGTCATTATCTCATCTGCCACTTGCAGCATAAAAGCCAGCCTGAAGAGCCACCCATTGTCACTTCGTCAGAGATCCTTCCTGCCGTGTCGACGACGCCGTACCGCTCCAGGATTCCTGCACTCCTCGAATTGATCATTTTGACTACCTTTCAGTTGTGACCACCTCGGCCTGTCTCGCTTACTGGCAATAAAACCCTTCTGTGCTTTTTGTGTCTGCGCGTGGTTCCTCTCTTCATCTCTCACGAAGCCGAACACTTTGCTTAACACCCGCGGTTCTCCCAGCGCTCCGCCCCAACATCCTCGTCGGAACAGCCTGAGCGCCGCAGCGGAGCAACTCCGGCTCGGCCGTGGGCAAAAACGGCTCTGTCCGAAATTTCTCACGGGCGGGCGCGAGCTGTTCCTCCGCTTCGCTTATCACACACACCACTCTCGGCCCTACCTGCCCCGCGCAACTCCGGCAGGGCCAAGCGGGTGGCATCGGTTCGGTCCCGGACCTTCGCGCGGTTTGATTCCCAAGTTTTTCTTCCCTTTGATTGCACACCGCGCCCCCTGTCCCTCAAAGCGAGGTGCATCTCTGGCGGAGCCGAGCGGGCAGCAGCTTTGCTCCCGGCAGGTCGTGTTGGTGTGCGCGAGGTCTTCCACCTCTTCGCTTGCAACACTCGCCTTTGCCGGCCCGCCAGGCACGGCGCAGCTCTGGCGGGGCCAAGCGACAGCGTCGGTTAGGTCCCGGGCGCAAAATCAAAAGGGAGGGTCGACACTGTGGACAAACAATGGACCCTAACACAAAGGGCAGAAAACTTCGACGCACACCCGCGCGACATTCTGTGAAGGAAAATACGCCACCCGCCTGACCTCGCCGGAGTTCCGCCGCGCCCGTCGGTCCAACGTGGCCCGGGTTGCAAGCGAAGTGGGTGAAAAGCTCACGGCCATCCTCGCGAAATATCGTACAATGCCGCTGCAAAACACGGCCCGGGCGCGGCTGCTCCTAGCGGATCGCAATGCAGCTCTGATCAGGGGGATCTTGCGGGAAGCCGGGAGGGGCGCGGGTGTCAAGCAACGGGCTAATAAACCTCGTCGAATACGCCCGCGACGGGCCGGTATAGAAGCGATGCCGCCAGTTTGTCCCCGCCGGAGCTCCTCCAAGCCAGGCA
Source organism: Hippocampus guttulatus (assembly GCF_054856545.1). Lineage (NCBI taxonomy): Eukaryota > Metazoa > Chordata > Actinopteri > Syngnathiformes > Syngnathidae > Hippocampus > Hippocampus guttulatus. The sequence continues at coordinate 1,612,446 of NC_141271.1, forward strand.
GGCCGAAAGTGGCGCGGGTTGACAACACAGGGTCCAAAACTTCAACGCACAACCAAGCGATCGTCCAGCTTTATGCAGCCTTGTACAAATTGTGTTTTCAAATTGTTCGCCCGAAACAGTTTTGTCACTCCCACAAGACAAACAAGCTATTTTTTTTCAGATGGCAGTGGAACTGATGAAGGCCTTCCCCAGACATTCCGTGCATCAATTTTAGAACATTATGTGGCGATGGAAAATAAGAGAACAAGACAATCGTCAGAAATACTGACCACAGCAGGTTTATTGGATGATGATCACCCATGCAAAAAAATGTTTAATTGTGGCATCCAGAAATGATGCCAAAGATATATTTTGTTTCAAACTACTTCATGAAGAGGAAGTGTTGATACCAGGGATGAATTCTGAAAGCTTATGAGAAAGTCATTTTTTATGACTTGTACCACAACGAAAAATCTCGTGTTATTCACTGCTCCGATGAAAATAAAATGTCAAGATAAAATTTCAATCCCATATTTACACACTGTGAATTTTAAGTTTAATGTTCACTGATATTCCGTCATGTTGTCGTATTTGTTCTCGCCATGCACTGTGGCATGCTCTAAATGGCAAAACCACCTGGAAAAGGTCCTCTGACAAAACGAGTGATTTTTACAATGGAAGAACACACAATTTATCTTGCATCGACATTGTCTTCATGATGCTTTGCATGCATCATTGAAATTGGGTTGGTTCAAGTAAAAGAAAAAATTTGAATTTTAAAAGCAACTTAGAGTTATCCTGATTGAAATTTCCGAACATATAATCTTGCGATGTTAGGGTTCTCTCCCCCCGGCCCCCTTTTGACGAGACCCAGTGCGAAAGGTGGTACCATGAGCAGTGTCTTGAGAAGAATTTGCATGAATTGAGCGGCCGAAGACTGGTATTGCTGCTGTGAGTGCACATCACAATGTTGGAAGTCATGTAGACCTATATCTAATTTTGTGAGTGTTGTTCTGGAAAAAAATTAATTTTCACAAGAAAATGACAGACATGTCAGCTGCTCAACCCGTATTGTTTTGTGTTTTTTGTTATTGTAAAGTGTCCTTGGGTGTCTTGAAAGGCGCTTATCAATAAAATGTATTATTAGTATTATTATTATTATTAAGTTGCCTACACTGGTAAAGTTTTTTAAAATTTGAGTTTTTATTGCTTTAAATGCATTTTCAGCCCGAGTTGAGCACGTTTTGTGAGTTTGAATGTATCTTCATAGGAATGAGTTGTGTGGTCAAATTAATGCTCATTTAGGCTTCAGGTGGTCATCCTGAACAAAATACATGTTGAAGTGTGTGCATAAGTCCTTTGGTTTAGGCGTGACACTCAATTTGAGTTTTTATTGCTTTAAATGCATTTTCAGCCCGAGCTGAGCACGTTTTGTGAGTTTGAATGTATCTTCATAGGAATCAGTTGTGTGGTCAAATTAATGCTCATTTAGGCTTCAGGTGGTCATCCTGAACAAAATACATGTTGAAGTGTGTGCATAAGTCCTTTGGTTTAGGCGTGACACTCAATTTGAGTTTTTATTGCTTTAAATGCATTTTCAGCCCGAGCTGAGCACGTTTTGTGAGTTTGAATGTAGCTTCATAGGAATTAGTTGTGTGGTCAAATTAATGCTCATTTAGGCTTCAGGTGGTCATCCTGAACAAAATACATGTTGAAGTGTGTGCATAAGTCCTTTGGTTTAGGCGTGACACTCAATTTGAGTTTTTATTGCTTTAAATGCATTTTCAGCCCGAGCTGAGCATGTTTTGTGAGTTTGAATGTATCTTCATAAGAATGAGTTGTGTGGTCAAATTAATGCTCATTTCGGCTTCAGGTGGTCATCCTGAACTAAATACATGTTGAAGTGTGTGCATAAGTCCTTTGGTTTAGGCGTGACACTCCATTTGAGTTTTTATTGCTTTAAATGCATTTTCAGTCCGAGCTGAGCGCGCTTTCTGACTTTGAATGTATCTTCATAGGAATGAGTTGTGTGGTCAAATTATTGCTCATTTAGGCTTCAGGAGGTCATCCTGAACAAAATACATCTTGAAGTGTGTGCATAAGTCCTTCGGTTTAGGCGTGACACTCAATTTGAGTTTTTATTGCTTTAAATGCATTTTCAGCCCGAGCTGAGCACGTTTTGTGAGTTTGAATGTATCTTCATAGGAATGAGTTGTGTGGTCAAATTAATGCTCATTTAGGCTTCAGGTGGTCATCCTGAACAAAATACATGTTGAAGTGTGTGCATAAGTCCTTTGGTTTAGGCGTGACACTCAATTTGAGTTTTTATTGCTTTAAATGCATTTTCAGCCCGAGCTGAGCACGTTTTGTGAGTTTGAATGTATCTTCATAGGAATGAGTTGTGTGGTCAAATTAATGCTCATTTAGGCTTCAGGTGGTCATCCTGAACAAAATACATGTTGAAGTGTGTGCATAAGTCCTTTGGTTTAGGCGTGACACTCAATTTGAGTTTTTATTGCTTTAAATGCATTTTCAGCCCGAGCTGAGCACTTTTTGTGAGTTTGAATGTATCTTCAGAGGAATGAGTTGTGTGGTCAAATTAATGCTCATTTAGGCTTCAGGAGGACATCCTGAACTAAATACATGTTGAAGTGTGTGCATAAGTCCTTTGGTTTAGGCGTGACACTCAATTTGAGTTTTTATTGCTTTAAATGCATTTTCAGCCCGAGTTGAGCACGTTTTGTGAGTTTGAATGTATCTTCATAGGCATGAATTGTGTGATCAAATTAATGCTCATTTAGGCTTCAGGTGGTCCTTCTGAACAAAATACATGTTAAAGTGTGTGCATAAATCCTTTGGTTTAGGCGTGACACTCAATTTGAGTTTTTATTGCTTTAAATGCATTTTCAGCCCGAGCTGAGCACGTTTTGTGAGTTTGAATGTATCTTCATAGGAATGAGTTGTGTGGTCAAATTATTGCTCATATAGGCTTCAGGAGGTCATCCTGAACAAAATACATGTTGAATGTGTGCATAAGTCCTTTGGTTTAGGTGTGACACTCAATTTGAGTTTTTATTGCTTTAAATGCATTTTCAGCCCGAGCTTGAGCGCGCTTTCTGACTTTGAATGTATCTTCATAGGAATGAGTTGTGTAGTCAAATTAATGCTCATTTAGGCTTCAGGAGGACATCCTGAACAAAATACATGTTGAAGTGTGTGCATAAATCCTCTGGTTTAGGCGTGACACTCAATTTGAGTTTTTATTGCTTTAAATGCATTTGTAGCCTGAGCTGAGCGCGCTTTCTGACTTTGAATGTATCTTCATAGGAATGAGTTGTGTGGTCAAATGAATGCTCATTTAGGCTTCAGGTGGTCATCCTGAACAAAATACATGTTGAAGTGTGTGCATAAGTCCTTTGGTTGAGGCGTGACACTCAATTTGAGTTTTTATTGCTTTAAATGCATTTTCAGCCCGAGTTGAGCACGTTTTGTGAGTTTGAATGTATCTTCATAGGAATGAGTTGTGTGGTCAAATTAATGCTCATTTAGGCTTCAGGAGGTCATCCTGAACTAAATACATGTTGAAGTGTATGCATAAGTCCTTTGGTTTAGGCGTGACACTCAATTTGAGTTTTTATTGCTTTAAATGCATTTTCAGCCCGAGCTGAGCATGTTTTGTGAGTTTGAATGTATCTTCATAGGAATGAGTTGTGTGGTCAAATTAATGCTCATTTAGGCTTCAGGAGGACATCCTGAACTAAATACATGTTGAAGTGTATGCATAAGTCCTTTGGTTTAGGCGTGACACTCAATTTGAGTTTTTATTGCTTTAAATGCATTTTCAGCCCGAGCTGAGCACGTTTTGTGAGTTTGAATGTATCTTCATAGGAATGAGTTGTGTGGTCAAATTAATGCTCATTTAGGCTTCAGGAGGACATCCTGAACTAAATACATGTTGAAGTGTATGCATAAGTCCTTTGGTTTAGGCGTGACACTCAATTTGAGTTTTTATTGCTTTAAATGCATTTTCAGCCCGAGCTGAGCATGTTTTGTGAGTTTGAATGTATCTTCATAAGAATGAGTTGTGTGGTCAAATTAATGCTCATTTCGGCTTCAGGTGGTCATCCTGAACTAAATACATGTTGAAGTGTGTGCATAAGTCCTTTGGTTTAGGCGTGACACTCCATTTGAGTTTTTATTGCTTTAAATGCATTTTCAGTCCGAGCTGAGCGCGCTTTCTGACTTTGAATGTATCTTCATAGGAATGATTTGTTTAGTCAAATTAATGCTCTTTTAGGCTTCAGGAGGCCATCCTGAACAAAATACATGATGAAGTGTGTGCATAAATCCTTTGGTTTAGGCGTGACACTCAATTTGAGTTTTTATTGCTTTAAATGCATTTTCAGCCCGAGCTGAGCACGTTTTGTGAGTTTGAATGTATCTTCATAGGAATGAGTTGTGTGGTCAAATTAAAGCTCATATAGGCTTCAGGAGGTCATCCTGAACAAAATACATGTTGAATGTGTGCATAAGTCCTTTGGTTTAGGTGTGACACTCAATTTGAGTTTTTATTGCTTTAAATGCATTTTCAGCCCGAGCTGAGCACGTTTTGTGAGTTTGAATGTATCTTCATAGGCATGAGTTGTGTGATCAAATTAATGCTCATTTAGGCTTCAGGAGGTCATCCTGAACAAAATACAAGTTGAAGTGTGTGCATAAGTCCTTTGGTAATCAAACAGCACGAAGGTCCGGGACCGAACGGATGCCACCCGCTTGGCCCCGCCGGAGCAGAAGTAAGATCGGGCGGCCCGAGCCCGAGCCCGAGCCCTACCCCTACCCGAACCCGACCGCCCTAAAATGTCCCTCATTGCTTCGGTTTCGGGGCGCACGGCACCCGTACGGCGGAGAGTATCCAGGGTTACCAGTGAAGCGGAGGAACATCTCACGCCCACCCGCGCGAAATGTCGTACCGAGTTGTTTATGCCCACGGCACCGCCGATGCTGCACCGTTTCGGCGCGAGGGACGCTCCAAACGAGGAGTTTGGGTCGAATGTGAATTAAAGTGTTAGGTTTCGTGAGAGATCAATACAAGAACCACACACAGACACCAAAAACGAAGAGGGGTTTTATTGCCAGAAAGTTGGTCAGGTCGAGGTGTAAACAACTGAAAGCTAGTCAAAATGATCACGTTGAGGAGTGCAGAAATGCTGGAGCGTAACGGCGTGGCAGCAGCTAGCTCGGCAGGAAGGATCGCTGACGAACTGGCAACGGGTGGCTGTTCACGCTGTCTTTTATGGTGCAAGTGGCAGATGAGATGAAGACTCGCACGTGTGTAGGGGAGGCAGGTGCACTGATTCGAGAGGCGCCCAGCCCACACTGAAAAAGAGACAAAAAAAGGGAGGGGCGGCACCGTGGACACACAATGGTTTCGAACGCAAAGGGCAGAAAACGTCGGCTTCCAGCCGCGCGACGTTCCGCGAACGAATACTGAATCGTATTGAGACACGTTATCCGTGGCATCATAAACTCCGCGAATTTAAGTCAACATCTCTCTGCTCCCAAATAAAACAATCATCCCTATTCAGTCAACTGTAAACGAAGAAGTCAAGTCTGGGATTTTTTTTATGACCCTCTAAAAATAAGCAACAACATAAAATGTCCGCCCTGTGAACATGAGCTGAAATCGAATCTCAAACCAAATACACGTGAAAGCAAAAAAAAATCGAAATATATCAATTTAGAATTCAAAGAACGTCGTGTCCCCATCACACTTTTTAATTGTCTTTTTTCTTTTTTCTTTTTTTTTTTGCATCGACACGCCTCAAAATCCTTCTGATGTGAGCGTTTTTAAAAAATCTTGGCTCTTTTGACTTTTTTGGGGGGTTCTTGGGACGGAAAAAATTGACGATGAATTGACAATATTTGCTGCTCAGAGCTGATGCCACGTTATGTCACTCTTGTGCTTTCTGAAATGCGAGAGCCCTATTTGTCCATGCACGGCCAGCACTTTACGATAGCCTCTGCTGGTGAGAGTTGGCCATTGCAGCCTTCCATATGATTTCCTGTGACCCTCTAAAAATAATGAGATAAAATGTGCGTTGTGTGAACATGAGCTGCGCTTGAAACTACACCCAAATACAAGGAAATGCAAAAAACAAAAATCTAAACGCACCAATTCAAAAGATAAATGAATGCCACGCCACCATCACACTTTTTCATGATTATTATTACAATTATTATTAATATCACTGCATAGGCAAGGCTCAAAATCCGCCTCATGTGAGCGTTTTTTCAAAAGATTTTCTTAATCTTGCTACTTCGGACTGGGCTTTTTTTTTGGATATTGGGACAGAGAAACTTTATTATGTATTGACAGTGTTTGCTCTTCATCTCTTTTTCAACCTGGTGGACGCCCTCTCTTTGGCCGAGCATGACCTGATTTGTAGTCAGACGCCTCATGCATTGCGCCACGAACTCCACGAAATCAAACCACTATTTCTCTGTTCTCCTGTGGGGGAATTTGCCGCTCCCAAAAAGTTATTGTTACCTTTTTCAGTGTGGGATGGGCGCTTCTCTAATCAGTGCACCTGCCTCCCCGACACACCTGCGAGTCATTATCTCATCTGCCACTTGCAGCATAAAAGCCAGCCTGAAGAGCCACCCATTGTCACTTCGTCAGAGATCCTTCCTGCCGTGTCGACGACGCCGTACCGCTCCAGGATTCCTGCACTCCTCGAATTGATCATTTTGACTACCTTTCAGTTGTGACCACCTCGGCCTGTCTCGCTTACTGGCAATAAAACCCTTCTGTGCTTTTTGTGTCTGCGCGTGGTTCCTCTCTTCATCTCTCACGAAGCCGAACACTTTGCTTAACACCCGCGGTTCTCCCAGCGCTCCGCCCCAACATCCTCGTCGGAACAGCCTGAGCGCCGCAGCGGAGCAACTCCGGCTCGGCCGTGGGCAAAAACGGCTCTGTCCGAAATTTCTCACGGGCGGGCGTGAGCTGTTCCTCCGCTTCGCTTATCACACACACCACTCTCGGCCCTACCTGCCCCGCGCAACTCCGGCAGGGCCAAGCGGGTGGCATCGGTTCGGTCCCGGACCTTCGCGCGGTTTGATTCCCAAGTTTTTCTTCCCTTTGATTGCACACCGCGCCCCCTGTCCCTCAAAGCGAGGTGCATCTCTGGCGGAGCCGAGCGGGCAGCAGCTTTGCTCCCGGCAGGTCGTGTTGGTGTGCGCGAGGTCTTCCACCTCTTCGCTTGCAACACTCGCCTTTGCCGGCCCGCCAGGCACGGCGCAGCTCTGGCGGGGCCAAGCGACAGCGTCGGTTAGGTCCCGGGCGCAAAATCAAAAGGGAGGGTCGACACTGTGGACAAACAATGGACCCTAACACAAAGGGCAGAAAACTTCGACGCACACCCGCGCGACATTCTGTGAAGGAAAATACGCCACCCGCCTGACCTCGCCGGAGTTTCGCCGCGCCCGTCGGTCCAACGTGGCCCGGGTTGCAAGCGAAGTGGGTGAAAAGCTCACGGCCATCCTCGCGAAATATCGTACAATGCCGCTGCAAAACACGGCCCGGGCGCGGCTGCTCCTAGCGGATCGCAATGCAGCTCTGATCAGGGGGATCTTGCGGGAAGCCGGGAGGGGCGCGGGTGTCAAGCAACGGGCTAATAAACCTCGTCGAATACGCCCGCGACGGGCCGGTATAGAAGCGATGCCGCCAGTTTGTCCCCGCCGGAGCTCCTCCAAGCCAGGCAGGCCGAAAGTGGCGCGGGTTGACAACACAGGGTCCAAAACTTCAACGCACAACCAAGCGATCGTCCAGCTTTATGCAGCCTTGTACAAATTGTGTTTTCAAATTGTTCGCCCGAAACAGTTTTGTCACTCCCACAAGACAAACAAGCTATTTTTTTTCAGATGGCAGTGGAACTGATGAAGGCCTTCCCCAGACATTCCGTGCATCAATTTTAGAACATTATGTGGCGATGGAAAATAAGAGAACAAGACAATCGTCAGAAATACTGACCACAGCAGGTTTATTGGATGATGATCACCCATGCAAAAAATGTTTAATTGTGGCATCCAGAAATGATGCCAAAGATATATTTTGTTTCAAACTACTTCATGAAGAGGAAGTGTTGATACCAGGGATGAATTCTGAAAGCTTATGAGAAAGTCATTTTTTATGACTTGTACCACAACGAAAAATCTCGTGTTATTCACTGCTCCGATGAAAATAAAATGTCAAGATAAAATTTCAATCCCATATTTACACACTGTGAATTTTAAGTTTAATGTTCACTGATATTCCGTCATGTTGTCGTATTTGTTCTCGCCATGCACTGTGGCATGCTCTAAATGGCAAAACCACCTGGAAAAGGTCCTCTGACAAAACGAGTGATTTTTACAATGGAAGAACACACAATTTATCTTGCATCGACATTGTCTTCATGATGCTTTGCATGCATCATTGAAATTGGGTTGGTTCAAGTAAAAGAAAAAATTTGAATTTTAAAAGCAACTTAGAGCTATCCTGATTGAAATTTCCGAACATATGATCTTGCGATGTTAGGGTTCTCTCCCCCCGGCCCCCTTTTGACGAGACCCAGTGCGAAAGGTGGTACCATGAGCAGTGTCTTGAGAAGAATTTGCATGAATTGAGCGGCCGAAGACTGGTATTGCTGCTGTGAGTGCACATCACAATGTTGGAAGTCATGTAGACCTATATCTAATTTTGTGAGTGTTGTTCTGGAAAAAAATTAATTCTCACAAGAAAATGACAGACATGTCAGCTGCTCAACCCGTATTGTTTTGTGTTTTTTGTTATTGTAAAGTGTCCTTGGGTGTCTTGAAAGGCGCTTATCAATAAAATGTATTATTAGTATTATTATTATTATTAAGTTGCCTACACTGGTAAAGTTTTTTAAAATTTGAGTTTTTATTGCTTTAAATGCATTTTCAGCCCGAGTTGAGCACGTTTTGTGAGTTTGAATGTATCTTCATAGGAATGAGTTGTGTGGTCAAATTAATGCTCATTTAGGCTTCAGGTGGTCATCCTGAACAAAATACATGTTGAAGTGTGTGCATAAGTCCTTTGGTTTAGGCGTGACACTCAATTTGAGTTTTTATTGCTTTAAATGCATTTTCAGTCCGAGCTGAGCGCGCTTTCTGACTTTGAATGTATCTTCATAGGAATGAGTTGTGTGGTCAAATTATTGCTCATTTAGGCTTCAGGAGGTCATCCTGAACAAAATACATCTTGAAGTGTGTGCATAAGTCCTTCGGTTTAGGCGTGACACTCAATTTGAGTTTTTATTGCTTTAAATGCATTTTCAGCCCGAGCTGAGCACGTTTTGTGAGTTTGAATGTATCTTCATAAGAATGAGTTGTGTGGTCAAATTAATGCTCATTTCGGCTTCAGGTGGTCATCCTGAACTAAATACATGTTGAAGTGTGTGCATAAGTCCTTTGGTTTAGGCGTGACACTCCATTTGAGTTTTTATTGCTTTAAATGCATTTTCAGCCCGAGCTGAGCACGTTTTGTGAGTTTGAATGCATCTTCATAGGCATGAATTGTGTGATCAAATTAATGCTCATTTAGGCTTCAGGTGGTCATCCTGAACAAAATACATGTTGAAGTGTGTGCATAATAAGTCCTTTGGTTTAGGCGTGACACTCAATTTGAGTTTTTATTGCTTTAAATGCATTTTCAGCCCGAGCTGAGCATGTTTTGTGAGTTTGAATGTATCTTCATAAGAATGAGTTGTGTGGTCAAATTAATGCTCATTTCGGCTTCAGGTGGTCATCCTGAACTAAATACATGTTGAAGTGTGTGCATAAGTCCTTTGGTTTAGGCGTGACACTCCATTTGAGTTTTTATTGCTTTAAATGCATTTTCAGCCCGAGCTGAGCATGTTTTGTGAGTTTGAATGTATCTTCATAGGAATGAGTTGTGTGGTCAAATTAATGCTCATTTCGGCTTCAGGTGGTCATCCTGAACTAAATACATGTTGAAGTGTCTGCATAAGTCCTTTGGTTTAGGTGTGACACTCCATTTGAGTTTTTATTGCTTTAAATGCATTTTCAGCCCGAGCTGAGCATGTTTTGTGAGTTTGAATGTATCTTCATAGGAATGAGTTGTGTGGTCAAATTAATGCTCATTTCGGCTTCAGGTGGTCATCCTGAACTAAATACATGTTGAAGTGTGTGCATAAGTCCTTTGGTTTAGGCGTGACACTCCATTTGAGTTTTTATTGCTTTAAATGCATTTTCAGCCCGAGCTGAGCACGTTTTGTGAGTTTGAATGCATCTTCATAGGCATGAATTGTGTGATCAAATTAATGCTCATTTAGGCTTCAGGTGGTCCTTCTGAACAAAATACATGTTAAAGTGTGTGCATAAATCCTTTGGTTTAGGCGTGACACTCAATTTGAGTTTTTATTGCTTTAAATGCATTTTCAGCCCGAGCTGAGCACGTTTTGTGAGTTTGAATGTATCTTCATAGGAATGAGTTGTGTGGTCAAATTAAAGCTCATATAGGCTTCAGGAGGTCATCCTGAACAAAATACATGTTGAATGTGTGCATAAGTCCTTTGGTTTAGGTGTGACACTCAATTTGAGTTTTTATTGCTTTAAATGCATTTTCAGCCCGAGCTTGAGCGCGCTTTCTGACTTTGAATGTATCTTCATAGGAATGAGTTGTGTAGTCAAATTAATGCTCATTTAGGCTTCAGGAGGACATCCTGAACAAAATACATGTTGAAGTGTGTGCATAAATCCTCTGGTTTAGGCGTGACACTCAATTTGAGTTTTTATTGCTTTAAATGCATTTGTAGCTTGAGCTGAGCGCGCTTTCTGACTTTGAATGTATCTTCATAGGAATGAGTTGTGTGGTCAAATGAATGCTCATTTAGGCTTCAGGTGGTCATCCTGAACAAAATACATGTTGAAGTGTGTCCATAAGTCCTTTGGTTTAGGTGTGACACTCAATTTGAGTTTTTATTGCTTTAAATGCATTTTCAGCCCGAGCTGAGCACGTTTTGTGAGTTTGAATGTATCTTCATAGGCATGAGTTGTGTGATCAAATTAATGCTCATTTAGGCTTCAGGAGGTCATCCTGAACAAAATACAAGTTGAAGTGTGTGCATAAGTCCTTTGGTAATCAAACAGCACGAAGGTCCGGGACCGAACGGATGCCACCCGCTTGGCCCCGCCGGAGCAGAAGTAAGATCGGGCGGCCCGAGCCCGAGCCCGAGCCCTACCCCTACCCGAACCCGACCGCCCTAAAATGTCCCTCATTGCTTCGGGTTCGGGGCGCACGGCACCCGTACGGCGGAGAGTATCCAGGGTTACCAGTGAAGCGGAGGAACATCTCACGCCCACCCGCGCGAAATGTCGTACCGAGTTGTTTATGCCCACGGCACCGCCGATGCTGCACCGTTTCGGCGCGAGGGACGCTCCAAACGAGGAGTTTGGGTCGAATGTGAATTAAAGTGTTAGGTTTCGTGAGAGATCAATACAAGAACCACACACAGACACCAAAAACGAAGAGGGGTTTTATTGCCAGAAAGTTGGTCAGGTCGAGGTGTAAACAACTGAAAGCTAGTCAAAATGATCACGTTGAGGAGTGCAGAAATGCTGGAGCGTAACGGCGTGGCAGCAGCTAGCTCGGCAGGAAGGATCGCTGACGAACTGGCAACGGGTGGCTGTTCACGCTGTCTTTTATGGTGCAAGTGGCAGATGAGATGAAGACTCGCACGTGTGTAGGGGAGGCAGGTGCACTGATTCGAGAGGCGCCCAGCCCACACTGAAAAAGAGACAAAAAAAGGGAGGGGCGGCACCGTGGACACACAATGGTTTCGAACGCAAAGGGCAGAAAACGTCGGCTTCCAGCCGCGCGACGTTCCGCGAACGAATACTGAATCGTATTGAGACACGTTATCCGTGGCATCATAAACTCCGCGAATTTAAGTCAACATCTCTCTGCTCCCAAATAAAACAATCATCCCTATTCAGTCAACTGTAAACGAAGAAGTCAAGTCTGGGATTTTTTTTATGACCCTCTAAAAATAAGCAACAACATAAAATGTCCGCCCTGTGAACATGAGCTGAAATCGAATCTCAAACCAAATACATGTGAAAGCAAAAAAAATCGAAATATATCAATTTAGAATTCAAAGAACGTCGTGTCCCCATCACACTTTTTAATTGTCTTTTTTCTTTTTTCTTTTTTTTTTGCATCGACACGCCTCAAAATCCTTCTGATGTGAGCGTTTTTAAAAAAATCTTGGCTCTTTTGACTTTTTTGGGGGGTTCTTGGGACGGAAAAAATTGACGATGAATTGACAATATTTGCTGCTCAGAGCTGATGCCACGTTATGTCACTCTTGTGCTTTCTGAAATGCGAGAGCCCTATTTGTCCATGCACGGCCAGCACTTTACGATAGCCTCTGCTGGTGAGAGTTGGCCATTGCAGCCTTCCATATGATTTCCTGTGACCCTCTAAAAATAATGAGATAAAATGTGCGTTGTGTGAACATGAGCTGCGCTTGAAACTACACCCAAATACAAGGAAATGCAAAAAACAAAAATCTAAACGCACCAATTCAAAAGATAAATGAATGCCACGCCACCATCACACTTTTTCATGATTATTATTACAATTATTATTAATATCACTGCATAGGCAAGGCTCAAAATCCGCCTCATGTGAGCGTTTTTTCAAAAGATTTTCTTAATCTTGCTACTTCGGACTGGGCTTTTTTTTTGGATATTGGGACAGAGAAACTTTATTATGTATTGACAGTGTTTGCTCTTCATCTCTTTTTCAACCTGGTGGACGCCCTCTCTTTGGCCGAGCATGACCTGATTTGTAGTCAGACGCCTCATGCATTGCGCCACGAACTCCACGAAATCAAACCACTATTTCTCTGTTCTCCTGTGGGGGAATTTGCCGCTCCCAAAAAGTTATTGTTACCTTTTTCAGTGTGGGATGGGCGCTTCTCTAATCAGTGCACCTGCCTCCCCGACACACCTGCGAGTCATTATCTCATCTGCCACTTGCAGCATAAAAGCCAGCCTGAAGAGCCACCCATTGTCACTTCGTCAGAGATCCTTCCTGCCGTGTCGACGACGCCGTACCGCTCCAGGATTCCTGCACTCCTCGAATTGATCATTTTGACTACCTTTCAGTTGTGACCACCTCGGCCTGTCTCGCTTACTGGCAATAAAACCCTTCTGTGCTTTTTGTGTCTGCGCGTGGTTCCTCTCTTCATCTCTCACGAAGCCGAACACTTTGCTTAACACCCGCGGTTCTCCCAGCGCTCCGCCCCAACATCCTCGTCGGAACAGCCTGAGCGCCGCAGCGGAGCAACTCCGGCTCGGCCGTGGGCAAAAACGGCTCTGTCCGAAATTTCTCACGGGCGGGCGCGAGCTGTTCCTCCGCTTCGCTTATCACACACACCACTCTCGGCCCTACCTGCCCCGCGCAACTCCGGCAGGGCCAAGCGGGTGGCATCGGTTCGGTCCCGGACCTTCGCGCGGTTTGATTCCCAAGTTTTTCTTCCCTTTGATTGCACACCGCGCCCCCTGTCCCTCAAAGCGAGGTGCATCTCTGGCGGAGCCGAGCGGGCAGCAGCTTTGCTCCCGGCAGGTCGTGTTGGTGTGCGCGAGGTCTTCCACCTCTTCGCTTGCAACACTCGCCTTTGCCGGCCCGCCAGGCACGGCGCAGCTCTGGCGGGGCCAAGCGACAGCGTCGGTTAGGTCCCGGGCGCAAAATCAAAAGGGAGGGTCGACACTGTGGACAAACAATGGACCCTAACACAAAGGGCAGAAAACTTCGACGCACACCCGCGCGACATTCTGTGAAGGAAAATACGCCACCCGCCTGACCTCGCCGGAGTTCCGCCGCGCCCGTCGGTCCAACGTGGCCCGGGTTGCAAGCGAAGTGGGTGAAAAGCTCACGGCCATCCTCGCGAAATATCGTACAATGCCGCTGCAAAACACGGCCCGGGCGCGGCTGCTCCTAGCGGATCGCAATGCAGCTCTGATCAGGGGGATCTTGCGGGAAGCCGGGAGGGGCGCGGGTGTCAAGCAACGGGCTAATAAACCTCGTCGAATACGCCCGCGACGGGCCGGTATAGAAGCGATGCCGCCAGTTTGTCCCCGCCGGAGCTCCTCCAAGCCAGGCAGGCCGAAAGTGGCGCGGGTTGACAACACAGGGTCCAAAACTTCAACGCACAACCAAGCGATCGTCCAGCTTTATGCAGCCTTGTACAAATTGTGTTTTCAAATTGTTCGCCCGAAACAGTTTTGTCACTCCCACAAGACAAACAAGCTATTTTTTTTCAGATGGCAGTGGAACTGATGAAGGCCTTCCCCAGACATTCCGTGCATCAATTTTAGAACATTATGTGGCGATGGAAAATAAGAGAACAAGACAATCGTCAGAAATACTGACCACAGCAGGTTTATTGGATGATGATCACCCATGCAAAAAATGTTTAATTGTGGCATCCAGAAATGATGCCAAAGATATATTTTGTTTCAAACTACTTCATGAAGAGGAAGTGTTGATACCAGGGATGAATTCTGAAAGCTTATGAGAAAGTCATTTTTTATGACTTGTACCACAACGAAAAATCTCGTGTTATTCACTGCTCCGATGAAAATAAAATGTCAAGATAAAATTTCAATCCCATATTTACACACTGTGAATTTTAAGTTTAATGTTCACTGATATTCCGTCATGTTGTCGTATTTGTTCTCGCCATGCACTGTGGCATGCTCTAAATGGCAAAACCACCTGGAAAAGGTCCTCTGACAAAACGAGTGATTTTTACAATGGAAGAACACACAATTTATCTTGCATCGACATTGTCTTCATGATGCTTTGCATGCATCATTGAAATTGGGTTGGTTCAAGTAAAAGAAAAAATTTGAATTTTAAAAGCAACTTAGAGTTATCCTGATTGAAATTTCCGAACATATAATCTTGCGATGTTAGGGTTCTCTCCCCCCGGCCCCCTTTTGACGAGACCCAGTGCGAAAGGTGGTACCATGAGCAGTGTCTTGAGAAGAATTTGCATGAATTGAGCGGCCGAAGACTGGTATTGCTGCTGTGAGTGCACATCACAATGTTGGAAGTCATGTAGACCTATATCTAATTTTGTGAGTGTTGTTCTGGAAAAAAATTAATTCTCACAAGAAAATGACAGACATGTCAGCTGCTCAACCCGTATTGTTTTGTGTTTTTTGTTATTGTAAAGTGTCCTTGGGTGTCTTGAAAGGCGCTTATCAATAAAATGTATTATTAGTATTATTATTATTATTAAGTTGCCTACACTGGTAAAGTTTTTTAAAATTTGAGTTTTTATTGCTTTAAATGCATTTTCAGCCCGAGTTGAGCACGTTTTGTGAGTTTGAATGTATCTTCATAGGAATGAGTTGTGTGGTCAAATTAATGCTCATTTAGGCTTCAGGTGGTCATCCTGAACAAAATACATGTTGAAGTGTGTGCATAAGTCCTTTGGTTTAGGCGTGACACTCAATTTGAGTTTTTATTGCTTTAAATGCATTTTCAGCCCGAGCTGAGCACGTTTTGTGAGTTTGAATGTATCTTCATAGGAATGAGTTGTGTGGTCAAATTAATGCTCATTTAGGCTTCAGGTGGTCATCCTGAACAAAATACATGTTGAAGTGTGTGCATAAGTCCTTTGGTTTAGGCGTGACACTCAATTTGAGTTTTGATTGCTTTAAATGCATTTTCAGCCCGAGCTGAGCACGTTTTGTGAGTTTGAATGTATCTTCATAGGAATGAGTTGTGTGGTCAAATAAATGCTCATTTAGGCTTCAGGTGGTCATCCTGAACAAAATACATGTTGAAGTGTATGCATAAGTCCTTTGGTTTAGGCGTGACACTCAATTTGAGTTTTTATTGCTTTAAATGCATTTTCAGCCCGAGTTGAGCACGTTTTGTGAGTTTGAATGTATCTTCATAGGAATGAGTTGTGTGGTCAAATTAATGCTCATTTAGGCTTCAGGTGGTCATCCTGAACAAAGTACATGTTGAAGTGTGTGCATAAGTCCTTTGGTTTAGGCGTGACACTCAATTTGAGTTTTTATTGCTTTAAATGCATTTTCAGCCCGAGCTGAGCACGTTTTGTGAGTTTGAATGTATCTTCATAGGAATGAGTTGTGTGGTCAAATTAATTCTCATATGGGCTTCAGGAGGTCATCCTGAACAAAATACATGTTGAAGTGTGTGCATAAGTCCTTTGGTTTAGGCCTTACACTCAATTTGAGTTTTGATTGCTTTAAATGCATTTTCAGCCCGAGCTGAGCACGTTTTGTGAGTTTGAATGTATCTTCATAGGAATGAGTTGTGTGGTCAAATTAATGCTCATTTAGGCTTCAGGTGGTCATCCTGAACAAAATACATGTTGAAGTGTATGCATAAGTCCTTTGGTTTAGGCGTGACACTCCATTTGAGTTTTTATTGCTTTAAATGCATTTTCAGCCCGAGCTGAGCACGTTTTGTGAGTTTGAATGCATCTTCATAGGCATGAATTGTGTGATCAAATTAATGCTCATTTAGGCTTCAGGTGGTCCTTCTGAACAAAATACATGTTAAAGTGTGTGCATAAATCCTTTGGTTTAGGCGTGACACTCAATTTGAGTTTTTATTGCTTTAAATGCATTTTCAGCCCGAGCTGAGCACGTTTTGTGAGTTTGAATGTATCTTCATAGGAATGAGTTGTGTGGTCAAATTAAAGCTCATATAGGCTTCAGGAGGTCATCCTGAACAAAATACATGTTGAATGTGTGCATAAGTCCTTTGGTTTAGGTGTGACACTCAATTTGAGTTTTTATTGCTTTAAATGCATTTTCAGCCCGAGCTTGAGCGCGCTTTCTGACTTTGAATGTATATTCATAGGAATGAGTTGTGTAGTCAAATTAATGCTCATTTAGGCTTCAGGAGGACATCCTGAACAAAATACATGTTGAAGTGTGTGCATAAATCCTCTGGTTTAGGCGTGACACTCAATTTGAGTTTTTATTGCTTTAAATGCATTTGTAGCCTGAGCTGAGCGCGCTTTCTGACTTTGAATGTATCTTCATAGGAATGAGTTGTGTGGTCAAATGAATGCTCATTTAGGCTTCAGGTGGTCATCCTGAACAAAATACATGTTGAAGTGTGTCCATAAGTCCTTTGGTTTAGGTGTGACACTCAATTTGAGTTTTTATTGCTTTAAATGCATTTTCAGCCCGAGCTGAGCACGTTTTGTGAGTTTGAATGTATCTTCATAGGCATGAGTTGTGTGATCAAATTAATGCTCATTTAGGCTTCAGGAGGTCATCCTGAACAAAATACAAGTTGAAGTGTGTGCATAAGTCCTTTGGTAATCAAACAGCACGAAGGTCCGGGACCGAACGGATGCCACCCGCTTGGCCCTGCCGGAGCAGAAGTAAGATCGGGCGGCCCGAGCCCGAGCCCGAGCCCTACCCCTACCCGAACCCGACCGCCCTAAAATGTCCCTCATTGCTTCGGGTTCGGGGCGCACGGCACCCGTACGGCGGAGAGTATCCAGGGTTACCAGTGAAGCGGAGGAACATCTCACGCCCACCCGCGCGAAATGTCGTACCGAGTTGTTTATGCCCACGGCACCGCCGATGCTGCACCGTTTCGGCGCGAGGGACGCTCCAAACGAGGAGTTTGGGTCGAATGTGAATTAAAGTGTTAGGTTTCGTGAGAGATCAATACAAGAACCACACACAGACACCAAAAACGAAGAGGGGTTTTATTGCCAGAAAGTTGGTCAGGTCGAGGTGTAAACAACTGAAAGCTAGTCAAAATGATCACGTTGAGGAGTGCAGAAATGCTGGAGCGTAACGGCGTGGCAGCAGCTAGCTCGGCAGGAAGGATCGCTGACGAACTGGCAACGGGTGGCTGTTCACGCTGTCTTTTATGGTGCAAGTGGCAGATGAGATGAAGACTCGCACGTGTGTAGGGGAGGCAGGTGCACTGATTCGAGAGGCGCCCAGCCCACACTGAAAAAGAGACAAAAAAAGGGAGGGGCGGCACCGTGGACACACAATGGTTTCGAACGCAAAGGGCAGAAAACGTCGGCTTCCAGCCGCGCGACGTTCCGCGAACGAATACTGAATCGTATTGAGACACGTTATCCGTGGCATCATAAACTCCGCGAATTTAAGTCAACATCTCTCTGCTCCCAAATAAAACAATCATCCCTATTCAGTCAACTGTAAACGAAGAAGTCAAGTCTGGGATTTTTTTTATGACCCTCTAAAAATAAGCAACAACATAAAATGTCCGCTCTGTGAACATGAGCTGAAATCGAATCTCAAACCAAATACATGTGAAAGCAAAAAAAATCGAAATATATCAATTTAGAATTCAAAGAACGTCGTGTCCCCATCACACTTTTTAATTGTCTTTTTTCTTTTTTCTTTTTTTTTTTGCATCGACACGCCTCAAAATCCTTCTGATGTGAGCGTTTTTAAAAAATCTTGGCTCTTTTGACTTTTTTGGGGGGTTCTTGGGACGGAAAAAATTGACGATGAATTGACAATATTTGCTGCTCAGAGCTGATGCCACGTTGTGTCACTCTTGTGCTTTCTGAAATGCGAGAGCCCTATTTGTCCATGCACGGCCAGCACTTTACGATAGCCTCTGCTGGTGAGAGTTGGCCATTGCAGCCTTCCATATGATTTCCTGTGACCCTCTAAAAATAATGAGATAAAATGTGCGTTGTGTGAACATGAGCTGCGCTTGAAACTACACCCAAATACAAGGAAAAGCAAAAAACAAAAATCTAAACGCACCAATTCAAAAGATAAATGAATGCCACGCCACCATCACACTTTTTCATGATTATTATTACAATTATTATTAATATCACTGCATAGGCAAGGCTCAAAATCCGCCTCATGTGAGCGTTTTTTCAAAAGATTTTCTTAATCTTGCTACTTCGGACTGGGCTTTTTTTTTTGGATATTGGGACAGAGAAACTTTATTATGTATTGACAGTGTTTGCTCTTCATCTCTTTTTCAACCTGGTGGACGCCCTCTCTTTGGCCGAGCATGACCTGATTTGTAGTCAGACGCCTCATGCATTGCGCCACGAACTCCACGAAATCAAACCACTATTTCTCTGTTCTCCTGTGGGGGAATTTGCCGCTCCCAAAAAGTTATTGTTACCTTTTTCAGTGTGGGATGGACGCTTCTCTAATCAGTGCACCTGCCTCCCCGACACACCTGCGAGTCATTATCTCATCTGCCACTTGCAGCATAAAAGCCAGCCTGAAGAGCCACCCATTGTCACTTCGTCAGAGATCCTTCCTGCCGTGTCGACGACGCCGTACCGCTCCAGGATTCCTGCACTCCTCGAATTGATCATTTTGACTACCTTTCAGTTGTGACCACCTCGGCCTGTCTCGCTTACTGGCAATAAAACCCTTCTGTGCTTTTTGTGTCTGCGCGTGGTTCCTCTCTTCATCTCTCACGAAGCCGAACACTTTGCTTAACACCCGCGGTTCTCCCAGCGCTCCGCCCCAACATCCTCGTCGGAACAGCCTGAGCGCCGCAGCGGAGCAACTCCGGCTCGGCCGTGGGCAAAAACGGCTCTGTCCGAAATTTCTCACGGGCGGGCGTGAGCTGTTCCTCCGCTTCGCTTATCACACACACCACTCTCGGCCCTACCTGCCCCGCGCAACTCCGGCAGGGCCAAGCGGGTGGCATCGGTTCGGTCCCGGACCTTCGCGCGGTTTGATTCCCAAGTTTTTCTTCCCTTTGATTGCACACCGCGCCCCCTGTCCCTCAAAGCGAGGTGCATCTCTGGCGGAGCCGAGCGGGCAGCAGCTTTGCTCCCGGCAGGTCGTGTTGGTGTGCGCGAGGTCTTCCACCTCTTCGCTTGCAACACTCGCCTTTGCCGGCCCGCCAGGCACGGCGCAGCTCTGGCGGGGCCAAGCGACAGCGTCGGTTAGGTCCCGGGCGCAAAATCAAAAGGGAGGGTCGACACTGTGGACAAACAATGGACCCTAACACAAAGGGCAGAAAACTTCGACGCACACCCGCGCGACATTCTGTGAAGGAAAATACGCCACCCGCCTGACCTCGCCGGAGTTTCGCCGCGCCCGTCGGTCCAACGTGGCCCGGGTTGCAAGCGAAGTGGGTGAAAAGCTCACGGCCATCCTCGCGAAATATCGTACAATGCCGCTGCAAAACACGGCCCGGGCGCGGCTGCTCCTAGCGGATCGCAATGCAGCTCTGATCAGGGGGATCTTGCGGGAAGCC
Source organism: Hippocampus guttulatus (assembly GCF_054856545.1). Classification (NCBI taxonomy): domain Eukaryota; kingdom Metazoa; phylum Chordata; class Actinopteri; order Syngnathiformes; family Syngnathidae; genus Hippocampus; species Hippocampus guttulatus. The sequence goes on from NC_141271.1 coordinate 1,632,742, forward strand.
GGGAGGGGCGCGGGTGTCAAGCAACGGGCTAATAAACCTCGTCGAATACGCCCGCGACGGGCCGGTATAGAAGCGATGCCGCCAGTTTGTCCCCGCCGGAGCTCCTCCAAGCCAGGCAGGCCGAAAGTGGCGCGGGTTGACAACACAGGGTCCAAAACTTCAACGCACAACCAAGCGATCGTCCAGCTTTATGCAGCCTTGTACAAATTGTGTTTTCAAATTGTTCGCCCGAAACAGTTTTGTCACTCCCACAAGACAAACAAGCTATTTTTTTTCAGATGGCAGTGGAACTGATGAAGGCCTTCCCCAGACATTCCGTGCATCAATTTTAGAACATTATGTGGCGATGGAAAATAAGAGAACAAGACAATCGTCAGAAATACTGACCACAGCAGGTTTATTGGATGATGATCACCCATGCAAAAAATGTTTAATTGTGGCATCCAGAAATGATGCCAAAGATATATTTTGTTTCAAACTACTTCATGAAGAGGAAGTGTTGATACCAGGGATGAATTCTGAAAGCTTATGAGAAAGTCATTTTTTATGACTTGTACCACAACGAAAAATCTCGTGTTATTCACTGCTCCGATGAAAATAAAATGTCAAGATAAAATTTCAATCCCATATTTACACACTGTGAATTTTAAGTTTAATGTTCACTGATATTCCGTCATGTTGTCGTATTTGTTCTCGCCATGCACTGTGGCATGCTCTAAATGGCAAAACCACCTGGAAAAGGTCCTCTGACAAAACGAGTGATTTTTACAATGGAAGAACACACAATTTATCTTGCATCGACATTGTCTTCATGATGCTTTGCATGCATCATTGAAATTGGGTTGGTTCAAGTAAAAGAAAAAATTTGAATTTTAAAAGCAACTTAGAGTTATCCTGATTGAAATTTCCGAACATATAATCTTGCGATGTTAGGGTTCTCTCCCCCCGGCCCCCTTTTGACGAGACCCAGTGCGAAAGGTGGTACCATGAGCAGTGTCTTGAGAAGAATTTGCATGAATTGAGCGGCCGAAGACTGGTATTGCTGCTGTGAGTGCACATCACAATGTTGGAAGTCATGTAGACCTATATCTAATTTTGTGAGTGTTGTTCTGGAAAAAAATTAATTCTCACAAGAAAATGACAGACATGTCAGCTGCTCAACCCGTATTGTTTTGTGTTTTTTGTTATTGTAAAGTGTCCTTGGGTGTCTTGAAAGGCGCTTATCAATAAAATGTATTATTAGTATTATTATTATTATTAAGTTGCCTACACTGGTAAAGTTTTTTAAAATTTGAGTTTTTATTGCTTTAAATGCATTTTCAGCCCGAGTTGAGCACGTTTTGTGAGTTTGAATGTATCTTCATAGGAATGAGTTGTGTGGTCAAATTAATGCTCATTTCGGCTTCAGGTGGTCATCCTGAACTAAATACATGTTGAAGTGTGTGCATAAGTCCTTTGGTTTAGGCGTGACACTCCATTTGAGTTTTTATTGCTTTAAATGCATTTTCAGTCCGAGCTGAGCGCGCTTTCTGACTTTGAATGTATCTTCATAGGAATGAGTTGTGTGGTCAAATTATTGCTCATTTAGGCTTCAGGAGGTCATCCTGAACAAAATACATCTTGAAGTGTGTGCATAAGTCCTTCGGTTTAGGCGTGACACTCAATTTGAGTTTTTATTGCTTTAAATGCATTTTCAGCCCGAGCTGAGCACGTTTTGTGAGTTTGAATGTATCTTCATAGGAATGAGTTGTGTGGTCAAATTAATGCTCATTTAGGCTTCAGGTGGTCATCCTGAACAAAATACATGTTGAAGTGTGTGCATAAGTCCTTTGGTTTAGGCGTGACACTCAATTTGAGTTTTTATTGCTTTAAATGCATTTGTAGCCTGAGCTGAGCGCGCTTTCTGACTTTGAATGTATCTTCATAGGAATGAGTTGTGTGGTCAAATGAATGCTCATTTAGGCTTCAGGTGGTCATCCTGAACAAAATACATGTTGAAGTGTGTGCATAAGTCCTTTGGTTTAGGCGTGACACTCCATTTGAGTTTTTATTGCTTTAAATGCATTTTCAGCCCGAGCTGAGCACGTTTTGTGAGTTTGAATGCATCTTCATAGGCATGAATTGTGTGATCAAATTAATGCTCATTTAGGCTTCAGGTGGTCCTTCTGAACAAAATACATGTTAAAGTGTGTGCATAAATCCTTTGGTTTAGGCGTGACACTCAATTTGAGTTTTTATTGCTTTAAATGCATTTTCAGCCCGAGCTGAGCACGTTTTGTGAGTTTGAATGTATCTTCATAGGAATGAGTTGTGTGGTCAAATTAAAGCTCATATAGGCTTCAGGAGGTCATCCTGAACAAAATACATGTTGAATGTGTGCATAAGTCCTTTGGTTTAGGTGTGACACTCAATTTGAGTTTTTATTGCTTTAAATGCATTTTCAGCCCGAGCTTGAGCGCGCTTTCTGACTTTGAATGTATCTTCATAGGAATGAGTTGTGTAGTCAAATTAATGCTCATTTAGGCTTCAGGTGGTCATCCTGAACAAAATACATGTTGAAGTGTGTGCATAATAAGTCCTTTGGTTTAGGCGTGACACTCAATTTGAGTTTTTATTGCTTTAAATGCATTTTCAGCCCGAGCTGAGCATGTTTTGTGAGTTTGAATGTATCTTCATAAGAATGAGTTGTGTGGTCAAATTAATGCTCATTTCGGCTTCAGGTGGTCATCCTGAACTAAATACATGTTGAAGTGTGTGCAGAAGTCCTTTGGTTTAGGCGTGACACTCCATTTGAGTTTTTATTGCTTTAAATGCATTTTCAGCCCGAGCTGAGCACGTTTTGTGAGTTTGAATGTAGCTTCATAGGAATTAGTTGTGTGGTCAAACTATTGCTCATTTAGGCTTCAGGAGGTCATCCTGAACAAAATACATGTTGAAGTGTGTGCATAAGTCCTTTGGTTGAGGCGTGACACTCAATTTGAGTTTTTATTGCTTTAAATGCATTTTCAGCCCGAGTTGAGCACGTTTTGTGAGTTTGAATGTATCTTCATAGGAATGAGTTGTGTGGTCAAATTAATGCTCATTTAGGCTTCAGGTGGTCATCCTGAACAAAATACACGTTGAAGTGTGTGCATAAGTCCTTTGGTTTAGGCGTGACACTCAATTTGAGTTTTTATTGCTTTAAATGCATTTTCAGCCCGAGCTGAGCACGTTTTGTGAGTTTGAATGTATCTTCATAGGAATGAGTTGTGTGGTCAAATTAATTCTCATATGGGCTTCAGGAGGTCATCCTGAACAAAATACATGTTGAAGTGTGTGCATAAGTCCTTTGGTTTAGGCCTTACACTCAATTTGAGTTTTGATTGCTTTAAATGCATTTTCAGCCCGAGCTGAGCACGTTTTGTGAGTTTGAATGTATCTTCATAGGAATGAGTTGTGTGGTCAAATTAATGCTCATTTAGGCTTCAGGTGGTCATCCTGAACAAAATACATGTTGAAGTGTATGCATAAGTCCTTTGGTTTAGGCGTGACACTCAATTTGAGTTTTTATTGCTTTAAATGCATTTTCAGCCCGAGTTGAGCACGTTTTGTGAGTTTGAATGTATCTTCATAGGAATGAGTTGTGTGGTCAAATTAATGCTCATTTAGGCTTCAGGTGGTCATCCTGAACAAAATACATGTTGAAGTGTGTGCATAAGTCCTTTGGTTTAGGCGTGACACTCAATTTGAGTTTTTATTGCTTTAAATGCATTTTCAGCCCGAGCTGAGCATGTTTTGTGAGTTTGAATGTATCTTCATAAGAATGAGTTGTGTGGTCAAATTAATGCTCATTTCGGCTTCAGGTGGTCATCCTGAACTAAATACATGTTGAAGTGTGTGCATAAGTCCTTTGGTTTAGGCGTGACACTCCATTTGAGTTTTTATCGCTTTAAATGCATTTTCAGCCCGAGCTGAGCACGTTTTGTGAGTTTGAATGCATCTTCATAGGCATGAATTGTGTGATCAAATTAATGCTCATTTAGGCTTCAGGTGGTCCTTCTGAACAAAATACATGTTAAAGTGTGTGCATAAATCCTTTGGTTTAGGCGTGACACTCAATTTGAGTTTTTATTGCTTTAAATGCATTTTCAGCCCGAGCTGAGCACGTTTTGTGAGTTTGAATGTATCTTCATAGGAATGAGTTGTGTGGTCAAATTAAAGCTCATATAGGCTTCAGGAGGTCATCCTGAACAAAATACATGTTGAATGTGTGCATAAGTCCTTTGGTTTAGGTGTGACACTCAATTTGAGTTTTTATTGCTTTAAATGCATTTTCAGCCCGAGCTTGAGCGCGCTTTCTGACTTTGAATGTATCTTCATAGGAATGAGTTGTGTAGTCAAATTAATGCTCATTTAGGCTTCAGGAGGACATCCTGAACAAAATACATGTTGAAGTGTGTGCATAAGTCCTTTGGTTTAGGTGTGACACTCAATTTGAGTTTTTATTGCTTTAAATGCATTTTCAGCCCGAGCTGAGCACGTTTTGTGAGTTTGAATGTATCTTCATAGGCATGAGTTGTGTGATCAAATTAATGCTCATTTAGGCTTCAGGAGGTCATCCTGAACAAAATACAAGTTGAAGTGTGTGCATAAGTCCTTTGGTAATCAAACAGCACGAAGGTCCGGGACCGAACGGATGCCACCCGCTTGGCCCCGCCGGAGCAGAAGTAAGATCGGGCGGCCCGAGCCCGAGCCCGAGCCCTACCCCTACCCGAACCCGAACCCGACCGCCCTAAAATGTCCCTCATTGCTTCGGGTTCGGGGCGCACGGCACCCGTTCGGCGGAGAGTATCCAGGGTTACCAGTGAAGCGGAGGAACATCTCACGCCCACCCGCGCGAAATGTCGTACCGAGTTGTTTATGCCCACGGCACCGCCGATGCTGCACCGTTTCGGCGCGAGGGACGCTCCAAACGAGGAGTTTGGGTCGAATGTGAATTAAAGTGTTAGGTTTCGTGAGAGATCAATACAAGAACCACACACAGACACCAAAAACGAAGAGGGGTTTTATTGCCGGAAAGTTGGTCAGGTCGAGGTGTAAACAACTGAAAGCTAGTCAAAATGATCACGTTGAGGAGTGCAGAAATGCTGGAGCGTAACGGCGTGGCAGCAGCTAGCTCGGCAGGAAGGATCGCTGACGAACTGGCAACGGGTGGCTGTTCACGCTGTCTTTTATGGTGCAAGTGGCAGATGAGATGAAGACTCGCACGTGTGTAGGGGAGGCAGGTGCACTGATTCGAGAGGCGCCCAGCCCACACTGAAAAAGAGACAAAAAAAGGGAGGGGCGGCACCGTGGACACACAATGGTTTCGAACGCAAAGGGCAGAAAACGTCGGCTTCCAGCCGCGCGACGTTCCGCGAACGAATACTGAATCGTATTGAGACACGTTATCCGTGGCATCATAAACTCCGCGAATTTAAGTCAACATCTCTCTGCTCCCAAATAAAACAATCATCCCTATTCAGTCAACTGTAAACGAAGAAGTCAAGTCTGGGATTTTTTTTATGACCCTCTAAAAATAAGCAACAACATAAAATGTCCGCCCTGTGAACATGAGCTGAAATCGAATCTCAAACCAAATACATGTGAAAGCAAAAAAAAATCGAAATATATCAATTTAGAATTCAAAGAACGTCGTGTCCCCATCACACTTTTTAATTGTCTTTTTTCTTTTTTTTTTTGCATCGACACGCCTCAAAATCCTTCTGATGTGAGCGTTTTTAAAAAATCTTGGCTCTTTTGACTTTTTTGGGGGGTTCTTGGGACGGAAAAAATTGACGATGAATTGACAATATTTGCTGCTCAGAGCTGATGCCACGTTGTGTCACTCTTGTGCTTTCTGAAATGCGAGAGCCCTATTTGTCCATGCACGGCCAGCACTTTACGATAGCCTCTGCTGGTGAGAGTTGGCCATTGCAGCCTTCCATATGATTTCCTGTGACCCTCTAAAAATAATGAGATAAAATGTGCGTTGTGTGAACATGAGCTGCGCTTGAAACTACACCCAAATACAAGGAAAAGCAAAAAACAAAAATCTAAACGCACCAATTCAAAAGATAAATGAATGCCACGCCACCATCACACTTTTTCATGATTATTATTACAATTATTATTAATATCACTGCATAGGCAAGGCTCAAAATCCGCCTCATGTGAGCGTTTTTTCAAAAGATTTTCTTAATCTTGCTACTTCGGACTGGGCTTTTTTTTTTGGATATTGGGACAGAGAAACTTTATTATGTATTGACAGTGTTTGCTCTTCATCTCTTTTTCAACCTGGTGGACGCCCTCTCTTTGGCCGAGCATGACCTGATTTGTAGTCAGACGCCTCATGCATTGCGCCACGAACTCCACGAAATCAAACCACTATTTCTCTGTTCTCCTGTGGGGGAATTTGCCGCTCCCAAAAAGTTATTGTTACCTTTTTCAGTGTGGGATGGGCGCTTCTCTAATCAGTGCACCTGCCTCCCCGACACACCTGCGAGTCATTATCTCATCTGCCACTTGCAGCATAAAAGCCAGCCTGAAGAGCCACCCATTGTCACTTCGTCAGAGATCCTTCCTGCCGTGTCGACGACGCCGTACCGCTCCAGGATTCCTGCACTCCTCGAATTGATCATTTTGACTACCTTTCAGTTGTGACCACCTCGGCCTGTCTCGCTTACTGGCAATAAAACCCTTCTGTGCTTTTTGTGTCTGCGCGTGGTTCCTCTCTTCATCTCTCACGAAGCCGAACACTTTGCTTAACACCCGCGGTTCTCCCAGCGCTCCGCCCCAACATCCTCGTCGGAACAGCCTGAGCGCCGCAGCGGAGCAACTCCGGCTCGGCCGTGGGCAAAAACGGCTCTGTCCGAAATTTCTCACGGGCGGGCGTGAGCTGTTCCTCCGCTTCGCTTATCACACACACCACTCTCGGCCCTACCTGCCCCGCGCAACTCCGGCAGGGCCAAGCGGGTGGCATCGGTTCGGTCCCGGACCTTCGCGCGGTTTGATTCCCAAGTTTTTCTTCCCTTTGATTGCACACCGCGCCCCCTGTCCCTCAAAGCGAGGTGCATCTCTGGCGGAGCCGAGCGGGCAGCAGCTTTGCTCCCGGCAGGTCGTGTTGGTGTGCGCGGGGTCTTCCACCTCTTCGCTTGCAACACTCGCCTTTGCCGGCCCGCCAGGCACGGCGCAGCTCTGGCGGGGCCAAGCGACAGCGTCGGTTAGGTCCCGGGCGCAAAATCAAAAGGGAGGGTCGACACTGTGGACAAACAATGGACCCTAACACAAAGGGCAGAAAACTTCGACGCACACCCGCGCGACATTCTGTGAAGGAAAATACGCCACCCGCCTGACCTCGCCGGAGTTTCGCCGCGCCCGTCGGTCCAACGTGGCCCGGGTTGCAAGCGAAGTGGGTGAAAAGCTCACGGCCATCCTCGCGAAATATCGTACAATGCCGCTGCAAAACACGGCCCGGGCGCGGCTGCTCCTAGCGGATCGCAATGCAGCTCTGATCAGGGGGATCTTGCGGGAAGCCGGGAGGGGCGCGGGTGTCAAGCAACGGGCTAATAAACCTCGTCGAATACGCCCGCGACGGGCCGGTATAGAAGCGATGCCGCCAGTTTGTCCCCGCCGGAGCTCCTCCAAGCCAGGCAGGCCGAAAGTGGCGCGGGTTGACAACACAGGGTCCAAAACTTCAACGCACAACCAAGCGATCGTCCAGCTTTATGCAGCCTTGTACAAATTGTGTTTTCAAATTGTTCGCCCGAAACAGTTTTGTCACTCCCACAAGACAAACAAGCTATTTTTTTTCAGATGGCAGTGGAACTGATGAAGGCCTTCCGCAGACATTCCGTGCATCAATTTTAGAACATTATGTGGCGATGGAAAATAAGAGAACAAGACAATCGTCAGAAATACTGACCACAGCAGGTTTATTGGATGATGATCACCCATGCAAAAAATGTTTAATTGTGGCATCCAGAAATGATGCCAAAGATATATTTTGTTTCAAACTACTTCATGAAGAGGAAGTGTTGATACCAGGGATGAATTCTGAAAGCTTATGAGAAAGTCATTTTTTATGACTTGTACCACAACGAAAAATCTCGTGTTATTCACTGCTCCGATGAAAATAAAATGTCAAGATAAAATTTCAATCCCATATTTACACACTGTGAATTTTAAGTTTAATGTTCACTGATATTCCGTCATGTTGTCGTATTTGTTCTCGCCATGCACTGTGGCATGCTCTAAATGGCAAAACCACCTGGAAAAGGTCCTCTGACAAAACGAGTGATTTTTACAATGGAAGAACACACAATTTATCTTGCATCGACATTGTCTTCATGATGCTTTGCATGCATCATTGAAATTGGGTTGGTTCAAGTAAAAGAAAAAATTTGAATTTTAAAAGCAACTTAGAGTTATCCTGATTGAAATTTCCGAACATATAATCTTGCGATGTTAGGGTTCTCTCCCCCCGGCCCCCTTTTGACGAGACCCAGTGCGAAAGGTGGTACCATGAGCAGTGTCTTGAGAAGAATTTGCATGAATTGAGCGGCCGAAGACTGGTATTGCTGCTGTGAGTGCACATCACAATGTTGGAAGTCATGTAGACCTATATCTAATTTTGTGAGTGTTGTTCTGGAAAAAAATTAATTCTCACAAGAAAATGACAGACATGTCAGCTGCTCAACCCGTATTGTTTTGTGTTTTTTGTTATTGTAAAGTGTCCTTGGGTGTCTTGAAAGGCGCTTATCAATAAAATGTATTATTAGTATTATTATTATTATTAAGTTGCCTACACTGGTAAAGTTTTTTAAAATTTGAGTTTTTATTGCTTTAAATGCATTTTCAGCCCGAGTTGAGCACGTTTTGTGAGTTTGAATGTATCTTCATAGGAATGAGTTGTGTGGTCAAATTAATGCTCATTTAGGCTTCAGGTGGTCATCCTGAACAAAATACATGTTGAAGTGTGTGCATAAGTCCTTTGGTTTAGGCGTGACACTCAATTTGAGTTTTTATTGCTTTAAATGCATTTTCAGCCCGAGCTGAGCATGTTTTGTGAGTTTGAATGTATCTTCATAAGAATGAGTTGTGTGGTCAAATTAATGCTCATTTCGGCTTCAGGTGGTCATCCTGAACTAAATACATGTTGAAGTGTGTGCATAAGTCCTTTGGTTTAGGCGTGACACTCCATTTGAGTTTTTATTGCTTTAAATGCATTTTCAGCCCGAGCTGAGCACGTTTTGTGAGTTTGAATGCATCTTCATAGGCATGAATTGTGTGATCAAATTAATGCTCATTTAGGCTTCAGGTGGTCCTTCTGAACAAAATACATGTTAAAGTGTGTGCATAAATCCTTTGGTTTAGGCGTGACACTCAATTTGAGTTTTTATTGCTTTAAATGCATTTTCAGCCCGAGCTGAGCACGTTTTGTGAGTTTGAATGTATCTTCATAGGAATGAGTTGTGTGGTCAAATTAAAGCTCATATAGGCTTCAGGAGGTCATCCTGAACAAAATACATGTTGAATGTGTGCATAAGTCCTTTGGTTTAGGTGTGACACTCAATTTGAGTTTTTATTGCTTTAAATGCATTTGTAGCCTGAGCTGAGCGCGCTTTCTGACTTTGAATGTATCTTCATAGGAATGAGTTGTGTGGTCAAATTAATGCTCATTTAGGCTTCAGGAGGACATCCTGAACAAAATACATGTTGAAGTGTGTGCATAAATCCTCTGGTTTAGGCGTGACACTCAATTTGAGTTTTTATTGCTTTAAATGCATTTGTAGCCTGAGCTGAGCGCGCTTTCTGACTTTGAATGTATCTTCATAGGAATGAGTTGTGTGGTCAAATGAATGCTCATTTAGGCTTCAGGTGGTCATCCTGAACAAAATACATGTTGAAGTGTGTGCATAAGTCCTTTGGTTTAGGTGTGACACTCAATTTGAGTTTTTATTGCTTTAAATGCATTTTCAGCCCGAGCTGAGCACGTTTTGTGAGTTTGAATGTATCTTCATAGGCATGAGTTGTGTGATCAAATTAATGCTCATTTAGGCTTCAGGAGGTCATCCTGAACAAAATACATGTTGAAGTGTGTGCATAAGTCCTTTGGTTTAGGCGTGACACTCAATTTGAGTTTTGATTGCTTTAAATGCATTTTCAGCCCGAGCTGAGCACGTTTTGTGAGTTTGAATGTATCTTCATAGGAATGAGTTGTGTGGTCAAATTAATGCTCATTTAGGCTTCAGGTGGTCATCCTGAACAAAATACATGTTGAAGTGTATGCATAAGTCCTTTGGTTTAGGCGTGACACTCAATTTGAGTTTTTATTGCTTTAAATGCATTTTCAGCCCGAGTTGAGCACGTTTTGTGAGTTTGAATGTATCTTCATAGGAATGAGTTGTGTGGTCAAATTAATGCTCATTTAGGCTTCAGGTGGTCATCCTGAACAAAATACATGTTGAAGTGTGTGCATAAGTCCTTTGGTTTAGGCGTGACACTCAATTTGAGTTTTTATTGCTTTAAATGCATTTTCAGCCCGAGCTGAGCATGTTTTGTGAGTTTGAATGTATCTTCATAAGAATGAGTTGTGTGGTCAAATTAATGCTCATTTCGGCTTCAGGTGGTCATCCTGAACTAAATACATGTTGAAGTGTGTGCATAAATCCTTTGGTTTAGGCGTGACACTCAATTTGAGTTTTTATTGCTTTAAATGCATTTTCAGCCCGAGCTGAGCACGTTTTGTGAGTTTGAATGTATCTTCATAGGCATGAGTTGTGTGATCAAATTAATGCTCATTTAGGCTTCAGGAGGTCATCCTGAACAAAATACAAGTTGAAGTGTGTGCATAAGTCCTTTGGTAATCAAACAGCACGAAGGTCCGGGACCGAACGGATGCCACCCGCTTGGCCCCGCCGGAGCAGAAGTAAGATCGGGCGGCCCGAGCCCGAGCCCGAGCCCTACCCCTACCCGAACCCGACCGCCCTAAAATGTCCCTCATTGCTTCGGGTTCGGGGCGCACGGCACCCGTACGGCGGAGAGTATCCAGGGTTACCAGTGAAGCGGAGGAACATCTCACGCCCACCCGCGCGAAATGTCGTACCGAGTTGTTTATGCCCACGGCACCGCCGATGCTGCACCGTTTCGGCGCGAGGGACGCTCCAAACGAGGAGTTTGGGTCGAATGTGAATTAAAGTGTTAGGTTTCGTGAGAGATCAATACAAGAACCACACACAGACACCAAAAACGAAGAGGGGTTTTATTGCCAGAAAGTTGGTCAGGTCGAGGTGTAAACAACTGAAAGCTAGTCAAAATGATCACGTTGAGGAGTGCAGAAATGCTGGAGCGTAACGGCGTGGCAGCAGCTAGCTCGGCAGGAAGGATCGCTGACGAACTGGCAACGGGTGACTGTTCACGCTGTCTTTTATGGTGCAAGTGGCAGATGAGATGAAGACTCGCACGTGTGTAGGGGAGGCAGGTGCACTGATTCGAGAGGCGCCCAGCCCACACTGAAAAAGAGACAAAAAAAGGGAGGGGCGGCACCGTGGACACACAATGGTTTCGAACGCAAAGGGCAGAAAACGTCGGCTTCCAGCCGCGCGACGTTCCGCGAACGAATACTGAATCGTATTGAGACACGTTATCCGTGGCATCATAAACTCCGCGAATTTAAGTCAACATCTCTCTGCTCCCAAATAAAACAATCATCCCTATTCAGTCAACTGTAAACGAAGAAGTCAAGTCTGGGATTTTTTTTATGACCCTCTAAAAATAAGCAACAACATAAAATGTCCGCCCTGTGAACATGAGCTGAAATCGAATCTCAAACCAAATACATGTGAAAGCAAAAAAAATCGAAATATATCAATTTAGAATTCAAAGAACGTCGTGTCCCCATCACACTTTTTAATTGTCTTTTTTCTTTTTTCTTTTTTTTTTTGCATCGACACGCCTCAAAATCCTTCTGATGTGAGCGTTTTTAAAAAATCTTGGCTCTTTTGACTTTTTTGGGGGGTTCTTGGGACGGAAAAAATTGACGATGAATTGACAATATTTGCTGCTCAGAGCTGATGCCACGTTGTGTCACTCTTGTGCTTTCTGAAATGCGAGAGCCCTATTTGTCCATGCACGGCCAGCACTTTACGATAGCCTCTGCTGGTGAGAGTTGGCCATTGCAGCCTTCCATATGATTTCCTGTGACCCTCTAAAAATAATGAGATAAAATGTGCGTTGTGTGAACATGAGCTGCGCTTGAAACTACACCCAAATACAAGGAAAAGCAAAAAACAAAAATCTAAACGCACCAATTCAAAAGATAAATGAATGCCACGCCACCATCACACTTTTTCATGATTATTATTACAATTATTATTAATATCACTGCATAGGCAAGGCTCAAAATCCGCCTCATGTGAGCGTTTTTTCAAAAGATTTTCTTAATCTTGCTACTTCGGACTGGGCTTTTTTTTTTTGGATATTGGGACAGAGAAACTTTATTATGTATTGACAGTGTTTGCTCTTCATCTCTTTTTCAACCTGGTGGACGCCCTCTCTTTGGCCGAGCATGACCTGATTTGTAGTCAGACGCCTCATGCATTGCGCCACGAACTCCACGAAATCAAACCACTATTTCTCTGTTCTCCTGTGGGGGAATTTGCCGCTCCCAAAAAGTTATTGTTACCTTTTTCAGTGTGGGATGGGCGCTTCTCTAATCAGTGCACCTGCCTCCCCGACACACCTGCGAGTCATTATCTCATCTGCCACTTGCAGCATAAAAGCCAGCCTGAAGAGCCACCCATTGTCACTTCGTCAGAGATCCTTCCTGCCGTGTCGACGACGCCGTACCGCTCCAGGATTCCTGCACTCCTCGAATTGATCATTTTGACTACCTTTCAGTTGTGACCACCTCGGCCTGTCTCGCTTACTGGCAATAAAACCCTTCTGTGCTTTTTGTGTCTGCGCGTGGTTCCTCTCTTCATCTCTCACGAAGCCGAACACTTTGCTTAACACCCGCGGTTCTCCCAGCGCTCCGCCCCAACATCCTCGTCGGAACAGCCTGAGCGCCGCAGCGGAGCAACTCCGGCTCGGCCGTGGGCAAAAACGGCTCTGTCCGAAATTTCTCACGGGCGGGCGTGAGCTGTTCCTCCGCTTCGCTTATCACACACACCACTCTCGGCCCTACCTGCCCCGCGCAACTCCGGCAGGGCCAAGCGGGTGGCATCGGTTCGGTCCCGGACCTTCGCGCGGTTTGATTCCCAAGTTTTTCTTCCCTTTGATTGCACACCGCGCCCCCTGTCCCTCAAAGCGAGGTGCATCTCTGGCGGAGCCGAGCGGGCAGCAGCTTTGCTCCCGGCAGGTCGTGTTGGTGTGCGCGAGGTCTTCCACCTCTTCGCTTGCAACACTCGCCTTTGCCGGCCCGCCAGGCACGGCGCAGCTCTGGCGGGGCCAAGCGACAGCGTCGGTTAGGTCCCGGGCGCAAAATCAAAAGGGAGGGTCGACACTGTGGACAAACAATGGACCCTAACACAAAGGGCAGAAAACTTCGACGCACACCCGCGCGACATTCTGTGAAGGAAAATACGCCACCCGCCTGACCTCGCCGGAGTTTCGCCGCGCCCGTCGGTCCAACGTGGCCCGGGTTGCAAGCGAAGTGGGTGAAAAGCTCACGGCCATCCTCGCGAAATATCGTACAATGCCGCTGCAAAACACGGCCCGGGCGCGGCTGCTCCTAGCGGATCGCAATGCAGCTCTGATCAGGGGGATCTTGCGGGAAGCCGGGAGGGGCGCGGGTGTCAAGCAACGGGCTAATAAACCTCGTCGAATACGCCCGCGACGGGCCGGTATAGAAGCGATGCCGCCAGTTTGTCCCCGCCGGAGCTCCTCCAAGCCAGGCAGGCCGAAAGTGGCGCGGGTTGACAACACAGGGTCCAAAACTTCAACGCACAACCAAGCGATCGTCCAGCTTTATGCAGCCTTGTACAAATTGTGTTTTCAAATTGTTCGCCCGAAACAGTTTTGTCACTCCCACAAGACAAACAAGCTATTTTTTTTCAGATGGCAGTGGAACTGATGAAGGCCTTCCCCAGACATTCCGTGCATCAATTTTAGAACATTATGTGGCGATGGAAAATAAGAGAACAAGACAATCGTCAGAAATACTGACCACAGCAGGTTTATTGGATGATGATCACCCATGCAAAAAATGTTTAATTGTGGCATCCAGAAATGATGCCAAAGATATATTTTGTTTCAAACTACTTCATGAAGAGGAAGTGTTGATACCAGGGATGAATTCTGAAAGCTTATGAGAAAGTCATTTTTTATGACTTGTACCACAACGAAAAATCTCGTGTTATTCACTGCTCCGATGAAAATAAAATGTCAAGATAAAATTTCAATCCCATATTTACACACTGTGAATTTTAAGTTTAATGTTCACTGATATTCCGTCATGTTGTCGTATTTGTTCTCGCCATGCACTGTGGCATGCTCTAAATGGCAAAACCACCTGGAAAAGGTCCTCTGACAAAACGAGTGATTTTTACAATGGAAGAACACACAATTTATCTTGCATCGACATTGTCTTCATGATGCTTTGCATGCATCATTGAAATTGGGTTGGTTCAAGTAAAAGAAAAAATTTGAATTTTAAAAGCAACTTAGAGTTATCCTGATTGAAATTTCCGAACATATAATCTTGCGATGTTAGGGTTCTCTCCCCCCGGCCCCCTTTTGACGAGACCCAGTGCGAAAGGTGGTACCATGAGCAGTGTCTTGAGAAGAATTTGCATGAATTGAGCGGCCGAAGACTGGTATTGCTGCTGTGAGTGCACATCACAATGTTGGAAGTCATGTAGACCTATATCTAATTTTGTGAGTGTTGTTCTGGAAAAAAATTAATTCTCACAAGAAAATGACAGACATGTCAACTGCTCAACCCGTATTGTTTTGTGTTTTTTGTTATTGTAAAGTGTCCTTGGGTGTCTTGAAAGGCGCTTATCAATAAAATGTATTATTAGTATTATTATTATTATTAAGTTGCCTACACTGGTAAAGTTTTTTAAAATTTGAGTTTTTATTGCTTTAAATGCATTTTCAGCCCGAGTTGAGCACGTTTTGTGAGTTTGAATGTATCTTCATAGGAATGAGTTGTGTGGTCAAATTAATGCTCATTTAGGCTTCAGGTGGTCATCCTGAACAAAATACATGTTGAAGTGTGTGCATAAGTCCTTTGGTTTAGGCGTGACACTCAATTTGAGTTTTTATTGCTTTAAATGCATTTTCAGCCCGAGCTGAGCACGTTTTGTGAGTTTGAATGTATCTTCATAGGAATCAGTTGTGTGGTCAAATTAATGCTCATTTAGGCTTCAGGTGGTCATCCTGAACAAAATACATGTTGAAGTGTGTGCATAAGTCCTTTGGTTTAGGCGTGACACTCAATTTGAGTTTTTATTGCTTTAAATGCATTTTCAGCCCGAGCTGAGCACGTTTTGTGAGTTTGAATGTAGCTTCATAGGAATTAGTTGTGTGGTCAAATTAATGCTCATTTAGGCTTCAGGTGGTCATCCTGAACTAAATAAATATTGAAGTGTGTGCATAAGTTCTTTGGTTTGGGCGTGACACTCAATTTGAGTTTTTATTGCTTTAAATGCATTTTCAGCCCGAGCTGAGCACTTTTTGTGAGTTTGAATGTATCTTCATAGGAATGAGTTGTGTGGTCAAATTAATGCTCATTTAGGCTTCAGGAGGACATCCTGAACTAAATACATGTTGAAGTGTGTGCATAAGTCCTTTGGTTTAGGCGTGACACTCAATTTGAGTTTTTATTGCTTTAAATGCATTTTCAGCCCGAGTTGAGCACGTTTTGTGAGTTTGAATGTATCTTCATAGGAATGAGTTGTGTGGTCAAATTAATGCTCATTTAGGCTTCAGGTGGTCATCCTGAACAAAATACATGTTGAAGTGTGTGCATAAGTCCTTTGGTTTAGGCGTGACACTCAATTTGAGTTTTTATTGCTTTAAATGCATTTTCAGCCCGAGCTGAGCATGTTTTGTGAGTTTGAATGTATCTTCATAAGAATGAGTTGTGTGGTCAAATTAATGCTCATTTCGGCTTCAGGTGGTCATCCTGAACTAAATACATGTTGAAGTGTGTGCATAAGTCCTTTGGTTTAGGCGTGACACTCCATTTGAGTTTTTATTGCTTTAAATGCATTTTCAGTCCGAGCTGAGCGCGCTTTCTGACTTTGAATGTATCTTCATAGGAATGAGTTGTGTGGTCAAATTAATGCTCATTTAGGCTTCAGGAGGTCATCCTGAACAAAATACATCTTGAAGTGTGTGCATAAGTCCTTCGGTTTAGGCGTGACACTCAATTTGAGTTTTTATTGCTTTAAATGCATTTTCAGCCCGAGCTGAGCACCTTTTGTGAGTTTGAATGTATCTTCATAGGAATGAGTTGTGTGGTCAAATTAATGCTCATATAGGCTTCAGGAGGCCATCCTGACCAAAATACATGTTGAAGTGTGTGCATAATCCTTTGGTTTAGGTGTGACACTCAATTTGAGTTTTTATTGCTTTAAATGCATTTTCAGCCCGAGCTGAGCGCGCTTTCTGACTTTGAATGTATCTTCATAGGAATGATTTGTTTAGTCAAATTAATGCTCTTTTAGGCTTCAGGAGGCCATCCTGAACAAAATACATGATGAAGTGTGTGCATAAGTCCTTTGGTTTAGGTGTGACACTCAATTTGAGTTTTTATTGCTTTAAATGCATTTTCAGCCCGAGCTGAGCACGTTTTGTGAGTTTGAATGCATCTTCATAGGCATGAATTGTGTGATCAAATTAATGCTCATTTAGGCTTCAGGTGGTCCTTCTGAACAAAATACATGTTAAAGTGTGTGCATAAATCCTTTGGTTTAGGCGTGACACTCAATTTGAGTTTTTATTGCTTTAAATGCATTTTCAGCCCGAGCTGAGCACGTTTTGTGAGTTTGAATGTATCTTCATAGGAATGAGTTGTGTGGTCAAATTATTGCTCATATAGGCTTCAGGAGGTCATCCTGAACAAAATACATGTTGAATGTGTGCATAAGTCCTTTGGTTTAGGTGTGACACTCAATTTGAGTTTTTATTGCTTTAAATGCATTTTCAGCCCGAGCTTGAGCGCGCTTTCTGACTTTGAATGTATCTTCATAGGAATGAGTTGTGTAGTCAAATTAATGCTCATTTAGGCTTCAGGAGGACATCCAGAACAAAATACATGTTGAAGTGTGTGCATAAATCCTCTGGTTTAGGCGTGACACTCAATTTGAGTTTTTATTGCTTTAAATGCATTTGTAGCCTGAGCTGAGCGCGCTTTCTGACTTTGAATGTATCTTCATAGGAATGAGTTGTGTGGTCAAATGAATGCTCATTTAGGCTTCAGGTGGTCATCCTGAACAAAATACATGTTGAAGTGTGTGCATAAGTCCTTTGGTTGAGGCGTGACACTCAATTTGAGTTTTTATTGCTTTAAATGCATTTTCAGCCCGAGTTGAGCACGTTTTGTGAGTTTGAATGTATCTTCATAGGAATGAGTTGTGTGGTCAAATTAATGCTCATTTAGGCTTCAGGTGGTCATCCTGAACAAAATACATGTTGAAGTGTGTGCATAAGTCCTTTGGTTTAGGCGTGACACTCAATTTGAGTTTTTATTGCTTTAAATGCATTTTCAGCCCGAGCTGAGCACGTTTTGTGAGTTTGAATGTATCTTCATAGGAATGAGTTGTGTGGTCAAATTAATGCTCATTTAGGCTTCAGGAGGACATCCTGAACTAAATACATGTTGAAGTGTATGCATAAGTCCTTTGGTTTAGGCGTGACACTCAATTTGAGTTTTTATTGCTTTAAATGCATTTTCAGCCCGAGCTGAGCATGTTTTGTGAGTTTGAATGTATCTTCATAAGAATGAGTTGTGTGGTCAAATTAATGCTCATTTCGGCTTCAGGTGGTCATCCTGAACTAAATACATGTTGAAGTGTGTGCATAAGTCCTTTGGTTTAGGCGTGACACTCCATTTGAGTTTTTATTGCTTTAAATGCATTTTCAGTCCGAGCTGAGCGCGCTTTCTGACTTTGAATGTATCTTCATAGGAATGAGTTGTGTGGTCAAATTATTGCTCATTTAGGCTTCAGGAGGCCATCCTGAACAAAATACATGATGAAGTGTGTGCATAAGTCCTTTGGTTTAGGTGTGACACTCAATTTGAGTTTTTATTGCTTTAAATGCATTTTCAGCCCGAGCTGAGCACGTTTTGTGAGTTTGAATGCATCTTCATAGGCATGAATTGTGTGATCAAATTAATGCTCATTTAGGCTTCAGGTGGTCCTTCTGAACAAAATACATGTTAAAGTGTGTGCATAAATCCTTTGGTTTAGGCGTGACACTCAATTTGAGTTTTTATTGCTTTAAATGCATTTTCAGCCCGAGTTGAGCACGTTTTGTGAGTTTGAATGCA
The DNA here is from genome assembly GCF_054856545.1 of Hippocampus guttulatus. Lineage (NCBI taxonomy): Eukaryota > Metazoa > Chordata > Actinopteri > Syngnathiformes > Syngnathidae > Hippocampus > Hippocampus guttulatus. The sequence goes on from NC_141271.1 coordinate 1,651,262, forward strand.
TCTTCATAGGCATGAGTTGTGTGATCAAATTAATGCTCATTTAGGCTTCAGGAGGTCATCCTGAACAAAATACAAGTTGAAGTGTGTGCATAAGTCCTTTGGTAATCAAACAGCACGAAGGTCCGGGACCGAACGGATGCCACCCGCTTGGCCCCGCCGGAGCAGAAGTAAGATCGGGCGGCTTGAGCCCGAGCCCGAGCCCTACCCCTACCCGAACCCGACCGCCCTAAAATGTCCCTCATTGCTTCGGGTTCGGGGCGCACGGCACCCGTACGGCGGAGAGTATCCAGGGTTACCAGTGAAGCGGAGGAACATCTCACGCCCACCCGCGCGAAATGTCGTACCGAGTTGTTTATGCCCACGGCACCGCCGATGCTGCACCGTTTCGGCGCGAGGGACGCTCCAAACGAGGAGTTTGGGTCGAATGTGAATTAAAGTGTTAGGTTTCGTGAGAGATCAATACAAGAACCACACACAGACACCAAAAACGAAGAGGGGTTTTATTGCCAGAAAGTTGGTCAGGTCGAGGTGTAAACAACTGAAAGCTAGTCAAAATGATCACGTTGAGGAGTGCAGAAATGCTGGAGCGTAACGGCGTGGCAGAAGGATCGCTGACGAACTGGCAACGGGTGGCTGTTCACGCTGTCTTTTATGGTGCAAGTGGCAGATGAGATGAAGACTCGCACGTGTGTAGGGGAGGCAGGTGCACTGATTCGAGAGGCGCCCAGCCCACACTGAAAAAGAGACAAAAAAAGGGAGGGGCGGCACCGTGGACACACAATGGTTTCGAACGCAAAGGGCAGAAAACGTCGGCTTCCAGCCGCGCGACGTTCCGCGAACGAATACTGAATCGTATTGAGACACGTTATCCGTGGCATCATAAACTCCGCGAATTTAAGTCAACATCTCTCTGCTCCCAAATAAAACAATCATCCCTATTCAGTCAACTGTAAACGAAGAAGTCAAGTCTGGGATTTTTTTTATGACCCTCTAAAAATAAGCAACAACATAAAATGTCCGCCCTGTGAACATGAGCTGAAATCGAATCTCAAACCAAATACATGTGAAAGCAAAAAAAATCGAAATATATCAATTTAGAATTCAAAGAACGTCGTGTCCCCATCACACTTTTTAATTGTCTTTTTTCTTTTTTCTTTTTTTTTTGCATCGACACGCCTCAAAATCCTTCTGATGTGAGCGTTTTTAAAAAATCTTGGCTCTTTTGACTTTTTTGGGGGGTTCTTGGGACGGAAAAAATTGACGATGAATTGACAATATTTGCTGCTCAGAGCTGATGCCACGTTGTGTCACTCTTGTGCTTTCTGAAATGCGAGAGCCCTATTTGTCCATGCACGGCCAGCACTTTACGATAGCCTCTGCTGGTGAGAGTTGGCCATTGCAGCCTTCCATATGATTTCCTGTGACCCTCTAAAAATAATGAGATAAAATGTGCGTTGTGTGAACATGAGCTGCGCTTGAAACTACACCCAAATACAAGGAAAAGCAAAAAACAAAAATCTAAACGCACCAATTCAAAAGATAAATGAATGCCACGCCACCATCACACTTTTTCATGATTATTATTACAATTATTATTAATATCACTGCATAGGCAAGGCTCAAAATCCGCCTCATGTGAGCGTTTTTTCAAAAGATTTTCTTAATCTTGCTACTTCGGACTGGGCTTTTTTTTTTGGATATTGGGACAGAGAAACTTTATTATGTATTGACAGTGTTTGCTCTTCATCTCTTTTTCAACCTGGTGGACGCCCTCTCTTTGGCCGAGCATGACCTGATTTGTAGTCAGACGCCTCATGCATTGCGCCACGAACTCCACGAAATCAAACCACTATTTCTCTGTTCTCCTGTGGGGGAATTTGCCGCTCCCAAAAAGTTATTGTTACCTTTTTCAGTGTGGGATGGGCGCTTCTCTAATCAGTGCACCTGCCTCCCCGACACACCTGCGAGTCATTATCTCATCTGCCACTTGCAGCATAAAAGCCAGCCTGAAGAGCCACCCATTGTCACTTCGTCAGAGATCCTTCCTGCCGTGTCGACGACGCCGTACCGCTCCAGGATTCCTGCACTCCTCGAATTGATCATTTTGACTACCTTTCAGTTGTGACCACCTCGGCCTGTCTCGCTTACTGGCAATAAAACCCTTCTGTGCTTTTTGTGTCTGCGCGTGGTTCCTCTCTTCATCTCTCACGAAGCCGAACACTTTGCTTAACACCCGCGGTTCTCCCAGCGCTCCGCCCCAACATCCTCGTCGGAAAAGCCTGAGCGCCGCAGCGGAGCAACTCCGGCTCGGCCGTGGGCAAAAACGGCTCTGTCCGAAATTTCTCACGGGCGGGCGTGAGCTGTTCCTCCGCTTCGCTTATCACACACACCACTCTCGGCCCTACCTGCCCCGCGCAACTCCGGCAGGGCCAAGCGGGTGGCATCGGTTCGGTCCCGGACCTTCGCGCGGTTTGATTCCCAAGTTTTTCTTCCCTTTGATTGCACACCGCGCCCCCTGTCCCTCAAAGCGAGGTGCATCTCTGGCGGAGCCGAGCGGGCAGCAGCTTTGCTCCCGGCAGGTCGTGTTGGTGTGCGCGAGGTCTTCCACCTCTTCGCTTGCAACACTCGCCTTTGCCGGCCCGCCAGGCACGGCGCAGCTCTGGCGGGGCCAAGCGACAGCGTCGGTTAGGTCCCGGGCGCAAAATCAAAAGGGAGGGTCGACACTGTGGACAAACAATGGACCCTAACACAAAGGGCAGAAAACTTCGACGCACACCCGCGCGACATTCTGTGAAGGAAAATACGCCACCCGCCTGACCTCGCCGGAGTTTCGCCGCGCCCGTCGGTCCAACGTGGCCCGGGTTGCAAGCGAAGTGGGTGAAAAGCTCACGGCCATCCTCGCGAAATATCGTACAATGCCGCTGCAAAACACGGCCCGGGCGCGGCTGCTCCTAGCGGATCGCAATGCAGCTCTGATCAGGGGGATCTTGCGGGAAGCCGGGAGGGGCGCGGGTGTCAAGCAACGGGCTAATAAACCTCGTCGAATACGCCCGCGACGGGCCGGTATAGAAGCGATGCCGCCAGTTTGTCCCCGCCGGAGCTCCTCCAAGCCAGGCAGGCCGAAAGTGGCGCGGGTTGACAACACAGGGTCCAAAACTTCAACGCACAACCAAGCGATCGTCCAGCTTTATGCAGCCTTGTACAAATTGTGTTTTCAAATTGTTCGCCCGAAACAGTTTTGTCACTCCCACAAGACAAACAAGCTATTTTTTTTCAGATGGCAGTGGAACTGATGAAGGCCTTCCCCAGACATTCCGTGCATCAATTTTAGAACATTATGTGGCGATGGAAAATAAGAGAACAAGACAATCGTCAGAAATACTGACCACAGCAGGTTTATTGGATGATGATCACCCATGCAAAAAATGTTTAATTGTGGCATCCAGAAATGATGCCAAAGATATATTTTGTTTCAAACTACTTCATGAAGAGGAAGTGTTGATACCAGGGATGAATTCTGAAAGCTTATGAGAAAGTCATTTTTTATGACTTGTACCACAACGAAAAATCTCGTGTTATTCACTGCTCCGATGAAAATAAAATGTCAAGATAAAATTTCAATCCCATATTTACACACTGTGAATTTTAAGTTTAATGTTCACTGATATTCCGTCATGTTGTCGTATTTGTTCTCGCCATGCACTGTGGCATGCTCTAAATGGCAAAACCACCTGGAAAAGGTCCTCTGACAAAACGAGTGATTTTTACAATGGAAGAACACACAATTTATCTTGCATCGACATTGTCTTCATGATGCTTTGCATGCATCATTGAAATTGGGTTGGTTCAAGTAAAAGAAAAAATTTGAATTTTAAAAGCAACTTAGAGTTATCCTGATTGAAATTTCCGAACATATAATCTTGCGATGTTAGGGTTCTCTCCCCCCGGCCCCCTTTTGACGAGACCCAGTGCGAAAGGTGGTACCATGAGCAGTGTCTTGAGAAGAATTTGCATGAATTGAGCGGCCGAAGACTGGTATTGCTGCTGTGAGTGCACATCACAATGTTGGAAGTCATGTAGACCTATATCTAATTTTGTGAGTGTTGTTCTGGAAAAAAATTAATTCTCACAAGAAAATGACAGACATGTCAGCTGCTCAACCCGTATTGTTTTGTGTTTTTTGTTATTGTAAAGTGTCCTTGGGTGTCTTGAAAGGCGCTTATCAATAAAATGTATTATTAGTATTATTATTATTATTAAGTTGCCTACACTGGTAAAGTTTTTTAAAATTTGAGTTTTTATTGCTTTAAATGCATTTTCAGCCCGAGTTGAGCACGTTTTGTGAGTTTGAATGTATCTTCATAGGAATGAGTTGTGTGGTCAAATTAATGCTCATTTAGGCTTCAGGTGGTCATCCTGAACAAAATACATGTTGAAGTGTGTGCATAAGTCCTTTGGTTTAGGCGTGACACTCAATTTGAGTTTTTATTGCTTTAAATGCATTTTCAGCCCGAGCTGAGCACGTTTTGTGAGTTTGAATGTATCTTCATAGGAATCAGTTGTGTGGTCAAATTAATGCTCATTTAGGCTTCAGGTGGTCATCCTGAACAAAATACATGTTGAAGTGTGTGCATAAGTCCTTTGGTTTAGGCGTGACACTCAATTTGAGTTTTTATTGCTTTAAATGCATTTTCAGCCCGAGCTGAGCACGTTTTGTGAGTTTGAATGTAGCTTCATAGGAATTAGTTGTGTGGTCAAATTAATGCTCATTTAGGCTTCAGGTGGTCATCCTGAACAAAATACATGTTGAAGTGTGTGCATAAGTCCTTTGGTTTAGGCGTGACACTCAATTTGAGTTTTTATTGCTTTAAATGCATTTTCAGCCCGAGCTGAGCATGTTTTGTGAGTTTGAATGTATCTTCATAAGAATGAGTTGTGTGGTCAAATTAATGCTCATTTCGGCTTCAGGTGGTCATCCTGAACTAAATACATGTTGAAGTGTGTGCATAAGTCCTTTGGTTTAGGCGTGACACTCCATTTGAGTTTTTATTGCTTTAAATGCATTTTCAGTCCGAGCTGAGCGCGCTTTCTGACTTTGAATGTATCTTCATAGGAATGAGTTGTGTGGTCAAATTATTGCTCATTTAGGCTTCAGGAGGTCATCCTGAACAAAATACATCTTGAAGTGTGTGCATAAGTCCTTCGGTTTAGGCGTGACACTCAATTTGAGTTTTTATTGCTTTAAATGCATTTTCAGCCCGAGCTGAGCACGTTTTGTGAGTTTGAATGTATCTTCATAGGAATGAGTTGTGTGGTCAAATTAATGCTCATTTAGGCTTCAGGAGGTCATCCTGAACAAAATACATGTTGAAGTGTGTGCATAAGTCCTTTGGTTGAGGCGTGACACTCAATTTGAGTTTTTATTGCTTTAAATGCATTTTCAGCCCGAGTTGAGCACGTTTTGTGAGTTTGAATGTATCTTCATAGGAATGAGTTGTGTGGTCAAATTAATGCTCATTTAGGCTTCAGGTGGTCATCCTGAACAAAATACATGTTAAAGTGTGTGCATAAGTCCTTTGGTTTAGGCGTGACACTCAATTTGAGTTTTTATTGCTTTAAATGCATTTTCAGCCCGAGCTGAGCACGTTTTGTGAGTTTGAATGTATCTTCATAGGAATGAGTTGTGTGGTCAAATTAATTCTCATATGGGCTTCAGGAGGTCATCCTGAACAAAATACATGTTGAAGTGTGTGCATAAGTCCTTTGGTTTAGGCCTTACACTCAATTTGAGTTTTGATTGCTTTAAATGCATTTTCAGCCCGAGCTGAGCACGTTTTGTGAGTTTGAATGTATCTTCATAGGAATGAGTTGTGTGGTCAAATTAATGCTCATTTAGGCTTCAGGTGGTCATCCTGAACAAAATACATGTTGAAGTGTGTTCATAAGTCCTTTGGTTTAGGTGTGACACTCAATTTGAGTTTTTATTGCTTTAAATGCATTTTCAGCCCGAGCTGAGCACGTTTTGTGAGTTTGAATGTATCTTCATAGGAATGAGTTGTGTGGTCAAATTAATGCTCATTTAGGCTTCAGGAGGTCATCCTGAACAAAATACATCTTGAAGTGTGTGCATAAGTCCTTCGGTTTAGGCGTGACACTCAATTTGAGTTTTTATTGCTTTAAATGCATTTTCAGCCCGAGCTGAGCATCTTTTGTGAGTTTGAATGTAGCTTCATAGGAATGAGTTGTGTGGTCAAATTAATGCTCATTTAGGCTTCAGGAGGTCATCCTGAACAAAATACATGTTGAAGTGTGTGCATAATCCTTTGGTTTAGGTGTGACACTCAATTTGAGTTTTTATTGCTTTAAATGCATTTTCAGCCCGAGCTGAGCGCGCTTTCTGACTTTGAATGTATCTTCATAGGAATGATTTGTTTAGTCAAATTAATGCTCTTTTAGGCTTCAGGAGGCCAACCTGAACAAAATACATGATGAAGTGTGTGCATAAGTCCTTTGGTTTAGGTGTGACACTCAATTTGAGTTTTTATTGCTTTAAATGCATTTTCAGCCCGAGCTGAGCACGTTTTGTGAGTTTGAATGCATCTTCATAGGCATGAATTGTGTGATCAAATTAATGCTCATTTAGGCTTCAGGTGGTCCTTCTGAACAAAATACATGTTAAAGTGTGTGCATAAATCCTTTGGTTTAGGCGTGACACTCAATTTGAGTTTTTATTGCTTTAAATGCATTTTCAGCCCGAGCTGAGCACGTTTTGTGAGTTTGAATGTATCTTCATAGGAATGAGTTGTGTGGTCAAATTAAAGCTCATATAGGCTTCAGGAGGTCATCCTGAACAAAATACATGTTGAATGTGTGCATAAGTCCTTTGGTTTAGGTGTGACACTCAATTTGAGTTTTTATTGCTTTAAATGCATTTTCAGCCCGAGCTTGAGCGCGCTTTCTGACTTTGAATGTATCTTCATAGGAATGAGTTGTGTAGTCAAATTAATGCTCATTTAGGCTTCAGGAGGTCATCCTGAACAAAATACAAGTTGAAGTGTGTGCATAAGTCCTTTGGTAATCAAACAGCACGAAGGTCCGGGACCGAACGGATGCCACCCGCTTGGCCCCGCCGGAGCAGAAGTAAGATCGGGCGGCCCGAGCCCGAGCCCGAGCCCTACCCCTACCCGAACCCGACCGCCCTAAAATGTCCCTCATTGCTTCGGGTTCGGGGCGCACGGCACCCGTACGGCGGAGAGTATCCAGGGTTACCAGTGAAGCGGAGGAACATCTCACGCCCACCCGCGCGAAATGTCGTACCGAGTTGTTTATGCCCACGGCACCGCCGATGCTGCACCGTTTCGGCGCGAGGGACGCTCCAAACGAGGAGTTTGGGTCGAATGTGAATTAAAGTGTTAGGTTTCGTGAGAGATCAATACAAGAACCACACACAGACACCAAAAACGAAGAGGGGTTTTATTGCCAGAAAGTTGGTCAGGTCGAGGTGTAAACAACTGAAAGCTAGTCAAAATGATCACGTTGAGGAGTGCAGAAATGCTGGAGCGTAACGGCGTGGCAGCAGCTAGCTCGGCAGGAAGGATCGCTGACGAACTGGCAACGGGTGGCTGTTCACGCTGTCTTTTATGGTGCAAGTGGCAGATGAGATGAAGACTCGCACGTGTGTAGGGGAGGCAGGTGCACTGATTCGAGAGGCGCCCAGCCCACACTGAAAAAGAGACAAAAAAAGGGAGGGGCGGCACCGTGGACACACAATGGTTTCGAACGCAAAGGGCAGAAAACGTCGGCTTCCAGCCGCGCGACGTTCCGCGAACGAATACTGAATCGTATTGAGACACGTTATCCGTGGCATCATAAACTCCGCGAATTTAAGTCAACATCTCTCTGCTCCCAAATAAAACAATCATCCCTATTCAGTCAACTGTAAACGAAGAAGTCAAGTCTGGGATTTTTTTTATGACCCTCTAAAAATAAGCAACAACATAAAATGTCCGCCCTGTGAACATGAGCTGAAATCGAATCTCAAACCAAATACATGTGAAAGCAAAAAAAATCGAAATATATCAATTTATTATTCAAAGAACGTCGTGTCCCCATCACACTTTTTAATTGTCTTTTTTCTTTTTTCTTTTTTTTTTTGCATCGACACGCCTCAAAATCCTTCTGATGTGAGCGTTTTTAAAAAATCTTGGCTCTTTTGACTTTTTTGGGGGGTTCTTGGGACGGAAAAAATTGACGATGAATTGACAATATTTGCTGCTCAGAGCTGATGCCACGTTGTGTCACTCTTGTGCTTTCTGAAATGCGAGAGCCCTATTTGTCCATGCACGGCCAGCACTTTACGATAGCCTCTGCTGGTGAGAGTTGGCCATTGCAGCCTTCCATATGATTTCCTGTGACCCTCTAAAAATAATGAGATAAAATGTGCGTTGTGTGAACATGAGCTGCGCTTGAAACTACACCCAAATACAAGGAAAAGCAAAAAACAAAAATCTAAACGCACCAATTCAAAAGATAAATGAATGCCACGCCACCATCACACTTTTTCATGATTATTATTACAATTATTATTAATATCACTGCATAGGCAAGGCTCAAAATCCGCCTCATGTGAGCGTTTTTTCAAAAGATTTTCTTAATCTTGCTACTTCGGACTGGGCTTTTTTTTTTGGATATTGGGACAGAGAAACTTTATTATGTATTGACAGTGTTTGCTCTTCATCTCTTTTTCAACCTGGTGGACGCCCTCTCTTTGGCCGAGCATGACCTGATTTGTAGTCAGACGCCTCATGCATTGCGCCACGAACTCCACGAAATCAAACCACTATTTCTCTGTTCTCCTGTGGGGGAATTTGCCGCTCCCAAAAAGTTATTGTTACCTTTTTCAGTGTGGGATGGGCGCTTCTCTAATCAGTGCACCTGCCTCCCCGACACACCTGCGAGTCATTATCTCATCTGCCACTTGCAGCATAAAAGCCAGCCTGAAGAGCCACCCATTGTCACTTCGTCAGAGATCCTTCCTGCCGTGTCGACGACGCCGTACCGCTCCAGGATTCCTGCACTCCTCGAATTGATCATTTTGACTACCTTTCAGTTGTGACCACCTCGGCCTGTCTCGCTTACTGGCAATAAAACCCTTCTGTGCTTTTTGTGTCTGCGCGTGGTTCCTCTCTTCATCTCTCACGAAGCCGAACACTTTGCTTAACACCCGCGGTTCTCCCAGCGCTCCGCCCCAACATCCTCGTCGGAACAGCCTGAGCGCCGCAGCGGAGCAACTCCGGCTCGGCCGTGGGCAAAAACGGCTCTGTCCGAAATTTCTCACGGGCGGGCGTGAGCTGTTCCTCCGCTTCGCTTATCACACACACCACTCTCGGCCCTACCTGCCCCGCGCAACTCCAGCAGGGCCAAGCGGGTGGCATCGGTTCGGTCCCGGACCTTCGCGCGGTTTGATTCCCAAGTTTTTCTTCCCTTTGATTGCACACCGCGCCCCCTGTCCCTCAAAGCGAGGTGCATCTCTGGCGGAGCCGAGCGGGCAGCAGCTTTGCTCCCGGCAGGTCGTGTTGGTGTGCGCGAGGTCTTCCACCTCTTCGCTTGCAACACTCGCCTTTGCCGGCCCGCCAGGCACGGCGCAGCTCTGGCGGGGCCAAGCGACAGCGTCGGTTAGGTCCCGGGCGCAAAATCAAAAGGGAGGGTCGACACTGTGGACAAACAATGGACCCTAACACAAAGGGCAGAAAACTTCGACGCACACCCGCGCGACATTCTGTGAAGGAAAATACGCCACCCGCCTGACCTCGCCGGAGTTTCGCCGCGCCCGTCGGTCCAACGTGGCCCGGGTTGCAAGCGAAGTGGGTGAAAAGCTCACGGCCATCCTCGCGAAATATCGTACAATGCCGCTGCAAAACACGGCCCGGGCGCGGCTGCTCCTAGCGGATCGCAATGCAGCTCTGATCAGGGGGATCTTGCGGGAAGCCGGGAGGGGCGCGGGTGTCAAGCAACGGGCTAATAAACCTCGTCGAATACGCCCGCGACGGGCCGGTATAGAAGCGATGCCGCCAGTTTGTCCCCGCCGGAGCTCCTCCAAGCCAGGCAGGCCGAAAGTGGCGCGGGTTGACAACACAGGGTCCAAAACTTCAACGCACAACCAAGCGATCGTCCAGCTTTATGCAGCCTTGTACAAATTGTGTTTTCAAATTGTTCGCCCGAAACAGTTTTGTCACTCCCACAAGACAAACAAGCCATTTTTTTTCAGATGGCAGTGGAACTGATGAAGGCCTTCCCCAGACATTCCGTGCATCAATTTTAGAACATTATGTGGCGATGGAAAATAAGAGAACAAGACAATCGTCAGAAATACTGACCACAGCAGGTTTATTGGATGATGATCACCCATGCAAAAAATGTTTAATTGTGGCATCCAGAAATGATGCCAAAGATATATTTTGTTTCAAACTACTTCATGAAGAGGAAGTGTTGATACCAGGGATGAATTCTGAAAGCTTATGAGAAAGTCATTTTTTATGACTTGTACCACAACGAAAAATCTCGTGTTATTCACTGCTCCGATGAAAATAAAATGTCAAGATAAAATTTCAATCCCATATTTACACACTGTGAATTTTAAGTTTAATGTTCACTGATATTCCGTCATGTTGTCGTATTTGTTCTCGCCATGCACTGTGGCATGCTCTAAATGGCAAAACCACCTGGAAAAGGTCCTCTGACAAAACGAGTGATTTTTACAATGGAAGAACACACAATTTATCTTGCATCGACATTGTCTTCATGATGCTTTGCATGCATCATTGAAATTGGGTTGGTTCAAGTAAAAGAAAAAATTTGAATTTTAAAAGCAACTTAGAGTTATCCTGATTGAAATTTCCGAACATATAATCTTGCGATGTTAGGGTTCTCTCCCCCCGGCCCCCTTTTGACGAGACCCAGTGCGAAAGGTGGTACCATGAGCAGTGTCTTGAGAAGAATTTGCATGAATTGAGCGGCCGAAGACTGGTATTGCTGCTGTGAGTGCACATCACAATGTTGGAAGTCATGTAGACCTATATCTAATTTTGTGAGTGTTGTTCTGGAAAAAAATTAATTCTCACAAGAAAATGACAGACATGTCAACTGCTCAACCCGTATTGTTTTGTGTTTTTTGTTATTGTAAAGTGTCCTTGGGTGTCTTGAAAGGCGCTTATCAATAAAATGTATTATTAGTATTATTATTATTATTAAGTTGCCTACACTGGTAAAGTTTTTTAAAATTTGAGTTTTTATTGCTTTAAATGCATTTTCAGCCCGAGTTGAGCACGTTTTGTGAGTTTGAATGTATCTTCATAGGAATGAGTTGTGTGGTCAAATTAATGCTCATTTAGGCTTCAGGTGGTCATCCTGAACAAAATACATGTTGAAGTGTGTGCATAAGTCCTTTGGTTTAGGCGTGACACTCAATTTGAGTTTTTATTGCTTTAAATGCATTTTCAGCCCGAGCTGAGCACGTTTTGTGAGTTTGAATGTATCTTCATAGGAATCAGTTGTGTGGTCAAATTAATGCTCATTTAGGCTTCAGGTGGTCATCCTGAACAAAATACATGTTGAAGTGTGTGCATAAGTCCTTTGGTTTAGGCGTGACACTCAATTTGAGTTTTTATTGCTTTAAATGCATTTTCAGCCCGAGCTGAGCACGTTTTGTGAGTTTGAATGTAGCTTCATAGGAATTAGTTGTGTGGTCAAATTAATGCTCATTTAGGCTTCAGGTGGTCATCCTGAACTAAATAAATATTGAAGTGTGTGCATAAGTTCTTTGGTTTGGGCGTGACACTCAATTTGAGTTTTTATTGCTTTAAATGCATTTTCAGCCCGAGCTGAGCACTTTTTGTGAGTTTGAATGTATCTTCATAGGAATGAGTTGTGTGGTCAAATTAATGCTCATTTAGGCTTCAGGAGGACATCCTGAACTAAATACATGTTGAAGTGTGTGCATAAGTCCTTTGGTTTAGGCGTGACACTCAATTTGAGTTTTTATTGCTTTAAATGCATTTTCAGCCCGAGTTGAGCACGTTTTGTGAGTTTGAATGTATCTTCATAGGAATGAGTTGTGTGGTCAAATTAATGCTCATTTAGGCTTCAGGTGGTCATCCTGAACAAAATACATGTTGAAGTGTGTGCATAAGTCCTTTGGTTTAGGCGTGACACTCAATTTGAGTTTTTATTGCTTTAAATGCATTTTCAGCCCGAGCTGAGCATGTTTTGTGAGTTTGAATGTATCTTCATAAGAATGAGTTGTGTGGTCAAATTAATGCTCATTTCGGCTTCAGGTGGTCATCCTGAACTAAATACATGTTGAAGTGTGTGCATAAGTCCTTTGGTTTAGGCGTGACACTCCATTTGAGTTTTTATTGCTTTAAATGCATTTTCAGTCCGAGCTGAGCGCGCTTTCTGACTTTGAATGTATCTTCATAGGAATGAGTTGTGTGGTCAAATTAATGCTCATTTAGGCTTCAGGAGGTCATCCTGAACAAAATACATCTTGAAGTGTGTGCATAAGTCCTTCGGTTTAGGCGTGACACTCAATTTGAGTTTTTATTGCTTTAAATGCATTTTCAGCCCGAGCTGAGCACCTTTTGTGAGTTTGAATGTATCTTCATAGGAATGAGTTGTGTGGTCAAATTAATGCTCATATAGGCTTCAGGAGGCCATCCTGACCAAAATACATGTTGAAGTGTGTGCATAATCCTTTGGTTTAGGTGTGACACTCAATTTGAGTTTTTATTGCTTTAAATGCATTTTCAGCCCGAGCTGAGCGCGCTTTCTGACTTTGAATGTATCTTCATAGGAATGATTTGTTTAGTCAAATTAATGCTCTTTTAGGCTTCAGGAGGCCATCCTGAACAAAATACATGATGAAGTGTGTGCATAAGTCCTTTGGTTTAGGTGTGACACTCAATTTGAGTTTTTATTGCTTTAAATGCATTTTCAGCCCGAGCTGAGCACGTTTTGTGAGTTTGAATGCATCTTCATAGGCATGAATCCTTTGGTTTAGGCGTGACACTCAATTTGAGTTTTTATTGCTTTAAATGCATTTTCAGCCCGAGCTGAGCACGTTTTGTGAGTTTGAATGTATCTTCATAGGAATGAGTTGTGTGGTCAAATTATTGCTCATATAGGCTTCAGGAGGTCATCCTGAACAAAATACATGTTGAATGTGTGCATAAGTCCTTTGGTTTAGGTGTGACACTCAATTTGAGTTTTTATTGCTTTAAATGCATTTTCAGCCCGAGCTTGAGCGCGCTTTCTGACTTTGAATGTATCTTCATAGGAATGAGTTGTGTAGTCAAATTAATGCTCATTTAGGCTTCAGGAGGACATCCTGAACAAAATACATGTTGAAGTGTGTGCATAAATCCTCTGGTTTAGGCGTGACACTCAATTTGAGTTTTTATTGCTTTAAATGCATTTGTAGCCTGAGCTGAGCGAGCTTTCTGACTTTGAATGTATCTTCATAGGAATGAGTTGTGTGGTCAAATGAATGCTCATTTAGGCTTCAGGTGGTCATCCTGAACAAAATACATGTTGAAGTGTGTGCATAAGTCCTTTGGTTGAGGCGTGACACTCAATTTGAGTTTTTATTGCTTTAAATGCATTTTCAGCCCGAGTTGAGCACGTTTTGTGAGTTTGAATGTATCTTCATAGGAATGAGTTGTGTGGTCAAATTAATGCTCATTTAGGCTTCAGGTGGTCATCCTGAACAAAATACATGTTGAAGTGTGTGCATAAGTCCTTTGGTTTAGGCGTGACACTCAATTTGAGTTTTTATTGCTTTAAATGCATTTTCAGCCCGAGCTGAGCACGTTTTGTGAGTTTGAATGTATCTTCATAGGAATGAGTTGTGTGGTCAAATTAATGCTCATTTAGGCTTCAGGAGGACATCCTGAACTAAATACATGTTGAAGTGTATGCATAAGTCCTTTGGTTTAGGCGTGACACTCAATTTGAGTTTTTATTGCTTTAAATGCATTTTCAGCCCGAGCTGAGCATGTTTTGTGAGTTTGAATGTATCTTCATAAGAATGAGTTGTGTGGTCAAATTAATGCTCATTTCGGCTTCAGGTGGTCATCCTGAACTAAATACATGTTGAAGTGTGTGCATAAGTCCTTTGGTTTAGGCGTGACACTCCATTTGAGTTTTTATTGCTTTAAATGCATTTTCAGTCCGAGCTGAGCGCGCTTTCTGACTTTGAATGTATCTTCATAGGAATGAGTTGTGTGGTCAAATTATTGCTCATTTAGGCTTCAGGAGGCCATCCTGAACAAAATACATGATGAAGTGTGTGCATAAGTCCTTTGGTTTAGGTGTGACACTCAATTTGAGTTTTTATTGCTTTAAATGCATTTTCAGCCCGAGCTGAGCACGTTTTGTGAGTTTGAATGCATCTTCATAGGCATGAATTGTGTGATCAAATTAATGCTCATTTAGGCTTCAGGTGGTCCTTCTGAACAAAATACATGTTAAAGTGTGTGCATAAATCCTTTGGTTTAGGCGTGACACTCAATTTGAGTTTTTATTGCTTTAAATGCATTTTCAGCCCGAGCTGAGCACGTTTTGTGAGTTTGAATGCATCTTCATAGGCATGAGTTGTGTGATCAAATTAATGCTCATTTAGGCTTCAGGAGGTCATCCTGAACAAAATACAAGTTGAAGTGTGTGCATAAGTCCTTTGGTAATCAAACAGCACGAAGGTCCGGGACCGAACGGATGCCACCCGCTTGGCCCCGCCGGAGCAGAAGTAAGATCGGGCGGCTTGAGCCCGAGCCCGAGCCCTACCCCTACCCGAACCCGACCGCCCTAAAATGTCCCTCATTGCTTCGGGTTCGGGGCGCACGGCACCCGTACGGCGGAGAGTATCCAGGGTTACCAGTGAAGCGGAGGAACATCTCACGCCCACCCGCGCGAAATGTCGTACCGAGTTGTTTATGCCCACGGCACCGCCGATGCTGCACCGTTTCGGCGCGAGGGACGCTCCAAACGAGGAGTTTGGGTCGAATGTGAATTAAAGTGTTAGGTTTCGTGAGAGATCAATACAAGAACCACACACAGACACCAAAAACGAAGAGGGGTTTTATTGCCAGAAAGTTGGTCAGGTCGAGGTGTAAACAACTGAAAGCTAGTCAAAATGATCACGTTGAGGAGTGCAGAAATGCTGGAGCGTAACGGCGTGGCAGCAGCTAGCTCGGCAGGAAGGATCGCTGACGAACTGGCAACGGGTGGCTGTTCACGCTGTCTTTTATGGTGCAAGTGGCAGATGAGATGAAGACTCGCACGTGTGTAGGGGAGGCAGGTGCACTGATTCGAGAGGCGCCCAGCCCACACTGAAAAAGAGACAAAAAAAGGGAGGGGCGGCACCGTGGACACACAATGGTTTCGAACGCAAAGGGCAGAAAACGTCGGCTTCCAGCCGCGCGACGTTCCGCGAACGAATACTGAATCGTATTGAGACACGTTATCCGTGGCATCATAAACTCCGCGAATTTAAGTCAACATCTCTCTGCTCCCAAATAAAACAATCATCCCTATTCAGTCAACTGTAAACGAAGAAGTCAAGTCTGGGATTTTTTTTATGACCCTCTAAAAATAAGCAACAACATAAAATGTCCGCCCTGTGAACATGAGATGAAATCGAATCTCAAACCAAATACATGTGAAAGCAAAAAAAATCGAAATATATCAATTTAGAATTCAAAGAACGTCGTGTCCCCATCACACTTTTTAATTGTCTTTTTTCTTTTTTCTTTTTTTTTTGCATCGACACGCCTCAAAATCCTTCTGATGTGAGCGTTTTTAAAAAATCTTGGCTCTTTTGACTTTTTTGGGGGGTTCTTGGGACGGAAAAAATTGACGATGAATTGACAATATTTGCTGCTCAGAGCTGATGCCACGTCGTGTCACTCTTGTGCTTTCTGAAATGCGAGAGCCCTATTTGTCCATGCACGGCCAGCACTTTACGATAGCCTCTGCTGGTGAGAGTTGGCCATTGCAGCCTTCCATATGATTTCCTGTGACCCTCTAAAAATAATGAGATAAAATGTGCGTTGTGTGAACATGAGCTGCGCTTGAAACTACACCCAAATACAAGGAAAAGCAAAAAACAAAAATCTAAACGCACCAATTCAAAAGATAAATGAATGCCACGCCACCATCACACTTTTTCATGATTATTATTACAATTATTATTAATATCACTGCATAGGCAAGGCTCAAAATCCGCCTCATGTGAGCGTTTTTTCAAAAGATTTTCTTAATCTTGCTACTTCGGACTGGGCTTTTTTTTTTGGATATTGGGACAGAGAAACTTTATTATGTATTGACAGTGTTTGCTCTTCATCTCTTTTTCAACCTGGTGGACGCCCTCTCTTTGGCCGAGCATGACCTGATTTGTAGTCAGACGCCTCATGCATTGCGCCACGAACTCCACGAAATCAAACCACTATTTCTCTGTTCTCCTGTGGGGGAATTTGCCGCTCCCAAAAAGTTATTGTTACCTTTTTCAGTGTGGGATGGGCGCTTCTCTAATCAGTGCACCTGCCTCCCCGACACACCTGCGAGTCATTATCTCATCTGCCACTTGCAGCATAAAAGCCAGCCTGAAGAGCCACCCATTGTCACTTCGTCAGAGATCCTTCCTGCCGTGTCGACGACGCCGTACCGCTCCAGGATTCCTGCACTCCTCGAATTGATCATTTTGACTACCTTTCAGTTGTGACCACCTCGGCCTGTCTCGCTTACTGGCAATAAAACCCTTCTGTGCTTTTTGTGTCTGCGCGTGGTTCCTCTCTTCATCTCTCACGAAGCCGAACACTTTGCTTAACACCCGCGGTTCTCCCAGCGCTCCGCCCCAACATCCTCGTCGGAAAAGCCTGAGCGCCGCAGCGGAGCAACTCCGGCTCGGCCGTGGGCAAAAACGGCTCTGTCCGAAATTTCTCACGGGCGGGCGCGAGCTGTTCCTCCGCTTCGCTTATCACACACACCACTCTCGGCCCTACCTGCCCCGCGCAACTCCGGCAGGGCCAAGCGGGTGGCATCGGTTCGGTCCCGGACCTTCGCGCGGTTTGATTCCCAAGTTTTTCTTCCCTTTGATTGCACACCGCGCCCCCTGTCCCTCAAAGCGAGGTGCATCTCTGGCGGAGCCGAGCGGGCAGCAGCTTTGCTCCCGGCAGGTCGTGTTGGTGTGCGCGAGGTCTTCCACCTCTTCGCTTGCAACACTCGCCTTTGCCGGCCCGCCAGGCACGGCGCAGCTCTGGCGGGGCCAAGCGACAGCGTCGGTTAGGTCCCGGGCGCAAAATCAAAAGGGAGGGTCGACACTGTGGACAAACAATGGACCCTAACACAAAGGGCAGAAAACTTCGACGCACACCCGCGCGACATTCTGTGAAGGAAAATACGCCACCCGCCTGACCTCGCCGGAGTTTCGCCGCGCCCGTCGGTCCAACGTGGCCCGGGTTGCAAGCGAAGTGGGTGAAAAGCTCACGGCCATCCTCGCGAAATATCGTACAATGCCGCTGCAAAACACGGCCCGGGCGCGGCTGCTCCTAGCGGATCGCAATGCAGCTCTGATCAGGGGGATCTTGCGGGAAGCCGGGAGGGGCGCGGGTGTCAAGCAACGGGCTAATAAACCTCGTCGAATACGCCCGCGACGGGCCGGTATAGAAGCGATGCCGCCAGTTTGTCCCCGCCGGAGCTCCTCCAAGCCAGGCAGGCCGAAAGTGGCGCGGGTTGACAACACAGGGTCCAAAACTTCAACGCACAACCAAGCGATCGTCCAGCTTTATGCAGCCTTGTACAAATTGTGTTTTCAAATTGTTCGCCCGAAACAGTTTTGTCACTCCCACAAGACAAACAAGCTATTTTTTTTCAGATGGCAGTGGAACTGATGAAGGCCTTCCCCAGACATTCCGTGCATCAATTTTAGAACATTATGCGGCGATGGAAAATAAGAGAACAAGACAATCGTCAGAAATACTGACCACAGCAGGTTTATTGGATGATGATCACCCATGCAAAAATGTTTAATTGTGGCATCCAGAAATGATGCCAAAGATATATTTTGTTTCAAACTACTTCATGAAGAGGAAGTGTTGATACCAGGGATGAATTCTGAAAGCTTATGAGAAAGTCATTTTTTATGACTTGTACCACAACGAAAAATCTCGTGTTATTCACTGCTCCGATGAAAATAAAATGTCAAGATAAAATTTCAATCCCATATTTACACACTGTGAATTTTAAGTTTAATGTTCACTGATATTCCGTCATGTTGTCGTATTTGTTCTCGCCATGCACTGTGGCATGCTCTAAATGGCAAAACCACCTGGAAAAGGTCCTCTGACAAAACGAGTGATTTTTACAATGGAAGAACACACAATTTATCTTGCATCGACATTGTCTTCATGATGCTTTGCATGCATCATTGAAATTGGGTTGGTTCAAGTAAAAGAAAAAATTTGAATTTTAAAAGCAACTTAGAGTTATCCTGATTGAAATTTCCGAACATATAATCTTGCGATGTTAGGGTTCTCTCCCCCCGGCCCCCTTTTGACGAGACCCAGTGCGAAAGGTGGTACCATGAGCAGTGTCTTGAGAAGAATTTGCATGAATTGAGCGGCCGAAGACTGGTATTGCTGCTGTGAGTGCACATCACAATGTTGGAAGTCATGTAGACCTATATCTAATTTTGTGAGTGTTGTTCTGGAAAAAAATTAATTCTCACAAGAAAATGACAGACATGTCAGCTGCTCAACCCGTATTGTTTTGTGTTTTTTGTTATTGTAAAGTGTCCTTGGGTGTCTTGAAAGGCGCTTATCAATAAAATGTATTATTAGTATTATTATTATTATTAAGTTGCCTACACTGGTAAAGTTTTTTTAAATTTGAGTTTTTATTGCTTTAAATGCATTTTCAGCCCGAGTTGAGCACGTTTTGTGAGTTTGAATGTATCTTCATAGGAATGAGTTGTGTGGTCAAATTAATGCTCATTTAGGCTTCAGGTGGTCATCCTGAACAAAATACATGTTGAAGTGTGTGCATAAGTCCTTTGGTTTAGGCGTGACACTCAATTTGAGTTTTTATTGCTTTAAATGCATTTTCAGCCCGAGCTGAGCACGTTTTGTGAGTTTGAATGTATCTTCATAGGAATCAGTTGTGTGGTCAAATTAATGCTCATTTAGGCTTCAGGTGGTCATCCTGAACAAAATACATGTTGAAGTGTGTGCATAAGTCCTTTGGTTTAGGCGTGACACTCAATTTGAGTTTTTATTGCTTTAAATGCATTTTCAGCCCGAGCTGAGCACGTTTTGTGAGTTTGAATGTAGCTTCATAGGAATTAGTTGTGTGGTCAAATTAATGCTCATTTAGGCTTCAGGTGGTCATCCTGAACTAAATAAATATTGAAGTGTGTGCATAAGTTCTTTGGTTTGGGCGTGACACTCAATTTGAGTTTTTATTGCTTTAAATGCATTTTCAGCCCGAGCTGAGCACTTTTTGTGAGTTTGAATGTATCTTCATAGGAATGAGTTGTGTGGTCAAATTAATGCTCATTTAGGCTTCAGGTGGTCATCCTGAACAAAATACATGTTGAAGTGTGTGCATAAGTCCTTTGGTTTAGGCGTGACACTCAATTTGAGTTTTTATTGCTTTAAATGCATTTTCAGCCCGAGCTGAGCACGTTTTGTGAGTTTGAATGTATCTTCATAGGAATCAGTTGTGTGGTCAAATTAATGCTCATTTAGGCTTCAGGTGGTCATCCTGAACAAAATACATGTTGAAGTGTGTGCATAAGTCCTTTGGTTTAGGCGTGACACTCAATTTGAGTTTTTATTGCTTTAAATGCATTTTCAGCCCGAGCTGAGCACGTTTTGTGAGTTTGAATGTAGCTTCATAGGAATTAGTTGTGTGGTCAAATTAATGCTCATTTAGGCTTCAGGTGGTCATCCTGAACTAAATAAATATTGAAGGTTGTGCATAAGTTCTTTGGTTTGGGCGTGACACTCAATTTGAGTTTTTATTGCTTTAATTGCATTTTCAGCCCGAGCTGAGCACTTTTTGTGAGTTTGAATGTATCTTCAGAGGAATGAGTTGTGTGGTCAAATTAATGCTCATTTAGGCTTCAGGAGGACATCCTGAACTAAATACATGTTGAAGTGTGTGCATAAGTCCTTTGGTTTAGGCGTGACACTCAATTTGAGTTTTTATTGCTTTAAATGCATTTTCAGCCCGAGCTGAGCACGTTTTGTGAGTTTGAATGTATCTTCATAGGAATCAGTTGTGTGGTCAAATTAATGCTCATTTAGGCTTCAGGTGGTCATCCTGAACAAAATACATGTTGAAGTGTGTGCATAAGTCCTTTGGTTTAGGTGTGACACTCAATTTGAGTTTTTATTGCTTTAAATGCATTTTCAGCCCGAGCTTGAGCGCGCTTTCTGACTTTGAATGTATCTTCATAAGAATGAGTTGTGTAGTCAAATTAATGCTCATTTAGGCTTCAGGAGGACATCCTGAACAAAATACATGTTGAAGTGTGTGCATAAATCCTCTGGTTTAGGCGTGACACTCAATTTGAGTTTTTATTGCTTTAAATGCATTTGTAGCCTGAGCTGAGCGCGCTTTCTGACTTTGAATGTATCTTCATAGGAATGAGTTGTGTGGTCAAATGAATGCTCATTTAGGCTTCAGGTGGTCATCCTGAACAAAATACATGTTGAAGTGTGTGCATAAGTCCTTTGGTTGAGGCGTGACACTCAATTTGAGTTTTTATTGCTTTAAATGCATTTTCAGCCCGAGTTGAGCACGTTTTGTGAGTTTGAATGTATCTTCATAGGAATGAGTTGTGTGGTCAAATTAATGCTCATTTAGGCTTCAGGTGGTCATCCTGAACAAAATACATGTTGAAGTGTGTGCATAAGTCCTTTGGTTTAGGCGTGACACTCAATTTGAGTTTTTATTGCTTTAAATGCATTTTCAGCCCGAGCTGAGCACGTTTTGTGAGTTTGAATGTATCTTCATAGGAATGAGTTGTGTGGTCAAATTAATGCTCATTTAGGCTTCAGGAGGACATCCTGAACTAAATACATGTTGAAGTGTATGCATAAGTCCTTTGGTTTAGGCGTGACACTCAATTTGAGTTTTTATTGCTTTAAATGCATTTTTAGCCCGAGCTGAGCATGTTTTGTGAGTTTGAATGTAGCTTCATAGGAATTAGTTGTGTGGTCAAATTAATGCTCATTTAGGCTTCAGGTGGTCATCCTGAACTAAATAAATATTGAAGTGTGTGCATAAGTTCTTTGGTTTGGGCGTGACACTCAATTTGAGTTTTTATTGCTTTAAATGCATTTTCAGCCCGAGCTGAGCACTTTTTGTGAGTTTGAATGTATCTTCATAGGAATGAGTTGTGTGGTCAAATTAATGCTCATTTAGGCTTCAGGAGGACATCCTGAACTAAATACATGTTGAAGTGTGTGCATAAGTCCTTTGGTTTAGGCGTGACACTCAATTTGAGTTTTTATTGCTTTAAATGCATTTTCAGCCCGAGTTGAGCACGTTTTGTGAGTTTGAATGTATCTTCATAGGAATGAGTTGTGTGGTCAAATTAATGCTCATTTAGGCTTCAGGTGGTCATCCTGAACAAAATACATGTTGAAGTGTGTGCATAAGTCCTTTGGTTTAGGCGTGACACTCAATTTGAGTTTTTATTGCTTTAAATGCATTTTCAGCCCGAGCTGAGCATGTTTTGTGAGTTTGAATGTATCTTCATAAGAATGAGTTGTGTGGTCAAATTAATGCTCATTTCGGCTTCAGGTGGTCATCCTGAACTAAATACATGTTGAAGTGTGTGCATAAGTCCTTTGGTTTAGGCGTGACACTCCATTTGAGTTTTTATTGCTTTAAATGCATTTTCAGTCCGAGCTGAGCGCGCTTTCTGACTTTGAATGTATCTTCATAGGAATGAGTTGTGTGGTCAAATTAATGCTCATTTAGGCTTCAGGAGGTCATCCTGAACAAAATACATCTTGGAGTGTGTGCATAAGTCCTTCGGTTTAGGCGTGACACTCAATTTGAGTTTTTATTGCTTTAAATGCATTTTCAGCCCGAGCTGAGCACCTTTTGTGAGTTTGAATGTATCTTCATAGGAATGAGTTGTGTGGTCAAATTAATGCTCATATAGGCTTCAGGAGGCCATCCTGAACAAAATACATGTTGAAGTGTGTGCATAATCCTTTGGTTTAGGTGTGACACTCAATTTGAGTTTTTATTGCTTTAAATGCATTTTCAGCCCGAGCTGAGCGCGCTTTCTGACTTTGAATGTATCTTCATAGGAATGATTTGTTTAGTCAAATTAATGCTCTTTTAGGCTTCAGGAGGCCATCCTGAACAAAATACATGATGAAGTGTGTGCATAAGTCCTTTGGTTTAGGTGTGACACTCAATTTGAGTTTTTATTGCTTTAAATGCATTTTCAGCCCGAGCTGAGCACGTTTTGTGAGTTTGAATGCATCTTCATAGGCATGAATTGTGTGATCAAATTAATGCTCATTTAGGCTTCAGGTGGTCCTTCTGAACAAAATACATGTTAAAGTGTGTGCATAAATCCTTTGGTTTAGGCGTGACACTCAATTTGAGTTTTTATTGCTTTAAATGCATTTTCAGCCCGAGCTGAGCACGTTTTGTGAGTTTGAATGTATCTTCATAGGAATGAGTATTGTGGTCAAATTAAAGCTCATATAGGCTTCAGGAGGTCATCCTGAACAAAATACATGTTGAATGTGTGCATAAGTCCTTTGGTTTAGGTGTGACACTCAATTTGAGTTTTTATTGCTTTAAATGCATTTTCAGCCCGAGCTTGAGCGCGCTTTCTGACTTTGAATGTATCTTCATAGGAATGAGTTGTGTAGTCAAATTAATGCTCATTTAGGCTTCAGGAGGACATCCTGAACAAAATACATGTTGAAGTGTGTGCATAAATCCTCTGGTTTAGGCGTGACACTCAATTTGAGTTTTTATTGCTTTAAATGCATTTTCAGCCCGAGCTGAGGACGTTTTGTGAGTTTGAATGTATCTTCATAGGCATGAGTTGTGTGATCAAATTAATGCTCATTTAGGCTTCAGGAGGTCATCCTGAACAAAATACAAGTTGAAGTGTGTGCATAAGTCCTTTGGTAATCAAACAGCACGAAGGTCCGGGACCGAACGGATGCCACCCGCTTGGCCCCGCCGGAGCAGAAGTAAGATCGGGCGGCCCGAGCCCGAGCCCGAGCCCTACCCCTACCCGAACCCGACCGCCCTAAAATGTCCCTCATTGCTTCGGGTTCGGGGCGCACGGCACCCGTACGGCGGAGAGTATCCAGGGTTACCAGTGAAGCGGAGGAACATCTCACGCCCACCCGCGCGAAATGTCGTACCGAGTTGTTTATGCCCACGGCACCGCCGATGCTGCACCGTTTCGGCGCGAGGGACGCTCCAAACGAGGAGTTTGGGTCGAATGTGAATTAAAGTGTTAGGTTTCGTGAGAGATCAATACAAGAACCACACACAGACACCAAAAACGAAGAGGGGTTTTATTGCCAGAAAGTTGGTCAGGTCGAGGTGTAAACAACTGAAAGCTAGTCAAAATGATCACGTTGAGGAATGCAGAAATGCTGGAGCGTAACGGCGTGGCAGCAGCTAGCTCGGCAGGAAGGATCGCTGACGAACTGGCAACGGGTGGCTGTTCACGCTGTCTTTTATGGTGCAAGTGGCAGATGAGATGAAGACTCGCACGTGTGTAGGGGAGGCAGGTGCACTGATTCGAGAGGCGCCCAGCCCACACTGAAAAAGAGACAAAAAAAGGGAGGGGCGGCACCGTGGACACACAATGGTTTCGAACGCAAAGGGCAGAAAACGTCGGCTTCCAGCCGCGCGACGTTCCGCGAACGAATACTGAATCGTATTGAGACACGTTATCCGTGGCATCATAAACTCCGCGAATTTAAGTCAACATCTCTCTGCTCCCAAATAAAACAATCATCACTATTCAGTCAACTGTAAACGAAGAAGTCAAGTCTGGGATTTTTTTTTATGACCCTCTAAAAATAAGCAACAACATAAAATGTCCGCCCTGTGAACATGAGCATCGACACGCCTCAAAATTCTTCTGATGTGAGCGTTTTTAAAAAATCTTGGCTCTTTTGACTTTTTTGGGGGGTTCTTGGGACGGAAAAAATTGACGATGAATTGACAATATTTGCTGCTCAGAGCTGATGCCACGTTGTGTCACTCTTGTGCTTTCTGAAATGCGAGAGCCCTATTTGTCCATGCACGGCCAGCACTTTACGATAGCCTCTGCTGGTGAGAGTTGGCCATTGCAGCCTTCCATATGATTTCCTGTGACCCTCTAAAAATAATGAGATAAAATGTGCGTTGTGTGAACATGAGCTGCGCTTGAAACTACACCCAAATACAAGGAAAAGCAAAAAACAAAAATCTAAACGCACCAATTCAAAAGATAAATGAATGCCACGCCACCATCACACTTTTTCATGATTATTATTACAATTATTATTAATATCACTGCATAGGCAAGGCTCAAAATCCGCCTCATGTGAGCGTTTTTTCAAAAGATTTTCTTAATCTTGCTACTTCGGACTGGGCTTTTTTTTTTTGGATATTGGGACAGAGAAACTTTATTATGTATTGACAGTGTTTGCTCTTCATCTCTTTTTCAACCTGGTGGACGCCCTCTCTTTGGCCGAGCATGACCTGATTTGTAGTCAGACGCCTCATGCATTGCGCCACGAACTCCACGAAATCAAACCACTATTTCTCTGTTCTCCTGTGGGGGAATTTGCCGCTCCCAAAAAGTTATTGTTACCTTTTTCAGTGTGGGATGGGCGCTTCTCTAATCAGTGCACCTGCCTCCCCGACACACCTGCGAGTCATTATCTCATCTGCCACTTGCAGCATAAAAGCCAGCCTGAAGAGCCACCCATTGTCACTTCGTCAGAGATCCTTCCTGCCGTGTCGACGACGCCGTACCGCTCCAGGATTCCTGCACTCCTCGAATTGATCATTTTGACTACCTTTCAGTTGTGACCACCTCGGCCTGTCTCGCTTACTGGCAATAAAACCCTTCTGTGCTTTTTGTGTCTGCGCGTGGTTCCTCTCTTCATCTCTCACGAAGCCGAACACTTTGCTTAACACCCGCGGTTCTCCCAGCGCTCCGCCCCAACATCCTCGTCGGAACAGCCTGAGCGCCGCAGCGGAGCAACTCCGGCTCGGCCGTGGGCAAAAACGGCTCTGTCCGAAATTTCTCACGGGCGGGCGTGAGCTGTTCCTCCGCTTCGCTTATCACACACACCACTCTCGGCCCTACCTGCCCCGCGCAACTCCGGCAGGGCCAAGCGGGTGGCATCGGTTCGGTCCCGGACCTTCGCGCGGTTTGATTCCCAAGTTTTTCTTCCCTTTGATTGCACACCGCGCCCCCTGTCCCTCAAAGCGAGGTGCATCTCTGGCGGAGCCGAGCGGGCAGCAGCTTTGCTCCCGGCAGGTCGTGTTGGTGTGCGCGAGGTCTTCCACCTCTTCGCTTGCAACACTCGCCTTTGCCGGCCCGCCAGGCACGGCGCAGCTCTGGCGGGGCCAAGCGACAGCGTCGGTTAGGTCCCGGGCGCAAAATCAAAAGGGAGGGTCGACACTGTGGACAAACAATGGACCCTAACACAAAGGGCAGAAAACTTCGACGCACACCCGCGCGACATTCTGTGAAGGAAAATACGCCACCCGCCTGACCTCGCCGGAGTTTCGCCGCGCCCGTCGGTCCAACGTGGCCCGGGTTGCAAGCGAAGTGGGTGAAAAGCTCACGGCCATCCTCGCGAAATATCGTACAATGCCGCTGCAAAACACGGCCCGGGCGCGGCTGCTCCTAGCGGATCGCAATGCAGCTCTGATCAGGGGGATCTTGCGGGAAGCCGGGAGGGGCGCGGGTGTCAAGCAACGGGCTAATAAACCTCGTCGAATACGCCCGCGACGGGCCGGTATAGAAGCGATGCCGCCAGTTTGTCCCCGCCGGAGCTCCTCCAAGCCAGGCAGGCCGAAAGTGGCGCGGGTTGACAACACAGGGTCCAAAACTTCAACGCACAACCAAGCGATCGTCCAGCTTTATGCAGCCTTGTACAAATTGTGTTTTCAAATTGTTCGCCCGAAACAGTTTTGTCACTCCCACAAGACAAACAAGCTATTTTTTTTCAGATGGCAGTGGAACTGATGAAGGCCTTCCCCAGACATTCCGTGCATCAATTTTAGAACATTATGTGGCGATGGAAAATAAGAGAACAAGACAATCGTCAGAAATACTGACCACAGCAGGTTTATTGGATGATGATCACCCATGCAAAAAATGTTTAATTGTGGCATCCAGAAATGATGCCAAAGATATATTTTGTTTCAAACTACTTCATGAAGAGGAAGTGTTGATACCAGGGATGAATTCTGAAAGCTTATGAGAAAGTCATTTTTTATGACTTGTACCACAACGAAAAATCTCGTGTTATTCACTGCTCCGATGAAAATAAAATGTCAAGATAAAATTTCAATCCCATATTTACACACTGTGAATTTTAAGTTTAATGTTCACTGATATTCCGTCATGTTGTCGTATTTGTTCTCGCCATGCACTGTGGCATGCTCTAAATGGCAAAACCACCTGGAAAAGGTCCTCTGACAAAACGAGTGATTTTTACAATGGAAGAACACACAATTTATCTTGCATCGACATTGTCTTCATGATGCTTTGCATGCATCATTGAAATTGGGTTGGTTCAAGTAAAAGAAAAAATTTGAATTTTAAAAGCAACTTAGAGTTATCCTGATTGAAATTTCCGAACATATAATCTTGCGATGTTAGGGTTCTCTCCCCCCGGCCCCCTTTTGACGAGACCCAGTGCGAAAGGTGGTACCATGAGCAGTGTCTTGAGAAGAATTTGCATGAATTGAGCGGCCGAAGACTGGTATTGCTGCTGTGAGTGCACATCACAATGTTGGAAGTCATGTAGACCTATATCTAATTTTGTGAGTGTTGTTCTGGAAAAAAATTAATTCTCACAAGAAAATGACAGACATGTCAGCTGCTCAACCCGTATTGTTTTGTGTTTTTTGTTATTGTAAAGTGTCCTTGGGTGTCTTGAAAGGCGCTTATCAATAAAATGTATTATTAGTATTATTATTATTATTAAGTTGCCTACACTGGTAAAGTTTTTTAAAATTTGAGTTTTTATTGCTTTAAATGCATTTTCAGCCCGAGTTGAGCACGTTTTGTGAGTTTGAATGTATCTTCATAGGAATGAGTTGTGTGGTCAAATTAATGCTCATTTAGGCTTCAGGTGGTCATCCTGAACAAAATACATGTTGAAGTGTGTGCATAAGTCCTTTGGTTTAGGCGTGACACTCAATTTGAGTTTTTATTGCTTTAAATGCATTTTCAGCCCGAGCTGAGCACGTTTTGTGAGTTTGAATGTATCTTCATAGGAATCAGTTGTGTGGTCAAATTAATGCTCATTTAGGCTTCAGGTGGTCATCCTGAACAAAATACATGTTGAAGTGTGTGCATAAATCCTTTGGTTTAGGCGTGACACTCAATTTGAGTTTTTATTGCTTTAAATGCATTTTCAGCCCGAGCTGAGCACGTTTTGTGAGTTTGAATGTAGCTTCATAGGAATTAGTTGTGTGGTCAAATTAATGCTCATTTAGGCTTCAGGTGGTCATCCTGAACTAAATAAATATTGAAGTGTGTGCATAAGTTCTTTGGTTTGGGCGTGACACTCAATTTGAGTTTTTATTGCTTTAAATGCATTTTCAGCCCGAGCTGAGCACTTTTTGTGAGTTTGAATGTATCTTCATAGGAATGAGTTGTGTGGTCAAATTAATGCTCATTTAGGCTTCAGGAGGACATCCTGAACTAAATACATGTTGAAGTGTGTGCATAAGTGCTTTGGTTTAGGCGTGACACTCAATTTGAGTTTTTATTGCTTTAAATGCATTTTCAGCCCGAGTTGAGCACGTTTTGTGAGTTTGAATGTATCTTCATAGGAATGAGTTGTGTGGTCAAATTAATGCTTATTTAGGCTTCAGGTGGTCATCCTGAACAAAATACATGTTGAAGTGTGTGCATAAGTCCTTTGGTTTAGGCGTGACACTCAATTTGAGTTTTTATTGCTTTAAATGCATTTTCAGCCCGAGCTGAGCATGTTTTGTGAGTTTGAATGTATCTTCATAAGAATGAGTTGTGTGGTCAAATTAATGCTCATTTCGGCTTCAGGTGGTCATCCTGAACTAAATACATGTTGAAGTGTGTGCATAAGTCCTTTGGTTTAGGCGTGACACTCCATTTGAGTTTTTATTGCTTTAAATGCATTTTCAGTCCGAGCTGAGCGCGCTTTCTGACTTTGAATGTATCTTCATAGGAATGAGTTGTGTGGTCAAATTAATGCTCATTTAGGCTTCAGGAGGTCATCCTGAACAAAATACATCTTGAAGTGTGTGCATAAGTCCTTCGGTTTAGGCGTGACACTCAATTTGAGTTTTTATTGCTTTAAATGCATTTTCAGCCCGAGCTGAGCACCTTTTGTGAGTTTGAATGTATCTTCATAGGAATGAGTTGTGTGGTCAAATTAATGCTCATATAGGCTTCAGGAGGCCATCCTGAACAAAATACATGTTGAAGTGTGTGCATAATCCTTTGGTTTAGGTGTGACACTCAATTTGAGTTTTTATTGCTTTAAATGCATTTTCAGCCCGAGCTGAGCGCGCTTTCTGACTTTGAATGTATCTTCATAGGAATGATTTGTTTAGTCAAATTAATGCTCTTTTAGGCTTCAGGAGGCCATCCTGAACAAAATACATGATGAAGTGTGTGCATAAGTCCTTTGGTTTAGGTGTGACACTCAATTTGAGTTTTTATTGCTTTAAATGCATTTTCAGCCCGAGCTGAGCGCGCTTTCTGACTTTGAATGTATCTTCATAGGAATGATTTGTTTAGTCAAATTAATGCTCTTTTAGGCTTCAGGAGGCCATCCTGAACAAAATACATGATGAAGTGTGTGCATAAGTCCTTTGGTTTAGGCGTGACACTCAATTTGAGTTTTTATTGCTTTAAATGCATTTTCAGCCCGAGCTGAGCACGTTTTGTGAGTTTGAATGTATCTTCATAGGAATCAGTTGTGTGGTCAAATTAATGCTCATTTAGGCTTCAGGTGGTCATCCTGAACAAAATACATGTTGAAGTGTGTGCATAAGTCCTTTGGTTTAGGCGTGACACTCAATTTGAGTTTTTATTGCTTTAAATGCATTTTCAGCCCGAGCTGAGCACGTTTTGTGAGTTTGAATGTATCTTCATAGGAATCAGTTGTGTGGTCAAATTAATGCTCATTTAGGCTTCAGGTGGTCATCCTGAACAAAATACATGTTGAAGTGTGTGCATAAATCCTTTGGTTTAGGCGTGACACTCAATTTGAGTTTTTATTGCTTTAAATGCATTTTCAGCCCGAGCTGAGCACGTTTTGTGAGTTTGAATGTAGCTTCATAGGAATTAGTTGTGTGGTCAAATTAATGCTCATTTAGGCTTCAGGTGGTCATCCTGAACTAAATAAATATTGAAGTGTGTGCATAAGTTCTTTGGTTTGGGCGTGACACTCAATTTGAGTTTTTATTGCTTTAAATGCATTTTCAGCCCGAGCTGAGCACTTTTTGTGAGTTTGAATGTATCTTCATAGGAATGAGTTGTGTGGTCAAATTAATGCTCATTTAGGCTTCAGGAGGACATCCTGAACTAAATACATGTTGAAGTGTGTGCATAAGTCCTTTGGTTTAGGCGTGACACTCAATTTGAGTTTTTATTGCTTTTAATGCATTTTCAGCCCGAGTTGAGCACGTTTTGTGAGTTTGAATGTATCTTCATAGGAATGAGTTGTGTGGTCAAATTAATGCTCATTTAGGCTTCAGGTGGTCATCCTGAACAAAATACATGTTGAAGTGTGTGCATAAGTCCTTTGGTTTAGGCGTGACACTCAATTTGAGTTTTTATTGCTTTAAATGCATTTTCAGCCCGAGCTGAGCATGTTTTGTGAGTTTGAATGTATCTTCATAAGAATGAGTTGTGTGGTCAAATTAATGTTCATTTCGGCTTCAGGTGGTCATCCTGAACTAAATACATGTTGAAGTGTGTGCATAAGTCCTTTGGTTTAGGCGTGACACTCCATTTGAGTTTTTATTGCTTTAAATGCATTTTCAGTCCGAGCTGAGCGCGCTTTCTGACTTTGAATGTATCTTCATAGGAATGAGTTGTGTGGTCAAATTAATGCTCATTTAGGCTTCAGGAGGTCATCCTGAACAAAATACATCTTGAAGTGTGTGCATAAGTCCTTCGGTTTAGGCGTGACACTCAATTTGAGTTTTTATTGCTTTAAATGCATTTTCAGCCCGAGCTGAGCACCTTTTGTGAGTTTGAATGTATCTTCATAGGAATGAGTTGTGTGGTCAAATTAATGCTCATATAGGCTTCAGGAGGCCATCCTGAACAAAATACATGTTGAAGTGTGTGCATAATCCTTTGGTTTAGGTGTGACACTCAATTTGAGTTTTTATTGCTTTAAATGCATTTTCAGCCCGAGCTGAGCGCGCTTTCTGACTTTGAATGTATCTTCATAGGAATGATTTGTTTAGTCAAATTAATGCTCTTTTAGGCTTCAGGAGGCCATCCTGAACAAAATACATGATGAAGTGTGTGCATAAGTCCTTTGGTTTAGGTGTGACACTCAATTTGAGTTTTTATTGCTTTAAATGCATTTTCAGCCCGAGCTGAGCACGTTTTGTGAGTTTGAATGCATCTTCATAGGCATGAATTGTGTGATCAAATTAATGCTCATTTAGGCTTCAGGTGGTCCTTCTGAACAAAATACATGTTAAAGTGTGTGCATAAATCCTTTGGTTTAGGCGTGACACTCAATTTGAGTTTTTATTGCTTTAAATGCATTTTCAGCCCGAGCTGAGCACGTTTTGTGAGTTTGAATGTATCTTCATAGGAATGAGTATTGTGGTCAAATTAAAGCTCATATAGGCTTCAGGAGGTCATCCTGAACAAAATACATGTTGAATGTGTGCATAAGTCCTTTGGTTTAGGTGTGACACTCAATTTGAGTTTTTATTGCTTTAAATGCATTTTCAGCCCGAGCTTGAGCGCGCTTTCTGACTTTGAATGTATCTTCATAGGAATGAGTTGTGTAGTCAAATTAATGCTCATTTAGGCTTCAGGAGGACATCCTGAACAAAATACATGTTGAAGTGTGTGCATAAATCCTCTGGTTTAGGCGTGGCACTCAATTTGAGTTTTTATTGCTTTAAATGCATTTTCAGCCCGAGCTGAGCACGTTTTGTGAGTTTGAATGTATCTTCATAGGCATGAGTTGTGTGATCAAATTAATGCTCATTTAGGCTTCAGGAGGTCATCCTGAACAAAATACAAGTTGAAGTGTGTGCATAAGTCCTTTGGTAATCAAACAGCACGAAGGTCCGGGACCGAACGGATGCCACCCGCTTGGCCCCGCCGGAGCAGAAGTAAGATCGGGCGGCCCGAGCCCGAGCCCGAGCCCTACCCCTACCCGAACCCGACCGCCCTAAAATGTCCCTCATTGCTTCGGGTTCGGGGCGCACGGCACCCGTACGGCGGAGAGTATCCAGGGTTACCAGTGAAGCGGAGGAACATCTCACGCCCACCCGCGCGAAATGTCGTACCGAGTTGTTTATGCCCACGGCACCGCCGATGCTGCACCGTTTCGGCGCGAGGGACGCTCCAAACGAGGAGTTTGGGTCGAATGTGAATTAAAGTGTTAGGTTTCGTGAGAGATCAATACAAGAACCACACACAGACACCAAAAACGAAGAGGGGTTTTATTGCCAGAAAGTTGGTCAGGTCGAGGTGTAAACAACTGAAAGCTAGTCAAAATGATCACGTTGAGGAGTGCAGAAATGCTGGAGCGTAACGGCGTGGCAGCAGCTAGCTCGGCAGGAAGGATCGCTGACGAACTGGCAACGGGTGGCTGTTCACGCTGTCTTTTATGGTGCAAGTGGCAGATGAGATGAAGACTCGCACGTGTGTAGGGGAGGCAGGTGCACTGATTCGAGAGGCGCCCAGCCCACACTGAAAAAGAGACAAAAAAAGGGAGGGGCGGCACCGTGGACACACAATGGTTTCGAACGCAAAGGGCAGAAAACGTCGGCTTCCAGCCGCGCGACGTTCCGCGAACGAATACTGAATCGTATTGAGACACGTTATCCGTGGCATCATAAACTCCGCGAATTTAAGTCAACATCTCTCTGCTCCCAAATAAAACAATCATCCCTATTCAGTCAACTGTAAACGAAGAAGTCAAGTCTGGGATTTTTTTTATGACCCTCTAAAAATAAGCAACAACATAAAATGTCCGCCCTGTGAACATGAGCTGAAATCGAATCTCAAACCAAATACATGTGAAAGCAAAAAAAAATCGAAATATATCAATTTAGAATTCAAAGAACGTCGTGTCCCCATCACACTTTTTAATTGTCTTTTTTCTTTTTTCTTTTTTTTTGCATCGACACGCCTCAAAATCCTTCTGATGTGAGCGTTTTTAAAAAATCTTGGCTCTTTTGACTTTTTTGGGGGGTTCTTGGGACGGAAAAAATTGACGATGAATTGACAATATTTGCTGCTCAGAGCTGATGCCACGTCGTGTCACTCTTGTGCTTTCTGAAATGCGAGAGCCCTATTTGTCCATGCACGGCCAGCACTTTACGATAGCCTCTGCTGGTGAGAGTTGGCCATTGCAGCCTTCCATATGATTTCCTGTGACCCTCTAAAAATAATGAGATAAAATGTGCGTTGTGTGAACATGAGCTGCGCTTGAAACTACACCCAAATACAAGGAAAAGCAAAAAACAAAAATCTAAACGCACCAATTCAAAAGATAAATGAATGCCACGCCACCATCACACTTTTTCATGATTATTATTACAATTATTATTAATATCACTGCATAGGCAAGGCTCAAAATCCGCCTCATGTGAGCGTTTTTTCAAAAGATTTTCTTAATCTTGCTACTTCGGACTGGGCTTTTTTTTTTGGATATTGGGACAGAGAAACTTTATTATGTATTGACAGTGTTTGCTCTTCATCTCTTTTTCAACCTGGTGGACGCCCTCTCTTTGGCCGAGCATGACCTGATTTGTAGTCAGACGCCTCATGCATTGCGCCACGAACTCCACGAAATCAAACCACTATTTCTCTGTTCTCCTGTGGGGGAATTTGCCGCTCCCAAAAAGTTATTGTTACCTTTTTCAGTGTGGGATGGGCGCTTCTCTAATCAGTGCACCTGCCTCCCCGACACACCTGCGAGTCATTATCTCATCTGCCACTTGCAGCATAAAAGCCAGCCTGAAGAGCCACCCATTGTCACTTCGTCAGAGATCCTTCCTGCCGTGTCGACGACGCCGTACCGCTCCAGGATTCCTGCACTCCTCGAATTGATCATTTTGACTACCTTTCAGTTGTGACCACCTCGGCCTGTCTCGCTTACTGGCAATAAAACCCTTCTGTGCTTTTTGTGTCTGCGCGTGGTTCCTCTCTTCATCTCTCACGAAGCCGAACACTTTGCTTAACACCCGCGGTTCTCCCAGCGCTCCGCCCCAACATCCTCGTCGGAACAGCCTGAGCGCCGCAGCGGAGCAACTCCGGCTCGGCCGTGGGCAAAAACGGCTCTGTCCGAAATTTCTCACGGGCGGGCGCGAGCTGTTCCTCCGCTTCGCTTATCACACACACCACTCTCGGCCCTACCTGCCCCGCGCAACTCCGGCAGGGCCAAGCGGGTGGCATCGGTTCGGTCCCGGACCTTCGCGCGGTTTGATTCCCAAGTTTTTCTTCCCTTTGATTGCACACCGCGCCCCCTGTCCCTCAAAGCGAGGTGCATCTCTGGCGGAGCCGAGCGGGCAGCAGCTTTGCTCCCGGCAGGTCGTGTTGGTGTGCGCGAGGTCTTCCACCTCTTCGCTTGCAACACTCGCCTTTGCCGGCCCGCCAGGCACGGCGCAGCTCTGGCGGGGCCAAGCGACAGCGTCGGTTAGGTCCCGGGCGCAAAATCAAAAGGGAGGGTCGACACTGTGGACAAACAATGGACCCTAACACAAAGGGCAGAAAACTTCGACGCACACCCGCGCGACATTCTGTGAAGGAAAATACGCCACCCGCCTGACCTCGCCGGAGTTTCGCCGCGCCCGTCGGTCCAACGTGGCCCGGGTTGCAAGCGAAGTGGGTGAAAAGCTCACGGCCATCCTCGCGAAATATCGTACAATGCCGCTGCAAAACACGGCCCGGGCGCGGCTGCTCCTAGCGGATCGCAATGCAGCTCTGATCAGGGGGATCTTGCGGGAAGCCGGGAGGGGCGCGGGTGTCAAGCAACGGGCTAATAAACCTCGTCGAATACGCCCGCGACGGGCCGGTATAGAAGCGATGCCGCCAGTTTGTCCCCGCCGGAGCTCCTCCAAGCCAGGCAGGCCGAAAGTGGCGCGGGTTGACAACACAGGGTCCAAAACTTCAACGCACAACCAAGCGATCGTCCAGCTTTATGCAGCCTTGTACAAATTGTGTTTTCAAATTGTTCGCCCGAAACAGTTTTGTCACTCCCACAAGACAAACAAGCTATTTTTTTTCAGATGGCAGTGGAACTGATGAAGGCCTTCCCCAGACATTCCGTGCATCAATTTTAGAACATTATGTGGCGATGGAAAATAAGAGAACAAGACAATCGTCAGAAATACTGACCACAGCAGGTTTATTGGATGATGATCACCCATGCAAAAAATGTTTAATTGTGGCATCCAGAAATGATGCCAAAGATATATTTTGTTTCAAACTACTTCATGAAGAGGAAGTGTTGATACCAGGGATGAATTCTGAAAGCTTATGAGAAAGTCATTTTTTATGACTTGTACCACAACGAAAAATCTCGTGTTATTCACTGCTCCGATGAAAATAAAATGTCAAGATAAAATTTCAATCCCATATTTACACACTGTGAATTTTAAGTTTAATGTTCACTGATATTCCGTCATGTTGTCGTATTTGTTCTCGCCATGCACTGTGGCATGCTCTAAATGGCAAAACCACCTGGAAAAGGTCCTCTGACAAAACGAGTGATTTTTACAATGGAAGAACACACAATTTATCTTGCATCGACATTGTCTTCATGATGCTTTGCATGCATCATTGAAATTGGGTTGGTTCAAGTAAAAGAAAAAATTTGAATTTTAAAAGCAACTTAGAGTTATCCTGATTGAAATTTCCGAACATATAATCTTGCGATGTTAGGGTTCTCTCCCCCCGGCCCCCTTTTGACGAGACCCAGTGCGAAAGGTGGTACCATGAGCAGTGTCTTGAGAAGAATTTGCATGAATTGAGCGGCCGAAGACTGGTATTGCTGCTGTGAGTGCACATCACAATGTTGGAAGTCATGTAGACCTATATCTAATTTTGTGAGTGTTGTTCTGGAAAAAAATTAATTCTCACAAGAAAATGACAGACATGTCAGCTGCTCAACCCGTATTGTTTTGTGTTTTTTGTTATTGTAAAGTGTCCTTGGGTGTCTTGAAAGGCGCTTATCAATAAAATGTATTATTAGTATTATTATTATTATTAAGTTGCCTACACTGGTAAAGTTTTTTAAAATTTGAGTTTTTATTGCTTTAAATGCATTTTCAACCCGAGTTGAGCACGTTTTGTGAGTTTGAATGTATCTTCATAGGAATGAGTTGTGTGGTCAAATTAATGCTCATTTAGGCTTCAGGTGGTCATCCTGAACAAAATACATGTTGAAGTGTGTGCATAAGTCCTTTGGTTTAGGCGTGACACTCAATTTGAGTTTTTATTGCTTTAAATGCATTTTCAGCCCGAGCTGAGCACGTTTTGTGAGTTTGAATGTATCTTCATAGGAATGAGTTGTGTGGTCAAATTAATGCTCATTTAGGCTTCAGGTGGTCATCCTGAACAAAATACATGTTGAAGTGTGTGCATAAGTCCTTTGGTTTAGGCGTGACACTCAATTTGAGTTTTTATTGCTTTAAATGCATTTTCAGCCCGAGCTGAGCACGTTTTGTGAGTTTGAATGTAGCTTCATAGGAATTAGTTGTGTGGTCAAACTATTGCTCATTTAGGCTTCAGGAGGTCATCCTGAACAAAATACATGTTGAAGTGTGTGCATAAGTCCTTTGGTTGAGGCGTGACACTCAATTTGAGTTTTTATTGCTTTAAATGCATTTTCAGCCCGAGTTGAGCACGTTTTGTGAGTTTGAATGTATCTTCATAGGAATGAGTTGTGTGGTCAAATTAATGCTCATTTAGGCTTCAGGTGGTCATCCTGAACAAAATACACGTTGAAGTGTGTGCATAAGTCCTTTGGTTTAGGCGTGACACTCAATTTGAGTTTTTATTGCTTTAAATGCATTTTCAGCCCGAGCTGAGCACGTTTTGTGAGTTTGAATGTATCTTCATAGGAATGAGTTGTGTGGTCAAATTAATTCTCATATGGGCTTCAGGAGGTCATCCTGAACAAAATACATGTTGAAGTGTGTGCATAAGTCCTTTGGTTTAGGCGTGACACTCAATTTGAGTTTTGATTGCTTTAAATGCATTTTCAGCCCGAGCTGAGCACGTTTTGTGAGTTTGAATGTATCTTCATAGGAATGAGTTGTGTGGTCAAATAAATGCTCATTTAGGCTTCAGGTGGTCATCCTGAACAAAATACATGTTGAAGTGTATGCATAAGTCCTTTGGTTTAGGCGTGACACTCAATTTGAGTTTTTATTGCTTTAAATGCATTTTCAGCCCGAGTTGAGCACGTTTTGTGAGTTTGAATGTATCTTCATAGGAATGAGTTGTGTGGTCAAATTAATGCTCATTTAGGCTTCAGGTGGTCATCCTGAACAAAGTACATGTTGAAGTGTGTGCATAAGTCCTTTGGTTTAGGCGTGACACTCAATTTGAGTTTTTATTGCTTTAAATGCATTTTCAGCCCGAGCTGAGCACGTTTTGTGAGTTTGAACGTATCTTCATAGGAATGAGTTGTGTGGTCAAATTAATTCTCATATGGGCTTCAGGAGGTCATCCTGAACAAAATACATGTTGAAGTGTGTGCATAAGTCCTTTGGTTTAGGCGTGACACTCAATTTGAGTTTTGATTGCTTTAAATGCATTTTCAGCCCGAGCTGAGCACGTTTTGTGAGTTTGAATGTATCTTCATAGGAATGAGTTGTGTGGTCAAATAAATGCTCATTTAGGCTTCAGGTGGTCATCCTGAACAAAATACATGTTGAAGTGTATGCATAAGTCCTTTGGTTTAGGCGTGACACTCAATTTGAGTTTTTATTGCTTTAAATGCATTTTCAGCCCGAGTTGAGCACGTTTT
The DNA here is from genome assembly GCF_054856545.1 of Hippocampus guttulatus. Taxonomy (NCBI): domain Eukaryota; kingdom Metazoa; phylum Chordata; class Actinopteri; order Syngnathiformes; family Syngnathidae; genus Hippocampus; species Hippocampus guttulatus. Next base: position 1,688,776 of record NC_141271.1, read on the forward strand.
GTGAGTTTGAATGTATCTTCATAGGAATGAGTTGTGTGGTCAAATTAATGCTCATTTAGGCTTCAGGTGGTCATCCTGAACAAAGTACATGTTGAAGTGTGTGCATAAGTCCTTTGGTTTAGGCGTGACACTCAATTTGAGTTTTTATTGCTTTAAATGCATTTTCAGCCCGAGCTGAGCACGTTTTGTGAGTTTGAATGTATCTTCATAGGAATGAGTTGTGTGGTCAAATTAATTCTCATATGGGCTTCAGGAGGTCATCCTGAACAAAATACATGTTGAAGTGTGTGCATAAGTCCTTTGGTTTAGGCCTTACACTCAATTTGAGTTTTGATTGCTTTAAATGCATTTTCAGCCCGAGCTGAGCACGTTTTGTGAGTTTGAATGTATCTTCATAGGAATGAGTTGTGTGGTCAAATTAATGCTCATTTAGGCTTCAGGTGGTCATCCTGAACAAAATACATGTTGAAGTGTATGCATAAGTCCTTTGGTTTAGGCGTGACACTCAATTTGAGTTTTTATTGCTTTAAATGCATTTTCAGCCCGAGCTGAGCACGTTTTGTGAGTTTGAATGCATCTTCATAGGCATGAATTGTGTGATCAAATTAATGCTCATTTAGGCTTCAGGTGGTCCTTCTGAACAAAATACATGTTAAAGTGTGTGCATAAATCCTTTGGTTTAGGCGTGACACTCAATTTGAGTTTTTATTGCTTTAAATGCATTTTCAGCCCGAGCTGAGCACGTTTTGTGAGTTTGAATGTATCTTCATAGGAATGAGTTGTGTGGTCAAATTAAAGCTCATATAGGCTTCAGGAGGTCATCCTGAACAAAATACATGTTGAATGTGTGCATAAGTCCTTTGGTTTAGGTGTGACACTCAATTTGAGTTTTTATTGCTTTAAATGCATTTTCAGCCCGAGCTTGAGCGCGCTTTCTGACTTTGAATGTATCTTCATAGGAATGAGTTGTGTAGTCAAATTAATGCTCATTTAGGCTTCAGGAGGACATCCTGAACAAAATACATGTTGAAGTGTGTGCATAAATCCTCTGGTTTAGGCGTGACACTCAATTTGAGTTTTTATTGCTTTAAATGCATTTGTAGCCTGAGCTGAGCGCGCTTTCTGACTTTGAATGTATCTTCATAGGAATGAGTTGTGTGGTCAAATGAATGCTCATTTAGGCTTCAGGTGGTCATCCTGAACAAAATACATGTTGAAGTGTGTCCATAAGTCCTTTGGTTTAGGTGTGACACTCAATTTGAGTTTTTATTGCTTTAAATGCATTTTCAGCCCGAGCTGAGCACGTTTTGTGAGTTTGAATGTATCTTCATAGGCATGAGTTGTGTGATCAAATTAATGCTCATTTAGGCTTCAGGAGGTCATCCTGAACAAAATACAAGTTGAAGTGTGTGCATAAGTCCTTTGGTAATCAAACAGCACGAAGGTCCGGGACCGAACGGATGCCACCCGCTTGGCCCCGCCGGAGCAGAAGTAAGATCGGGCGGCCCGAGCCCGAGCCCGAGCCCTACCCCTACCCGAACCCGACCGCCCTAAAATGTCCCTCATTGCTTCGGGTTCGGGGCGCACGGCACCCGTACGGCGGAGAGTATCCAGGGTTACCAGTGAAGCGGAGGAACATCTCACGCCCACCCGCGCGAAATGTCGTACCGAGTTGTTTATGCCCACGGCACCGCCGATGCTGCACCGTTTCGGCGCGAGGGACGCTCCAAACGAGGAGTTTGGGTCGAATGTGAATTAAAGTGTTAGGTTTCGTGAGAGATCAATACAAGAACCACACACAGACACCAAAAACGAAGAGGGGTTTTATTGCCAGAAAGTTGGTCAGGTCGAGGTGTAAACAACTGAAAGCTAGTCAAAATGATCACGTTGAGGAGTGCAGAAATGCTGGAGCGTAACGGCGTGGCAGCAGCTAGCTCGGCAGGAAGGATCGCTGACGAACTGGCAACGGGTGGCTGTTCACGCTGTCTTTTATGGTGCAAGTGGCAGATGAGATGAAGACTCGCACGTGTGTAGGGGAGGCAGGTGCACTGATTCGAGAGGCGCCCAGCCCACACTGAAAAAGAGACAAAAAAAGGGAGGGGCGGCACCGTGGACACACAATGGTTTCGAACGCAAAGGGCAGAAAACGTCGGCTTCCAGCCGCGCGACGTTCCGCGAACGAATACTGAATCGTATTGAGACACGTTATCCGTGGCATCATAAACTCCGCGAATTTAAGTCAACATCTCTCTGCTCCCAAATAAAACAATCATCCCTATTCAGTCAACTGTAAACGAAGAAGTCAAGTCTGGGATTTTTTTTATGACCCTCTAAAAATAAGCAACAACATAAAATGTCCGCCCTGTGAACATGAGCTGAAATCGAATCTCAAACCAAATACATGTGAAAGCAAAAAAAATCGAAATATATCAATTTAGAATTCAAAGAACGTCGTGTCCCCATCACACTTTTTAATTGTCTTTTTTCTTTTTTCTTTTTTTTTTTGCATCGACACGCCTCAAAATCCTTCTGATGTGAGCGTTTTTAAAAAATCTTGGCTCTTTTGACTTTTTTGGGGGGTTCTTGGGACGGAAAAAATTGACGATGAATTGACAATATTTGCTGCTCAGAGCTGATGCCACGTTGTGTCACTCTTGTGCTTTCTGAAATGCGAGAGCCCTATTTGTCCATGCACGGCCAGCACTTTACGATAGCCTCTGCTGGTGAGAGTTGGCCATTGCAGCCTTCCATATGATTTCCTGTGACCCTCTAAAAATAATGAGATAAAATGTGCGTTGTGTGAACATGAGCTGCGCTTGAAACTACACCCAAATACAAGGAAAAGCAAAAAACAAAAATCTAAACGCACCAATTCAAAAGATAAATGAATGCCACGCCACCATCACACTTTTTCATGATTATTATTACAATTATTATTAATATCACTGCATAGGCAAGGCTCAAAATCCGCCTCATGTGAGCGTTTTTTCAAAAGATTTTCTTAATCTTGCTACTTCGGACTGGGCTTTTTTTTTTGGATATTGGGACAGAGAAACTTTATTATGTATTGACAGTGTTTGCTCTTCATCTCTTTTTCAACCTGGTGGACGCCCTCTCTTTGGCCGAGCATGACCTGATTTGTAGTCAGACGCCTCATGCATTGCGCCACGAACTCCACGAAATCAAACCACTATTTCTCTGTTCTCCTGTGGGGGAATTTGCCGCTCCCAAAAAGTTATTGTTACCTTTTTCAGTGTGGGATGGGTGCTTCTCTAATCAGTGCACCTGCCTCCCCGACACACCTGCGAGTCATTATCTCATCTGCCACTTGCAGCATAAAAGCCAGCCTGAAGAGCCACCCATTGTCACTTCGTCAGAGATCCTTCCTGCCGTGTCGACGACGCCGTACCGCTCCAGGATTCCTGCACTCCTCGAATTGATCATTTTGACTACCTTTCAGTTGTGACCACCTCGGCCTGTCTCGCTTACTGGCAATAAAACCCTTCTGTGCTTTTTGTGTCTGCGCGTGGTTCCTCTCTTCATCTCTCACGAAGCCGAACACTTTGCTTAACACCCGCGGTTCTCCCAGCGCTCCGCCCCAACATCCTCGTCGGAACAGCCTGAGCGCCGCAGCGGAGCAACTCCGGCTCGGCCGTGGGCAAAAACGGCTCTGTCCGAAATTTCTCACGGGCGGGCGTGAGCTGTTCCTCCGCTTCGCTTATCACACACACCACTCTCGGCCCTACCTGCCCCGCGCAACTCCGGCAGGGCCAAGCGGGTGGCATCGGTTCGGTCCCGGACCTTCGCGCGGTTTGATTCCCAAGTTTTTCTTCCCTTTGATTGCACACCGCGCCCCCTGTCCCTCAAAGCGAGGTGCATCTCTGGCGGAGCCGAGCGGGCAGCAGCTTTGCTCCCGGCAGGTCGTGTTGGTGTGCGCGAGGTCTTCCACCTCTTCGCTTGCAACACTCGCCTTTGCCGGCCCGCCAGGCACGGCGCAGCTCTGGCGGGGCCAAGCGACAGCGTCGGTTAGGTCCCGGGCGCAAAATCAAAAGGGAGGGTCGACACTGTGGACAAACAATGGACCCTAACACAAAGGGCAGAAAACTTCGACGCACACCCGCGCGACATTCTGTGAAGGAAAATACGCCACCCGCCTGACCTCGCCGGAGTTTCGCCGCGCCCGTCGGTCCAACGTGGCCCGGGTTGCAAGCGAAGTGGGTGAAAAGCTCACGGCCATCCTCGCGAAATATCGTACAATGCCGCTGCAAAACACGGCCCGGGCGCGGCTGCTCCTAGCGGATCGCAATGCAGCTCTGATCAGGGGGATCTTGCGGGAAGCCGGGAGGGGCGCGGGTGTCAAGCAACGGGCTAATAAACCTCGTCGAATACGCCCGCGACGGGCCGGTATAGAAGCGATGCCGCCAGTTTGTCCCCGCCGGAGCTCCTCCAAGCCAGGCAGGCCGAAAGTGGCGCGGATTGACAACACAGGGTCCAAAACTTCAACGCACAACCAAGCGATCGTCCAGCTTTATGCAGCCTTGTACAAATTGTGTTTTCAAATTGTTCGCCCGAAACAGTTTTGTCACTCCCACAAGACAAACAAGCTATTTTTTTTCAGATGGCAGTGGAACTGATGAAGGCCTTCCCCAGACATTCCGTGCATCAATTTTAGAACATTATGTGGCGATGGAAAATAAGAGAACAAGACAATCGTCAGAAATACTGACCACAGCAGGTTTATTGGATGATGATCACCCATGCAAAAAATGTTTAATTGTGGCATCCAGAAATGATGCCAAAGATATATTTTGTTTCAAACTACTTCATGAAGAGGAAGTGTTGATACCAGGGATGAATTCTGAAAGCTTATGAGAAAGTCATTTTTTATGACTTGTACCACAACGAAAAATCTCGTGTTATTCACTGCTCCGATGAAAATAAAATGTCAAGATAAAATTTCAATCCCATATTTACACACTGTGAATTTTAAGTTTAATGTTCACTGATATTCCGTCATGTTGTCGTATTTGTTCTCGCCATGCACTGTGGCATGCTCTAAATGGCAAAACCACCTGGAAAAGGTCCTCTGACAAAACGAGTGATTTTTACAATGGAAGAACACACAATTTATCTTGCATCGACATTGTCTTCATGATGCTTTGCATGCATCATTGAAATTGGGTTGGTTCAAGTAAAAGAAAAAATTTGAATTTTAAAAGCAACTTAGAGTTATCCTGATTGAAATTTCCGAACATATAATCTTGCGATGTTAGGGTTCTCTCCCCCCGGCCCCCTTTTGACGAGACCCAGTGCGAAAGGTGGTACCATGAGCAGTGTCTTGAGAAGAATTTGCATGAATTGAGCGGCCGAAGACTGGTATTGCTGCTGTGAGTGCACATCACAATGTTGGAAGTCATGTAGACCTATATCTAATTTTGTGAGTGTTGTTCTGGAAAAAAATTAATTCTCACAAGAAAATGACAGACATGTCAGCTGCTCAACCCGTATTGTTTTGTGTTTTTTGTTATTGTAAAGTGTCCTTGGGTGTCTTGAAAGGCGCTTATCAATAAAATGTATTATTAGTATTATTATTATTATTAAGTTGCCTACACTGGTAAAGTTTTTTAAAATTTGAGTTTTTATTGCTTTAAATGCATTTTCAGCCCGAGTTGAGCACGTTTTGTGAGTTTGAATGTATCTTCATAGGAATGAGTTGTGTGGTCAAATTAATGCTCATTTAGGCTTCAGGTGGTCATCCTGAACAAAATACATGTTGAAGTGTGTGCATAAGTCCTTTGGTTTAGGCGTGACACTCAATTTGAGTTTTTATTGCTTTAAATGCATTTTCAGCCCGAGCTGAGCACGTTTTGTGAGTTTGAATGTATCTTCATAGGAATCAGTTGTGTGGTCAAATTAATGCTCATTTAGGCTTCAGGTGGTCATCCTGAACAAAATACATGTTGAAGTGTGTGCATAAGTCCTTTGGTTTAGGCGTGACACTCAATTTGAGTTTTTATTGCTTTAAATGCATTTTCAGCCCGAGCTGAGCACGTTTTGTGAGTTTGAATGTAGCTTCATAGGAATTAGTTGTGTGGTCAAATTAATGCTCATTTAGGCTTCAGGTGGTCATCCTGAACTAAATAAATATTGAAGTGTGTGCATAAGTTCTTTGGTTTGGGCGTGACACTCAATTTGAGTTTTTATTGCTTTAAATGCATTTTCAGCCCGAGCTGAGCACTTTTTGTGAGTTTGAATGTATCTTCATAGGAATGAGTTGTGTGGTCAAATTAATGCTCATTTAGGCTTCAGGAGGACATCCTGAACTAAATACATGTTGAAGTGTGTGCATAAGTCCTTTGGTTTAGGCGTGACACTCAATTTGAGTTTTTATTGCTTTAAATGCATTTTCAGCCCGAGTTGAGCACGTTTTGTGAGTTTGAATGTATCTTCATAGGAATGAGTTGTGTGGTCAAATTAATGCTCATTTAGGCTTCAGGTGGTCATCCTGAACAAAATACATGTTGAAGTGTGTGCATAAGTCCTTTGGTTTAGGCGTGACACTCAATTTGAGTTTTTATTGCTTTAAATGCATTTTCAGCCCGAGCTGAGCATGTTTTGTGAGTTTGAATGTATCTTCATAAGAATGAGTTGGGTGGTCAAATTAATGCTCATTTCGGCTTCAGGTGGTCATCCTGAACTAAATACATGTTGAAGTGTGTGCATAAGTCCTTTGGTTTAGGCGTGACACTCCATTTGAGTTTTTATTGCTTTAAATGCATTTTCAGTCCGAGCTGAGCGCGCTTTCTGACTTTGAATGTATCTTCATAGGAATGAGTTGTGTGGTCAAATTAATGCTCATTTAGGCTTCAGGAGGTCATCCTGAACAAAATACATCTTGAAGTGTGTGCATAAGTCCTTCGGTTTAGGCGTGACACTCAATTTGAGTTTTTATTGCTTTAAATGCATTTTCAGCCCGAGCTGAGCACCTTTTGTGAGTTTGAATGTATCTTCATAGGAATGAGTTGTGTGGTCAAATTAATGCTCATATAGGCTTCAGGAGGCCATCCTGACCAAAATACATGTTGAAGTGTGTGCATAATCCTTTGGTTTAGGTGTGACACTCAATTTGAGTTTTTATTGCTTTAAATGCATTTTCAGCCCGAGCTGAGCGCGCTTTCTGACTTTGAATGTATCTTCATAGGAATGATTTGTTTAGTCAAATTAATGCTCTTTTAGGCTTCAGGAGGCCATCCTGAACAAAATACATGATGAAGTGTGTGCATAAGTCCTTTGGTTTAGGTGTGACACTCAATTTGAGTTTTTATTGCTTTAAATGCATTTTCAGCCCGAGCTGAGCACGTTTTGTGAGTTTGAATGCATCTTCATAGGCATGAATTGTGTGATCAAATTAATGCTCATTTAGGCTTCAGGTGGTCCTTCTGAACAAAATACATGTTAAAGTGTGTGCATAAATCCTTTGGTTTAGGCGTGACACTCAATTTGAGTTTTTATTGCTTTAAATGCATTTTCAGCCCGAGCTGAGCACGTTTTGTGAGTTTGAATGTATCTTCATAGGAATGAGTTGTGTGGTCAAATTATTGCTCATATAGGCTTCAGGAAGTCATCCTGAACAAAATACATGTTGAATGTGTGCATAAGTCCTTTGGTTTAGGTGTGACACTCAATTTGAGTTTTTATTGCTTTAAATGCATTTTCAGCCCGAGCTTGAGCGCGCTTTCTGACTTTGAATGTATCTTCATAGGAATGAGTTGTGTAGTCAAATTAATGCTCATTTAGGCTTCAGGAGGACATCCTGAACAAAATACATGTTGAAGTGTGTGCATAAATCCTCTGGTTTAGGCGTGACACTCAATTTGAGTTTTTATTGCTTTAAATGCATTTGTAGCCTGAGCTGAGCGCGCTTTCTGACTTTGAATGTATCTTCATAGGAATGAGTTGTGTGGTCAAATGAATGCTCATTTAGGCTTCAGGTGGTCATCCTGAACAAAATACATGTTGAAGTGTGTGCATAAGTCCTTTGGTTGAGGCGTGACACTCAATTTGAGTTTTTATTGCTTTAAATGCATTTTCAGCCCGAGTTGAGCACGTTTTGTGAGTTTGAATGTATCTTCATAGGAATGAGTTGTGTGGTCAAATTAATGCTCATTTCGGCTTCAGGTGGTCATCCTGAACTAAATACATGTTGAAGTGTGTGCATAAGTCCTTTGGTTTAGGCGTGACACTCCATTTGAGTTTTTATTGCTTTAAATGCATTTTCAGTCCGAGCTGAGCGCGCTTTCTGACTTTGAATGTATCTTCATAGGAATGAGTTGTGTGGTCAAATTATTGCTCATTTAGGCTTCAGGAGGCCATCCTGAACAAAATACATGATGAAGTGTGTGCATAAGTCCTTTGGTTTAGGTGTGACACTCAATTTGAGTTTTTATTGCTTTAAATGCATTTTCAGCCCGAGCTGAGCACGTTTTGTGAGTTTGAATGCATCTTCATAGGCATGAATTGTGTGATCAAATTAATGCTCATTTAGGCTTCAGGTGGTCCTTCTGAACAAAATACATGTTAAAGTGTGTGCATAAATCCTTTGGTTTAGGCGTGACACTCAATTTGAGTTTTTATTGCTTTAAATGCATTTTCAGCCCGAGCTGAGCACGTTTTGTGAGTTTGAATGCATCTTCATAGGCATGAGTTGTGTGATCAAATTAATGCTCATTTAGGCTTCAGGAGGTCATCCTGAACAAAATACAAGTTGAAGTGTGTGCATAAGTCCTTTGGTAATCAAACAGCACGAAGGTCCGGGACCGAACGGATGCCACCCGCTTGGCCCCGCCGGAGCAGAAGTAAGATCGGGCGGCTTGAGCCCGAGCCCGAGCCCTACCCCTACCCGAACCCGACCGCCCTAAAATGTCCCTCATTGCTTCGGGTTCGGGGCGCACGGCACCCGTACGGCGGAGAGTATCCAGGGTTACCAGTGAAGCGGAGGAACATCTCACGCCCACCCGCGCGAAATGTCGTACCGAGTTGTTTATGCCCACGGCACCGCCGATGCTGCACCGTTTCGGCGCGAGGGACGCTCCAAACGAGGAGTTTGGGTCGAATGTGAATTAAAGTGTTAGGTTTCGTGAGAGATCAATACAAGAACCACACACAGACACCAAAAACGAAGAGGGGTTTTATTGCCAGAAAGTTGGTCAGGTCGAGGTGTAAACAACTGAAAGCTAGTCAAAATGATCACGTTGAGGAGTGCAGAAATGCTGGAGCGTAACGGCGTGGCAGCAGCTAGCTCGGCAGGAAGGATCGCTGACGAACTGGCAACGGGTGGCTGTTCACGCTGTCTTTTATGGTGCAAGTGGCAGATGAGATGAAGACTCGCACGTGTGTAGGGGAGGCAGGTGCACTGATTCGAGAGGCGCCCAGCCCACACTGAAAAAGAGACAAAAAAAGGGAGGGGCGGCACCGTGGACACACAATGGTTTCGAACGCAAAGGGCAGAAAACGTCGGCTTCCAGCCGCGCGACGTTCCGCGAACGAATACTGAATCGTATTGAGACACGTTATCCGTGGCATCATAAACTCCGCGAATTTAAGTCAACATCTCTCTGCTCCCAAATAAAACAATCATCCCTATTCAGTCAACTGTAAACGAAGAAGTCAAGTCTGGGATTTTTTTTATGACCCTCTAAAAATAAGCAACAACATAAAATGTCCGCCCTGTGAACATGAGATGAAATCGAATCTCAAACCAAATACATGTGAAAGCAAAAAAAATCGAAATATATCAATTTAGAATTCAAAGAACGTCGTGTCCCCATCACACTTTTTAATTGTCTTTTTTCTTTTTTCTTTTTTTTTTGCATCGACACGCCTCAAAATCCTTCTGATGTGAGCGTTTTTAAAAAATCTTGGCTCTTTTGACTTTTTTGGGGGGTTCTTGGGACGGAAAAAATTGACGATGAATTGACAATATTTGCTGCTCAGAGCTGATGCCACGTTGTGTCACTCTTGTGCTTTCTGAAATGCGAGAGCCCTATTTGTCCATGCACGGCCAGCACTTTACGATAGCCTCTGCTGGTGAGAGTTGGCCATTGCAGCCTTCCATATGATTTCCTGTGACCCTCTAAAAATAATGAGATAAAATGTGCGTTGTGTGAACATGAGCTGCGCTTGAAACTACACCCAAATACAAGGAAAAGCAAAAAACAAAAATCTAAACGCACCAATTCAAAAGATAAATGAATGCCACGCCACCATCACACTTTTTCATGATTATTATTACAATTATTATTAATATCACTGCATAGGCAAGGCTCAAAATCCGCCTCATGTGAGCGTTTTTTCAAAAGATTTTCTTAATCTTGCTACTTCGGACTGGGCTTTTTTTTTTGGATATTGGGACAGAGAAACTTTATTATGTATTGACAGTGTTTGCTCTTCATCTCTTTTTCAACCTGGTGGACGCCCTCTCTTTGGCCGAGCATGACCTGATTTGTAGTCAGACGCCTCATGCATTGCGCCACGAACTCCACGAAATCAAACCACTATTTCTCTGTTCTCCTGTGGGGGAATTTGCCGCTCCCAAAAAGTTATTGTTACCTTTTTCAGTGTGGGATGGGCGCTTCTCTAATCAGTGCACCTGCCTCCCCGACACACCTGCGAGTCATTATCTCATCTGCCACTTGCAGCATAAAAGCCAGCCTGAAGAGCCACCCATTGTCACTTCGTCAGAGATCCTTCCTGCCGTGTCGACGACGCCGTACCGCTCCAGGATTCCTGCACTCCTCGAATTGATCATTTTGACTACCTTTCAGTTGTGACCACCTCGGCCTGTCTCGCTTACTGGCAATAAAACCCTTCTGTGCTTTTTGTGTCTGCGCGTGGTTCCTCTCTTCATCTCTCACGAAGCCGAACACTTTGCTTAACACCCGCGGTTCTCCCAGCGCTCCGCCCCAACATCCTCGTCGGAAAAGCCTGAGCGCCGCAGCGGAGCAACTCCGGCTCGGCCGTGGGCAAAAACGGCTCTGTCCGAAATTTCTCACGGGCGGGCGTGAGCTGTTCCTCCGCTTCGCTTATCACACACACCACTCTCGGCCCTACCTGCCCCGCGCAACTCCGGCAGGGCCAAGCGGGTGGCATCGGTTCGGTCCCGGACCTTCGCGCGGTTTGATTCCCAAGTTTTTCTTCCCTTTGATTGCACACCGCGCCCCCTGTCCCTCAAAGCGAGGTGCATCTCTGGCGGAGCCGAGCGGGCAGCAGCTTTGCTCCCGGCAGGTCGTGTTGGTGTGCGCGAGGTCTTCCACCTCTTCGCTTGCAACACTCGCCTTTGCCGGCCCGCCAGGCACGGCGCAGCTCTGGCGGGGCCAAGCGACAGCGTCGGTTAGGTCCCGGGCGCAAAATCAAAAGGGAGGGTCGACACTGTGGACAAACAATGGACCCTAACACAAAGGGCAGAAAACTTCGACGCACACCCGCGCGACATTCTGTGAAGGAAAATACGCCACCCGCCTGACCTCGCCGGAGTTTCGCCGCGCCCGTCGGTCCAACGTGGCCCGGGTTGCAAGCGAAGTGGGTGAAAAGCTCACGGCCATCCTCGCGAAATATCGTACAATGCCGCTGCAAAACACGGCCCGGGCGCGGCTGCTCCTAGCGGATCGCAATGCAGCTCTGATCAGGGGGATCTTGCGGGAAGCCGGGAGGAGCGCGGGTGTCAAGCAACGGGCTAATAAACCTCGTCGAATACGCCCGCGACGGGCCGGTATAGAAGCGATGCCGCCAGTTTGTCCCCGCCGGAGCTCCTCCAAGCCAGGCAGGCCGAAAGTAGCGCGGGTTGACAACACAGGGTCCAAAACTTCAACGCACAACCAAGCGATCGTCCAGCTTTATGCAGCCTTGTACAAATTGTGTTTTCAAATTGTTCGCCCGAAACAGTTTTGTCACTCCCACAAGACAAACAAGCTATTTTTTTTCAGATGGCAGTGGAACTGATGAAGGCCTTCCCCAGACATTCCGTGCATCAATTTTAGAACATTATGCGGCGATGGAAAATAAGAGAACAAGACAATCGTCAGAAATACTGACCACAGCAGGTTTATTGGATGATGATCACCCATGCAAAAATGTTTAATTGTGGCATCCAGAAATGATGCCAAAGATATATTTTGTTTCAAACTACTTCATGAAGAGGAAGTGTTGATACCAGGGATGAATTCTGAAAGCTTATGAGAAAGTCATTTTTTATGACTTGTACCACAACGAAAAATCTCGTGTTATTCACTGCTCCGATGAAAATAAAATGTCAAGATAAAATTTCAATCCCATATTTACACACTGTGAATTTTAAGTTTAATGTTCACTGATATTCCGTCATGTTGTCGTATTTGTTCTCGCCATGCACTGTGGCATGCTCTAAATGGCAAAACCACCTGGAAAAGGTCCTCTGACAAAACGAGTGATTTTTACAATGGAAGAACACACAATTTATCTTGCATCGACATTGTCTTCATGATGCTTTGCATGCATCATTGAAATTGGGTTGGTTCAAGTAAAAGAAAAAATTTGAATTTTAAAAGCAACTTAGAGTTATCCTGATTGAAATTTCCGAACATATAATCTTGCGATGTTAGGGTTCTCTCCCCCCGGCCCCCTTTTGACGAGACCCAGTGCGAAAGGTGGTACCATGAGCAGTGTCTTGAGAAGAATTTGCATGAATTGAGCGGCCGAAGACTGGTATTGCTGCTGTGAGTGCACATCACAATGTTGGAAGTCATGTAGACCTATATCTAATTTTGTGAGTGTTGTTCTGGAAAAAAATTAATTCTCACAAGAAAATGACAGACATGTCAGCTGCTCAACCCGTATTGTTTTGTGTTTTTTGTTATTGTAAAGTGTCCTTGGGTGTCTTGAAAGGCGCTTATCAATAAAATGTATTATTAGTATTATTATTATTATTAAGTTGCCTACACTGGTAAAGTTTTTTAAAATTTGAGTTTTTATTGCTTTAAATGCATTTTCAGCCCGAGTTGAGCACGTTTTGTGAGTTTGAATGTATCTTCATAGGAATGAGTTGTGTGGTCAAATTAATGCTCATTTAGGCTTCAGGTGGTCATCCTGAACAAAATACATGTTGAAGTGTGTGCATAAGTCCTTTGGTTTAGGCGTGACACTCAATTTGAGTTTTTATTGCTTTAAATGCATTTTCAGCCCGAGCTGAGCACGTTTTGTGAGTTTGAATGTATCTTCATAGGAATCAGTTGTGTGGTCAAATTAATGCTCATTTAGGCTTCAGGTGGTCATCCTGAACAAAATACATGTTGAAGTGTGTGCATAAGTCCTTTGGTTTAGGCGTGACACTCAATTTGAGTTTTTATTGCTTTAAATGCATTTTCAGCCCGAGCTGAGCACGTTTTGTGAGTTTGAATGTATCTTCATAGGAATGAGTTGTGTGGTCAAATTAATGCTCATTTAGGCTTCAGGTGGTCATCCTGAACAAAATACATGTTGAAGTGTGTGCATAAGTCCTTTGGTTTAGGCGTGACACTCAATTTGAGTTTTTATTGCTTTAAATGCATTTTCAGCCCGAGCTGAGCACGTTTTGTGAGTTTGAATGTATCTTCATAGGAATCAGTTGTGTGGTCAAATTAATGCTCATTTAGGCTTCAGGTGGTCATCCTGAACAAAATACATGTTGAAGTGTGTGCATAAGTCCTTTGGTTTAGGCGTGACACTCAATTTGAGTTTTTATTGCTTTAAATGCATTTTCAGCCCGAGCTGAGCACGTTTTGTGAGTTTGAATGTATCTTCATAGGAATCAGTTGTGTGGTCAAATTAATGCTCATTTAGGCTTCAGGTGGTCATCCTGAACAAAATACATGTTGAAGTGTGTGCATAAGTCCTTTGGTTTAGGCGTGACACTCAATTTGAGTTTTTATTGCTTTAAATGCATTTTCAGCCCGAGCTGAGCACGTTTTGTGAGTTTGAATGTAGCTTCATAGGAATTAGTTGTGTGGTCAAATTAATGCTCATTTAGGCTTCAGGTGGTCATCCTGAACTAAATAAATATTGAAGTGTGTGCATAAGTTCTTTGGTTTGGGCGTGACACTCAATTTGAGTTTTTATTGCTTTAAATGCATTTTCAGCCCGAGCTGAGCACTTTTTGTGAGTTTGAATGTATCTTCATAGGAATGAGTTGTGTGGTCAAATTAATGCTCATTTAGGCTTCAGGTGGTCATCCTGAACAAAATACATGTTGAAGTGTGTGCATAAGTCCTTTGGTTTAGGCGTGACACTCAATTTGAGTTTTTATTGCTTTAAATGCATTTTCAGCCCGAGCTGAGCACGTTTTGTGAGTTTGAATGTATCTTCATAGGAATCAGTTGTGTGGTCAAATTAATGCTCATTTAGGCTTCAGGTGGTCATCCTGAACAAAATACATGTTGAAGTGTGTGCATAAGTCCTTTGGTTTAGGCGTGACACTCAATTTGAGTTTTTATTGCTTTAAATGCATTTTCAGCCCGAGCTGAGCACGTTTTGTGAGTTTGAATGTAGCTTCATAGGAATTAGTTGTGTGGTCAAATTAATGCTCATTTAGGCTTCAGGTGGTCATCCTGAACTAAATAAATATTGAAGGTTGTGCATAAGTTCTTTGGTTTGGGCGTGACACTCAATTTGAGTTTTTATTGCTTTAATTGCATTTTCAGCCCGAGCTGAGCACTTTTTGTGAGTTTGAATGTATCTTCAGAGGAATGAGTTGTGTGGTCAAATTAATGCTCATTTAGGCTTCAGGAGGACATCCTGAACTAAATACATGTTGAAGTGTGTGCATAAGTCCTTTGGTTTAGGCGTGACACTCAATTTGAGTTTTTATTGCTTTAAATGCATTTTCAGCCCGAGTTGAGCACGTTTTGTGAGTTTGAATGTATCTTCATAGGAATGAGTTGTGTGGTCAAATTAATGCTCATTTAGGCTTCAGGTGGTCATCCTGAACAAAATACATGTTGAAGTGTGTGCATAAGTCCTTTGGTTTAGGCGTGACACTCAATTTGAGTTTTTATTGCTTTAAATGCATTTTCAGCCCGAGCTGAGCACGTTTTGTGAGTTTGAATGTATCTTCATAGGAATCAGTTGTGTGGTCAAATTAATGCTCATTTAGGCTTCAGGTGGTCATCCTGAACAAAATACATGTTGAAGTGTGTGCATAAGTCCTTTGGTTTAGGCGTGACACTCAATTTGAGTTTTTATTGCTTTAAATGCATTTTCAGCCCGAGCTGAGCACGTTTTGTGAGTTTGAATGTAGCTTCATAGGAATTAGTTGTGTGGTCAAATTAATGCTCATTTAGGCTTCAGGTGGTCATCCTGAACTAAATAAATATTGAAGGTTGTGCATAAGTTCTTTGGTTTGGGCGTGACACTCAATTTGAGTTTTTATTGCTTTAAATGCATTTTCAGCCCGAGCTGAGCACTTTTTGTGAGTTTGAATGTATCTTCAGAGGAATGAGTTGTGTGGTCAAATTAATGCTCATTTAGGCTTCAGGAGGACATCCTGAACTAAATACATGTTGAAGTGTGTGCATAAGTCCTTTGGTTTAGGCGTGACACTCAATTTGAGTTTTTATTGCTTTAAATGCATTTTCAGCCCGAGTTGAGCACGTTTTGTGAGTTTGAATGTATCTTCATAGGAATGAGTTGTGTGGTCAAATTAATGCTCATTTAGGCTTCAGGTGGTCATCCTGAACAAAATACATGTTGAAGTGTGTGCATAAGTCCTTTGGTTTAGGCGTGACACTCAATTTGAGTTTTTATTGCTTTAAATGCATTTTCAGCCCGAGCTGAGCACGTTTTGTGAGTTTGAATGCATCTTCATAGGCATGAATTGTGTGATCAAATTAATGCTCATTTAGGCTTCAGGTGGTCCTTCTGAACAAAATACATGTTAAAGTGTGTGCATAAATCCTTTGGTTTAGGCGTGACACTCAATTTGAGTTTTTATTGCTTTAAATGCATTTTCAGCCCTAGCTGAGCACGTTTTGTGAGTTTGAATGTATCTTCATAGGAATGAGTTGTGTGGTCAAATTATTGCTCATATAGGCTTCAGGAGGTCATCCTGAACAAAATACATGTTGAATGTGTGCATAAGTCCTTTGGTTTAGGTGTGACACTCAATTTGAGTTTTTATTGCTTTAAATGCATTTTCAGCCCGAGCTTGAGCGCGCTTTCTGACTTTGAATGTATCTTCATAGGAATGAGTTGTGTGGTCAAATTAATGCTCATTTAGGCTTCAGGAGGACATCCTGAACTAAATACATGTTGAAGTGTATGCATAAGTCCTTTGGTTTAGGCGTGACACTCAATTTGAGTTTTTATTGCTTTAAATGCATTTTCAGCCCGAGCTGAGCATGTTTTGTGAGTTTGAATGTATCTTCATAGGAATGAGTTGTGTGGTCAAATTAATGCTCATTTAGGCTTCAGGTGGTCATCCTGAACAAAATACATGTTGAAGTGTGTGCATAAGTCCTTTGGTTTAGGCGTGACACTCAATTTGAGTTTTTATTGCTTTAAATGCATTTTCAGCCCGAGCTGAGCACGTTTTGTGAGTTTGAATGTATCTTCATAGGAATGAGTTGTGTGGTCAAATTAATGCTCATTTAGGCTTCAGGAGGACATCCTGAACTAAATACATGTTGAAGTGTATGCATAAGTCCTTTGGTTTAGGCGTGACACTCAATTTGAGTTTTTATTGCTTTAAATGCATTTTCAGCCCGAGCTGAGCATGTTTTGTGAGTTTGAATGTATCTTCATAAGAATGAGTTGTGTGGTCAAATTAATGCTCATTTCGGCTTCAGGTGGTCATCCTGAACTAAATACATGTTGAAGTGTGTGCATAAGTCCTTTGGTTTAGGCGTGACACTCCATTTGAGTTTTTATTGCTTTAAATGCATTTTCAGTCCGAGCTGAGCGCGCTTTCTGACTTTGAATGTATCTTCATAGGAATGAGTTGTGTGGTCAAATTATTGCTCATTTAGGCTTCAGGAGGTCATCCTGAACAAAATACATCTTGAAGTGTGTGCATAAGTCCTTCGGTTTAGGCGTGACACTCAATTTGAGTTTTTATTGCTTTAAATGCATTTTCAGCCCGAGCTGAGCACGTTTTGTGAGTTTGAATGTATCTTCATAGGAATGAGTTGTGTGGTCAAATTAATGCTCATTTAGGCTTCAGGTGGTCATCCTGAACAAAATACATGTTGAAGTGTGTGCATAAGTCCTTTGGTTTAGGCGTGACACTCAATTTGAGTTTTTATTGCTTTAAATGCATTTTCAGCCTGAGCTGAGCATGTTTTGTGAGTTTGAATGTATCTTCATAGGAATGAGTTGTGTGGTCAAATTAATGCTCATATAGGCTTCAGGAGGCCATCCTGAACAAAATACATGTTGAAGTGTGTGCATAATCCTTTGGTTTAGGTGTGACACTCAATTTGAGTTTTTATTGCTTTAAATGCATTTTCATTCCGAGCTGAGCGCGCTTTCTGACTTTGAATGTATCTTCATAGGAATGATTTGTTTAGTCAAATTAATGCTCTTTTAGGCTTCAGGAGGCCATCCTGAACAAAATACATGATGAAGTGTGTGCATAAGTCCTTTGGTTTAGGTGTGACACTCAATTTGAGTTTTTATTGCTTTAAATGCATTTTCAGCCCGAGCTGAGCACGTTTTGTGAGTTTGAATGCATCTTCATAGGCATGAATTGTGTGATCAAATTAATGCTCATTTAGGCTTCAGGTGGTCCTTCTGAACAAAATACATGTTAAAGTGTGTGCATAAATCCTTTGGTTTAGGCGTGACACTCAATTTGAGTTTTTATTGCTTTAAATGCATTTTCAGCCCGAGCTGAGCACGTTTTGTGAGTTTGAATGCATCTTCATAGGCATGAGTTGTGTGATCAAATTAATGCTCATTTAGGCTTCAGGAGGTCATCCTGAACAAAATACAAGTTGAAGTGTGTGCATAAGTCCTTTGGTAATCAAACAGCACGAAGGTCCGGGACCGAACGGATGCCACCCGCTTGGCCCCGCCGGAGCAGAAGTAAGATCGGGCGGCTTGAGCCCGAGCCCGAGCCCTACCCCTACCCGAACCCGACCGCCCTAAAATGTCCCTCATTGCTTCGGGTTCGGGGCGCACGGCACCCGTACGGCGGAGAGTATCCAGGGTTACCAGTGAAGCGGAGGAACATCTCACGCCCACCCGCGCGAAATGTCGTACCGAGTTGTTTATGCCCACGGCACCGCCGATGCTGCACCGTTTCGGCGCGAGGGACGCTCCAAACGAGGAGTTTGGGTCGAATGTGAATTAAAGTGTTAGGTTTCGTGAGAGATCAATACAAGAACCACACACAGACACCAAAAACGAAGAGGGGTTTTATTGCCAGAAAGTTGGTCAGGTCGAGGTGTAAACAACTGAAAGCTAGTCAAAATGATCACGTTGAGGAGTGCAGAAATGCTGGAGCGTAACGGCGTGGCAGCAGCTAGCTCGGCAGGAAGGATCGCTGACGAACTGGCAACGGGTGGCTGTTCACGCTGTCTTTTATGGTGCAAGTGGCAGATGAGATGAAGACTCGCACGTGTGTAGGGGAGGCAGGTGCACTGATTCGAGAGGCGCCCAGCCCACACTGAAAAAGAGACAAAAAAAGGGAGGGGCGGCACCGTGGACACACAATGGTTTCGAACGCAAAGGGCAGAAAACGTCGGCTTCCAGCCGCGCGACGTTCCGCGAACGAATACTGAATCGTATTGAGACACGTTATCCGTGGCATCATAAACTCCGCGAATTTAAGTCAACATCTCTCTGCTCCCAAATAAAACAATCATCACTATTCAGTCAACTGTAAACGAAGAAGTCAAGTCTGGGATTTTTTTTATGACCCTCTAAAAATAAGCAACAACATAAAATGTCCGCCCTGTGAACATGAGCTGAAATCGAATCTCAAACCAAATACATGTGAAAGCAAAAAAAATCGAAATATATCAATTTAGAATTCAAAGAACGTCGTGTCCCCATCACACTTTTTAATTGTCTTTTTTCTTTTTTCTTTTTTTTTTTGCATCGACACGCCTCAAAATTCTTCTGATGTGAGCGTTTTTAAAAAATCTTGGCTCTTTTGACTTTTTTGGGGGGTTCTTGGGACGGAAAAAATTGACGATGAATTGACAATATTTGCTGCTCAGAGCTGATGCCACGTTGTGTCACTCTTGTGCTTTCTGAAATGCGAGAGCCCTATTTGTCCATGCACGGCCAGCACTTTACGATAGCCTCTGCTGGTGAGAGTTGGCCATTGCAGCCTTCCATATGATTTCCTGTGACCCTCTAAAAATAATGAGATAAAATGTGCGTTGTGTGAACATGAGCTGCGCTTGAAACTACACCCAAATACAAGGAAAAGCAAAAAACAAAAATCTAAACGCACCAATTCAAAAGATAAATGAATGCCACGCCACCATCACACTTTTTCATGATTATTATTACAATTATTATTAATATCACTGCATAGGCAAGGCTCAAAATCCGCCTCATGTGAGCGTTTTTTCAAAAGATTTTCTTAATCTTGCTACTTCGGACTGGGCTTTTTTTTTTGGATATTGGGACAGAGAAACTTTATTATGTATTGACAGTGTTTGCTCTTCATCTCTTTTTCAACCTGGTGGACGCCCTCTCTTTGGCCGAGCATGACCTGATTTGTAGTCAGACGCCTCATGCATTGCGCCACGAACTCCACGAAATCAAACCACTATTTCTCTGTTCTCCTGTGGGGGAATTTGCCGCTCCCAAAAAGTTATTGTTACCTTTTTCAGTGTGGGATGGGCGCTTCTCTAATCAGTGCACCTGCCTCCCCGACACACCTGCGAGTCATTATCTCATCTGCCACTTGCAGCATAAAAGCCAGCCTGAAGAGCCACCCATTGTCACTTCGTCAGAGATCCTTCCTGCCGTGTCGACGACGCCGTACCGCTCCAGGATTCCTGCACTCCTCGAATTGATCATTTTGACTACCTTTCAGTTGTGACCACCTCGGCCTGTCTCGCTTACTGGCAATAAAACCCTTCTGTGCTTTTTGTGTCTGCGCGTGGTTCCTCTCTTCATCTCTCACGAAGCCGAACACTTTGCTTAACACCCGCGGTTCTCCCAGCGCTCCGCCCCAACATCCTCGTCGGAACAGCCTGAGCGCCGCAGCGGAGCAACTCCGGCTCGGCCGTGGGCAAAAACGGCTCTGTCCGAAATTTCTCACGGGCGGGCGTGAGCTGTTCCTCCGCTTCGCTTATCACACACACCACTCTCGGCCCTACCTGCCCCGCGCAACTCCGGCAGGGCCAAGCGGGTGGCATCGGTTCGGTCCCGGACCTTCGCGCGGTTTGATTCCCAAGTTTTTCTTCCCTTTGATTGCACACCGCGCCCCCTGTCCCTCAAAGCGAGGTGCATCTCTGGCGGAGCCGAGCGGGCAGCAGCTTTGCTCCCGGCAGGTCGTGTTGGTGTGCGCGAGGTCTTCCACCTCTTCGCTTGCAACACTCGCCTTTGCCGGCCCGCCAGGCACGGCGCAGCTCTGGCGGGGCCAAGCGACAGCGTCGGTTAGGTCCCGGGCGCAAAATCAAAAGGGAGGGTCGACACTGTGGACAAACAATGGACCCTAACACAAAGGGCAGAAAACTTCGACGCACACCCGCGCGACATTCTGTGAAGGAAAATACGCCACCCGCCTGACCTCGCCGGAGTTCCGCCGCGCCCGTCGGTCCAACGTGGCCCGGGTTGCAAGCGAAGTGGGTGAAAAGCTCACGGCCATCCTCGCGAAATATCGTACAATGCCGCTGCAAAACACGGCCCGGGCGCGGCTGCTCCTAGCGGATCGCAATGCAGCTCTGATCAGGGGGATCTTGCGGGAAGCCGGGAGGGGCGCGGGTGTCAAGCAACGGGCTAATAAACCTCGTCGAATACGCCCGCGACGGGCCGGTATAGAAGCGATGCCGCCAGTTTGTCCCCGCCGGAGCTCCTCCAAGCCAGGCAGGCCGAAAGTGGCGCGGGTTGACAACACAGGGTCCAAAACTTCAACGCACAACCAAGCGATCGTCCAGCTTTATGCAGCCTTGTACAAATTGTGTTTTCAAATTGTTCGCCCGAAACAGTTTTGTCACTCCCACAAGACAAACAAGCTATTTTTTTTCAGATGGCAGTGGAACTGATGAAGGCCTTCCCCAGACATTCCGTGCATCAATTTTAGAACATTATGTGGCGATGGAAAATAAGAGAACAAGACAATCGTCAGAAATACTGACCACAGCAGGTTTATTGGATGATGATCACCCATGCAAAAAATGTTTAATTGTGGCATCCAGAAATGATGCCAAAGATATATTTTGTTTCAAACTACTTCATGAAGAGGAAGTGTTGATACCAGGGATGAATTCTGAAAGCTTATGAGAAAGTCATTTTTTATGACTTGTACCACAACGAAAAATCTCGTGTTATTCACTGCTCCGATGAAAATAAAATGTCAAGATAAAATTTCAATCCCATATTTACACACTGTGAATTTTAAGTTTAATGTTCACTGATATTCCGTCATGTTGTCGTATTTGTTCTCGCCATGCACTGTGGCATGCTCTAAATGGCAAAACCACCTGGAAAAGGTCCTCTGACAAAACGAGTGATTTTTACAATGGAAGAACACACAATTTATCTTGCATCGACATTGTCTTCATGATGCTTTGCATGCATCATTGAAATTGGGTTGGTTCAAGTAAAAGAAAAAATTTGAATTTTAAAAGCAACTTAGAGTTATCCTGATTGAAATTTCCGAACATATAATCTTGCGATGTTAGGGTTCTCTCCCCCCGGCCCCCTTTTGACGAGACCCAGTGCGAAAGGTGGTACCATGAGCAGTGTCTTGAGAAGAATTTGCATGAATTGAGCGGCCGAAGACTGGTATTGCTGCTGTGAGTGCACATCACAATGTTGGAAGTCATGTAGACCTATATCTAATTTTGTGAGTGTTGTTCTGGAAAAAAATTAATTCTCACAAGAAAATGACAGACATGTCAGCTGCTCAACCCGTATTGTTTTGTGTTTTTTGTTATTGTAAAGTGTCCTTGGGTGTCTTGAAAGGCGCTTATCAATAAAATGTATTATTAGTATTATTATTATTATTAAGTTGCCTACACTGGTAAAGTTTTTTAAAATTTGAGTTTTTATTGCTTTAAATGCATTTTCAACCCGAGTTGAGCACGTTTTGTGAGTTTGAATGTATCTTCATAGGAATGAGTTGTGTGGTCAAATTAATGCTCATTTAGGCTTCAGGTGGTCATCCTGAACAAAATACATGTTGAAGTGTGTGCATAAGTCCTTTGGTTTAGGCGTGACACTCAATTTGAGTTTTTATTGCTTTAAATGCATTTTCAGCCCGAGCTGAGCACGTTTTGTGAGTTTGAATGTATCTTCATAGGAATGAGTTGTGTGGTCAAATTAATGCTCATTTAGGCTTCAGGTGGTCATCCTGAACAAAATACATGTTGAAGTGTGTGCATAAGTCCTTTGGTTTAGGCGTGACACTCAATTTGAGTTTTTATTGCTTTAAATGCATTTTCAGCCCGAGCTGAGCACGTTTTGTGAGTTTGAATGTAGCTTCATAGGAATTAGTTGTGTGGTCAAACTATTGCTCATTTAGGCTTCAGGAGGTCATCCTGAACAAAATACATGTTGAAGTGTGTGCATAAGTCCTTTGGTTGAGGCGTGACACTCAATTTGAGTTTTTATTGCTTTAAATGCATTTTCAGCCCGAGTTGAGCACGTTTTGTGAGTTTGAATGTATCTTCATAGGAATGAGTTGTGTGGTCAAATTAATGCTCATTTAGGCTTCAGGTGGTCATCCTGAACAAAATACACGTTGAAGTGTGTGCATAAGTCCTTTGGTTTAGGCGTGACACTCAATTTGAGTTTTTATTGCTTTAAATGCATTTTCAGCCCGAGTTGAGCACGTTTTGTGAGTTTGAATGTATCTTCATAGGAATGAGTTGTGTGGTCAAATTAATGCTCATTTAGGCTTCAGGTGGTCATCCTGAACAAAATACATGTTGAAGTGTGTGCATAAGTCCTTTGGTTTAGGCGTGACACTCAATTTGAGTTTTTATTGCTTTAAATGCATTTTCAGCCCGAGCTGAGCACGTTTTGTGAGTTTGAATGTATCTTCATAGGAATCAGTTGTGTGGTCAAATTAATGCTCATTTAGGCTTCAGGTGGTCATCCTGAACAAAATACATGTTGAAGTGTGTGCATAAGTCCTTTGGTTTAGGCGTGACACTCAATTTGAGTTTTTATTGCTTTAAATGCATTTTCAGCCCGAGCTGAGCATGTTTTGTGAGTTTGAATGTATCTTCATAAGAATGAGTTGTGTGGTCAAATTAATGCTCATTTCGGCTTCAGGTGGTCATCCTGAACTAAATACATGTTGAAGTGTGTGCATAAGTCCTTTGGTTTAGGCGTGACACTCCATTTGAGTTTTTATTGCTTTAAATGCATTTTCAGTCCGAGCTGAGCGCGCTTTCTGACTTTGAATGTATCTTCATAGGAATGAGTTGTGTGGTCAAATTATTGCTCATTTAGGCTTCAGGAGGTCATCCTGAACAAAATACATCTTGAAGTGTGTGCATAAGTCCTTCGGTTTAGGCGTGACACTCAATTTGAGTTTTTATTGCTTTAAATGCATTTTCAGCCCGAGCTGAGCACGTTTTGTGAGTTTGAATGTATCTTCATAGGAATGAGTTGTGTGGTCAAATTAATGCTCATTTAGGCTTCAGGTGGTCATCCTGAACAAAATACATGTTGAAGTGTGTGCATAAGTCCTTTGGTTTAGGCGTGACACTCAATTTGAGTTTTTATTGCTTTAAATGCATTTTCAGCCCGAGCTGAGCACGTTTTGTGAGTTTGAATGTATCTTCATAGGAATGAGTTGTGTGGTCAAATTAATGCTCATTTAGGCTTCAGGTGGTCATCCTGAACAAAATACATGTTGAAGTGTGTGCATAAGTCCTTTGGTTTAGGCGTGACACTCAATTTGAGTTTTTATTGCTTTAAATGCATTTTCAGCCCGAGCTGAGCACTTTTTGTGAGTTTGAATGTATCTTCAGAGGAATGAGTTGTGTGGTCAAATTAATGCTCATTTAGGCTTCAGGAGGACATCCTGAACTAAATACATGTTGAAGTGTGTGCATAAGTCCTTTGGTTTAGGCGTGACACTCAATTTGAGTTTTTATTGCTTTAAATGCATTTTCAGCCCGAGTTGAGCACGTTTTGTGAGTTTGAATGTATCTTCATAGGCATGCATTGTGTGATCAAATTAATGCTCATTTAGGCTTCAGGTGGTCCTTCTGAACAAAATACATGTTAAAGTGTGTGCATAAATCCTTTGGTTTAGGCGTGACACTCAATTTGAGTTTTTATTGCTTTAAATGCATTTTCAGCCTGAGCTGAGCACGTTTTGTGAGTTTGAATGTATCTTCATAGGAATGAGTTGTGTGGTCAAATTATTGCTCATATAGGCTTCAGGAGGTCATCCTGAACAAAATACATGTTGAATGTGTGCATAAGTCCTTTGGTTTAGGTGTGACACTCAATTTGAGTTTTTATTGCTTTAAATGCATTTTCAGCCCGAGCTTGAGCGCGCTTTCTGACTTTGAATGTATCTTCATAGGAATGAGTTGTGTAGTCAAATTAATGCTCATTTAGGCTTCAGGAGGACATCCTGAACAAAATACATGTTGAAGTGTGTGCATAAATCCTCTGGTTTAGGCGTGACACTCAATTTGAGTTTTTATTGCTTTAAATGCATTTGTAGCCTGAGCTGAGCGCGCTTTCTGACTTTGAATGTATCTTCATAGGAATGAGTTGTGTGGTCAAATGAATGCTCATTTAGGCTTCAGGTGGTCATCCTGAACAAAATACATGTTGAAGTGTGTGCATAAGTCCTTTGGTTGAGGCGTGACACTCAATTTGAGTTTTTATTGCTTTAAATGCATTTTCAGCCCGAGTTGAGCACGTTTTGTGAGTTTGTTTGTATCTTCATAGGAATGAGTTGTGTGGTCAAATTAATGCTCATTTAGGCTTCAGGTGGTCATCCTGAACAAAATACATGTTGAAGTGTGTGCATAAGTCCTTTGGTTTAGGCGTGACACTCAATTTGAGTTTTTATTGCTTTAAATGCATTTTCAGCCCGAGCTGAGCACGTTTTGTGAGTTTGAATGTATCTTCATAGGAATCAGTTGTGTGGTCAAATTAATGCTCATTTAGGCTTCAGGTGGTCATCCTGAACAAAATACATGTTGAAGTGTGTGCATAAATCCTTTGGTTTAGGCGTGACACTCAATTTGAGTTTTTATTGCTTTAAATGCATTTTCAGCCCGAGCTGAGCGCGCTTTCTGACTTTGAATGTATCTTCATAGGAATGATTTGTTTAGTCAAATTAATGCTCTTTTAGGCTTCAGGAGGCCATCCTGAACAAAATACATGATGAAGTGTGTGCATAAGTCCTTTGGTTTAGGTGTGACACTCAATTTGAGTTTTTATTGCTTTAAATGCATTTTCAGCCCGAGCTGAGCACGTTTTGTGAGTTTGAATGCATCTTCATAGGCATGAATTGTTTGATCAAATTAATGCTCATTTAGGCTTCAGGTGGTCCTTCTGAACAAAATACATGTTAAAGTGTGTGCATAAATCCTTTGGTTTAGGCGTGACACTCAATTTGAGTTTTTATTGCTTTAAATGCATTTTCAGCCCGAGCTGAGCACGTTTTGTGAGTTTGAATGTATCTTCATAGGAATGAGTATTGTGGTCAAATTAAAGCTCATATAGGCTTCAGGAGGTCATCCTGAACAAAATACATGTTGAATGTGTGCATAAGTCCTTTGGTTTAGGTGTGACACTCAATTTGAGTTTTTATTGCTTTAAATGCATTTTCAGCCCGAGCTTGAGCGCGCTTTCTGACTTTGAATGTATCTTCATAGGAATGAGTTGTGTAGTCAAATTAATGCTCATTTAGGCTTCAGGAGGACATCCTGAACAAAATACATGTTGAAGTGTGTGCATAAATCCTCTGGTTTAGGCGTGACACTCAATTTGAGTTTTTATTGCTTTAAATGCATTTTCAGCCCGAGCTGAGCACGTTTTGTGAGTTTGAATGTATCTTCATAGGCATGAGTTGTGTGATCAAATTAATGCTCATTTAGGCTTCAGGAGGTCATCCTGAACAAAATACAAGTTGAAGTGTGTGCATAAGTCCTTTGGTAATCAAACAGCACGAAGGTCCGGGACCGAACGGATGCCACCCGCTTGGCCCCGCCGGAGCAGAAGTAAGATCGGGCGGCCCGAGCCCGAGCCCGAGCCCTACCCCTACCCGAACCCGACCGCCCTAAAATGTCCCTCATTGCTTCGGGTTCGGGGCGCACGGCACCCGTACGGCGGAGAGTATCCAGGGTTACCAGTGAAGCGGAGGAACATCTCACGCCCACCCGCGCGAAATGTCGTACCGAGTTGTTTATGCCCACGGCACCGCCGATGCTGCACCGTTTCGGCGCGAGGGACGCTCCAAACGAGGAGTTTGGGTCGAATGTGAATTAAAGTGTTAGGTTTCGTGAGAGATCAATACAAGAACCACACACAGACACCAAAAACGAAGAGGGGTTTTATTGCCAGAAAGTTGGTCAGGTCGAGGTGTAAACAACTGAAAGCTAGTCAAAATGATCACGTTGAGGAGTGCAGAAATGCTGGAGCGTAACGGCGTGGCAGCAGCTAGCTCGGCAGGAAGGATCGCTGACGAACTGGCAACGGGTGGCTGTTCACGCTGTCTTTTATGGTGCAAGTGGCAGATGAGATGAAGACTCGCACGTGTGTAGGGGAGGCAGGTGCACTGATTCGAGAGGCGCCCAGCCCACACTGAAAAAGAGACAAAAAAAGGGAGGGGCGGCACCGTGGACACACAATGGTTTCGAACGCAAAGGGCAGAAAACGTCGGCTTCCAGCTGCGCGACGTTCCGCGAACGAATACTGAATCGTATTGAGACACGTTATCCGTGGCATCATAAACTCCGCGAATTTAAGTCAACATCTCTCTGCTCCCAAATAAAACAATCATCACTATTCAGTCAACTGTAAACGAAGAAGTCAAGTCTGGGATTTTTTTTATGACCCTCTAAAAATAAGCAACAACATAAAATGTCCGCCCTGTGAACATGAGCTGAAATCGAATCTCAAACCAAATACATGTGAAAGCAAAAAAAATCGAAATATACCAATTTATTATTCAAAGAACGTCGTGTCCCCATCACACTTTTTAATTGTCTTTTTTCTTTTTTCTTTTTTTTTTTGCATCGACACGCCTCAAAATCCTTCTGATGTGAGCGTTTTTAAAAAATCTTGGCTCTTTTGACTTTTTTGGGGGGTTCTTGGGACGGAAAAAATTGACGATGAATTGACAATATTTGCTGCTCAGAGCTGATGCCACGTTGTGTCACTCTTGTGCTTTCTGAAATGCGAGAGCCCTATTTGTCCATGCACGGCCAGCACTTTACGATAGCCTCTGCTGGTGAGAGTTGGCCATTGCAGCCTTCCATATGATTTCCTGTGACCCTCTAAAAATAATGAGATAAAATGTGCGTTGTGTGAACATGAGCTGCGCTTGAAACTACACCCAAATACAAGGAAAAGCAAAAAACAAAAATCTAAACGCACCAATTCAAAAGATAAATGAATGCCACGCCACCATCACACTTTTTCATGATTATTATTACAATTATTATTAATATCACTGCATAGGCAAGGCTCAAAATCCGCCTCATGTGAGGGTTTTTTCAAAAGATTTTCTTAATCTTGCTACTTCGGACTGGGCTTTTTTTTTTGGATATTGGGACAGAGAAACTTTATTATGTATTGACAGTGTTTGCTCTTCATCTCTTTTTCAACCTGGTGGACGCCCTCTCTTTGGCCGAGCATGACCTGATTTGTAGTCAGACGCCTCATGCATTGCGCCACGAACTCCACGAAATCAAACCACTATTTCTCTGTTCTCCTGTGGGGGAATTTGCCGCTCCCAAAAAGTTATTGTTACCTTTTTCAGTGTGGGATGGGCGCTTCTCTAATCAGTGCACCTGCCTCCCCGACACACCTGCGAGTCATTATCTCATCTGCCACTTGCAGCATAAAAGCCAGCCTGAAGAGCCACCCATTGTCACTTCGTCAGAGATCCTTCCTGCCGTGTCGACGACGCCGTACCGCTCCAGGATTCCTGCACTCCTCGAATTGATCATTTTGACTACCTTTCAGTTGTGACCACCTCGGCCTGTCTCGCTTACTGGCAATAAAACCCTTCTGTGCTTTTTGTGTCTGCGCGTGGTTCCTCTCTTCATCTCTCACGAAGCCGAACACTTTGCTTAACACCCGCGGTTCTCCCAGCGCTCCGCCCCAACATCCTCGTCGGAACAGCCTGAGCGCCGCAGCGGAGCAACTCCGGCTCGGCCGTGGGCAAAAACGGCTCTGTCCGAAATTTCTCACGGGCGGGCGCGAGCTGTTCCTCCGCTTCGCTTATCACACACACCACTCTCGGCCCTACCTGCCCCGCGCAACTCCGGCAGGGCCAAGCGGGTGGCATCGGTTCGGTCCCGGACCTTCGCGCGGTTTGATTCCCAAGTTTTTCTTCCCTTTGATTGCACACCGCGCCCCCTGTCCCTCAAAGCGAGGTGCATCTCTGGCGGAGCCGAGCGGGCAGCAGCTTTGCTCCCGGCAGGTCGTGTTGGTGTGCGCGAGGTCTTCCACCTCTTCGCTTGCAACACTCGCCTTTGCCGGCCCGCCAGGCACGGCGCAGCTCTGGCGGGGCCAAGCGACAGCGTCGGTTAGGTCCCGGGCGCAAAATCAAAAGGGAGGGTCGACACTGTGGACAAACAATGGACCCTAACACAAAGGGCAGAAAACTTCGACGCACACCCGCGCGACATTCTGTGAAGGAAAATACGCCACCCGCCTGACCTCGCCGGAGTTTCGCCGCGCCCGTCGGTCCAACGTGGCCCGGGTTGCAAGCGAAGTGGGTGAAAAGCTCACGGCCATCCTCGCGAAATATCGTACAATGCCGCTGCAAAACACGGCCCGGGCGCGGCTGCTCCTAGCGGATCGCAATGCAGCTCTGATCAGGGGGATCTTGCGGGAAGCCGGGAGGGGCGCGGGTGTCAAGCAACGGGCTAATAAACCTCGTCGAATACGCCCGCGACGGGCCGGTATAGAAGCGATGCCGCCAGTTTGTCCCCGCCGGAGCTCCTCCAAGCCAGGCAGGCCGAAAGTGGCGCGGGTTGACAACACAGGGTCCAAAACTTCAACGCACAACCAAGCGATCGTCCAGCTTTATGCAGCCTTGTACAAATTGTGTTTTCAAATTGTTCGCCCGAAACAGTTTTGTCACTCCCACAAGACAAACAAGCTATTTTTTTTCAGATGGCAGTGGAACTGATGAAGGCCTTCCCCAGACATTCCGTGCATCAATTTTAGAACATTATGTGGCGATGGAAAATAAGAGAACAAGACAATCGTCAGAAATACTGACCACAGCAGGTTTATTGGATGATGATCACCCATGCAAAAAATGTTTAATTGTGGCATCCAGAAATGATGCCAAAGATATATTTTGTTTCAAACTACTTCATGAAGAGGAAGTGTTGATACCAGGGATGAATTCTGAAAGCTTATGAGAAAGTCATTTTTTATGACTTGTACCACAACGAAAAATCTCGTGTTATTCACTGCTCCGATGAAAATAAAATGTCAAGATAAAATTTCAATCCCATATTTACACACTGTGAATTTTAAGTTTAATGTTCACTGATATTCCGTCATGTTGTCGTATTTGTTCTCGCCATGCACTGTGGCATGCTCTAAATGGCAAAACCACCTGGAAAAGGTCCTCTGACAAAACGAGTGATTTTTACAATGGAAGAACACACAATTTATCTTGCATCGACATTGTCTTCATGATGCTTTGCATGCATCATTGAAATTGGGTTGGTTCAAGTAAAAGAAAAAATTTGAATTTTAAAAGCAACTTAGAGTTATCCTGATTGAAATTTCCGAACATATAATCTTGCGATGTTAGGGTTCTCTCCCCCCGGCCCCCTTTTGACGAGACCCAGTGCGAAAGGTGGTACCATGAGCAGTGTCTTGAGAAGAATTTGCATGAATTGAGCGGCCGAAGACTGGTATTGCTGCTGTGAGTGCACATCACAATGTTGGAAGTCATGTAGACCTATATCTAATTTTGTGAGTGTTGTTCTGGAAAAAAATTAATTCTCACAAGAAAATGACAGACATGTCAGCTGCTCAACCCGTATTGTTTTGTGTTTTTTGTTATTGTAAAGTGTCCTTGGGTGTCTTGAAAGGCGCTTATCAATAAAATGTATTATTAGTATTATTATTATTATTAAGTTGCCTACACTGGTAAAGTTTTTTAAAATTTGAGTTTTTATTGCTTTAAATGCATTTTCAGCCCGAGTTGAGCACGTTTTGTGAGTTTGAATGTATCTTCATAGGAATGAGTTGTGTGGTCAAATTAATGCTCATTTAGGCTTCAGGTGGTCATCCTGAACAAAATACATGTTGAAGTGTGTGCATAAATCCTTTGGTTTAGGCGTGACACTCAATTTGAGTTTTTATTGCTTTAAATGCATTTTCAGCCCGAGCTGAGCACGTTTTGTGAGTTTGAATGTATCTTCATAGGAATCAGTTGTGTGGTCAAATTAATGCTCATTTAGGCTTCAGGTGGTCATCCTGAACAAAATACATGTTGAAGTGTGTGCATAAATCCTTTGGTTTAGGCGTGACACTCAATTTGAGTTTTTATTGCTTTAAATGCATTTTCAGCCCGAGCTGAGCACGTTTTGTGAGTTTGAATGTAGCTTCATAGGAATTAGTTGTGTGGTCAAATTAATGCTCATTTAGGCTTCAGGTGGTCATCCTGAACTAAATAAATATTGAAGTGTGTGCATAAGTTCTTTGGTTTGGGCGTGACACTCAATTTGAGTTTTTATTGCTTTAAATGCATTTTCAGCCCGAGCTGAGCACTTTTTGTGAGTTTGAATGTATCTTCATAGGAATGAGTTGTGTGTTCAAATTAATGCTCATTTAGGCTTCAGGAGGACATCCTGAACTAAATACATGTTGAAGTGTGTGCATAAGTCCTTTGGTTTAGGCGTGACACTCAATTTGAGTTTTTATTGCTTTAAATGCATTTTCAGCCCGAGTTGAGCACGTTTTGTGAGTTTGAATGTATCTTCATAGGAATGAGTTGTGTGGTCAAATTAATGCTCATTTAGGCTTCAGGTGGTCATCCTGAACAAAATACATGTTGAAGTGTGTGCATAAGTCCTTTGGTTTAGGCGTGACACTCAATTTGAGTTTTTATTGCTTTAAATGCATTTTCAGCCCGAGCTGAGCATGTTTTGTGAGTTTGAATGTATCTTCATAAGAATGAGTTGTGTGGTCAAATTAATGCTCATTTCGGCTTCAGGTGGTCATCCTGAACTAAATACATGTTGAAGTGTGTGCATAAGTCCTTTGGTTTAGGCGTGACACTCCATTTGAGTTTTTATTGCTTTAAATGCATTTTCAGTCCGAGCTGAGCGCGCTTTCTGACTTTGAATGTATCTTCATAGGAATGAGTTGTGTGGTCAAATTAATGCTCATTTAGGCTTCAGGAGGTCATCCTGAACAAAATACATCTTGAAGTGTGTGCATAAGTCCTTCGGTTTAGGCGTGACACTCAATTTGAGTTTTTATTGCTTTAAATGCATTTTCAGCCCGAGCTGAGCACCTTTTGTGAGTTTGAATGTATCTTCATAGGAATGAGTTGTGTGGTCAAATTAATGCTCATATAGGCTTCAGGAGGCCATCCTGAACAAAATACATGTTGAAGTGTGTGCATAATCCTTTGGTTTAGGTGTGACACTCAATTTGAGTTTTTATTGCTTTAAATGCATTTTCAGCCCGAGCTGAGCGCGCTTTCTGACTTTGAATGTATCTTCATAGGAATGATTTGTTTAGTCAAATTAATGCTCTTTTAGGCTTCAGGAGGCCATCCTGAACAAAATACATGATGAAGTGTGTGCATAAGTCCTTTGGTTTAGGTGTGACACTCAATTTGAGTTTTTATTGCTTTAAATGCATTTTCAGCCCGAGCTGAGCACTTTTTGTGAGTTTGAATGTATCTTCATAGGAATGAGTTGTGTGGTCAAATTAATGCTCATTTAGGCTTCAGGAGGACATCCTGAACTAAATACATGTTGAAGTGTGTGCATAAGTCCTTTGGTTTAGGCGTGACACTCAATTTGAGTTTTTATTGCTTTAAATGCATTTTCAGCCCGAGTTGAGCACGTTTTGTGAGTTTGAATGTATCTTCATAGGAATGAGTTGTGTGGTCAAATTAATGCTCATTTAGGCTTCAGGTGGTCATCCTGAACAAAATACATGTTGAAGTGTGTGCATAAGTCCTTTGGTTTAGGCGTGACACTCAATTTGAGTTTTTATTGCTTTAAATGCATTTTCAGCCCGAGCTGAGCATGTTTTGTGAGTTTGAATGTATCTTCATAAGAATGAGTTGTGTGGTCAAATTAATGCTCATTTCGGCTTCAGGTGGTCATCCTGAACTAAATACATGTTGAAGTGTGTGCATAAGTCCTTTGGTTTAGGCGTGACACTCCATTTGAGTTTTTATTGCTTTAAATGCATTTTCAGTCCGAGCTGAGCGCGCTTTCTGACTTTGAATGTATCTTCATAGGAATGAGTTGTGTGGTCAAATTAATGCTCATTTAGGCTTCAGGAGGTCATCCTGAACAAAATACATCTTGAAGTGTGTGCATAAGTCCTTCGGTTTAGGCGTGACACTCAATTTGAGTTTTTATTGCTTTAAATGCATTTTCAGCCCGAGCTGAGCACCTTTTGTGAGTTTGAATGTATCTTCATAGGAATGAGTTGTGTGGTCAAATTAATGCTCATATAGGCTTCAGGAGGCCATCCTGAACAAAATACATGTTGAAGTGTGTGCATAATCCTTTGGTTTAGGTGTGACACTCAATTTGAGTTTTTATTGCTTTAAATGCATTTTCAGCCCGAGCTGAGCATGTTTTGTGAGTTTGAATGTATCTTCATAAGAATGAGTTGTGTGGTCAAATTATTGCTCATTTCGGCTTCAGGTGGTCATCCTGAACTAAATACATGTTGAAGTGTGTGCATAAGTCCTTTGGTTTAGGCGTGACACTCCATTTGAGTTTTTATTGCTTTAAATGCATTTTCAGCCCGAGCTGAGCACGTTTTGTGAGTTTGAATGCATCTTCATAGGCATGAATTGTGTGATCAAATTAATGCTCATTTAGGCTTCAGGTGGTCCTTCTGAACAAAATACATGTTAAAGTGTGTGCATAAATCCTTTGGTTTAGGCGTGACACTCAATTTGAGTTTTTATTGCTTTAAATGCATTTTCAGCCCGAGCTGAGCACGTTTTGTGAGTTTGAATGTATCTTCATAGGAATGAGTTGTGTGGTCAAATTAAAGCTCATATAGGCTTCAGGAGGTCATCCTGAACAAAATACATGTTGAATGTGTGCATAAGTCCTTTGGTTTAGGTGTGACACTCAATTTGAGTTTTTATTGCTTTAAATGCATTTTCAGCCCGAGCTTGAGCGCGCTTTCTGACTTTGAATGTATCTTCATAGGAATGAGTTGTGTAGTCAAATTAATGCTCATTTAGGCTTCAGGAGGATATCCTGAACAAAATACATGTTGAAGTGTGTGCATAAATCCTCTGGTTTAGGCGTGACACTCAATTTGAGTTTTTATTGCTTTAAATGCATTTTCAGCCCGAGCTGAGCACGTTTTGTGAGTTTGAATGTATCTTCATAGGCATGAGTTGTGTGATCAAATTAATGCTCATTTAGGCTTCAGGAGGTCATCCTGAACAAAATACAAGTTGAAGTGTGTGCATAAGTCCTTTGGTAATCAAACAGCACGAAGGTCCGGGACCGAACGGATGCCACCCCCTTGGCCCCGCCGGAGCAGAAGTAAGATCGGGCGGCCCGAGCCAGAGCCCGAGCCCTACCCCTACCCGAACCCGACCGCCCTAAAATGTCCCTCATTGCTTCGGGTTCGGGGCGCACGGCACCCGTACGGCGGAGAGTATCCAGCGTTACCAGTGAAGCGGAGGAACATCTCACGCCCACCCGCGCGAAATGTCGTACCGAGTTGTTTATGCCCACG
Organism: Hippocampus guttulatus; assembly: GCF_054856545.1. Taxonomy (NCBI): domain Eukaryota; kingdom Metazoa; phylum Chordata; class Actinopteri; order Syngnathiformes; family Syngnathidae; genus Hippocampus; species Hippocampus guttulatus. Next base: position 1,723,096 of record NC_141271.1, read on the forward strand.
GCACCGCCGATGCTGCACCGTTTCGGCGCGAGGGACGCTCCAAACGAGGAGTTTGGGTCGAATGTGAATTAAAGTGTTAGGTTTCGTGAGAGATCAATACAAGAACCACACACAGACACCAAAAACGAAGAGGGGTTTTATTGCCAGAAAGTTGGTCAGGTCGAGGTGTAAACAACTGAAAGCTAGTCAAAATGATCACGTTGAGGAGTGCAGAAATGCTGGAGCGTAACGGCGTGGCAGCAGCTAGCTCGGCAGGAAGGATCGCTGACGAACTGGCAACGGGTGGCTGTTCACGCTGTCTTTTATGGTGCAAGTGGCAGATGAGATGAAGACTCGCACGTGTGTAGGGGAGGCAGGTGCACTGATTCGAGAGGCGCCCAGCCCACACTGAAAAAGAGACAAAAAAAGGGAGGGGCGGCACCGTGGACACACAATGGTTTCGAACGCAAAGGGCAGAAAACGTCGGCTTCCAGCCGCGCGACGTTCCGCGAACGAATACTGAATCGTATTGAGACACGTTATCCGTGGCATCATAAACTCCGCGAATTTAAGTCAACATCTCTCTGCTCCCAAATAAAACAATCATCCCTATTCAGTCAACTGTAAACGAAGAAGTCAAGTCTGGGATTTTTTTTATGACCCTCTAAAAATAAGCAACAACATAAAATGTCCGCCCTGTGAACATGAGCTGAAATCGAATCTCAAACCAAATACATGTGAAAGCAAAAAAAAATCGAAATATATCAATTTAGAATTCAAAGAACGTCGTGTCCCCATCACACTTTTTAATTGTCTTTTTTCTTTTTTCTTTTTTTTTGCATCGACACGCCTCAAAATCCTTCTGATGTGAGCGTTTTTAAAAAATCTTGGCTCTTTTGACTTTTTTGGGGGGTTCTTGGGACGGAAAAAATTGACGATGAATTGACAATATTTGCTGCTCAGAGCTGATGCCACGTCGTGTCACTCTTGTGCTTTCTGAAATGCGAGAGCCCTATTTGTCCATGCACGGCCAGCACTTTACGATAGCCTCTGCTGGTGAGAGTTGGCCATTGCAGCCTTCCATATGATTTCCTGTGACCCTCTAAAAATAATGAGATAAAATGTGCGTTGTGTGAACATGAGCTGCGCTTGAAACTACACCCAAATACAAGGAAAAGCAAAAAACAAAAATCTAAACGCACCAATTCAAAAGATAAATGAATGCCACGCCACCATCACACTTTTTCATGATTATTATTACAATTATTATTAATATCACTGCATAGGCAAGGCTCAAAATCCGCCTCATGTGAGCGTTTTTTCAAAAGATTTTCTTAATCTTGCTACTTCGGACTGGGCTTTTTTTTTTGGATATTGGGACAGAGAAACTTTATTATGTATTGACAGTGTTTGCTCTTCATCTCTTTTTCAACCTGGTGGACGCCCTCTCTTTGGCCGAGCATGACCTGATTTGTAGTCAGACGCCTCATGCATTGCGCCACGAACTCCACGAAATCAAACCACTATTTCTCTGTTCTCCTGTGGGGGAATTTGCCGCTCCCAAAAAGTTATTGTTACCTTTTTCAGTGTGGGATGGGCGCTTCTCTAATCAGTGCACCTGCCTCCCCGACACACCTGCGAGTCATTATCTCATCTGCCACTTGCAGCATAAAAGCCAGCCTGAAGAGCCACCCATTGTCACTTCGTCAGAGATCCTTCCTGCCGTGTCGACGACGCCGTACCGCTCCAGGATTCCTGCACTCCTCGAATTGATCATTTTGACTACCTTTCAGTTGTGACCACCTCGGCCTGTCTCGCTTACTGGCAATAAAACCCTTCTGTGCTTTTTGTGTCTGCGCGTGGTTCCTCTCTTCATCTCTCACGAAGCCGAACACTTTGCTTAACACCCGCGGTTCTCCCAGCGCTCCGCCCCAACATCCTCGTCGGAACAGCCTGAGCGCCGCAGCGGAGCAACTCCGGCTCGGCCGTGGGCAAAAACGGCTCTGTCCGAAATTTCTCACGGGCGGGCGCGAGCTGTTCCTCCGCTTCGCTTATCACACACACCACTCTCGGCCCTACCTGCCCCGCGCAACTCCGGCAGGGCCAAGCGGGTGGCATCGGTTCGGTCCCGGACCTTCGCGCGGTTTGATTCCCAAGTTTTTCTTCCCTTTGATTGCACACCGCGCCCCCTGTCCCTCAAAGCGAGGTGCATCTCTGGCGGAGCCGAGCGGGCAGCAGCTTTGCTCCCGGCAGGTCGTGTTGGTGTGCGCGAGGTCTTCCACCTCTTCGCTTGCAACACTCGCCTTTGCCGGCCCGCCAGGCACGGCGCAGCTCTGGCGGGGCCAAGCGACAGCGTCGGTTAGGTCCCGGGCGCAAAATCAAAAGGGAGGGTCGACACTGTGGACAAACAATGGACCCTAACACAAAGGGCAGAAAACTTCGACGCACACCCGCGCGACATTCTGTGAAGGAAAATACGCCACCCGCCTGACCTCGCCGGAGTTTCGCCGCGCCCGTCGGTCCAACGTGGCCCGGGTTGCAAGCGAAGTGGGTGAAAAGCTCACGGCCATCCTCGCGAAATATCGTACAATGCCGCTGCAAAACACGGCCCGGGCGCGGCTGCTCCTAGCGGATCGCAATGCAGCTCTGATCAGGGGGATCTTGCGGGAAGCCGGGAGGGGCGCGGGTGTCAAGCAACGGGCTAATAAACCTCGTCGAATACGCCCGCGACGGGCCGGTATAGAAGCGATGCCGCCAGTTTGTCCCCGCCGGAGCTCCTCCAAGCCAGGCAGGCCGAAAGTGGCGCGGGTTGACAACACAGGGTCCAAAACTTCAACGCACAACCAAGCGATCGTCCAGCTTTATGCAGCCTTGTACAAATTGTGTTTTCAAATTGTTCGCCCGAAACAGTTTTGTCACTCCCACAAGACAAACAAGCTATTTTTTTTCAGATGGCAGTGGAACTGATGAAGGCCTTCCCCAGACATTCCGTGCATCAATTTTAGAACATTATGTGGCGATGGAAAATAAGAGAACAAGACAATCGTCAGAAATACTGACCACAGCAGGTTTATTGGATGATGATCACCCATGCAAAAAATGTTTAATTGTGGCATCCAGAAATGATGCCAAAGATATATTTTGTTTCAAACTACTTCATGAAGAGGAAGTGTTGATACCAGGGATGAATTCTGAAAGCTTATGAGAAAGTCATTTTTTATGACTTGTACCACAACGAAAAATCTCGTGTTATTCACTGCTCCGATGAAAATAAAATGTCAAGATAAAATTTCAATCCCATATTTACACACTGTGAATTTTAAGTTTAATGTTCACTGATATTCCGTCATGTTGTCGTATTTGTTCTCGCCATGCACTGTGGCATGCTCTAAATGGCAAAACCACCTGGAAAAGGTCCTCTGACAAAACGAGTGATTTTTACAATGGAAGAACACACAATTTATCTTGCATCGACATTGTCTTCATGATGCTTTGCATGCATCATTGAAATTGGGTTGGTTCAAGTAAAAGAAAAAATTTGAATTTTAAAAGCAACTTAGAGTTATCCTGATTGAAATTTCCGAACATATAATCTTGCGATGTTAGGGTTCTCTCCCCCCGGCCCCCTTTTGACGAGACCCAGTGCGAAAGGTGGTACCATGAGCAGTGTCTTGAGAAGAATTTGCATGAATTGAGCGGCCGAAGACTGGTATTGCTGCTGTGAGTGCACATCACAATGTTGGAAGTCATGTAGACCTATATCTAATTTTGTGAGTGTTGTTCTGGAAAAAAATTAATTCTCACAAGAAAATGACAGACATGTCAGCTGCTCAACCCGTATTGTTTTGTGTTTTTTGTTATTGTAAAGTGTCCTTGGGTGTCTTGAAAGGCGCTTATCAATAAAATGTATTATTAGTATTATTATTATTATTAAGTTGCCTACACTGGTAAAGTTTTTTAAAATTTGAGTTTTTATTGCTTTAAATGCATTTTCAGCCCGAGTTGAGCACGTTTTGTGAGTTTGAATGTATCTTCATAGGAATGAGTTGTGTGGTCAAATTAATGCTCATTTAGGCTTCAGGTGGTCATCCTGAACAAAATACATGTTGAAGTGTGTGCATAAGTCCTTTGGTTTAGGCGTGACACTCAATTTGAGTTTTTATTGCTTTAAATGCATTTTCAGCCCGAGCTGAGCACGTTTTGTGAGTTTGAATGTATCTTCATAGGAATCAGTTGTGTGGTCAAATTAATGCTCATTTAGGCTTCAGGTGGTCATCCTGAACAAAATACATGTTGAAGTGTGTGCATAAGTCCTTTGGTTTAGGCGTGACACTCAATTTGAGTTTTTATTGCTTTAAATGCATTTTCAGCCCGAGCTGAGCACGTTTTGTGAGTTTGAATGTAGCTTCATAGGAATTAGTTGTGTGGTCAAATTAATGCTCATTTAGGCTTCAGGTGGTCATCCTGAACAAAATACATGTTGAAGTGTGTGCATAAGTCCTTTGGTTTAGGCGTGACACTCAATTTGAGTTTTTATTGCTTTAAATGCATTTTCAGCCCGAGCTGAGCATGTTTTGTGAGTTTGAATGTATCTTCATAAGAATGAGTTGTGTGGTCAAATTAATGCTCATTTCGGCTTCAGGTGGTCATCCTGAACTAAATACATGTTGAAGTGTGTGCATAAGTCCTTTGGTTTAGGCGTGACACTCCATTTGAGTTTTTATTGCTTTAAATGCATTTTCAGTCCGAGCTGAGCGCGCTTTCTGACTTTGAATGTATCTTCATAGGAATGAGTTGTGTGGTCAACTTATTGCTCATTTAGGCTTCAGGAGGTCATCCTGAACAAAATACATCTTGAAGTGTGTGCATAAGTCCTTCGGTTTAGGCGTGACACTCAATTTGAGTTTTTATTGCTTTAAATGCATTTTCAGCCCGAGCTGAGCACGTTTTGTGAGTTTGAATGTATCTTCATAGGAATGAGTTGTGTGGTCAAATTAATGCTCATTTAGGCTTCAGGTGGTCATCCTGAACAAAATACATGTTGAAGTGTGTGCATAAGTCCTTTGGTTTAGGCGTGACACTCAATTTGAGTTTTTATTGCTTTAAATGCATTTTCAGCCCGAGCTGAGCACTTTTTGTGAGTTTGAATGTATCTTCAGAGGAATGAGTTGTGTGGTCAAATTAATGCTCATTTAGGCTTCAGGAGGACATCCTGAACTAAATACATGTTGAAGTGTGTGCATAAGTCCTTTGGTTTAGGCGTGACACTCAATTTGAGTTTTTATTGCTTTAAATGCATTTTCAGCCCGAGTTGAGCACGTTTTGTGAGTTTGAATGTATCTTCATAGGCATGAATTGTGTGATCAAATTAATGCTCATTTAGGCTTCAGGTGGTCCTTCTGAACAAAATACATGTTAAAGTGTGTGCATAAATCCTTTGGTTTAGGCGTGACACTCAATTTGAGTTTTTATTGCTTTAAATGCATTTTCAGCCCGAGCTGAGCACGTTTTGTGAGTTTGAATGTATCTTCATAGGAATGAGTTGTGTGGTCAAATTATTGCTCATATAGGCTTCAGGAGGTCATCCTGAACAAAATACATGTTGAATGTGTGCATAAGTCCTTTGGTTTAGGTGTGACACTCAATTTGAGTTTTTATTGCTTTAAATGCATTTTCAGCCCGAGCTTGAGCGCGCTTTCTGACTTTGAATGTATCTTCATAGGAATGAGTTGTGTAGTCAAATTAATGCTCATTTAGGCTTCAGGAGGACATCCTGAACAAAATACATGTTGAAGTGTGTGCATAAATCCTCTGGTTTAGGCGTGACACTCAATTTGAGTTTTTATTGCTTTAAATGCATTTGTAGCCTGAGCTGAGCGCGCTTTCTGACTTTGAATGTATCTTCATAGGAATGAGTTGTGTGGTCAAATGAATGCTCATTTAGGCTTCAGGTGGTCATCCTGAACAAAATACATGTTGAAGTGTGTGCATAAGTCCTTTGGTTGAGGCGTGACACTCAATTTGAGTTTTTATTGCTTTAAATGCATTTTCAGCCCGAGTTGAGCACGTTTTGTGAGTTTGAATGTATCTTCATAGGAATGAGTTGTGTGGTCAAATTAATGCTCATTTAGGCTTCAGGAGGTCATCCTGAACTAAATACATGTTGAAGTGTATGCATAAGTCCTTTGGTTTAGGCGTGACACTCAATTTGAGTTTTTATTGCTTTAAATGCATTTTCAGCCCGAGCTGAGCATGTTTTGTGAGTTTGAATGTATCTTCATAGGAATGAGTTGTGTGGTCAAATTAATGCTCATTTAGGCTTCAGGAGGACATCCTGAACTAAATACATGTTGAAGTGTATGCATAAGTCCTTTGGTTTAGGCGTGACACTCAATTTGAGTTTTTATTGCTTTAAATGCATTTTCAGCCCGAGCTGAGCACGTTTTGTGAGTTTGAATGTATCTTCATAGGAATGAGTTGTGTGGTCAAATTAATGCTCATTTAGGCTTCAGGAGGACATCCTGAACTAAATACATGTTGAAGTGTATGCATAAGTCCTTTGGTTTAGGCGTGACACTCAATTTGAGTTTTTATTGCTTTAAATGCATTTTCAGCCCGAGCTGAGCATGTTTTGTGAGTTTGAATGTATCTTCATAAGAATGAGTTGTGTGGTCAAATTAATGCTCATTTCGGCTTCAGGTGGTCATCCTGAACTAAATACATGTTGAAGTGTGTGCATAAGTCCTTTGGTTTAGGCGTGACACTCCATTTGAGTTTTTATTGCTTTAAATGCATTTTCAGCCCGAGCTGAGCATCTTTTGTGAGTTTGAATGTAGCTTCATAGGAATGAGTTGTGTGGTCAAATTAATGCTCATTTAGGCTTCAGGTGGTCATCCTGAACAAAATACATGTTGAAGTGTGTGCATAAATCCTTTGGTTTAGGCGTGACACTCAATTTGAGTTTTTATTGCTTTAAATGCATTTTCAGCCCGAGCTGAGCACGTTTTGTGAGTTTGAATGTAGCTTCATAGGAATTAGTTGTGTGGTCAAATTAATGCTCATTTAGGCTTCAGGTGGTCATCCTGAACTAAATAAATATTGAAGTGTGTGCATAAGTTCTTTGGTTTGGGCGTGACACTCAATTTGAGTTTTTATTGCTTTAAATGCATTTTCAGCCCGAGCTGAGCACTTTTTGTGAGTTTGAATGTATCTTCATAGGAATGAGTTGTGTGGTCAAATTAATGCTCATTTAGGCTTCAGGAGGACATCCTGAACTAAATACATGTTGAAGTGTGTGCATAAGTCCTTTGGTTTAGGCGTGACACTCAATTTGAGTTTTTATTGCTTTAAATGCATTTTCAGCCCGAGTTGAGCACGTTTTGTGAGTTTGAATGTATCTTCATAGGAATGAGTTGTGTGGTCAAATTAATGCTCATTTAGGCTTCAGGTGGTCATCCTGAACAAAATACATGTTGAAGTGTGTGCATAAGTCCTTTGGTTTAGGCGTGACACTCAATTTGAGTTTTTATTGCTTTAAATGCATTTTCAGCCCGAGCTGAGCATGTTTTGTGAGTTTGAATGTATCTTCATAAGAATGAGTTGTGTGGTCAAATTAATGCTCATTTCGGCTTCAGGTGGTCATCCTGAACTAAATACATGTTGAAGTGTGTGCATAAGTCCTTTGGTTTAGGCGTGACACTCCATTTGAGTTTTTATTGCTTTAAATGCATTTTCAGCCCGAGCTGAGCATCTTTTGTGAGTTTGAATGTAGCTTCATAGGAATGAGTTGTGTGGTCAAATTAATGCTCATTTAGGCTTCAGGTGGTCATCCTGAACAAAATACATGTTGAAGTGTGTGCATAAATCCTTTGGTTTAGGCGTGACACTCAATTTGAGTTTTTATTGCTTTAAATGCATTTTCAGCCCGAGCTGAGCACGTTTTGTGAGTTTGAATGTAGCTTCATAGGAATTAGTTGTGTGGTCAAATTAATGCTCATTTAGGCTTCAGGTGGTCATCCTGAACTAAATAAATATTGAAGTGTGTGCATAAGTTCTTTGGTTTGGGCGTGACACTCAATTTGAGTTTTTATTGCTTTAAATGCATTTTCAGCCCGAGCTGAGCACTTTTTGTGAGTTTGAATGTATCTTCATAGGAATGAGTTGTGTGGTCAAATTAATGCTCATTTAGGCTTCAGGAGGACATCCTGAACTAAATACATGTTGAAGTGTGTGCATAAGTCCTTTGGTTTAGGCGTGACACTCAATTTGAGTTTTTATTGCTTTAAATGCATTTTCAGCCCGAGTTGAGCACGTTTTGTGAGTTTGAATGTATCTTCATAGGAATGAGTTGTGTGGTCAAATTAATGCTCATTTAGGCTTCAGGTGGTCATCCTGAACAAAATACATGTTGAAGTGTGTGCATAAGTCCTTTGGTTTAGGCGTGACACTCAATTTGAGTTTTTATTGCTTTAAATGCATTTTCAGCCCGAGCTGAGCATGTTTTGTGAGTTTGAATGTATCTTCATAAGAATGAGTTGTGTGGTCAAATTAATGCTCATTTCGGCTTCAGGTGGTCATCCTGAACTAAATACATGTTGAAGTGTGTGCATAAGTCCTTTGGTTTAGGCGTGACACTCCATTTGAGTTTTTATTGCTTTAAATGCATTTTCAGTCCGAGCTGAGCGCGCTTTCTGACTTTGAATGTATCTTCATAGGAATGAGTTGTGTGGTCAAATTAATGCTCATTTAGGCTTCAGGAGGTCATCCTGAACAAAATACATCTTGAAGTGTGTGCATAAGTCCTTCGGTTTAGGCGTGACACTCAATTTGAGTTTTTATTGCTTTAAATGCATTTTCAGCCCGAGCTGAGCACCTTTTGTGAGTTTGAATGTATCTTCATAGGAATGAGTTGTGTGGTCAAATTAATGCTCATATAGGCTTCAGGAGGCCATCCTGAACAAAATACATGTTGAAGTGTGTGCATAATCCTTTGGTTTAGGTGTGACACTCAATTTGAGTTTTTATTGCTTTAAATGCATTTTCAGCCCGAGCTGAGCGCGCTTTCTGACTTTGAATGTATCTTCATAGGAATGATTTGTTTAGTCAAATTAATGCTCTTTTAGGCTTCAGGAGGCCATCCTGAACAAAATACATGATGAAGTGTGTGCATACGTCCTTTGGTTTAGGTGTGACACTCAATTTGAGTTTTTATTGCTTTAAATGCATTTTCAGCCCGAGCTGAGCACGTTTTGTGAGTTTGAATGCATCTTCATAGGCATGAATTGTGTGATCAAATTAATGCTCATTTAGGCTTCAGGTGGTCCTTCTGAACAAAATACATGTTAAAGTGTGTGCATAAATCCTTTGGTTTAGGCGTGACACTCAATTTGAGTTTTTATTGCTTTAAATGCATTTTCAGCCCGAGCTGAGCACGTTTTGTGAGTTTGAATGTATCTTCATAGGAATGAGTATTGTGGTCAAATTAAAGCTCATATAGGCTTCAGGAGGTCATCCTGAACAAAATACACGTTGAATGTGTGCATAAGTCCTTTGGTTTAGGTGTGACACTCAATTTGAGTTTTTATTGCTTTAAATGCATTTTCAGCCCGAGCTTGAGCGCGCTTTCTGACTTTGAATGTATCTTCATAGGAATGAGTTGTGTAGTCAAATTAATGCTCATTTAGGCTTCAGGAGGACATCCTGAACAAAATACATGTTGAAGTGTGTGCATAAATCCTCTGGTTTAGGCGTGACACTCAATTTGAGTTTTTATTGCTTTAAATGCATTTTCAGCCCGAGCTGAGCACGTTTTGTGAGTTTGAATGTATCTTCATAGGCATGAGTTGTGTGATCAAATTAATGCTCATTTAGGCTTCAGGAGGTCATCCTGAACAAAATACAAGTTGAAGTGTGTGCATAAGTCCTTTGGTAATCAAACAGCACGAAGGTCCGGGACCGAACGGATGCCACCCGCTTGGCCCCGCCGGAGCAGAAGTAAGATCGGGCGGCCCGAGCCCGAGCCCGAGCCCTACCCCTACCCGAACCCGACCGCCCTAAAATGTCCCTCATTGCTTCGGGTTCGGGGCGCACGGCACCCGTACGGCGGAGAGTATCCAGGGTTACCAGTGAAGCGGAGGAACATCTCACGCCCACCCGCGCGAAATGTCGTACCGAGTTGTTTATGCCCACGGCACCGCCGATGCTGCACCGTTTCGGCGCGAGGGACGCTCCAAACGAGGAGTTTGGGTCGAATGTGAATTAAAGTGTTAGGTTTCGTGAGAGATCAATACAAGAACCACACACAGACACCAAAAACGAAGAGGGGTTTTATTGCCAGAAAGTTGGTCAGGTCGAGGTGTAAACAACTGAAAGCTAGTCAAAATGATCACGTTGAGGAGTGCAGAAATGCTGGAGCGTAACGGCGTGGCAGCAGCTAGCTCGGCAGGAAGGATCGCTGACGAACTGGCAACGGGTGGCTGTTCACGCTGTCTTTTATGGTGCAAGTGGCAGATGAGATGAAGACTCGCACGTGTGTAGGGGAGGCAGGTGCACTGATTCGAGAGGCGCCCAGCCCACACTGAAAAAGAGACAAAAAAAGGGAGGGGCGGCACCGTGGACACACAATGGTTTCGAACGCAAAGGGCAGAAAACGTCGGCTTCCAGCCGCGCGACGTTCCGCGAACGAATACTGAATCGTATTGAGACACGTTATCCGTGGCATCATAAACTCCGCGAATTTAAGTCAACATCTCTCTGCTCCCAAATAAAACAATCATCACTATTCAGTCAACTGTAAACGAAGAAGTCAAGTCTGGGATTTTTTTTATGACCCTCTAAAAATAAGCAACAACATAAAATGTCCGCCCTGTGAACATGAGCTGAAATCGAATCTCAAACCAAATACATGTGAAAGCAAAAAAAATCGAAATATATCAATTTAGAATTCAAAGAACGTCGTGTCCCCATCACACTTTTTAATTGTCTTTTTTCTTTTTTCTTTTTTTTTTTGCATCGACACGCCTCAAAATTCTTCTGATGTGAGCGTTTTTAAAAAATCTTGGCTCTTTTGACTTTTTTGGGGGGTTCTTGGGACGGAAAAAATTGACGATGAATTGACAATATTTGCTGCTCAGAGCTGATGCCACGTTGTGTCACTCTTGTGCTTTCTGAAATGCGAGAGCCCTATTTGTCCATGCACGGCCAGCACTTTACGATAGCCTCTGCTGGTGAGAGTTGGCCATTGCAGCCTTCCATATGATTTCCTGTGACCCTCTAAAAATAATGAGATAAAATGTGCGTTGTGTGAACATGAGCTGCGCTTGAAACTACACCCAAATACAAGGAAAAGCAAAAAACAAAAATCTAAACGCACCAATTCAAAAGATAAATGAATGCCACGCCACCATCACACTTTTTCATGATTATTATTACAATTATTATTAATATCACTGCATAGGCAAGGCTCAAAATCCGCCTCATGTGAGCGTTTTTTCAAAAGATTTTCTTAATCTTGCTACTTCGGACTGGGCTTTTTTTTTTGGATATTGGGACAGAGAAACTTTATTATGTATTGACAGTGTTTGCTCTTCATCTCTTTTTCAACCTGGTGGACGCCCTCTCTTTGGCCGAGCATGACCTGATTTGTAGTCAGACGCCTCATGCATTGCGCCACGAACTCCACGAAATCAAACCACTATTTCTCTGTTCTCCTGTGGGGGAATTTGCCGCTCCCAAAAAGTTATTGTTACCTTTTTCAGTGTGGGATGGGCGCTTCTCTAATCAGTGCACCTGCCTCCCCGACACACCTGCGAGTCATTATCTCATCTGCCACTTGCAGCATAAAAGCCAGCCTGAAGAGCCACCCATTGTCACTTCGTCAGAGATCCTTCCTGCCGTGTCGACGACGCCGTACCGCTCCAGGATTCCTGCACTCCTCGAATTGATCATTTTGACTACCTTTCAGTTGTGACCACCTCGGCCTGTCTCGCTTACTGGCAATAAAACCCTTCTGTGCTTTTTGCGTCTGCGCGTGGTTCCTCTCTTCATCTCTCACGAAGCCGAACACTTTGCTTAACACCCGCGGTTCTCCCAGCGCTCCGCCCCAACATCCTCGTCGGAACAGCCTGAGCGCCGCAGCGGAGCAACTCCGGCTCGGCCGTGGGCAAAAACGGCTCTGTCCGAAATTTCTCACGGGCGGGCGTGAGCTGTTCCTCCGCTTCGCTTATCACACACACCACTCTCGGCCCTACCTGCCCCGCGCAACTCCGGCAGGGCCAAGCGGGTGGCATCGGTTCGGTCCCGGACCTTCGCGCGGTTTGATTCCCAAGTTTTTCTTCCCTTTGATTGCACACCGCGCCCCCTGTCCCTCAAAGCGAGGTGCATCTCTGGCGGAGCCGAGCGGGCAGCAGCTTTGCTCCCGGCAGGTCGTGTTGGTGTGCGCGAGGTCTTCCACCTCTTCGCTTGCAACACTCGCCTTTGCCGGCCCGCCAGGCACGGCGCAGCTCTGGCGGGGCCAAGCGACAGCGTCGGTTAGGTCCCGGGCGCAAAATCAAAAGGGAGGGTCGACACTGTGGACAAACAATGGACCCTAACACAAAGGGCAGAAAACTTCGACGCACACCCGCGCGACATTCTGTGAAGGAAAATACGCCACCCGCCTGACCTCGCCGGAGTTCCGCCGCGCCCGTCGGTCCAACGTGGCCCGGGTTGCAAGCGAAGTGGGTGAAAAGCTCACGGCCATCCTCGCGAAATATCGTACAATGCCGCTGCAAAACACGGCCCGGGCGCGGCTGCTCCTAGCGGATCGCAATGCAGCTCTGATCAGGGGGATCTTGCGGGAAGCCGGGAGGGGCGCGGGTGTCAAGCAACGGGCTAATAAACCTCGTCGAATACGCCCGCGACGGGCCGGTATAGAAGCGATGCCGCCAGTTTGTCCCCGCCGGAGCTCCTCCAAGCCAGGCAGGCCGAAAGTGGCGCGGGTTGACAACACAGGGTCCAAAACTTCAACGCACAACCAAGCGATCGTCCAGCTTTATGCAGCCTTGTACAAATTGTGTTTTCAAATTGTTCGCCCGAAACAGTTTTGTCACTCCCACAAGACAAACAAGCTATTTTTTTTCAGATGGCAGTGGAACTGATGAAGGCCTTCCCCAGACATTCCGTGCATCAATTTTAGAACATTATGTGGCGATGGAAAATAAGAGAACAAGACAATCGTCAGAAATACTGACCACAGCAGGTTTATTGGATGATGATCACCCATGCAAAAAATGTTTAATTGTGGCATCCAGAAATGATGCCAAAGATATATTTTGTTTCAAACTACTTCATGAAGAGGAAGTGTTGATACCAGGGATGAATTCTGAAAGCTTATGAGAAAGTCATTTTTTATGACTTGTACCACAACGAAAAATCTCGTGTTATTCACTGCTCCGATGAAAATAAAATGTCAAGATAAAATTTCAATCCCATATTTACACACTGTGAATTTTAAGTTTAATGTTCACTGATATTCCGTCATGTTGTCGTATTTGTTCTCGCCATGCACTGTGGCATGCTCTAAATGGCAAAACCACCTGGAAAAGGTCCTCTGACAAAACGAGTGATTTTTACAATGGAAGAACACACAATTTATCTTGCATCGACATTGTCTTCATGATGCTTTGCATGCATCATTGAAATTGGGTTGGTTCAAGTAAAAGAAAAAATTTGAATTTTAAAAGCAACTTAGAGTTATCCTGATTGAAATTTCCGAACATATAATCTTGCGATGTTAGGGTTCTCTCCCCCCGGCCCCCTTTTGACGAGACCCAGTGCGAAAGGTGGTACCATGAGCAGTGTCTTGAGAAGAATTTGCATGAATTGAGCGGCCGAAGACTGGTATTGCTGCTGTGAGTGCACATCACAATGTTGGAAGTCATGTAGACCTATATCTAATTTTGTGAGTGTTGTTCTGGAAAAAAATTAATTCTCACAAGAAAATGACAGACATGTCAGCTGCTCAACCCGTATTGTTTTGTGTTTTTTGTTATTGTAAAGTGTCCTTGGGTGTCTTGAAAGGCGCTTATCAATAAAATGTATTATTAGTATTATTATTATTATTAAGTTGCCTACACTGGTAAAGTTTTTTAAAATTTGAGTTTTTATTGCTTTAAATGCATTTTCAGCCCGAGTTGAGCACGTTTTGTGAGTTTGAATGTATCTTCATAGGAATGAGTTGTGTGGTCAAATTAATGCTCATTTAGGCTTCAGGTGGTCGGTCATCCTGAACAAAATACATGTTGAAGTGTGTGCATAAGTCCTTTGGTTTAGGCGTGACACTCAATTTGAGTTTTTATTGCTTTAAATGCATTTTCAGCCCGAGCTGAGCACGTTTTGTGAGTTTGAATGTATCTTCATAGGAATCAGTTGTGTGGTCAAATTAATGCTCATTTAGGCTTCAGGTGGTCATCCTGAACAAAATACATGTTGAAGTGTGTGCATAAGTCCTTTGGTTTAGGCGTGACACTCAATTTGAGTTTTTATTGCTTTAAATGCATTTTCAGCCCGAGCTGAGCACGTTTTGTGAGTTTGAATGTAGCTTCATAGGAATTAGTTGTGTGGTCAAATTAATGCTCATTTAGGCTTCAGGTGGTCATCCTGAACAAAATACATGTTGAAGTGTGTGCATAAGTCCTTTGGTTTAGGCGTGACACTCAATTTGAGTTTTTATTGCTTTAAATGCATTTTCAGCCCGAGCTGAGCATGTTTTGTGAGTTTGAATGTATCTTCATAAGAATGAGTTGTGTGGTCAAATTAATGCTCATTTCGGCTTCAGGTGGTCATCCTGAACTAAATACATGTTGAAGTGTGTGCATAAGTCCTTTGGTTTAGGCGTGACACTCCATTTGAGTTTTTATTGCTTTAAATGCATTTTCAGTCCGAGCTGAGCGCGCTTTCTGACTTTGAATGTATCTTCATAGGAATGAGTTGTGTGGTCAAATTATTGCTCATTTAGGCTTCAGGAGGTCATCCTGAACAAAATACATCTTGAAGTGTGTGCATAAGTCCTTCGGTTTAGGCGTGACACTCAATTTGAGTTTTTATTGCTTTAAATGCATTTTCAGCCCGAGCTGAGCACGTTTTGTGAGTTTGAATGTATCTTCATAGGAATGAGTTGTGTGGTCAAATTAATGCTCATTTAGGCTTCAGGAGGTCATCCTGAACAAAATACATGTTGAAGTGTGTGCATAAGTCCTTTGGTTGAGGCGTGACACTCAATTTGAGTTTTTATTGCTTTAAATGCATTTTCAGCCCGAGTTGAGCACGTTTTGTGAGTTTGAATGTATCTTCATAGGAATGAGTTGTGTGGTCAAATTAATGCTCATTTAGGCTTCAGGTGGTCATCCTGAACAAAATACATGTTAAAGTGTGTGCATAAGTCCTTTGGTTTAGGCGTGACACTCAATTTGAGTTTTTATTGCTTTAAATGCATTTTCAGCCCGAGCTGAGCACGTTTTGTGAGTTTGAATGTATCTTCATAGGAATGAGTTGTGTGGTCAAATTAATTCTCATATGGGCTTCAGGAGGTCATCCTGAACAAAATACATGTTGAAGTGTGTGCATAAGTCCTTTGGTTTAGGCCTTACACTCAATTTGAGTTTTGATTGCTTTAAATGCATTTTCAGCCCGAGCTGAGCACGTTTTGTGAGTTTGAATGTATCTTCATAGGAATGAGTTGTGTGGTCAAATTAATGCTCATTTAGGCTTCAGGTGGTCATCCTGAACAAAATACATGTTGAAGTGTGTTCATAAGTCCTTTGGTTTAGGTGTGACACTCAATTTGAGTTTTTATTGCTTTAAATGCATTTTCAGCCCGAGCTGAGCACGTTTTGTGAGTTTGAATGTATCTTCATAGGAATGAGTTGTGTGGTCAAATTAATGCTCATTTAGGCTTCAGGAGGTCATCCTGAACAAAATACATCTTGAAGTGTGTGCATAAGTCCTTCGGTTTAGGCGTGACACTCAATTTGAGTTTTTATTGCTTTAAATGCATTTTCAGCCCGAGCTGAGCATCTTTTGTGAGTTTGAATGTAGCTTCATAGGAATGAGTTGTGTGGTCAAATTAATGCTCATTTAGGCTTCAGGAGGTCATCCTGAACAAAATACATGTTGAAGTGTGTGCATAATCCTTTGGTTTAGGTGTGACACTCAATTTGAGTTTTTATTGCTTTAAATGCATTTTCAGCCCGAGCTGAGCGCGCTTTCTGACTTTGAATGTATCTTCATAGGAATGATTTGTTTAGTCAAATTAATGCTCTTTTAGGCTTCAGGAGGCCAACCTGAACAAAATACATGATGAAGTGTGTGCATAAGTCCTTTGGTTTAGGTGTGACACTCAATTTGAGTTTTTATTGCTTTAAATGCATTTTCAGCCCGAGCTGAGCACGTTTTGTGAGTTTGAATGCATCTTCATAGGCATGAATTGTGTGATCAAATTAATGCTCATTTAGGCTTCAGGTGGTCCTTCTGAACAAAATACATGTTAAAGTGTGTGCATAAATCCTTTGGTTTAGGCGTGACACTCAATTTGAGTTTTTATTGCTTTAAATGCATTTTCAGCCCGAGCTGAGCACGTTTTGTGAGTTTGAATGTATCTTCATAGGAATGAGTTGTGTGGTCAAATTAAAGCTCATATAGGCTTCAGGAGGTCATCCTGAACAAAATACATGTTGAATGTGTGCATAAGTCCTTTGGTTTAGGTGTGACACTCAATTTGAGTTTTTATTGCTTTAAATGCATTTTCAGCCCGAGCTTGAGCGCGCTTTCTGACTTTGAATGTATCTTCATAGGAATGAGTTGTGTAGTCAAATTAATGCTCATTTAGGCTTCAGGAGGTCATCCTGAACAAAATACAAGTTGAAGTGTGTGCATAAGTCCTTTGGTAATCAAACAGCACGAAGGTCCGGGACCGAACGGATGCCACCCGCTTGGCCCCGCCGGAGCAGAAGTAAGATCGGGCGGCCCGAGCCCGAGCCCGAGCCCTACCCCTACCCGAACCCGACCGCCCTAAAATGTCCCTCATTGCTTCGGGTTCGGGGCGCACGGCACCCGTACGGCGGAGAGTATCCAGGGTTACCAGTGAAGCGGAGGAACATCTCACGCCCACCCGCGCGAAATGTCGTACCGAGTTGTTTATGCCCACGGCACCGCCGATGCTGCACCGTTTCGGCGCGAGGGACGCTCCAAACGAGGAGTTTGGGTCGAATGTGAATTAAAGTGTTAGGTTTCGTGAGAGATCAATACAAGAACCACACACAGACACCAAAAACGAAGAGGGGTTTTATTGCCAGAAAGTTGGTCAGGTCGAGGTGTAAACAACTGAAAGCTAGTCAAAATGATCACGTTGAGGAGTGCAGAAATGCTGGGGCGTAACGGCGTGGCAGCAGCTAGCTCGGCAGGAAGGATCGCTGACGAACTGGCAACGGGTGGCTGTTCACGCTGTCTTTTATGGTGCAAGTGGCAGATGAGATGAAGACTCGCACGTGTGTAGGGGAGGCAGGTGCACTGATTCGAGAGGCGCCCAGCCCACACTGAAAAAGAGACAAAAAAAGGGAGGGGCGGCACCGTGGACACACAATGGTTTCGAACGCAAAGGGCAGAAAACGTCGGCTTCCAGCCGCGCGACGTTCCGCGAACGAATACTGAATCGTATTGAGACACGTTATCCGTGGCATCATAAACTCCGCGAATTTAAGTCAACATCTCTCTGCTCCCAAATAAAACAATCATCCCTATTCAGTCAACTGTAAACGAAGAAGTCAAGTCTGGGATTTTTTTTATGACCCTCTAAAAATAAGCAACAACATAAAATGTCCGCCCTGTGAACATGAGCTGAAATCGAATCTCAAACCAAATACATGTGAAAGCAAAAAAAATCGAAATATATCAATTTAGAATTCAAAGAACGTCGTGTCCCCATCACACTTTTTAATTGTCTTTTTTCTTTTTTCTTTTTTTTTTTGCATCGACACGCCTCAAAATCCTTCTGATGTGAGCGTTTTTAAAAAATCTTGGCTCTTTTGACTTTTTTGGGGGGTTCTTGGGACGGAAAAAATTGACGATGAATTGACAATATTTGCTGCTCAGAGCTGATGCCACGTTGTGTCACTCTTGTGCTTTCTGAAATGCGAGAGCCCTATTTGTCCATGCACGGCCAGCACTTTACGATAGCCTCTGCTGGTGAGAGTTGGCCATTGCAGCCTTCCATATGATTTCCTGTGACCCTCTAAAAATAATGAGATAAAATGTGCGTTGTGTGAACATGAGCTGCGCTTGAAACTACACCCAAATACAAGGAAAAGCAAAAAACAAAAATCTAAACGCACCAATTCAAAAGATAAATGAATGCCACGCCACCATCACACTTTTTCATTATTATTATTACAATTATTATTAATATCACTGCATAGGCAAGGCTCAAAATCCGCCTCATGTGAGCGTTTTTTCAAAAGATTTTCTTAATCTTGCTACTTCGGACTGGGCTTTTTTTTTTGGATATTGGGACAGAGAAACTTTATTATGTATTGACAGTGTTTGCTCTTCATCTCTTTTTCAACCTGGTGGACGCCCTCTCTTTGGCCGAGCATGACCTGATTTGTAGTCAGACGCCTCATGCATTGCGCCACGAACTCCACGAAATCAAACCACTATTTCTCTGTTCTCCTGTGGGGGAATTTGCCGCTCCCAAAAAGTTATTGTTACCTTTTTCAGTGTGGGATGGGCGCTTCTCTAATCAGTGCACCTGCCTCCCCGACACACCTGCGAGTCATTATCTCATCTGCCACTTGCAGCATAAAAGCCAGCCTGAAGAGCCACCCATTGTCACTTCGTCAGAGATCCTTCCTGCCGTGTCGACGACGCCGTACCGCTCCAGGATTCCTGCACTCCTCGAATTGATCATTTTGACTACCTTTCAGTTGTGACCACCTCGGCCTGTCTCGCTTACTGGCAATAAAACCCTTCTGTGCTTTTTGTGTCTGCGCGTGGTTCCTCTCTTCATCTCTCACGAAGCCGAACACTTTGCTTAACACCCGCGGTTCTCCCAGCGCTCCGCCCCAACATCCTCGTCGGAACAGCCTGAGCGCCGCAGCGGAGCAACTCCGGCTCGGCCGTGGGCAAAAACGGCTCTGTCCGAAATTTCTCACGGGCGGGCGCGAGCTGTTCCTCCGCTTCGCTTATCACACACACCACTCTCGGCCCTACCTGCCCCGCGCAACTCCGGCAGGGCCAAGCGGGTGGCATCGGTTCGGTCCCGGACCTTCGCGCGGTTTGATTCCCAAGTTTTTCTTCCCTTTGATTGCACACCGCGCCCCCTGTCCCTCAAAGCGAGGTGCATCTCTGGCGGAGCCGAGCGGGCAGCAGCTTTGCTCCCGGCAGGTCGTGTTGGTGTGCGCGAGGTCTTCCACCTCTTCGCTTGCAACACTCGCCTTTGCCGGCCCGCCAGGCACGGCGCAGCTCTGGCGGGGCCAAGCGACAGCGTCGGTTAGGTCCCGGGCGCAAAATCAAAAGGGAGGGTCGACACTGTGGACAAACAATGGACCCTAACACAAAGGGCAGAAAACTTCGACGCACACCCGCGCGACATTCTGTGAAGGAAAATACGCCACCCGCCTGACCTCGCCGGAGTTTCGCCGCGCCCGTCGGTCCAACGTGGCCCGGGTTGCAAGCGAAGTGGGTGAAAAGCTCACGGCCATCCTCGCGAAATATCGTACAATGCCGCTGCAAAACACGGCCCGGGCGCGGCTGCTCCTAGCGGATCGCAATGCAGCTCTGATCAGGGGGATCTTGCGGGAAGCCGGGAGGGGCGCGGGTGTCAAGCAACGGGCTAATAAACCTCGTCGAATACGCCCGCGACGGGCCGGTATAGAAGCGATGCCGCCAGTTTGTCCCCGCCGGAGCTCCTCCAAGCCAGGCAGGCCGAAAGTGGCGCGGGTTGACAACACAGGGTCCAAAACTTCAACGCACAACCAAGCGATCGTCCAGCTTTATGCAGCCTTGTACAAATTGTGTTTTCAAATTGTTCGCCCGAAACAGTTTTGTCACTCCCACAAGACAAACAAGCTATTTTTTTTCAGATGGCAGTGGAACTGATGAAGGCCTTCCCCAGACATTCCGTGCATCAATTTTAGAACATTATGTGGCGATGGAAAATAAGAGAACAAGACAATCGTCAGAAATACTGACCACAGCAGGTTTATTGGATGATGATCACCCATGCAAAAAATGTTTAATTGTGGCATCCAGAAATGATGCCAAAGATATATTTTGTTTCAAACTACTTCATGAAGAGGAAGTGTTGATACCAGGGATGAATTCTGAAAGCTTATGAGAAAGTCATTTTTTATGACTTGTACCACAACGAAAAATCTCGTGTTATTCACTGCTCCGATGAAAATAAAATGTCAAGATAAAATTTCAATCCCATATTTACACACTGTGAATTTTAAGTTTAATGTTCACTGATATTCCGTCATGTTGTCGTATTTGTTCTCGCCATGCACTGTGGCATGCTCTAAATGGCAAAACCACCTGGAAAAGGTCCTCTGACAAAACGAGTGATTTTTACAATGGAAGAACACACAATTTATCTTGCATCGACATTGTCTTCATGATGCTTTGCATGCATCATTGAAATTGGGTTGGTTCAAGTAAAAGAAAAAATTTGAATTTTAAAAGCAACTTAGAGTTATCCTGATTGAAATTTCCGAACATATAATCTTGCGATGTTAGGGTTCTCTCCCCCCGGCCCCCTTTTGACGAGACCCAGTGCGAAAGGTGGTACCATGAGCAGTGTCTTGAGAAGAATTTGCATGAATTGAGCGGCCGAAGACTGGTATTGCTGCTGTGAGTGCACATCACAATGTTGGAAGTCATGTAGACCTATATCTAATTTTGTGAGTGTTGTTCTGGAAAAAAATTAATTCTCACAAGAAAATGACAGACATGTCAGCTGCTCAACCCGTATTGTTTTGTGTTTTTTGTTATTGTAAAGTGTCCTTGGGTGTCTTGAAAGGCGCTTATCAATAAAATGTATTATTAGTATTATTATTATTATTAAGTTGCCTACACTGGTAAAGTTTTTTAAAATTTGAGTTTTTATTGCTTTAAATGCATTTTCAGCCCGAGTTGAGCACGTTTTGTGAGTTTGAATGTATCTTCATAGGAATGAGTTGTGTGGTCAAATTAATGCTCATTTAGGCTTCAGGTGGTCATCCTGAACAAAATACATGTTGAAGTGTGTGCATAAGTCCTTTGGTTTAGGCGTGACACTCAATTTGAGTTTTTATTGCTTTAAATGCATTTTCAGCCCGAGCTGAGCACGTTTTGTGAGTTTGAATGTATCTTCATAGGAATGAGTTGTGTGGTCAAATTAATGCTCATTTAGGCTTCAGGTGGTCATCCTGAACAAAATACATGTTGAAGTGTGTGCATAAGTCCTTTGGTTTAGGCGTGACACTCAATTTGAGTTTTTATTGCTTTAAATGCATTTTCAGCCCGAGCTGAGCACGTTTTGTGAGTTTGAATGTAGCTTCATAGGAATTAGTTGTGTGGTCAAACTATTGCTCATTTAGGCTTCAGGAGGTCATCCTGAACAAAATACATGTTGAAGTGTGTGCATAAGTCCTTTGGTTGAGGCGTGACACTCAATTTGAGTTTTTATTGCTTTAAATGCATTTTCAGCCCGAGTTGAGCACGTTTTGTGAGTTTGAATGTATCTTCATAGGAATGAGTTGTGTGGTCAAATTAATGCTCATTTAGGCTTCAGGTGGTCATCCTGAACAAAATACACGTTGAAGTGTGTGCATAAGTCCTTTGGTTTAGGCGTGACACTCAATTTGAGTTTTTATTGCTTTAAATGCATTTTCAGCCCGAGCTGAGCACGTTTTGTGAGTTTGAATGTATCTTCATAGGAATGAGTTGTGTGGTCAAATTAATTCTCATATGGGCTTCAGGAGGTCATCCTGAACAAAATACATGTTGAAGTGTGTGCATAAGTCCTTTGGTTTAGGCGTGACACTCAATTTGAGTTTTGATTGCTTTAAATGCATTTTCAGCCCGAGCTGAGCACGTTTTGTGAGTTTGAATGTATCTTCATAGGAATGAGTTGTGTGGTCAAATAAATGCTCATTTAGGCTTCAGGTGGTCATCCTGAACAAAATACATGTTGAAGTGTATGCATAAGTCCTTTGGTTTAGGCGTGACACTCAATTTGAGTTTTTATTGCTTTAAATGCATTTTCAGCCCGAGTTGAGCACGTTTTGTGAGTTTGAATGTATCTTCATAGGAATGAGTTGTGTGGTCAAATTAATGCTCATTTAGGCTTCAGGTGGTCATCCTGAACAAAGTACATGTTGAAGTGTGTGCATAAGTCCTTTGGTTTAGGCGTGACACTCAATTTGAGTTTTTATTGCTTTAAATGCATTTTCAGCCCGAGCTGAGCACGTTTTGTGAGTTTGAACGTATCTTCATAGGAATGAGTTGTGTGGTCAAATTAATTCTCATATGGGCTTCAGGAGGTCATCCTGAACAAAATACATGTTGAAGTGTGTGCATAAGTCCTTTGGTTTAGGCGTGACACTCAATTTGAGTTTTGATTGCTTTAAATGCATTTTCAGCCCGAGCTGAGCACGTTTTGTGAGTTTGAATGTATCTTCATAGGAATGAGTTGTGTGGTCAAATAAATGCTCATTTAGGCTTCAGGTGGTCATCCTGAACAAAATACATGTTGAAGTGTATGCATAAGTCCTTTGGTTTAGGCGTGACACTCAATTTGAGTTTTTATTGCTTTAAATGCATTTTCAGCCCGAGTTGAGCACGTTTTGTGAGTTTGAATGTATCTTCATAGGAATGAGTTGTGTGGTCAAATTAATGCTCATTTAGGCTTCAGGTGGTCATCCTGAACAAAGTACATGTTGAAGTGTGTGCATAAGTCCTTTGGTTTAGGCGTGACACTCAATTTGAGTTTTTATTGCTTTAAATGCATTTTCAGCCCGAGCTGAGCACGTTTTGTGAGTTTGAATGTATCTTCATAGGAATGAGTTGTGTGGTCAAATTAATTCTCATATGGGCTTCAGGAGGTCATCCTGAACAAAATACATGTTGAAGTGTGTGCATAAGTCCTTTGGTTTAGGCCTTACACTCAATTTGAGTTTTGATTGCTTTAAATGCATTTTCAGCCCGAGCTGAGCACGTTTTGTGAGTTTGAATGTATCTTCATAGGAATGAGTTGTGTGGTCAAATTAATGCTCATTTAGGCTTCAGGTGGTCATCCTGAACAAAATACATGTTGAAGTGTATGCATAAGTCCTTTGGTTTAGGCGTGACACTCCATTTGAGTTTTTATTGCTTTAAATGCATTTTCAGCCCGAGCTGAGCACGTTTTGTGAGTTTGAATGCATCTTCATAGGCATGAATTGTGTGATCAAATTAATGCTCATTTAGGCTTCAGGTGGTCCTTCTGAACAAAATACATGTTAAAGTGTGTGCATAAATCCTTTGGTTTAGGCGTGACACTCAATTTGAGTTTTTATTGCTTTAAATGCATTTTCAGCCCGAGCTGAGCACGTTTTGTGAGTTTGAATGTATCTTCATAGGAATGAGTTGTGTGGTCAAATTAAAGCTCATATAGGCTTCAGGAGGTCATCCTGAACAAAATACATGTTGAATGTGTGCATAAGTCCTTTGGTTTAGGTGTGACACTCAATTTGAGTTTTTATTGCTTTAAATGCATTTTCAGCCCGAGCTTGAGCGCGCTTTCTGACTTTGAATGTATCTTCATAGGAATGAGTTGTGTAGTCAAATTAATGCTCATTTAGGCTTCAGGAGGACATCCTGAACAAAATACATGTTGAAGTGTGTGCATAAATCCTCTGGTTTAGGCGTGACACTCAATTTGAGTTTTTATTGCTTTAAATGCATTTGTAGCCTGAGCTGAGCGCGCTTTCTGACTTTGAATGTATCTTCATAGGAATGAGTTGTGTGGTCAAATGAATGCTCATTTAGGCTTCAGGTGGTCATCCTGAACAAAATACATGTTGAAGTGTGTCCATAAGTCCTTTGGTTTAGGTGTGACACTCAATTTGAGTTTTTATTGCTTTAAATGCATTTTCAGCCCGAGCTGAGCACGTTTTGTGAGTTTGAATGTATCTTCATAGGCATGAGTTGTGTGATCAAATTAATGCTCATTTAGGCTTCAGGAGGTCATCCTGAACAAAATACAAGTTGAAGTGTGTGCATAAGTCCTTTGGTAATCAAACAGCACGAAGGTCCGGGACCGAACGGATGCCACCCGCTTGGCCCCGCCGGAGCAGAAGTAAGATCGGGCGGCCCGAGCCCGAGCCCGAGCCCTACCCCTACCCGAACCCGACCGCCCTAAAATGTCCCTCATTGCTTCGGGTTCGGGGCGCACGGCACCCGTACGGCGGAGAGTATCCAGGGTTACCAGTGAAGCGGAGGAACATCTCACGCCCACCCGCGCGAAATGTCGTACCGAGTTGTTTATGCCCACGGCACCGCCGATGCTGCACCGTTTCGGCGCGAGGGACGCTCCAAACGAGGAGTTTGGGTCGAATGTGAATTAAAGTGTTAGGTTTCGTGAGAGATCAATACAAGAACCACACACAGACACCAAAAACGAAGAGGGGTTTTATTGCCAGAAAGTTGGTCAGGTCGAGGTGTAAACAACTGAAAGCTAGTCAAAATGATCACGTTGAGGAGTGCAGAAATGCTGGAGCGTAACGGCGTGGCAGCAGCTAGCTCGGCAGGAAGGATCGCTGACGAACTGGCAACGGGTGGCTGTTCACGCTGTCTTTTATGGTGCAAGTGGCAGATGAGATGAAGACTCGCACGTGTGTAGGGGAGGCAGGTGCACTGATTCGAGAGGCGCCCAGCCCACACTGAAAAAGAGACAAAAAAAGGGAGGGGCGGCACCGTGGACACACAATGGTTTCGAACGCAAAGGGCAGAAAACGTCGGCTTCCAGCCGCGCGACGTTCCGCGAACGAATACTGAATCGTATTGAGACACGTTATCCGTGGCATCATAAACTCCGCGAATTTAAGTCAACATCTCTCTGCTCCCAAATAAAACAATCATCCCTATTCAGTCAACTGTAAACGAAGAAGTCAAGTCTGGGATTTTTTTTATGACCCTCTAAAAATAAGCAACAACATAAAATGTCCGCCCTGTGAACATGAGCTGAAATCGAATCTCAAACCAAATACATGTGAAAGCAAAAAAAATCGAAATATATCAATTTAGAATTCAAAGAACGTCGTGTCCCCATCACACTTTTTAATTGTCTTTTTTCTTTTTTCTTTTTTTTTTTGCATCGACACGCCTCAAAATCCTTCTGATGTGAGCGTTTTTAAAAAATCTTGGCTCTTTTGACTTTTTTGGGGGGTTCTTGGGACGGAAAAAATTGACGATGAATTGACAATATTTGCTGCTCAGAGCTGATGCCACGTTGTGTCACTCTTGTGCTTTCTGAAATGCGAGAGCCCTATTTGTCCATGCACGGCCAGCACTTTACGATAGCCTCTGCTGGTGAGAGTTGGCCATTGCAGCCTTCCATATGATTTCCTGTGACCCTCTAAAAATAATGAGATAAAATGTGCGTTGTGTGAACATGAGCTGCGCTTGAAACTACACCCAAATACAAGGAAAAGCAAAAAACAAAAATCTAAACGCACCAATTCAAAAGATAAATGAATGCCACGCCACCATCACACTTTTTCATGATTATTATTACAATTATTATTAATATCACTGCATAGGCAAGGCTCAAAATCCGCCTCATGTGAGCGTTTTTTCAAAAGATTTTCTTAATCTTGCTACTTCGGACTGGGCTTTTTTTTTTGGATATTGGGACAGAGAAACTTTATTATGTATTGACAGTGTTTGCTCTTCATCTCTTTTTCAACCTGGTGGACGCCCTCTCTTTGGCCGAGCATGACCTGATTTGTAGTCAGACGCCTCATGCATTGCGCCACGAACTCCACGAAATCAAACCACTATTTCTCTGTTCTCCTGTGGGGGAATTTGCCGCTCCCAAAAAGTTATTGTTACCTTTTTCAGTGTGGGATGGGCGCTTCTCTAATCAGTGCACCTGCCTCCCCGACACACCTGCGAGTCATTATCTCATCTGCCACTTGCAGCATAAAAGCCAGCCTGAAGAGCCAGCCATTGTCACTTCGTCAGAGATCCTTCCTGCCGTGTCGACGACGCCGTACCGCTCCAGGATTCCTGCACTCCTCGAATTGATCATTTTGACTACCTTTCAGTTGTGACCACCTCGGCCTGTCTCGCTTACTGGCAATAAAACCCTTCTGTGCTTTTTGTGTCTGCGCGTGGTTCCTCTCTTCATCTCTCACGAAGCCGAACACTTTGCTTAACACCCGCGGTTCTCCCAGCGCTCCGCCCCAACATCCTCGTCGGAACAGCCTGAGCGCCGCAGCGGAGCAACTCCGGCTCGGCCGTGGGCAAAAACGGCTCTGTCCGAAATTTCTCACGGGCGGGCGTGAGCTGTTCCTCCGCTTCGCTTATCACACACACCACTCTCGGCCCTACCTGCCCCGCGCAACTCCGGCAGGGCCAAGCGGGTGGCATCGGTTCGGTCCCGGACCTTCGCGCGGTTTGATTCCCAAGTTTTTCTTCCCTTTGATTGCACACCGCGCCCCCTGTCCCTCAAAGCGAGGTGCATCTCTGGCGGAGCCGAGCGGGCAGCAGCTTTGCTCCCGGCAGGTCGTGTTGGTGTGCGCGAGGTCTTCCACCTCTTCGCTTGCAACACTCGCCTTTGCCGGCCCGCCAGGCACGGCGCAGCTCTGGCGGGGCCAAGCGACAGCGTCGGTTAGGTCCCGGGCGCAAAATCAAAAGGGAGGGTCGACACTGTGGACAAACAATGGACCCTAACACAAAGGGCAGAAAACTTCGACGCACACCCGCGCGACATTCTGTGAAGGAAAATACGCCACCCGCCTGACCTCGCCGGAGTTTCGCCGCGCCCGTCGGTCCAACGTGGCCCGGGTTGCAAGCGAAGTGGGTGAAAAGCTCACGGCCATCCTCGCGAAATATCGTACAATGCCGCTGCAAAACACGGCCCGGGCGCGGCTGCTCCTAGCGGATCGCAATGCAGCTCTGATCAGGGGGATCTTGCGGGAAGCCGGGAGGGGCGCGGGTGTCAAGCAACGGGCTAATAAACCTCGTCGAATACGCCCGCGACGGGCCGGTATAGAAGCGATGCCGCCAGTTTGTCCCCGCCGGAGCTCCTCCAAGCCAGGCAGGCCGAAAGTGGCGCGGGTTGACAACACAGGGTCCAAAACTTCAACGCACAACCAAGCGATCGTCCAGCTTTATGCAGCCTTGTACAAATTGTGTTTTCAAATTGTTCGCCCGAAACAGTTTTGTCACTCCCACAAGACAAACAAGCTATTTTTTTTCAGATGGCAGTGGAACTGATGAAGGCCTTCCCCAGACATTCCGTGCATCAATTTTAGAACATTATGTGGCGATGGAAAATAAGAGAACAAGACAATCGTCAGAAATACTGACCACAGCAGGTTTATTGGATGATGATCACCCATGCAAAAAATGTTTAATTGTGGCATCCAGAAATGATGCCAAAGATATATTTTGTTTCAAACTACTTCATGAAGAGGAAGTGTTGATACCAGGGATGAATTCTGAAAGCTTATGAGAAAGTCATTTTTTATGACTTGTACCACAACGAAAAATCTCGTGTTATTCACTGCTCCGATGAAAATAAAATGTCAAGATAAAATTTCAATCCCATATTTACACACTGTGAATTTTAAGTTTAATGTTCACTGATATTCCGTCATGTTGTCGTATTTGTTCTCGCCATGCACTGTGGCATGCTCTAAATGGCAAAACCACCTGGAAAAGGTCCTCTGACAAAACGAGTGATTTTTACAATGGAAGAACACACAATTTATCTTGCATCGACATTGTCTTCATGATGCTTTGCATGCATCATTGAAATTGGGTTGGTTCAAGTAAAAGAAAAAATTTGAATTTTAAAAGCAACTTAGAGTTATCCTGATTGAAATTTCCGAACATATAATCTTGCGATGTTAGGGTTCTCTCCCCCCGGCCCCCTTTTGACGAGACCCAGTGCGAAAGGTGGTACCATGAGCAGTGTCTTGAGAAGAATTTGCATGAATTGAGCGGCCGAAGACTGGTATTGCTGCTGTGAGTGCACATCACAATGTTGGAAGTCATGTAGACCTATATCTAATTTTGTGAGTGTTGTTCTGGAAAAAAATTAATTCTCACAAGAAAATGACAGACATGTCAGCTGCTCAACCCGTATTGTTTTGTGTTTTTTGTTATTGTAAAGTGTCCTTGGGTGTCTTGAAAGGCGCTTATCAATAAAATGTATTATTAGTATTATTATTATTATTAAGTTGCCTACACTGGTAAAGTTTTTTAAAATTTGAGTTTTTATTGCTTTAAATGCATTTTCAGCCCGAGTTGAGCACGTTTTGTGAGTTTGAATGTATCTTCATAGGAATGAGTTGTGTGGTCAAATTAATGCTCATTTAGGCTTCAGGTGGTCATCCTGAACAAAATACATGTTGAAGTGTGTGCATAAGTCCTTTGGTTTAGGCGTGACACTCAATTTGAGTTTTTATTGCTTTAAATGCATTTTCAGCCCGAGCTGAGCACGTTTTGTGAGTTTGAATGTATCTTCATAGGAATCAGTTGTGTGGTCAAATTAATGCTCATTTAGGCTTCAGGTGGTCATCCTGAACAAAATACATGTTGAAGTGTGTGCATAAGTCCTTTGGTTTAGGCGTGACACTCAATTTGAGTTTTTATTGCTTTAAATGCATTTTCAGCCCGAGCTGAGCACGTTTTGTGAGTTTGAATGTAGCTTCATAGGAATTAGTTGTGTGGTCAAATTAATGCTCATTTAGGCTTCAGGTGGTCATCCTGAACTAAATAAATATTGAAGTGTGTGCATAAGTTCTTTGGTTTGGGCGTGACACTCAATTTGAGTTTTTATTGCTTTAAATGCATTTTCAGCCCGAGCTGAGCACTTTTTGTGAGTTTGAATGTATCTTCATAGGAATGAGTTGTGTGGTCAAATTAATGCTCATTTAGGCTTCAGGAGGACATCCTGAACTAAATACATGTTGAAGTGTGTGCATAAATCCTTTGGTTTAGGCGTGACACTCAATTTGAGTTTTTATTGCTTTAAATGCATTTTCAGCCCGAGTTGAGCACGTTTTGTGAGTTTGAATGTATCTTCATAGGAATGAGTTGTGTGGTCAAATTAATGCTCATTTAGGCTTCAGGTGGTCATCCTGAACAAAATACATGTTGAAGTGTGTGCATAAGTCCTTTGGTTTAGGCGTGACACTCAATTTGAGTTTTTATTGCTTTAAATGCATTTTCAGCCCGAGCTGAGCATGTTTTGTGAGTTTGAATGTATCTTCATAAGAATGAGTTGTGTGGTCAAATTAATGCTCATTTCGGCTTCAGGTGGTCATCCTGAACTAAATACATGTTGAAGTGTGTGCATAAGTCCTTTGGTTTAGGCGTGACACTCCATTTGAGTTTTTATTGCTTTAAATGCATTTTCAGTCCGAGCTGAGCGCGCTTTCTGACTTTGAATGTATCTTCATAGGAATGAGTTGTGTGGTCAAATTAATGCTCATTTAGGCTTCAGGAGGTCATCCTGAACAAAATACATCTTGAAGTGTGTGCATAAGTCCTTCGGTTTAGGCGTGACACTCAATTTGAGTTTTTATTGCTTTAAATGCATTTTCAGCCCGAGCTGAGCACCTTTTGTGAGTTTGAATGTAGCTTCATAGGAATGAGTTGTGTGGTCAAATTAATGCTCATATAGGCTTCAGGAGGCCATCCTGACCAAAATACATGTTGAAGTGTGTGCATAATCCTTTGGTTTAGGTGTGACACTCAATTTGAGTTTTTATTGCTTTAAATGCATTTTCAGCCCGAGCTGAGCGCGCTTTCTGACTTTGAATGTATCTTCATAGGAATGATTTGTTTAGTCAAATTAATGCTCTTTTAGGCTTCAGGAGGCCATCCTGAACAAAATACATGATGAAGTGTGTGCATAAGTCCTTTGGTTTAGGTGTGACACTCAATTTGAGTTTTTATTGCTTTAAATGCATTTTCAGCCCGAGCTGAGCACGTTTTGTGAGTTTGAATGCATCTTCATAGGCATGAATTGTGTGATCAAATTAATGCTCATTTAGGCTTCAGGTGGTCCTTCTGAACAAAATACATGTTAAAGTGTGTGCATAAATCCTTTGGTTTAGGCGTGACACTCAATTTGAGTTTTTATTGCTTTAAATGCATTTTCAGCCCGAGCTGAGCACGTTTTGTGAGTTTGAATGTATCTTCATAGGAATGAGTTGTGTGGTCAAATTATTGCTCATATAGGCTTCAGGAGGTCATCCTGAACAAAATACATGTTGAATGTGTGCATAAGTCCTTTGGTTTAGGTGTGACACTCAATTTGAGTTTTTATTGCTTTAAATGCATTTTCAGCCCGAGCTTGAGCGCGCTTTCTGACTTTGAATGTATCTTCATAGGAATGAGTTGTGTAGTCAAATTAATGCTCATTTAGGCTTCAGGAGGACATCCTGAACAAAATACATGTTGAAGTGTGTGCATAAATCCTCTGGTTTAGGCGTGACACTCAATTTGAGTTTTTATTGCTTTAAATGCATTTGTAGCCTGAGCTGAGCGCGCTTTCTGACTTTGAATGTATCTTCATAGGAATGAGTTGTGTGGTCAAATGAATGCTCATTTAGGCTTCAGGTGGTCATCCTGAACAAAATACATGTTGAAGTGTGTGCATAAGTCCTTTGGTTGAGGCGTGACACTCAATTTGAGTTTTTATTGCTTTAAATGCATTTTCAGCCCGAGTTGAGCACGTTTTGTGAGTTTGAATGTATCTTCATAGGAATGAGTTGTGTGGTCAAATTAATGCTCATTTCGGCTTCAGGTGGTCATCCTGAACTAAATACATGTTGAAGTGTGTGCATAAGTCCTTTGGTTTAGGCGTGACACTCCATTTGAGTTTTTATTGCTTTAAATGCATTTTCAGTCCGAGCTGAGCGCGCTTTCTGACTTTGAATGTATCTTCATAGGAATGAGTTGTGTGGTCAAATTATTGCTCATTTAGGCTTCAGGAGGCCATCCTGAACAAAATACATGATGAAGTGTGTGCATAAGTCCTTTGGTTTAGGTGTGACACTCAATTTGAGTTTTTATTGCTTTAAATGCATTTTCAGCCCGAGCTGAGCACGTTTTGTGAGTTTGAATGCATCTTCATAGGCATGAATTGTGTGATCAAATTAATGCTCATTTAGGCTTCAGGTGGTCCTTCTGAACAAAATACATGTTAAAGTGTGTGCATAAATCCTTTGGTTTAGGCGTGACACTCAATTTGAGTTTTTATTGCTTTAAATGCATTTTCAGCCCGAGCTGAGCACGTTTTGTGAGTTTGAATGCATCTTCATAGGCATGAGTTGTGTGATCAAATTAATGCTCATTTAGGCTTCAGGAGGTCATCCTGAACAAAATACAAGTTGAAGTGTGTGCATAAGTCCTTTGGTAATCAAACAGCACGAAGGTCCGGGACCGAACGGATGCCACCCGCTTGGCCCCGCCGGAGCAGAAGTAAGATCGGGCGGCTTGAGCCCGAGCCCGAGCCCTACCCCTACCCGAACCCGACCGCCCTAAAATGTCCCTCATTGCTTCGGGTTCGGGGCGCACGGCACCCGTACGGCGGAGAGTATCCAGGGTTACCAGTGAAGCGGAGGAACATCTCACGCCCACCCGCGCGAAATGTCGTACCGAGTTGTTTATGCCCACGGCACCGCCGATGCTGCACCGTTTCGGCGCGAGGGACGCTCCAAACGAGGAGTTTGGGTCGAATGTGAATTAAAGTGTTAGGTTTCGTGAGAGATCAATACAAGAACCACACACAGACACCAAAAACGAAGAGGGGTTTTATTGCCAGAAAGTTGGTCAGGTCGAGGTGTAAACAACTGAAAGCTAGTCAAAATGATCACGTTGAGGAGTGCAGAAATGCTGGAGCGTAACGGCGTGGCAGCAGCTAGCTCGGCAGGAAGGATCGCTGACGAACTGGCAACGGGTGGCTGTTCACGCTGTCTTTTATGGTGCAAGTGGCAGATGAGATGAAGACTCGCACGTGTGTAGGGGAGGCAGGTGCACTGATTCGAGAGGCGCCCAGCCCACACTGAAAAAGAGACAAAAAAAGGGAGGGGCGGCACCGTGGACACACAATGGTTTCGAACGCAAAGGGCAGAAAACGTCGGCTTCCAGCCGCGCGACGTTCCGCGAACGAATACTGAATCGTATTGAGACACGTTATCCGTGGCATCATAAACTCCGCGAATTTAAGTCAACATCTCTCTGCTCCCAAATAAAACAATCATCCCTATTCAGTCAACTGTAAACGAAGAAGTCAAGTCTGGGATTTTTTTTATGACCCTCTAAAAATAAGCAACAACATAAAATGTCCGCCCTGTGAACATGAGATGAAATCGAATCTCAAACCAAATACATGTGAAAGCAAAAAAAATCGAAATATATCAATTTAGAATTCAAAGAACGTCGTGTCCCCATCACACTTTTTAATTGTCTTTTTTCTTTTTTCTTTTTTTTTTGCATCGACACGCCTCAAAATCCTTCTGATGTGAGCGTTTTTAAAAAATCTTGGCTCTTTTGACTTTTTTGGGGGGTTCTTGGGACGGAAAAAATTGACGATGAATTGACAATATTTGCTGCTCAGAGCTGATGCCACGTCGTGTCACTCTTGTGCTTTCTGAAATGCGAGAGCCCTATTTGTCCATGCACGGCCAGCACTTTACGATAGCCTCTGCTGGTGAGAGTTGGCCATTGCAGCCTTCCATATGATTTCCTGTGACCCTCTAAAAATAATGAGATAAAATGTGCGTTGTGTGAACATGAGCTGCGCTTGAAACTACACCCAAATACAAGGAAAAGCAAAAAACAAAAATCTAAACGCACCAATTCAAAAGATAAATGAATGCCACGCCACCATCACACTTTTTCATGATTATTATTACAATTATTATTAATATCACTGCATAGGCAAGGCTCAAAATCCGCCTCATGTGAGCGTTTTTTCAAAAGATTTTCTTAATCTTGCTACTTCGGACTGGGCTTTTTTTTTTGGATATTGGGACAGAGAAACTTTATTATGTATTGACAGTGTTTGCTCTTCATCTCTTTTTCAACCTGGTGGACGCCCTCTCTTTGGCCGAGCATGACCTGATTTGTAGTCAGACGCCTCATGCATTGCGCCACGAACTCCACGAAATCAAACCACTATTTCTCTGTTCTCCTGTGGGGGAATTTGCCGCTCCCAAAAAGTTATTGTTACCTTTTTCAGTGTGGGATGGGCGCTTCTCTAATCAGTGCACCTGCCTCCCCGACACACCTGCGAGTCATTATCTCATCTGCCACTTGCAGCATAAAAGCCAGCCTGAAGAGCCACCCATTGTCACTTCGTCAGAGATCCTTCCTGCCGTGTCGACGACGCCGTACCGCTCCAGGATTCCTGCACTCCTCGAATTGATCATTTTGACTACCTTTCAGTTGTGACCACCTCGGCCTGTCTCGCTTACTGGCAATAAAACCCTTCTGTGCTTTTTGTGTCTGCGCGTGGTTCCTCTCTTCATCTCTCACGAAGCCGAACACTTTGCTTAACACCCGCGGTTCTCCCAGCGCTCCGCCCCAACATCCTCGTCGGAACAGCCTGAGCGCCGCAGCGGAGCAACTCCGGCTCGGCCGTGGGCAAAAACGGCTCTGTCCGAAATTTCTCACGGGCGGGCGCGAGCTGTTCCTCCGCTTCGCTTATCACACACACCACTCTCGGCCCTACCTGCCCCGCGCAACTCCGGCAGGGCCAAGCGGGTGGCATCGGTTCGGTCCCGGACCTTCGCGCGGTTTGATTCCCAAGTTTTTCTTCCCTTTGATTGCACACCGCGCCCCCTGTCCCTCAAAGCGAGGTGCATCTCTGGCGGAGCCGAGCGGGCAGCAGCTTTGCTCCCGGCAGGTCGTGTTGGTGTGCGCGAGGTCTTCCACCTCTTCGCTTGCAACACTCGCCTTTGCCGGCCCGCCAGGCACGGCGCAGCTCTGGCGGGGCCAAGCGACAGCGTCGGTTAGGTCCCGGGCGCAAAATCAAAAGGGAGGGTCGACACTGTGGACAAACAATGGACCCTAACACAAAGGGCAGAAAACTTCGACGCACACCCGCGCGACATTCTGTGAAGGAAAATACGCCACCCGCCTGACCTCGCCGGAGTTTCGCCGCGCCCGTCGGTCCAACGTGGCCCGGGTTGCAAGCGAAGTGGGTGAAAAGCTCACGGCCATCCTCGCGAAATATCGTACAATGCCGCTGCAAAACACGGCCCGGGCGCGGCTGCTCCTAGCGGATCGCAATGCAGCTCTGATCAGGGGGATCTTGCGGGAAGCCGGGAGGGGCGCGGGTGTCAAGCAACGGGCTAATAAACCTCGTCGAATACGCCCGCGACGGGCCGGTATAGAAGCGATGCCGCCAGTTTGTCCCCGCCGGAGCTCCTCCAAGCCAGGCAGGCCGAAAGTGGCGCGGGTTGACAACACAGGGTCCAAAACTTCAACGCACAACCAAGCGATCGTCCAGCTTTATGCAGCCTTGTACAAATTGTGTTTTCAAATTGTTCGCCCGAAACAGTTTTGTCACTCCCACAAGACAAACAAGCTATTTTTTTTCAGATGGCAGTGGAACTGATGAAGGCCTTCCCCAGACATTCCGTGCATCAATTTTAGAACATTATGCGGCGATGGAAAATAAGAGAACAAGACAATCGTCAGAAATACTGACCACAGCAGGTTTATTGGATGATGATCACCCATGCAAAAATGTTTAATTGTGGCATCCAGAAATGATGCCAAAGATATATTTTGTTTCAAACTACTTCATGAAGAGGAAGTGTTGATACCAGGGATGAATTCTGAAAGCTTATGAGAAAGTCATTTTTTATGACTTGTACCACAACGAAAAATCTCGTGTTATTCACTGCTCCGATGAAAATAAAATGTCAAGATAAAATTTCAATCCCATATTTACACACTGTGAATTTTAAGTTTAATGTTCACTGATATTCCGTCATGTTGTCGTATTTGTTCTCGCCATGCACTGTGGCATGCTCTAAATGGCAAAACCACCTGGAAAAGGTCCTCTGACAAAACGAGTGATTTTTACAATGGAAGAACACACAATTTATCTTGCATCGACATTGTCTTCATGATGCTTTGCATGCATCATTGAAATTGGGTTGGTTCAAGTAAAAGAAAAAATTTGAATTTTAAAAGCAACTTAGAGTTATCCTGATTGAAATTTCCGAACATATAATCTTGCGATGTTAGGGTTCTCTCCCCCCGGCCCCCTTTTGACGAGACCCAGTGCGAAAGGTGGTACCATGAGCAGTGTCTTGAGAAGAATTTGCATGAATTGAGCGGCCGAAGACTGGTATTGCTGCTGTGAGTGCACATCACAATGTTGGAAGTCATGTAGACCTATATCTAATTTTGTGAGTGTTGTTCTGGAAAAAAATTAATTCTCACAAGAAAATGACAGACATGTCAGCTGCTCAACCCGTATTGTTTTGTGTTTTTTGTTATTGTAAAGTGTCCTTGGGTGTCTTGAAAGGCGCTTATCAATAAAATGTATTATTAGTATTATTATTATTATTAAGTTGCCTACACTGGTAAAGTTTTTTAAAATTTGAGTTTTTATTGCTTTAAATGCATTTTCAGCCCGAGTTGAGCACGTTTTGTGAGTTTGAATGTATCTTCATAGGAATGAGTTGTGTGGTCAAATTAATGCTCATTTAGGCTTCAGGTGGTCATCCTGAACAAAATACATGTTGAAGTGTGTGCATAAGTCCTTTGGTTTAGGCGTGACACTCAATTTGAGTTTTTATTGCTTTAAATGCATTTTCAGCCCGAGCTGAGCACGTTTTGTGAGTTTGAATGTATCTTCATAGGAATCAGTTGTGTGGTCAAATTAATGCTCATTTAGGCTTCAGGTGGTCATCCTGAACAAAATACATGTTGAAGTGTGTGCATAAGTCCTTTGGTTTAGGCGTGACACTCAATTTGAGTTTTTATTGCTTTAAATGCATTTTCAGCCCGAGCTGAGCACGTTTTGTGAGTTTGAATGTATCTTCATAGGAATGAGTTGTGTGGTCAAATTAATGCTCATTTAGGCTTCAGGTGGTCATCCTGAACAAAATACATGTTGAAGTGTGTGCATAAGTCCTTTGGTTTAGGCGTGACACTCAATTTGAGTTTTTATTGCTTTAAATGCATTTTCAGCCCGAGCTGAGCACGTTTTGTGAGTTTGAATGTATCTTCATAGGAATCAGTTGTGTGGTCAAATTAATGCTCATTTAGGCTTCAGGTGGTCATCCTGAACAAAATACATGTTGAAGTGTGTGCATAAGTCCTTTGGTTTAGGCGTGACACTCAATTTGAGTTTTTATTGCTTTAAATGCATTTTCAGCCCGAGCTGAGCACGTTTTGTGAGTTTGAATGTATCTTCATAGGAATCAGTTGTGTGGTCAAATTAATGCTCATTTAGGCTTCAGGTGGTCATCCTGAACAAAATACATGTTGAAGTGTGTGCATAAGTCCTTTGGTTTAGGCGTGACACTCAATTTGAGTTTTTATTGCTTTAAATGCATTTTCAGCCCGAGCTGAGCACGTTTTGTGAGTTTGAATGTAGCTTCATAGGAATTAGTTGTGTGGTCAAATTAATGCTCATTTAGGCTTCAGGTGGTCATCCTGAACTAAATAAATATTGAAGTGTGTGCATAAGTTCTTTGGTTTGGGCGTGACACTCAATTTGAGTTTTTATTGCTTTAAATGCATTTTCAGCCCGAGCTGAGCACTTTTTGTGAGTTTGAATGTATCTTCATAGGAATGAGTTGTGTGGTCAAATTAATGCTCATTTGGGCTTCAGGTGGTCATCCTGAACAAAATACATGTTGAAGTGTGTGCATAAGTCCTTTGGTTTAGGCGTGACACTCAATTTGAGTTTTTATTGCTTTAAATGCATTTTCAGCCCGAGCTGAGCACGTTTTGTGAGTTTGAATGTATCTTCATAGGAATCAGTTGTGTGGTCAAATTAATGCTCATTTAGGCTTCAGGTGGTCATCCTGAACAAAATACATGTTGAAGTGTGTGCATAAGTCCTTTGGTTTAGGCGTGACACTCAATTTGAGTTTTTATTGCTTTAAATGCATTTTCAGCCCGAGCTGAGCACGTTTTGTGAGTTTGAATGTAGCTTCATAGGAATTAGTTGTGTGGTCAAATTAATGCTCATTTAGGCTTCAGGTGGTCATCCTGAACTAAATAAATATTGAAGGTTGTGCATAAGTTCTTTGGTTTGGGCGTGACACTCAATTTGAGTTTTTATTGCTTTAATTGCATTTTCAGCCCGAGCTGAGCACTTTTTGTGAGTTTGAATGTATCTTCAGAGGAATGAGTTGTGTGGTCAAATTAATGCTCATTTAGGCTTCAGGAGGACATCCTGAACTAAATACATGTTGAAGTGTGTGCATAAGTCCTTTGGTTTAGGCGTGACACTCAATTTGAGTTTTTATTGCTTTAAATGCATTTTCAGCCCGAGTTGAGCACGTTTTGTGAGTTTGAATGTATCTTCATAGGAATGAGTTGTGTGGTCAAATTAATGCTCATTTAGGCTTCAGGTGGTCATCCTGAACAAAATACATGTTGAAGTGTGTGCATAAGTCCTTTGGTTTAGGCGTGACACTCAATTTGAGTTTTTATTGCTTTAAATGCATTTTCAGCCCGAGCTGAGCACGTTTTGTGAGTTTGAATGTATCTTCATAGGAATCAGTTGTGTGGTCAAATTAATGCTCATTTAGGCTTCAGGTGGTCATCCTGAACAAAATACATGTTGAAGTGTGTGCATAAGTCCTTTGGTTTAGGCGTGACACTCAATTTGAGTTTTTATTGCTTTAAATGCATTTTCAGCCCGAGCTGAGCACGTTTTGTGAGTTTGAATGTAGCTTCATAGGAATTAGTTGTGTGGTCAAATTAATGCTCATTTAGGCTTCAGGTGGTCATCCTGAACTAAATAAATATTGAAGGTTGTGCATAAGTTCTTTGGTTTGGGCGTGACACTCAATTTGAGTTTTTATTGCTTTAAATGCATTTTCAGCCCGAGCTGAGCACTTTTTGTGAGTTTGAATGTATCTTCAGAGGAATGAGTTGTGTGGTCAAATTAATGCTCATTTAGGCTTCAGGAGGACATCCTGAACTAAATACATGTTGAAGTGTGTGCATAAGTCCTTTGGTTTAGGCGTGACACTCAATTTGAGTTTTTATTGCTTTAAATGCATTTTCAGCCCGAGTTGAGCACGTTTTGTGAGTTTGAATGTATCTTCATAGGAATGAGTTGTGTGGTCAAATTAATGCTCATTTAGGCTTCAGGTGGTCATCCTGAACAAAATACATGTTGAAGTGTGTGCATAAGTCCTTTGGTTTAGGCGTGACACTCAATTTGAGTTTTTATTGCTTTAAATGCATTTTCAGCCCGAGCTGAGCACGTTTTGTGAGTTTGAATGCATCTTCATAGGCATGAATTGTGTGATCAAATTAATGCTCATTTAGGCTTCAGGTGGTCCTTCTGAACAAAATACATGTTAAAGTGTGTGCATAAATCCTTTGGTTTAGGCGTGACACTCAATTTGAGTTTTTATTGCTTTAAATGCATTTTCAGCCCTAGCTGAGCACGTTTTGTGAGTTTGAATGTATCTTCATAGGAATGAGTTGTGTGGTCAAATTATTGCTCATATAGGCTTCAGGAGGTCATCCTGAACAAAATACATGTTGAATGTGTGCATAAGTCCTTTGGTTTAGGTGTGACACTCAATTTGAGTTTTTATTGCTTTAAATGCATTTTCAGCCCGAGCTTGAGCGCGCTTTCTGACTTTGAATGTATCTTCATAGGAATGAGTTGTGTGGTCAAATTAATGCTCATTTAGGCTTCAGGAGGACATCCTGAACTAAATACATGTTGAAGTGTATGCATAAGTCCTTTGGTTTAGGCGTGACACTCAATTTGAGTTTTTATTGCTTTAAATGCATTTTCAGCCCGAGCTGAGCATGTTTTGTGAGTTTGAATGTATCTTCATAGGAATGAGTTGTGTGGTCAAATTAATGCTCATTTAGGCTTCAGGTGGTCATCCTGAACAAAATACATGTTGAAGTGTGTGCATAAGTCCTTTGGTTTAGGCGTGACACTCAATTTGAGTTTTTATTGCTTTAAATGCATTTTCAGCCCGAGCTGAGCACGTTTTGTGAGTTTGAATGTATCTTCATAGGAATGAGTTGTGTGGTCAAATTAATGCTCATTTAGGCTTCAGGAGGACATCCTGAACTAAATACATGTTGAAGTGTATGCATAAGTCCTTTGGTTTAGGCGTGACACTCAATTTGAGTTTTTATTGCTTTAAATGCATTTTCAGCCCGAGCTGAGCATGTTTTGTGAGTTTGAATGTATCTTCATAAGAATGAGTTGTGTGGTCAAATTAATGCTCATTTCGGCTTCAGGTGGTCATCCTGAACTAAATACATGTTGAAGTGTGTGCATAAGTCCTTTGGTTTAGGCGTGACACTCCATTTGAGTTTTTATTGCTTTAAATGCATTTTCAGTCCGAGCTGAGCGCGCTTTCTGACTTTGAATGTATCTTCATAGGAATGAGTTGTGTGGTCAAATTATTGCTCATTTAGGCTTCAGGAGGTCATCCTGAACAAAATACATCTTGAAGTGTGTGCATAAGTCCTTCGGTTTAGGCGTGACACTCAATTTGAGTTTTTATTGCTTTAAATGCATTTTCAGCCCGAGCTGAGCACGTTTTGTGAGTTTGAATGTATCTTCATAGGAATGAGTTGTGTGGTCAAATTAATGCTCATTTAGGCTTCAGGTGGTCATCCTGAACAAAATACATGTTGAAGTGTGTGCATAATCCTTTGGTTTAGGTGTGACACTCAATTTGAGTTTTTATTGCTTTAAATGCATTTTCAGCCCGAGCTGAGCATGTTTTGTGAGTTTGAATGTATCTTCATAAGAATGAGTTGTGTGGTCAAATTAATGCTCATATAGGCTTCAGGAGGCCATCCTGAACAAAATACATGTTGAAGTGTGTGCATAATCCTTTGGTTTAGGTGTGACACTCAATTTGAGTTTTTATTGCTTTAAATGCATTTTCATTCCGAGCTGAGCGCGCTTTCTGACTTTGAATGTATCTTCATAGGAATGATTTGTTTAGTCAAATTAATGCTCTTTTAGGCTTCAGGAGGCCATCCTGAACAAAATACATGAAGTGTGTGCATAAGTCCTTTGGTTTAGGTGTGACACTCAATTTGAGTTTTTATTGCTTTAAATGCATTTTCAGCCCGAGCTGAGCACGTTTTGTGAGTTTGAATGCATCTTCATAGGCATGAATTGTGTGATCAAATTAATGCTCATTTAGGCTTCAGGTGGTCCTTCTGAACAAAATACATGTTAAAGTGTGTGCATAAATCCTTTGGTTTAGGCGTGACACTCAATTTGAGTTTTTATTGCTTTAAATGCATTTTCAGCCCGAGCTGAGCACGTTTTGTGAGTTTGAATGCATCTTCATAGGCATGAGTTGTGTGATCAAATTAATGCTCATTTAGGCTTCAGGAGGTCATCCTGAACAAAATACAAGTTGAAGTGTGTGCATAAGTCCTTTGGTAATCAAACAGCACGAAGGTCCGGGACCGAACGGATGCCACCCGCTTGGCCCCGCCGGAGCAGAAGTAAGATCGGGCGGCTTGAGCCCGAGCCCGAGCCCTACCCCTACCCGAACCCGACCGCCCTAAAATGTCCCTCATTGCTTCGGGTTCGGGGCGCACGGCACCCGTACGGCGGAGAGTATCCAGGGTTACCAGTGAAGCGGAGG
This sequence comes from Hippocampus guttulatus, assembly GCF_054856545.1. NCBI lineage: Eukaryota > Metazoa > Chordata > Actinopteri > Syngnathiformes > Syngnathidae > Hippocampus > Hippocampus guttulatus. Next base: position 1,764,162 of record NC_141271.1, read on the forward strand.
AACATCTCACGCCCACCCGCGCGAAATGTCGTACCGAGTTGTTTATGCCCACGGCACCGCCGATGCTGCACCGTTTCGGCGCGAGGGACGCTCCAAACGAGGAGTTTGGGTCGAATGTGAATTAAAGTGTTAGGTTTCGTGAGAGATCAATACAAGAACCACACACAGACACCAAAAACGAAGAGGGGTTTTATTGCCAGAAAGTTGGTCAGGTCGAGGTGTAAACAACTGAAAGCTAGTCAAAATGATCACGTTGAGGAGTGCAGAAATGCTGGAGCGTAACGGCGTGGCAGCAGCTAGCTCGGCAGGAAGGATCGCTGACGAACTGGCAACGGGTGGCTGTTCACGCTGTCTTTTATGGTGCAAGTGGCAGATGAGATGAAGACTCGCACGTGTGTAGGGGAGGCAGGTGCACTGATTCGAGAGGCGCCCAGCCCACACTGAAAAAGAGACAAAAAAAGGGAGGGGCGGCACCGTGGACACACAATGGTTTCGAACGCAAAGGGCAGAAAACGTCGGCTTCCAGCCGCGCGACGTTCCGCGAACGAATACTGAATCGTATTGAGACACGTTATCCGTGGCATCATAAACTCCGCGAATTTAAGTCAACATCTCTCTGCTCCCAAATAAAACAATCATCCCTATTCAGTCAACTGTAAACGAAGAAGTCAAGTCTGGGATTTTTTTTATGACCCTCTAAAAATAAGCAACAACATAAAATGTCCGCCCTGTGAACATGAGCTGAAATCGAATCTCAAACCAAATACATGTGAAAGCAAAAAAAATCGAAATATATCAATTTAGAATTCAAAGAACGTCGTGTCCCCATCACACTTTTTAATTGTCTTTTTTCTTTTTTCTTTTTTTTTTGCATCGACACGCCTCAAAATCCTTCTGATGTGAGCGTTTTTAAAAAATCTTGGCTCTTTTGACTTTTTTGGGGGGTTCTTGGGACGGAAAAAATTGACGATGAATTGACAATATTTGCTGCTCAGAGCTGATGCCACGTTGTGTCACTCTTGTGCTTTCTGAAATGCGAGAGCCCTATTTGTCCATGCACGGCCAGCACTTTACGATAGCCTCTGCTGGTGAGAGTTGGCCATTGCAGCCTTCCATATGATTTCCTGTGACCCTCTAAAAATAATGAGATAAAATGTGCGTTGTGTGAACATGAGCTGCGCTTGAAACTACACCCAAATACAAGGAAAAGCAAAAAACAAAAATCTAAACGCACCAATTCAAAAGATAAATGAATGCCACGCCACCATCACACTTTTTCATGATTATTATTACAATTATTATTAATATCACTGCATAGGCAAGGCTCAAAATCCGCCTCATGTGAGCGTTTTTTCAAAAGATTTTCTTAATCTTGCTACTTCGGACTGGGCTTTTTTTTTGGATATTGGGACAGAGAAACTTTATTATGTATTGACAGTGTTTGCTCTTCATCTCTTTTTCAACCTGGTGGACGCCCTCTCTTTGGCCGAGCATGACCTGATTTGTAGTCAGACGCCTCATGCATTGCGCCACGAACTCCACGAAATCAAACCACTATTTCTCTGTTCTCCTGTGGGGGAATTTGCCGCTCCCAAAAAGTTATTGTTACCTTTTTCAGTGTGGGATGGGCGCTTCTCTAATCAGTGCACCTGCCTCCCCGACACACCTGCGAGTCATTATCTCATCTGCCACTTGCAGCATAAAAGCCAGCCTGAAGAGCCACCCATTGTCACTTCGTCAGAGATCCTTCCTGCCTTGTCGACGACGCCGTACCGCTCCAGGATTCCTGCACTCCTCGAATTGATCATTTTGACTACCTTTCAGTTGTGACCACCTCGGCCTGTCTCGCTTACTGGCAATAAAACCCTTCTGTGCTTTTTGTGTCTGCGCGTGGTTCCTCTCTTCATCTCTCACGAAGCCGAACACTTTGCTTAACACCCGCGGTTCTCCCAGCGCTCCGCCCCAACATCCTCGTCGGAAAAGCCTGAGCGCCGCAGCGGAGCAACTCCGGCTCGGCCGTGGGCAAAAACGGCTCTGTCCGAAATTTCTCCCGGGCGGGCGTGAGCTGTTCCTCCGCTTCGCTTATCACACACACCACTCTCGGCCCTACCTGCCCCGCGCAACTCCGGCAGGGCCAAGCGGGTGGCATCGGTTCGGTCCCGGACCTTCGCGCGGTTTGATTCCCAAGTTTTTCTTCCCTTTGATTGCACACCGCGCCCCCTGTCCCTCAAAGCGAGGTGCATCTCTGGCGGAGCCGAGCGGGCAGCAGCTTTGCTCCCGGCAGGTCGTGTTGGTGTGCGCGAGGTCTTCCACCTCTTCGCTTGCAACACTCGCCTTTGCCGGCCCGCCAGGCACGGCGCAGCTCTGGCGGGGCCAAGCGACAGCGTCGGTTAGGTCCCGGGCGCAAAATCAAAAGGGAGGGTCGACACTGTGGACAAACAATGGACCCTAACACAAAGGGCAGAAAACTTCGACGCACACCCGCGCGACATTCTGTGAAGGAAAATACGCCACCCGCCTGACCTCGCCGGAGTTTCGCCGCGCCCGTCGGTCCAACGTGGCCCGGGTTGCAAGCGAAGTGGGTGAAAAGCTCACGGCCATCCTCGCGAAATATCGTACAATGCCGCTGCAAAACACGGCCCGGGCGCGGCTGCTCCTAGCGGATCGCAATGCAGCTCTGATCAGGGGGATCTTGCGGGAAGCCGGGAGGGGCGCGGGTGTCAAGCAACGGGCTAATAAACCTCGTCGAATACGCCCGCGACGGGCCGGTATAGAAGCGATGCCGCCAGTTTGTCCCCGCCGGAGCTCCTCCAAGCCAGGCAGGCCGAAAGTGGCGCGGGTTGACAACACAGGGTCCAAAACTTCAACGCACAACCAAGCGATCGTCCAGCTTTATGCAGCCTTGTACAAATTGTGTTTTCAAATTGTTCGCCCGAAACAGTTTTGTCACTCCCACAAGACAAACAAGCTATTTTTTTTCAGATGGCAGTGGAACTGATGAAGGCCTTCCCCAGACATTCCGTGCATCAATTTTAGAACATTATGTGGCGATGGAAAATAAGAGAACAAGACAATCGTCAGAAATACTGACCACAGCAGGTTTATTGGATGATGATCACCCATGCAAAAAATGTTTAATTGTGGCATCCAGAAATGATGCCAAAGATATATTTTGTTTCAAACTACTTCATGAAGAGGAAGTGTTGATACCAGGGATGAATTCTGAAAGCTTATGAGAAAGTCATTTTTTATGACTTGTACCACAACGAAAAATCTCGTGTTATTCACTGCTCCGATGAAAATAAAATGTCAAGATAAAATTTCAATCCCATATTTACACACTGTGAATTTTAAGTTTAATGTTCACTGATATTCCGTCATGTTGTCGTATTTGTTCTCGCCATGCACTGTGGCATGCTCTAAATGGCAAAACCACCTGGAAAAGGTCCTCTGACAAAACGAGTGATTTTTACAATGGAAGAACACACAATTTATCTTGCATCGACATTGTCTTCATGATGCTTTGCATGCATCATTGAAATTGGGTTGGTTCAAGTAAAAGAAAAAATTTGAATTTTAAAAGCAACTTAGAGTTATCCTGATTGAAATTTCCGAACATATAATCTTGCGATGTTAGGGTTCTCTCCCCCCGGCCCCCTTTTGACGAGACCCAGTGCGAAAGGTGGTACCATGAGCAGTGTCTTGAGAAGAATTTGCATGAATTGAGCGGCCGAAGACTGGTATTGCTGCTGTGAGTGCACATCACAATGTTGGAAGTCATGTAGACCTATATCTAATTTTGTGAGTGTTGTTCTGGAAAAAAATTAATTCTCACAAGAAAATGACAGACATGTCAGCTGCTCAACCCGTATTGTTTTGTGTTTTTTGTTATTGTAAAGTGTCCTTGGGTGTCTTGAAAGGCGCTTATCAATAAAATGTATTATTAGTATTATTATTATTATTAAGTTGCCTACACTGGTAAAGTTTTTTAAAATTTGAGTTTTTATTGCTTTAAATGCATTTTCAGCCCGAGCTGAGCACTTTTTGTGAGTTTGAATGTATCTTCATAGGAATGAGTTGTGTGGTCAAATTAATGCTCATTTAGGCTTCAGGTGGTCATCCTGAACAAAATACATGTTGAAGTGTGTGCATAAGTCCTTTGGTTTAGGCGTGACACTCAATTTGAGTTTTTATTGCTTTAAATGCATTTTCAGCCCGAGCTGAGCACGTTTTGTGAGTTTGAATGTATCTTCATAGGAATCAGTTGTGTGGTCAAATTAATGCTCATTTAGGCTTCAGGTGGTCATCCTGAACAAAATACATGTTGAAGTGTGTGCATAAGTCCTTTGGTTTAGGCGTGACACTCAATTTGAGTTTTTATTGCTTTAAATGCATTTTCAGCCCGAGCTGAGCACGTTTTGTGAGTTTGAATGTAGCTTCATAGGAATTAGTTGTGTGGTCAAATTAATGCTCATTTAGGCTTCAGGTGGTCATCCTGAACTAAATAAATATTGAAGTGTGTGCATAAGTTCTTTGGTTTGGGCGTGACACTCAATTTGAGTTTTTATTGCTTTAAATGCATTTTCAGCCCGAGCTGAGCACTTTTTGTGAGTTTGAATGTATCTTCATAGGAATGAGTTGTGTGGTCAAATTAATGCTCATTTAGGCTTCAGGTGGTCATCCTGAACAAAATACATGTTGAAGTGTGTGCATAAGTCCTTTGGTTTAGGCGTGACACTCAATTTGAGTTTTTATTGCTTTAAATGCATTTTCAGCCCGAGCTGAGCACGTTTTGTGAGTTTGAATGTATCTTCATAGGAATCAGTTGTGTGGTCAAATTAATGCTCATTTAGGCTTCAGGTGGTCATCCTGAACAAAATACATGTTGAAGTGTGTGCATAAGTCCTTTGGTTTAGGCGTGACACTCAATTTGAGTTTTTATTGCTTTAAATGCATTTTCAGCCCGAGCTGAGCACGTTTTGTGAGTTTGAATGTAGCTTCATAGGAATTAGTTGTGTGGTCAAATTAATGCTCATTTAGGCTTCAGGTGGTCATCCTGAACTAAATAAATATTGAAGGTTGTGCATAAGTTCTTTGGTTTGGGCGTGACACTCAATTTGAGTTTTTATTGCTTTAATTGCATTTTCAGCCCGAGCTGAGCACTTTTTGTGAGTTTGAATGTATCTTCAGAGGAATGAGTTGTGTGGTCAAATTAATGCTCATTTAGGCTTCAGGAGGACATCCTGAACTAAATACATGTTGAAGTGTGTGCATAAGTCCTTTGGTTTAGGCGTGACACTCAATTTGAGTTTTTATTGCTTTAAATGCATTTTCAGCCCGAATTGAGCACGTTTTGTGAGTTTGAATGTATCTTCATAGGAATGAGTTGTGTGGTCAAATTAATGCTCATTTAGGCTTCAGGTGGTCATCCTGAACAAAATACATGTTGAAGTGTGTGCATAAGTCCTTTGGTTTAGGCGTGACACTCAATTTGAGTTTTTATTGCTTTAAATGCATTTTCAGCCCGAGCTGAGCACGTTTTGTGAGTTTGAATGTATCTTCATAGGAATCAGTTGTGTGGTCAAATTAATGCTCATTTAGGCTTCAGGTGGTCATCCTGAACAAAATACATGTTGAAGTGTGTGCATAAATCCTTTGGTTTAGGCGTGACACTCAATTTGAGTTTTTATTGCTTTAAATGCATTTTCAGCCCGAGCTGAGCACGTTTTGTGAGTTTGAATGTAGCTTCATAGGAATTAGTTGTGTGGTCAAATTAATGCTCATTTAGGCTTCAGGTGGTCATCCTGAACTAAATAAATATTGAAGTGTGTGCATAAGTTCTTTGGTTTGGGCGTGACACTCAATTTGAGTTTTTATTGCTTTAAATGCATTTTCAGCCCGAGCTGAGCACTTTTTGTGAGTTTGAATGTATCTTCATAGGAATGAGTTGTGTGGTCAAATTAATGCTCATTTAGGCTTCAGGAGGACATCCTGAACTAAATACATGTTGAAGTGTGTGCATAAGTCCTTTGGTTTAGGCGTGACACTCAATTTGAGTTTTTATTGCTTTAAATGCATTTTCAGCCCGAGTTGAGCACGTTTTGTGAGTTTGAATGTATCTTCATAGGAATGAGTTGTGTGGTCAAATTAATGCTCATTTAGGCTTCAGGTGGTCATCCTGAACAAAATACATGTTGAAGTGTGTGCATAAGTCCTTTGGTTTAGGCGTGACACTCAATTTGAGTTTTTATTGCTTTAAATGCATTTTCAGCCCGAGCTGAGCATGTTTTGTGAGTTTGAATGTATCTTCATAAGAATGAGTTGTGTGGTCAAATTAATGCTCATTTCGGCTTCAGGTGGTCATCCTGAACTAAATACATGTTGAAGTGTGTGCATAAGTCCTTTGGTTTAGGCGTGACACTCCATTTGAGTTTTTATTGCTTTAAATGCATTTTCAGTCCGAGCTGAGCGCGCTTTCTGACTTTGAATGTATCTTCATAGGAATGAGTTGTGTGGTCAAATTAATGCTCATTTAGGCTTCAGGAGGTCATCCTGAACAAAATACATCTTGAAGTGTGTGCATAAGTCCTTCGGTTTAGGCGTGACACTCAATTTGAGTTTTTATTGCTTTAAATGCATTTTCAGCCCGAGCTGAGCACCTTTTGTGAGTTTGAATGTATCTTCATAGGAATGAGTTGTGTGGTCAAATTAATGCTCATATAGGCTTCAGGAGGCCATCCTGAACAAAATACATGTTGAAGTGTGTGCATAATCCTTTGGTTTAGGTGTGACACTCAATTTGAGTTTTTATTGCTTTAAATGCATTTTCAGCCCGAGCTGAGCGCGCTTTCTGACTTTGAATGTATCTTCATAGGAATGATTTGTTTAGTCAAATTAATGCTCTTTTAGGCTTCAGGAGGCCATCCTGAACAAAATACATGATGAAGTGTGTGCATAAGTCCTTTGGTTTAGGTGTGACACTCAATTTGAGTTTTTATTGCTTTAAATGCATTTTCAGCCCGAGCTGAGCACGTTTTGTGAGTTTGAATGCATCTTCATAGGCATGAATTGTGTGATCAAATTAATGCTCATTTAGGCTTCAGGTGGTCCTTCTGAACAAAATACATGTTAAAGTGTGTGCATAAATCCTTTGGTTTAGGCGTGACACTCAATTTGAGTTTTTATTGCTTTAAATGCATTTTCAGCCCGAGCTGAGCACGTTTTGTGAGTTTGAATGTATCTTCATAGGAATGAGTATTGTGGTCAAATTAAAGCTCATATAGGCTTCAGGAGGTCATCCTGAACAAAATACACGTTGAATGTGTGCATAAGTCCTTTGGTTTAGGTGTGACACTCAATTTGAGTTTTTATTGCTTTAAATGCATTTTCAGCCCGAGCTTGAGCGCGCTTTCTGACTTTGAATGTATCTTCATAGGAATGAGTTGTGTAGTCAAATTAATGCTCATTTAGGCTTCAGGAGGACATCCTGAACAAAATACATGTTGAAGTGTGTGCATAAATCCTCTGGTTTAGGCGTGACACTCAATTTGAGTTTTTATTGCTTTAAATGCATTTTCAGCCCGAGCTGAGCACGTTTTGTGAGTTTGAATGTATCTTCATAGGCATGAGTTGTGTGATCAAATTAATGCTCATTTAGGCTTCAGGAGGTCATCCTGAACAAAATACAAGTTGAAGTGTGTGCATAAGTCCTTTGGTAATCAAACAGCACGAAGGTCCGGGACCGAACGGATGCCACCCGCTTGGCCCCGCCGGAGCAGAAGTAAGATCGGGCGGCCCGAGCCCGAGCCCGAGCCCTACCCCTACCCGAACCCGACCGCCCTAAAATGTCCCTCATTGCTTCGGGTTCGGGGCGCACGGCACCCGTACGGCGGAGAGTATCCAGGGTTACCAGTGAAGCGGAGGAACATCTCACGCCCACCCGCGCGAAATGTCGTACCGAGTTGTTTATGCCCACGGCACCGCCGATGCTGCACCGTTTCGGCGCGAGGGACGCTCCAAACGAGGAGTTTGGGTCGAATGTGAATTAAAGTGTTAGGTTTCGTGAGAGATCAATACAAGAACCACACACAGACACCAAAAACGAAGAGGGGTTTTATTGCCAGAAAGTTGGTCAGGTCGAGGTGTAAACAACTGAAAGCTAGTCAAAATGATCACGTTGAGGAATGCAGAAATGCTGGAGCGTAACGGCGTGGCAGCAGCTAGCTCGGCAGGAAGGATCGCTGACGAACTGGCAACGGGTGGCTGTTCACGCTGTCTTTTATGGTGCAAGTGGCAGATGAGATGAAGACTCGCACGTGTGTAGGGGAGGCAGGTGCACTGATTCGAGAGGCGCCCAGCCCACACTGAAAAAGAGACAAAAAAAGGGAGGGGCGGCACCGTGGACACACAATGGTTTCGAACGCAAAGGGCAGAAAACGTCGGCTTCCAGCCGCGCGACGTTCCGCGAACGAATACTGAATCGTATTGAGACACGTTATCCGTGGCATCATAAACTCCGCGAATTTAAGTCAACATCTCTCTGCTCCCAAATAAAACAATCATCACTATTCAGTCAACTGTAAACGAAGAAGTCAAGTCTGGGATTTTTTTTATGACCCTCTAAAAATAAGCAACAACATAAAATGTCCGCCCTGTGAACATGAGCTGAAATCGAATCTCAAACCAAATACATGTGAAAGCAAAAAAAATCGAAATATATCAATTTAGAATTCAAAGAACGTCGTGTCCCCATCACACTTTTTAATTGTCTTTTTTCTTTTTTCTTTTTTTTTTTGCATCGACACGCCTCAAAATTCTTCTGATGTGAGCGTTTTTAAAAAATCTTGGCTCTTTTGACTTTTTTGGGGGGTTCTTGGGACGGAAAAAATTGACGATGAATTGACAATATTTGCTGCTCAGAGCTGATGCCACGTTGTGTCACTCTTGTGCTTTCTGAAATGCGAGAGCCCTATTTGTCCATGCACGGCCAGCACTTTACGATAGCCTCTGCTGGTGAGAGTTGGCCATTGCAGCCTTCCATATGATTTCCTGTGACCCTCTAAAAATAATGAGATAAAATGTGCGTTGTGTGAACATGAGCTGCGCTTGAAACTACACCCAAATACAAGGAAAAGCAAAAAACAAAAATCTAAACGCACCAATTCAAAAGATAAATGAATGCCACGCCACCATCACACTTTTTCATGATTATTATTACAATTATTATTAATATCACTGCATAGGCAAGGCTCAAAATCCGCCTCATGTGAGCGTTTTTTCAAAAGATTTTCTTAATCTTGCTACTTCGGACTGGGCTTTTTTTTTTGGATATTGGGACAGAGAAACTTTATTATGTATTGACAGTGTTTGCTCTTCATCTCTTTTTCAACCTGGTGGACGCCCTCTCTTTGGCCGAGCATGACCTGATTTGTAGTCAGACGCCTCATGCATTGCGCCACGAACTCCACGAAATCAAACCACTATTTCTCTGTTCTCCTGTGGGGGAATTTGCCGCTCCCAAAAAGTTATTGTTACCTTTTTCAGTGTGGGATGGGCGCTTCTCTAATCAGTGCACCTGCCTCCCCGACACACCTGCGAGTCATTATCTCATCTGCCACTTGCAGCATAAAAGCCAGCCTGAAGAGCCACCCATTGTCACTTCGTCAGAGATCCTTCCTGCCGTGTCGACGACGCCGTACCGCTCCAGGATTCCTGCACTCCTCGAATTGATCATTTTGACTACCTTTCAGTTGTGACCACCTCGGCCTGTCTCGCTTACTGGCAATAAAACCCTTCTGTGCTTTTTGTGTCTGCGCGTGGTTCCTCTCTTCATCTCTCACGAAGCCGAACACTTTGCTTAACACCCGCGGTTCTCCCAGCGCTCCGCCCCAACATCCTCGTCGGAACAGCCTGAGCGCCGCAGCGGAGCAACTCCGGCTCGGCCGTGGGCAAAAACGGCTCTGTCCGAAATTTCTCACGGGCGGGCGTGAGCTGTTCCTCCGCTTCGCTTATCACACACACCACTCTCGGCCCTACCTGCCCCGCGCAACTCCGGCAGGGCCAAGCGGGTGGCATCGGTTCGGTCCCGGACCTTCGCGCGGTTTGATTCCCAAGTTTTTCTTCCCTTTGATTGCACACCGCGCCCCCTGTCCCTCAAAGCGAGGTGCATCTCTGGCGGAGCCGAGCGGGCAGCAGCTTTGCTCCCGGCAGGTCGTGTTGGTGTGCGCGAGGTCTTCCACCTCTTCGCTTGCAACACTCGCCTTTGCCGGCCCGCCAGGCACGGCGCAGCTCTGGCGGGGCCAAGCGACAGCGTCGGTTAGGTCCCGGGCGCAAAATCAAAAGGGAGGGTCGACACTGTGGACAAACAATGGACCCTAACACAAAGGGCAGAAAACTTCGACGCACACCCGCGCGACATTCTGTGAAGGAAAATACGCCACCCGCCTGACCTCGCCGGAGTTCCGCCGCGCCCGTCGGTCCAACGTGGCCCGGGTTGCAAGCGAAGTGGGTGAAAAGCTCACGGCCATCCTCGCGAAATATCGTACAATGCCGCTGCAAAACACGGCCCGGGCGCGGCTGCTCCTAGCGGATCGCAATGCAGCTCTGATCAGGGGGATCTTGCGGGAAGCCGGGAGGGGCGCGGGTGTCAAGCAACGGGCTAATAAACCTCGTCGAATACGCCCGCGACGGGCCGGTATAGAAGCGATGCCGCCAGTTTGTCCCCGCCGGAGCTCCTCCAAGCCAGGCAGGCCGAAAGTGGCGCGGGTTGACAACACAGGGTCCAAAACTTCAACGCACAACCAAGCGATCGTCCAGCTTTATGCAGCCTTGTACAAATTGTGTTTTCAAATTGTTCGCCCGAAACAGTTTTGTCACTCCCACAAGACAAACAAGCTATTTTTTTTCAGATGGCAGTGGAACTGATGAAGGCCTTCCCCAGACATTCCGTGCATCAATTTTAGAACATTATGTGGCGATGGAAAATAAGAGAACAAGACAATCGTCAGAAATACTGACCACAGCAGGTTTATTGGATGATGATCACCCATGCAAAAAATGTTTAATTGTGGCATCCAGAAATGATGCCAAAGATATATTTTGTTTCAAACTACTTCATGAAGAGGAAGTGTTGATACCAGGGATGAATTCTGAAAGCTTATGAGAAAGTCATTTTTTATGACTTGTACCACAACGAAAAATCTCGTGTTATTCACTGCTCCGATGAAAATAAAATGTCAAGATAAAATTTCAATCCCATATTTACACACTGTGAATTTTAAGTTTAATGTTCACTGATATTCCGTCATGTTGTCGTATTTGTTCTCGCCATGCACTGTGGCATGCTCTAAATGGCAAAACCACCTGGAAAAGGTCCTCTGACAAAACGAGTGATTTTTACAATGGAAGAACACACAATTTATCTTGCATCGACATTGTCTTCATGATGCTTTGCATGCATCATTGAAATTGGGTTGGTTCAAGTAAAAGAAAAAATTTGAATTTTAAAAGCAACTTAGAGTTATCCTGATTGAAATTTCCGAACATATAATCTTGCGATGTTAGGGTTCTCTCCCCCCGGCCCCCTTTTGACGAGACCCAGTGCGAAAGGTGGTACCATGAGCAGTGTCTTGAGAAGAATTTGCATGAATTGAGCGGCCGAAGACTGGTATTGCTGCTGTGAGTGCACATCACAATGTTGGAAGTCATGTAGACCTATATCTAATTTTGTGAGTGTTGTTCTGGAAAAAAATTAATTCTCACAAGAAAATGACAGACATGTCAGCTGCTCAACCCGTATTGTTTTGTGTTTTTTGTTATTGTAAAGTGTCCTTGGGTGTCTTGAAAGGCGCTTATCAATAAAATGTATTATTAGTATTATTATTATTATTAAGTTGCCTACACTGGTAAAGTTTTTTAAAATTTGAGTTTTTATTGCTTTAAATGCATTTTCAGCCCGAGTTGAGCACGTTTTGTGAGTTTGAATGTATCTTCATAGGAATGAGTTGTGTGGTCAAATTAATGCTCATTTAGGCTTCAGGTGGTCATCCTGAACAAAATACATGTTGAAGTGTGTGCATAAGTCCTTTGGTTTAGGCGTGACACTCAATTTGAGTTTTTATTGCTTTAAATGCATTTTCAGCCCGAGCTGAGCACGTTTTGTGAGTTTGAATGTATCTTCATAGGAATCAGTTGTGTGGTCAAATTAATGCTCATTTAGGCTTCAGGTGGTCATCCTGAACAAAATACATGTTGAAGTGTGTGCATAAGTCCTTTGGTTTAGGCGTGACACTCAATTTGAGTTTTTATTGCTTTAAATGCATTTTCAGCCCGAGCTGAGCACGTTTTGTGAGTTTGAATGTAGCTTCATAGGAATTAGTTGTGTGGTCAAATTAATGCTCATTTAGGCTTCAGGTGGTCATCCTGAACAAAATACATGTTGAAGTGTGTGCATAAGTCCTTTGGTTTAGGCGTGACACTCAATTTGAGTTTTTATTGCTTTAAATGCATTTTCAGCCCGAGCTGAGCATGTTTTGTGAGTTTGAATGTATCTTCATAAGAATGAGTTGTGTGGTCAAATTAATGCTCATTTCGGCTTCAGGTGGTCATCCTGAACTAAATACATGTTGAAGTGTGTGCATAAGTCCTTTGGTTTAGGCGTGACACTCCATTTGAGTTTTTATTGCTTTAAATGCATTTTCAGTCCGAGCTGAGCGCGCTTTCTGACTTTGAATGTATCTTCATAGGAATGAGTTGTGTGGTCAAATTATTGCTCATTTAGGCTTCAGGAGGTCATCCTGAACAAAATACATCTTGAAGTGTGTGCATAAGTCCTTCGGTTTAGGCGTGACACTCAATTTGAGTTTTTATTGCTTTAAATGCATTTTCAGCCCGAGCTGAGCACGTTTTGTGAGTTTGAATGTATCTTCATAGGAATGAGTTGTGTGGTCAAATTAATGCTCATTTAGGCTTCAGGTGGTCATCCTGAACAAAATACATGTTGAAGTGTGTGCATAAGTCCTTTGGTTTAGGCGTGACACTCAATTTGAGTTTTTATTGCTTTAAATGCATTTTCAGCCCGAGCTGAGCACGTTTTGTGAGTTTGAATGTAGCTTCATAGGAATTAGTTGTGTGGTCAAACTATTGCTCATTTAGGCTTCAGGAGGTCATCCTGAACAAAATACATGTTGAAGTGTGTGCATAAGTCCTTTGGTTTAGGCCTTACACTCAATTTGAGTTTTGATTGCTTTAAATGCATTTTCAGCCCGAGCTGAGCACGTTTTGTGAGTTTGAATGTATTTTCATAGGAATGAGTTGTGTGGTCAAATAAATGCTCATTTAGGCTTCAGGTGGTCATCCTGAACAAAATACATGTTGAAGTGTGTGCATAAGTCCTTTGGTTTAGGCCTTACACTCAATTTGAGTTTTGATTGCTTTAAATGCATTTTCAGCCCGAGCTGAGCACGTTTTGTGAGTTTGAATGTATCTTCATAGGAATGAGTTGTGTGGTCAAATTAATGCTCATTTAGGCTTCAGGTGGTCATCCTGAACAAAATACATGTTGAAGTGTATGCATAAGTCCTTTGGTTTAGGCGTGACACTCAATTTGAGTTTTTATTGCTTTAAATGCATTTTCAGCCCGAGTTGAGCACGTTTTGTGAGTTTGAATGTATCTTCATAGGAATGAGTTGTGTGGTCAAATTAATGCTCATTTAGGCTTCAGGTGGTCATCCTGAACAAAATACATGTTGAAGTGTGTGCATAAGTTCTTTGGTTTAGGCGTGACACTCAATTTGAGTTTTTATTGCTTTAAATGCATTTTCAGCCCGAGCTGAGCATGTTTTGTGAGTTTGAATGTATCTTCATAAGAATGAGTTGTGTGGTCAAATTATTGCTCATTTCGGCTTCAGGTGGTCATCCTGAACTAAATACATGTTGAAGTGTGTGCATAAGTCCTTTGGTTTAGGCGTGACACTCCATTTGAGTTTTTATTGCTTTAAATGCATTTTCAGCCCGAGCTGAGCACGTTTTGTGAGTTTGAATGCATCTTCATAGGCATGAATTGTGTGATCAAATTAATGCTCATTTAGGCTTCAGGTGGTCCTTCTGAACAAAATACATGTTAAAGTGTGTGCATAAATCCTTTGGTTTAGGCGTGACACTCAATTTGAGTTTTTATTGCTTTAAATGCATTTTCAGCCCGAGCTGAGCACGTTTTGTGAGTTTGAATGTATCTTCATAGGAATGAGTTGTGTGGTCAAATTAAAGCTCATATAGGCTTCAGGAGGTCATCCTGAACAAAATACATGTTGAATGTGTGCATAAGTCCTTTGGTTTAGGTGTGACACTCAATTTGAGTTTTTATTGCTTTAAATGCATTTTCAGCCCGAGCTTGAGCGCGCTTTCTGACTTTGAATGTATCTTCATAGGAATGAGTTGTGTAGTCAAATTAATGCTCATTTAGGCTTCAGGAGGACATCCTGAACAAAATACATGTTGAAGTGTGTGCATAAATCCTCTGGTTTAGGCGTGACACTCAATTTGAGTTTTTATTGCTTTAAATGCATTTTCAGCCCGAGCTGAGCACGTTTTGTGAGTTTGAATGTATCTTCATAGGCATGAGTTGTGTGATCAAATTAATGCTCATTTAGGCTTCAGGAGGTCATCCTGAACAAAATACAAGTTGAAGTGTGTGCATAAGTCCTTTGGTAATCAAACAGCACGAAGGTCCGGGACCGAACGGATGCCACCCCCTTGGCCCCGCCGGAGCAGAAGTAAGATCGGGCGGCCCGAGCCAGAGCCCGAGCCCTACCCCTACCCGAACCCGACCGCCCTAAAATGTCCCTCATTGCTTCGGGTTCGGGGCGCACGGCACCCGTACGGCGGAGAGTATCCAGCGTTACCAGTGAAGCGGAGGAACATCTCACGCCCACCCGCGCGAAATGTCGTACCGAGTTGTTTATGCCCACGGCACCGCCGATGCTGCACCGTTTCGGCGCGAGGGACGCTCCAAACGAGGAGTTTGGGTCGAATGTGAATTAAAGTGTTAGGTTTCGTGAGAGATCAATACAAGAACCACACACAGACACCAAAAACGAAGAGGGGTTTTATTGCCAGAAAGTTGGTCAGGTCGAGGTGTAAACAACTGAAAGCTAGTCAAAATGATCACGTTGAGGAGTGCAGAAATGCTGGAGCGTAACGGCGTGGCAGCAGCTAGCTCGGCAGGAAGGATCGCTGACGAACTGGCAACGGGTGGCTGTTCACGCTGTCTTTTATGGTGCAAGTGGCAGATGAGATGAAGACTCGCACGTGTGTAGGGGAGGCAGGTGCACTGATTCGAGAGGCGCCCAGCCCACACTGAAAAAGAGACAAAAAAAGGGAGGGGCGGCACCGTGGACACACAATGGTTTCGAACGCAAAGGGCAGAAAACGTCGGCTTCCAGCCGCGCGACGTTCCGCGAACGAATACTGAATCGTATTGAGACACGTTATCCGTGGCATCATAAACTCCGCGAATTTAAGTCAACATCTCTCTGCTCCCAAATAAAACAATCATCCCTATTCAGTCAACTGTAAACGAAGAAGTCAAGTCTGGGATTTTTTTTATGACCCTCTAAAAATAAGCAACAACATAAAATGTCCGCCCTGTGAACATGAGCTGAAATCGAATCTCAAACCAAATACATGTGAAAGCAAAAAAAAATCGAAATATATCAATTTAGAATTCAAAGAACGTCGTGTCCCCATCACACTTTTTAATTGTCTTTTTTCTTTTTTCTTTTTTTTTGCATCGACACGCCTCAAAATCCTTCTGATGTGAGCGTTTTTAAAAAATCTTGGCTCTTTTGACTTTTTTGGGGGGTTCTTGGGACGGAAAAAATTGACGATGAATTGACAATATTTGCTGCTCAGAGCTGATGCCACGTCGTGTCACTCTTGTGCTTTCTGAAATGCGAGAGCCCTATTTGTCCATGCACGGCCAGCACTTTACGATAGCCTCTGCTGGTGAGAGTTGGCCATTGCAGCCTTCCATATGATTTCCTGTGACCCTCTAAAAATAATGAGATAAAATGTGCGTTGTGTGAACATGAGCTGCGCTTGAAACTACACCCAAATACAAGGAAAAGCAAAAAACAAAAATCTAAACGCACCAATTCAAAAGATAAATGAATGCCACGCCACCATCACACTTTTTCATGATTATTATTACAATTATTATTAATATCACTGCATAGGCAAGGCTCAAAATCCGCCTCATGTGAGCGTTTTTTCAAAAGATTTTCTTAATCTTGCTACTTCGGACTGGGCTTTTTTTTTTGGATATTGGGACAGAGAAACTTTATTATGTATTGACAGTGTTTGCTCTTCATCTCTTTTTCAACCTGGTGGACGCCCTCTCTTTGGCCGAGCATGACCTGATTTGTAGTCAGACGCCTCATGCATTGCGCCACGAACTCCACGAAATCAAACCACTATTTCTCTGTTCTCCTGTGGGGGAATTTGCCGCTCCCAAAAAGTTATTGTTACCTTTTTCAGTGTGGGATGGGCGCTTCTCTAATCAGTGCACCTGCCTCCCCGACACACCTGCGAGTCATTATCTCATCTGCCACTTGCAGCATAAAAGCCAGCCTGAAGAGCCACCCATTGTCACTTCGTCAGAGATCCTTCCTGCCGTGTCGACGACGCCGTACCGCTCCAGGATTCCTGCACTCCTCGAATTGATCATTTTGACTACCTTTCAGTTGTGACCACCTCGGCCTGTCTCGCTTACTGGCAATAAAACCCTTCTGTGCTTTTTGTGTCTGCGCGTGGTTCCTCTCTTCATCTCTCACGAAGCCGAACACTTTGCTTAACACCCGCGGTTCTCCCAGCGCTCCGCCCCAACATCCTCGTCGGAACAGCCTGAGCGCCGCAGCGGAGCAACTCCGGCTCGGCCGTGGGCAAAAACGGCTCTGTCCGAAATTTCTCACGGGCGGGCGTGAGCTGTTCCTCCGCTTCGCTTATCACACACACCACTCTCGGCCCTACCTGCCCCGCGCAACTCCGGCAGGGCCAAGCGGGTGGCATCGGTTCGGTCCCGGACCTTCGCGCGGTTTGATTCCCAAGTTTTTCTTCCCTTTGATTGCACACCGCGCCCCCTGTCCCTCAAAGCGAGGTGCATCTCTGGCGGAGCCGAGCGGGCAGCAGCTTTGCTCCCGGCAGGTCGTGTTGGTGTGCGCGAGGTCTTCCACCTCTTCGCTTGCAACACTCGCCTTTGCCGGCCCGCCAGGCACGGCGCAGCTCTGGCGGGGCCAAGCGACAGCGTCGGTTAGGTCCCGGGCGCAAAATCAAAAGGGAGGGTCGACACTGTGGACAAACAATGGACCCTAACACAAAGGGCAGAAAACTTCGACGCACACCCGCGCGACATTCTGTGAAGGAAAATACGCCACCCGCCTGACCTCGCCGGAGTTCCGCCGCGCCCGTCGGTCCAACGTGGCCCGGGTTGCAAGCGAAGTGGGTGAAAAGCTCACGGCCATCCTCGCGAAATATCGTACAATGCCGCTGCAAAACACGGCCCGGGCGCGGCTGCTCCTAGCGGATCGCAATGCAGCTCTGATCAGGGGGATCTTGCGGGAAGCCGGGAGGGGCGCGGGTGTCAAGCAACGGGCTAATAAACCTCGTCGAATACGCCCGCGACGGGCCGGTATAGAAGCGATGCCGCCAGTTTGTCCCCGCCGGAGCTCCTCCAAGCCAGGCAGGCCGAAAGTGGCGTGGGTTGACAACACAGGGTCCAAAACTTCAACGCACAACCAAGCGATCGTCCAGCTTTATGCAGCCTTGTACAAATTGTGTTTTCAAATTGTTCGCCCGAAACAGTTTTGTCACTCCCACAAGACAAACAAGCTATTTTTTTTCAGATGGCAGTGGAACTGATGAAGGCCTTCCCCAGACATTCCGTGCATCAATTTTAGAACATTATGTGGCGATGGAAAATAAGAGAACAAGACAATCGTCAGAAATACTGACCACAGCAGGTTTATTGGATGATGATCACCCATGCAAAAAATGTTTAATTGTGGCATCCAGAAATGATGCCAAAGATATATTTTGTTTCAAACTACTTCATGAAGAGGAAGTGTTGATACCAGGGATGAATTCTGAAAGCTTATGAGAAAGTCATTTTTTATGACTTGTACCACAACGAAAAATCTCGTGTTATTCACTGCTCCGATGAAAATAAAATGTCAAGATAAAATTTCAATCCCATATTTACACACTGTGAATTTTAAGTTTAATGTTCACTGATATTCCGTCATGTTGTCGTATTTGTTCTCGCCATGCACTGTGGCATGCTCTAAATGGCAAAACCACCTGGAAAAGGTCCTCTGACAAAACGAGTGATTTTTACAATGGAAGAACACACAATTTATCTTGCATCGACATTGTCTTCATGATGCTTTGCATGCATCATTGAAATTGGGTTGGTTCAAGTAAAAGAAAAAATTTGAATTTTAAAAGCAACTTAGAGTTATCCTGATTGAAATTTCCGAACATATAATCTTGCGATGTTAGGGTTCTCTCCCCCCGGCCCCCTTTTGACGAGACCCAGTGCGAAAGGTGGTACCATGAGCAGTGTCTTGAGAAGAATTTGCATGAATTGAGCGGCCGAAGACTGGTATTGCTGCTGTGAGTGCACATCACAATGTTGGAAGTCATGTAGACCTATATCTAATTTTGTGAGTGTTGTTCTGGAAAAAAATTAATTCTCACAAGAAAATGACAGACATGTCAGCTGCTCAACCCGTATTGTTTTGTGTTTTTTGTTATTGTAAAGTGTCCTTGGGTGTCTTGAAAGGCGCTTATCAATAAAATGTATTATTAGTATTATTATTATTATTAAGTTGCCTACACTGGTAAAGTTTTTTAAAATTTGAGTTTTTATTGCTTTAAATGCATTTTCAGCCCGAGTTGAGCACGTTTTGTGAGTTTGAATGTATCTTCATAGGAATGAGTTGTGTGGTCAAATTAATGCTCATTTAGGCTTCAGGTGGTCATCCTGAACAAAATACATGTTGAAGTGTGTGCATAAGTCCTTTGGTTTAGGCGTGACACTCAATTTGAGTTTTTATTGCTTTAAATGCATTTTCAGCCCGAGCTGAGCACGTTTTGTGAGTTTGAATGTATCTTCATAAGAATGAGTTGTGTGGTCAAATTAATGCTCATTTCGGCTTCAGGTGGTCATCCTGAACTAAATACATGTTGAAGTGTGTGCATAAGTCCTTTGGTTTAGGCGTGACACTCCATTTGAGTTTTTATTGCTTTAAATGCATTTTCAGTCCGAGCTGAGCGCGCTTTCTGACTTTGAATGTATCTTCATAGGAATGAGTTGTGTGGTCAAATTATTGCTCATTTAGGCTTCAGGAGGTCATCCTGAACAAAATACATCTTGAAGTGTGTGCATAAGTCCTTCGGTTTAGGCGTGACACTCAATTTGAGTTTTTATTGCTTTAAATGCATTTTCAGCCCGAGCTGAGCACGTTTTGTGAGTTTGAATGTATCTTCATAGGAATGAGTTGTGTGGTCAAATTAATGCTCATTTAGGCTTCAGGTGGTCATCCTGAACAAAATACATGTTGAAGTGTGTGCATAAGTCCTTTGGTTTAGGCGTGACACTCAATTTGAGTTTTTATTGCTTTAAATGCATTTTCAGCCCGAGCTGAGCACGTTTTGTGAGTTTGAATGTATCTTCATAGGAATGAGTTGTGTGGTCAAATTAATGCTCATTTAGGCTTCAGGTGGTCATCCTGAACAAAATACATGTTGAAGTGTGTGCATAAGTCCTTTGGTTTAGGCGTGACACTCAATTTGAGTTTTTATTGCTTTAAATGCATTTTCAGCCCGAGCTGAGCACTTTTTGTGAGTTTGAATGTATCTTCAGAGGAATGAGTTGTGTGGTGAAATTAATGCTCATTTAGGCTTCAGGAGGACATCCTGAACTAAATACATGTTGAAGTGTGTGCATAAGTCCTTTGGTTTAGGCGTGACACTCAATTTGAGTTTTTATTGCTTTAAATGCATTTTCAGCCCGAGTTGAGCACGTTTTGTGAGTTTGAATGTATCTTCATAGGCATGAATTGTGTGATCAAATTAATGCTCATTTAGGCTTCAGGTGGTCCTTCTGAACAAAATACATGTTAAAGTGTGTGCATAAATCCTTTGGTTTAGGCGTGACACTCAATTTGAGTTTTTATTGCTTTAAATGCATTTTCAGCCTGAGCTGAGCACGTTTTGTGAGTTTGAATGTATCTTCATAGGAATGAGTTGTGTGGTCAAATTATTGCTCATATAGGCTTCAGGAGGTCATCCTGAACAAAATACATGTTGAATGTGTGCATAAGTCCTTTGGTTTAGGTGTGACACTCAATTTGAGTTTTTATTGCTTTAAATGCATTTTCAGCCCGAGCTTGAGCGCGCTTTCTGACTTTGAATGTATCTTCATAGGAATGAGTTGTGTAGTCAAATTAATGCTCATTTAGGCTTCAGGAGGACATCCTGAACAAAATACATGTTGAAGTGTGTGCATAAATCCTCTGGTTTAGGCGTGACACTCAATTTGAGTTTTTATTGCTTTAAATGCATTTGTAGCCTGAGCTGAGCGCGCTTTCTGACTTTGAATGTATCTTCATAGGAATGAGTTGTGTGGTCAAATGAATGCTCATTTAGGCTTCAGGTGGTCATCCTGAACAAAATACATGTTGAAGTGTGTGCATAAGTCCTTTGGTTGAGGCGTGACACTCAATTTGAGTTTTTATTGCTTTAAATGCATTTTCAGCCCGAGTTGAGCACGTTTTGTGAGTTTGAATGTATCTTCATAGGAATGAGTTGTGTGGTCAAATTAATGCTCATTTAGGCTTCAGGTGGTCATCCTGAACAAAATACATGTTGAAGTGTGTGCATAAGTCCTTTGGTTTAGGCGTGACACTCAATTTGAGTTTTTATTGCTTTAAATGCATTTTCAGCCCGAGCTGAGCACGTTTTGTGAGTTTGAATGTATCTTCATAGGAATGAGTTGTGTGGTCAAATTAATGCTCATTTAGGCTTCAGGAGGACATTCTGAACTAAATACATGTTGAAGTGTATGCATAAGTCCTTTGGTTTAGGCGTGACACTCAATTTGAGTTTTTATTGCTTTAAATGCATTTTTAGCCCGAGCTGAGCATGTTTTGTGAGTTTGAATGTATCTTCATAAGAATGAGTTGTGTGGTCAAATTAATGCTCATTTCGGCTTCAGGTGGTCATCCTGAACTAAATACATGTTGAAGTGTGTGCATAAGTCCTTTGGTTTAGGCGTGACACTCCATTTGAGTTTTTATTGCTTTAAATGCATTTTCAGCCCGAGCTGAGCACGTTTTGTGAGTTTGAATGTATCTTCATAAGAATGAGTTGTGTGGTCAAATTAATGCTCATTTCGGCTTCAGGTGGTCATCCTGAACTAAATACATGTTGAAGTGTGTGCATAAGTCCTTTGGTTTAGGCGTGACACTCCATTTGAGTTTTTATTGCTTTAAATGCATTTTCAGCCCTAGCTGAGCACGTTTTGTGAGTTTGAATGCATCTTCATAGGCATGAATTGTGTGGTCAAATTAAAGCTCATATAGGCTTCAGGAGGTCATCCTGAACAAAATACATGTTGAATGTGTGCATAAGTCCTTCAGTTTAGGTGTGACACTCAATTTGAGTTTTTATTGCTTTAAATGCATTTTCAGCCCGAGCTTGAGCGCGCTTTCTGACTTTGAATGTATCTTCATAGGAATGAGTTGTGTAGTCAAATTAATGCTCATTTAGGCTTCAGGAGGACATCCTGAACAAAATACATGTTGAAGTGTGTGCATAAATCCTCTGGTTTAGGCGTGACACTCAATTTGAGTTTTTATTGCTTTAAATGCATTTTCAGCCCGAGCTGAGCACGTTTTGTGAGTTTGAATGTATCTTCATAGGCATGAGTTGTGTGATCAAATTAATGCTCATTTAGGCTTCAGGAGGTCATCCTGAACAAAATACAAGTTGAAGTGTGTGCATAAGTCCTTTGGTAATCAAACAGCACGAAGGTCCGGGACCGAACGGATGCCACCCGCTTGGCCCCGCCGGAGCAGAAGTAAGATCGGGCGGCCCGAGCCCGAGCCCGAGCCCTACCCCTACCCGAACCCGACCGCCCTAAAATGTCCCTCATTGCTTCGGGTTCGGGGCGCACGGCACCCGTACGGCGGAGAGTATCCAGGGTTACCAGTGAAGCGGAGGAACATCTCACGCCCACCCGCGCGAAATGTCTTACCGAGTTGTTTATGCCCACGGCACCGCCGATGCTGCACCGTTTTGGCGCGAGGGACGCTCCAAACGAGGAGTTTGGGTCGAATGTGAATTAAAGTGTTAGGTTTCGTGAGAGATCAATACAAGAACCACACACAGACACCAAAAACGAAGAGGGGTTTTATTGCCAGAAAGTTGGTCAGGTCGAGGTGTAAACAACTGAAAGCTAGTCAAAATGATCACGTTGAGGAGTGCAGAAATGCTGGAGCGTAACGGCGTGGCAGCAGCTAGCTCGGCAGGAAGGATCGCTGACGAACTGGCAACGGGTGGCTGTTCACGCTGTCTTTTATGGTGCAAGTGGCAGATGAGATGAAGACTCGCACGTGTGTAGGGGAGGCAGGTGCACTGATTCGAGAGGCGCCCAGCCCACACTGAAAAAGAGACAAAAAAAGGGAGGGGCGGCACCGTGGACACACAATGGTTTCGAACGCAAAGGGCAGAAAACGTCGGCTTCCAGCCGCGCGACGTTCCGCGAACGAATACTGAATCGTATTGAGACACGTTATCCGTGGCATCATAAACTCCGCGAATTTAAGTCAACATCTCTCTGCTCCCAAATAAAACAATCATCCCTATTCAGTCAACTGTAAACGAAGAAGTCAAGTCTGGGATTTTTTTTATGACCCTCTAAAAATAAGCAACAACATAAAATGTCCGCCCTGTGAACATGAGCTGAAATCGAATCTCAAACCAAATACATGTGAAAGCAAAAAAAATCGAAATATATCAATTTAGAATTCAAAGAACGTCGTGTCCCCATCACACTTTTTAATTGTCTTTTTTCTTTTTTCTTTTTTTTTTGCATCGACACGCCTCAAAATCCTTCTGATGTGAGCGTTTTTAAAAAATCTTGGCTCTTTTGACTTTTTTGGGGGGTTCTTGGGACGGAAAAAATTGACGATGAATTGACAATATTTGCTGCTCAGAGCTGATGCCACGTTGTGTCACTCTTGTGCTTTCTGAAATGCGAGAGCCCTATTTGTCCATGCACGGCCAGCACTTTACGATAGCCTCTGCTGGTGAGAGTTGGCCATTGCAGCCTTCCATATGATTTCCTGTGACCCTCTAAAAATAATGAGATAAAATGTGCGTTGTGTGAACATGAGCTGCGCTTGAAACTACACCCAAATACAAGGAAAAGCAAAAAACAAAAATCTAAACGCACCAATTCAAAAGATAAATGAATGCCACGCCACCATCACACTTTTTCATGATTATTATTACAATTATTATTAATATCACTGCATAGGCAAGGCTCAAAATCCGCCTCATGTGAGCGTTTTTTCAAAAGATTTTCTTAATCTTGCTACTTCGGACTGGGCTTTTTTTTTTGGATATTGGGACAGAGAAACTTTATTATGTATTGACAGTGTTTGCTCTTCATCTCTTTTTCAACCTGGTGGACGCCCTCTCTTTGGCCGAGCATGACCTGATTTGTAGTCAGACGCCTCATGCATTGCGCCACGAACTCCACGAAATCAAACCACTATTTCTCTGTTCTCCTGTGGGGGAATTTGCCGCTCCCAAAAAGTTATTGTTACCTTTTTCAGTGTGGGATGGGCGCTTCTCTAATCAGTGCACCTGCCTCCCCGACACACCTGCGAGTCATTATCTCATCTGCCACTTGCAGCATAAAAGCCAGCCTGAAGAGCCACCCATTGTCACTTCGTCAGAGATCCTTCCTGCCGTGTCGACGACGCCGTACCGCTCCAGGATTCCTGCACTCCTCGAATTGATCATTTTGACTACCTTTCAGTTGTGACCACCTCGGCCTGTCTCGCTTACTGGCAATAAAACCCTTCTGTGCTTTTTGTGTCTGCGCGTGGTTCCTCTCTTCATCTCTCACGAAGCCGAACACTTTGCTTAACACCCGCGGTTCTCCCAGCGCTCCGCCCCAACATCCTCGTCGGAACAGCCTGAGCGCCGCAGCGGAGCAACTCCGGCTCGGCCGTGGGCAAAAACGGCTCTGTCCGAAATTTCTCACGGGCGGGCGTGAGCTGTTCCTCCGCTTCGCTTATCACACACACCACTCTCGGCCCTACCTGCCCCGCGCAACTCCGGCAGGGCCAAGCGGGTGGCATCGGTTCGGTCCCGGACCTTCGCGCGGTTTGATTCCCAAGTTTTTCTTCCCTTTGATTGCACACCGCGCCCCCTGTCCCTCAAAGCGAGGTGCATCTCTGGCGGAGCCGAGCGGGCAGCAGCTTTGCTCCCGGCAGGTCGTGTTGGTGTGCGCGAGGTCTTCCACCTCTTCGCTTGCAACACTCGCCTTTGCCGGCCCGCCAGGCACGGCGCAGCTCTGGCGGGGCCAAGCGACAGCGTCGGTTAGGTCCCGGGCGCAAAATCAAAAGGGAGGGTCGACACTGTGGACAAACAATGGACCCTAACACAAAGGGCAGAAAACTTCGACGCACACCCGCGCGACATTCTGTGAAGGAAAATACGCCACCCGCCTGACCTCGCCGGAGTTTCGCCGCGCCCGTCGGTCCAACGTGGCCCGGGTTGCAAGCGAAGTGGGTGAAAAGCTCACGGCCATCCTCGCGAAATATCGTACAATGCCGCTGCAAAACACGGCCCGGGCGCGGCTGCTCCTAGCGGATCGCAATGCAGCTCTGATCAGGGGGATCTTGCGGGAAGCCGGGAGGGGCGCGGGTGTCAAGCAACGGGCTAATAAACCTCGTCGAATACGCCCGCGACGGGCCGGTATAGAAGCGATGCCGCCAGTTTGTCCCCGCCGGAGCTCCTCCAAGCCAGGCAGGCCGAAAGTGGCGCGGGTTGACAACACAGGGTCCAAAACTTCAACGCACAACCAAGCGATCGTCCAGCTTTATGCAGCCTTGTACAAATTGTGTTTTCAAATTGTTCGCCCGAAACAGTTTTGTCACTCCCACAAGACAAACAAGCTATTTTTTTTCAGATGGCAGTGGAACTGATGAAGGCCTTCCCCAGACATTCCGTGCATCAATTTTAGAACATTATGTGGCGATGGAAAATAAGAGAACAAGACAATCGTCAGAAATACTGACCACAGCAGGTTTATTGGATGATGATCACCCATGCAAAAAATGTTTAATTGTGGCATCCAGAAATGATGCCAAAGATATATTTTGTTTCAAACTACTTCATGAAGAGGAAGTGTTGATACCAGGGATGAATTCTGAAAGCTTATGAGAAAGTCATTTTTTATGACTTGTACCACAACGAAAAATCTCGTGTTATTCACTGCTCCGATGAAAATAAAATGTCAAGATAAAATTTCAATCCCATATTTACACACTGTGAATTTTAAGTTTAATGTTCACTGATATTCCGTCATGTTGTCGTATTTGTTCTCGCCATGCACTGTGGCATGCTCTAAATGGCAAAACCACCTGGAAAAGGTCCTCTGACAAAACGAGTGATTTTTACAATGGAAGAACACACAATTTATCTTGCATCGACATTGTCTTCATGATGCTTTGCATGCATCATTGAAATTGGGTTGGTTCAAGTAAAAGAAAAAATTTGAATTTTAAAAGCAACTTAGAGTTATCCTGATTGAAATTTCCGAACATATAATCTTGCGATGTTAGGGTTCTCTCCCCCCGGCCCCCTTTTGACGAGACCCAGTGCGAAAGGTGGTACCATGAGCAGTGTCTTGAGAAGAATTTGCATGAATTGAGCGGCCGAAGACTGGTATTGCTGCTGTGAGTGCACATCACAATGTTGGAAGTCATGTAGACCTATATCTAATTTTGTGAGTGTTGTTCTGGAAAAAAATTAATTCTCACAAGAAAATGACAGACATGTCAGCTGCTCAACCCGTATTGTTTTGTGTTTTTTGTTATTGTAAAGTGTCCTTGGGTGTCTTGAAAGGCGCTTATCAATAAAATGTATTATTAGTATTATTATTATTATTAAGTTGCCTACACTGGTAAAGTTTTTTAAAATTTGAGTTTTTATTGCTTTAAATGCATTTTCAGCCCGAGTTGAGCACGTTTTGTGAGTTTGAATGTATCTTCATAGGAATGAGTTGTGTGGTCAAATTAATGCTCATTTAGGCTTCAGGTGGTCGGTCATCCTGAACAAAATACATGTTGAAGTGTGTGCATAAGTCCTTTGGTTTAGGCGTGTCACTCAATTTGAGTTTTTATTGCTTTAAATGCATTTTCAGCCCGAGCTGAGCACGTTTTGTGAGTTTGAATGTATCTTCATAGGAATCAGTTGTGTGGTCAAATTAATGCTCATTTAGGCTTCAGGTGGTCATCCTGAACAAAATACATGTTGAAGTGTGTGCATAAGTCCTTTGGTTTAGGCGTGACACTCAATTTGAGTTTTTATTGCTTTAAATGCATTTTCAGCCCGAGCTGAGCACGTTTTGTGAGTTTGAATGTAGCTTCATAGGAATTAGTTGTGTGGTCAAATTAATGCTCATTTAGGCTTCAGGTGGTCATCCTGAACTAAATAAATATTGAAGTGTGTGCATAAGTTCTTTGGTTTGGGCGTGACACTCAATTTGAGTTTTTATTGCTTTAAATGCATTTTCAGCCCGAGCTGAGCACTTTTTGTGAGTTTGAATGTATCTTCATAGGAATGAGTTGTGTGGTCAAATTAATGCTCATTTAGGCTTCAGGTGGTCATCCTGAACAAAATACATGTTGAAGTGTGTGCATAAGTCCTTTGGTTTAGGCGTGACACTCAATTTGAGTTTTTATTGCTTTAAATGCATTTTCAGCCCGAGCTGAGCACGTTTTGTGAGTTTGAATGTATCTTCATAGGAATCAGTTGTGTGGTCAAATTAATGCTCATTTAGGCTTCAGGTGGTCATCCTGAACAAAATACATGTTGAAGTGTGTGCATAAGTCCTTTGGTTTAGGCGTGACACTCAATTTGAGTTTTTATTGCTTTAAATGCATTTTCAGCCCGAGCTGAGCACGTTTTGTGAGTTTGAATGTAGCTTCATAGGAATTAGTTGTGTGGTCAAATTAATGCTCATTTAGGCTTCAGGTGGTCATCCTGAACTAAATAAATATTGAAGGTTGTGCATAAGTTCTTTGGTTTGGGCGTGACACTCAATTTGAGTTTTTATTGCTTTAATTGCATTTTCAGCCCGAGCTGAGCACTTTTTGTGAGTTTGAATGTATCTTCAGAGGAATGAGTTGTGTGGTCAAATTAATGCTCATTTAGGCTTCAGGAGGACATCCTGAACTAAATACATGTTGAAGTGCGTGCATAAGTCCTTTGGTTTAGGCGTGACACTCAATTTGAGTTTTTATTGCTTTAAATGCATTTTCAGCCCGAGTTGAGCACGTTTTGTGAGTTTGAATGTATCTTCATAGGAATGAGTTGTGTGGTCAAATTAATGCTCATTTAGGCTTCAGGTGGTCATCCTGAACAAAATACATGTTGAAGTGTGTGCATAAGTCCTTTGGTTTAGGCGTGACACTCAATTTGAGTTTTTATTGCTTTAAATGCATTTTCAGCCCGAGCTGAGCACGTTTTGTGAGTTTGAATGTATCTTCATAGGAATCAGTTGTGTGGTCAAATTAATGCTCATTTAGGCTTCAGGTGGTCATCCTGAACAAAATACATGTTGAAGTGTGTGCATAAGTCCTTTGGTTTAGGCGTGACACTCAATTTGAGTTTTTATTGCTTTAAATGCATTTTCAGCCCGAGCTGAGCACGTTTTGTGAGTTTGAATGTAGCTTCATAGGAATTAGTTGTGTGGTCAAATTAATGCTCATTTAGGCTTCAGGTGGTCATCCTGAACTAAATAAATATTGAAGGTTGTGCATAAGTTCTTTGGTTTGGGCGTGACACTCAATTTGAGTTTTTATTGCTTTAAATGCATTTTCAGCCCGAGCTGAGCACTTTTTGTGAGTTTGAATGTATCTTCAGAGGAATGAGTTGTGTGGTCAAATTAATGCTCATTTAGGCTTCAGGAGGACATCCTGAACTAAATACATGTTGAAGTGTATGCATAAGTCCTTTGGTTTAGGCGTGACACTCAATTTGAGTTTTTATTGCTTTAAATGCATTTTCAGCCCGAGTTGAGCACGTTTTGTGAGTTTGAATGTATCTTCATAGGAATGAGTTGTGTGGTCAAATTAATGCTCATTTAGGCTTCAGGTGGTCATCCTGAACAAAATACATGTTGAAGTGTGTGCATAAGTCCTTTGGTTTAGGCGTGACACTCAATTTGAGTTTTTATTGCTTTAAATGCATTTTCAGCCCGAGCTGAGCACGTTTTGTGAGTTTGAATGCATCTTCATAGGCATGAATTGTGTGATCAAATTAATGCTCATTTAGGCTTCAGGTGGTCCTTCTGAACAAAATACATGTTAAAGTGTGTGCATGAATCCTTTGGTTTAGGCGTGACACTCAATTTGAGTTTTTATTGCTTTAAATGCATTTTCAGCCCGAGCTGAGCACGTTTTGTGAGTTTGAATGTATCTTCATAGGAATGAGTTGTGTGGTCAAATTATTGCTCATATAGGCTTCAGGAGGTCATCCTGAACAAAATACATGTTGAATGTGTGCATAAGTCCTTTGGTTTAGGTGTGACACTCAATTTGAGTTTTTATTGCTTTAAATGCATTTTCAGCCCGAGCTTGAGCGCGCTTTCTGACTTTGAATGTATCTTCATAAGAATGAGTTGTGTAGTCAAATTAATGCTCATTTAGGCTTCAGGAGGACATCCTGAACAAAATACATGTTGAAGTGTGTGCATAAATCCTCTGGTTTAGGCGTGACACTCAATTTGAGTTTTTATTGCTTTAAATGCATTTGTAGCCTGAGCTGAGCGCGCTTTCTGACTTTGAATGTATCTTCATAGGAATGAGTTGTGTGGTCAAATGAATGCTCATTTAGGCTTCAGGTGGTCATCCTGAACAAAATACATGTTGAAGTGTGTGCATAAGTCCTTTGGTTGAGGCGTGACACTCAATTTGAGTTTTTATTGCTTTAAATGCATTTTCAGCCCGAGTTGAGCACGTTTTGTGAGTTTGAATGTATCTTCATAGGAATGAGTTGTGTGGTCAAATTAATGCTCATTTAGGCTTCAGGTGGTCATCCTGAACAAAATACATGTTGAAGTGTGTGCATAAGTCCTTTGGTTTAGGCGTGACACTCAATTTGAGTTTTTATTGCTTTAAATGCATTTTCAGCCCGAGCTGAGCACGTTTTGTGAGTTTGAATGTATCTTCATAGGAATGAGTTGTGTGGTCAAATTATTGCTCATTTAGGCTTCAGGAGGACATTCTGAACTAAATACATGTTGAAGTGTATGCATAAGTCCTTTGGTTTAGGCGTGACACTCAATTTGAGTTTTTATTGCTTTAAATGCATTTTTAGCCCGAGCTGAGCATGTTTTGTGAGTTTGAATGTATCTTCATAAGAATGAGTTGTGTGGTCAAATTAATGCTCATTTCGGCTTCAGGTGGTCATCCTGAACTATATACATGTTGAAGTGTGTGCATAAGTCCTTCGGTTTAGGCGTGACACTCCATTTGAGTTTTTATTGCTTTAAATGCATTTTCAGCCCGAGCTGAGCACGTTTTGTGAGTTTGAATGTATCTTCATAAGAATGAGTTGTGTAGTCAAATTAATGCTCATTTCGGCTTCAGGTGGTCATCCTGAACTAAATACATGTTGAAGTGTGTGCATAAGTCCTTTGGTTTAGGCGTGACACTCCATTTGAGTTTTTATTGCTTTAAATGCATTTTCAGCCCGAGCTGAGCACGTTTTGTGAGTTTGAATGCATCTTCATAGGCATGAATTGTGTGGTCAAATTAAAGCTCATATAGGCTTCAGGAGGTCATCCTGAACAAAATACATGTTGAATGTGTGCATAAGTCCTTCAGTTTAGGTGTGACACTCAATTTGAGTTTTTATTGCTTTAAATGCATTTTCAGCCCGAGCTTGAGCGCGCTTTCTGACTTTGAATGTATCTTCATAGGAATGAGTTGTGTAGTCAAATTAATGCTCATTTAGGCTTCAGGAGGACATCCTGAACAAAATACATGTTGAAGTGTGTGCATAAATCCTCTGGTTTAGGCGTGACACTCAATTTGAGTTTTTATTGCTTTAAATGCATTTTCAGCCCGAGCTGAGCACGTTTTGTGAGTTTGAATGTATCTTCATAGGCATGAGTTGTGTGATCAAATTAATGCTCATTTAGGCTTCAGGAGGTCATCCTGAACAAAATACAAGTTGAAGTGTGTGCATAAGTCCTTTGGTAATCAAACAGCACGAAGGTCCGGGACCGAACGGATGCCACCCGCTTGGCCCCGCCGGAGCAGAAGTAAGATCGGGCGGCCCGAGCCCGAGCCCGAGCCCTACCCCTACCCGAACCCGACCGCCCTAAAATGTCCCTCATTGCTTCGGGTTCGGGGCGCACGGCACCCGTACGGCGGAGAGTATCCAGGGTTACCAGTGAAGCGGAGGAACATCTCACGCCCACCCGCGCGAAATGTCTTACCGAGTTGTTTATGCCCACGGCACCGCCGATGCTGCACCGTTTTGGCGCGAGGGACGCTCCAAACGAGGAGTTTGGGTCGAATGTGAATTAAAGTGTTAGGTTTCGTGAGAGATCAATACAAGAACCACACACAGACACCAAAAACGAAGAGGGGTTTTATTGCCAGAAAGTTGGTCAGGTCGAGGTGTAAACAACTGAAAGCTAGTCAAAATGATCACGTTGAGGAGTGCAGAAATGCTGGAGCGTAACGGCGTGGCAGCAGCTAGCTCGGCAGGAAGGATCGCTGACGAACTGGCAACGGGTGGCTGTTCACGCTGTCTTTTATGGTGCAAGTGGCAGATGAGATGAAGACTCGCACGTGTGTAGGGGAGGCAGGTGCACTGATTCGAGAGGCGCCCAGCCCACACTGAAAAAGAGACAAAAAAAAG
The DNA here is from genome assembly GCF_054856545.1 of Hippocampus guttulatus. Taxonomy (NCBI): domain Eukaryota; kingdom Metazoa; phylum Chordata; class Actinopteri; order Syngnathiformes; family Syngnathidae; genus Hippocampus; species Hippocampus guttulatus. Next base: position 1,795,392 of record NC_141271.1, read on the forward strand.
GGAGGGGCGGCACCGTGGACACACAATGGTTTCGAACGCAAAGGGCAGAAAACGTCGGCTTCCAGCCGCGCGACGTTCCGCGAACGAATACTGAATCGTATTGAGACACGTTATCCGTGGCATCATAAACTCCGCGAATTTAAGTCAACATCTCTCTGCTCCCAAATAAAACAATCATCCCTATTCAGTCAACTGTAAACGAAGAAGTCAAGTCTGGGATTTTTTTTATGACCCTCTAAAAATAAGCAACAACATAAAATGTCCGCCCTGTGAACATGAGCTGAAATCGAATCTCAAACCAAATACATGTGAAAGCAAAAAAAATCGAAATATATCAATTTAGAATTCAAAGAACGTCGTGTCCCCATCACACTTTTTAATTGTCTTTTTTCTTTTTTCTTTTTTTTTTGCATCGACACGCCTCAAAATCCTTCTGATGTGAGCGTTTTTAAAAAATCTTGGCTCTTTTGACTTTTTTGGGGGGTTCTTGGGACGGAAAAAATTGACGATGAATTGACAATATTTGCTGCTCAGAGCTGATGCCACGTTGTGTCACTCTTGTGCTTTCTGAAATGCGAGAGCCCTATTTGTCCATGCACGGCCAGCACTTTACGATAGCCTCTGCTGGTGAGAGTTGGCCATTGCAGCCTTCCATATGATTTCCTGTGACCCTCTAAAAATAATGAGATAAAATGTGCGTTGTGTGAACATGAGCTGCGCTTGAAACTACACCCAAATACAAGGAAAAGCAAAAAACAAAAATCTAAACGCACCAATTCAAAAGATAAATGAATGCCACGCCACCATCACACTTTTTCATGATTATTATTACAATTATTATTAATATCACTGCATAGGCAAGGCTCAAAATCCGCCTCATGTGAGCGTTTTTTCAAAAGATTTTCTTAATCTTGCTACTTCGGACTGGGCTTTTTTTTTTGGATATTGGGACAGAGAAACTTTATTATGTATTGACAGTGTTTGCTCTTCATCTCTTTTTCAACCTGGTGGACGCCCTCTCTTTGGCCGAGCATGACCTGATTTGTAGTCAGACGCCTCATGCATTGCGCCACGAACTCCACGAAATCAAACCACTATTTCTCTGTTCTCCTGTGGGGGAATTTGCCGCTCCCAAAAAGTTATTGTTACCTTTTTCAGTGTGGGATGGGCGCTTCTCTAATCAGTGCACCTGCCTCCCCGACACACCTGCGAGTCATTATCTCATCTGCCACTTGCAGCATAAAAGCCAGCCTGAAGAGCCACCCATTGTCACTTCGTCAGAGATCCTTCCTGCCGTGTCGACGACGCCGTACCGCTCCAGGATTCCTGCACTCCTCGAATTGATCATTTTGACTACCTTTCAGTTGTGACCACCTCGGCCTGTCTCGCTTACTGGCAATAAAACCCTTCTGTGCTTTTTGTGTCTGCGCGTGGTTCCTCTCTTCATCTCTCACGAAGCCGAACACTTTGCTTAACACCCGCGGTTCTCCCAGCGCTCCGCCCCAACATCCTCGTCGGAACAGCCTGAGCGCCGCAGCGGAGCAACTCCGGCTCGGCCGTGGGCAAAAACGGCTCTGTCCGAAATTTCTCACGGGCGGGCGCGAGCTGTTCCTCCGCTTCGCTTATCACACACACCACTCTCGGCCCTACCTGCCCCGCGCAACTCCGGCAGGGCCAAGCGGGTGGCATCGGTTCGGTCCCGGACCTTCGCGCGGTTTGATTCCCAAGTTTTTCTTCCCTTTGATTGCACACCGCGCCCCCTGTCCCTCAAAGCGAGGTGCATCTCTGGCGGAGCCGAGCGGGCAGCAGCTTTGCTCCCGGCAGGTCGTGTTGGTGTGCGCGAGGTCTTCCACCTCTTCGCTTGCAACACTCGCCTTTGCCGGCCCGCCAGGCACGGCGCAGCTCTGGCGGGGCCAAGCGACAGCGTCGGTTAGGTCCCGGGCGCAAAATCAAAAGGGAGGGTCGACACTGTGGACAAACAATGGACCCTAACACAAAGGGCAGAAAACTTCGACGCACACCCGCGCGACATTCTGTGAAGGAAAATACGCCACCCGCCTGACCTCGCCGGAGTTCCGCCGCGCCCGTCGGTCCAACGTGGCCCGGGTTGCAAGCGAAGTGGGTGAAAAGCTCACGGCCATCCTCGCGAAATATCGTACAATGCCGCTGCAAAACACGGCCCGGGCGCGGCTGCTCCTAGCGGATCGCAATGCAGCTCTGATCAGGGGGATCTTGCGGGAAGCCGGGAGGGGCGCGGGTGTCAAGCAACGGGCTAATAAACCTCGTCGAATACGCCCGCGACGGGCCGGTATAGAAGCGATGCCGCCAGTTTGTCCCCGCCGGAGCTCCTCCAAGCCAGGCAGGCCGAAAGTGGCGCGGGTTGACAACACAGGGTCCAAAACTTCAACGCACAACCAAGCGATCGTCCAGCTTTATGCAGCCTTGTACAAATTGTGTTTTCAAATTGTTCGCCCGAAACAGTTTTGTCACTCCCACAAGACAAACAAGCTATTTTTTTTCAGATGGCAGTGGAACTGATGAAGGCCTTCCCCAGACATTCCGTGCATCAATTTTAGAACATTATGTGGCGATGGAAAATAAGAGAACAAGACAATCGTCAGAAATACTGACCACAGCAGGTTTATTGGATGATGATCACCCATGCAAAAAATGTTTAATTGTGGCATCCAGAAATGATGCCAAAGATATATTTTGTTTCAAACTACTTCATGAAGAGGAAGTGTTGATACCAGGGATGAATTCTGAAAGCTTATGAGAAAGTCATTTTTTATGACTTGTACCACAACGAAAAATCTCGTGTTATTCACTGCTCCGATGAAAATAAAATGTCAAGATAAAATTTCAATCCCATATTTACACACTGTGAATTTTAAGTTTAATGTTCACTGATATTCCGTCATGTTGTCGTATTTGTTCTCGCCATGCACTGTGGCATGCTCTAAATGGCAAAACCACCTGGAAAAGGTCCTCTGACAAAACGAGTGATTTTTACAATGGAAGAACACACAATTTATCTTGCATCGACATTGTCTTCATGATGCTTTGCATGCATCATTGAAATTGGGTTGGTTCAAGTAAAAGAAAAAATTTGAATTTTAAAAGCAACTTAGAGTTATCCTGATTGAAATTTCCGAACATATAATCTTGCGATGTTAGGGTTCTCTCCCCCCGGCCCCCTTTTGACGAGACCCAGTGCGAAAGGTGGTACCATGAGCAGTGTCTTGAGAAGAATTTGCATGAATTGAGCGGCCGAAGACTGGTATTGCTGCTGTGAGTGCACATCACAATGTTGGAAGTCATGTAGACCTATATCTAATTTTGTGAGTGTTGTTCTGGAAAAAAATTAATTCTCACAAGAAAATGACAGACATGTCAGCTGCTCAACCCGTATTGTTTTGTGTTTTTTGTTATTGTAAAGTGTCCTTGGGTGTCTTGAAAGGCGCTTATCAATAAAATGTATTATTAGTATTATTATTATTATTAAGTTGCCTACACTGGTAAAGTTTTTTAAAATTTGAGTTTTTATTGCTTTAAATGCATTTTCAGCCCGAGTTGAGCACGTTTTGTGAGTTTGAATGTATCTTCATAGGAATGAGTTGTGTGGTCAAATTAATGCTCATTTAGGCTTCAGGTGGTCATCCTGAACAAAATACATGTTGAAGTGTGTGCATAAGTCCTTTGGTTTAGGCGTGACACTCAATTTGAGTTTTTATTGCTTTAAATGCATTTTCAGCCCGAGCTGAGCACGTTTTGTGAGTTTGAATGTATCTTCATAGGAATCAGTTGTGTGGTCAAATTAATGCTCATTTAGGCTTCAGGTGGTCATCCTGAACAAAATACATGTTGAAGTGTGTGCATAAATCCTTTGGTTTAGGCGTGACACTCAATTTGAGTTTTTATTGCTTTAAATGCATTTTCAGCCCGAGCTGAGCACGTTTTGTGAGTTTGAATGTAGCTTCATAGGAATTAGTTGTGTGGTCAAATTAATGCTCATTTAGGCTTCAGGTGGTCATCCTGAACTAAATAAATATTGAAGTGTGTGCATAAGTTCTTTGGTTTGGGCGTGACACTCAATTTGAGTTTTTATTGCTTTAAATGCATTTTCAGCCCGAGCTGAGCACTTTTTGTGAGTTTGAATGTATCTTCATAGGAATGAGTTGTGTGTTCAAATTAATGCTCATTTAGGCTTCAGGAGGACATCCTGAACTAAATACATGTTGAAGTGTGTGCATAAGTCCTTTGGTTTAGGCGTGACACTCAATTTGAGTTTTTATTGCTTTAAATGCATTTTCAGCCCGAGTTGAGCACGTTTTGTGAGTTTGAATGTATCTTCATAGGAATGAGTTGTGTGGTCAAATTAATGCTCATTTAGGCTTCAGGTGGTCATCCTGAACAAAATACATGTTGAAGTGTGTGCATAAGTCCTTTGGTTTAGGCGTGACACTCAATTTGAGTTTTTATTGCTTTAAATGCATTTTCAGCCCGAGCTGAGCATGTTTTGTGAGTTTGAATGTATCTTCATAAGAATGAGTTGTGTGGTCAAATTAATGCTCATTTCGGCTTCAGGTGGTCATCCTGAACTAAATACATGTTGAAGTGTGTGCATAAGTCCTTTGGTTTAGGCGTGACACTCCATTTGAGTTTTTATTGCTTTAAATGCATTTTCAGTCCGAGCTGAGCGCGCTTTCTGACTTTGAATGTATCTTCATAGGAATGAGTTGTGTGGTCAAATTAATGCTCATTTAGGCTTCAGGAGGTCATCCTGAACAAAATACATCTTGAAGTGTGTGCATAAGTCCTTCGGTTTAGGCGTGACACTCAATTTGAGTTTTTATTGCTTTAAATGCATTTTCAGCCCGAGCTGAGCACCTTTTGTGAGTTTGAATGTATCTTCATAGGAATGAGTTGTGTGGTCAAATTAATGCTCATATAGGCTTCAGGAGGCCATCCTGAACAAAATACATGTTGAAGTGTGTGCATAATCCTTTGGTTTAGGTGTGACACTCAATTTGAGTTTTTATTGCTTTAAATGCATTTTCAGCCCGAGCTGAGCGCGCTTTCTGACTTTGAATGTATCTTCATAGGAATGATTTGTTTAGTCAAATTAATGCTCTTTTAGGCTTCAGGAGGCCATCCTGAACAAAATACATGATGAAGTGTGTGCATAAGTCCTTTGGTTTAGGTGTGACACTCAATTTGAGTTTTTATTGCTTTAAATGCATTTTCAGCCCGAGCTGAGCGCGCTTTCTGACTTTGAATGTATCTTCATAGGAATGATTTGTTTAGTCAAATTAATGCTCTTTTAGGCTTCAGGAGGCCATCCTGAACAAAATACATGATGAAGTGTGTGCATAAGTCCTTTGGTTTAGGCGTGACACTCAATTTGAGTTTTTATTGCTTTAAATGCATTTTCAGCCCGAGCTGAGCACGTTTTGTGAGTTTGAATGTATCTTCATAGGAATCAGTTGTGTGGTCAAATTAATGCTCATTTAGGCTTCAGGTGGTCATCCTGAACAAAATACATGTTGAAGTGTGTGCATAAGTCCTTTGGTTTAGGCGTGACACTCAATTTGAGTTTTTATTGCTTTAAATGCATTTTCAGCCCGAGCTGAGCACGTTTTGTGAGTTTGAATGTATCTTCATAGGAATCAGTTGTGTGGTCAAATTAATGCTCATTTAGGCTTCAGGTGGTCATCCTGAACAAAATACATGTTGAAGTGTGTGCATAAATCCTTTGGTTTAGGCGTGACACTCAATTTGAGTTTTTATTGCTTTAAATGCATTTTCAGCCCGAGCTGAGCACGTTTTGTGAGTTTGAATGTAGCTTCATAGGAATTAGTTGTGTGGTCAAATTAATGCTCATTTAGGCTTCAGGTGGTCATCCTGAACTAAATAAATATTGAAGTGTGTGCATAAGTTCTTTGGTTTGGGCGTGACACTCAATTTGAGTTTTTATTGCTTTAAATGCATTTTCAGCCCGAGCTGAGCACTTTTTGTGAGTTTGAATGTATCTTCATAGGAATGAGTTGTGTGGTCAAATTAATGCTCATTTAGGCTTCAGGAGGACATCCTGAACTAAATACATGTTGAAGTGTGTGCATAAGTCCTTTGGTTTAGGCGTGACACTCAATTTGAGTTTTTATTGCTTTAAATGCATTTTCAGCCCGAGTTGAGCACGTTTTGTGAGTTTGAATGTATCTTCATAGGAATGAGTTGTGTGGTCAAATTAATGCTCATTTAGGCTTCAGGTGGTCATCCTGAACAAAATACATGTTGAAGTGTGTGCATAAGTCCTTTGGTTTAGGCGTGACACTCAATTTGAGTTTTTATTGCTTTAAATGCATTTTCAGCCCGAGCTGAGCATGTTTTGTGAGTTTGAATGTATCTTCATAAGAATGAGTTGTGTGGTCAAATTAATGCTCATTTCGGCTTCAGGTGGTCATCCTGAACTAAATACATGTTGAAGTGTGTGCATAAGTCCTTTGGTTTAGGCGTGACACTCCATTTGAGTTTTTATTGCTTTAAATGCATTTTCAGTCCGAGCTGAGCGCGCTTTCTGACTTTGAATGTATCTTCATAGGAATGAGTTGTGTGGTCAAATTAATGCTCATTTAGGCTTCAGGAGGTCATCCTGAACAAAATACATCTTGAAGTGTGTGCATAAGTCCTTCGGTTTAGGCGTGACACTCAATTTGAGTTTTTATTGCTTTAAATGCATTTTCAGCCCGAGCTGAGCACCTTTTGTGAGTTTGAATGTATCTTCATAGGAATGAGTTGTGTGGTCAAATTAATGCTCATATAGGCTTCAGGAGGCCATCCTGAACAAAATACATGTTGAAGTGTGTGCATAATCCTTTGGTTTAGGTGTGACACTCAATTTGAGTTTTTATTGCTTTAAATGCATTTTCAGCCCGAGCTGAGCATGTTTTGTGAGTTTGAATGTATCTTCATAAGAATGAGTTGTGTGGTCAAATTATTGCTCATTTCGGCTTCAGGTGGTCATCCTGAACTAAATACATGTTGAAGTGTGTGCATAAGTCCTTTGGTTTAGGCGTGACACTCCATTTGAGTTTTTATTGCTTTAAATGCATTTTCAGCCCGAGCTGAGCACGTTTTGTGAGTTTGAATGCATCTTCATAGGCATGAATTGTGTGATCAAATTAATGCTCATTTAGGCTTCAGGTGGTCCTTCTGAACAAAATACATGTTAAAGTGTGTGCATAAATCCTTTGGTTTAGGCGTGACACTCCATTTGAGTTTTTATTGCTTTAAATGCATTTTCAGCCCGAGCTGAGCACGTTTTGTGAGTTTGAATGCATCTTCATAGGCATGAATTGTGTGGTCAAATTAAAGCTCATATAGGCTTCAGGAGGTCATCCTGAACAAAATACATGTTGAATGTGTGCATAAGTCCTTCGGTTTAGGTGTGACACTCAATTTGAGTTTTTATTGCTTTAAATGCATTTTCAGCCCGAGCTTGAGCGCGCTTTCTGACTTTGAATGTATCTTCATAGGAATGAGTTGTGTAGTCAAATTAATGCTCATTTAGGCTTCAGGAGGACATCCTGAACAAAATACATGTTGAAGTGTGTGCATAAATCCTCTGGTTTAGGCGTGACACTCAATTTGAGTTTTTATTGCTTTAAATGCATTTTCAGCCCGAGCTGAGCACGTTTTGTGAGTTTGAATGTATCTTCATAGGCATGAGTTGTGTGATCAAATTAATGCTCATTTAGGCTTCAGGAGGTCATCCTGAACAAAATACAAGTTGAAGTGTGTGCATAAGTCCTTTGGTAATCAAACAGCACGAAGGTCCGGGACCGAACGGATGCCACCCGCTTGGCCCCGCCGGAGCAGAAGTAAGATCGGGCGGCCCGAGCCCGAGCCCGAGCCCTACCCCTACCCGAACCCGACCGCCCTAAAATGTCCCTCATTGCTTCGGGTTCGGGGCGCACGGCACCCGTACGGCGGAGAGTATCCAGGGTTACCAGTGAAGCGGAGGAACATCTCACGCCCACCCGCGCGAAATGTCTTACCGAGTTGTTTATGCCCACGGCACCGCCGATGCTGCACCGTTTTGGCGCGAGGGACGCTCCAAACGAGGAGTTTGGGTCGAATGTGAATTAAAGTGTTAGGTTTCGTGAGAGATCAATACAAGAACCACACACAGACACCAAAAACGAAGAGGGGTTTTATTGCCAGAAAGTTGGTCAGGTCGAGGTGTAAACAACTGAAAGCTAGTCAAAATGATCACGTTGAGGAGTGCAGAAATGCTGGAGCGTAACGGCGTGGCAGCAGCTAGCTCGGCAGGAAGGATCGCTGACGAACTGGCAACGGGTGGCTGTTCACGCTGTCTTTTATGGTGCAAGTGGCAGATGAGATGAAGACTCGCACGTGTGTAGGGGAGGCAGGTGCACTGATTCGAGAGGCGCCCAGCCCACACTGAAAAAGAGACAAAAAAAAGGGAGGGGCGGCACCGTGGACACACAATGGTTTCGAACGCAAAGGGCAGAAAACGTCGGCTTCCAGCCGCGCGACGTTCCGCGAACGAATACTGAATCGTATTGAGACACGTTATCCGTGGCATCATAAACTCCGCGAATTTAAGTCAACATCTCTCTGCTCCCAAATAAAACAATCATCCCTATTCAGTCAACTGTAAACGAAGAAGTCAAGTCTGGGATTTTTTTTATGACCCTCTAAAAATAAGCAACAACATAAAATGTCCGCCCTGTGAACATGAGCTGAAATCGAATCTCAAACCAAATACATGTGAAAGCAAAAAAAATCGAAATATATCAATTTAGAATTCAAAGAACGTCGTGTCCCCATCACACTTTTTAATTGTCTTTTTTCTTTTTTCTTTTTTTTTTGCATCGACACGCCTCAAAATCCTTCTGATGTGAGCGTTTTTAAAAAATCTTGGCTCTTTTGACTTTTTTGGGGGGTTCTTGGGACGGAAAAAATTGACGATGAATTGACAATATTTGCTGCTCAGAGCTGATGCCACGTTGTGTCACTCTTGTGCTTTCTGAAATGCGAGAGCCCTATTTGTCCATGCACGGCCAGCACTTTACGATAGCCTCTGCTGGTGAGAGTTGGCCATTGCAGCCTTCCATATGATTTCCTGTGACCCTCTAAAAATAATGAGATAAAATGTGCGTTGTGTGAACATGAGCTGCGCTTGAAACTACACCCAAATACAAGGAAAAGCAAAAAACAAAAATCTAAACGCACCAATTCAAAAGATAAATGAATGCCACGCCACCATCACACTTTTTCATGATTATTATTACAATTATTATTAATATCACTGCATAGGCAAGGCTCAAAATCCGCCTCATGTGAGCGTTTTTTCAAAAGATTTTCTTAATCTTGCTACTTCGGACTGGGCTTTTTTTTTTGGATATTGGGACAGAGAAACTTTATTATGTATTGACAGTGTTTGCTCTTCATCTCTTTTTCAACCTGGTGGACGCCCTCTCTTTGGCCGAGCATGACCTGATTTGTAGTCGGACGCCTCATGCATTGCGCCACGAACTCCACGAAATCAAACCACTATTTCTCTGTTCTCCTGTGGGGGAATTTGCCGCTCCCAAAAAGTTATTGTTACCTTTTTCAGTGTGGGATGGGCGCTTCTCTAATCAGTGCACCTGCCTCCCCGACACACCTGCGAGTCATTATCTCATCTGCCACTTGCAGCATAAAAGCCAGCCTGAAGAGCCACCCATTGTCACTTCGTCAGAGATCCTTCCTGCCGTGTCGACGACGCCGTACCGCTCCAGGATTCCTGCACTCCTCGAATTGATCATTTTGACTACCTTTCAGTTGTGACCACCTCGGCCTGTCTCGCTTACTGGCAATAAAACCCTTCTGTGCTTTTTGTGTCTGCGCGTGGTTCCTCTCTTCATCTCTCACGAAGCCGAACACTTTGCTTAACACCCGCGGTTCTCCCAGCGCTCCGCCCCAACATCCTCGTCGGAACAGCCTGAGCGCCGCAGCGGAGCAACTCCGGCTCGGCCGTGGGCAAAAACGGCTCTGTCCGAAATTTCTCACGGGCGGGCGTGAGCTGTTCCTCCGCTTCGCTTATCACACACACCACTCTCGGCCCTACCTGCCCCGCGCAACTCCGGCAGGGCCAAGCGGGTGGCATCGGTTCGGTCCCGGACCTTCGCGCGGTTTGATTCCCAAGTTTTTCTTCCCTTTGATTGCACACCGCGCCCCCTGTCCCTCAAAGCGAGGTGCATCTCTGGCGGAGCCGAGCGGGCAGCAGCTTTGCTCCCGGCAGGTCGTGTTGGTGTGCGCGAGGTCTTCCACCTCTTCGCTTGCAACACTCGCCTTTGCCGGCCCGCCAGGCACGGCGCAGCTCTGGCGGGGCCAAGCGACAGCGTCGGTTAGGTCCCGGGCGCAAAATCAAAAGGGAGGGTCGACACTGTGGACAAACAATGGACCCTAACACAAAGGGCAGAAAACTTCGACGCACACCCGCGCGACATTCTGTGAAGGAAAATACGCCACCCGCCTGACCTCGCCGGAGTTTCGCCGCGCCCGTCGGTCCAACGTGGCCCGGGTTGCAAGCGAAGTGGGTGAAAAGCTCACGGCCATCCTCGCGAAATATCGTACAATGCCGCTGCAAAACACGGCCCGGGCGCGGCTGCTCCTAGCGGATCGCAATGCAGCTCTGATCAGGGGGATCTTGCGGGAAGCCGGGAGGGGCGCGGGTGTCAAGCAACGGGCTAATAAACCTCGTCGAATACGCCCGCGACGGGCCGGTATAGAAGCGATGCCGCCAGTTTGTCCCCGCCGGAGCTCCTCCAAGCCAGGCAGGCCGAAAGTGGCGCGGGTTGACAACACAGGGTCCAAAACTTCAACGCACAACCAAGCGATCGTCCAGCTTTATGCAGCCTTGTACAAATTGTGTTTTCAAATTGTTCGCCCGAAACAGTTTTGTCACTCCCACAAGACAAACAAGCTATTTTTTTTCAGATGGCAGTGGAACTGATGAAGGCCTTCCCCAGACATTCCGTGCATCAATTTTAGAACATTATGTGGCGATGGAAAATAAGAGAACAAGACAATCGTCAGAAATACTGACCACAGCAGGTTTATTGGATGATGATCACCCATGCAAAAAATGTTTAATTGTGGCATCCAGAAATGATGCCAAAGATATATTTTGTTTCAAACTACTTCAAGAAGAGGAAGTGTTGATACCAGGGATGAATTCTGAAAGCTTATGAGAAAGTCATTTTTTATGACTTGTACCACAACGAAAAATCTCGTGTTATTCACTGCTCCGATGAAAATAAAATGTCAAGATAAAATTTCAATCCCATATTTACACACTGTGAATTTTAAGTTTAATGTTCACTGATATTCCGTCATGTTGTCGTATTTGTTCTCGCCATGCACTGTGGCATGCTCTAAATGGCAAAACCACCTGGAAAAGGTCCTCTGACAAAACGAGTGATTTTTACAATGGAAGAACACACAATTTATCTTGCATCGACATTGTCTTCATGATGCTTTGCATGCATCATTGAAATTGGGTTGGTTCAAGTAAAAGAAAAAATTTGAATTTTAAAAGCAACTTAGAGTTATCCTGATTGAAATTTCCGAACATATAATCTTGCGATGTTAGGGTTCTCTCCCCCCGGCCCCCTTTTGACGAGACCCAGTGCGAAAGGTGGTACCATGAGCAGTGTCTTGAGAAGAATTTGCATGAATTGAGCGGCCGAAGACTGGTATTGCTGCTGTGAGTGCACATCACAATGTTGGAAGTCATGTAGACCTATATCTAATTTTGTGAGTGTTGTTCTGGAAAAAAATTAATTCTCACAAGAAAATGACAGACATGTCAGCTGCTCAACCCGTATTGTTTTGTGTTTTTTGTTATTGTAAAGTGTCCTTGGGTGTCTTGAAAGGCGCTTATCAATAAAATGTATTATTAGTATTATTATTATTATTAAGTTGCCTACACTGGTAAAGTTTTTTAAAATTTGAGTTTTTATTGCTTTAAATGCATTTTCAGCCCGAGTTGAGCACGTTTTGTGAGTTTGAATGTATCTTCATAGGAATGAGTTGTGTGGTCAAATTAATGCTCATTTAGGCTTCAGGTGGTCATCCTGAACAAAATACATGTTGAAGTGTGTGCATAAGTCCTTTGGTTTAGGCGTGACACTCAATTTGAGTTTTTATTGCTTTAAATGCATTTTCAGTCCGAGCTGAGCGCGCTTTCTGACTTTGAATGTATCTTCATAGGAATGAGTTGTGTGGTCAAATTATTGCTCATTTAGGCTTCAGGAGGTCATCCTGAACAAAATACATCTTGAAGTGTGTGCATAAGTCCTTCGGTTTAGGCGTGACACTCAATTTGAGTTTTTATTGCTTTAAATGCATTTTCAGCCCGAGCTGAGCACGTTTTGTGAGTTTGAATGTATCTTCATAAGAATGAGTTGTGTGGTCAAATTAATGCTCATTTCGGCTTCAGGTGGTCATCCTGAACTAAATACATGTTGAAGTGTGTGCATAAGTCCTTTGGTTTAGGCGTGACACTCCATTTGAGTTTTTATTGCTTTAAATGCATTTTCAGCCCGAGCTGAGCACGTTTTGTGAGTTTGAATGCATCTTCATAGGCATGAATTGTGTGATCAAATTAATGCTCATTTAGGCTTCAGGTGGTCATCCTGAACAAAATACATGTTGAAGTGTGTGCATAATAAGTCCTTTGGTTTAGGCGTGACACTCAATTTGAGTTTTTATTGCTTTAAATGCATTTTCAGCCCGAGCTGAGCATGTTTTGTGAGTTTGAATGTATCTTCATAAGAATGAGTTGTGTGGTCAAATTAATGCTCATTTCGGCTTCAGGTGGTCATCCTGAACTAAATACATGTTGAAGTGTGTGCATAAGTCCTTTGGTTTAGGCGTGACACTCCATTTGAGTTTTTATTGCTTTAAATGCATTTTCAGCCCGAGCTGAGCATGTTTTGTGAGTTTGAATGTATCTTCATAGGAATGAGTTGTGTGGTCAAATTAATGCTCATTTCGGCTTCAGGTGGTCATCCTGAACTAAATACATGTTGAAGCGTGTGCATAAGTCCTTTGGTTTAGGCGTGACACTCCATTTGAGTTTTTATTGCTTTAAATGCATTTTCAGCCCGAGCTGAGCACGTTTTGTGAGTTTGAATGCATCTTCATAGGCATGAATTGTGTGATCAAATTAATGCTCATTTAGGCTTCAGGTGGTCCTTCTGAACAAAATACATGTTAAAGTGTGTGCATAAATCCTTTGGTTTAGGCGTGACACTCAATTTGAGTTTTTATTGCTTTAAATGCATTTTCAGCCCGAGCTGAGCACGTTTTGTGAGTTTGAATGTATCTTCATAGGAATGAGTTGTGTGGTCAAATTAAAGCTCATATAGGCTTCAGGAGGTCATCCTGAACAAAATACATGTTGAATGTGTGCATAAGTCCTTTGGTTTAGGTGTGACACTCAATTTGAGTTTTTATTGCTTTAAATGCATTTTCAGCCCGAGCTTGAGCGCGCTTTCTGACTTTGAATGTATCTTCATAGGAATGAGTTGTGTAGTCAAATTAATGCTCATTTAGGCTTCAGGAGGACATCCTGAACAAAATACATGTTGAAGTGTGTGCATAAATCCTCTGGTTTAGGCGTGACACTCAATTTGAGTTTTTATTGCTTTAAATGCATTTTCAGCCCGAGTTGAGCACGTTTTGTGAGTTTGAATGTATCTTCATAGGAATGAGTTGTGTGGTCAAATTAATGCTCATTTCGGCTTCAGGTGGTCATCCTGAACTAAATACATGTTGAAGTGTGTGCATAAGTCCTTTGGTTTAGGCGTGACACTCCATTTGAGTTTTTATTGCTTTAAATGCATTTTCAGTCCGAGCTGAGCGCGCTTTCTGACTTTGAATGTATCTTCATAGGAATGAGTTGTGTGGTCAAATTATTGCTCATTTAGGCTTCAGGAGGCCATCCTGAACAAAATACATGATGAAGTGTGTGCATAAGTCCTTTGGTTTAGGTGTGACACTCAATTTGAGTTTTTATTGCTTTAAATGCATTTTCAGCCCGAGCTGAGCACGTTTTGTGAGTTTGAATGCATCTTCATAGGCATGAATTGTGTGATCAAATTAATGCTCATTTAGGCTTCAGGTGGTCCTTCTGAACAAAATACATGTTAAAGTGTGTGCATAAATCCTTTGGTTTAGGCGTGACACTCAATTTGAGTTTTTATTGCTTTAAATGCATTTTCAGCCCGAGCTGAGCACGTTTTGTGAGTTTGAATGCATCTTCATAGGCATGAGTTGTGTGATCAAATTAATGCTCATTTAGGCTTCAGGAGGTCATCCTGAACAAAATACAAGTTGAAGTGTGTGCATAAGTCCTTTGGTAATCAAACAGCACGAAGGTCCGGGACCGAACGGATGCCACCCGCTTGGCCCCGCCGGAGCAGAAGTAAGATCGGGCGGCTTGAGCCCGAGCCCGAGCCCTACCCCTACCCGAACCCGACCGCCCTAAAATGTCCCTCATTGCTTCGGGTTCGGGGCGCACGGCACCCGTACGGCGGAGAGTATCCAGGGTTACCAGTGAAGCGGAGGAACATCTCACGCCCACCCGCGCGAAATGTCGTACCGAGTTGTTTATGCCCACGGCACCGCCGATGCTGCACCGTTTCGGCGCGAGGGACGCTCCAAACGAGGAGTTTGGGTCGAATGTGAATTAAAGTGTTAGGTTTCGTGAGAGATCAATACAAGAACCACACACAGACACCAAAAACGAAGAGGGGTTTTATTGCCAGAAAGTTGGTCAGGTCGAGGTGTAAACAACTGAAAGCTAGTCAAAATGATCACGTTGAGGAGTGCAGAAATGCTGGAGCGTAACGGCGTGGCAGCAGCTAGCTCGGCAGGAAGGATCGCTGACGAACTGGCAACGGGTGGCTGTTCACGCTGTCTTTTATGGTGCAAGTGGCAGATGAGATGAAGACTCGCACGTGTGTAGGGGAGGCAGGTGCACTGATTCGAGAGGCGCCCAGCCCACACTGAAAAAGAGACAAAAAAAGGGAGGGGCGGCACCGTGGACACACAATGGTTTCGAACGCAAAGGGCAGAAAACGTCGGCTTCCAGCCGCGCGACGTTCCGCGAACGAATACTGAATCGTATTGAGACACGTTATCCGTGGCATCATAAACTCCGCGAATTTAAGTCAACATCTCTCTGCTCCCAAATAAAACAATCATCCCTATTCAGTCAACTGTAAACGAAGAAGTCAAGTCTGGGATTTTTTTTATGACCCTCTAAAAATAAGCAACAACATAAAATGTCCGCCCTGTGAACATGAGCTGAAATCGAATCTCAAACCAAATACATGTGAAAGCAAAAAAAATCGAAATATATCAATTTAGAATTCAAAGAACGTCGTGTCCCCATCACACTTTTTAATTGTCTTTTTTCTTTTTTCTTTTTTTTTTGCATCGACACGCCTCAAAATCCTTCTGATGTGAGCGTTTTTAAAAAATCTTGGCTCTTTTGACTTTTTTGGGGGGTTCTTGGGACGGAAAAAATTGACGATGAATTGACAATATTTGCTGCTCAGAGCTGATGCCACGTTGTGTCACTCTTGTGCTTTCTGAAATGCGAGAGCCCTATTTGTCCATGCACGGCCAGCACTTTACGATAGCCTCTGCTGGTGAGAGTTGGCCATTGCAGCCTTCCATATGATTTCCTGTGACCCTCTAAAAATAATGAGATAAAATGTGCGTTGTGTGAACATGAGCTGCGCTTGAAACTACACCCAAATACAAGGAAAAGCAAAAAACAAAAATCTAAACGCACCAATTCAAAAGATAAATGAATGCCACGCCACCATCACACTTTTTCATGATTATTATTACAATTATTATTAATATCACTGCATAGGCAAGGCTCAAAATCCGCCTCATGTGAGCGTTTTTTCAAAAGATTTTCTTAATCTTGCTACTTCGGACTGGGCTTTTTTTTTTGGATATTGGGACAGAGAAACTTTATTATGTATTGACAGTGTTTGCTCTTCATCTCTTTTTCAACCTGGTGGACGCCCTCTCTTTGGCCGAGCATGACCTGATTTGTAGTCAGACGCCTCATGCATTGCGCCACGAACTCCACGAAATCAAACCACTATTTCTCTGTTCTCCTGTGGGGGAATTTGCCGCTCCCAAAAAGTTATTGTTACCTTTTTCAGTGTGGGATGGGCGCTTCTCTAATCAGTGCACCTGCCTCCCCGACACACCTGCGAGTCATTATCTCATCTGCCACTTGCAGCATAAAAGCCAGCCTGAAGAGCCACCCATTGTCACTTCGTCAGAGATCCTTCCTGCCGTGTCGACGACGCCGTACCGCTCCAGGATTCCTGCACTCCTCGAATTGATCATTTTGACTACCTTTCAGTTGTGACCACCTCGGCCTGTCTCGCTTACTGGCAATAAAACCCTTCTGTGCTTTTTGTGTCTGCGCGTGGTTCCTCTCTTCATCTCTCACGAAGCCGAACACTTTGCTTAACACCCGCGGTTCTCCCAGCGCTCCGCCCCAACATCCTCGTCGGAACAGCCTGAGCGCCGCAGCGGAGCAACTCCGGCTCGGCCGTGGGCAAAAACGGCTCTGTCCGAAATTTCTCACGGGCGGGCGTGAGCTGTTCCTCCGCTTCGCTTATCACACACACCACTCTCGGCCCTACCTGCCCCGCGCAACTCCGGCAGGGCCAAGCGGGTGGCATCGGTTCGGTCCCGGACCTTCGCGTGGTTTGATTCCCAAGTTTTTCTTCCCTTTGATTGCACACCGCGCCCCCTGTCCCTCAAAGCGAGGTGCATCTCTGGCGGAGCCGAGCGGGCAGCAGCTTTGCTCCCGGCAGGTCGTGTTGGTGTGCGCGAGGTCTTCCACCTCTTCGCTTGCAACACTCGCCTTTGCCGGCCCGCCAGGCACGGCGCAGCTCTGGCGGGGCCAAGCGACAGCGTCGGTTAGGTCCCGGGCGCAAAATCAAAAGGGAGGGTCGACACTGTGGACAAACAATGGACCCTAACACAAAGGGCAGAAAACTTCGACGCACACCCGCGCGACATTCTGTGAAGGAAAATACGCCACCCGCCTGACCTCGCCGGAGTTTCGCCGCGCCCGTCGGTCCAACGTGGCCCGGGTTGCAAGCGAAGTGGGTGAAAAGCTCACGGCCATCCTCGCGAAATATCGTACAATGCCGCTGCAAAACACGGCCCGGGCGCGGCTGCTCCTAGCGGATCGCAATGCAGCTCTGATCAGGGGGATCTTGCGGGAAGCCGGGAGGGGCGCGGGTGTCAAGCAACGGGCTAATAAACCTCGTCGAATACGCCCGCGACGGGCCGGTATAGAAGCGATGCCGCCAGTTTGTCCCCGCCGGAGCTCCTCCAAGCCAGGCAGGCCGAAAGTGGCGCGGGTTGACAACACAGGGTCCAAAACTTCAACGCACAACCAAGCGATCGTCCAGCTTTATGCAGCCTTGTACAAATTGTGTTTTCAAATTGTTCGCCCGAAACAGTTTTGTCACTCCCACAAGACAAACAAGCTATTTTTTTTCAGATGGCAGTGGAACTGATGAAGGCCTTCCCCAGACATTCCGTGCATCAATTTTAGAACATTATGTGGCGATGGAAAATAAGAGAACAAGACAATCGTCAGAAATACTGACCACAGCAGGTTTATTGGATGATGATCACCCATGCAAAAAATGTTTAATTGTGGCATCCAGAAATGATGCCAAAGATATATTTTGTTTCAAACTACTTCATGAAGAGGAAGTGTTGATACCAGGGATGAATTCTGAAAGCTTATGAGAAAGTCATTTTTTATGACTTGTACCACAACGAAAAATCTCGTGTTATTCACTGCTCCGATGAAAATAAAATGTCAAGATAAAATTTCAATCCCATATTTACACACTGTGAATTTTAAGTTTAATGTTCACTGATATTCCGTCATGTTGTCGTATTTGTTCTCGCCATGCACTGTGGCATGCTCTAAATGGCAAAACCACCTGGAAAAGGTCCTCTGACAAAACGAGTGATTTTTACAATGGAAGAACACACAATTTATCTTGCATCGACATTGTCTTCATGATGCTTTGCATGCATCATTGAAATTGGGTTGGTTCAAGTAAAAGAAAAAATTTGAATTTTAAAAGCAACTTAGAGTTATCCTGATTGAAATTTCCGAACATATAATCTTGCGATGTTAGGGTTCTCTCCCCCCGGCCCCCTTTTGACGAGACCCAGTGCGAAAGGTGGTACCATGAGCAGTGTCTTGAGAAGAATTTGCATGAATTGAGCGGCCGAAGACTGGTATTGCTGCTGTGAGTGCACATCACAATGTTGGAAGTCATGTAGACCTATATCTAATTTTGTGAGTGTTGTTCTGGAAAAAAATTAATTCTCACAAGAAAATGACAGACATGTCAGCTGCTCAACCCGTATTGTTTTGTGTTTTTTGTTATTGTAAAGTGTCCTTGGGTGTCTTGAAAGGCGCTTATCAATAAAATGTATTATTAGTATTATTATTATTATTAAGTTGCCTACACTGGTAAAGTTTTTTAAAATTTGAGTTTTTATTGCTTTAAATGCATTTTCAGCCCGAGTTGAGCACGTTTTGTGAGTTTGAATGTATCTTCATAGGAATGAGTTGTGTGGTCAAATTAATGCTCATTTAGGCTTCAGGTGGTCATCCTGAACAAAATACATGTTGAAGTGTGTGCATAAGTCCTTTGGTTTAGGCGTGACACTCAATTTGAGTTTTTATTGCTTTAAATGCATTTTCAGCCCGAGCTGAGCACGTTTTGTGAGTTTGAATGTATCTTCATAGGAATCAGTTGTGTGGTCAAATTAATGCTCATTTAGGCTTCAGGTGGTCATCCTGAACAAAATACATGTTGAAGTGTGTGCATAAATCCTTTGGTTTAGGCGTGACACTCAATTTGAGTTTTTATTGCTTTAAATGCATTTTCAGCCCGAGCTGAGCACGTTTTGTGAGTTTGAATGTAGCTTCACAGGAATTAGTTGTGTGGTCAAATTAATGCTCATTTAGGCTTCAGGTGGTCATCCTGAACTAAATAAATATTGAAGTGTGTGCATAAGTTCTTTGGTTTGGGCGTGACACTCAATTTGAGTTTTTATTGCTTTAAATGCATTTTCAGCCCGAGCTGAGCACTTTTTGTGAGTTTGAATGTATCTTCATAGGAATGAGTTGTGTGGTCAAATTAATGCTCATTTAGGCTTCAGGAGGACATCCTGAACTAAATACATGTTGAAGTGTGTGCATAAGTCCTTTGGTTTAGGCGTGACACTCAATTTGAGTTTTTATTGCTTTAAATGCATTTTCAGCCCGAGTTGAGCACGTTTTGTGAGTTTGAATGTATCTTCATAGGAATGAGTTGTGTGGTCAAATTAATGCTCATTTAGGCTTCAGGTGGTCATCCTGAACAAAATACATGTTGAAGTGTGTGCATAAGTCCTTTGGTTTAGGCGTGACACTCAATTTGAGTTTTTATTGCTTTAAATGCATTTTCAGCCCGAGCTGAGCATGTTTTGTGAGTTTGAATGTATCTTCATAAGAATGAGTTGTGTGGTCAAATTAATGCTCATTTCGGCTTCAGGTGGTCATCCTGAACTAAATACATGTTGAAGTGTGTGCATAAGTCCTTTGGTTTAGGCGTGACACTCCATTTGAGTTTTTATTGCTTTAAATGCATTTTCAGTCCGAGCTGAGCGCGCTTTCTGACTTTGAATGTATCTTCATAGGAATGAGTTGTGTGGTCAAATTAATGCTCATTTAGGCTTCAGGAGGTCATCCTGAACAAAATACATCTTGAAGTGTGTGCATAAGTCCTTCGGTTTAGGCGTGACACTCAATTTGAGTTTTTATTGCTTTAAATGCATTTTCAGCCCGAGCTGAGCACCTTTTGTGAGTTTGAATGTATCTTCATAGGAATGAGTTGTGTGGTCAAATTAATGCTCATATAGGCTTCAGGAGGCCATCCTGAACAAAATACATGTTGAAGTGTGTGCATAATCCTTTGGTTTAGGTGTGACACTCAATTTGAGTTTTTATTGCTTTAAATGCATTTTCAGCCCGAGCTGAGCGCGCTTTCTGACTTTGAATGTATCTTCATAGGAATGATTTGTTTAGTCAAATTAATGCTCTTTTAGGCTTCAGGAGGCCATCCTGAACAAAATACATGATGAAGTGTGTGCATAAGTCCTTTGGTTTAGGTGTGACACTCAATTTGAGTTTTTATTGCTTTAAATGCATTTTCAGCCCGAGCTGAGCACGTTTTGTGAGTTTGAATGCATCTTCATAGGCATGAATTGTGTGATCAAATTAATGCTCATTTAGGCTTCAGGTGGTCCTTCTGAACAAAATACATGTTAAAGTGTGTGCATAAATCCTTTGGTTTAGGCGTGACACTCAATTTGAGTTTTTATTGCTTTAAATGCATTTTCAGCCCGAGCTGAGCACGTTTTGTGAGTTTGAATGTATCTTCATAGGAATGAGTATTGTGGTCAAATTAAAGCTCATATAGGCTTCAGGAGGTCATCCTGAACAAAATACATGTTGAATGTGTGCATAAGTCCTTTGGTTTAGGTGTGACACTCAATTTGAGTTTTTATTGCTTTAAATGCATTTTCAGCCCGAGCTTGAGCGCGCTTTCTGACTTTGAATGTATCTTCATAGGAATGAGTTGTGTAGTCAAATTAATGCTCATTTAGGCTTCAGGAGGACATCCTGAACAAAATACATGTTGAAGTGTGTGCATAAATCCTCTGGTTTAGGCGTGACACTCAATTTGAGTTTTTATTGCTTTAAATGCATTTTCAGCCCGAGCTGAGCACGTTTTGTGAGTTTGAATGTATCTTCATAGGCATGAGTTGTGTGATCAAATTAATGCTCATTTAGGCTTCAGGAGGTCATCCTGAACAAAATACAAGTTGAAGTGTGTGCATAAGTCCTTTGGTAATCAAACAGCACGAAGGTCCGGGACCGAACGGATGCCACCCGCTTGGCCCCGCCGGAGCAGAAGTAAGATCGGGCGGCCCGAGCCCGAGCCCGAGCCCTACCCCTACCCGAACCCGACCGCCCTAAAATGTCCCTCATTGCTTCGGGTTCGGGGCGCACGGCACCCGTACGGCGGAGAGTATCCAGCGTTACCAGTGAAGCGGAGGAACATCTCACGCCCACCCGCGCGAAATGTCGTACCGAGTTGTTTATGCCCACGGCACCGCCGATGCTGCACCGTTTCGGCGCGAGGGACGCTCCAAACGAGGAGTTTGGGTCGAATGTGAATTAAAGTGTTAGGTTTCGTGAGAGATCAATACAAGAACCACACACAGACACCAAAAACGAAGAGGGGTTTTATTGCCAGAAAGTTGGTCAGGTCGAGGTGTAAACAACTGAAAGCTAGTCAAAATGATCACGTTGAGGAATGCAGAAATGCTGGAGCGTAACGGCGTGGCAGCAGCTAGCTCGGCAGGAAGGATCGCTGACGAACTGGCAACGGGTGGCTGTTCACGCTGTCTTTTATGGTGCAAGTGGCAGATGAGATGAAGACTCGCACGTGTGTAGGGGAGGCAGGTGCACTGATTCGAGAGGCGCCCAGCCCACACTGAAAAAGAGACAAAAAAAGGGAGGGGCGGCACCGTGGACACACAATGGTTTCGAACGCAAAGGGCAGAAAACGTCGGCTTCCAGCCGCGCGACGTTCCGCGAACGAATACTGAATCGTATTGAGACACGTTATCCGTGGCATCATAAACTCCGCGAATTTAAGTCAACATCTCTCTGCTCCCAAATAAAACAATCATCCCTATTCAGTCAACTGTAAACGAAGAAGTCAAGTCTGGGATTTTTTTTATGACCCTCTAAAAATAAGCAACAACATAAAATGTCCGCCCTGTGAACATGAGCTGAAATCGAATCTCAAACCAAATACATGTGAAAGCAAAAAAAATCGAAATATATCAATTTAGAATTCAAAGAACGTCGTGTCCCCATCACACTTTTTAATTGTCTTTTTTCTTTTTTCTTTTTTTTTTTGCATCGACACGCCTCAAAATCCTTCTGATGTGAGCGTTTTTAAAAAATCTTGGCTCTTTTGACTTTTTTGGGGGGTTCTTGGGACGGAAAAAATTGACGATGAATTGACAATATTTGCTGCTCAGAGCTGATGCCACGTTGTGTCACTCTTGTGCTTTCTGAAATGCGAGAGCCCTATTTGTCCATGCACGGCCAGCACTTTACGATAGCCTCTGCTGGTGAGAGTTGGCCATTGCAGCCTTCCATATGATTTCCTGTGACCCTCTAAAAATAATGAGATAAAATGTGCGTTGTGTGAACATGAGCTGCGCTTGAAACTACACCCAAATACAAGGAAAAGCAAAAAACAAAAATCTAAACGCACCAATTCAAAAGATAAATGAATGCCACGCCACCATCACACTTTTTCATGATTATTATTACAATTATTATTAATATCACTGCATAGGCAAGGCTCAAAATCCGCCTCATGTGAGCGTTTTTTCAAAAGATTTTCTTAATCTTGCTACTTCGGACTGGGCTTTTTTTTTTGGATATTGGGACAGAGAAACTTTATTATGTATTGACAGTGTTTGCTCTTCATCTCTTTTTCAACCTGGTGGACGCCCTCTCTTTGGCCGAGCATGACCTGATTTGTAGTCAGACGCCTCATGCATTGCGCCACGAACTCCACGAAATCAAACCACTATTTCTCTGTTCTCCTGTGGGGGAATTTGCCGCTCCCAAAAAGTTATTGTTACCTTTTTCAGTGTGGGATGGGCGCTTCTCTAATCAGTGCACCTGCCTCCCCGACACACCTGCGAGTCATTATCTCATCTGCCACTTGCAGCATAAAAGCCAGCCTGAAGAGCCACCCATTGTCACTTCGTCAGAGATCCTTCCTGCCGTGTCGACGACGCCGTACCGCTCCAGGATTCCTGCACTCCTCGAATTGATCATTTTGACTACCTTTCAGTTGTGACCACCTCGGCCTGTCTCGCTTACTGGCAATAAAACCCTTCTGTGCTTTTTGTGTCTGCGCGTGGTTCCTCTCTTCATCTCTCACGAAGCCGAACACTTTGCTTAACACCCGCGGTTCTCCCAGCGCTCCGCCCCAACATCCTCGTCGGAACAGCCTGAGCGCCGCAGCGGAGCAACTCCGGCTCGGCCGTGGGCAAAAACGGCTCTGTCCGAAATTTCTCACGGGCGGGCGTGAGCTGTTCCTCCGCTTCGCTTATCACACACACCACTCTCGGCCCTACCTGCCCCGCGCAACTCCGGCAGGGCCAAGCGGGTGGCATCGGTTCGGTCCCGGACCTTCGCGCGGTTTGATTCCCAAGTTTTTCTTCCCTTTGATTGCACACCGCGCCCCCTGTCCCTCAAAGCGAGGTGCATCTCTGGCGGAGCCGAGCGGGCAGCAGCTTTGCTCCCGGCAGGTCGTGTTGGTGTGCGCGAGGTCTTCCACCTCTTCGCTTGCAACACTCGCCTTTGCCGGCCCGCCAGGCACGGCGCAGCTCTGGCGGGGCCAAGCGACAGCGTCGGTTAGGTCCCGGGCGCAAAATCAAAAGGGAGGGTCGACACTGTGGACAAACAATGGACCCTAACACAAAGGGCAGAAAACTTCGACGCACACCCGCGCGACATTCTGTGAAGGAAAATACGCCACCCGCCTGACCTCGCCGGAGTTTCGCCGCGCCCGTCGGTCCAACGTGGCCCGGGTTGCAAGCGAAGTGGGTGAAAAGCTCACGGCCATCCTCGCGAAATATCGTACAATGCCGCTGCAAAACACGGCCCGGGCGCGGCTGCTCCTAGCGGATCGCAATGCAGCTCTGATCAGGGGGATCTTGCGGGAAGCCGGGAGGGGCGCGGGTGTCAAGCAACGGGCTAATAAACCTCGTCGAATACGCCCGCGACGGGCCGGTATAGAAGCGATGCCGCCAGTTTGTCCCCGCCGGAGCTCCTCCAAGCCAGGCAGGCCGAAAGTGGCGCGGGTTGACAACACAGGGTCCAAAACTTCAACGCACAACCAAGCGATCGTCCAGCTTTATGCAGCCTTGTACAAATTGTGTTTTCAAATTGTTCGCCCGAAACAGTTTTGTCACTCCCACAAGACAAACAAGCTATTTTTTTTCAGATGGCAGTGGAACTGATGAAGGCCTTCCCCAGACATTCCGTGCATCAATTTTAGAACATTATGTGGCGATGGAAAATAAGAGAACAAGACAATCGTCAGAAATACTGACCACAGCAGGTTTATTGGATGATGATCACCCATGCAAAAAATGTTTAATTGTGGCATCCAGAAATGATGCCAAAGATATATTTTGTTTCAAACTACTTCATGAAGAGGAAGTGTTGATACCAGGGATGAATTCTGAAAGCTTATGAGAAAGTCATTTTTTATGACTTGTACCACAACGAAAAATCTCGTGTTATTCACTGCTCCGATGAAAATAAAATGTCAAGATAAAATTTCAATCCCATATTTACACACTGTGAATTTTAAGTTTAATGTTCACTGATATTCCGTCATGTTGTCGTATTTGTTCTCGCCATGCACTGTGGCATGCTCTAAATGGCAAAACCACCTGGAAAAGGTCCTCTGACAAAACGAGTGATTTTTACAATGGAAGAACACACAATTTATCTTGCATCGACATTGTCTTCATGATGCTTTGCATGCATCATTGAAATTGGGTTGGTTCAAGTAAAAGAAAAAATTTGAATTTTAAAAGCAACTTAGAGTTATCCTGATTGAAATTTCCGAACATATAATCTTGCGATGTTAGGGTTCTCTCCCCCCGGCCCCCTTTTGACGAGACCCAGTGCGAAAGGTGGTACCATGAGCAGTGTCTTGAGAAGAATTTGCATGAATTGAGCGGCCGAAGACTGGTATTGCTGCTGTGAGTGCACATCACAATGTTGGAAGTCATGTAGACCTATATCTAATTTTGTGAGTGTTGTTCTGGAAAAAAATTAATTCTCACAAGAAAATGACAGACATGTCAGCTGCTCAACCCGTATTGTTTTGTGTTTTTTGTTATTGTAAAGTGTCCTTGGGTGTCTTGAAAGGCGCTTATCAATAAAATGTATTATTAGTATTATTATTATTATTAAGTTGCCTACACTGGTAAAGTTTTTTAAAATTTGAGTTTTTATTGCTTTAAATGCATTTTCAGCCCGAGTTGAGCACGTTTTGTGAGTTTGAATGTATCTTCATAGGAATGAGTTGTGTGGTCAAATTAATGCTCATTTAGGCTTCAGGTGGTCATCCTGAACAAAATACATGTTGAAGTGTGTGCATAAGTCCTTTGGTTTAGGCGTGACACTCAATTTGAGTTTTTATTGCTTTAAATGCATTTTCAGCCCGAGCTGAGCACGTTTTGTGAGTTTGAATGTATCTTCATAGGAATCAGTTGTGTGGTCAAATTAATGCTCATTTAGGCTTCAGGTGGTCATCCTGAACAAAATACATGTTGAAGTGTGTGCATAAGTCCTTTGGTTTAGGCGTGACACTCAATTTGAGTTTTTATTGCTTTAAATGCATTTTCAGCCCGAGCTGAGCACTTTTTGTGAGTTTGAATGTATCTTCATAGGAATGAGTTGTGTGGTCAAATTAATGCTCATTTAGGCTTCAGGAGGACATCCTGAACTAAATACATGTTGAAGTGTGTGCATAAATCCTTTGGTTTAGGCGTGACACTCAATTTGAGTTTTTATTGCTTTAAATGCATTTTCAGCCCGAGTTGAGCACGTTTTGTGAGTTTGAATGTATCTTCATAGGAATGAGTTGTGTGGTCAAATTAATGCTCATTTAGGCTTCAGGTGGTCATCCTGAACAAAATACATGTTGAAGTGTGTGCATAAGTCCTTTGGTTTAGGCGTGACACTCAATTTGAGTTTTTATTGCTTTAAATGCATTTTCAGCCCGAGCTGAGCATGTTTTGTGAGTTTGAATGTATCTTCATAAGAATGAGTTGTGTGGTCAAATTAATGCTCATTTCGGCTTCAGGTGGTCATCCTGAACTAAATACATGTTGAAGTGTGTGCATAAGTCCTTTGGTTTAGGCGTGACACTCCATTTGAGTTTTTATTGCTTTAAATGCATTTTCAGTCCGAGCTGAGCGCGCTTTCTGACTTTGAATGTATCTTCATAGGAATGAGTTGTGTGGTCAAATTAATGCTCATTTAGGCTTCAGGAGGTCATCCTGAACAAAATACATCTTGAAGTGTGTGCATAAGTCCTTCGGTTTAGGCGTGACACTCAATTTGAGTTTTTATTGCTTTAAATGCATTTTCAGCCCGAGCTGAGCACCTTTTGTGAGTTTGAATGTATCTTCATAGGAATGAGTTGTGTGGTCAAATTAATGCTCATATAGGCTTCAGGAGGCCATCCTGACCAAAATACATGTTGAAGTGTGTGCATAATCCTTTGGTTTAGGTGTGACACTCAATTTGAGTTTTTATTGCTTTAAATGCATTTTCAGCCCGAGCTGAGCGCGCTTTCTGACTTTGAATGTATCTTCATAGGAATGATTTGTTTAGTCAAATTAATGCTCTTTTAGGCTTCAGGAGGCCATCCTGAACAAAATACATGATGAAGTGTGTGCATAAGTCCTTTGGTTTAGGTGTGACACTCAATTTGAGTTTTTATTGCTTTAAATGCATTTGTAGCCTGAGCTGAGCGCGCTTTCTGACTTTGAATGTATCTTCATAGGAATGAGTTGTGTGATCAAATTAATGCTCATTTAGGCTTCAGGAGGTCATCCTGAACAAAATACAAGTTGAAGTGTGTGCATAAGTCCTTTGGTAATCAAACAGCACGAAGGTCCGGGACCGAACGGATGCCACCCGCTTGGCCCCGCCGGAGCAGAAGTAAGATCGGGCGGCCCGAGCCCGAGCCCGAGCCCTACCCCTACCCGAACCCGACCGCCCTAAAATGTCCCTCATTGCTTCGGGTTCGGGGCGCACGGCACCCGTACGGCGGAGAGTATCCAGGGTTACCAGTGAAGCGGAGGAACATCTCACGCCCACCCGCGCGAAATGTCGTACCGAGTTGTTTATGCCCACGGCACCGCCGATGCTGCACCGTTTCGGCGCGAGGGACGCTCCAAACGAGGAGTTTGGGTCGAATGTGAATTAAAGTGTTAGGTTTCGTGAGAGATCAATACAAGAACCACACACAGACACCAAAAACGAAGAGGGGTTTTATTGCCAGAAAGTTGGTCAGGTCGAGGTGTAAACAACTGAAAGCTAGTCAAAATGATCACGTTGAGGAGTGCAGAAATGCTGGAGCGTAACGGCGTGGCAGCAGCTAGCTCGGCAGGAAGGATCGCTGACGAACTGGCAACGGGTGGCTGTTCACGCTGTCTTTTATGGTGCAAGTGGCAGATGAGATGAAGACTCGCACGTGTGTAGGGGAGGCAGGTGCACTGATTCGAGAGGCGCCCAGCCCACACTGAAAAAGAGACAAAAAAAGGGAGGGGCGGCACCGTGGACACACAATGGTTTCGAACGCAAAGGGCAGAAAACGTCGGCTTCCAGCCGCGCGACGTTCCGCGAACGAATACTGAATCGTATTGAGACACGTTATCCGTGGCATCATAAACTCCGCGAATTTAAGTCAACATCTCTCTGCTCCCAAATAAAACAATCATCCCTATTCAGTCAACTGTAAACGAAGAAGTCAAGTCTGGGATTTTTTTTATGACCCTCTAAAAATAAGCAACAACATAAAATGTCCGCCCTGTGAACATGAGATGAAATCGAATCTCAAACCAAATACATGTGAAAGCAAAAAAAATCGAAATATATCAATTTAGAATTCAAAGAACGTCGTGTCCCCATCACACTTTTTAATTGTCTTTTTTCTTTTTTCTTTTTTTTTTGCATCGACACGCCTCAAAATCCTTCTGATGTGAGCGTTTTTAAAAAATCTTGGCTCTTTTGACTTTTTTGGGGGGTTCTTGGGACGGAAAAAATTGACGATGAATTGACAATATTTGCTGCTCAGAGCTGATGCCACGTTGTGTCACTCTTGTGCTTTCTGAAATGCGAGAGCCCTATTTGTCCATGCACGGCCAGCACTTTACGATAGCCTCTGCTGGTGAGAGTTGGCCATTGCAGCCTTCCATATGATTTCCTGTGACCCTCTAAAAATAATGAGATAAAATGTGCGTTGTGTGAACATGAGCTGCGCTTGAAACTACACCCAAATACAAGGAAAAGCAAAAAACAAAAATCTAAACGCACCAATTCAAAAGATAAATGAATGCCACGCCACCATCACACTTTTTCATGATTATTATTACAATTATTATTAATATCACTGCATAGGCAAGGCTCAAAATCCGCCTCATGTGAGCGTTTTTTCAAAAGATTTTCTTAATCTTGCTACTTCGGACTGGGCTTTTTTTTTTGGATATTGGGACAGAGAAACTTTATTATGTATTGACAGTGTTTGCTCTTCATCTCTTTTTCAACCTGGTGGACGCCCTCTCTTTGGCCGAGCATGACCTGATTTGTAGTCAGACGCCTCATGCATTGCGCCACGAACTCCACGAAATCAAACCACTATTTCTCTGTTCTCCTGTGGGGGAATTTGCCGCTCCCAAAAAGTTATTGTTACCTTTTTCAGTGTGGGATGGGCGCTTCTCTAATCAGTGCACCTGCCTCCCCGACACACCTGCGAGTCATTATCTCATCTGCCACTTGCAGCATAAAAGCCAGCCTGAAGAGCCACCCATTGTCACTTCGTCAGAGATCCTTCCTGCCGTGTCGACGACGCCGTACCGCTCCAGGATTCCTGCACTCCTCGAATTGATCATTTTGACTACCTTTCAGTTGTGACCACCTCGGCCTGTCTCGCTTACTGGCAATAAAACCCTTCTGTGCTTTTTGTGTCTGCGCGTGGTTCCTCTCTTCATCTCTCACGAAGCCGAACACTTTGCTTAACACCCGCGGTTCTCCCAGCGCTCCGCCCCAACATCCTCGTCGGAAAAGCCTGAGCGCCGCAGCGGAGCAACTCCGGCTCGGCCGTGGGCAAAAACGGCTCTGTCCGAAATTTCTCACGGGCGGGCGTGAGCTGTTCCTCCGCTTCGCTTATCACACACACCACTCTCGGCCCTACCTGCCCCGCGCAACTCCGGCAGGGCCAAGCGGGTGGCATCGGTTCGGTCCCGGACCTTCGCGCGGTTTGATTCCCAAGTTTTTCTTCCCTTTGATTGCACACCGCGCCCCCTGTCCCTCAAAGCGAGGTGCATCTCTGGCGGAGCCGAGCGGGCAGCAGCTTTGCTCCCGGCAGGTCGTGTTGGTGTGCGCGAGGTCTTCCACCTCTTCGCTTGCAACACTCGCCTTTGCCGGCCCGCCAGGCACGGCGCAGCTCTGGCGGGGCCAAGCGACAGCGTCGGTTAGGTCCCGGGCGCAAAATCAAAAGGGAGGGTCGACACTGTGGACAAACAATGGACCCTAACACAAAGGGCAGAAAACTTCGACGCACACCCGCGCGACATTCTGTGAAGGAAAATACGCCACCCGCCTGACCTCGCCGGAGTTTCGCCGCGCCCGTCGGTCCAACGTGGCCCGGGTTGCAAGCGAAGTGGGTGAAAAGCTCACGGCCATCCTCGCGAAATATCGTACAATGCCGCTGCAAAACACGGCCCGGGCGCGGCTGCTCCTAGCGGATCGCAATGCAGCTCTGATCAGGGGGATCTTGCGGGAAGCCGGGAGGGGCGCGGGTGTCAAGCAACGGGCTAATAAACCTCGTCGAATACGCCCGCGACGGGCCGGTATAGAAGCGATGCCGCCAGTTTGTCCCCGCCGGAGCTCCTCCAAGCCAGGCAGGCCGAAAGTGGCGCGGGTTGACAACACAGGGTCCAAAACTTCAACGCACAACCAAGCGATCGTCCAGCTTTATGCAGCCTTGTACAAATTGTGTTTTCAAATTGTTCGCCCGAAACAGTTTTGTCACTCCCACAAGACAAACAAGCTATTTTTTTTCAGATGGCAGTGGAACTGATGAAGGCCTTCCCCAGACATTCCGTGCATCAATTTTAGAACATTATGCGGCGATGGAAAATAAGAGAACAAGACAATCGTCAGAAATACTGACCACAGCAGGTTTATTGGATGATGATCACCCATGCAAAAATGTTTAATTGTGGCATCCAGAAATGATGCCAAAGATATATTTTGTTTCAAACTACTTCATGAAGAGGAAGTGTTGATACCAGGGATGAATTCTGAAAGCTTATGAGAAAGTCATTTTTTATGACTTGTACCACAACGAAAAATCTCGTGTTATTCACTGCTCCGATGAAAATAAAATGTCAAGATAAAATTTCAATCCCATATTTACACACTGTGAATTTTAAGTTTAATGTTCACTGATATTCCGTCATGTTGTCGTATTTGTTCTCGCCATGCACTGTGGCATGCTCTAAATGGCAAAACCACCTGGAAAAGGTCCTCTGACAAAACGAGTGATTTTTACAATGGAAGAACACACAATTTATCTTGCATCGACATTGTCTTCATGATGCTTTGCATGCATCATTGAAATTGGGTTGGTTCAAGTAAAAGAAAAAATTTGAATTTTAAAAGCAACTTAGAGTTATCCTGATTGAAATTTCCGAACATATAATCTTGCGATGTTAGGGTTCTCTCCCCCCGGCCCCCTTTTGACGAGACCCAGTGCGAAAGGTGGTACCATGAGCAGTGTCTTGAGAAGAATTTGCATGAATTGAGCGGCCGAAGACTGGTATTGCTGCTGTGAGTGCACATCACAATGTTGGAAGTCATGTAGACCTATATCTAATTTTGTGAGTGTTGTTCTGGAAAAAAATTAATTCTCACAAGAAAATGACAGACATGTCAGCTGCTCAACCCGTATTGTTTTGTGTTTTTTGTTATTGTAAAGTGTCCTTGGGTGTCTTGAAAGGCGCTTATCAATAAAAT
The DNA here is from genome assembly GCF_054856545.1 of Hippocampus guttulatus. Taxonomy (NCBI): domain Eukaryota; kingdom Metazoa; phylum Chordata; class Actinopteri; order Syngnathiformes; family Syngnathidae; genus Hippocampus; species Hippocampus guttulatus. The sequence goes on from NC_141271.1 coordinate 1,826,455, forward strand.
GTATTATTAGTATTATTATTATTATTAAGTTGCCTACACTGGTAAAGTTTTTTAAAATTTGAGTTTTTATTGCTTTAAATGCATTTTCAGCCCGAGTTGAGCACGTTTTGTGAGTTTGAATGTATCTTCATAGGAATGAGTTGTGTGGTCAAATTAATGCTCATTTAGGCTTCAGGTGGTCATCCTGAACAAAATACATGTTGAAGTGTGTGCATAAGTCCTTTGGTTTAGGCGTGACACTCAATTTGAGTTTTTATTGCTTTAAATGCATTTTCAGCCCGAGCTGAGCACGTTTTGTGAGTTTGAATGTATCTTCATAGGAATCAGTTGTGTGGTCAAATTAATGCTCATTTAGGCTTCAGGTGGTCATCCTGAACAAAATACATGTTGAAGTGTGTGCATAAGTCCTTTGGTTTAGGCGTGACACTCAATTTGAGTTTTTATTGCTTTAAATGCATTTTCAGCCCGAGCTGAGCACGTTTTGTGAGTTTGAATGTATCTTCATAGGAATGAGTTGTGTGGTCAAATTAATGCTCATTTAGGCTTCAGGTGGTCATCCTGAACAAAATACATGTTGAAGTGTGTGCATAAGTCCTTTGGTTTAGGCGTGACACTCAATTTGAGTTTTTATTGCTTTAAATGCATTTTCAGCCCGAGCTGAGCACGTTTTGTGAGTTTGAATGTATCTTCATAGGAATCAGTTGTGTGGTCAAATTAATGCTCATTTAGGCTTCAGGTGGTCATCCTGAACAAAATACATGTTGAAGTGTGTGCATAAGTCCTTTGGTTTAGGCGTGACACTCAATTTGAGTTTTTATTGCTTTAAATGCATTTTCAGCCCGAGCTGAGCACGTTTTGTGAGTTTGAATGTATCTTCATAGGAATCAGTTGTGTGGTCAAATTAATGCTCATTTAGGCTTCAGGTGGTCATCCTGAACAAAATACATGTTGAAGTGTGTGCATAAGTCCTTTGGTTTAGGCGTGACACTCAATTTGAGTTTTTATTGCTTTAAATGCATTTTCAGCCCGAGCTGAGCACGTTTTGTGAGTTTGAATGTAGCTTCATAGGAATTAGTTGTGTGGTCAAATTAATGCTCATTTAGGCTTCAGGTGGTCATCCTGAACTAAATAAATATTGAAGTGTGTGCATAAGTTCTTTGGTTTGGGCGTGACACTCAATTTGAGTTTTTATTGCTTTAAATGCATTTTCAGCCCGAGCTGAGCACTTTTTGTGAGTTTGAATGTATCTTCATAGGAATGAGTTGTGTGGTCAAATTAATGCTCATTTAGGCTTCAGGTGGTCATCCTGAACAAAATACATGTTGAAGTGTGTGCATAAGTCCTTTGGTTTAGGCGTGACACTCAATTTGAGTTTTTATTGCTTTAAATGCATTTTCAGCCCGAGCTGAGCACGTTTTGTGAGTTTGAATGTATCTTCATAGGAATCAGTTGTGTGGTCAAATTAATGCTCATTTAGGCTTCAGGTGGTCATCCTGAACAAAATACATGTTGAAGTGTGTGCATAAGTCCTTTGGTTTAGGCGTGACACTCAATTTGAGTTTTTATTGCTTTAAATGCATTTTCAGCCCGAGCTGAGCACGTTTTGTGAGTTTGAATGTAGCTTCATAGGAATTAGTTGTGTGGTCAAATTAATGCTCATTTAGGCTTCAGGTGGTCATCCTGAACTAAATAAATATTGAAGGTTGTGCATAAGTTCTTTGGTTTGGGCGTGACACTCAATTTGAGTTTTTATTGCTTTAATTGCATTTTCAGCCCGAGCTGAGCACTTTTTGTGAGTTTGAATGTATCTTCAGAGGAATGAGTTGTGTGGTCAAATTAATGCTCATTTAGGCTTCAGGAGGACATCCTGAACTAAATACATGTTGAAGTGTGTGCATAAGTCCTTTGGTTTAGGCGTGACACTCAATTTGAGTTTTTATTGCTTTAAATGCATTTTCAGCCCGAGTTGAGCACGTTTTGTGAGTTTGAATGTATCTTCATAGGAATGAGTTGTGTGGTCAAATTAATGCTCATTTAGGCTTCAGGTGGTCATCCTGAACAAAATACATGTTGAAGTGTGTGCATAAGTCCTTTGGTTTAGGCGTGACACTCAATTTGAGTTTTTATTGCTTTAAATGCATTTTCAGCCCGAGCTGAGCACGTTTTGTGAGTTTGAATGTATCTTCATAGGAATCAGTTGTGTGGTCAAATTAATGCTCATTTAGGCTTCAGGTGGTCATCCTGAACAAAATACATGTTGAAGTGTGTGCATAAGTCCTTTGGTTTAGGCGTGACACTCAATTTGAGTTTTTATTGCTTTAAATGCATTTTCAGCCCGAGCTGAGCACGTTTTGTGAGTTTGAATGTAGCTTCATAGGAATTAGTTGTGTGGTCAAATTAATGCTCATTTAGGCTTCAGGTGGTCATCCTGAACTAAATAAATATTGAAGGTTGTGCATAAGTTCTTTGGTTTGGGCGTGACACTCAATTTGAGTTTTTATTGCTTTAAATGCATTTTCAGCCCGAGCTGAGCACTTTTTGTGAGTTTGAATGTATCTTCAGAGGAATGAGTTGTGTGGTCAAATTAATGCTCATTTAGGCTTCAGGAGGACATCCTGAACTAAATACATGTTGAAGTGTGTGCATAAGTCCTTTGGTTTAGGCGTGACACTCAATTTGAGTTTTTATTGCTTTAAATGCATTTTCAGCCCGAGTTGAGCACGTTTTGTGAGTTTGAATGTATCTTCATAGGAATGAGTTGTGTGGTCAAATTAATGCTCATTTAGGCTTCAGGTGGTCATCCTGAACAAAATACATGTTGAAGTGTGTGCATAAGTCCTTTGGTTTAGGCGTGACACTCAATTTGAGTTTTTATTGCTTTAAATGCATTTTCAGCCCGAGCTGAGCACGTTTTGTGAGTTTGAATGCATCTTCATAGGCATGAATTGTGTGATCAAATTAATGCTCATTTAGGCTTCAGGTGGTCCTTCTGAACAAAATACATGTTAAAGTGTGTGCATAAATCCTTTGGTTTAGGCGTGACACTCAATTTGAGTTTTTATTGCTTTAAATGCATTTTCAGCCCTAGCTGAGCACGTTTTGTGAGTTTGAATGTATCTTCATAGGAATGAGTTGTGTGGTCAAATTATTGCTCATATAGGCTTCAGGAGGTCATCCTGAACAAAATACATGTTGAATGTGTGCATAAGTCCTTTGGTTTAGGTGTGACACTCAATTTGAGTTTTTATTGCTTTAAATGCATTTTCAGCCCGAGCTTGAGCGCGCTTTCTGACTTTGAATGTATCTTCATAGGAATGAGTTGTGTGGTCAAATTAATGCTCATTTAGGCTTCAGGAGGACATCCTGAACTAAATACATGTTGAAGTGTATGCATAAGTCCTTTGGTTTAGGCGTGACACTCAATTTGAGTTTTTATTGCTTTAAATGCATTTTCAGCCCGAGCTGAGCATGTTTTGTGAGTTTGAATGTATCTTCATAGGAATGAGTTGTGTGGTCAAATTAATGCTCATTTAGGCTTCAGGTGGTCATCCTGAACAAAATACATGTTGAAGTGTGTGCATAAGTCCTTTGGTTTAGGCGTGACACTCAATTTGAGTTTTTATTGCTTTAAATGCATTTTCAGCCTGAGCTGAGCACGTTTTGTGAGTTTGAATGTATCTTCATAGGAATGAGTTGTGTGGTCAAATTAATGCTCATTTAGGCTTCAGGAGGACATCCTGAACTAAATACATGTTGAAGTGTATGCATAAGTCCTTTGGTTTAGGCGTGACACTCAATTTGAGTTTTTATTGCTTTAAATGCATTTTCAGCCCGAGCTGAGCATGTTTTGTGAGTTTGAATGTATCTTCATAAGAATGAGTTGTGTGGTCAAATTAATGCTCATTTCGGCTTCAGGTGGTCATCCTGAACTAAATACATGTTGAAGTGTGTGCATAAGTCCTTTGGTTTAGGCGTGACACTCCATTTGAGTTTTTATTGCTTTAAATGCATTTTCAGTCCGAGCTGAGCGCGCTTTCTGACTTTGAATGTATCTTCATAGGAATGAGTTGTGTGGTCAAATTATTGCTCATTTAGGCTTCAGGAGGTCATCCTGAACAAAATACATCTTGAAGTGTGTGCATAAGTCCTTCGGTTTAGGCGTGACACTCAATTTGAGTTTTTATTGCTTTAAATGCATTTTCAGCCCGAGCTGAGCACGTTTTGTGAGTTTGAATGTATCTTCATAGGAATGAGTTGTGTGGTCAAATTAATGCTCATTTAGGCTTCAGGTGGTCATCCTGAACAAAATACATGTTGAAGTGTGTGCATAAGTCCTTTGGTTTAGGCGTGACACTCAATTTGAGTTTTTATTGCTTTAAATGCATTTTCAGCCTGAGCTGAGCATGTTTTGTGAGTTTGAATGTATCTTCATAGGAATGAGTTGTGTGGTCAAATTAATGCTCATATAGGCTTCAGGAGGCCATCCTGAACAAAATACATGTTGAAGTGTGTGCATAATCCTTTGGTTTAGGTGTGACACTCAATTTGAGTTTTTATTGCTTTAAATGCATTTTCATTCCGAGCTGAGCGCGCTTTCTGACTTTGAATGTATCTTCATAGGAATGATTTGTTTAGTCAAATTAATGCTCTTTTAGGCTTCAGGAGGCCATCCTGAACAAAATACATGATGAAGTGTGTGCATAAGTCCTTTGGTTTAGGTGTGACACTCAATTTGAGTTTTTATTGCTTTAAATGCATTTTCAGCCCGAGCTGAGCACGTTTTGTGAGTTTGAATGCATCTTCATAGGCATGAATTGTGTGATCAAATTAATGCTCATTTAGGCTTCAGGTGGTCCTTCTGAACAAAATACATGTTAAAGTGTGTGCATAAATCCTTTGGTTTAGGCGTGACACTCAATTTGAGTTTTTATTGCTTTAAATGCATTTTCAGCCCGAGCTGAGCACGTTTTGTGAGTTTGAATGCATCTTCATAGGCATGAGTTGTGTGATCAAATTAATGCTCATTTAGGCTTCAGGAGGTCATCCTGAACAAAATACAAGTTGAAGTGTGTGCATAAGTCCTTTGGTAATCAAACAGCACGAAGGTCCGGGACCGAACGGATGCCACCCGCTTGGCCCCGCCGGAGCAGAAGTAAGATCGGGCGGCTTGAGCCCGAGCCCGAGCCCTACCCCTACCCGAACCCGACCGCCCTAAAATGTCCCTCATTGCTTCGGGTTCGGGGCGCACGGCACCCGTACGGCGGAGAGTATCCAGGGTTACCAGTGAAGCGGAGGAACATCTCACGCCCACCCGCGCGAAATGTCGTACCGAGTTGTTTATGCCCACGGCACCGCCGATGCTGCACCGTTTCGGCGCGAGGGACGCTCCAAACGAGGAGTTTGGGTCGAATGTGAATTAAAGTGTTAGGTTTCGTGAGAGATCAATACAAGAACCACACACAGACACCAAAAACGAAGAGGGGTTTTATTGCCAGAAAGTTGGTCAGGTCGAGGTGTAAACAACTGAAAGCTAGTCAAAATGATCACGTTGAGGAGTGCAGAAATGCTGGAGCGTAACGGCGTGGCAGCAGCTAGCTCGGCAGGAAGGATCGCTGACGAACTGGCAACGGGTGGCTGTTCACGCTGTCTTTTATGGTGCAAGTGGCAGATGAGATGAAGACTCGCACGTGTGTAGGGGAGGCAGGTGCACTGATTCGAGAGGCGCCCAGCCCACACTGAAAAAGAGACAAAAAAAGGGAGGGGCGGCACCGTGGACACACAATGGTTTCGAACGCAAAGGGCAGAAAACGTCGGCTTCCAGCCGCGCGACGTTCCGCGAACGAATACTGAATCGTATTGAGACACGTTATCCGTGGCATCATAAACTCCGCGAATTTAAGTCAACATCTCTCTGCTCCCAAATAAAACAATCATCCCTATTCAGTCAACTGTAAACGAAGAAGTCAAGTCTGGGATTTTTTTTATGACCCTCTAAAAATAAGCAACAACATAAAATGTCCGCCCTGTGAACATGAGATGAAATCGAATCTCAAACCAAATACATGTGAAAGCAAAAAAAATCGAAATATATCAATTTAGAATTCAAAGAACGTCGTGTCCCCATCACACTTTTTAATTGTCTTTTTTCTTTTTTCTTTTTTTTTTGCATCGACACGCCTCAAAATCCTTCTGATGTGAGCGTTTTTAAAAAATCTTGGCTCTTTTGACTTTTTTGGGGGGTTCTTGGGACGGAAAAAATTGACGATGAATTGACAATATTTGCTGCTCAGAGCTGATGCCACGTTGTGTCACTCTTGTGCTTTCTGAAATGCGAGAGCCCTATTTGTCCATGCACGGCCAGCACTTTACGATAGCCTCTGCTGGTGAGAGTTGGCCATTGCAGCCTTCCATATGATTTCCTGTGACCCTCTAAAAATAATGAGATAAAATGTGCGTTGTGTGAACATGAGCTGCGCTTGAAACTACACCCAAATACAAGGAAAAGCAAAAAACAAAAATCTAAACGCACCAATTCAAAAGATAAATGAATGCCACGCCACCATCACACTTTTTCATGATTATTATTACAATTATTATTAATATCACTGCATAGGCAAGGCTCAAAATCCGCCTCATGTGAGGGTTTTTTCAAAAGATTTTCTTAATCTTGCTACTTCGGACTGGGCTTTTTTTTTTGGATATTGGGACAGAGAAACTTTATTATGTATTGACAGTGTTTGCTCTTCATCTCTTTTTCAACCTGGTGGACGCCCTCTCTTTGGCCGAGCATGACCTGATTTGTAGTCAGACGCCTCATGCATTGCGCCACGAACTCCACGAAATCAAACCACTATTTCTCTGTTCTCCTGTGGGGGAATTTGCCGCTCCCAAAAAGTTATTGTTACCTTTTTCAGTGTGGGATGGGCGCTTCTCTAATCAGTGCACCTGCCTCCCCGACACACCTGCGAGTCATTATCTCATCTGCCACTTGCAGCATAAAAGCCAGCCTGAAGAGCCACCCATTGTCACTTCGTCAGAGATCCTTCCTGCCGTGTCGACGACGCCGTACCGCTCCAGGATTCCTGCACTCCTCGAATTGATCATTTTGACTACCTTTCAGTTGTGACCACCTCGGCCTGTCTCGCTTACTGGCAATAAAACCCTTCTGTGCTTTTTGTGTCTGCGCGTGGTTCCTCTCTTCATCTCTCACGAAGCCGAACACTTTGCTTAACACCCGCGGTTCTCCCAGCGCTCCGCCCCAACATCCTCGTCGGAAAAGCCTGAGCGCCGCAGCGGAGCAACTCCGGCTCGGCCGTGGGCAAAAACGGCTCTGTCCGAAATTTCTCACGGGCGGGCGTGAGCTGTTCCTCCGCTTCGCTTATCACACACACCACTCTCGGCCCTACCTGCCCCGCGCAACTCCGGCAGGGCCAAGCGGGTGGCATCGGTTCGGTCCCGGACCTTCGCGCGGTTTGATTCCCAAGTTTTTCTTCCCTTTGATTGCACACCGCGCCCCCTGTCCCTCAAAGCGAGGTGCATCTCTGGCGGAGCCGAGCGGGCAGCAGCTTTGCTCCCGGCAGGTCGTGTTGGTGTGCGCGAGGTCTTCCACCTCTTCGCTTGCAACACTCGCCTTTGCCGGCCCGCCAGGCACGGCGCAGCTCTGGCGGGGCCAAGCGACAGCGTCGGTTAGGTCCCGGGCGCAAAATCAAAAGGGAGGGTCGACACTGTGGACAAACAATGGACCCTAACACAAAGGGCAGAAAACTTCGACGCACACCCGCGCGACATTCTGTGAAGGAAAATACGCCACCCGCCTGACCTCGCCGGAGTTCCGCCGCGCCCGTCGGTCCAACGTGGCCCGGGTTGCAAGCGAAGTGGGTGAAAAGCTCACGGCCATCCTCGCGAAATATCGTACAATGCCGCTGCAAAACACGGCCCGGGCGCGGCTGCTCCTAGCGGATCGCAATGCAGCTCTGATCAGGGGGATCTTGCGGGAAGCCGGGAGGGGCGCGGGTGTCAAGCAACGGGCTAATAAACCTCGTCGAATACGCCCGCGACGGGCCGGTATAGAAGCGATGCCGCCAGTTTGTCCCCGCCGGAGCTCCTCCAAGCCAGGCAGGCCGAAAGTGGCGCGGGTTGACAACACAGGGTCCAAAACTTCAACGCACAACCAAGCGATCGTCCAGCTTTATGCAGCCTTGTACAAATTGTGTTTTCAAATTGTTCGCCCGAAACAGTTTTGTCACTCCCACAAGACAAACAAGCTATTTTTTTTCAGATGGCAGTGGAACTGATGAAGGCCTTCCCCAGACATTCCGTGCATCAATTTTAGAACATTATGTGGCGATGGAAAATAAGAGAACAAGACAATCGTCAGAAATACTGACCACAGCAGGTTTATTGGATGATGATCACCCATGCAAAAAATGTTTAATTGTGGCATCCAGAAATGATGCCAAAGATATATTTTGTTTCAAACTACTTCATGAAGAGGAAGTGTTGATACCAGGGATGAATTCTGAAAGCTTATGAGAAAGTCATTTTTTATGACTTGTACCACAACGAAAAATCTCGTGTTATTCACTGCTCCGATGAAAATAAAATGTCAAGATAAAATTTCAATCCCATATTTACACACTGTGAATTTTAAGTTTAATGTTCACTGATATTCCGTCATGTTGTCGTATTTGTTCTCGCCATGCACTGTGGCATGCTCTAAATGGCAAAACCACCTGGAAAAGGTCCTCTGACAAAACGAGTGATTTTTACAATGGAAGAACACACAATTTATCTTGCATCGACATTGTCTTCATGATGCTTTGCATGCATCATTGAAATTGGGTTGGTTCAAGTAAAAGAAAAAATTTGAATTTTAAAAGCAACTTAGAGTTATCCTGATTGAAATTTCCGAACATATAATCTTGCGATGTTAGGGTTCTCTCCCCCCGGCCCCCTTTTGACGAGACCCAGTGCGAAAGGTGGTACCATGAGCAGTGTCTTGAGAAGAATTTGCATGAATTGAGCGGCCGAAGACTGGTATTGCTGCTGTGAGTGCACATCACAATGTTGGAAGTCATGTAGACCTATATCTAATTTTGTGAGTGTTGTTCTGGAAAAAAATTAATTCTCACAAGAAAATGACAGACATGTCAGCTGCTCAACCCGTATTGTTTTGTGTTTTTTGTTATTGTAAAGTGTCCTTGGGTGTCTTGAAAGGCGCTTATCAATAAAATGTATTATTAGTATTATTATTATTATTAAGTTGCCTACACTGGTAAAGTTTTTTAAAATTTGAGTTTTTATTGCTTTAAATGCATTTTCAGCCCGAGTTGAGCACGTTTTGTGAGTTTGAATGTATCTTCATAGGAATGAGTTGTGTGGTCAAATTAATGCTCATTTAGGCTTCAGGTGGTCATCCTGAACAAAATACATGTTGAAGTGTGTGCATAAGTCCTTTGGTTTAGGCGTGACACTCAATTTGAGTTTTTATTGCTTTAAATGCATTTTCAGCCCGAGCTGAGCACGTTTTGTGAGTTTGAATGTATCTTCATAGGAATCAGTTGTGTGGTCAAATTAATGCTCATTTAGGCTTCAGGTGGTCATCCTGAACAAAATACATGTTGAAGTGTGTGCATAAGTCCTTTGGTTTAGGCGTGACACTCAATTTGAGTTTTTATTGCTTTAAATGCATTTTCAGCCCGAGCTGAGCACGTTTTGTGAGTTTGAATGTAGCTTCATAGGAATTAGTTGTGTGGTCAAACTATTGCTCATTTAGGCTTCAGGAGGTCATCCTGAACAAAATACATGTTGAAGTGTGTGCATAAGTCCTTTGGTTGAGGCGTGACACTCAATTTGAGTTTTTATTGCTTTAAATGCATTTTCAGCCCGAGCTGAGCACGTTTTGTGAGTTTGAATGTATCTTCATAGGAATGAGTTGTGTGGTCAAATTAATTCTCATATGGGCTTCAGGAGGTCATCCTGAACAAAATACATGTTGAAGTGTGTGCATAAGTCCTTTGGTTTAGGCGTGACACTCAATTTGAGTTTTGATTGCTTTAAATGCATTTTCAGCCCGAGCTGAGCACGTTTTGTGAGTTTGAATGTATCTTCATAGGAATGAGTTGTGTGGTCAAATAAATGCTCATTTAGGCTTCAGGTGGTCATCCTGAACAAAATACATGTTGAAGTGTGTGCATAAGTCCTTTGGTTTAGGCGTGACACTCAATTTGAGTTTTTATTGCTTTAAATGCATTTTCAGCCCGAGCTGAGCATGTTTTGTGAGTTTGAATGTATCTTCATAAGAATGAGTTGTGTGGTCAAATTAATGCTCATTTCGGCTTCAGGTGGTCATCCTGAACTAAATACATGTTGAAGTGTGTGCATAAGTCCTTTGGTTTAGGCGTGACACTCCATTTGAGTTTTTATTGCTTTAAATGCATTTTCAGTCCGAGCTGAGCGCGCTTTCTGACTTTGAATGTATCTTCATAGGAATGAGTTGTGTGGTCAAATTATTGCTCATTTAGGCTTCAGGAGGTCATCCTGAACAAAATACATCTTGAAGTGTGTGCATAAGTCCTTCGGTTTAGGCGTGACACTCAATTTGAGTTTTTATTGCTTTAAATGCATTTTCAGCCCGAGCTGAGCACGTTTTGTGAGTTTGAATGTATCTTCATAGGAATGAGTTGTGTGGTCAAATTAATGCTCATTTAGGCTTCAGGTGGTCATCCTGAACAAAATACATGTTGAAGTGTGTGCATAAGTCCTTTGGTTTAGGCGTGACACTCAATTTGAGTTTTTATTGCTTTAAATGCATTTTCAGCCCGAGCTGAGCACTTTTTGTGAGTTTGAATGTATCTTCAGAGGAATGAGTTGTGTGGTCAAATTAATGCTCATTTAGGCTTCAGGAGGACATCCTGAACTAAATACATGTTGAAGTGTGTGCATAAGTCCTTTGGTTTAGGCGTGACACTCAATTTGAGTTTTTATTGCTTTAAATGCATTTTCAGCCCGAGTTGAGCACGTTTTGTGAGTTTGAATGTATCTTCATAGGCATGAATTGTGTGATCAAATTAATGCTCATTTAGGCTTCAGGTGGTCCTTCTGAACAAAATACATGTTAAAGTGTGTGCATAAATCCTTTGGTTTAGGCGTGACACTCAATTTGAGTTTTTATTGCTTTAAATGCATTTTCAGCCCGAGCTGAGCATGTTTTGTGAGTTTGAATGTATCTTCATAAGAATGAGTTGTGTGGTCAAATTAATGCTCATTTCGGCTTCAGGTGGTCATCCTGAACTAAATACATGTTGAAGTGTGTGCATAAGTCCTTTGGTTTAGGCGTGACACTCCATTTGAGTTTTTATTGCTTTAAATGCATTTTCAGCCCGAGCTGAGCATGTTTTGTGAGTTTGAATGTATCTTCATAGGAATGAGTTGTGTGGTCAAATTATTGCTCATATAGGCTTCAGGAGGTCATCCTGAACAAAATACATGTTGAATGTGTGCATAAGTCCTTTGGTTTAGGTGTGACACTCAATTTGAGTTTTTATTGCTTTAAATGCATTTTCAGCCCGAGCTTGAGCGCGCTTTCTGACTTTGAATGTATCTTCATAGGAATGAGTTGTGTAGTCAAATTAATGCTCATTTAGGCTTCAGGAGGACATCCTGAACAAAATACATGTTGAAGTGTGTGCATAAATCCTCTGGTTTAGGCGTGACACTCAATTTGAGTTTTTATTGCTTTAAATGCATTTGTAGCCTGAGCTGAGCGCGCTTTCTGACTTTGAATGTATCTTCATAGGAATGAGTTGTGTGGTCAAATGAATGCTCATTTAGGCTTCAGGTGGTCATCCTGAACAAAATACATGTTGAAGTGTGTGCATAAGTCCTTTGGTTGAGGCGTGACACTCAATTTGAGTTTTTATTGCTTTAAATGCATTTTCAGCCCGAGTTGAGCACGTTTTGTGAGTTTGAATGTATCTTCATAGGAATGAGTTGTGTGGTCAAATTAATGCTCATTTAGGCTTCAGGAGGTCATCCTGAACTAAATACATGTTGAAGTGTATGCATAAGTCCTTTGGTTTAGGCGTGACACTCAATTTGAGTTTTTATTGCTTTAAATGCATTTTCAGCCCGAGCTGAGCATGTTTTGTGAGTTTGAATGTATCTTCATAGGAATGAGTTGTGTGGTCAAATTAATGCTCATTTAGGCTTCAGGAGGACATCCTGAACTAAATACATGTTGAAGTGTATGCATAAGTCCTTTGGTTTAGGCGTGACACTCAATTTGAGTTTTTATTGCTTTAAATGCATTTTCAGCCCGAGCTGAGCACGTTTTGTGAGTTTGAATGTATCTTCATAGGAATGAGTTGTGTGGTCAAATTAATGCTCATTTAGGCTTCAGGAGGACATCCTGAACTAAATACATGTTGAAGTGTATGCATAAGTCCTTTGGTTTAGGCGTGACACTCAATTTGAGTTTTTATTGCTTTAAATGCATTTTCAGCCCGAGCTGAGCATGTTTTGTGAGTTTGAATGTATCTTCATAAGAATGAGTTGTGTGGTCAAATTAATGCTCATTTCGGCTTCAGGTGGTCATCCTGAACTAAATACATGTTGAAGTGTGTGCATAAGTCCTTTGGTTTAGGCGTGACACTCCATTTGAGTTTTTATTGCTTTAAATGCATTTTCAGTCCGAGCTGAGCGCGCTTTCTGACTTTGAATGTATCTTCATAGGAATGATTTGTTTAGTCAAATTAATGCTCTTTTAGGCTTCAGGAGGCCATCCTGAACAAAATACATGATGAAGTGTGTGCATAAATCCTTTGGTTTAGGCGTGACACTCAATTTGAGTTTTTATTGCTTTAAATGCATTTTCAGCCCGAGCTGAGCACGTTTTGTGAGTTTGAATGTATCTTCATAGGAATGAGTTGTGTGGTCAAATTAAAGCTCATATAGGCTTCAGGAGGTCATCCTGAACAAAATACATGTTGAATGTGTGCATAAGTCCTTTGGTTTAGGTGTGACACTCAATTTGAGTTTTTATTGCTTTAAATGCATTTTCAGCCCGAGCTGAGCACGTTTTGTGAGTTTGAATGTATCTTCATAGGCATGAGTTGTGTGATCAAATTAATGCTCATTTAGGCTTCAGGAGGTCATCCTGAACAAAATACAAGTTGAAGTGTGTGCATAAGTCCTTTGGTAATCAAACAGCACGAAGGTCCGGGACCGAACGGATGCCACCCGCTTGGCCCCGCCGGAGCAGAAGTAAGATCGGGCGGCCCGAGCCCGAGCCCGAGCCCTACCCCTACCCGAACCCGACCGCCCTAAAATGTCCCTCATTGCTTCGGGTTCGGGGCGCACGGCACCCGTACGGCGGAGAGTATCCAGGGTTACCAGTGAAGCGGAGGAACATCTCACGCCCACCCGCGCGAAATGTCGTACCGAGTTGTTTATGCCCACGGCACCGCCGATGCTGCACCGTTTCGGCGCGAGGGACGCTCCAAACGAGGAGTTTGGGTCGAATGTGAATTAAAGTGTTAGGTTTCGTGAGAGATCAATACAAGAACCACACACAGACACCAAAAACGAAGAGGGGTTTTATTGCCAGAAAGTTGGTCAGGTCGAGGTGTAAACAACTGAAAGCTAGTCAAAATGATCACGTTGAGGAGTGCAGAAATGCTGGAGCGTAACGGCGTGGCAGCAGCTAGCTCGGCAGGAAGGATCGCTGACGAACTGGCAACGGGTGGCTGTTCACGCTGTCTTTTATGGTGCAAGTGGCAGATGAGATGAAGACTCGCACGTGTGTAGGGGAGGCAGGTGCACTGATTCGAGAGGCGCCCAGCCCACACTGAAAAAGAGACAAAAAAAGGGAGGGGCGGCACCGTGGACACACAATGGTTTCGAACGCAAAGGGCAGAAAACGTCGGCTTCCAGCCGCGCGACGTTCCGCGAACGAATACTGAATCGTATTGAGACACGTTATCCGTGGCATCATAAACTCCGCGAATTTAAGTCAACATCTCTCTGCTCCCAAATAAAACAATCATCCCTATTCAGTCAACTGTAAACGAAGAAGTCAAGTCTGGGATTTTTTTTATGACCCTCTAAAAATAAGCAATAACATAAAATGTCCGCCCTGTGAACATGAGCTGAAATCGAATCTCAAACCAAATACACGTGAAAGCAAAAAAAAATCGAAATATATCAATTTAGAATTCAAAGAACGTCGTGTCCCCATCACACTTTTTAATTGTCTTTTTTCTTTTTTCTTTTTTTTTTTGCATCGACACGCCTCAAAATCCTTCTGATGTGAGCGTTTTTAAAAAATCTTGGCTCTTTTGACTTTTTTGGGGGGTTCTTGGGACGGAAAAAAATGACGATGAATTGACAATATTTGCTGCTCAGAGCTGATGCCACGTTATGTCACTCTTGTGCTTTCTGAAATGCGAGAGCCCTATTTGTCCATGCACGGCCAGCACTTTACGATAGCCTCTGCTGGTGAGAGTTGGCCATTGCAGCCTTCCATATGATTTCCTGTGACCCTCTAAAAATAATGAGATAAAATGTGCGTTGTGTGAACATGAGCTGCGCTTGAAACTACACCCAAATACAAGGAAATGCAAAAAACAAAAATCTAAACGCACCAATTCAAAAGATAAATGAATGCCACGCCACCATCACACTTTTTCATGATTATTATTACAATTATTATTAATATCACTGCATAGGCAAGGCTCAAAATCCGCCTCATGTGAGCGTTTTTTCAAAAGATTTTCTTAATCTTGCTACTTCGGACTGGGCTTTTTTTTTGGATATTGGGACAGAGAAACTTTATTATGTATTGACAGTGTTTGCTCTTCATCTCTTTTTCAACCTGGTGGACGCCCTCTCTTTGGCCGAGCATGACCTGATTTGTAGTCAGACGCCTCATGCATTGCGCCACGAACTCCACGAAATCAAACCACTATTTCTCTGTTCTCCTGTGGGGGAATTTGCCGCTCCCAAAAAGTTATTGTTACCTTTTTCAGTGTGGGATGGGCGCTTCTCTAATCAGTGCACCTGCCTCCCCGACACACCTGCGAGTCATTATCTCATCTGCCACTTGCAGCATAAAAGCCAGCCTGAAGAGCCACCCATTGTCACTTCGTCAGAGATCCTTCCTGCCGTGTCGACGACGCCGTACCGCTCCAGGATTCCTGCACTCCTCGAATTGATCATTTTGACTACCTTTCAGTTGTGACCACCTCGGCCTGTCTCGCTTACTGGCAATAAAACCCTTCTGTGCTTTTTGTGTCTGCGCGTGGTTCCTCTCTTCATCTCTCACGAAGCCGAACACTTTGCTTAACACCCGCGGTTCTCCCAGCGCTCCGCCCCAACATCCTCGTCGGAACAGCCTGAGCGCCGCAGCGGAGCAACTCCGGCTCGGCCGTGGGCAAAAACGGCTCTGTCCGAAATTTCTCACGGGCGGGCGTGAGCTGTTCCTCCGCTTCGCTTATCACACACACCACTCTCGGCCCTACCTGCCCCGCGCAACTCCGGCAGGGCCAAGCGGGTGGCATCGGTTCGGTCCCGGACCTTCGCGCGGTTTGATTCCCAAGTTTTTCTTCCCTTTGATTGCACACCGCGCCCCCTGTCCCTCAAAGCGAGGTGCATCTCTGGCGGAGCCGAGCGGGCAGCAGCTTTGCTCCCGGCAGGTCGTGTTGGTGTGCGCGAGGTCTTCCACCTCTTCGCTTGCAACACTCGCCTTTGCCGGCCCGCCAGGCACGGCGCAGCTCTGGCGGGGCCAAGCGACAGCGTCGATTAGGTCCCGGGCGCAAAATCAAAAGGGAGGGTCGACACTGTGGACAAACAATGGACCCTAACACAAAGGGCAGAAAACTTCGACGCACACCCGCGCGACATTCTGTGAAGGAAAATACGCCACCCGCCTGACCTCGCCGGAGTTTCGCCGCGCCCGTCGGTCCAACGTGGCCCGGGTTGCAAGCGAAGTGGGTGAAAAGCTCACGGCCATCCTCGCGAAATATCGTACAATGCCGCTGCAAAACACGGCCCGGGCGCGGCTGCTCCTAGCGGATCGCAATGCAGCTCTGATCAGGGGGATCTTGCGGGAAGCCGGGAGGGGCGCGGGTGTCAAGCAACGGGCTAATAAACCTCGTCGAATACGCCCGCGACGGGCCGGTATAGAAGCGATGCCGCCAGTTTGTCCCCGCCGGAGCTCCTCCAAGCCAGGCAGGCCGAAAGTGGCGCGGGTTGACAACACAGGGTCCAAAACTTCAACGCACAACCAAGCGATCGTCCAGCTTTATGCAGCCTTGTACAAATTGTGTTTTCAAATTGTTCGCCCGAAACAGTTTTGTCACTCCCACAAGACAAACAAGCTATTTTTTTTCAGATGGCAGTGGAACTGATGAAGGCCTTCCCCAGACATTCCGTGCATCAATTTTAGAACATTATGTGGCGATGGAAAATAAGAGAACAAGACAATCGTCAGAAATACTGACCACAGCAGGTTTATTGGATGATGATCACCCATGCAAAAAATGTTTAATTGTGGCATCCAGAAATGATGCCAAAGATATATTTTGTTTCAAACTACTTCATGAAGAGGAAGTGTTGATACCAGGGATGAATTCTGAAAGCTTATGAGAAAGTCATTTTTTATGACTTGTACCACAACGAAAAATCTCGTGTTATTCACTGCTCCGATGAAAATAAAATGTCAAGATAAAATTTCAATCCCATATTTACACACTGTGAATTTTAAGTTTAATGTTCACTGATATTCCGTCATGTTGTCGTATTTGTTCTCGCCATGCACTGTGGCATGCTCTAAATGGCAAAACCACCTGGAAAAGGTGCTCTGACAAAACGAGTGATTTTTACAATGGAAGAACACACAATTTATCTTGCATCGACATTGTCTTCATGATGCTTTGCATGCATCATTGAAATTGGGTTGGTTCAAGTAAAAGAAAAAATTTGAATTTTAAAAGCAACTTAGAGCTATCCTGATTGAAATTTCCGAACATATGATCTTGCGATGTTAGGGTTCTCTCCCCCCGGCCCCCTTTTGACGAGACCCAGTGCGAAAGGTGGTACCATGAGCAGTGTCTTGAGAAGAATTTGCATGAATTGAGCGGCCGAAGACTGGTATTGCTGCTGTGAGTGCACATCACAATGTTGGAAGTCATGTAGACCTATATCTAATTTTGTGAGTGTTGTTCTGGAAAAAAATTAATTCTCACAAGAAAATGACAGACATGTCAGCTGCTCAACCCGTATTGTTTTGTGTTTTTTGTTATTGTAAAGTGTCCTTGGGTGTCTTGAAAGGCGCTTATCAATAAAATGTATTATTAGTATTATTATTATTATTAAGTTGCCTACACTGGTAAAGTTTTTTAAAATTTGAGTTTTTATTGCTTTAAATGCATTTTCAGCCCGAGTTGAGCACGTTTTGTGAGTTTGAATGTATCTTCATAGGAATGAGTTGTGTGGTCAAATTAATGCTCATTTAGGCTTCAGGTGGTCATCCTGAACAAAATACATGTTGAAGTGTGTGCATAAGTCCTTTGGTTTAGGCGTGACACTCAATTTGAGTTTTTATTGCTTTAAATGCATTTTCAGTCCGAGCTGAGCGCGCTTTCTGACTTTGAATGTATCTTCATAGGAATGAGTTGTGTGGTCAAATTATTGCTCATTTAGGCTTCAGGAGGTCATCCTGAACAAAATACATCTTGAAGTGTGTGCATAAGTCCTTCGGTTTAGGCGTGACACTCAATTTGAGTTTTTATTGCTTTAAATGCATTTTCAGCCCGAGCTGAGCACGTTTTGTGAGTTTGAATGTATCTTCATAAGAATGAGTTGTGTGGTCAAATTAATGCTCATTTCGGCTTCAGGTGGTCATCCTGAACTAAATACATGTTGAAGTGTGTGCATAAGTCCTTTGGTTTAGGCGTGACACTCCATTTGAGTTTTTATTGCTTTAAATGCATTTTCAGCCCGAGCTGAGCACGTTTTGTGAGTTTGAATGCATCTTCATAGGCATGAATTGTGTGATCAAATTAATGCTCATTTAGGCTTCAGGTGGTCATCCTGAACAAAATACATGTTGAAGTGTGTGCATAATAAGTCCTTTGGTTTAGGCGTGACACTCAATTTGAGTTTTTATTGCTTTAAATGCATTTTCAGCCCGAGCTGAGCATGTTTTGTGAGTTTGAATGTATCTTCATAAGAATGAGTTGTGTGGTCAAATTAATGCTCATTTCGGCTTCAGGTGGTCATCCTGAACTAAATACATGTTGAAGTGTGTGCATAAGTCCTTTGGTTTAGGCGTGACACTCCATTTGAGTTTTTATTGCTTTAAATGCATTTTCAGCCCGAGCTGAGCATGTTTTGTGAGTTTGAATGTATCTTCATAGGAATGAGTTGTGTGGTCAAATTAATGCTCATTTCGGCTTCAGGTGGTCATCCTGAACTAAATACATGTTGAAGCGTGTGCATAAGTCCTTTGGTTTAGGCGTGACACTCCATTTGAGTTTTTATTGCTTTAAATGCATTTTCAGCCCGAGCTGAGCACGTTTTGTGAGTTTGAATGCATCTTCATAGGCATGAATTGTGTGATCAAATTAATGCTCATTTAGGCTTCAGGTGGTCCTTCTGAACAAAATACATGTTAAAGTGTGTGCATAAATCCTTTGGTTTAGGCGTGACACTCAATTTGAGTTTTTATTGCTTTAAATGCATTTTCAGCCCGAGCTGAGCACGTTTTGTGAGTTTGAATGTATCTTCATAGGAATGAGTTGTGTGGTCAAATTAAAGCTCATATAGGCTTCAGGAGGTCATCCTGAACAAAATACATGTTGAATGTGTGCATAAGTCCTTTGGTTTAGGTGTGACACTCAATTTGAGTTTTTATTGCTTTAAATGCATTTTCAGCCCGAGCTTGAGCGCGCTTTCTGACTTTGAATGTATCTTCATAGGAATGAGTTGTGTAGTCAAATTAATGCTCATTTAGGCTTCAGGAGGACATCCTGAACAAAATACATGTTGAAGTGTGTGCATAAATCCTCTGGTTTAGGCGTGACACTCAATTTGAGTTTTTATTGCTTTAAATGCATTTGTAGCCTGAGCTGAGCGCGCTTTCTGACTTTGAATGTATCTTCATAGGAATGAGTTGTGTAGTCAAATTAATGCTCATTTAGGCTTCAGGAGGACATCCTGAACAAAATACATGTTGAAGTGTGTGCATAAATCCTCTGGTTTAGGCGTGACACTCAATTTGAGTTTTTATTGCTTTAAATGCATTTTCAGCCCGAGCTGAGCACGTTTTGTGAGTTTGAATGTATCTTCATAGGCATGAGTTGTGTGGTCAAATTAATGCTCATTTAGGCTTCAGGTGGTCATCCTGAACTAAATAAATATTGAAGTGTGTGCATAAGTTCTTTGGTTTGGGCGTGACACTCAATTTGAGTTTTTATTGCTTTAAATGCATTTTCAGCCCGAGCTGAGCACTTTTTGTGAGTTTGAATGTATCTTCATAGGAATGAGTTGTGTGGTCAAATTAATGCTCATTTAGGCTTCAGGTGGTCATCCTGAACAAAATACATGTTGAAGTGTGTGCATAAGTCCTTTGGTTTAGGCGTGACACTCAATTTGAGTTTTTATTGCTTTAAATGCATTTTCAGCCCGAGCTGAGCATGTTTTGTGAGTTTGAATGTATCTTCATAAGAATGAGTTGTGTGGTCAAATTAATGCTCATTTCGGCTTCAGGTGGTCATCCTGAACTAAATACATGTTGAAGTGTGTGCATAAGTCCTTTGGTTTAGGCGTGACACTCCATTTGAGTTTTTATTGCTTTAAATGCATTTTCAGTCCGAGCTGAGCGCGCTTTCTGACTTTGAATGTATCTTCATAGGAATGAGTTGTGTGGTCAAATTAATGCTCATTTAGGCTTCAGGAGGTCATCCTGAACAAAATACATCTTGAAGTGTGTGCATAAGTCCTTCGGTTTAGGCGTGACACTCAATTTGAGTTTTTATTGCTTTAAATGCATTTTCAGCCCGAGCTGAGCACCTTTTGTGAGTTTGAATGTATCTTCATAGGAATGAGTTGTGTGGTCAAATTAATGCTCATATAGGCTTCAGGAGGCCATCCTGAACAAAATACATGTTGAAGTGTGTGCATAATCCTTTGGTTTAGGTGTGACACTCAATTTGAGTTTTTATTGCTTTAAATGCATTTTCAGCCCGAGCTGAGCGCGCTTTCTGACTTTGAATGTATCTTCATAGGAATGATTTGTTTAGTCAAATTAATGCTCTTTTAGGCTTCAGGAGGCCATCCTGAACAAAATACATGATGAAGTGTGTGCATAAGTCCTTTGGTTTAGGTGTGACACTCAATTTGAGTTTTTATTGCTTTAAATGCATTTTCAGCCCGAGCTGAGCGCGCTTTCTGACTTTGAATGTATCTTCATAGGAATGATTTGTTTAGTCAAATTAATGCTCTTTTAGGCTTCAGGAGGCCATCCTGAACAAAATACATGATGAAGTGTGTGCATAAGTCCTTTGGTTTAGGCGTGACACTCAATTTGAGTTTTTATTGCTTTAAATGCATTTTCAGCCCGAGCTGAGCACGTTTTGTGAGTTTGAATGTATCTTCATAGGAATCAGTTGTGTGGTCAAATTAATGCTCATTTAGGCTTCAGGTGGTCATCCTGAACAAAATACATGTTGAAGTGTGTGCATAAGTCCTTTGGTTTAGGCGTGACACTCAATTTGAGTTTTTATTGCTTTAAATGCATTTTCAGCCCGAGCTGAGCACGTTTTGTGAGTTTGAATGTATCTTCATAGGAATCAGTTGTGTGGTCAAATTAATGCTCATTTAGGCTTCAGGTGGTCATCCTGAACAAAATACATGTTGAAGTGTGTGCATAAATCCTTTGGTTTAGGCGTGACACTCAATTTGAGTTTTTATTGCTTTAAATGCATTTTCAGCCCGAGCTGAGCACGTTTTGTGAGTTTGAATGTAGCTTCATAGGAATTAGTTGTGTGGTCAAATTAATGCTCATTTAGGCTTCAGGTGGTCATCCTGAACTAAATAAATATTGAAGTGTGTGCATAAGTTCTTTGGTTTGGGCGTGACACTCAATTTGAGTTTTTATTGCTTTTAATGCATTTTCAGCCCGAGTTGAGCACGTTTTGTGAGTTTGAATGTATCTTCATAGGAATGAGTTGTGTGGTCAAATTAATGCTCATTTAGGCTTCAGGAGGACATCCTGAACTAAATACATGTTGAAGTGTGTGCATAAGTCCTTTGGTTTAGGCGTGACACTCAATTTGAGTTTTTATTGCTTTTAATGCATTTTCAGCCCGAGTTGAGCACGTTTTGTGAGTTTGAATGTATCTTCATAGGAATGAGTTGTGTGGTCAAATTAATGCTCATTTAGGCTTCAGGTGGTCATCCTGAACAAAATACATGTTGAAGTGTGTGCATAAGTCCTTTGGTTTAGGCGTGACACTCAATTTGAGTTTTTATTGCTTTAAATGCATTTTCAGCCCGAGCTGAGCATGTTTTGTGAGTTTGAATGTATCTTCATAAGAATGAGTTGTGTGGTCAAATTAATGCTCATTTCGGCTTCAGGTGGTCATCCTGAACTAAATACATGTTGAAGTGTGTGCATAAGTCCTTTGGTTTAGGCGTGACACTCCATTTGAGTTTTTATTGCTTTAAATGCATTTTCAGTCCGAGCTGAGCGCGCTTTCTGACTTTGAATGTATCTTCATAGGAATGAGTTGTGTGGTCAAATTAATGCTCATTTAGGCTTCAGGAGGTCATCCTGAACAAAATACATCTTGAAGTGTGTGCATAAGTCCTTCGGTTTAGGCGTGACACTCAATTTGAGTTTTTATTGCTTTAAATGCATTTTCAGCCCGAGCTGAGCACCTTTTGTGAGTTTGAATGTATCTTCATAGGAATGAGTTGTGTGGTCAAATTAATGCTCATATAGGCTTCAGGAGGCCATCCTGAACAAAATACATGTTGAAGTGTGTGCATAATCCTTTGGTTTAGGTGTGACACTCAATTTGAGTTTTTATTGCTTTAAATGCATTTTCAGCCCGAGCTGAGCGCGCTTTCTGACTTTGAATGTATCTTCATAGGAATGATTTGTTTAGTCAAATTAATGCTCTTTTAGGCTTCAGGAGGCCATCCTGAACAAAATACATGATGAAGTGTGTGCATAAGTCCTTTGGTTTAGGTGTGACACTCAATTTGAGTTTTTATTGCTTTAAATGCATTTTCAGCCCGAGCTGAGCACGTTTTGTGAGTTTGAATGCATCTTCATAGGCATGAATTGTGTGATCAAATTAATGCTCATTTAGGCTTCAGGTGGTCCTTCTGAACAAAATACATGTTAAAGTGTGTGCATAAATCCTTTGGTTTAGGCGTGACACTCAATTTGAGTTTTTATTGCTTTAAATGCATTTTCAGCCCGAGCTGAGCACGTTTTGTGAGTTTGAATGTATCTTCATAGGAATGAGTATTGTGGTCAAATTAAAGCTCATATAGGCTGCAGGAGGTCATCCTGAACAAAATACATGTTGAATGTGTGCATAAGTCCTTTGGTTTAGGTGTGACACTCAATTTGAGTTTTTATTGCTTTAAATGCATTTTCAGCCCGAGCTTGAGCGCGCTTTCTGACTTTGAATGTATCTTCATAGGAATGAGTTGTGTAGTCAAATTAATGCTCATTTAGGCTTCAGGAGGACATCCTGAACAAAATACATGTTGAAGTGTGTGCATAAATCCTCTGGTTTAGGCGTGACACTCAATTTGAGTTTTTATTGCTTTAAATGCATTTTCAGCCCGAGCTGAGCACGTTTTGTGAGTTTGAATGTAGCTTCATAGGAATTAGTTGTGTGGTCAAATTAATGCTCATTTAGGCTTCAGGTGGTCATCCTGAACTAAATAAATATTGAAGGTTGTGCATAAGTTCTTTGGTTTGGGCGTGACACTCAATTTGAGTTTTTATTGCTTTAAATGCATTTTCAGCCCGAGCTGAGCACTTTTTGTGAGTTTGAATGTATCTTCAGAGGAATGAGTTGTGTGGTCAAATTAATGCTCATTTAGGCTTCAGGAGGACATCCTGAACTAAATACATGTTGAAGTGTGTGCATAAGTCCTTTGGTTTAGGCGTGACACTCAATTTGAGTTTTTATTGCTTTAAATGCATTTTCAGCCCGAGTTGAGCACGTTTTGTGAGTTTGAATGTATCTTCATAGGCATGAATTGTGTGATCAAATTAATGCTCATTTAGGCTTCAGGTGGTCCTTCTGAACAAAATACATGTTAAAGTGTGTGCATAAATCCTTTGGTTTAGGCGTGACACTCAATTTGAGTTTTTATTGCTTTAAATGCATTTTCAGCCCGAGCTGAGCACGTTTTGTGAGTTTGAATGTATCTTCATAGGAATGAGTTGTGTAGTCAAATTAATGCTCATTTAGGCTTCAGGAGGACATCCTGAACAAAATACATGTTGAAGTGTGTGCATAAATCCTCTGGTTTAGGCGTGACACTCAATTTGAGTTTTTATTGCTTTAAATGCATTTGTAGCCTGAGCTGAGCGCGCTTTCTGACTTTGAATGTATCTTCATAGGAATGAGTTGTGTGGTCAAATGAATGCTCATTTAGGCTTCAGGTGGTCATCCTGAACAAAATACATGTTGAAGTGTGTGCATAAGTCCTTTGGTTGAGGCGTGACACTCAATTTGAGTTTTTATTGCTTTAAATGCATTTTCAGCCCGAGTTGAGCACGTTTTGTGAGTTTGAATGTATCTTCATAGGAATGAGTTGTGTGGTCAAATTAATGCTCATTTAGGCTTCAGGAGGACATCCTGAACAAAATACATGTTGAAGTGTGTGCATAAATCCTCTGGTTTAGGCGTGACACTCAATTTGAGTTTTTATTGCTTTAAATGCATTTGTAGCCTGAGCTGAGCGCGCTTTCTGACTTTGAATGTATCTTCATAGGAATGAGTTGTGTGGTCAAATGAATGCTCATTTAGGCTTCAGGTGGTCATCCTGAACAAAATACATGTTGAAGTGTGTGCATAAGTCCTTTGGTTTAGGCGTGACACTCAATTTGAGTTTTTATTGCTTTAAATGCATTTTCAGCCCGAGCTGAGCACGTTTTGTGAGTTTGAATGTAGCTTCATAGGAATTAGTTGTGTGGTCAAATTAATGCTCATTTAGGCTTCAGGTGGTCATCCTGAACTAAATAAATATTGAAGGTTGTGCATAAGTTCTTTGGTTTGGGCGTGACACTCAATTTGAGTTTTTATTGCTTTAAATGCATTTTCAGCCCGAGCTGAGCACTTTTTGTGAGTTTGAATGTATCTTCAGAGGAATGAGTTGTGTGGTCAAATTAATGCTCATTTAGGCTTCAGGAGGACATCCTGAACTAAATACATGTTGAAGTGTGTGCATAAGTCCTTTGGTTTAGGCGTGACACTCAATTTGAGTTTTTATTGCTTTAAATGCATTTTCAGCCCGAGTTGAGCACGTTTTGTGAGTTTGAATGTATCTTCATAGGAATGAGTTGTGTGGTCAAATTAATGCTCATTTAGGCTTCAGGTGGTCATCCTGAACAAAATACATGTTGAAGTGTGTGCATAAGTCCTTTGGTTTAGGCGTGACACTCAATTTGAGTTTTTATTGCTTTAAATGCATTTTCAGCCCGAGCTGAGCACGTTTTGTGAGTTTGAATGCATCTTCATAGGCATGAATTGTGTGATCAAATTAATGCTCATTTAGGCTTCAGGTGGTCCTTCTGAACAAAATACATGTTAAAGTGTGTGCATGAATCCTTTGGTTTAGGCGTGACACTCAATTTGAGTTTTTATTGCTTTAAATGCATTTTCAGCCCGAGCTGAGCACGTTTTGTGAGTTTGAATGTATCTTCATAGGAATGAGTTGTGTGGTCAAATTATTGCTCATATAGGCTTCAGGAGGTCATCCTGAACAAAATACATGTTGAATGTGTGCATAAGTCCTTTGGTTTAGGTGTGACACTCAATTTGAGTTTTTATTGCTTTAAATGCATTTTCAGCCCGAGCTTGAGCGCGCTTTCTGACTTTGAATGTATCTTCATAAGAATGAGTTGTGTAGTCAAATTAATGCTCATTTAGGCTTCAGGAGGACATCCTGAACAAAATACATGTTGAAGTGTGTGCATAAATCCTCTGGTTTAGGCGTGACACTCAATTTGAGTTTTTATTGCTTTAAATGCATTTTTAGCCTGAGCTGAGCGCGCTTTCTGACTTTGAATGTATCTTTATAGGAATGAGTTGTGTGGTCAAATGAATGCTCATTTAGGCTTCAGGTGGTCATCCTGAACAAAATACATGTTGAAGTGTGTGCATAAGTCCTTTGGTTGAGGCGTGACACTCAATTTGAGTTTTTATTGCTTTAAATGCATTTTCAGCCCGAGTTGAGCACGTTTTGTGAGTTTGAATGTATCTTCATAGGAATGAGTTGTGTGGTCAAATTAATGCTCATTTAGGCTTCAGGTGGTCATCCTGAACAAAATACATGTTGAAGTGTGTGCATAAGTCCTTTGGTTTAGGCGTGACACTCAATTTGAGTTTTTATTGCTTTAAATGCATTTTCAGCCCGAGCTGAGCACGTTTTGTGAGTTTGAATGTATCTTCATAGGAATGAGTTGTGTGGTCAAATTATTGCTCATTTAGGCTTCAGGAGGACATTCTGAACTAAATACATGTTGAAGTGTATGCATAAGTCCTTTGGTTTAGGCGTGACACTCAATTTGAGTTTTTATTGCTTTAAATGCATTTTTAGCCCGAGCTGAGCATGTTTTGTGAGTTTGAATGTATCTTCATAAGAATGAGTTGTGTGGTCAAATTAATGCTCATTTCGGCTTCAGGTGGTCATCCTGAACTAAATACATGTTGAAGTGTGTGCATAAGTCCTTCGGTTTAGGCGTGACACTCCATTTGAGTTTTTATTGCTTTAAATGCATTTTCAGCCCGAGCTGAGCACGTTTTGTGAGTTTGAATGTATCTTCATAAGAATGAGTTGTGTGGTCAAATTAATGCTCATTTCGGCTTCAGGTGGTCATCCTGAACTAAATACATGTTGAAGTGTGTGCATAAGTCCTTTGGTTTAGGCGTGACACTCCATTTGAGTTTTTATTGCTTTAAATGCATTTTCAGCCCGAGCTGAGCACGTTTTGTGAGTTTGAATGCATCTTCATAGGCATGAATTGTGTGGTCAAATTAAAGCTCATATAGGCTTCAGGAGGTCATCCTGAACAAAATACATGTTGAATGTGTGCATAAGTCCTTCAGTTTAGGTGTGACACTCAATTTGAGTTTTTATTGCTTTAAATGCATTTTCAGCCCGAGCTTGAGCGCGCTTTCTGACTTTGAATGTATCTTCATAGGAATGAGTTGTGTAGTCAAATTAATGCTCATTTAGGCTTCAGGAGGACATCCTGAACAAAATACATGTTGAAGTGTGTGCATAAATCCTCTGGTTTAGGCGTGACACTCAATTTGAGTTTTTATTGCTTTAAATGCATTTTCAGCCCGAGCTGAGCACGTTTTGTGAGTTTGAATGTATCTTCATAGGCATGAGTTGTGTGATCAAATTAATGCTCATTTAGGCTTCAGGAGGTCATCCTGAACAAAATACAAGTTGAAGTGTGTGCATAAGTCCTTTGGTAATCAAACAGCACGAAGGTCCGGGACCGAACGGATGCCACCCGCTTGGCCCCGCCGGAGCAGAAGTAAGATCGGGCGGCCCGAGCCCGAGCCCGAGCCCGAGCCCTACCCCTACCCGAACCCGACCGCCCTAAAATGTCCCTCATTGCTTCGGGTTCGGGGCGCACGGCACCCGTACGGCGGAGAGTATCCAGGGTTACCAGTGAAGCGGAGGAACATCTCACGCCCACCCGCGCGAAATGTCTTACCGAGTTGTTTATGCCCACGGCACCGCCGATGCTGCACCGTTTTGGCGCGAGGGACGCTCCAAACGAGGAGTTTGGGTCGAATGTGAATTAAAGTGTTAGGTTTCGTGAGAGATCAATACAAGAACCACACACAGACACCAAAAACGAAGAGGGGTTTTATTGCCAGAAAGTTGGTCAGGTCGAGGTGTAAACAACTGAAAGCTAGTCAAAATGATCACGTTGAGGAGTGCAGAAATGCTGGAGCGTAACGGCGTGGCAGCAGCTAGCTCGGCAGGAAGGATCGCTGACGAACTGGCAACGGGTGGCTGTTCACGCTGTCTTTTATGGTGCAAGTGGCAGATGAGATGAAGACTCGCACGTGTGTAGGGGAGGCAGGTGCACTGATTCGAGAGGCGCCCAGCCCACACTGAAAAAGAGACAAAAAAAAGGGAGGGGCGGCACCGTGGACACACAATGGTTTCGAACGCAAAGGGCAGAAAACGTCGGCTTCCAGCCGCGCGACGTTCCGCGAACGAATACTGAATCGTATTGAGACACGTTATCCGTGGCATCATAAACTCCGCGAATTTAAGTCAACATCTCTCTGCTCCCAAATAAAACAATCATCCCTATTCAGTCAACTGTAAACGAAGAAGTCAAGTCTGGGATTTTTTTTATGACCCTCTAAAAATAAGCAACAACATAAAATGTCCGCCCTGTGAACATGAGCTGAAATCGAATCTCAAACCAAATACATGTGAAAGCAAAAAAAATCGAAATATATCAATTTAGAATTCAAAGAACGTCGTGTCCCCATCACACTTTTTAATTGTCTTTTTTCTTTTTTCTTTTTTTTTTGCATCGACACGCCTCAAAATCCTTCTGATGTGAGCGTTTTTAAAAAATCTTGGCTCTTTTGACTTTTTTGGGGGGTTCTTGGGACGGAAAAAATTGACGATGAATTGACAATATTTGCTGCTCAGAGCTGATGCCACGTTGTGTCACTCTTGTGCTTTCTGAAATGCGAGAGCCCTATTTGTCCATGCACGGCCAGCACTTTACGATAGCCTCTGCTGGTGAGAGTTGGCCATTGCAGCCTTCCATATGATTTCCTGTGACCCTCTAAAAATAATGAGATAAAATGTGCGTTGTGTGAACATGAGCTGCGCTTGAAACTACACCCAAATACAAGGAAAAGCAAAAAACAAAAATCTAAACGCACCAATTCAAAAGATAAATGAATGCCACGCCACCATCACACTTTTTCATGATTATTATTACAATTATTATTAATATCACTGCATAGGCAAGGCTCAAAATCCGCCTCATGTGAGCGTTTTTTCAAAAGATTTTCTTAATCTTGCTACTTCGGACTGGGCTTTTTTTTTTGGATATTGGGACAGAGAAACTTTATTATGTATTGACAGTGTTTGCTCTTCATCTCTTTTTCAACCTGGTGGACGCCCTCTCTTTGGCCGAGCATGACCTGATTTGTAGTCAGACGCCTCATGCATTGCGCCACGAACTCCACGAAATCAAACCACTATTTCTCTGTTCTCCTGTGGGGGAATTTGCCGCTCCCAAAAAGTTATTGTTACCTTTTTCAGTGTGGGATGGGCGCTTCTCTAATCAGTGCACCTGCCTCCCCGACACACCTGCGAGTCATTATCTCATCTGCCACTTGCAGCATAAAAGCCAGCCTGAAGAGCCACCCATTGTCACTTCGTCAGAGATCCTTCCTGCCGTGTCGACGACGCCGTACCGCTCCAGGATTCCTGCACTCCTCGAATTGATCATTTTGACTACCTTTCAGTTGTGACCACCTCGGCCTGTCTCGCTTACTGGCAATAAAACCCTTCTGTGCTTTTTGTGTCTGCGCGTGGTTCCTCTCTTCATCTCTCACGAAGCCGAACACTTTGCTTAACACCCGCGGTTCTCCCAGCGCTCCGCCCCAACATCCTCGTCGGAACAGCCTGAGCGCCGCAGCGGAGCAACTCCGGCTCGGCCGTGGGCAAAAACGGCTCTGTCCGAAATTTCTCACGGGCGGGCGTGAGCTGTTCCTCCGCTTCGCTTATCACACACACCACTCTCGGCCCTACCTGCCCCGCGCAACTCCGGCAGGGCCAAGCGGGTGGCATCGGTTCGGTCCCGGACCTTCGCGCGGTTTGATTCCCAAGTTTTTCTTCCCTTTGATTGCACACCGCGCCCCCTGTCCCTCAAAGCGAGGTGCATCTCTGGCGGAGCCGAGCGGGCAGCAGCTTTGCTCCCGGCAGGTCGTGTTGGTGTGCGCGAGGTCTTCCACCTCTTCGCTTGCAACACTCGCCTTTGCCGGCCCGCCAGGCACGGCGCAGCTCTGGCGGGGCCAAGCGACAGCGTCGGTTAGGTCCCGGGCGCAAAATCAAAAGGGAGGGTCGACACTGTGGACAAACAATGGACCCTAACACAAAGGGCAGAAAACTTCGACGCACACCCGCGCGACATTCTGTGAAGGAAAATACGCCACCCGCCTGACCTCGCCGGAGTTTCGCCGCGCCCGTCGGTCCAACGTGGCCCGGGTTGCAAGCGAAGTGGGTGAAAAGCTCACGGCCATCCTCGCGAAATATCGTACAATGCCGCTGCAAAACACGGCCCGGGCGCGGCTGCTCCTAGCGGATCGCAATGCAGCTCTGATCAGGGGGATCTTGCGGGAAGCCGGGAGGGGCGCGGGTGTCAAGCAACGGGCTAATAAACCTCGTCGAATACGCCCGCGACGGGCCGGTATAGAAGCGATGCCGCCAGTTTGTCCCCGCCGGAGCTCCTCCAAGCCAGGCAGGCCGAAAGTGGCGCGGGTTGACAACACAGGGTCCAAAACTTCAACGCACAACCAAGCGATCGTCCAGCTTTATGCAGCCTTGTACAAATTGTGTTTTCAAATTGTTCGCCCGAAACAGTTTTGTCACTCCCACAAGACAAACAAGCTATTTTTTTTCAGATGGCAGTGGAACTGATGAAGGCCTTCCCCAGACATTCCGTGCATCAATTTTAGAACATTATGTGGCGATGGAAAATAAGAGAACAAGACAATCGTCAGAAATACTGACCACAGCAGGTTTATTGGATGATGATCACCCATGCAAAAAATGTTTAATTGTGGCATCCAGAAATGATGCCAAAGATATATTTTGTTTCAAACTACTTCATGAAGAGGAAGTGTTGATACCAGGGATGAATTCTGAAAGCTTATGAGAAAGTCATTTTTTATGACTTGTACCACAACGAAAAATCTCGTGTTATTCACTGCTCCGATGAAAATAAAATGTCAAGATAAAATTTCAATCCCATATTTACACACTGTGAATTTTAAGTTTAATGTTCACTGATATTCCGTCATGTTGTCGTATTTGTTCTCGCCATGCACTGTGGCATGCTCTAAATGGCAAAACCACCTGGAAAAGGTCCTCTGACAAAACGAGTGATTTTTACAATGGAAGAACACACAATTTATCTTGCATCGACATTGTCTTCATGATGCTTTGCATGCATCATTGAAATTGGGTTGGTTCAAGTAAAAGAAAAAATTTGAATTTTAAAAGCAACTTAGAGTTATCCTGATTGAAATTTCCGAACATATAATCTTGCGATGTTAGGGTTCTCTCCCCCCGGCCCCCTTTTGACGAGACCCAGTGCGAAAGGTGGTACCATGAGCAGTGTCTTGAGAAGAATTTGCATGAATTGAGCGGCCGAAGACTGGTATTGCTGCTGTGAGTGCACATCACAATGTTGGAAGTCATGTAGACCTATATCTAATTTTGTGAGTGTTGTTCTGGAAAAAAATTAATTCTCACAAGAAAATGACAGACATGTCAGCTGCTCAACCCGTATTGTTTTGTGTTTTTTGTTATTGTAAAGTGTCCTTGGGTGTCTTGAAAGGCGCTTATCAATAAAATGTATTATTAGTATTATTATTATTATTAAGTTGCCTACACTGGTAAAGTTTTTTAAAATTTGAGTTTTTATTGCTTTAAATGCATTTTCAGCCCGAGTTGAGCACGTTTTGTGAGTTTGAATGTATCTTCATAGGAATGAGTTGTGTGGTCAAATTAATGCTCATTTAGGCTTCAGGTGGTCATCCTGAACAAAATACATGTTGAAGTGTGTGCATAAGTCCTTTGGTTTAGGCGTGACACTCAATTTGAGTTTTTATTGCTTTAAATGCATTTTCAGCCCGAGCTGAGCACGTTTTGTGAGTTTGAATGTATCTTCATAGGAATCAGTTGTGTGGTCAAATTAATGCTCATTTAGGCTTCAGGTGGTCATCCTGAACAAAATACATGTTGAAGTGTGTGCATAAGTCCTTTGGTTTAGGCGTGACACTCAATTTGAGTTTTTATTGCTTTAAATGCATTTTCAGCCCGAGCTGAGCACGTTTTGTGAGTTTGAATGTAGCTTCATAGGAATTAGTTGTGTGGTCAAATTAATGCTCATTTAGGCTTCAGGTGGTCATCCTGAACAAAATACATGTTGAAGTGTGTGCATAAGTCCTTTGGTTTAGGCGTGACACTCAATTTGAGTTTTTATTGCTTTAAATGCATTTTCAGCCCGAGCTGAGCACGTTTTGTGAGTTTGAATGTATCTTCATAGGAATGAGTTGTGTGGTCAAATTAATGCTCATTTAGGCTTCAGGTGGTCATCCTGAACAAAATACATGTTGAAGTGTGTGCATAAGTCCTTTGGTTTAGGCGTGACACTCAATTTGAGTTTTTATTGCTTTAAATGCATTTTCAGCCCGAGCTGAGCACGTTTTGTGAGTTTGAATGTATCTTCATAAGAATGAGTTGTGTGGTCAAATTAATGCTCATTTCGGCTTCAGGTGGTCATCCTGAACTAAATACATGTTGAAGTGTGTGCATAAGTCCTTTGGTTTAGGCGTGACACTCCATTTGAGTTTTTATTGCTTTAAATGCATTTTCAGTCCGAGCTGAGCGCGCTTTCTGACTTTGAATGTATCTTCATAGGAATGAGTTGTGTGGTCAAATTATTGCTCATTTAGGCTTCAGGAGGTCATCCTGAACAAAATACATCTTGAAGTGTGTGCATAAGTCCTTCGGTTTAGGCGTGACACTCAATTTGAGTTTTTATTGCTTTAAATGCATTTTCAGCCCGAGCTGAGCACGTTTTGTGAGTTTGAATGTATCTTCATAGGAATGAGTTGTGTGGTCAAATTAATGCTCATTTAGGCTTCAGGTGGTCATCCTGAACAAAATACATGTTGAAGTGTGTGCATAAGTCCTTTGGTTTAGGCGTGACACTCAATTTGAGTTTTTATTGCTTTAAATGCATTTTCAGCCCGAGCTGAGCACGTTTTGTGAGTTTGAATGTATCTTCATAGGAATGAGTTGTGTGGTCAAATTAATGCTCATTTAGGCTTCAGGTGGTCATCCTGAACAAAATACATGTTGAAGTGTGTGCATAAGTCCTTTGGTTTAGGCGTGACACTCAATTTGAGTTTTTATTGCTTTAAATGCATTTTCAGCCCGAGCTGAGCACTTTTTGTGAGTTTGAATGTATCTTCAGAGGAATGAGTTGTGTGGTCAAATTAATGCTCATTTAGGCTTCAGGAGGACATCCTGAACTAAATACATGTTGAAGTGTGTGCATAAGTCCTTTGGTTTAGGCGTGACACTCAATTTGAGTTTTTATTGCTTTAAATGCATTTTCAGCCCGAGTTGAGCACGTTTTGTGAGTTTGAATGTATCTTCATAGGCATGAATTGTGTGATCAAATTAATGCTCATTTAGGCTTCAGGTGGTCCTTCTGAACAAAATACATGTTAAAGTGTGTGCATAAATCCTTTGGTTTAGGCGTGACACTCAATTTGAGTTTTTATTGCTTTAAATGCATTTTCAGCCCGAGCTGAGCACGTTTTGTGAGTTTGAATGTATCTTCATAGGAATGAGTTGTGTGGTCAAATTATTGCTCATATAGGCTTCAGGAGGTCATCCTGAACAAAATACATGTTGAATGTGTGCATAAGTCCTTTGGTTTAGGTGTGACACTCAATTTGAGTTTTTATTGCTTTAAATGCATTTTCAGTCCGAGCTGAGCGCGCTTTCTGACTTTGAATGTATCTTCATAGGAATGAGTTGTGTGGTCAAATTATTGCTCATTTAGGCTTCAGGAGGTCATCCTGAACAAAATACATCTTGAAGTGTGTGCATAAGTCCTTCGGTTTAGGCGTGACACTCAATTTGAGTTTTTATTGCTTTAAATGCATTTTCAGCCCGAGCTGAGCACGTTTTGTGAGTTTGAATGTATCTTCATAGGAATGAGTTGTGTGGTCAAATTAATGCTCATTTAGGCTTCAGGTGGTCATCCTGAACAAAATACATGTTGAAGTGTGTGCATAAGTCCTTTGGTTTAGGCGTGACACTCAATTTGAGTTTTTATTGCTTTAAATGCATTTTCAGCCCGAGCTGAGCACTTTTTGTGAGTTTGAATGTATCTTCAGAGGAATGAGTTGTGTGGTCAAATTAATGCTCATTTAGGCTTCAGGAGGACATCCTGAACTAAATACATGTTGAAGTGTGTGCATAAGTCCTTTGGTTTAGGCGTGACACTCAATTTGAGTTTTTATTGCTTTAAATGCATTTTCAGCCCGAGTTGAGCACGTTTTGTGAGTTTGAATGTATCTTCATAGGCATGAATTGTGTGATCAAATTAATGCTCATTTAGGCTTCAGGTGGTCCTTCTGAACAAAATACATGTTAAAGTGTGTGCATAAATCCTTTGGTTTAGGCGTGACACTCAATTTGAGTTTTTATTGCTTTAAATGCATTTTCAGCCCGAGCTGAGCACGTTTTGTGAGTTTGAATGTATCTTCATAGGAATGAGTTGTGTGGTCAAATTATTGCTCATATAGGCTTCAGGAGGTCATCCTGAACAAAATACATGTTGAATGTGTGCATAAGTCCTTTGGTTTAGGTGTGACACTCAATTTGAGTTTTTATTGCTTTAAATGCATTTTCAGCCCGAGCTTGAGCGCGCTTTCTGACTTTGAATGTATCTTCATAGGAATGAGTTGTGTAGTCAAATTAATGCTCATTTAGGCTTCAGGAGGACATCCTGAACTAAATACATGTTGAAGTGTATGCATAAGTCCTTTGGTTTAGGCGTGACACTCAATTTGAGTTTTTATTGCTTTAAATGCATTTTCAGCCCGAGCTGAGCATGTTTTGTGAGTTTGAATGTATCTTCATAGGAATGAGTTGTGTGGTCAAATTAATGCTCATTTAGGCTTCAGGAGGACATCCTGAACTAAATACATGTTGAAGTGTATGCATAAGTCCTTTGGTTTAGGCGTGACACTCAATTTGAGTTTTTATTGCTTTAAATGCATTTTCAGCCCGAGCTGAGCACGTTTTGTGAGTTTGAATGTATCTTCATAGGAATGAGTTGTGTGGTCAAATTAATGCTCATTTAGGCTTCAGGAGGACATCCTGAACTAAATACATGTTGAAGTGTATGCATAAGTCCTTTGGTTTAGGCGTGACACTCAATTTGAGTTTTTATTGCTTTAAATGCATTTTCAGCCCGAGCTGAGCATGTTTTGTGAGTTTGAATGTATCTTCATAAGAATGAGTTGTGTGGTCAAATTAATGCTCATTTCGGCTTCAGGTGGTCATCCTGAACTAAATACATGTTGAAGTGTGTGCATAAGTCCTTTGGTTTAGGCGTGACACTCCATTTGAGTTTTTATTGCTTTAAATGCATTTTCAGTCCGAGCTGAGCGCGCTTTCTGACTTTGAATGTATCTTCATAGGAATGATTTGTTTAGTCAAATTAATGCTCTTTTAGGCTTCAGGAGGCCATCCTGAACAAAATACATGATGAAGTGTGTGCATAAATCCTTTGGTTTAGGCGTGACACTCAATTTGAGTTTTTATTGCTTTAAATGCATTTTCAGCCCGAGCTGAGCACGTTTTGTGAGTTTGAATGTATCTTCATAGGAATGAGTTGTGTGGTCAAATTAAAGCTCATATAGGCTTCAGGAGGTCATCCTGAACAAAATACATGTTGAATGTGTGCATAAGTCCTTTGGTTTAGGTGTGACACTCAATTTGAGTTTTTATTGCTTTAAATGCATTTTCAGCCCGAGCTGAGCACGTTTTGTGAGTTTGAATGTATCTTCATAGGCATGAGTTGTGTGATCAAATTAATGCTCATTTAGGCTTCAGGAGGTCATCCTGAACAAAATACAAGTTGAAGTGTGTGCATAAGTCCTTTGGTAATCAAACAGCACGAAGGTCCGGGACCGAACGGATGCCACCCGCTTGGCCCCGCCGGAGCAGAAGTAAGATCGGGCGGCCCGAGCCCGAGCCCGAGCCCTACCCCTACCCGAACCCGACCGCCCTAAAATGTCCCTCATTGCTTCGGGTTCGGGGCGCACGGCACCCGTACGGCGGAGAGTATCCAGGGTTACCAGTGAAGCGGAGGAACATCTCACGCCCACCCGCGCGAAATGTCGTACCGAGTTGTTTATGCCCACGGCACCGCCGATGCTGCACCGTTTCGGCGCGAGGGACGCTCCAAACGAGGAGTTTGGGTCGAATGTGAATTAAAGTGTTAGGTTTCGTGAGAGATCAATACAAGAACCACACACAGACACCAAAAACGAAGAGGGGTTTTATTGCCAGAAAGTTGGTCAGGTCGAGGTGTAAACAACTGAAAGCTAGTCAAAATGATCACGTTGAGGAGTGCAGAAATGCTGGAGCGTAACGGCGTGGCAGCAGCTAGCTCGGCAGGAAGGATCGCTGACGAACTGGCAACGGGTGGCTGTTCACGCTGTCTTTTATGGTGCAAGTGGCAGATGAGATGAAGACTCGCACGTGTGTAGGGGAGGCAGGTGCACTGATTCGAGAGGCGCCCAGCCCACACTGAAAAAGAGACAAAAAAAGGGAGGGGCGGCACCGTGGACACACAATGGTTTCGAACGCAAAGGGCAGAAAACGTCGGCTTCCAGCCGCGCGACGTTCCGCGAACGAATACTGAATCGTATTGAGACACGTTATCCGTGGCATCATAAACTCCGCGAATTTAAGTCAACATCTCTCTGCTCCCAAATAAAACAATCATCCCTATTCAGTCAACTGTAAACGAAGAAGTCAAGTCTGGGATTTTTTTTATGACCCTCTAAAAATAAGCAACAACATAAAATGTCCGCCCTGTGAACATGAGCTGAAATCGAATCTCAAACCAAATACACGTGAAAGCAAAAAAAAATCGAAATATATCAATTTAGAATTCAAAGAACGTCGTGTCCCCATCACACTTTTTAATTGTCTTTTTTCTTTTTTCTTTTTTTTTTTGCATCGACACGCCTCAAAATCCTTCTGATGTGAGCGTTTTTAAAAAATCTTGGCTCTTTTGACTTTTTTGGGGGGTTCTTGGGACGGAAAAAATTGACGATGAATTGACAATATTTGCTGCTCAGAGCTGATGCCACGTTATGTCACTCTTGTGCTTTCTGAAATGCGAGAGCCCTATTTGTCCATGCACGGCCAGCACTTTACGATAGCCTCTGCTGGTGAGAGTTGGCCATTGCAGCCTTCCATATGATTTCCTGTGACCCTCTAAAAATAATGAGATAAAATGTGCGTTGTGTGAACATGAGCTGCGCTTGAAACTACACCCAAATACAAGGAAATGCAAAAAACAAAAATCTAAACGCACCAATTCAAAAGATAAATGAATGCCACGCCACCATCACACTTTTTCATGATTATTATTACAATTATTATTAATATCACTGCATAGGCAAGGCTCAAAATCCGCCTCATGTGAGCGTTTTTTCAAAAGATTTTCTTAATCTTGCTACTTCGGACTGGGCTTTTTTTTTGGATATTGGGACAGAGAAACTTTATTATGTATTGACAGTGTTTGCTCTTCATCTCTTTTTCAACCTGGTGGACGCCCTCTCTTTGGCCGAGCATGACCTGATTTGTAGTCAGACGCCTCATGCATTGCGCCACGAACTCCACGAAATCAAACCACTATTTCTCTGTTCTCCTGTGGGGGAATTTGCCGCTCCCAAAAAGTTATTGTTACCTTTTTCAGTGTGGGATGGGCGCTTCTCTAATCAGTGCACCTGCCTCCCCGACACACCTGCGAGTCATTATCTCATCTGCCACTTGCAGCATAAAAGCCAGCCTGAAGAGCCACCCATTGTCACTTCGTCAGAGATCCTTCCTGCCGTGTCGACGACGCCGTACCGCTCCAGGATTCCTGCACTCCTCGAATTGATCATTTTGACTACCTTTCAGTTGTGACCACCTCGGCCTGTCTCGCTTACTGGCAATAAAACCCTTCTGTGCTTTTTGTGTCTGCGCGTGGTTCCTCTCTTCATCTCTCACGAAGCCGAACACTTTGCTTAACACCCGCGGTTCTCCCAGCGCTCCGCCCCAACATCCTCGTCGGAACAGCCTGAGCGCCGCAGCGGAGCAACTCCGGCTCGGCCGTGGGCAAAAACGGCTCTGTCCGAAATTTCTCACGGGCGGGCGTGAGCTGTTCCTCCGCTTCGCTTATCACACACACCACTCTCGGCCCTACCTGCCCCGCGCAACTCCGGCAGGGCCAAGCGGGTGGCATCGGTTCGGTCCCGGACCTTCGCGCGGTTTGATTCCCAAGTTTTTCTTCCCTTTGATTGCACACCGCGCCCCCTGTCCCTCAAAGCGAGGTGCATCTCTGGCGGAGCCGAGCGGGCAGCAGCTTTGCTCCCGGCAGGTCGTGTTGGTGTGCGCGAGGTCTTCCACCTCTTCGCTTGCAACACTCGCCTTTGCCGGCCCGCCAGGCACGGCGCAGCTCTGGCGGGGCCAAGCGACAGCGTCGGTTAGGTCCCGGGCGCAAAATCAAAAGGGAGGGTCGACACTGTGGACAAACAATGGACCCTAACACAAAGGGCAGAAAACTTCGACGCACACCCGCGCGACATTCTGTGAAGGAAAATACGCCACCCGCCTGACCTCGCCGGAGTTTCGCCGCGCCCGTCGGTCCAACGTGGCCCGGGTTGCAAGCGAAGTGGGTGAAAAGCTCACGGCCATCCTCGCGAAATATCGTACAATGCCGCTGCAAAACACGGCCCGGGCGCGGCTGCTCCTAGCGGATCGCAATGCAGCTCTGATCAGGGGGATCTTGCGGGAAGCCGGGAGGGGCGCGGGTGTCAAGCAACGGGCTAATAAACCTCGTCGAATACGCCCGCGACGGGCCGGTATAGAAGCGATGCCGCCAGTTTGTCCCCGCCGGAGCTCCTCCAAGCCAGGCAGGCCGAAAGTGGCGCGGGTTGACAACACAGGGTCCAAAACTTCAACGCACAACCAAGCGATCGTCCAGCTTTATGCAGCCTTGTACAAATTGTGTTTTCAAATTGTTCGCCCGAAACAGTTTTGTCACTCCCACAAGACAAACAAGCTATTTTTTTTCAGATGGCAGTGGAACTGATGAAGGCCTTCCCCAGACATTCCGTGCATCAATTTTAGAACATTATGTGGCGATGGAAAATAAGAGAACAAGACAATCGTCAGAAATACTGACCACAGCAGGTTTATTGGATGATGATCACCCATGCAAAAAATGTTTAATTGTGGCATCCAGAAATGATGCCAAAGATATATTTTGTTTCAAACTACTTCATGAAGAGGAAGTGTTGATACCAGGGATGAATTCTGAAAGCTTATGAGAAAGTCATTTTTTATGACTTGTACCACAACGAAAAATCTCGTGTTATTCACTGCTCCGATGAAAATAAAATGTCAAGATAAAATTTCAATCCCATATTTACACACTGTGAATTTTAAGTTTAATGTTCACTGATATTCCGTCATGTTGTCGTATTTGTTCTCGCCATGCACTGTGGCATGCTCTAAATGGCAAAACCACCTGGAAAAGGTCCTCTGACAAAACGAGTGATTTTTACAATGGAAGAACACACAATTTATCTTGCATCGACATTGTCTTCATGATGCTTTGCATGCATCATTGAAATTGGGTTGGTTCAAGTAAAAGAAAAAATTTGAATTTTAAAAGCAACTTAGAGTTATCCTGATTGAAATTTCCGAACATATGATCTTGCGATGTTAGGGTTCTCTCCCCCCGGCCCCCTTTTGACGAGACCCAGTGCGAAAGGTGGTACCATGAGCAGTGTCTTGAGAAGAATTTGCATGAATTGAGCGGCCGAAGACTGGTATTGCTGCTGTGAGTGCACATCACAATGTTGGAAGTCATGTAGACCTATATCTAATTTTGTGAGTGTTGTTCTGGAAAAAAATTAATTCTCACAAGAAAATGACAGACATGTCAGCTGCTCAACCCGTATTGTTTTGTGTTTTTTGTTATTGTAAAGTGTCCTTGGGTGTCTTGAAAGGCGCTTATCAATAAAATGTATTATTAGTATTATTATTATTATTAAGTTGCCTACACTGGTAAAGTTTTTTAAAATTTGAGTTTTTATTGCTTTAAATGCATTTTCAACCCGAGTTGAGCACGTTTTGTGAGTTTGAATGTATCTTCATAGGAATGAGTTGTGTGGTCAAATTAATGCTCATTTAGGCTTCAGGTGGTCATCCTGAACAAAATACATGTTGAAGTGTGTGCATAAGTCCTTTGGTTTAGGCGTGACACTCAATTTGAGTTTTTATTGCTTTAAATGCATTTTCAGCCCGAGCTGAGCACGTTTTGTGAGTTTGAATGTATCTTCATAGGAATGAGTTGTGTGGTCAAATTAATGCTCATTTAGGCTTCAGGTGGTCATCCTGAACAAAATACATGTTGAAGTGTGTGCATAAGTCCTTTGGTTTAGGCGTGACACTCAATTTGAGTTTTTATTGCTTTAAATGCATTTTCAGCCCGAGCTGAGCACGTTTTGTGAGTTTGAATGTAGCTTCATAGGAATTAGTTGTGTGGTCAAACTATTGCTCATTTAGGCTTCAGGAGGTCATCCTGAACAAAATACATGTTGAAGTGTGTGCATAAGTCCTTTGGTTGAGGCGTGACACTCAATTTGAGTTTTTATTGCTTTAAATGCATTTTCAGCCCGAGTTGAGCACGTTTTGTGAGTTTGAATGTATCTTCATAGGAATGAGTTGTGTGGTCAAATTAATGCTCATTTAGGCTTCAGGTGGTCATCCTGAACAAAATACACGTTGAAGTGTGTGCATAAGTCCTTTGGTTTAGGCGTGACACTCAATTTGAGTTTTTATTGCTTTAAATGCATTTTCAGCCCGAGCTGAGCACGTTTTGTGAGTTTGAATGTATCTTCATAGGAATGAGTTGTGTGGTCAAATTAATTCTCATATGGGCTTCAGGAGGTCATCCTGAACAAAATACATGTTGAAGTGTGTGCATAAGTCCTTTGGTTTAGGCGTGACACTCAATTTGAGTTTTGATTGCTTTAAATGCATTTTCAGCCCGAGCTGAGCACGTTTTGTGAGTTTGAATGTATCTTCATAGGAATGAGTTGTGTGGTCAAATAAATGCTCATTTAGGCTTCAGGTGGTCATCCTGAACAAAATACATGTTGAAGTGTATGCATAAGTCCTTTGGTTTAGGCGTGACACTCAATTTGAGTTTTTATTGCTTTAAATGCATTTTCAGCCCGAGTTGAGCACGTTTTGTGAGTTTGAATGTATCTTCATAGGAATGAGTTGTGTGGTCAAATTAATGCTCATTTAGGCTTCAGGTGGTCATCCTGAACAAAGTACATGTTGAAGTGTGTGCATAAGTCCTTTGGTTTAGGCGTGACACTCAATTTGAGTTTTTATTGCTTTAAATGCATTTTCAGCCCGAGCTGAGCACGTTTTGTGAGTTTGAACGTATCTTCATAGGAATGAGTTGTGTGGTCAAATTAATTCTCATATGGGCTTCAGGAGGTCATCCTGAACAAAATACATGTTGAAGTGTGTGCATAAGTCCTTTGGTTTAGGCGTGACACTCAATTTGAGTTTTGATTGCTTTAAATGCATTTTCAGCCCGAGCTGAGCACGTTTTGTGAGTTTGAATGTATCTTCATAGGAATGAGTTGTGTGGTCAAATAAATGCTCATTTAGGCTTCAGGTGGTCATCCTGAACAAAATACATGTTGAAGTGTATGCATAAGTCCTTTGGTTTAGGCGTGACACTCAATTTGAGTTTTTATTGCTTTAAATGCATTTTCAGCCCGAGTTGAGCACGTTTTGTGAGTTTGAATGTATCTTCATAGGAATGAGTTGTGTGGTCAAATTAATGCTCATTTAGGCTTCAGGTGGTCATCCTGAACAAAGTACATGTTGAAGTGTGTGCATAAGTCCTTTGGTTTAGGCGTGACACTCAATTTGAGTTTTTATTGCTTTAAATGCATTTTCAGCCCGAGCTGAGCACGTTTTGTGAGTTTGAATGTATCTTCATAGGAATGAGTTGTGTGGTCAAA
Source organism: Hippocampus guttulatus (assembly GCF_054856545.1). NCBI lineage: Eukaryota > Metazoa > Chordata > Actinopteri > Syngnathiformes > Syngnathidae > Hippocampus > Hippocampus guttulatus. Next base: position 1,867,851 of record NC_141271.1, read on the forward strand.
TTAATTCTCATATGGGCTTCAGGAGGTCATCCTGAACAAAATACATGTTGAAGTGTGTGCATAAGTCCTTTGGTTTAGGCCTTACACTCAATTTGAGTTTTGATTGCTTTAAATGCATTTTCAGCCCGAGCTGAGCACGTTTTGTGAGTTTGAATGTATCTTCATAGGAATGAGTTGTGTGGTCAAATTAATGCTCATTTAGGCTTCAGGTGGTCATCCTGAACAAAATACATGTTGAAGTGTATGCATAAGTCCTTTGGTTTAGGCGTGACACTCCATTTGAGTTTTTATTGCTTTAAATGCATTTTCAGCCCGAGCTGAGCACGTTTTGTGAGTTTGAATGCATCTTCATAGGCATGAATTGTGTGATCAAATTAATGCTCATTTAGGCTTCAGGTGGTCCTTCTGAACAAAATACATGTTAAAGTGTGTGCATAAATCCTTTGGTTTAGGCGTGACACTCAATTTGAGTTTTTATTGCTTTAAATGCATTTTCAGCCCGAGCTGAGCACGTTTTGTGAGTTTGAATGTATCTTCATAGGAATGAGTTGTGTGGTCAAATTAAAGCTCATATAGGCTTCAGGAGGTCATCCTGAACAAAATACATGTTGAATGTGTGCATAAGTCCTTTGGTTTAGGTGTGACACTCAATTTGAGTTTTTATTGCTTTAAATGCATTTTCAGCCCGAGCTTGAGCGCGCTTTCTGACTTTGAATGTATCTTCATAGGAATGAGTTGTGTAGTCAAATTAATGCTCATTTAGGCTTCAGGAGGACATCCTGAACAAAATACATGTTGAAGTGTGTGCATAAATCCTCTGGTTTAGGCGTGACACTCAATTTGAGTTTTTATTGCTTTAAATGCATTTGTAGCCTGAGCTGAGCGCGCTTTCTGACTTTGAATGTATCTTCATAGGAATGAGTTGTGTGGTCAAATGAATGCTCATTTAGGCTTCAGGTGGTCATCCTGAACAAAATACATGTTGAAGTGTGTCCATAAGTCCTTTGGTTTAGGTGTGACACTCAATTTGAGTTTTTATTGCTTTAAATGCATTTTCAGCCCGAGCTGAGCACGTTTTGTGAGTTTGAATGTATCTTCATAGGCATGAGTTGTGTGATCAAATTAATGCTCATTTAGGCTTCAGGAGGTCATCCTGAACAAAATACAAGTTGAAGTGTGTGCATAAGTCCTTTGGTAATCAAACAGCACGAAGGTCCGGGACCGAACGGATGCCACCCGCTTGGCCCCGCCGGAGCAGAAGTAAGATCGGGCGGCCCGAGCCCGAGCCCGAGCCCTACCCCTACCCGAACCCGACCGCCCTAAAATGTCCCTCATTGCTTCGGGTTCGGGGCGCACGGCACCCGTACGGCGGAGAGTATCCAGGGTTACCAGTGAAGCGGAGGAACATCTCACGCCCACCCGCGCGAAATGTCGTACCGAGTTGTTTATGCCCACGGCACCGCCGATGCTGCACCGTTTCGGCGCGAGGGACGCTCCAAACGAGGAGTTTGGGTCGAATGTGAATTAAAGTGTTAGGTTTCGTGAGAGATCAATACAAGAACCACACACAGACACCAAAAACGAAGAGGGGTTTTATTGCCAGAAAGTTGGTCAGGTCGAGGTGTAAACAACTGAAAGCTAGTCAAAATGATCACGTTGAGGAGTGCAGAAATGCTGGAGCGTAACGGCGTGGCAGCAGCTAGCTCGGCAGGAAGGATCGCTGACGAACTGGCAACGGGTGGCTGTTCACGCTGTCTTTTATGGTGCAAGTGGCAGATGAGATGAAGACTCGCACGTGTGTAGGGGAGGCAGGTGCACTGATTCGAGAGGCGCCCAGCCCACACTGAAAAAGAGACAAAAAAAGGGAGGGGCGGCACCGTGGACACACAATGGTTTCGAACGCAAAGGGCAGAAAACGTCGGCTTCCAGCCGCGCGACGTTCCGCGAACGAATACTGAATCGTATTGAGACACGTTATCCGTGGCATCATAAACTCCGCGAATTTAAGTCAACATCTCTCTGCTCCCAAATAAAACAATCATCCCTATTCAGTCAACTGTAAACGAAGAAGTCAAGTCTGGGATTTTTTTTATGACCCTCTAAAAATAAGCAACAACATAAAATGTCCGCCCTGTGAACATGAGCTGAAATCGAATCTCAAACCAAATACATGTGAAAGCAAAAAAAATCGAAATATATCAATTTAGAATTCAAAGAACGTCGTGTCCCCATCACACTTTTTAATTGTCTTTTTTCTTTTTTCTTTTTTTTTTTGCATCGACACGCCTCAAAATCCTTCTGATGTGAGCGTTTTTAAAAAATCTTGGCTCTTTTGACTTTTTTGGGGGGTTCTTGGGACGGAAAAAATTGACGATGAATTGACAATATTTGCTGCTCAGAGCTGATGCCACGTTGTGTCACTCTTGTGCTTTCTGAAATGCGAGAGCCCTATTTGTCCATGCACGGCCAGCACTTTACGATAGCCTCTGCTGGTGAGAGTTGGCCATTGCAGCCTTCCATATGATTTCCTGTGACCCTCTAAAAATAATGAGATAAAATGTGCGTTGTGTGAACATGAGCTGCGCTTGAAACTACACCCAAATACAAGGAAAAGCAAAAAACAAAAATCTAAACGCACCAATTCAAAAGATAAATGAATGCCACGCCACCATCACACTTTTTCATGATTATTATTACAATTATTATTAATATCACTGCATAGGCAAGGCTCAAAATCCGCCTCATGTGAGCGTTTTTTCAAAAGATTTTCTTAATCTTGCTACTTCGGACTGGGCTTTTTTTTTTGGATATTGGGACAGAGAAACTTTATTATGTATTGACAGTGTTTGCTCTTCATCTCTTTTTCAACCTGGTGGACGCCCTCTCTTTGGCCGAGCATGACCTGATTTGTAGTCAGACGCCTCATGCATTGCGCCACGAACTCCACGAAATCAAACCACTATTTCTCTGTTCTCCTGTGGGGGAATTTGCCGCTCCCAAAAAGTTATTGTTACCTTTTTCAGTGTGGGATGGGCGCTTCTCTAATCAGTGCACCTGCCTCCCCGACACACCTGCGAGTCATTATCTCATCTGCCACTTGCAGCATAAAAGCCAGCCTGAAGAGCCACCCATTGTCACTTCGTCAGAGATCCTTCCTGCCGTGTCGACGACGCCGTACCGCTCCAGGATTCCTGCACTCCTCGAATTGATCATTTTGACTACCTTTCAGTTGTGACCACCTCGGCCTGTCTCGTTTACTGGCAATAAAACCCTTCTGTGCTTTTTGTGTCTGCGCGTGGTTCCTCTCTTCATCTCTCACGAAGCCGAACACTTTGCTTAACACCCGCGGTTCTCCCAGCGCTCCGCCCCAACATCCTCGTCGGAACAGCCTGAGCGCCGCAGCGGAGCAACTCCGGCTCGGCCGTGGGCAAAAACGGCTCTGTCCGAAATTTCTCACGGGCGGGCGTGAGCTGTTCCTCCGCTTCGCTTATCACACACACCACTCTCGGCCCTACCTGCCCCGCGCAACTCCGGCAGGGCCAAGCGGGTGGCATCGGTTCGGTCCCGGACCTTCGCGCGGTTTGATTCCCAAGTTTTTCTTCCCTTTGATTGCACACCGCGCCCCCTGTCCCTCAAAGCGAGGTGCATCTCTGGCGGAGCCGAGCGGGCAGCAGCTTTGCTCCCGGCAGGTCGTGTTGGTGTGCGCGAGGTCTTCCACCTCTTCGCTTGCAACACTCGCCTTTGCCGGCCCGCCAGGCACGGCGCAGCTCTGGCGGGGCCAAGCGACAGCGTCGGTTAGGTCCCGGGCGCAAAATCAAAAGGGAGGGTCGACACTGTGGACAAACAATGGACCCTAACACAAAGGGCAGAAAACTTCGACGCACACCCGCGCGACATTCTGTGAAGGAAAATACGCCACCCGCCTGACCTCGCCGGAGTTTCGCCGCGCCCGTCGGTCCAACGTGGCCCGGGTTGCAAGCGAAGTGGGTGAAAAGCTCACGGCCATCCTCGCGAAATATCGTACAATGCCGCTGCAAAACACGGCCCGGGCGCGGCTGCTCCTAGCGGATCGCAATGCAGCTCTGATCAGGGGGATCTTGCGGGAAGCCGGGAGGGGCGCGGGTGTCAAGCAACGGGCTAATAAACCTCGTCGAATACGCCCGCGACGGGCCGGTATAGAAGCGATGCCGCCAGTTTGTCCCCGCCGGAGCTCCTCCAAGCCAGGCAGGCCGAAAGTGGCGCGGGTTGACAACACAGGGTCCAAAACTTCAACGCACAACCAAGCGATCGTCCAGCTTTATGCAGCCTTGTACAAATTGTGTTTTCAAATTGTTCGCCCGAAACAGTTTTGTCACTCCCACAAGACAAACAAGCTATTTTTTTTCAGATGGCAGTGGAACTGATGAAGGCCTTCCCCAGACATTCCGTGCATCAATTTTAGAACATTATGTGGCGATGGAAAATAAGAGAACAAGACAATCGTCAGAAATACTGACCACAGCAGGTTTATTGGATGATGATCACCCATGCAAAAAATGTTTAATTGTGGCATCCAGAAATGATGCCAAAGATATATTTTGTTTCAAACTACTTCATGAAGAGGAAGTGTTGATACCAGGGATGAATTCTGAAAGCTTATGAGAAAGTCATTTTTTATGACTTGTACCACAACGAAAAATCTCGTGTTATTCACTGCTCCGATGAAAATAAAATGTCAAGATAAAATTTCAATCCCATATTTACACACTGTGAATTTTAAGTTTAATGTTCACTGATATTCCGTCATGTTGTCGTATTTGTTCTCGCCATGCACTGTGGCATGCTCTAAATGGCAAAACCACCTGGAAAAGGTCCTCTGACAAAACGAGTGATTTTTACAATGGAAGAACACACAATTTATCTTGCATCGACATTGTCTTCATGATGCTTTGCATGCATCATTGAAATTGGGTTGGTTCAAGTAAAAGAAAAAATTTGAATTTTAAAAGCAACTTAGAGTTATCCTGATTGAAATTTCCGAACATATAATCTTGCGATGTTAGGGTTCTCTCCCCCCGGCCCCCTTTTGACGAGACCCAGTGCGAAAGGTGGTACCATGAGCAGTGTCTTGAGAAGAATTTGCATGAATTGAGCGGCCGAAGACTGGTATTGCTGCTGTGAGTGCACATCACAATGTTGGAAGTCATGTAGACCTATATCTAATTTTGTGAGTGTTGTTCTGGAAAAAAATTAATTCTCACAAGAAAATGACAGACATGTCAGCTGCTCAACCCGTATTGTTTTGTGTTTTTTGTTATTGTAAAGTGTCCTTGGGTGTCTTGAAAGGCGCTTATCAATAAAATGTATTATTAGTATTATTATTATTATTAAGTTGCCTACACTGGTAAAGTTTTTTAAAATTTGAGTTTTTATTGCTTTAAATGCATTTTCAGCCCGAGTTGAGCACGTTTTGTGAGTTTGAATGTATCTTCATAGGAATGAGTTGTGTGGTCAAATTAATGCTCATTTAGGCTTCAGGTGGTCATCCTGAACAAAATACATGTTGAAGTGTGTGCATAAGTCCTTTGGTTTAGGCGTGACACTCAATTTGAGTTTTTATTGCTTTAAATGCATTTTCAGCCCGAGCTGAGCACGTTTTGTGAGTTTGAATGTATCTTCATAGGAATCAGTTGTGTGGTCAAATTAATGCTCATTTAGGCTTCAGGTGGTCATCCTGAACAAAATACATGTTGAAGTGTGTGCATAAGTCCTTTGGTTTAGGCGTGACACTCAATTTGAGTTTTTATTGCTTTAAATGCATTTTCAGCCCGAGCTGAGCACGTTTTGTGAGTTTGAATGTAGCTTCATAGGAATTAGTTGTGTGGTCAAATTAATGCTCATTTAGGCTTCAGGTGGTCATCCTGAACTAAATAAATATTGAAGTGTGTGCATAAGTTCTTTGGTTTGGGCGTGACACTCAATTTGAGTTTTTATTGCTTTAAATGCATTTTCAGCCCGAGCTGAGCACTTTTTGTGAGTTTGAATGTATCTTCATAGGAATGAGTTGTGTGGTCAAATTAATGCTCATTTAGGCTTCAGGAGGACATCCTGAACTAAATACATGTTGAAGTGTGTGCATAAGTCCTTTGGTTTAGGCGTGACACTCAATTTGAGTTTTTATTGCTTTAAATGCATTTTCAGCCCGAGTTGAGCACGTTTTGTGAGTTTGAATGTATCTTCATAGGAATGAGTTGTGTGGTCAAATTAATGCTCATTTAGGCTTCAGGTGGTCATCCTGAACAAAATACATGTTGAAGTGTGTGCATAAGTCCTTTGGTTTAGGCGTGACACTCAATTTGAGTTTTTATTGCTTTAAATGCATTTTCAGCCCGAGCTGAGCATGTTTTGTGAGTTTGAATGTATCTTCATAAGAATGAGTTGTGTGGTCAAATTAATGCTCATTTCGGCTTCAGGTGGTCATCCTGAACTAAATACATGTTGAAGTGTGTGCATAAGTCCTTTGGTTTAGGCGTGACACTCCATTTGAGTTTTTATTGCTTTAAATGCATTTTCAGTCCGAGCTGAGCGCGCTTTCTGACTTTGAATGTATCTTCATAGGAATGAGTTGTGTGGTCAAATTAATGCTCATTTAGGCTTCAGGAGGTCATCCTGAACAAAATACATCTTGAAGTGTGTGCATAAGTCCTTCGGTTTAGGCGTGACACTCAATTTGAGTTTTTATTGCTTTAAATGCATTTTCAGCCCGAGCTGAGCACCTTTTGTGAGTTTGAATGTATCTTCATAGGAATGAGTTGTGTGGTCAAATTAATGCTCATATAGGCTTCAGGAGGCCATCCTGACCAAAATACATGTTGAAGTGTGTGCATAATCCTTTGGTTTAGGTGTGACACTCAATTTGAGTTTTTATTGCTTTAAATGCATTTTCAGCCCGAGCTGAGCGCGCTTTCTGACTTTGAATGTATCTTCATAGGAATGATTTGTTTAGTCAAATTAATGCTCTTTTAGGCTTCAGGAGGCCATCCTGAACAAAATACATGATGAAGTGTGTGCATAAGTCCTTTGGTTTAGGTGTGACACTCAATTTGAGTTTTTATTGCTTTAAATGCATTTTCAGCCCGAGCTGAGCACGTTTTGTGAGTTTGAATGCATCTTCATAGGCATGAATTGTGTGATCAAATTAATGCTCATTTAGGCTTCAGGTGGTCCTTCTGAACAAAATACATGTTAAAGTGTGTGCATAAATCCTTTGGTTTAGGCGTGACACTCAATTTGAGTTTTTATTGCTTTAAATGCATTTTCAGCCCGAGCTGAGCACGTTTTGTGAGTTTGAATGTATCTTCATAGGAATGAGTTGTGTGGTCAAATTATTGCTCATATAGGCTTCAGGAGGTCATCCTGAACAAAATACATGTTGAATGTGTGCATAAGTCCTTTGGTTTAGGTGTGACACTCAATTTGAGTTTTTATTGCTTTAAATGCATTTTCAGCCCGAGCTTGAGCGCGCTTTCTGACTTTGAATGTATCTTCATAGGAATGAGTTGTGTAGTCAAATTAATGCTCATTTAGGCTTCAGGAGGACATCCTGAACAAAATACATGTTGAAGTGTGTGCATAAATCCTCTGGTTTAGGCGTGACACTCAATTTGAGTTTTTATTGCTTTAAATGCATTTGTAGCCTGAGCTGAGCGCGCTTTCTGACTTTGAATGTATCTTCATAGGAATGAGTTGTGTGGTCAAATGAATGCTCATTTAGGCTTCAGGTGGTCATCCTGAACAAAATACATGTTGAAGTGTGTGCATAAGTCCTTTGGTTGAGGCGTGACACTCAATTTGAGTTTTTATTGCTTTAAATGCATTTTCAGCCCGAGTTGAGCACGTTTTGTGAGTTTGAATGTATCTTCATAGGAATGAGTTGTGTGGTCAAATTAATGCTCATTTCGGCTTCAGGTGGTCATCCTGAACTAAATACATGTTGAAGTGTGTGCATAAGTCCTTTGGTTTAGGCGTGACACTCCATTTGAGTTTTTATTGCTTTAAATGCATTTTCAGTCCGAGCTGAGCGCGCTTTCTGACTTTGAATGTATCTTCATAGGAATGAGTTGTGTGGTCAAATTATTGCTCATTTAGGCTTCAGGAGGCCATCCTGAACAAAATACATGATGAAGTGTGTGCATAAGTCCTTTGGTTTAGGTGTGACACTCAATTTGAGTTTTTATTGCTTTAAATGCATTTTCAGCCCGAGCTGAGCACGTTTTGTGAGTTTGAATGCATCTTCATAGGCATGAATTGTGTGATCAAATTAATGCTCATTTAGGCTTCAGGTGGTCCTTCTGAACAAAATACATGTTAAAGTGTGTGCATAAATCCTTTGGTTTAGGCGTGACACTCAATTTGAGTTTTTATTGCTTTAAATGCATTTTCAGCCCGAGCTGAGCACGTTTTGTGAGTTTGAATGCATCTTCATAGGCATGAGTTGTGTGATCAAATTAATGCTCATTTAGGCTTCAGGAGGTCATCCTGAACAAAATACAAGTTGAAGTGTGTGCATAAGTCCTTTGGTAATCAAACAGCACGAAGGTCCGGGACCGAACGGATGCCACCCGCTTGGCCCCGCCGGAGCAGAAGTAAGATCGGGCGGCTTGAGCCCGAGCCCGAGCCCTACCCCTACCCGAACCCGACCGCCCTAAAATGTCCCTCATTGCTTCGGGTTCGGGGCGCACGGCACCCGTACGGCGGAGAGTATCCAGGGTTACCAGTGAAGCGGAGGAACATCTCACGCCCACCCGCGCGAAATGTCGTACCGAGTTGTTTATGCCCACGGCACCGCCGATGCTGCACCGTTTCGGCGCGAGGGACGCTCCAAACGAGGAGTTTGGGTCGAATGTGAATTAAAGTGTTAGGTTTCGTGAGAGATCAATACAAGAACCACACACAGACACCAAAAACGAAGAGGGGTTTTATTGCCAGAAAGTTGGTCAGGTCGAGGTGTAAACAACTGAAAGCTAGTCAAAATGATCACGTTGAGGAGTGCAGAAATGCTGGAGCGTAACGGCGTGGCAGCAGCTAGCTCGGCAGGAAGGATCGCTGACGAACTGGCAACGGGTGGCTGTTCACGCTGTCTTTTATGGTGCAAGTGGCAGATGAGATGAAGACTCGCACGTGTGTAGGGGAGGCAGGTGCACTGATTCGAGAGGCGCCCAGCCCACACTGAAAAAGAGACAAAAAAAGGGAGGGGCGGCACCGTGGACACACAATGGTTTCGAACGCAAAGGGCAGAAAACGTCGGCTTCCAGCCGCGCGACGTTCCGCGAACGAATACTGAATCGTATTGAGACACGTTATCCGTGGCATCATAAACTCCGCGAATTTAAGTCAACATCTCTCTGCTCCCAAATAAAACAATCATCCCTATTCAGTCAACTGTAAACGAAGAAGTCAAGTCTGGGATTTTTTTTATGACCCTCTAAAAATAAGCAACAACATAAAATGTCCGCCCTGTGAACATGAGATGAAATCGAATCTCAAACCAAATACATGTGAAAGCAAAAAAAATCGAAATATATCAATTTAGAATTCAAAGAACGTCGTGTCCCCATCACACTTTTTAATTGTCTTTTTTCTTTTTTCTTTTTTTTTTGCATCGACACGCCTCAAAATCCTTCTGATGTGAGCGTTTTTAAAAAATCTTGGCTCTTTTGACTTTTTTGGGGGGTTCTTGGGACGGAAAAAATTGACGATGAATTGACAATATTTGCTGCTCAGAGCTGATGCCACGTTGTGTCACTCTTGTGCTTTCTGAAATGCGAGAGCCCTATTTGTCCATGCACGGCCAGCACTTTACGATAGCCTCTGCTGGTGAGAGTTGGCCATTGCAGCCTTCCATATGATTTCCTGTGACCCTCTAAAAATAATGAGATAAAATGTGCGTTGTGTGAACATGAGCTGCGCTTGAAACTACACCCAAATACAAGGAAAAGCAAAAAACAAAAATCTAAACGCACCAATTCAAAAGATAAATGAATGCCACGCCACCATCACACTTTTTCATGATTATTATTACAATTATTATTAATATCACTGCATAGGCAAGGCTCAAAATCCGCCTCATGTGAGCGTTTTTTCAAAAGATTTTCTTAATCTTGCTACTTCGGACTGGGCTTTTTTTTTTGGATATTGGGACAGAGAAACTTTATTATGTATTGACAGTGTTTGCTCTTCATCTCTTTTTCAACCTGGTGGACGCCCTCTCTTTGGCCGAGCATGACCTGATTTGTAGTCAGACGCCTCATGCATTGCGCCACGAACTCCACGAAATCAAACCACTATTTCTCTGTTCTCCTGTGGGGGAATTTGCCGCTCCCAAAAAGTTATTGTTACCTTTTTCAGTGTGGGATGGGCGCTTCTCTAATCAGTGCACCTGCCTCCCCGACACACCTGCGAGTCATTATCTCATCTGCCACTTGCAGCATAAAAGCCAGCCTGAAGAGCCACCCATTGTCACTTCGTCAGAGATCCTTCCTGCCGTGTCGACGACGCCGTACCGCTCCAGGATTCCTGCACTCCTCGAATTGATCATTTTGACTACCTTTCAGTTGTGACCACCTCGGCCTGTCTCGCTTACTGGCAATAAAACCCTTCTGTGCTTTTTGTGTCTGCGCGTGGTTCCTCTCTTCATCTCTCACGAAGCCGAACACTTTGCTTAACACCCGCGGTTCTCCCAGCGCTCCGCCCCAACATCCTCGTCGGAAAAGCCTGAGCGCCGCAGCGGAGCAACTCCGGCTCGGCCGTGGGCAAAAACGGCTCTGTCCGAAATTTCTCACGGGCGGGCGCGAGCTGTTCCTCCGCTTCGCTTATCACACACACCACTCTCGGCCCTACCTGCCCCGCGCAACTCCGGCAGGGCCAAGCGGGTGGCATCGGTTCGGTCCCGGACCTTCGCGCGGTTTGATTCCCAAGTTTTTCTTCCCTTTGATTGCACACCGCGCCCCCTGTCCCTCAAAGCGAGGTGCATCTCTGGCGGAGCCGAGCGGGCAGCAGCTTTGCTCCCGGCAGGTCGTGTTGGTGTGCGCGAGGTCTTCCACCTCTTCGCTTGCAACACTCGCCTTTGCCGGCCCGCCAGGCACGGCGCAGCTCTGGCGGGGCCAAGCGACAGCGTCGGTTAGGTCCCGGGCGCAAAATCAAAAGGGAGGGTCGACACTGTGGACAAACAATGGACCCTAACACAAAGGGCAGAAAACTTCGACGCACACCCGCGCGACATTCTGTGAAGGAAAATACGCCACCCGCCTGACCTCGCCGGAGTTTCGCCGCGCCCGTCGGTCCAACGTGGCCCGGGTTGCAAGCGAAGTGGGTGAAAAGCTCACGGCCATCCTCGCGAAATATCGTACAATGCCGCTGCAAAACACGGCCCGGGCGCGGCTGCTCCTAGCGGATCGCAATGCAGCTCTGATCAGGGGGATCTTGCGGGAAGCCGGGAGGGGCGCGGGTGTCAAGCAACGGGCTAATAAACCTCGTCGAATACGCCCGCGACGGGCCGGTATAGAAGCGATGCCGCCAGTTTGTCCCCGCCGGAGCTCCTCCAAGCCAGGCAGGCCGAAAGTGGCGCGGGTTGACAACACAGGGTCCAAAACTTCAACGCACAACCAAGCGATCGTCCAGCTTTATGCAGCCTTGTACAAATTGTGTTTTCAAATTGTTCGCCCGAAACAGTTTTGTCACTCCCACAAGACAAACAAGCTATTTTTTTTCAGATGGCAGTGGAACTGATGAAGGCCTTCCCCAGACATTCCGTGCATCAATTTTAGAACATTATGCGGCGATGGAAAATAAGAGAACAAGACAATCGTCAGAAATACTGACCACAGCAGGTTTATTGGATGATGATCACCCATGCAAAAATGTTTAATTGTGGCATCCAGAAATGATGCCAAAGATATATTTTGTTTCAAACTACTTCATGAAGAGGAAGTGTTGATACCAGGGATGAATTCTGAAAGCTTATGAGAAAGTCATTTTTTATGACTTGTACCACAACGAAAAATCTCGTGTTATTCACTGCTCCGATGAAAATAAAATGTCAAGATAAAATTTCAATCCCATATTTACACACTGTGAATTTTAAGTTTAATGTTCACTGATATTCCGTCATGTTGTCGTATTTGTTCTCGCCATGCACTGTGGCATGCTCTAAATGGCAAAACCACCTGGAAAAGGTCCTCTGACAAAACGAGTGATTTTTACAATGGAAGAACACACAATTTATCTTGCATCGACATTGTCTTCATGATGCTTTGCATGCATCATTGAAATTGGGTTGGTTCAAGTAAAAGAAAAAATTTGAATTTTAAAAGCAACTTAGAGTTATCCTGATTGAAATTTCCGAACATATAATCTTGCGATGTTAGGGTTCTCTCCCCCCGGCCCCCTTTTGACGAGACCCAGTGCGAAAGGTGGTACCATGAGCAGTGTCTTGAGAAGAATTTGCATGAATTGAGCGGCCGAAGACTGGTATTGCTGCTGTGAGTGCACATCACAATGTTGGAAGTCATGTAGACCTATATCTAATTTTGTGAGTGTTGTTCTGGAAAAAAATTAATTCTCACAAGAAAATGACAGACATGTCAGCTGCTCAACCCGTATTGTTTTGTGTTTTTTGTTATTGTAAAGTGTCCTTGGGTGTCTTGAAAGGCGCTTATCAATAAAATGTATTATTAGTATTATTATTATTATTAAGTTGCCTACACTGGTAAAGTTTTTTAAAATTTGAGTTTTTATTGCTTTAAATGCATTTTCAGCCCGAGTTGAGCACGTTTTGTGAGTTTGAATGTATCTTCATAGGAATGAGTTGTGTGGTCAAATTAATGCTCATTTAGGCTTCAGGTGGTCATCCTGAACAAAATACATGTTGAAGTGTGTGCATAAGTCCTTTGGTTTAGGCGTGACACTCAATTTGAGTTTTTATTGCTTTAAATGCATTTTCAGCCCGAGCTGAGCACGTTTTGTGAGTTTGAATGTATCTTCATAGGAATCAGTTGTGTGGTCAAATTAATGCTCATTTAGGCTTCAGGTGGTCATCCTGAACAAAATACATGTTGAAGTGTGTGCATAAGTCCTTTGGTTTAGGCGTGACACTCAATTTGAGTTTTTATTGCTTTAAATGCATTTTCAGCCCGAGCTGAGCACGTTTTGTGAGTTTGAATGTAGCTTCATAGGAATTAGTTGTGTGGTCAAATTAATGCTCATTTAGGCTTCAGGTGGTCATCCTGAACTAAATAAATATTGAAGTGTGTGCATAAGTTCTTTGGTTTGGGCGTGACACTCAATTTGAGTTTTTATTGCTTTAAATGCATTTTCAGCCCGAGCTGAGCACTTTTTGTGAGTTTGAATGTATCTTCATAGGAATGAGTTGTGTGGTCAAATTAATGCTCATTTAGGCTTCAGGTGGTCATCCTGAACAAAATACATGTTGAAGTGTGTGCATAAGTCCTTTGGTTTAGGCGTGACACTCAATTTGAGTTTTTATTGCTTTAAATGCATTTTCAGCCCGAGCTGAGCACGTTTTGTGAGTTTGAATGTATCTTCATAGGAATCAGTTGTGTGGTCAAATTAATGCTCATTTAGGCTTCAGGTGGTCATCCTGAACAAAATACATGTTGAAGTGTGTGCATAAGTCCTTTGGTTTAGGCGTGACACTCAATTTGAGTTTTTATTGCTTTAAATGCATTTTCAGCCCGAGCTGAGCACGTTTTGTGAGTTTGAATGTAGCTTCATAGGAATTAGTTGTGTGGTCAAATTAATGCTCATTTAGGCTTCAGGTGGTCATCCTGAACTAAATAAATATTGAAGGTTGTGCATAAGTTCTTTGGTTTGGGCGTGACACTCAATTTGAGTTTTTATTGCTTTAATTGCATTTTCAGCCCGAGCTGAGCACTTTTTGTGAGTTTGAATGTATCTTCAGAGGAATGAGTTGTGTGGTCAAATTAATGCTCATTTAGGCTTCAGGAGGACATCCTGAACTAAATACATGTTGAAGTGTGTGCATAAGTCCTTTGGTTTAGGCGTGACACTCAATTTGAGTTTTTATTGCTTTAAATGCATTTTCAGCCCGAGTTGAGCACGTTTTGTGAGTTTGAATGTATCTTCATAGGAATGAGTTGTGTGGTCAAATTAATGCTCATTTAGGCTTCAGGTGGTCATCCTGAACAAAATACATGTTGAAGTGTGTGCATAAGTCCTTTGGTTTAGGCGTGACACTCAATTTGAGTTTTTATTGCTTTAAATGCATTTTCAGCCCGAGCTGAGCACGTTTTGTGAGTTTGAATGTATCTTCATAGGAATCAGTTGTGTGGTCAAATTAATGCTCATTTAGGCTTCAGGTGGTCATCCTGAACAAAATACATGTTGAAGTGTGTGCATAAGTCCTTTGGTTTAGGCGTGACACTCAATTTGAGTTTTTATTGCTTTAAATGCATTTTCAGCCCGAGCTGAGCACGTTTTGTGAGTTTGAATGTAGCTTCATAGGAATTAGTTGTGTGGTCAAATTAATGCTCATTTAGGCTTCAGGTGGTCATCCTGAACTAAATAAATATTGAAGGTTGTGCATAAGTTCTTTGGTTTGGGCGTGACACTCAATTTGAGTTTTTATTGCTTTAAATGCATTTTCAGCCCGAGCTGAGCACTTTTTGTGAGTTTGAATGTATCTTCAGAGGAATGAGTTGTGTGGTCAAATTAATGCTCATTTAGGCTTCAGGAGGACATCCTGAACTAAATACATGTTGAAGTGTGTGCATAAGTCCTTTGGTTTAGGCGTGACACTCAATTTGAGTTTTTATTGCTTTAAATGCATTTTCAGCCCGAGTTGAGCACGTTTTGTGAGTTTGAATGTATCTTCATAGGAATGAGTTGTGTGGTCAAATTAATGCTCATTTAGGCTTCAGGTGGTCATCCTGAACAAAATACATGTTGAAGTGTGTGCATAAGTCCTTTGGTTTAGGCGTGACACTCAATTTGAGTTTTTATTGCTTTAAATGCATTTTCAGCCCGAGCTGAGCACGTTTTGTGAGTTTGAATGCATCTTCATAGGCATGAATTGTGTGATCAAATTAATGCTCATTTAGGCTTCAGGTGGTCCTTCTGAACAAAATACATGTTAAAGTGTGTGCATAAATCCTTTGGTTTAGGCGTGACACTCAATTTCAGTTTTTATTGCTTTAAATGCATTTTCAGCCCTAGCTGAGCACGTTTTGTGAGTTTGAATGTATCTTCATAGGAATGAGTTGTGTGGTCAAATTATTGCTCATATAGGCTTCAGGAGGTCATCCTGAACAAAATACATGTTGAATGTGTGCATAAGTCCTTTGGTTTAGGTGTGACACTCAATTTGAGTTTTTATTGCTTTAAATGCATTTTCAGCCCGAGCTTGAGCGCGCTTTCTGACTTTGAATGTATCTTCATAGGAATGAGTTGTGTGGTCAAATTAATGCTCATTTAGGCTTCAGGAGGACATCCTGAACTAAATACATGTTGAAGTGTGTGCATAAGTCCTTTGGTTTAGGCGTGACACTCAATTTGAGTTTTTATTGCTTTAAATGCATTTTCAGCCTGAGCTGAGCATGTTTTGTGAGTTTGAATGTATCTTCATAGGAATGAGTTGTGTGGTCAAATTAATGCTCATATAGGCTTCAGGAGGCCATCCTGAACAAAATACATGTTGAAGTGTGTGCATAATCCTTTGGTTTAGGTGTGACACTCAATTTGAGTTTTTATTGCTTTAAATGCATTTTCATTCAGAGCTGAGCGCGCTTTCTGACTTTGAATGTATCTTCATAGGAATGATTTGTTTAGTCAAATTAATGCTCTTTTAGGCTTCAGGAGGCCATCCTGAACAAAATACATGATGAAGTGTGTGCATAAGTCCTTTGGTTTAGGTGTGACACTCAATTTGAGTTTTTATTGCTTTAAATGCATTTTCAGCCCGAGCTGAGCACGTTTTGTGAGTTTGAATGCATCTTCATAGGCATGAATTGTGTGATCAAATTAATGCTCATTTAGGCTTCAGGTGGTCCTTCTGAACAAAATACATGTTAAAGTGTGTGCATAAATCCTTTGGTTTAGGCGTGACACTCAATTTGAGTTTTTATTGCTTTAAATGCATTTTCAGCCCGAGCTGAGCACGTTTTGTGAGTTTGAATGCATCTTCATAGGCATGAGTTGTGTGATCAAATTAATGCTCATTTAGGCTTCAGGAGGTCATCCTGAACAAAATACAAGTTGAAGTGTGTGCATAAGTCCTTTGGTAATCAAACAGCACGAAGGTCCGGGACCGAACGGATGCCACCCGCTTGGCCCCGCCGGAGCAGAAGTAAGATCGGGCGGCTTGAGCCCGAGCCCGAGCCCTACCCCTACCCGAACCCGACCGCCCTAAAATGTCCCTCATTGCTTCGGGTTCGGGGCGCACGGCACCCGTACGGCGGAGAGTATCCAGGGTTACCAGTGAAGCGGAGGAACATCTCACGCCCACCCGCGCGAAATGTCGTACCGAGTTGTTTATGCCCACGGCACCGCCGATGCTGCACCGTTTCGGCGCGAGGGACGCTCCAAACGAGGAGTTTGGGTCGAATGTGAATTAAAGTGTTAGGTTTCGTGAGAGATCAATACAAGAACCACACACAGACACCAAAAACGAAGAGGGGTTTTATTGCCAGAAAGTTGGTCAGGTCGAGGTGTAAACAACTGAAAGCTAGTCAAAATGATCACGTTGAGGAGTGCAGAAATGCTGGAGCGTAACGGCGTGGCAGCAGCTAGCTCGGCAGGAAGGATCGCTGACGAACTGGCAACGGGTGGCTGTTCACGCTGTCTTTTATGGTGCAAGTGGCAGATGAGATGAAGACTCGCACGTGTGTAGGGGAGGCAGGTGCACTGATTCGAGAGGCGCCCAGCCCACACTGAAAAAGAGACAAAAAAAGGGAGGGGCGGCACCGTGGACACACAATGGTTTCGAACGCAAAGGGCAGAAAACGTCGGCTTCCAGCCGCGCGACGTTCCGCGAACGAATACTGAATCGTATTGAGACACGTTATCCGTGGCATCATAAACTCCGCGAATTTAAGTCAACATCTCTCTGCTCCCAAATAAAACAATCATCCCTATTCAGTCAACTGTAAACGAAGAAGTCAAGTCTGGGATTTTTTTTATGACCCTCTAAAAATAAGCAACAACATAAAATGTCCGCCCTGTGAACATGAGATGAAATCGAATCTCAAACCAAATACATGTGAAAGCAAAAAAAAATCGAAATATATCAATTTAGAATTCAAAGAACGTCGTGTCCCCATCACACTTTTTAATTGTCTTTTTTCTTTTTTCTTTTTTTTTGCATCGACACGCCTCAAAATCCTTCTGATGTGAGCGTTTTTAAAAAATCTTGGCTCTTTTGACTTTTTTGGGGGGTTCTTGGGACGGAAAAAATTGACGATGAATTGACAATATTTGCTGCTCAGAGCTGATGCCACGTCGTGTCACTCTTGTGCTTTCTGAAATGCGAGAGCCCTATTTGTCCATGCACGGCCAGCACTTTACGATAGCCTCTGCTGGTGAGAGTTGGCCATTGCAGCCTTCCATATGATTTCCTGTGACCCTCTAAAAATAATGAGATAAAATGTGCGTTGTGTGAACATGAGCTGCGCTTGAAACTACACCCAAATACAAGGAAAAGCAAAAAACAAAAATCTAAACGCACCAATTCAAAAGATAAATGAATGCCACGCCACCATCACACTTTTTCATGATTATTATTACAATTATTATTAATATCACTGCATAGGCAAGGCTCAAAATCCGCCTCATGTGAGCGTTTTTTCAAAAGATTTTCTTAATCTTGCTACTTCGGACTGGGCTTTTTTTTTTGGATATTGGGACAGAGAAACTTTATTATGTATTGACAGTGTTTGCTCTTCATCTCTTTTTCAACCTGGTGGACGCCCTCTCTTTGGCCGAGCATGACCTGATTTGTAGTCAGACGCCTCATGCATTGCGCCACGAACTCCACGAAATCAAACCACTATTTCTCTGTTCTCCTGTGGGGGAATTTGCCGCTCCCAAAAAGTTATTGTTACCTTTTTCAGTGTGGGATGGGCGCTTCTCTAATCAGTGCACCTGCCTCCCCGACACACCTGCGAGTCATTATCTCATCTGCCACTTGCAGCATAAAAGCCAGCCTGAAGAGCCACCCATTGTCACTTCGTCAGAGATCCTTCCTGCCGTGTCGACGACGCCGTACCGCTCCAGGATTCCTGCACTCCTCGAATTGATCATTTTG
This sequence comes from Hippocampus guttulatus, assembly GCF_054856545.1. Lineage (NCBI taxonomy): Eukaryota > Metazoa > Chordata > Actinopteri > Syngnathiformes > Syngnathidae > Hippocampus > Hippocampus guttulatus. Next base: position 1,886,167 of record NC_141271.1, read on the forward strand.
ACTACCTTTCAGTTGTGACCACCTCGGCCTGTCTCGCTTACTGGCAATAAAACCCTTCTGTGCTTTTTGTGTCTGCGCGTGGTTCCTCTCTTCATCTCTCACGAAGCCGAACACTTTGCTTAACACCCGCGGTTCTCCCAGCGCTCCGCCCCAACATCCTCGTCGGAACAGCCTGAGCGCCGCAGCGGAGCAACTCCGGCTCGGCCGTGGGCAAAAACGGCTCTGTCCGAAATTTCTCACGGGCGGGCGTGAGCTGTTCCTCCGCTTCGCTTATCACACACACCACTCTCGGCCCTACCTGCCCCGCGCAACTCCGGCAGGGCCAAGCGGGTGGCATCGGTTCGGTCCCGGACCTTCGCGCGGTTTGATTCCCAAGTTTTTCTTCCCTTTGATTGCACACCGCGCCCCCTGTCCCTCAAAGCGAGGTGCATCTCTGGCGGAGCCGAGCGGGCAGCAGCTTTGCTCCCGGCAGGTCGTGTTGGTGTGCGCGAGGTCTTCCACCTCTTCGCTTGCAACACTCGCCTTTGCCGGCCCGCCAGGCACGGCGCAGCTCTGGCGGGGCCAAGCGACAGCGTCGGTTAGGTCCCGGGCGCAAAATCAAAAGGGAGGGTCGACACTGTGGACAAACAATGGACCCTAACACAAAGGGCAGAAAACTTCGACGCACACCCGCGCGACATTCTGTGAAGGAAAATACGCCACCCGCCTGACCTCGCCGGAGTTCCGCCGCGCCCGTCGGTCCAACGTGGCCCGGGTTGCAAGCGAAGTGGGTGAAAAGCTCACGGCCATCCTCGCGAAATATCGTACAATGCCGCTGCAAAACACGGCCCGGGCGCGGCTGCTCCTAGCGGATCGCAATGCAGCTCTGATCAGGGGGATCTTGCGGGAAGCCGGGAGGGGCGCGGGTGTCAAGCAACGGGCTAATAAACCTCGTCGAATACGCCCGCGACGGGCCGGTATAGAAGCGATGCCGCCAGTTTGTCCCCGCCGGAGCTCCTCCAAGCCAGGCAGGCCGAAAGTGGCGCGGGTTGACAACACAGGGTCCAAAACTTCAACGCACAACCAAGCGATCGTCCAGCTTTATGCAGCCTTGTACAAATTGTGTTTTCAAATTGTTCGCCCGAAACAGTTTTGTCACTCCCACAAGACAAACAAGCTATTTTTTTTCAGATGGCAGTGGAACTGATGAAGGCCTTCCCCAGACATTCCGTGCATCAATTTTAGAACATTATGCGGCGATGGAAAATAAGAGAACAAGACAATCGTCAGAAATACTGACCACAGCAGGTTTATTGGATGATGATCACCCATGCAAAAATGTTTAATTGTGGCATCCAGAAATGATGCCAAAGATATATTTTGTTTCAAACTACTTCATGAAGAGGAAGTGTTGATACCAGGGATGAATTCTGAAAGCTTATGAGAAAGTCATTTTTTATGACTTGTACCACAACGAAAAATCTCGTGTTATTCACTGCTCCGATGAAAATAAAATGTCAAGATAAAATTTCAATCCCATATTTACACACTGTGAATTTTAAGTTTAATGTTCACTGATATTCCGTCATGTTGTCGTATTTGTTCTCGCCATGCACTGTGGCATGCTCTAAATGGCAAAACCACCTGGAAAAGGTCCTCTGACAAAACGAGTGATTTTTACAATGGAAGAACACACAATTTATCTTGCATCGACATTGTCTTCATGATGCTTTGCATGCATCATTGAAATTGGGTTGGTTCAAGTAAAAGAAAAAATTTGAATTTTAAAAGCAACTTAGAGTTATCCTGATTGAAATTTCCGAACATATAATCTTGCGATGTTAGGGTTCTCTCCCCCCGGCCCCCTTTTGACGAGACCCAGTGCGAAAGGTGGTACCATGAGCAGTGTCTTGAGAAGAATTTGCATGAATTGAGCGGCCGAAGACTGGTATTGCTGCTGTGAGTGCACATCACAATGTTGGAAGTCATGTAGACCTATATCTAATTTTGTGAGTGTTGTTCTGGAAAAAAATTAATTCTCACAAGAAAATGACAGACATGTCAGCTGCTCAACCCGTATTGTTTTGTGTTTTTTGTTATTGTAAAGTGTCCTTGGGTGTCTTGAAAGGCGCTTATCAATAAAATGTATTATTAGTATTATTATTATTATTAAGTTGCCTACACTGGTAAAGTTTTTTAAAATTTGAGTTTTTATTGCTTTAAATGCATTTTCAGCCCGAGTTGAGCACGTTTTGTGAGTTTGAATGTATCTTCATAGGAATGAGTTGTGTGGTCAAATTAATGCTCATTTAGGCTTCAGGTGGTCATCCTGAACAAAATACATGTTGAAGTGTGTGCATAAGTCCTTTGGTTTAGGCGTGACACTCAATTTGAGTTTTTATTGCTTTAAATGCATTTTCAGCCCGAGCTGAGCACGTTTTGTGAGTTTGAATGTATCTTCATAGGAATCAGTTGTGTGGTCAAATTAATGCTCATTTAGGCTTCAGGTGGTCATCCTGAACAAAATACATGTTGAAGTGTGTGCATAAGTCCTTTGGTTTAGGCGTGACACTCAATTTGAGTTTTTATTGCTTTAAATGCATTTTCAGCCCGAGCTGAGCACGTTTTGTGAGTTTGAATGTATCTTCATAGGAATGAGTTGTGTGGTCAAATTAATGCTCATTTAGGCTTCAGGTGGTCATCCTGAACAAAATACATGTTGAAGTGTGTGCATAAGTCCTTTGGTTTAGGCGTGACACTCAATTTGAGTTTTTATTGCTTTAAATGCATTTTCAGCCCGAGCTGAGCACGTTTTGTGAGTTTGAATGTATCTTCATAGGAATCAGTTGTGTGGTCAAATTAATGCTCATTTAGGCTTCAGGTGGTCATCCTGAACAAAATACATGTTGAAGTGTGTGCATAAGTCCTTTGGTTTAGGCGTGACACTCAATTTGAGTTTTTATTGCTTTAAATGCATTTTCAGCCCGAGCTGAGCACGTTTTGTGAGTTTGAATGTAGCTTCATAGGAATTAGTTGTGTGGTCAAATTAATGCTCATTTAGGCTTCAGGTGGTCATCCTGAACTAAATAAATATTGAAGGTTGTGCATAAGTTCTTTGGTTTGGGCGTGACACTCAATTTGAGTTTTTATTGCTTTAATTGCATTTTCAGCCCGAGCTGAGCACTTTTTGTGAGTTTGAATGTATCTTCAGAGGAATGAGTTGTGTGGTCAAATTAATGCTCATTTAGGCTTCAGGAGGACATCCTGAACTAAATACATGTTGAAGTGTGTGCATAAGTCCTTTGGTTTAGGCGTGACACTCAATTTGAGTTTTTATTGCTTTAAATGCATTTTCAGCCCGAGTTGAGCACGTTTTGTGAGTTTGAATGTATCTTCATAGGAATGAGTTGTGTGGTCAAATTAATGCTCATTTAGGCTTCAGGTGGTCATCCTGAACAAAATACATGTTGAAGTGTGTGCATAAGTCCTTTGGTTTAGGCGTGACACTCAATTTGAGTTTTTATTGCTTTAAATGCATTTTCAGCCCGAGCTGAGCACGTTTTGTGAGTTTGAATGTATCTTCATAGGAATCAGTTGTGTGGTCAAATTAATGCTCATTTAGGCTTCAGGTGGTCATCCTGAACAAAATACATGTTGAAGTGTGTGCATAAGTCCTTTGGTTTAGGCGTGACACTCAATTTGAGTTTTTATTGCTTTAAATGCATTTTCAGCCCGAGCTGAGCACGTTTTGTGAGTTTGAATGCATCTTCATAGGCATGAATTGTGTGATCAAATTAATGCTCATTTAGGCTTCAGGTGGTCCTTCTGAACAAAATACATGTTAAAGTGTGTGCATAAATCCTTTGGTTTAGGCGTGACACTCAATTTGAGTTTTTATTGCTTTAAATGCATTTTCAGCCCGAGTTGAGCACGTTTTGTGAGTTTGAATGTATCTTCATAGGAATGAGTTGTGTGGTCAAATTAATGCTCATTTAGGCTTCAGGTGGTCATCCTGAACAAAATACATGTTGAATGTGTGCATAAGTCCTTTGGTTTAGGTGTGACACTCAATTTGAGTTTTTATTGCTTTAAATGCATTTTCAGCCCGAGCTTGAGCGCGCTTTCTGACTTTGAATGTATCTTCATAAGAATGAGTTGTGTAGTCAAATTAATGCTCATTTAGGCTTCAGGAGGACATCCTGAACAAAATACATGTTGAAGTGTGTGCATAAATCCTCTGGTTTAGGCGTGACACTCAATTTGAGTTTTTATTGCTTTAAATGCATTTGTAGCCTGAGCTGAGCGCGCTTTCTGACTTTGAATGTATCTTCATAGGAATGAGTTGTGTGGTCAAATGAATGCTCATTTAGGCTTCAGGTGGTCATCCTGAACAAAATACATGTTGAAGTGTGTGCATAAGTCCTTTGGTTGAGGCGTGACACTCAATTTGAGTTTTTATTGCTTTAAATGCATTTTCAGCCCGAGTTGAGCACGTTTTGTGAGTTTGAATGTATCTTCATAGGAATGAGTTGTGTGGTCAAATTAATGCTCATTTAGGCTTCAGGTGGTCATCCTGAACAAAATACATGTTGAAGTGTGTGCATAAGTCCTTTGGTTTAGGCGTGACACTCAATTTGAGTTTTTATTGCTTTAAATGCATTTTCAGCCCGAGCTGAGCACGTTTTGTGAGTTTGAATGTATCTTCATAGGAATGAGTTGTGTGGTCAAATTAATGCTCATTTAGGCTTCAGGAGGACATTCTGAACTAAATACATGTTGAAGTGTATGCATAAGTCCTTTGGTTTAGGCGTGACACTCAATTTGAGTTTTTATTGCTTTAAATGCATTTTTAGCCCGAGCTGAGCATGTTTTGTGAGTTTGAATGTATCTTCATAAGAATGAGTTGTGTGGTCAAATTAATGCTCATTTCGGCTTCAGGTGGTCATCCTGAACTAAATACATGTTGAAGTGTGTGCATAAGTCCTTTGGTTTAGGCGTGACACTCCATTTGAGTTTTTATTGCTTTAAATGCATTTTCAGCCCGAGCTGAGCACGTTTTGTGAGTTTGAATGTATCTTCATAAGAATGAGTTGTGTGGTCAAATTAATGCTCATTTCGGCTTCAGGTGGTCATCCTGAACTAAATACATGTTGAAGTGTGTGCATAAGTCCTTTGGTTTAGGCGTGACACTCCATTTGAGTTTTTATTGCTTTAAATGCATTTTCAGCCCGAGCTGAGCACGTTTTGTGAGTTTGAATGCATCTTCATAGGCATGAATTGTGTGGTCAAATTAAAGCTCATATAGGCTTCAGGAGGTCATCCTGAACAAAATACATGTTGAATGTGTGCATAAGTCCTTCAGTTTAGGTGTGACACTCAATTTGAGTTTTTATTGCTTTAAATGCATTTTCAGCCCGAGCTTGAGCGCGCTTTCTGACTTTGAATGTATCTTCATAGGAATGAGTTGTGTAGTCAAATTAATGCTCATTTAGGCTTCAGGAGGACATCCTGAACAAAATACATGTTGAAGTGTGTGCATAAATCCTCTGGTTTAGGCGTGACACTCAATTTGAGTTTTTATTGCTTTAAATGCATTTTCAGCCCGAGCTGAGCACGTTTTGTGAGTTTGAATGTATCTTCATAGGCATGAGTTGTGTGATCAAATTAATGCTCATTTAGGCTTCAGGAGGTCATCCTGAACAAAATACAAGTTGAAGTGTGTGCATAAGTCCTTTGGTAATCAAACAGCACGAAGGTCCGGGACCGAACGGATGCCACCCGCTTGGCCCCGCCGGAGCAGAAGTAAGATCGGGCGGCCCGAGCCCGAGCCCGAGCCCTACCCCTACCCGAACCCGACCGCCCTAAAATGTCCCTCATTGCTTCGGGTTCGGGGCGCACGGCACCCGTACGGCGGAGAGTATCCAGGGTTACCAGTGAAGCGGAGGAACATCTCACGCCCACCCGCGCGAAATGTCTTACCGAGTTGTTTATGCCCACGGCACCGCCGATGCTGCACCGTTTTGGCGCGAGGGACGCTCCAAACGAGGAGTTTGGGTCGAATGTGAATTAAAGTGTTAGGTTTCGTGAGAGATCAATACAAGAACCACACACAGACACCAAAAACGAAGAGGGGTTTTATTGCCAGAAAGTTGGTCAGGTCGAGGTGTAAACAACTGAAAGCTAGTCAAAATGATCACGTTGAGGAGTGCAGAAATGCTGGAGCGTAACGGCGTGGCAGCAGCTAGCTCGGCAGGAAGGATCGCTGACGAACTGGCAACGGGTGGCTGTTCACGCTGTCTTTTATGGTGCAAGTGGCAGATGAGATGAAGACTCGCACGTGTGTAGGGGAGGCAGGTGCACTGATTCGAGAGGCGCCCAGCCCACACTGAAAAAGAGACAAAAAAAGGGAGGGGCGGCACCGTGGACACACAATGGTTTCGAACGCAAAGGGCAGAAAACGTCGGCTTCCAGCCGCGCGACGTTCCGCGAACGAATACTGAATCGTATTGAGACACGTTATCCGTGGCATCATAAACTCCGCGAATTTAAGTCAACATCTCTCTGCTCCCAAATAAAACAATCATCCCTATTCAGTCAACTGTAAACGAAGAAGTCAAGTCTGGGATTTTTTTTATGACCCTCTAAAAATAAGCAACAACATAAAATGTCCGCCCTGTGAACATGAGCTGAAATCGAATCTCAAACCAAATACATGTGAAAGCAAAAAAAATCGAAATATATCAATTTAGAATTCAAAGAACGTCGTGTCCCCATCACACTTTTTAATTGTCTTTTTTCTTTTTTCTTTTTTTTTTGCATCGACACGCCTCAAAATCCTTCTGATGTGAGCGTTTTTAAAAAATCTTGGCTCTTTTGACTTTTTTGGGGGGTTCTTGGGACGGAAAAAATTGACGATGAATTGACAATATTTGCTGCTCAGAGCTGATGCCACGTTGTGTCACTCTTGTGCTTTCTGAAATGCGAGAGCCCTATTTGTCCATGCACGGCCAGCACTTTACGATAGCCTCTGCTGGTGAGAGTTGGCCATTGCAGCCTTCCATATGATTTCTTGTGACCCTCTAAAAATAATGAGATAAAATGTGCGTTGTGTGAACATGAGCTGCGCTTGAAACTACACCCAAATACAAGGAAAAGCAAAAAACAAAAATCTAAACGCACCAATTCAAAAGATAAATGAATGCCACGCCACCATCACACTTTTTCATGATTATTATTACAATTATTATTAATATCACTGCATAGGCAAGGCTCAAAATCCGCCTCATGTGAGCGTTTTTTCAAAAGATTTTCTTAATCTTGCTACTTCGGACTGGGCTTTTTTTTTTGGATATTGGGACAGAGAAACTTTATTATGTATTGACAGTGTTTGCTCTTCATCTCTTTTTCAACCTGGTGGACGCCCTCTCTTTGGCCGAGCATGACCTGATTTGTAGTCAGACGCCTCATGCATTGCGCCACGAACTCCACGAAATCAAACCACTATTTCTCTGTTCTCCTGTGGGGGAATTTGCCGCTCCCAAAAAGTTATTGTTACCTTTTTCAGTGTGGGATGGGCGCTTCTCTAATCAGTGCACCTGCCTCCCCGACACACCTGCGAGTCATTATCTCATCTGCCACTTGCAGCATAAAAGCCAGCCTGAAGAGCCACCCATTGTCACTTCGTCAGAGATCCTTCCTGCCGTGTCGACGACGCCGTACCGCTCCAGGATTCCTGCACTCCTCGAATTGATCATTTTGACTACCTTTCAGTTGTGACCACCTCGGCCTGTCTCGCTTACTGGCAATAAAACCCTTCTGTGCTTTTTGTGTCTGCGCGTGGTTCCTCTCTTCATCTCTCACGAAGCCGAACACTTTGCTTAACACCCGCGGTTCTCCCAGCGCTCCGCCCCAACATCCTCGTCGGAACAGCCTGAGCGCCGCAGCGGAGCAACTCCGGCTCGGCCGTGGGCAAAAACGGCTCTGTCCGAAATTTCTCACGGGCGGGCGTGAGCTGTTCCTCCGCTTCGCTTATCACACACACCACTCTCGGCCCTACCTGCCCCGCGCAACTCCGGCAGGGCCAAGCGGGTGGCATCGGTTCGGTCCCGGACCTTCGCGCGGTTTGATTCCCAAGTTTTTCTTCCCTTTGATTGCACACCGCGCCCCCTGTCCCTCAAAGCGAGGTGCATCTCTGGCGGAGCCGAGCGGGCAGCAGCTTTGCTCCCGGCAGGTCGTGTTGGTGTGCGCGAGGTCTTCCACCTCTTCGCTTGCAACACTCGCCTTTGCCGGCCCGCCAGGCACGGCGCAGCTCTGGCGGGGCCAAGCGACAGCGTCGGTTAGGTCCCGGGCGCAAAATCAAAAGGGAGGGTCGACACTGTGGACAAACAATGGACCCTAACACAAAGGGCAGAAAACTTCGACGCACACCCGCGCGACATTCTGTGAAGGAAAATACGCCACCCGCCTGACCTCGCCGGAGTTCCGCCGCGCCCGTCGGTCCAACGTGGCCCGGGTTGCAAGCGAAGTGGGTGAAAAGCTCACGGCCATCCTCGCGAAATATCGTACAATGCCGCTGCAAAACACGGCCCGGGCGCGGCTGCTCCTAGCGGATCGCAATGCAGCTCTGATCAGGGGGATCTTGCGGGAAGCCGGGAGGGGCGCGGGTGTCAAGCAACGGGCTAATAAACCTCGTCGAATACGCCCGCGACGGGCCGGTATAGAAGCGATGCCGCCAGTTTGTCCCCGCCGGAGCTCCTCCAAGCCAGGCAGGCCGAAAGTGGCGCGGGTTGACAACACAGGGTCCAAAACTTCAACGCACAACCAAGCGATCGTCCAGCTTTATGCAGCCTTGTACAAATTGTGTTTTCAAATTGTTCGCCCGAAACAGTTTTGTCACTCCCACAAGACAAACAAGCTATTTTTTTTCAGATGGCAGTGGAACTGATGAAGGCCTTCCCCAGACATTCCGTGCATCAATTTTAGAACATTATGCGGCGATGGAAAATAAGAGAACAAGACAATCGTCAGAAATACTGACCACAGCAGGTTTATTGGATGATGATCACCCATGCAAAAATGTTTAATTGTGGCATCCAGAAATGATGCCAAAGATATATTTTGTTTCAAACTACTTCATGAAGAGGAAGTGTTGATACCAGGGATGAATTCTGAAAGCTTATGAGAAAGTCATTTTTTATGACTTGTACCACAACGAAAAATCTCGTGTTATTCACTGCTCCGATGAAAATAAAATGTCAAGATAAAATTTCAATCCCATATTTACACACTGTGAATTTTAAGTTTAATGTTCACTGATATTCCGTCATGTTGTCGTATTTGTTCTCGCCATGCACTGTGGCATGCTCTAAATGGCAAAACCACCTGGAAAAGGTCCTCTGACAAAACGAGTGATTTTTACAATGGAAGAACACACAATTTATCTTGCATCGACATTGTCTTCATGATGCTTTGCATGCATCATTGAAATTGGGTTGGTTCAAGTAAAAGAAAAAATTTGAATTTTAAAAGCAACTTAGAGTTATCCTGATTGAAATTTCCGAACATATAATCTTGCGATGTTAGGGTTCTCTCCCCCCGGCCCCCTTTTGACGAGACCCAGTGCGAAAGGTGGTACCATGAGCAGTGTCTTGAGAAGAATTTGCATGAATTGAGCGGCCGAAGACTGGTATTGCTGCTGTGAGTGCACATCACAATGTTGGAAGTCATGTAGACCTATATCTAATTTTGTGAGTGTTGTTCTGGAAAAAAATTAATTCTCACAAGAAAATGACAGACATGTCAGCTGCTCAACCCGTATTGTTTTGTGTTTTTTGTTATTGTAAAGTGTCCTTGGGTGTCTTGAAAGGCGCTTATCAATAAAATGTATTATTAGTATTATTATTATTATTAAGTTGCCTACACTGGTAAAGTTTTTTAAAATTTGAGTTTTTATTGCTTTAAACGCATTTTCAGCCCGAGTTGAGCACGTTTTGTGAGTTTGAATGTATCTTCATAGGAATGAGTTGTGTGGTCAAATTAATGCTCATTTAGGCTTCAGGTGGTCATCCTGAACAAAATACATGTTGAAGTGTGTGCATAAGTCCTTTGGTTTAGGCGTGACACTCAATTTGAGTTTTTATTGCTTTAAATGCATTTTCAGCCCGAGCTGAGCACGTTTTGTGAGTTTGAATGTATCTTCATAGGAATCAGTTGTGTGGTCAAATTAATGCTCATTTAGGCTTCAGGTGGTCATCCTGAACAAAATACATGTTGAAGTGTGTGCATAAGTCCTTTGGTTTAGGCGTGACACTCAATTTGAGTTTTTATTGCTTTAAATGCATTTTCAGCCCGAGCTGAGCACGTTTTGTGAGTTTGAATGTATCTTCATAGGAATGAGTTGTGTGGTCAAATTAATGCTCATTTAGGCTTCAGGTGGTCATCCTGAACAAAATACATGTTGAAGTGTGTGCATAAGTCCTTTGGTTTAGGCGTGACACTCAATTTGAGTTTTTATTGCTTTAAATGCATTTTCAGCCCGAGCTGAGCACGTTTTGTGAGTTTGAATGTATCTTCATAGGAATCAGTTGTGTGGTCAAATTAATGCTCATTTAGGCTTCAGGTGGTCATCCTGAACAAAATACATGTTGAAGTGTGTGCATAAGTCCTTTGGTTTAGGCGTGACACTCAATTTGAGTTTTTATTGCTTTAAATGCATTTTCAGCCCGAGCTGAGCACGTTTTGTGAGTTTGAATGTAGCTTCATAGGAATTAGTTGTGTGGTCAAATTAATGCTCATTTAGGCTTCAGGTGGTCATCCTGAACTAAATAAATATTGAAGGTTGTGCATAAGTTCTTTGGTTTGGGCGTGACACTCAATTTGAGTTTTTATTGCTTTAATTGCATTTTCAGCCCGAGCTGAGCACTTTTTGTGAGTTTGAATGTATCTTCAGAGGAATGAGTTGTGTGGTCAAATTAATGCTCATTTAGGCTTCAGGAGGACATCCTGAACTAAATACATGTTGAAGTGTGTGCATAAGTCCTTTGGTTTAGGCGTGACACTCAATTTGAGTTTTTATTGCTTTAAATGCATTTTCAGCCCGAGTTGAGCACGTTTTGTGAGTTTGAATGTATCTTCATAGGAATGAGTTGTGTGGTCAAATTAATGCTCATTTAGGCTTCAGGTGGTCATCCTGAACAAAATACATGTTGAAGTGTGTGCATAAGTCCTTTGGTTTAGGCGTGACACTCAATTTGAGTTTTTATTGCTTTAAATGCATTTTCAGCCCGAGTTGAGCACGTTTTGTGAGTTTGAATGTATCTTCATAGGAATGAGTTGTGTGGTCAAATTAATGCTCATTTAGGCTTCAGGTGGTCATCCTGAACAAAATACATGTTGAAGTGTGTGCATAAGTCCTTTGGTTTAGGCGTGACACTCAATTTGAGTTTTTATTGCTTTAAATGCATTTTCAGCCCGAGCTGAGCACGTTTTGTGAGTTTGAATGTAGCTTCATAGGAATTAGTTGTGTGGTCAAATTAATGCTCATTTAGGCTTCAGGTGGTCATCCTGAACTAAATAAATATTGAAGGTTGTGCATAAGTTCTTTGGTTTGGGCGTGACACTCAATTTGAGTTTTTATTGCTTTAAATGCATTTTCAGCCCGAGCTGAGCACTTTTTGTGAGTTTGAATGTATCTTCAGAGGAATGAGTTGTGTGGTCAAATTAATGCTCATTTAGGCTTCAGGAGGACATCCTGAACTAAATACATGTTGAAGTGTGTGCATAAGTCCTTTGGTTTAGGCGTGACACTCAATTTGAGTTTTTATTGCTTTAAATGCATTTTCAGCCCGAGTTGAGCACGTTTTGTGAGTTTGAATGTATCTTCATAGGAATGAGTTGTGTGGTCAAATTAATGCTCATTTAGGCTTCAGGTGGTCATCCTGAACAAAATACATGTTGAAGTGTGTGCATAAGTCCTTTGGTTTAGGCGTGACACTCAATTTGAGTTTTTATTGCTTTAAATGCATTTTCAGCCCGAGCTGAGCACGTTTTGTGAGTTTGAATGTATCTTCATAGGAATGAGTTGTGTGGTCAAATTAATGCTCATTTAGGCTTCAGGAGGACATTCTGAACTAAATACATGTTGAAGTGTATGCATAAGTCCTTTGGTTTAGGCGTGACACTCAATTTGAGTTTTTATTGCTTTAAATGCATTTTTAGCCCGAGCTGAGCATGTTTTGTGAGTTTGAATGTATCTTCATAAGAATGAGTTGTGTGGTCAAATTAATGCTCATTTCGGCTTCAGGTGGTCATCCTGAACTAAATACATGTTGAAGTGTGTGCATAAGTCCTTTGGTTTAGGCGTGACACTCCATTTGAGTTTTTATTGCTTTAAATGCATTTTCAGCCCGAGCTGAGCACGTTTTGTGAGTTTGAATGTATCTTCATAAGAATGAGTTGTGTGGTCAAATTAATGCTCATTTCGGCTTCAGGTGGTCATCCTGAACTAAATACATGTTGAAGTGTGTGCATAAGTCCTTTGGTTTAGGCGTGACACTCCATTTGAGTTTTTATTGCTTTAAATGCATTTTCAGCCCGAGCTGAGCACGTTTTGTGAGTTTGAATGCATCTTCATAGGCATGAATTGTGTGGTCAAATTAAAGCTCATATAGGCTTCAGGAGGTCATCCTGAACAAAATACATGTTGAATGTGTGCATAAGTCCTTCAGTTTAGGTGTGACACTCAATTTGAGTTTTTATTGCTTTAAATGCATTTTCAGCCCGAGCTTGAGCGCGCTTTCTGACTTTGAATGTATCTTCATAGGAATGAGTTGTGTAGTCAAATTAATGCTCATTTAGGCTTCAGGAGGACATCCTGAACAAAATACATGTTGAAGTGTGTGCATAAATCCTCTGGTTTAGGCGTGACACTCAATTTGAGTTTTTATTGCTTTAAATGCATTTTCAGCCCGAGCTGAGCACGTTTTGTGAGTTTGAATGTATCTTCATAGGCATGAGTTGTGTGATCAAATTAATGCTCATTTAGGCTTCAGGAGGTCATCCTGAACAAAATACAAGTTGAAGTGTGTGCATAAGTCCTTTGGTAATCAAACAGCACGAAGGTCCGGGACCGAACGGATGCCACCCGCTTGGCCCCGCCGGAGCAGAAGTAAGATCGGGCGGCCCGAGCCCGAGCCCGAGCCCTACCCCTACCCGAACCCGACCGCCCTAAAATGTCCCTCATTGCTTCGGGTTCGGGGCGCACGGCACCCGTACGGCGGAGAGTATCCAGGGTTACCAGTGAAGCGGAGGAACATCTCACGCCCACCCGCGCGAAATGTCTTACCGAGTTGTTTATGCCCACGGCACCGCCGATGCTGCACCGTTTTGGCGCGAGGGACGCTCCAAACGAGGAGTTTGGGTCGAATGTGAATTAAAGTGTTAGGTTTCGTGAGAGATCAATACAAGAACCACACACAGACACCAAAAACGAAGAGGGGTTTTATTGCCAGAAAGTTGGTCAGGTCGAGGTGTAAACAACTGAAAGCTAGTCAAAATGATCACGTTGAGGAGTGCAGAAATGCTGGAGCGTAACGGCGTGGCAGCAGCTAGCTCGGCAGGAAGGATCGCTGACGAACTGGCAACGGGTGGCTGTTCACGCTGTCTTTTATGGTGCAAGTGGCAGATGAGATGAAGACTCGCACGTGTGTAGGGGAGGCAGGTGCACTGATTCGAGAGGCGCCCAGCCCACACTGAAAAAGAGACAAAAAAAGGGAGGGGCGGCACCGTGGACACACAATGGTTTCGAACGCAAAGGGCAGAAAACGTCGGCTTCCAGCCGCGCGACGTTCCGCGAACGAATACTGAATCGTATTGAGACACGTTATCCGTGGCATCATAAACTCCGCGAATTTAAGTCAACATCTCTCTGCTCCCAAATAAAACAATCATCCCTATTCAGTCAACTGTAAACGAAGAAGTCAAGTCTGGGATTTTTTTTATGACCCTCTAAAAATAAGCAACAACATAAAATGTCCGCCCTGTGAACATGAGCTGAAATCGAATCTCAAACCAAATACATGTGAAAGCAAAAAAAAATCGAAATATATCAATTTAGAATTCAAAGAACGTCGTGTCCCCATCACACTTTTTAATTGTCTTTTTTCTTTTTTCTTTTTTTTTGCATCGACACGCCTCAAAATCCTTCTGATGTGAGCGTTTTTAAAAAATCTTGGCTCTTTTGACTTTTTTGGGGGGTTCTTGGGACGGAAAAAATTGACGATGAATTGACAATATTTGCTGCTCAGAGCTGATGCCACGTCGTGTCACTCTTGTGCTTTCTGAAATGCGAGAGCCCTATTTGTCCATGCACGGCCAGCACTTTACGATAGCCTCTGCTGGTGAGAGTTGGCCATTGCAGCCTTCCATATGATTTCCTGTGACCCTCTAAAAATAATGAGATAAAATGTGCGTTGTGTGAACATGAGCTGCGCTTGAAACTACACCCAAATACAAGGAAAAGCAAAAAACAAAAATCTAAACGCACCAATTCAAAAGATAAATGAATGCCACGCCACCATCACACTTTTTCATGATTATTATTACAATTATTATTAATATCACTGCATAGGCAAGGCTCAAAATCCGCCTCATGTGAGCGTTTTTTCAAAAGATTTTCTTAATCTTGCTACTTCGGACTGGGCTTTTTTTTTTGGATATTGGGACAGAGAAACTTTATTATGTATTGACAGTGTTTGCTCTTCATCTCTTTTTCAACCTGGTGGACGCCCTCTCTTTGGCCGAGCATGACCTGATTTGTAGTCAGACGCCTCATGCATTGCGCCACGAACTCCACGAAATCAAACCACTATTTCTCTGTTCTCCTGTGGGGGAATTTGCCGCTCCCAAAAAGTTATTGTTACCTTTTTCAGTGTGGGATGGGCGCTTCTCTAATCAGTGCACCTGCCTCCCCGACACACCTGCGAGTCATTATCTCATCTGCCACTTGCAGCATAAAAGCCAGCCTGAAGAGCCACCCATTGTCACTTCGTCAGAGATCCTTCCTGCCGTGTCGACGACGCCGTACCGCTCCAGGATTCCTGCACTCCTCGAATTGATCATTTTGACTACCTTTCAGTTGTGACCACCTCGGCCTGTCTCGCTTACTGGCAATAAAACCCTTCTGTGCTTTTTGTGTCTGCGCGTGGTTCCTCTCTTCATCTCTCACGAAGCCGAACACTTTGCTTAACACCCGCGGTTCTCCCAGCGCTCCGCCCCAACATCCTCGTCGGAACAGCCTGAGCGCCGCAGCGGAGCAACTCCGGCTCGGCCGTGGGCAAAAACGGCTCTGTCCGAAATTTCTCACGGGCGGGCGCGAGCTGTTCCTCCGCTTCGCTTATCACACACACCACTCTCGGCCCTACCTGCCCCGCGCAACTCCGGCAGGGCCAAGCGGGTGGCATCGGTTCGGTCCCGGACCTTCGCGCGGTTTGATTCCCAAGTTTTTCTTCCCTTTGATTGCACACCGCGCCCCCTGTCCCTCAAAGCGAGGTGCATCTCTGGCGGAGCCGAGCGGGCAGCAGCTTTGCTCCCGGCAGGTCGTGTTGGTGTGCGCGAGGTCTTCCACCTCTTCGCTTGCAACACTCGCCTTTGCCGGCCCGCCAGGCACGGCGCAGCTCTGGCGGGGCCAAGCGACAGCGTCGGTTAGGTCCCGGGCGCAAAATCAAAAGGGAGGGTCGACACTGTGGACAAACAATGGACCCTAACACAAAGGGCAGAAAACTTCGACGCACACCCGCGCGACATTCTGTGAAGGAAAATACGCCACCCGCCTGACCTCGCCGGAGTTCCGCCGCGCCCGTCGGTCCAACGTGGCCCGGGTTGCAAGCGAAGTGGGTGAAAAGCTCACGGCCATCCTCGCGAAATATCGTACAATGCCGCTGCAAAACACGGCCCGGGCGCGGCTGCTCCTAGCGGATCGCAATGCAGCTCTGATCAGGGGGATCTTGCGGGAAGCCGGGAGGGGCGCGGGTGTCAAGCAACGGGCTAATAAACCTCGTCGAATACGCCCGCGACGGGCCGGTATAGAAGCGATACCGCCAGTTTGTCCCCGCCGGAGCTCCTCCAAGCCAGGCAGGCCGAAAGTGGCGCGGGTTGACAACACAGGGTCCAAAACTTCAACGCACAACCAAGCGATCGTCCAGCTTTATGCAGCCTTGTACAAATTGTGTTTTCAAATTGTTCGCCCGAAACAGTTTTGTCACTCCCACAAGACAAACAAGCTATTTTTTTTCAGATGGCAGTGGAACTGATGAAGGCCTTCCCCAGACATTCCGTGCATCAATTTTAGAACATTATGTGGCGATGGAAAATAAGAGAACAAGACAATCGTCAGAAATACTGACCACAGCAGGTTTATTGGATGATGATCACCCATGCAAAAAATGTTTAATTGTGGCATCCAGAAATGATGCCAAAGATATATTTTGTTTCAAACTACTTCATGAAGAGGAAGTGTTGATACCAGGGATGAATTCTGAAAGCTTATGAGAAAGTCATTTTTTATGACTTGTACCACAACGAAAAATCTCGTGTTATTCACTGCTCCGATGAAAATAAAATGTCAAGATAAAATTTCAATCCCATATTTACACACTGTGAATTTTAAGTTTAATGTTCACTGATATTCCGTCATGTTGTCGTATTTGTTCTCGCCATGCACTGTGGCATGCTCTAAATGGCAAAACCACCTGGAAAAGGTCCTCTGACAAAACGAGTGATTTTTACAATGGAAGAACACACAATTTATCTTGCATCGACATTGTCTTCATGATGCTTTGCATGCATCATTGAAATTGGGTTGGTTCAAGTAAAAGAAAAAATTTGAATTTTAAAAGCAACTTAGAGTTATCCTGATTGAAATTTCCGAACATATAATCTTGCGATGTTAGGGTTCTCTCCCCCCGGCCCCCTTTTGACGAGACCCAGTGCGAAAGGTGGTACCATGAGCAGTGTCTTGAGAAGAATTTGCATGAATTGAGCGGCCGAAGACTGGTATTGCTGCTGTGAGTGCACATCACAATGTTGGAAGTCATGTAGACCTATATCTAATTTTGTGAGTGTTGTTCTGGAAAAAAATTAATTCTCACAAGAAAATGACAGACATGTCAGCTGCTCAACCCGTATTGTTTTGTGTTTTTTGTTATTGTAAAGTGTCCTTGGGTGTCTTGAAAGGCGCTTATCAATAAAATGTATTATTAGTATTATTATTATTATTAAGTTGCCTACACTGGTAAAGTTTTTTAAAATTTGAGTTTTTATTGCTTTAAATGCATTTTCAGCCCGAGTTGAGCACGTTTTGTGAGTTTGAATGTATCTTCATAGGAATGAGTTGTGTGGTCAAATTAATGCTCATTTAGGCTTCAGGTGGTCATCCTGAACAAAATACATGTTGAAGTGTGTGCATAAGTCCTTTGGTTTAGGCGTGACACTCAATTTGAGTTTTTATTGCTTTAAATGCATTTTCAGCCCGAGCTGAGCACGTTTTGTGAGTTTGAATGTATCTTCATAGGAATCAGTTGTGTGGTCAAATTAATGCTCATTTAGGCTTCAGGTGGTCATCCTGAACAAAATACATGTTGAAGTGTGTGCATAAGTCCTTTGGTTTAGGCGTGACACTCAATTTGAGTTTTTATTGCTTTAAATGCATTTTCAGTCCGAGCTGAGCGCGCTTTCTGACTTTGAATGTATCTTCATAGGAATGAGTTGTGTGGTCAAATTATTGCTCATTTAGGCTTCAGGAGGTCATCCTGAACAAAATACATCTTGAAGTGTGTGCATAAGTCCTTCGGTTTAGGCGTGACACTCAATTTGAGTTTTTATTGCTTTAAATGCATTTTCAGCCCGAGCTGAGCACGTTTTGTGAGTTTGAATGTATCTTCATAGGAATGAGTTGTGTGGTCAAATTAATGCTCATTTAGGCTTCAGGTGGTCATCCTGAACAAAATACATGTTGAAGTGTGTGCATAAGTCCTTTGGTTTAGGCGTGACACTCAATTTGAGTTTTTATTGCTTTAAATGCATTTTCAGCCCGAGCTGAGCACGTTTTGTGAGTTTGAATGTATCTTCATAGGAATGAGTTGTGTGGTCAAATTAATGCTCATTTAGGCTTCAGGTGGTCATCCTGAACAAAATACATGTTGAAGTGTGTGCATAAGTCCTTTGGTTTAGGCGTGACACTCAATTTGAGTTTTTATTGCTTTAAATGCATTTTCAGCCCGAGCTGAGCACTTTTTGTGAGTTTGAATGTATCTTCAGAGGAATGAGTTGTGTGGTCAAATTAATGCTCATTTAGGCTTCAGGAGGACATCCTGAACTAAATACATGTTGAAGTGTGTGCATAAGTCCTTTGGTTTAGGCGTGACACTCAATTTGAGTTTTTATTGCTTTAAATGCATTTTCAGCCCGAGTTGAGCACGTTTTGTGAGTTTGAATGTATCTTCATAGGCATGAATTGTGTGATCAAATTAATGCTCATTTAGGCTTCAGGTGGTCCTTCTGAACAAAATACATGTTAAAGTGTGTGCATAAATCCTTTGGTTTAGGCGTGACACTCAATTTGAGTTTTTATTGCTTTAAATGCATTTTCAGCCCGAGCTGAGCACGTTTTGTGAGTTTGAATGTATCTTCATAGGAATGAGTTGTGTGGTCAAATTATTGCTCATATAGGCTTCAGGAGGTCATCCTGAACAAAATACATGTTGAATGTGTGCATAAGTCCTTTGGTTTAGGTGTGACACTCAATTTGAGTTTTTATTGCTTTAAATGCATTTTCAGCCCGAGCTTGAGCGCGCTTTCTGACTTTGAATGTATCTTCATAGGAATGAGTTGTGTAGTCAAATTAATGCTCATTTAGGCTTCAGGAGGACATCCTGAACAAAATACATGTTGAAGTGTGTGCATAAATCCTCTGGTTTAGGCGTGACACTCAATTTGAGTTTTTATTGCTTTAAATGCATTTGTAGCCTGAGCTGAGCGCGCTTTCTGACTTTGAATGTATCTTCATAGGAATGAGTTGTGTGGTCAAATGAATGCTCATTTAGGCTTCAGGTGGTCATCCTGAACAAAATACATGTTGAAGTGTGTGCATAAGTCCTTTGGTTGAGGCGTGACACTCAATTTGAGTTTTTATTGCTTTAAATGCATTTTCAGCCCGAGTTGAGCACGTTTTGTGAGTTTGAATGTATCTTCATAGGAATGAGTTGTGTGGTCAAATTAATGCTCATTTAGGCTTCAGGAGGTCATCCTGAACTAAATACATGTTGAAGTGTATGCATAAGTCCTTTGGTTTAGGCGTGACACTCAATTTGAGTTTTTATTGCTTTAAATGCATTTTCAGCCCGAGCTGAGCATGTTTTGTGAGTTTGAATGTATCTTCATAGGAATGAGTTGTGTGGTCAAATTAATGCTCATTTAGGCTTCAGGAGGACATCCTGAACTAAATACATGTTGAAGTGTATGCATAAGTCCTTTGGTTTAGGCGTGACACTCAATTTGAGTTTTTATTGCTTTAAATGCATTTTCAGCCCGAGCTGAGCACGTTTTGTGAGTTTGAATGTATCTTCATAGGAATGAGTTGTGTGGTCAAATTAATGCTCATTTAGGCTTCAGGAGGACATCCTGAACTAAATACATGTTGAAGTGTATGCATAAGTCCTTTGGTTTAGGCGTGACACTCAATTTGAGTTTTTATTGCTTTAAATGCATTTTCAGCCCGAGCTGAGCATGTTTTGTGAGTTTGAATGTATCTTCATAAGAATGAGTTGTGTGGTCAAATTAATGCTCATTTCGGCTTCAGGTGGTCATCCTGAACTAAATACATGTTGAAGTGTGTGCATAAGTCCTTTGGTTTAGGCGTGACACTCCATTTGAGTTTTTATTGCTTTAAATGCATTTTCAGTCCGAGCTGAGCGCGCTTTCTGACTTTGAATGTATCTTCATAGGAATGATTTGTTTAGTCAAATTAATGCTCTTTTAGGCTTCAGGAGGCCATCCTGAACAAAATACATGATGAAGTGTGTGCATAAATCCTTTGGTTTAGGCGTGACACTCAATTTGAGTTTTTATTGCTTTAAATGCATTTTCAGCCCGAGCTGAGCACGTTTTGTGAGTTTGAATGTATCTTCATAGGAATGAGTTGTGTGGTCAAATTAAAGCTCATATAGGCTTCAGGAGGTCATCCTGAACAAAATACATGTTGAATGTGTGCATAAGTCCTTTGGTTTAGGTGTGACACTCAATTTGAGTTTTTATTGCTTTAAATGCATTTTCAGCCCGAGCTGAGCACGTTTTGTGAGTTTGAATGTATCTTCATAGGCATGAGTTGTGTGATCAAATTAAGGCTCATTTAGGCTTCAGGAGGTCATCCTGAACAAAATACAAGTTGAAGTGTGTGCATAAGTCCTTTGGTAATCAAACAGCACGAAGGTCCGGGACCGAACGGATGCCACCCGCTTGGCCCCGCCGGAGCAGAAGTAAGATCGGGCGGCCCGAGCCCGAGCCCGAGCCCTACCCCTACCCGAACCCGACCGCCCTAAAATGTCCCTCATTGCTTCGGTTTCGGGGCGCACGGCACCCGTACGGCGGAGAGTATCCAGGGTTACCAGTGAAGCGGAGGAACATCTCACGCCCACCCGCGCGAAATGTCGTACCGAGTTGTTTATGCCCACGGCACCGCCGATGCTGCACCGTTTCGGCGCGAGGGACGCTCCAAACGAGGAGTTTGGGTCGAATGTGAATTAAAGTGTTAGGTTTCGTGAGAGATCAATACAAGAACCACACACAGACACCAAAAACGAAGAGGGGTTTTATTGCCAGAAAGTTGGTCAGGTCGAGGTGTAAACAACTGAAAGCTAGTCAAAATGATCACGTTGAGGAGTGCAGAAATGCTGGAGCGTAACGGCGTGGCAGCAGCTAGCTCGGCAGGAAGGATCGCTGACGAACTGGCAACGGGTGGCTGTTCACGCTGTCTTTTATGGTGCAAGTGGCAGATGAGATGAAGACTCGCACGTGTGTAGGGGAGGCAGGTGCACTGATTCGAGAGGCGCCCAGCCCACACTGAAAAAGAGACAAAAAAAGGGAGGGGCGGCACCGTGGACACACAATGGTTTCGAACGCAAAGGGCAGAAAACGTCGGCTTCCAGCCGCGCGACGTTCCGCGAACGAATACTGAATCGTATTGAGACACGTTATCCGTGGCATCATAAACTCCGCGAATTTAAGTCAACATCTCTCTGCTCCCAAATAAAACAATCATCCCTATTCAGTCAACTGTAAACGAAGAAGTCAAGTCTGGGATTTTTTTTATGACCCTCTAAAAATAAGCAACAACATAAAATGTCCGCCCTGTGAACATGAGCTGAAATCGAATCTCAAACCAAATACACGTGAAAGCAAAAAAAAATCGAAATATATCAATTTAGAATTCAAAGAACGTCGTGTCCCCATCACACTTTTTAATTGTCTTTTTTCTTTTTTCTTTTTTTTTTTGCATCGACACGCCTCAAAATCCTTCTGATGTGAGCGTTTTTAAAAAATCTTGGCTCTTTTGACTTTTTTGGGGGGTTCTTGGGACGGAAAAAATTGACGATGAATTGACAATATTTGCTGCTCAGAGCTGATGCCACGTTATGTCACTCTTGTGCTTTCTGAAATGCGAGAGCCCTATTTGTCCATGCACGGCCAGCACTTTACGATAGCCTCTGCTGGTGAGAGTTGGCCATTGCAGCCTTCCATATGATTTCCTGTGACCCTCTAAAAATAATGAGATAAAATGTGCGTTGTGTGAACATGAGCTGCGCTTGAAACTACACCCAAATACAAGGAAATGCAAAAAACAAAAATCTAAACGCACCAATTCAAAAGATAAATGAATGCCACGCCACCATCACACTTTTTCATGATTATTATTACAATTATTATTAATATCACTGCATAGGCAAGGCTCAAAATCCGCCTCATGTGAGCGTTTTTTCAAAAGATTTTCTTAATCTTGCTACTTCGGACTGGGCTTTTTTTTTGGATATTGGGACAGAGAAACTTTATTATGTATTGACAGTGTTTGCTCTTCATCTCTTTTTCAACCTGGTGGACGCCCTCTCTTTGGCCGAGCATGACCTGATTTGTAGTCAGACGCCTCATGCATTGCGCCACGAACTCCACGAAATCAAACCACTATTTCTCTGTTCTCCTGTGGGGGAATTTGCCGCTCCCAAAAAGTTATTGTTACCTTTTTCAGTGTGGGATGGGCGCTTCTCTAATCAGTGCACCTGCCTCCCCGACACACCTGCGAGTCATTATCTCATCTGCCACTTGCAGCATAAAAGCCAGCCTGAAGAGCCACCCATTGTCACTTCGTCAGAGATCCTTCCTGCCGTGTCGACGACGCCGTACCGCTCCAGGATTCCTGCACTCCTCGAATTGATCATTTTGACTACCTTTCAGTTGTGACCACCTCGGCCTGTCTCGCTTACTGGCAATAAAACCCTTCTGTGCTTTTTGTGTCTGCGCGTGGTTCCTCTCTTCATCTCTCACGAAGCCGAACACTTTGCTTAACACCCGCGGTTCTCCCAGCGCTCCGCCCCAACATCCTCGTCGGAACAGCCTGAGCGCCGCAGCGGAGCAACTCCGGCTCGGCCGTGGGCAAAAACGGCTCTGTCCGAAATTTCTCACGGGCGGGCGTGAGCTGTTCCTCCGCTTCGCTTATCACACACACCACTCTCGGCCCTACCTGCCCCGCGCAACTCCGGCAGGGCCAAGCGGGTGGCATCGGTTCGGTCCCGGACCTTCGCGCGGTTTGATTCCCAAGTTTTTCTTCCCTTTGATTGCACACCGCGCCCCCTGTCCCTCAAAGCGAGGTGCATCTCTGGCGGAGCCGAGCGGGCAGCAGCTTTGCTCCCGGCAGGTCGTGTTGGTGTGCGCGAGGTCTTCCACCTCTTCGCTTGCAACACTCGCCTTTGCCGGCCCGCCAGGCACGGCGCAGCTCTGGCGGGGCCAAGCGACAGCGTCGGTTAGGTCCCGGGCGCAAAATCAAAAGGGAGGGTCGACACTGTGGACAAACAATGGACCCTAACACAAAGGGCAGAAAACTTCGACGCACACCCGCGCGACATTCTGTGAAGGAAAATACGCCACCCGCCTGACCTCGCCGGAGTTTCGCCGCGCCCGTCGGTCCAACGTGGCCCGGGTTGCAAGCGAAGTGGGTGAAAAGCTCACGGCCATCCTCGCGAAATATCGTACAATGCCGCTGCAAAACACGGCCCGGGCGCGGCTGCTCCTAGCGGATCGCAATGCAGCTCTGATCAGGGGGATCTTGCGGGAAGCCGGGAGGGGCGCGGGTGTCAAGCAACGGGCTAATAAACCTCGTCGAATACGCCCGCGACGGGCCGGTATAGAAGCGATGCCGCCAGTTTGTCCCCGCCGGAGCTCCTCCAAGCCAGGCAGGCCGAAAGTGGCGCGGGTTGACAACACAGGGTCCAAAACTTCAACGCACAACCAAGCGATCGTCCAGCTTTATGCAGCCTTGTACAAATTGTGTTTTCAAATTGTTCGCCCGAAACAGTTTTGTCACTCCCACAAGACAAACAAGCTATTTTTTTTCAGATGGCAGTGGAACTGATGAAGGCCTTCCCCAGACATTCCGTGCATCAATTTTAGAACATTATGTGGCGATGGAAAATAAGAGAACAAGACAATCGTCAGAAATACTGACCACAGCAGGTTTATTGGATGATGATCACCCATGCAAAAAATGTTTAATTGTGGCATCCAGAAATGATGCCAAAGATATATTTTGTTTCAAACTACTTCATGAAGAGGAAGTGTTGATACCAGGGATGAATTCTGAAAGCTTATGAGAAAGTCATTTTTTATGACTTGTACCACAACGAAAAATCTCGTGTTATTCACTGCTCCGATGAAAATAAAATGTCAAGATAAAATTTCAATCCCATATTTACACACTGTGAATTTTAAGTTTAATGTTCACTGATATTCCGTCATGTTGTCGTATTTGTTCTCGCCATGCACTGTGGCATGCTCTAAATGGCAAAACCACCTGGAAAAGGTCCTCTGACAAAACGAGTGATTTTTACAATGGAAGAACACACAATTTATCTTGCATCGACATTGTCTTCATGATGCTTTGCATGCATCATTGAAATTGGGTTGGTTCAAGTAAAAGAAAAAATTTGAATTTTAAAAGCAACTTAGAGCTATCCTGATTGAAATTTCCGAACATATGATCTTGCGATGTTAGGGTTCTCTCCCCCCGGCCCCCTTTTGACGAGACCCAGTGCGAAAGGTGGTACCATGAGCAGTGTCTTGAGAAGAATTTGCATGAATTGAGCGGCCGAAGACTGGTATTGCTGCTGTGAGTGCACATCACAATGTTGGAAGTCATGTAGACCTATATCTAATTTTGTGAGTGTTGTTCTGGAAAAAAATTAATTCTCACAAGAAAATGACAGACATGTCAGCTGCTCAACCCGTATTGTTTTGTGTTTTTTGTTATTGTAAAGTGTCCTTGGGTGTCTTGAAAGGCGCTTATCAATAAAATGTATTATTAGTATTATTATTATTATTAAGTTGCCTACACTGGTAAAGTTTTTTAAAATTTGAGTTTTTATTGCTTTAAATGCATTTTCAGCCCGAGTTGAGCACGTTTTGTGAGTTTGAATGTATCTTCATAGGAATGAGTTGTGTGGTCAAATTAATGCTCATTTAGGCTTCAGGTGGTCATCCTGAACAAAATACATGTTGAAGTGTGTGCATAAGTCCTTTGGTTTAGGCGTGACACTCAATTTGAGTTTTTATTGCTTTAAATGCATTTTCAGTCCGAGCTGAGCGCGCTTTCTGACTTTGAATGTATCTTCATAGGAATGAGTTGTGTGGTCAAATTATTGCTCATTTAGGCTTCAGGAGGTCATCCTGAACAAAATACATCTTGAAGTGTGTGCATAAGTCCTTCGGTTTAGGCGTGACACTCAATTTGAGTTTTTATTGCTTTAAATGCATTTTCAGCCCGAGCTGAGCACGTTTTGTGAGTTTGAATGTATCTTCATAAGAATGAGTTGTGTGGTCAAATTAATGCTCATTTCGGCTTCAGGTGGTCATCCTGAACTAAATACATGTTGAAGTGTGTGCATAAGTCCTTTGGTTTAGGCGTGACACTCCATTTGAGTTTTTATTGCTTTAAATGCATTTTCAGCCCGAGCTGAGCACGTTTTGTGAGTTTGAATGCATCTTCATAGGCATGAATTGTGTGATCAAATTAATGCTCATTTAGGCTTCAGGTGGTCATCCTGAACAAAATACATGTTGAAGTGTGTGCATAATAAGTCCTTTGGTTTAGGCGTGACACTCAATTTGAGTTTTTATTGCTTTAAATGCATTTTCAGCCCGAGCTGAGCATGTTTTGTGAGTTTGAATGTATCTTCATAAGAATGAGTTGTGTGGTCAAATTAATGCTCATTTCGGCTTCAGGTGGTCATCCTGAACTAAATACATGTTGAAGTGTGTGCATAAGTCCTTTGGTTTAGGCGTGACACTCCATTTGAGTTTTTATTGCTTTAAATGCATTTTCAGCCCGAGCTGAGCATGTTTTGTGAGTTTGAATGTATCTTCATAGGAATGAGTTGTGTGGTCAAATTAATGCTCATTTCGGCTTCAGGTGGTCATCCTGAACTAAATACATGTTGAAGTGTCTGCATAAGTCCTTTGGTTTAGGTGTGACACTCCATTTGAGTTTTTATTGCTTTAAATGCATTTTCAGCCCGAGCTGAGCATGTTTTGTGAGTTTGAATGTATCTTCATAGGAATGAGTTGTGTGGTCAAATTAATGCTCATTTCGGCTTCAGGTGGTCATCCTGAACTAAATACATGTTGAAGTGTGTGCATAAGTCCTTTGGTTTAGGCGTGACACTCCATTTGAGTTTTTATTGCTTTAAATGCATTTTCAGCCCGAGCTGAGCACGTTTTGTGAGTTTGAATGCATCTTCATAGGCATGAATTGTGTGATCAAATTAATGCTCATTTAGGCTTCAGGTGGTCCTTCTGAACAAAATACATGTTAAAGTGTGTGCATAAATCCTTTGGTTTAGGCGTGACACTCAATTTGAGTTTTTATTGCTTTAAATGCATTTTCAGCCCGAGCTGAGCACGTTTTGTGAGTTTGAATGTATCTTCATAGGAATGAGTTGTGTGGTCAAATTAAAGCTCATATAGGCTTCAGGAGGTCATCCTGAACAAAATACATGTTGAATGTGTGCATAAGTCCTTTGGTTTAGGTGTGACACTCAATTTGAGTTTTTATTGCTTTAAATGCATTTTCAGCCCGAGCTTGAGCGCGCTTTCTGACTTTGAATGTATCTTCATAGGAATGAGTTGTGTAGTCAAATTAATGCTCATTTAGGCTTCAGGAGGACATCCTGAACAAAATACATGTTGAAGTGTCTGCATAAATCCTCTGGTTTAGGCGTGACACTCAATTTGAGTTTTTATTGCTTTAAATGCATTTGTAGCTTGAGCTGAGCGCGCTTTCTGACTTTGAATGTATCTTCATAGGAATGAGTTGTGTGGTCAAATGAATGCTCATTTAGGCTTCAGGTGGTCATCCTGAACAAAATACATGTTGAAGTGTGTCCATAAGTCCTTTGGTTTAGGTGTGACACTCAATTTGAGTTTTTATTGCTTTAAATGCATTTTCAGCCCGAGCTGAGCACGTTTTGTGAGTTTGAATGTATCTTCATAGGCATGAGTTGTGTGATCAAATTAATGCTCATTTAGGCTTCAGGAGGTCATCCTGAACAAAATACAAGTTGAAGTGTGTGCATAAGTCCTTTGGTAATCAAACAGCACGAAGGTCCGGGACCGAACGGATGCCACCCGCTTGGCCCCGCCGGAGCAGAAGTAAGATCGGGCGGCCCGAGCCCGAGCCCGAGCCCTACCCCTACCCGAACCCGACCGCCCTAAAATGTCCCTCATTGCTTCGGGTTCGGGGCGCACGGCACCCGTACGGCGGAGAGTATCCAGGGTTACCAGTGAAGCGGAGGAACATCTCACGCCCACCCGCGCGAAATGTCGTACCGAGTTGTTTATGCCCACGGCACCGCCGATGCTGCACCGTTTCGGCGCGAGGGACGCTCCAAACGAGGAGTTTGGGTCGAATGTGAATTAAAGTGTTAGGTTTCGTGAGAGATCAATACAAGAACCACACACAGACACCAAAAACGAAGAGGGGTTTTATTGCCAGAAAGTTGGTCAGGTCGAGGTGTAAACAACTGAAAGCTAGTCAAAATGATCACGTTGAGGAGTGCAGAAATGCTGGAGCGTAACGGCGTGGCAGCAGCTAGCTCGGCAGGAAGGATCGCTGACGAACTGGCAACGGGTGGCTGTTCACGCTGTCTTTTATGGTGCAAGTGGCAGATGAGATGAAGACTCGCACGTGTGTAGGGGAGGCAGGTGCACTGATTCGAGAGGCGCCCAGCCCACACTGAAAAAGAGACAAAAAAAGGGAGGGGCGGCACCGTGGACACACAATGGTTTCGAACGCAAAGGGCAGAAAACGTCGGCTTCCAGCCGCGCGACGTTCCGCGAACGAATACTGAATCGTATTGAGACACGTTATCCGTGGCATCATAAACTCCGCGAATTTAAGTCAACATCTCTCTGCTCCCAAATAAAACAATCATCCCTATTCAGTCAACTGTAAACGAAGAAGTCAAGTCTGGGATTTTTTTTATGACCCTCTAAAAATAAGCAACAACATAAAATGTCCGCCCTGTGAACATGAGCTGAAATCGAATCTCAAACCAAATACATGTGAAAGCAAAAAAAATCGAAATATATCAATTTAGAATTCAAAGAACGTCGTGTCCCCATCACACTTTTTAATTGTCTTTTTTCTTTTTTCTTTTTTTTTTGCATCGACACGCCTCAAAATCCTTCTGATGTGAGCGTTTTTAAAAAAATCTTGGCTCTTTTGACTTTTTTGGGGGGTTCTTGGGACGGAAAAAATTGACGATGAATTGACAATATTTGCTGCTCAGAGCTGATGCCACGTTGTGTCACTCTTGTGCTTTCTGAAATGCGAGAGCCCTATTTGTCCATGCACGGCCAGCACTTTACGATAGCCTCTGCTGGTGAGAGTTGGCCATTGCAGCCTTCCATATGATTTCCTGTGACCCTCTAAAAATAATGAGATAAAATGTGCGTTGTGTGAACATGAGCTGCGCTTGAAACTACACCCAAATACAAGGAAATGCAAAAAACAAAAATCTAAACGCACCAATTCAAAAGATAAATGAATGCCACGCCACCATCACACTTTTTCATGATTATTATTACAATTATTATTAATATCACTGCATAGGCAAGGCTCAAAATCCGCCTCATGTGAGCGTTTTTTCAAAAGATTTTCTTAATCTTGCTACTTCGGACTGGGCTTTTTTTTTGGATATTGGGACAGAGAAACTTTATTATGTATTGACAGTGTTTGCTCTTCATCTCTTTTTCAACCTGGTGGACGCCCTCTCTTTGGCCGAGCATGACCTGATTTGTAGTCAGACGCCTCATGCATTGCGCCACGAACTCCACGAAATCAAACCACTATTTCTCTGTTCTCCTGTGGGGGAATTTGCCGCTCCCAAAAAGTTATTGTTACCTTTTTCAGTGTGGGATGGGCGCTTCTCTAATCAGTGCACCTGCCTCCCCGACACACCTGCGAGTCATTATCTCATCTGCCACTTGCAGCATAAAAGCCAGCCTGAAGAGCCACCCATTGTCACTTCGTCAGAGATCCTTCCTGCCGTGTCGACGACGCCGTACCGCTCCAGGATTCCTGCACTCCTCGAATTGATCATTTTGACTACCTTTCAGTTGTGACCACCTCGGCCTGTCTCGCTTACTGGCAATAAAACCCTTCTGTGCTTTTTGTGTCTGCGCGTGGTTCCTCTCTTCATCTCTCACGAAGCCGAACACTTTGCTTAACACCCGCGGTTCTCCCAGCGCTCCGCCCCAACATCCTCGTCGGAACAGCCTGAGCGCCGCAGCGGAGCAACTCCGGCTCGGCCGTGGGCAAAAACGGCTCTGTCCGAAATTTCTCACGGGCGGGCGCGAGCTGTTCCTCCGCTTCGCTTATCACACACACCACTCTCGGCCCTACCTGCCCCGCGCAACTCCGGCAGGGCCAAGCGGGTGGCATCGGTTCGGTCCCGGACCTTCGCGCGGTTTGATTCCCAAGTTTTTCTTCCCTTTGATTGCACACCGCGCCCCCTGTCCCTCAAAGCGAGGTGCATCTCTGGCGGAGCCGAGCGGGCAGCAGCTTTGCTCCCGGCAGGTCGTGTTGGTGTGCGCGAGGTCTTCCACCTCTTCGCTTGCAACACTCGCCTTTGCCGGCCCGCCAGGCACGGCGCAGCTCTGGCGGGGCCAAGCGACAGCGTCGGTTAGGTCCCGGGCGCAAAATCAAAAGGGAGGGTCGACACTGTGGACAAACAATGGACCCTAACACAAAGGGCAGAAAACTTCGACGCACACCCGCGCGACATTCTGTGAAGGAAAATACGCCACCCGCCTGACCTCGCCGGAGTTCCGCCGCGCCCGTCGGTCCAACGTGGCCCGGGTTGCAAGCGAAGTGGGTGAAAAGCTCACGGCCATCCTCGCGAAATATCGTACAATGCCGCTGCAAAACACGGCCCGGGCGCGGCTGCTCCTAGCGGATCGCAATGCAGCT
Organism: Hippocampus guttulatus; assembly: GCF_054856545.1. Lineage (NCBI taxonomy): Eukaryota > Metazoa > Chordata > Actinopteri > Syngnathiformes > Syngnathidae > Hippocampus > Hippocampus guttulatus. The sequence goes on from NC_141271.1 coordinate 1,915,928, forward strand.
CTGATCAGGGGGATCTTGCGGGAAGCCGGGAGGGGCGCGGGTGTCAAGCAACGGGCTAATAAACCTCGTCGAATACGCCCGCGACGGGCCGGTATAGAAGCGATGCCGCCAGTTTGTCCCCGCCGGAGCTCCTCCAAGCCAGGCAGGCCGAAAGTGGCGCGGGTTGACAACACAGGGTCCAAAACTTCAACGCACAACCAAGCGATCGTCCAGCTTTATGCAGCCTTGTACAAATTGTGTTTTCAAATTGTTCGCCCGAAACAGTTTTGTCACTCCCACAAGACAAACAAGCTATTTTTTTTCAGATGGCAGTGGAACTGATGAAGGCCTTCCCCAGACATTCCGTGCATCAATTTTAGAACATTATGTGGCGATGGAAAATAAGAGAACAAGACAATCGTCAGAAATACTGACCACAGCAGGTTTATTGGATGATGATCACCCATGCAAAAAATGTTTAATTGTGGCATCCAGAAATGATGCCAAAGATATATTTTGTTTCAAACTACTTCATGAAGAGGAAGTGTTGATACCAGGGATGAATTCTGAAAGCTTATGAGAAAGTCATTTTTTATGACTTGTACCACAACGAAAAATCTCGTGTTATTCACTGCTCCGATGAAAATAAAATGTCAAGATAAAATTTCAATCCCATATTTACACACTGTGAATTTTAAGTTTAATGTTCACTGATATTCCGTCATGTTGTCGTATTTGTTCTCGCCATGCACTGTGGCATGCTCTAAATGGCAAAACCACCTGGAAAAGGTCCTCTGACAAAACGAGTGATTTTTACAATGGAAGAACACACAATTTATCTTGCATCGACATTGTCTTCATGATGCTTTGCATGCATCATTGAAATTGGGTTGGTTCAAGTAAAAGAAAAAATTTGAATTTTAAAAGCAACTTAGAGTTATCCTGATTGAAATTTCCGAACATATAATCTTGCGATGTTAGGGTTCTCTCCCCCCGGCCCCCTTTTGACGAGACCCAGTGCGAAAGGTGGTACCATGAGCAGTGTCTTGAGAAGAATTTGCATGAATTGAGCGGCCGAAGACTGGTATTGCTGCTGTGAGTGCACATCACAATGTTGGAAGTCATGTAGACCTATATCTAATTTTGTGAGTGTTGTTCTGGAAAAAAATTAATTCTCACAAGAAAATGACAGACATGTCAGCTGCTCAACCCGTATTGTTTTGTGTTTTTTGTTATTGTAAAGTGTCCTTGGGTGTCTTGAAAGGCGCTTATCAATAAAATGTATTATTAGTATTATTATTATTATTAAGTTGCCTACACTGGTAAAGTTTTTTAAAATTTGAGTTTTTATTGCTTTAAATGCATTTTCAGCCCGAGTTGAGCACGTTTTGTGAGTTTGAATGTATCTTCATAGGAATGAGTTGTGTGGTCAAATTAATGCTCATTTAGGCTTCAGGTGGTCATCCTGAACAAAATACATGTTGAAGTGTGTGCATAAGTCCTTTGGTTTAGGCGTGACACTCAATTTGAGTTTTTATTGCTTTAAATGCATTTTCAGCCCGAGCTGAGCACGTTTTGTGAGTTTGAATGTATCTTCATAGGAATGAGTTGTGTGGTCAAATTAATGCTCATTTAGGCTTCAGGTGGTCATCCTGAACAAAATACATGTTGAAGTGTGTGCATAAGTCCTTTGGTTTAGGCGTGACACTCAATTTGAGTTTTGATTGCTTTAAATGCATTTTCAGCCCGAGCTGAGCACGTTTTGTGAGTTTGAATGTATCTTCATAGGAATGAGTTGTGTGGTCAAATAAATGCTCATTTAGGCTTCAGGTGGTCATCCTGAACAAAATACATGTTGAAGTGTATGCATAAGTCCTTTGGTTTAGGCGTGACACTCAATTTGAGTTTTTATTGCTTTAAATGCATTTTCAGCCCGAGTTGAGCACGTTTTGTGAGTTTGAATGTATCTTCATAGGAATGAGTTGTGTGGTCAAATTAATGCTCATTTAGGCTTCAGGTGGTCATCCTGAACAAAGTACATGTTGAAGTGTGTGCATAAGTCCTTTGGTTTAGGCGTGACACTCAATTTGAGTTTTTATTGCTTTAAATGCATTTTCAGCCCGAGCTGAGCACGTTTTGTGAGTTTGAATGTATCTTCATAGGAATGAGTTGTGTGGTCAAATTAATTCTCATATGGGCTTCAGGAGGTCATCCTGAACAAAATACATGTTGAAGTGTGTGCATAAGTCCTTTGGTTTAGGCCTTACACTCAATTTGAGTTTTGATTGCTTTAAATGCATTTTCAGCCCGAGCTGAGCACGTTTTGTGAGTTTGAATGTATCTTCATAGGAATGAGTTGTGTGGTCAAATTAATGCTCATTTAGGCTTCAGGTGGTCATCCTGAACAAAATACATGTTGAAGTGTATGCATAAGTCCTTTGGTTTAGGCGTGACACTCCATTTGAGTTTTTATTGCTTTAAATGCATTTTCAGCCCGAGCTGAGCACGTTTTGTGAGTTTGAATGCATCTTCATAGGCATGAATTGTGTGATCAAATTAATGCTCATTTAGGCTTCAGGTGGTCCTTCTGAACAAAATACATGTTAAAGTGTGTGCATAAATCCTTTGGTTTAGGCGTGACACTCAATTTGAGTTTTTATTGCTTTAAATGCATTTTCAGCCCGAGCTGAGCACGTTTTGTGAGTTTGAATGTATCTTCATAGGAATGAGTTGTGTGGTCAAATTAAAGCTCATATAGGCTTCAGGAGGTCATCCTGAACAAAATACATGTTGAATGTGTGCATAAGTCCTTTGGTTTAGGTGTGACACTCAATTTGAGTTTTTATTGCTTTAAATGCATTTTCAGCCCGAGCTTGAGCGCGCTTTCTGACTTTGAATGTATATTCATAGGAATGAGTTGTGTAGTCAAATTAATGCTCATTTAGGCTTCAGGAGGACATCCTGAACAAAATACATGTTGAAGTGTGTGCATAAATCCTCTGGTTTAGGCGTGACACTCAATTTGAGTTTTTATTGCTTTAAATGCATTTGTAGCCTGAGCTGAGCGCGCTTTCTGACTTTGAATGTATCTTCATAGGAATGAGTTGTGTGGTCAAATGAATGCTCATTTAGGCTTCAGGTGGTCATCCTGAACAAAATACATGTTGAAGTGTGTCCATAAGTCCTTTGGTTTAGGTGTGACACTCAATTTGAGTTTTTATTGCTTTAAATGCATTTTCAGCCCGAGCTGAGCACGTTTTGTGAGTTTGAATGTATCTTCATAGGCATGAGTTGTGTGATCAAATTAATGCTCATTTAGGCTTCAGGAGGTCATCCTGAACAAAATACAAGTTGAAGTGTGTGCATAAGTCCTTTGGTAATCAAACAGCACGAAGGTCCGGGACCGAACGGATGCCACCCGCTTGGCCCTGCCGGAGCAGAAGTAAGATCGGGCGGCCCGAGCCCGAGCCCGAGCCCTACCCCTACCCGAACCCGACCGCCCTAAAATGTCCCTCATTGCTTCGGGTTCGGGGCGCACGGCACCCGTACGGCGGAGAGTATCCAGGGTTACCAGTGAAGCGGAGGAACATCTCACGCCCACCCGCGCGAAATGTCGTACCGAGTTGTTTATGCCCACGGCACCGCCGATGCTGCACCGTTTCGGCGCGAGGGACGCTCCAAACGAGGAGTTTGGGTCGAATGTGAATTAAAGTGTTAGGTTTCGTGAGAGATCAATACAAGAACCACACACAGACACCAAAAACGAAGAGGGGTTTTATTGCCAGAAAGTTGGTCAGGTCGAGGTGTAAACAACTGAAAGCTAGTCAAAATGATCACGTTGAGGAGTGCAGAAATGCTGGAGCGTAACGGCGTGGCAGCAGCTAGCTCGGCAGGAAGGATCGCTGACGAACTGGCAACGGGTGGCTGTTCACGCTGTCTTTTATGGTGCAAGTGGCAGATGAGATGAAGACTCGCACGTGTGTAGGGGAGGCAGGTGCACTGATTCGAGAGGCGCCCAGCCCACACTGAAAAAGAGACAAAAAAAGGGAGGGGCGGCACCGTGGACACACAATGGTTTCGAACGCAAAGGGCAGAAAACGTCGGCTTCCAGCCGCGCGACGTTCCGCGAACGAATACTGAATCGTATTGAGACACGTTATCCGTGGCATCATAAACTCCGCGAATTTAAGTCAACATCTCTCTGCTCCCAAATAAAACAATCATCCCTATTCAGTCAACTGTAAACGAAGAAGTCAAGTCTGGGATTTTTTTTATGACCCTCTAAAAATAAGCAACAACATAAAATGTCCGCTCTGTGAACATGAGCTGAAATCGAATCTCAAACCAAATACATGTGAAAGCAAAAAAAATCGAAATATATCAATTTAGAATTCAAAGAACGTCGTGTCCCCATCACACTTTTTAATTGTCTTTTTTCTTTTTTCTTTTTTTTTTTGCATCGACACGCCTCAAAATCCTTCTGATGTGAGCGTTTTTAAAAAATCTTGGCTCTTTTGACTTTTTTGGGGGGTTCTTGGGACGGAAAAAATTGACGATGAATTGACAATATTTGCTGCTCAGAGCTGATGCCACGTTGTGTCACTCTTGTGCTTTCTGAAATGCGAGAGCCCTATTTGTCCATGCACGGCCAGCACTTTACGATAGCCTCTGCTGGTGAGAGTTGGCCATTGCAGCCTTCCATATGATTTCCTGTGACCCTCTAAAAATAATGAGATAAAATGTGCGTTGTGTGAACATGAGCTGCGCTTGAAACTACACCCAAATACAAGGAAAAGCAAAAAACAAAAATCTAAACGCACCAATTCAAAAGATAAATGAATGCCACGCCACCATCACACTTTTTCATGATTATTATTACAATTATTATTAATATCACTGCATAGGCAAGGCTCAAAATCCGCCTCATGTGAGCGTTTTTTCAAAAGATTTTCTTAATCTTGCTACTTCGGACTGGGCTTTTTTTTTTGGATATTGGGACAGAGAAACTTTATTATGTATTGACAGTGTTTGCTCTTCATCTCTTTTTCAACCTGGTGGACGCCCTCTCTTTGGCCGAGCATGACCTGATTTGTAGTCAGACGCCTCATGCATTGCGCCACGAACTCCACGAAATCAAACCACTATTTCTCTGTTCTCCTGTGGGGGAATTTGCCGCTCCCAAAAAGTTATTGTTACCTTTTTCAGTGTGGGATGGACGCTTCTCTAATCAGTGCACCTGCCTCCCCGACACACCTGCGAGTCATTATCTCATCTGCCACTTGCAGCATAAAAGCCAGCCTGAAGAGCCACCCATTGTCACTTCGTCAGAGATCCTTCCTGCCGTGTCGACGACGCCGTACCGCTCCAGGATTCCTGCACTCCTCGAATTGATCATTTTGACTACCTTTCAGTTGTGACCACCTCGGCCTGTCTCGCTTACTGGCAATAAAACCCTTCTGTGCTTTTTGTGTCTGCGCGTGGTTCCTCTCTTCATCTCTCACGAAGCCGAACACTTTGCTTAACACCCGCGGTTCTCCCAGCGCTCCGCCCCAACATCCTCGTCGGAACAGCCTGAGCGCCGCAGCGGAGCAACTCCGGCTCGGCCGTGGGCAAAAACGGCTCTGTCCGAAATTTCTCACGGGCGGGCGTGAGCTGTTCCTCCGCTTCGCTTATCACACACACCACTCTCGGCCCTACCTGCCCCGCGCAACTCCGGCAGGGCCAAGCGGGTGGCATCGGTTCGGTCCCGGACCTTCGCGCGGTTTGATTCCCAAGTTTTTCTTCCCTTTGATTGCACACCGCGCCCCCTGTCCCTCAAAGCGAGGTGCATCTCTGGCGGAGCCGAGCGGGCAGCAGCTTTGCTCCCGGCAGGTCGTGTTGGTGTGCGCGAGGTCTTCCACCTCTTCGCTTGCAACACTCGCCTTTGCCGGCCCGCCAGGCACGGCGCAGCTCTGGCGGGGCCAAGCGACAGCGTCGGTTAGGTCCCGGGCGCAAAATCAAAAGGGAGGGTCGACACTGTGGACAAACAATGGACCCTAACACAAAGGGCAGAAAACTTCGACGCACACCCGCGCGACATTCTGTGAAGGAAAATACGCCACCCGCCTGACCTCGCCGGAGTTTCGCCGCGCCCGTCGGTCCAACGTGGCCCGGGTTGCAAGCGAAGTGGGTGAAAAGCTCACGGCCATCCTCGCGAAATATCGTACAATGCCGCTGCAAAACACGGCCCGGGCGCGGCTGCTCCTAGCGGATCGCAATGCAGCTCTGATCAGGGGGATCTTGCGGGAAGCCGGGAGGGGCGCGGGTGTCAAGCAACGGGCTAATAAACCTCGTCGAATACGCCCGCGACGGGCCGGTATAGAAGCGATGCCGCCAGTTTGTCCCCGCCGGAGCTCCTCCAAGCCAGGCAGGCCGAAAGTGGCGCGGGTTGACAACACAGGGTCCAAAACTTCAACGCACAACCAAGCGATCGTCCAGCTTTATGCAGCCTTGTACAAATTGTGTTTTCAAATTGTTCGCCCGAAACAGTTTTGTCACTCCCACAAGACAAACAAGCTATTTTTTTTCAGATGGCAGTGGAACTGATGAAGGCCTTCCCCAGACATTCCGTGCATCAATTTTAGAACATTATGTGGCGATGGAAAATAAGAGAACAAGACAATCGTCAGAAATACTGACCACAGCAGGTTTATTGGATGATGATCACCCATGCAAAAAATGTTTAATTGTGGCATCCAGAAATGATGCCAAAGATATATTTTGTTTCAAACTACTTCATGAAGAGGAAGTGTTGATACCAGGGATGAATTCTGAAAGCTTATGAGAAAGTCATTTTTTATGACTTGTACCACAACGAAAAATCTCGTGTTATTCACTGCTCCGATGAAAATAAAATGTCAAGATAAAATTTCAATCCCATATTTACACACTGTGAATTTTAAGTTTAATGTTCACTGATATTCCGTCATGTTGTCGTATTTGTTCTCGCCATGCACTGTGGCATGCTCTAAATGGCAAAACCACCTGGAAAAGGTCCTCTGACAAAACGAGTGATTTTTACAATGGAAGAACACACAATTTATCTTGCATCGACATTGTCTTCATGATGCTTTGCATGCATCATTGAAATTGGGTTGGTTCAAGTAAAAGAAAAAATTTGAATTTTAAAAGCAACTTAGAGTTATCCTGATTGAAATTTCCGAACATATAATCTTGCGATGTTAGGGTTCTGTCCCCCCGGCCCCCTTTTGACGAGACCCAGTGCGAAAGGTGGTACCATGAGCAGTGTCTTGAGAAGAATTTGCATGAATTGAGCGGCCGAAGACTGGTATTGCTGCTGTGAGTGCACATCACAATGTTGGAAGTCATGTAGACCTATATCTAATTTTGTGAGTGTTGTTCTGGAAAAAAATTAATTCTCACAAGAAAATGACAGACATGTCAGCTGCTCAACCCGTATTGTTTTGTGTTTTTTGTTATTGTAAAGTGTCCTTGGGTGTCTTGAAAGGCGCTTATCAATAAAATGTATTATTAGTATTATTATTATTATTAAGTTGCCTACACTGGTAAAGTTTTTTAAAATTTGAGTTTTTATTGCTTTAAATGCATTTTCAGCCCGAGTTGAGCACGTTTTGTGAGTTTGAATGTATCTTCATAGGAATGAGTTGTGTGGTCAAATTAATGCTCATTTCGGCTTCAGGTGGTCATCCTGAACTAAATACATGTTGAAGTGTGTGCATAAGTCCTTTGGTTTAGGCGTGACACTCCATTTGAGTTTTTATTGCTTTAAATGCATTTTCAGTCCGAGCTGAGCGCGCTTTCTGACTTTGAATGTATCTTCATAGGAATGAGTTGTGTGGTCAAATTATTGCTCATTTAGGCTTCAGGAGGTCATCCTGAACAAAATACATCTTGAAGTGTGTGCATAAGTCCTTCGGTTTAGGCGTGACACTCAATTTGAGTTTTTATTGCTTTAAATGCATTTTCAGCCCGAGCTGAGCACGTTTTGTGAGTTTGAATGTATCTTCATAGGAATGAGTTGTGTGGTCAAATTAATGCTCATTTAGGCTTCAGGTGGTCATCCTGAACAAAATACATGTTGAAGTGTGTGCATAAGTCCTTTGGTTTAGGCGTGACACTCAATTTGAGTTTTTATTGCTTTAAATGCATTTGTAGCCTGAGCTGAGCGCGCTTTCTGACTTTGAATGTATCTTCATAGGAATGAGTTGTGTGGTCAAATGAATGCTCATTTAGGCTTCAGGTGGTCATCCTGAACAAAATACATGTTGAAGTGTGTGCATAAGTCCTTTGGTTTAGGCGTGACACTCCATTTGAGTTTTTATTGCTTTAAATGCATTTTCAGCCCGAGCTGAGCACGTTTTGTGAGTTTGAATGCATCTTCATAGGCATGAATTGTGTGATCAAATTAATGCTCATTTAGGCTTCAGGTGGTCCTTCTGAACAAAATACATGTTAAAGTGTGTGCATAAATCCTTTGGTTTAGGCGTGACACTCAATTTGAGTTTTTATTGCTTTAAATGCATTTTCAGCCCGAGCTGAGCACGTTTTGTGAGTTTGAATGTATCTTCATAGGAATGAGTTGTGTGGTCAAATTAAAGCTCATATAGGCTTCAGGAGGTCATCCTGAACAAAATACATGTTGAATGTGTGCATAAGTCCTTTGGTTTAGGTGTGACACTCAATTTGAGTTTTTATTGCTTTAAATGCATTTTCAGCCCGAGCTTGAGCGCGCTTTCTGACTTTGAATGTATCTTCATAGGAATGAGTTGTGTAGTCAAATTAATGCTCATTTAGGCTTCAGGTGGTCATCCTGAACAAAATACATGTTGAAGTGTGTGCATAATAAGTCCTTTGGTTTAGGCGTGACACTCAATTTGAGTTTTTATTGCTTTAAATGCATTTTCAGCCCGAGCTGAGCATGTTTTGTGAGTTTGAATGTATCTTCATAAGAATGAGTTGTGTGGTCAAATTAATGCTCATTTCGGCTTCAGGTGGTCATCCTGAACTAAATACATGTTGAAGTGTGTGCAGAAGTCCTTTGGTTTAGGCGTGACACTCCATTTGAGTTTTTATTGCTTTAAATGCATTTTCAGCCCGAGCTGAGCACGTTTTGTGAGTTTGAATGTAGCTTCATAGGAATTAGTTGTGTGGTCAAACTATTGCTCATTTAGGCTTCAGGAGGTCATCCTGAACAAAATACATGTTGAAGTGTGTGCATAAGTCCTTTGGTTGAGGCGTGACACTCAATTTGAGTTTTTATTGCTTTAAATGCATTTTCAGCCCGAGTTGAGCACGTTTTGTGAGTTTGAATGTATCTTCATAGGAATGAGTTGTGTGGTCAAATTAATGCTCATTTAGGCTTCAGGTGGTCATCCTGAACAAAATACACGTTGAAGTGTGTGCATAAGTCCTTTGGTTTAGGCGTGACACTCAATTTGAGTTTTTATTGCTTTAAATGCATTTTCAGCCCGAGCTGAGCACGTTTTGTGAGTTTGAATGTATCTTCATAGGAATGAGTTGTGTGGTCAAATTAATTCTCATATGGGCTTCAGGAGGTCATCCTGAACAAAATACATGTTGAAGTGTGTGCATAAGTCCTTTGGTTTAGGCCTTACACTCAATTTGAGTTTTGATTGCTTTAAATGAATTTTCAGCCCGAGCTGAGCACGTTTTGTGAGTTTGAATGTATCTTCATAGGAATGAGTTGTGTGGTCAAATTAATGCTCATTTAGGCTTCAGGTGGTCATCCTGAACAAAATACATGTTGAAGTGTATGCATAAGTCCTTTGGTTTAGGCGTGACACTCAATTTGAGTTTTTATTGCTTTAAATGCATTTTCAGCCCGAGTTGAGCACGTTTTGTGAGTTTGAATGTATCTTCATAGGAATGAGTTGTGTGGTCAAATTAATGCTCATTTAGGCTTCAGGTGGTCATCCTGAACAAAATACATGTTGAAGTGTGTGCATAAGTCCTTTGGTTTAGGCGTGACACTCAATTTGAGTTTTTATTGCTTTAAATGCATTTTCAGCCCGAGCTGAGCATGTTTTGTGAGTTTGAATGTATCTTCATAAGAATGAGTTGTGTGGTCAAATTAATGCTCATTTCGGCTTCAGGTGGTCATCCTGAACTAAATACATGTTGAAGTGTGTGCATAAGTCCTTTGGTTTAGGCGTGACACTCCATTTGAGTTTTTATCGCTTTAAATGCATTTTCAGCCCGAGCTGAGCACGTTTTGTGAGTTTGAATGCATCTTCATAGGCATGAATTGTGTGATCAAATTAATGCTCATTTAGGCTTCAGGTGGTCCTTCTGAACAAAATACATGTTAAAGTGTGTGCATAAATCCTTTGGTTTAGGCGTGACACTCAATTTGAGTTTTTATTGCTTTAAATGCATTTTCAGCCCGAGCTGAGCACGTTTTGTGAGTTTGAATGTATCTTCATAGGAATGAGTTGTGTGGTCAAATTAAAGCTCATATAGGCTTCAGGAGGTCATCCTGAACAAAATACATGTTGAATGTGTGCATAAGTCCTTTGGTTTAGGTGTGACACTCAATTTGAGTTTTTATTGCTTTAAATGCATTTTCAGCCCGAGCTTGAGCGCGCTTTCTGACTTTGAATGTATCTTCATAGGAATGAGTTGTGTAGTCAAATTAATGCTCATTTAGGCTTCAGGAGGACATCCTGAACAAAATACATGTTGAAGTGTGTGCATAAGTCCTTTGGTTTAGGTGTGACACTCAATTTGAGTTTTTATTGCTTTAAATGCATTTTCAGCCCGAGCTGAGCACGTTTTGTGAGTTTGAATGTATCTTCATAGGCATGAGTTGTGTGATCAAATTAATGCTCATTTAGGCTTCAGGAGGTCATCCTGAACAAAATACAAGTTGAAGTGTGTGCATAAGTCCTTTGGTAATCAAACAGCACGAAGGTCCGGGACCGAACGGATGCCACCCGCTTGGCCCCGCCGGAGCAGAAGTAAGATCGGGCGGCCCGAGCCCGAGCCCGAGCCCTACCCCTACCCGAACCCGAACCCGACCGCCCTAAAATGTCCCTCATTGCTTCGGGTTCGGGGCGCACGGCACCCGTTCGGCGGAGAGTATCCAGGGTTACCAGTGAAGCGGAGGAACATCTCACGCCCACCCGCGCGAAATGTCGTACCGAGTTGTTTATGCCCACGGCACCGCCGATGCTGCACCGTTTCGGCGCGAGGGACGCTCCAAACGAGGAGTTTGGGTCGAATGTGAATTAAAGTGTTAGGTTTCGTGAGAGATCAATACAAGAACCACACACAGACACCAAAAACGAAGAGGGGTTTTATTGCCGGAAAGTTGGTCAGGTCGAGGTGTAAACAACTGAAAGCTAGTCAAAATGATCACGTTGAGGAGTGCAGAAATGCTGGAGCGTAACGGCGTGGCAGCAGCTAGCTCGGCAGGAAGGATCGCTGACGAACTGGCAACGGGTGGCTGTTCACGCTGTCTTTTATGGTGCAAGTGGCAGATGAGATGAAGACTCGCACGTGTGTAGGGGAGGCAGGTGCACTGATTCGAGAGGCGCCCAGCCCACACTGAAAAAGAGACAAAAAAAGGGAGGGGCGGCACCGTGGACACACAATGGTTTCGAACGCAAAGGGCAGAAAACGTCGGCTTCCAGCCGCGCGACGTTCCGCGAACGAATACTGAATCGTATTGAGACACGTTATCCGTGGCATCATAAACTCCGCGAATTTAAGTCAACATCTCTCTGCTCCCAAATAAAACAATCATCCCTATTCAGTCAACTGTAAACGAAGAAGTCAAGTCTGGGATTTTTTTTATGACCCTCTAAAAATAAGCAACAACATAAAATGTCCGCCCTGTGAACATGAGCTGAAATCGAATCTCAAACCAAATACATGTGAAAGCAAAAAAAAATCGAAATATATCAATTTAGAATTCAAAGAACGTCGTGTCCCCATCACACTTTTTAATTGTCTTTTTTCTTTTTTTTTTTGCATCGACACGCCTCAAAATCCTTCTGATGTGAGCGTTTTTAAAAAATCTTGGCTCTTTTGACTTTTTTGGGGGGTTCTTGGGACGGAAAAAATTGACGATGAATTGACAATATTTGCTGCTCAGAGCTGATGCCACGTTGTGTCACTCTTGTGCTTTCTGAAATGCGAGAGCCCTATTTGTCCATGCACGGCCAGCACTTTACGATAGCCTCTGCTGGTGAGAGTTGGCCATTGCAGCCTTCCATATGATTTCCTGTGACCCTCTAAAAATAATGAGATAAAATGTGCGTTGTGTGAACATGAGCTGCGCTTGAAACTACACCCAAATACAAGGAAAAGCAAAAAACAAAAATCTAAACGCACCAATTCAAAAGATAAATGAATGCCACGCCACCATCACACTTTTTCATGATTATTATTACAATTATTATTAATATCACTGCATAGGCAAGGCTCAAAATCCGCCTCATGTGAGCGTTTTTTCAAAAGATTTTCTTAATCTTGCTACTTCGGACTGGGCTTTTTTTTTTGGATATTGGGACAGAGAAACTTTATTATGTATTGACAGTGTTTGCTCTTCATCTCTTTTTCAACCTGGTGGACGCCCTCTCTTTGGCCGAGCATGACCTGATTTGTAGTCAGACGCCTCATGCATTGCGCCACGAACTCCACGAAATCAAACCACTATTTCTCTGTTCTCCTGTGGGGGAATTTGCCGCTCCCAAAAAGTTATTGTTACCTTTTTCAGTGTGGGATGGGCGCTTCTCTAATCAGTGCACCTGCCTCCCCGACACACCTGCGAGTCATTATCTCATCTGCCACTTGCAGCATAAAAGCCAGCCTGAAGAGCCACCCATTGTCACTTCGTCAGAGATCCTTCCTGCCGTGTCGACGACGCCGTACCGCTCCAGGATTCCTGCACTCCTCGAATTGATCATTTTGACTACCTTTCAGTTGTGACCACCTCGGCCTGTCTCGCTTACTGGCAATAAAACCCTTCTGTGCTTTTTGTGTCTGCGCGTGGTTCCTCTCTTCATCTCTCACGAAGCCGAACACTTTGCTTAACACCCGCGGTTCTCCCAGCGCTCCGCCCCAACATCCTCGTCGGAACAGCCTGAGCGCCGGAGCGGAGCAACTCCGGCTCGGCCGTGGGCAAAAACGGCTCTGTCCGAAATTTCTCACGGGCGGGCGTGAGCTGTTCCTCCGCTTCGCTTATCACACACACCACTCTCGGCCCTACCTGCCCCGCGCAACTCCGGCAGGGCCAAGCGGGTGGCATCGGTTCGGTCCCGGACCTTCGCGCGGTTTGATTCCCAAGTTTTTCTTCCCTTTGATTGCACACCGCGCCCCCTGTCCCTCAAAGCGAGGTGCATCTCTGGCGGAGCCGAGCGGGCAGCAGCTTTGCTCCCGGCAGGTCGTGTTGGTGTGCGCGGGGTCTTCCACCTCTTCGCTTGCAACACTCGCCTTTGCCGGCCCGCCAGGCACGGCGCAGCTCTGGCGGGGCCAAGCGACAGCGTCGGTTAGGTCCCGGGCGCAAAATCAAAAGGGAGGGTCGACACTGTGGACAAACAATGGACCCTAACACAAAGGGCAGAAAACTTCGACGCACACCCGCGCGACATTCTGTGAAGGAAAATACGCCACCCGCCTGACCTCGCCGGAGTTTCGCCGCGCCCGTCGGTCCAACGTGGCCCGGGTTGCAAGCGAAGTGGGTGAAAAGCTCACGGCCATCCTCGCGAAATATCGTACAATGCCGCTGCAAAACACGGCCCGGGCGCGGCTGCTCCTAGCGGATCGCAATGCAGCTCTGATCAGGGGGATCTTGCGGGAAGCCGGGAGGGGCGCGGGTGTCAAGCAACGGGCTAATAAACCTCGTCGAATACGCCCGCGACGGGCCGGTATAGAAGCGATGCCGCCAGTTTGTCCCCGCCGGAGCTCCTCCAAGCCAGGCAGGCCGAAAGTGGCGCGGGTTGACAACACAGGGTCCAAAACTTCAACGCACAACCAAGCGATCGTCCAGCTTTATGCAGCCTTGTACAAATTGTGTTTTCAAATTGTTCGCCCGAAACAGTTTTGTCACTCCCACAAGACAAACAAGCTATTTTTTTTCAGATGGCAGTGGAACTGATGAAGGCCTTCCGCAGACATTCCGTGCATCAATTTTAGAACATTATGTGGCGATGGAAAATAAGAGAACAAGACAATCGTCAGAAATACTGACCACAGCAGGTTTATTGGATGATGATCACCCATGCAAAAAATGTTTAATTGTGGCATCCAGAAATGATGCCAAAGATATATTTTGTTTCAAACTACTTCATGAAGAGGAAGTGTTGATACCAGGGATGAATTCTGAAAGCTTATGAGAAAGTCATTTTTTATGACTTGTACCACAACGAAAAATCTCGTGTTATTCACTGCTCCGATGAAAATAAAATGTCAAGATAAAATTTCAATCCCATATTTACACACTGTGAATTTTAAGTTTAATGTTCACTGATATTCCGTCATGTTGTCGTATTTGTTCTCGCCATGCACTGTGGCATGCTCTAAATGGCAAAACCACCTGGAAAAGGTCCTCTGACAAAACGAGTGATTTTTACAATGGAAGAACACACAATTTATCTTGCATCGACATTGTCTTCATGATGCTTTGCATGCATCATTGAAATTGGGTTGGTTCAAGTAAAAGAAAAAATTTGAATTTTAAAAGCAACTTAGAGTTATCCTGATTGAAATTTCCGAACATATAATCTTGCGATGTTAGGGTTCTCTCCCCCCGGCCCCCTTTTGACGAGACCCAGTGCGAAAGGTGGTACCATGAGCAGTGTCTTGAGAAGAATTTGCATGAATTGAGCGGCCGAAGACTGGTATTGCTGCTGTGAGTGCACATCACAATGTTGGAAGTCATGTAGACCTATATCTAATTTTGTGAGTGTTGTTCTGGAAAAAAATTAATTCTCACAAGAAAATGACAGACATGTCAGCTGCTCAACCCGTATTGTTTTGTGTTTTTTGTTATTGTAAAGTGTCCTTGGGTGTCTTGAAAGGCGCTTATCAATAAAATGTATTATTAGTATTATTATTATTATTAAGTTGCCTACACTGGTAAAGTTTTTTAAAATTTGAGTTTTTATTGCTTTAAATGCATTTTCAGCCCGAGTTGAGCACGTTTTGTGAGTTTGAATGTATCTTCATAGGAATGAGTTGTGTGGTCAAATTAATGCTCATTTAGGCTTCAGGTGGTCATCCTGAACAAAATACATGTTGAAGTGTGTGCATAAGTCCTTTGGTTTAGGCGTGACACTCAATTTGAGTTTTTATTGCTTTAAATGCATTTTCAGCCCGAGCTGAGCATGTTTTGTGAGTTTGAATGTATCTTCATAAGAATGAGTTGTGTGGTCAAATTAATGCTCATTTCGGCTTCAGGTGGTCATCCTGAACTAAATACATGTTGAAGTGTGTGCATAAGTCCTTTGGTTTAGGCGTGACACTCCATTTGAGTTTTTATTGCTTTAAATGCATTTTCAGCCCGAGCTGAGCACGTTTTGTGAGTTTGAATGCATCTTCATAGGCATGAATTGTGTGATCAAATTAATGCTCATTTAGGCTTCAGGTGGTCCTTCTGAACAAAATACATGTTAAAGTGTGTGCATAAATCCTTTGGTTTAGGCGTGACACTCAATTTGAGTTTTTATTGCTTTAAATGCATTTTCAGCCCGAGCTGAGCACGTTTTGTGAGTTTGAATGTATCTTCATAGGAATGAGTTGTGTGGTCAAATTAAAGCTCATATAGGCTTCAGGAGGTCATCCTGAACAAAATACATGTTGAATGTGTGCATAAGTCCTTTGGTTTAGGTGTGACACTCAATTTGAGTTTTTATTGCTTTAAATGCATTTGTAGCCTGAGCTGAGCGCGCTTTCTGACTTTGAATGTATCTTCATAGGAATGAGTTGTGTGGTCAAATTAATGCTCATTTAGGCTTCAGGAGGACATCCTGAACAAAATACATGTTGAAGTGTGTGCATAAATCCTCTGGTTTAGGCGTGACACTCAATTTGAGTTTTTATTGCTTTAAATGCATTTGTAGCCTGAGCTGAGCGCGCTTTCTGACTTTGAATGTATCTTCATAGGAATGAGTTGTGTGGTCAAATGAATGCTCATTTAGGCTTCAGGTGGTCATCCTGAACAAAATACATGTTGAAGTGTGTGCATAAGTCCTTTGGTTTAGGTGTGACACTCAATTTGAGTTTTTATTGCTTTAAATGCATTTTCAGCCCGAGCTGAGCACGTTTTGTGAGTTTGAATGTATCTTCATAGGCATGAGTTGTGTGATCAAATTAATGCTCATTTAGGCTTCAGGAGGTCATCCTGAACAAAATACATGTTGAAGTGTGTGCATAAGTCCTTTGGTTTAGGCGTGACACTCAATTTGAGTTTTGATTGCTTTAAATGCATTTTCAGCCCGAGCTGAGCACGTTTTGTGAGTTTGAATGTATCTTCATAGGAATGAGTTGTGTGGTCAAATTAATGCTCATTTAGGCTTCAGGTGGTCATCCTGAACAAAATACATGTTGAAGTGTATGCATAAGTCCTTTGGTTTAGGCGTGACACTCAATTTGAGTTTTTATTGCTTTAAATGCATTTTCAGCCCGAGTTGAGCACGTTTTGTGAGTTTGAATGTATCTTCATAGGAATGAGTTGTGTGGTCAAATTAATGCTCATTTAGGCTTCAGGTGGTCATCCTGAACAAAATACATGTTGAAGTGTGTGCATAAGTCCTTTGGTTTAGGCGTGACACTCAATTTGAGTTTTTATTGCTTTAAATGCATTTTCAGCCCGAGCTGAGCATGTTTTGTGAGTTTGAATGTATCTTCATAAGAATGAGTTGTGTGGTCAAATTAATGCTCATTTCGGCTTCAGGTGGTCATCCTGAACTAAATACATGTTGAAGTGTGTGCATAAATCCTTTGGTTTAGGCGTGACACTCAATTTGAGTTTTTATTGCTTTAAATGCATTTTCAGCCCGAGCTGAGCACGTTTTGTGAGTTTGAATGTATCTTCATAGGCATGAGTTGTGTGATCAAATTAATGCTCATTTAGGCTTCAGGAGGTCATCCTGAACAAAATACAAGTTGAAGTGTGTGCATAAGTCCTTTGGTAATCAAACAGCACGAAGGTCCGGGACCGAACGGATGCCACCCGCTTGGCCCCGCCGGAGCAGAAGTAAGATCGGGCGGCCCGAGCCCGAGCCCGAGCCCTACCCCTACCCGAACCCGACCGCCCTAAAATGTCCCTCATTGCTTCGGGTTCGGGGCGCACGGCACCCGTACGGCGGAGAGTATCCAGGGTTACCAGTGAAGCGGAGGAACATCTCACGCCCACCCGCGCGAAATGTCGTACCGAGTTGTTTATGCCCACGGCACCGCCGATGCTGCACCGTTTCGGCGCGAGGGACGCTCCAAACGAGGAGTTTGGGTCGAATGTGAATTAAAGTGTTAGGTTTCGTGAGAGATCAATACAAGAACCACACACAGACACCAAAAACGAAGAGGGGTTTTATTGCCAGAAAGTTGGTCAGGTCGAGGTGTAAACAACTGAAAGCTAGTCAAAATGATCACGTTGAGGAGTGCAGAAATGCTGGAGCGTAACGGCGTGGCAGCAGCTAGCTCGGCAGGAAGGATCGCTGACGAACTGGCAACGGGTGACTGTTCACGCTGTCTTTTATGGTGCAAGTGGCAGATGAGATGAAGACTCGCACGTGTGTAGGGGAGGCAGGTGCACTGATTCGAGAGGCGCCCAGCCCACACTGAAAAAGAGACAAAAAAAGGGAGGGGCGGCACCGTGGACACACAATGGTTTCGAACGCAAAGGGCAGAAAACGTCGGCTTCCAGCCGCGCGACGTTCCGCGAACGAATACTGAATCGTATTGAGACACGTTATCCGTGGCATCATAAACTCCGCGAATTTAAGTCAACATCTCTCTGCTCCCAAATAAAACAATCATCCCTATTCAGTCAACTGTAAACGAAGAAGTCAAGTCTGGGATTTTTTTTATGACCCTCTAAAAATAAGCAACAACATAAAATGTCCGCCCTGTGAACATGAGCTGAAATCGAATCTCAAACCAAATACATGTGAAAGCAAAAAAAATCGAAATATATCAATTTAGAATTCAAAGAACGTCGTGTCCCCATCACACTTTTTAATTGTCTTTTTTCTTTTTTCTTTTTTTTTTTGCATCGACACGCCTCAAAATCCTTCTGATGTGAGCGTTTTTAAAAAATCTTGGCTCTTTTGACTTTTTTGGGGGGTTCTTGGGACGGAAAAAATTGACGATGAATTGACAATATTTGCTGCTCAGAGCTGATGCCACGTTGTGTCACTCTTGTGCTTTCTGAAATGCGAGAGCCCTATTTGTCCATGCACGGCCAGCACTTTACGATAGCCTCTGCTGGTGAGAGTTGGCCATTGCAGCCTTCCATATGATTTCCTGTGACCCTCTAAAAATAATGAGATAAAATGTGCGTTGTGTGAACATGAGCTGCGCTTGAAACTACACCCAAATACAAGGAAAAGCAAAAAACAAAAATCTAAACGCACCAATTCAAAAGATAAATGAATGCCACGCCACCATCACACTTTTTCATGATTATTATTACAATTATTATTAATATCACTGCATAGGCAAGGCTCAAAATCCGCCTCATGTGAGCGTTTTTTCAAAAGATTTTCTTAATCTTGCTACTTCGGACTGGGCTTTTTTTTTTTGGATATTGGGACAGAGAAACTTTATTATGTATTGACAGTGTTTGCTCTTCATCTCTTTTTCAACCTGGTGGACGCCCTCTCTTTGGCCGAGCATGACCTGATTTGTAGTCAGACGCCTCATGCATTGCGCCACGAACTCCACGAAATCAAACCACTATTTCTCTGTTCTCCTGTGGGGGAATTTGCCGCTCCCAAAAAGTTATTGTTACCTTTTTCAGTGTGGGATGGGCGCTTCTCTAATCAGTGCACCTGCCTCCCCGACACACCTGCGAGTCATTATCTCATCTGCCACTTGCAGCATAAAAGCCAGCCTGAAGAGCCACCCATTGTCACTTCGTCAGAGATCCTTCCTGCCGTGTCGACGACGCCGTACCGCTCCAGGATTCCTGCACTCCTCGAATTGATCATTTTGACTACCTTTCAGTTGTGACCACCTCGGCCTGTCTCGCTTACTGGCAATAAAACCCTTCTGTGCTTTTTGTGTCTGCGCGTGGTTCCTCTCTTCATCTCTCACGAAGCCGAACACTTTGCTTAACACCCGCGGTTCTCCCAGCGCTCCGCCCCAACATCCTCGTCGGAACAGCCTGAGCGCCGCAGCGGAGCAACTCCGGCTCGGCCGTGGGCAAAAACGGCTCTGTCCGAAATTTCTCACGGGCGGGCGTGAGCTGTTCCTCCGCTTCGCTTATCACACACACCACTCTCGGCCCTACCTGCCCCGCGCAACTCCGGCAGGGCCAAGCGGGTGGCATCGGTTCGGTCCCGGACCTTCGCGCGGTTTGATTCCCAAGTTTTTCTTCCCTTTGATTGCACACCGCGCCCCCTGTCCCTCAAAGCGAGGTGCATCTCTGGCGGAGCCGAGCGGGCAGCAGCTTTGCTCCCGGCAGGTCGTGTTGGTGTGCGCGAGGTCTTCCACCTCTTCGCTTGCAACACTCGCCTTTGCCGGCCCGCCAGGCACGGCGCAGCTCTGGCGGGGCCAAGCGACAGCGTCGGTTAGGTCCCGGGCGCAAAATCAAAAGGGAGGGTCGACACTGTGGACAAACAATGGACCCTAACACAAAGGGCAGAAAACTTCGACGCACACCCGCGCGACATTCTGTGAAGGAAAATACGCCACCCGCCTGACCTCGCCGGAGTTTCGCCGCGCCCGTCGGTCCAACGTGGCCCGGGTTGCAAGCGAAGTGGGTGAAAAGCTCACGGCCATCCTCGCGAAATATCGTACAATGCCGCTGCAAAACACGGCCCGGGCGCGGCTGCTCCTAGCGGATCGCAATGCAGCTCTGATCAGGGGGATCTTGCGGGAAGCCGGGAGGGGCGCGGGTGTCAAGCAACGGGCTAATAAACCTCGTCGAATACGCCCGCGACGGGCCGGTATAGAAGCGATGCCGCCAGTTTGTCCCCGCCGGAGCTCCTCCAAGCCAGGCAGGCCGAAAGTGGCGCGGGTTGACAACACAGGGTCCAAAACTTCAACGCACAACCAAGCGATCGTCCAGCTTTATGCAGCCTTGTACAAATTGTGTTTTCAAATTGTTCGCCCGAAACAGTTTTGTCACTCCCACAAGACAAACAAGCTATTTTTTTTCAGATGGCAGTGGAACTGATGAAGGCCTTCCCCAGACATTCCGTGCATCAATTTTAGAACATTATGTGGCGATGGAAAATAAGAGAACAAGACAATCGTCAGAAATACTGACCACAGCAGGTTTATTGGATGATGATCACCCATGCAAAAAATGTTTAATTGTGGCATCCAGAAATGATGCCAAAGATATATTTTGTTTCAAACTACTTCATGAAGAGGAAGTGTTGATACCAGGGATGAATTCTGAAAGCTTATGAGAAAGTCATTTTTTATGACTTGTACCACAACGAAAAATCTCGTGTTATTCACTGCTCCGATGAAAATAAAATGTCAAGATAAAATTTCAATCCCATATTTACACACTGTGAATTTTAAGTTTAATGTTCACTGATATTCCGTCATGTTGTCGTATTTGTTCTCGCCATGCACTGTGGCATGCTCTAAATGGCAAAACCACCTGGAAAAGGTCCTCTGACAAAACGAGTGATTTTTACAATGGAAGAACACACAATTTATCTTGCATCGACATTGTCTTCATGATGCTTTGCATGCATCATTGAAATTGGGTTGGTTCAAGTAAAAGAAAAAATTTGAATTTTAAAAGCAACTTAGAGTTATCCTGATTGAAATTTCCGAACATATAATCTTGCGATGTTAGGGTTCTCTCCCCCCGGCCCCCTTTTGACGAGACCCAGTGCGAAAGGTGGTACCATGAGCAGTGTCTTGAGAAGAATTTGCATGAATTGAGCGGCCGAAGACTGGTATTGCTGCTGTGAGTGCACATCACAATGTTGGAAGTCATGTAGACCTATATCTAATTTTGTGAGTGTTGTTCTGGAAAAAAATTAATTCTCACAAGAAAATGACAGACATGTCAACTGCTCAACCCGTATTGTTTTGTGTTTTTTGTTATTGTAAAGTGTCCTTGGGTGTCTTGAAAGGCGCTTATCAATAAAATGTATTATTAGTATTATTATTATTATTAAGTTGCCTACACTGGTAAAGTTTTTTAAAATTTGAGTTTTTATTGCTTTAAATGCATTTTCAGCCCGAGTTGAGCACGTTTTGTGAGTTTGAATGTATCTTCATAGGAATGAGTTGTGTGGTCAAATTAATGCTCATTTAGGCTTCAGGTGGTCATCCTGAACAAAATACATGTTGAAGTGTGTGCATAAGTCCTTTGGTTTAGGCGTGACACTCAATTTGAGTTTTTATTGCTTTAAATGCATTTTCAGCCCGAGCTGAGCACGTTTTGTGAGTTTGAATGTATCTTCATAGGAATCAGTTGTGTGGTCAAATTAATGCTCATTTAGGCTTCAGGTGGTCATCCTGAACAAAATACATGTTGAAGTGTGTGCATAAGTCCTTTGGTTT
Source organism: Hippocampus guttulatus (assembly GCF_054856545.1). NCBI lineage: Eukaryota > Metazoa > Chordata > Actinopteri > Syngnathiformes > Syngnathidae > Hippocampus > Hippocampus guttulatus. The sequence goes on from NC_141271.1 coordinate 1,937,645, forward strand.
AGGCGTGACACTCAATTTGAGTTTTTATTGCTTTAAATGCATTTTCAGCCCGAGCTGAGCACGTTTTGTGAGTTTGAATGTAGCTTCATAGGAATTAGTTGTGTGGTCAAATTAATGCTCATTTAGGCTTCAGGTGGTCATCCTGAACTAAATAAATATTGAAGTGTGTGCATAAGTTCTTTGGTTTGGGCGTGACACTCAATTTGAGTTTTTATTGCTTTAAATGCATTTTCAGCCCGAGCTGAGCACTTTTTGTGAGTTTGAATGTATCTTCATAGGAATGAGTTGTGTGGTCAAATTAATGCTCATTTAGGCTTCAGGAGGACATCCTGAACTAAATACATGTTGAAGTGTGTGCATAAGTCCTTTGGTTTAGGCGTGACACTCAATTTGAGTTTTTATTGCTTTAAATGCATTTTCAGCCCGAGTTGAGCACGTTCTGTGAGTTTGAATGTATCTTCATAGGAATGAGTTGTGTGGTCAAATTAATGCTCATTTAGGCTTCAGGTGGTCATCCTGAACAAAATACATGTTGAAGTGTGTGCATAAGTCCTTTGGTTTAGGCGTGACACTCAATTTGAGTTTTTATTGCTTTAAATGCATTTTCAGCCCGAGCTGAGCATGTTTTGTGAGTTTGAATGTATCTTCATAAGAATGAGTTGTGTGGTCAAATTAATGCTCATTTCGGCTTCAGGTGGTCATCCTGAACTAAATACATGTTGAAGTGTGTGCATAAGTCCTTTGGTTTAGGCGTGACACTCCATTTGAGTTTTTATTGCTTTAAATGCATTTTCAGTCCGAGCTGAGCGCGCTTTCTGACTTTGAATGTATCTTCATAGGAATGAGTTGTGTGGTCAAATTAATGCTCATTTAGGCTTCAGGAGGTCATCCTGAACAAAATACATCTTGAAGTGTGTGCATAAGTCCTTCGGTTTAGGCGTGACACTCAATTTGAGTTTTTATTGCTTTAAATGCATTTTCAGCCCGAGCTGAGCACCTTTTGTGAGTTTGAATGTATCTTCATAGGAATGAGTTGTGTGGTCAAATTAATGCTCATATAGGCTTCAGGAGGCCATCCTGACCAAAATACATGTTGAAGTGTGTGCATAATCCTTTGGTTTAGGTGTGACACTCAATTTGAGTTTTTATTGCTTTAAATGCATTTTCAGCCCGAGCTGAGCGCGCTTTCTGACTTTGAATGTATCTTCATAGGAATGATTTGTTTAGTCAAATTAATGCTCTTTTAGGCTTCAGGAGGCCATCCTGAACAAAATACATGATGAAGTGTGTGCATAAGTCCTTTGGTTTAGGTGTGACACTCAATTTGAGTTTTTATTGCTTTAAATGCATTTTCAGCCTGAGCTGAGCACGTTTTGTGAGTTTGAATGCATCTTCATAGGCATGAATTGTGTGATCAAATTAATGCTCATTTAGGCTTCAGGTGGTCCTTCTGAACAAAATACATGTTAAAGTGTGTGCATAAATCCTTTGGTTTAGGCGTGACACTCAATTTGAGTTTTTATTGCTTTAAATGCATTTTCAGCCCGAGCTGAGCACGTTTTGTGAGTTTGAATGTATCTTCATAGGAATGAGTTGTGTGGTCAAATTATTGCTCATATAGGCTTCAGGAGGTCATCCTGAACAAAATACATGTTGAATGTGTGCATAAGTCCTTTGGTTTAGGTGTGACACTCAATTTGAGTTTTTATTGCTTTAAATGCATTTTCAGCCCGAGCTTGAGCGCGCTTTCTGACTTTGAATGTATCTTCATAGGAATGAGTTGTGTAGTCAAATTAATGCTCATTTAGGCTTCAGGAGGACATCCTGAACAAAATACATGTTGAAGTGTGTGCATAAATCCTCTGGTTTAGGCGTGACACTCAATTTGAGTTTTTATTGCTTTAAATGCATTTGTAGCCTGAGCTGAGCGCGCTTTCTGACTTTGAATGTATCTTCATAGGAATGAGTTGTGTGGTCAAATGAATGCTCATTTAGGCTTCAGGTGGTCATCCTGAACAAAATACATGTTGAAGTGTGTGCATAAGTCCTTTGGTTGAGGCGTGACACTCAATTTGAGTTTTTATTGCTTTAAATGCATTTTCAGCCCGAGTTGAGCACGTTTTGTGAGTTTGAATGTATCTTCATAGGAATGAGTTGTGTGGTCAAATTAATGCTCATTTAGGCTTCAGGTGGTCATCCTGAACAAAATACATGTTGAAGTGTGTGCATAAGTCCTTTGGTTTAGGCGTGACACTCAATTTGAGTTTTTATTGCTTTAAATGCATTTTCAGCCCGAGCTGAGCACGTTTTGTGAGTTTGAATGTATCTTCATAGGAATGAGTTGTGTGGTCAAATTAATGCTCATTTAGGCTTCAGGAGGACATCCTGAACTAAATACATGTTGAAGTGTATGCATAAGTCCTTTGGTTTAGGCGTGACACTCAATTTGAGTTTTTATTGCTTTAAATGCATTTTCAGCCCGAGCTGAGCATGTTTTGTGAGTTTGAATGTATCTTCATAAGAATGAGTTGTGTGGTCAAATTAATGCTCATTTCGGCTTCAGGTGGTCATCCTGAACTAAATACATGTTGAAGTGTGTGCATAAGTCCTTTGGTTTAGGCGTGACACTCCATTTGAGTTTTTATTGCTTTAAATGCATTTTCAGTCCGAGCTGAGCGCGCTTTCTGACTTTGAATGTATCTTCATAGGAATGAGTTGTGTGGTCAAATTATTGCTCATTTAGGCTTCAGGAGGCCATCCTGAACAAAATACATGATGAAGTGTGTGCATAAGTCCTTTGGTTTAGGTGTGACACTCAATTTGAGTTTTTATTGCTTTAAATGCATTTTCAGCCCGAGCTGAGCACGTTTTGTGAGTTTGAATGCATCTTCATAGGCATGAATTGTGTGATCAAATTAATGCTCATTTAGGCTTCAGGTGGTCCTTCTCAACAAAATACATGTTAAAGTGTGTGCATAAATCCTTTGGTTTAGGCGTGACACTCAATTTGAGTTTTTATTGCTTTAAATGCATTTTCAGCCCGAGTTGAGCACGTTTTGTGAGTTTGAATGCATCTTCATAGGCATGAGTTGTGTGATCAAATTAATGCTCATTTAGGCTTCAGGAGGTCATCCTGAACAAAATACAAGTTGAAGTGTGTGCATAAGTCCTTTGGTAATCAAACAGCACGAAGGTCCGGGACCGAACGGATGCCACCCGCTTGGCCCCGCCGGAGCAGAAGTAAGATCGGGCGGCTTGAGCCCGAGCCCGAGCCCTACCCCTACCCGAACCCGACCGCCCTAAAATGTCCCTCATTGCTTCGGGTTCGGGGCGCACGGCACCCGTACGGCGGAGAGTATCCAGGGTTACCAGTGAAGCGGAGGAACATCTCACGCCCACCCGCGCGAAATGTCGTACCGAGTTGTTTATGCCCACGGCACCGCCGATGCTGCACCGTTTCGGCGCGAGGGACGCTCCAAACGAGGAGTTTGGGTCGAATGTGAATTAAAGTGTTAGGTTTCGTGAGAGATCAATACAAGAACCACACACAGACACCAAAAACGAAGAGGGGTTTTATTGCCAGAAAGTTGGTCAGGTCGAGGTGTAAACAACTGAAAGCTAGTCAAAATGATCACGTTGAGGAGTGCAGAAATGCTGGAGCGTAACGGCGTGGCAGAAGGATCGCTGACGAACTGGCAACGGGTGGCTGTTCACGCTGTCTTTTATGGTGCAAGTGGCAGATGAGATGAAGACTCGCACGTGTGTAGGGGAGGCAGGTGCACTGATTCGAGAGGCGCCCAGCCCACACTGAAAAAGAGACAAAAAAAGGGAGGGGCGGCACCGTGGACACACAATGGTTTCGAACGCAAAGGGCAGAAAACGTCGGCTTCCAGCCGCGCGACGTTCCGCGAACGAATACTGAATCGTATTGAGACACGTTATCCGTGGCATCATAAACTCCGCGAATTTAAGTCAACATCTCTCTGCTCCCAAATAAAACAATCATCCCTATTCAGTCAACTGTAAACGAAGAAGTCAAGTCTGGGATTTTTTTTATGACCCTCTAAAAATAAGCAACAACATAAAATGTCCGCCCTGTGAACATGAGCTGAAATCGAATCTCAAACCAAATACATGTGAAAGCAAAAAAAATCGAAATATATCAATTTAGAATTCAAAGAACGTCGTGTCCCCATCACACTTTTTAATTGTCTTTTTTCTTTTTTCTTTTTTTTTTGCATCGACACGCCTCAAAATCCTTCTGATGTGAGCGTTTTTAAAAAATCTTGGCTCTTTTGACTTTTTTGGGGGGTTCTTGGGACGGAAAAAATTGACGATGAATTGACAATATTTGCTGCTCAGAGCTGATGCCACGTTGTGTCACTCTTGTGCTTTCTGAAATGCGAGAGCCCTATTTGTCCATGCACGGCCAGCACTTTACGATAGCCTCTGCTGGTGAGAGTTGGCCATTGCAGCCTTCCATATGATTTCCTGTGACCCTCTAAAAATAATGAGATAAAATGTGCGTTGTGTGAACATGAGCTGCGCTTGAAACTACACCCAAATACAAGGAAAAGCAAAAAACAAAAATCTAAACGCACCAATTCAAAAGATAAATGAATGCCACGCCACCATCACACTTTTTCATGATTATTATTACAATTATTATTAATATCACTGCATAGGCAAGGCTCAAAATCCGCCTCATGTGAGCGTTTTTTCAAAAGATTTTCTTAATCTTGCTACTTCGGACTGGGCTTTTTTTTTTGGATATTGGGACAGAGAAACTTTATTATGTATTGACAGTGTTTGCTCTTCATCTCTTTTTCAACCTGGTGGACGCCCTCTCTTTGGCCGAGCATGACCTGATTTGTAGTCAGACGCCTCATGCATTGCGCCACGAACTCCACGAAATCAAACCACTATTTCTCTGTTCTCCTGTGGGGGAATTTGCCGCTCCCAAAAAGTTATTGTTACCTTTTTCAGTGTGGGATGGGCGCTTCTCTAATCAGTGCACCTGCCTCCCCGACACACCTGCGAGTCATTATCTCATCTGCCACTTGCAGCATAAAAGCCAGCCTGAAGAGCCACCCATTGTCACTTCGTCAGAGATCCTTCCTGCCGTGTCGACGACGCCGTACCGCTCCAGGATTCCTGCACTCCTCGAATTGATCATTTTGACTACCTTTCAGTTGTGACCACCTCGGCCTGTCTCGCTTACTGGCAATAAAACCCTTCTGTGCTTTTTGTGTCTGCGCGTGGTTCCTCTCTTCATCTCTCACGAAGCCGAACACTTTGCTTAACACCCGCGGTTCTCCCAGCGCTCCGCCCCAACATCCTCGTCGGAAAAGCCTGAGCGCCGCAGCGGAGCAACTCCGGCTCGGCCGTGGGCAAAAACGGCTCTGTCCGAAATTTCTCACGGGCGGGCGTGAGCTGTTCCTCCGCTTCGCTTATCACACACACCACTCTCGGCCCTACCTGCCCCGCGCAACTCCGGCAGGGCCAAGCGGGTGGCATCGGTTCGGTCCCGGACCTTCGCGCGGTTTGATTCCCAAGTTTTTCTTCCCTTTGATTGCACACCGCGCCCCCTGTCCCTCAAAGCGAGGTGCATCTCTGGCGGAGCCGAGCGGGCAGCAGCTTTGCTCCCGGCAGGTCGTGTTGGTGTGCGCGAGGTCTTCCACCTCTTCGCTTGCAACACTCGCCTTTGCCGGCCCGCCAGGCACGGCGCAGCTCTGGCGGGGCCAAGCGACAGCGTCGGTTAGGTCCCGGGCGCAAAATCAAAAGGGAGGGTCGACACTGTGGACAAACAATGGACCCTAACACAAAGGGCAGAAAACTTCGACGCACACCCGCGCGACATTCTGTGAAGGAAAATACGCCACCCGCCTGACCTCGCCGGAGTTTCGCCGCGCCCGTCGGTCCAACGTGGCCCGGGTTGCAAGCGAAGTGGGTGAAAAGCTCACGGCCATCCTCGCGAAATATCGTACAATGCCGCTGCAAAACACGGCCCGGGCGCGGCTGCTCCTAGCGGATCGCAATGCAGCTCTGATCAGGGGGATCTTGCGGGAAGCCGGGAGGGGCGCGGGTGTCAAGCAACGGGCTAATAAACCTCGTCGAATACGCCCGCGACGGGCCGGTATAGAAGCGATGCCGCCAGTTTGTCCCCGCCGGAGCTCCTCCAAGCCAGGCAGGCCGAAAGTGGCGCGGGTTGACAACACAGGGTCCAAAACTTCAACGCACAACCAAGCGATCGTCCAGCTTTATGCAGCCTTGTACAAATTGTGTTTTCAAATTGTTCGCCCGAAACAGTTTTGTCACTCCCACAAGACAAACAAGCTATTTTTTTTCAGATGGCAGTGGAACTGATGAAGGCCTTCCCCAGACATTCCGTGCATCAATTTTAGAACATTATGTGGCGATGGAAAATAAGAGAACAAGACAATCGTCAGAAATACTGACCACAGCAGGTTTATTGGATGATGATCACCCATGCAAAAAATGTTTAATTGTGGCATCCAGAAATGATGCCAAAGATATATTTTGTTTCAAACTACTTCATGAAGAGGAAGTGTTGATACCAGGGATGAATTCTGAAAGCTTATGAGAAAGTCATTTTTTATGACTTGTACCACAACGAAAAATCTCGTGTTATTCACTGCTCCGATGAAAATAAAATGTCAAGATAAAATTTCAATCCCATATTTACACACTGTGAATTTTAAGTTTAATGTTCACTGATATTCCGTCATGTTGTCGTATTTGTTCTCGCCATGCACTGTGGCATGCTCTAAATGGCAAAACCACCTGGAAAAGGTCCTCTGACAAAACGAGTGATTTTTACAATGGAAGAACACACAATTTATCTTGCATCGACATTGTCTTCATGATGCTTTGCATGCATCATTGAAATTGGGTTGGTTCAAGTAAAAGAAAAAATTTGAATTTTAAAAGCAACTTAGAGTTATCCTGATTGAAATTTCCGAACATATAATCTTGCGATGTTAGGGTTCTCTCCCCCCGGCCCCCTTTTGACGAGACCCAGTGCGAAAGGTGGTACCATGAGCAGTGTCTTGAGAAGAATTTGCATGAATTGAGCGGCCGAAGACTGGTATTGCTGCTGTGAGTGCACATCACAATGTTGGAAGTCATGTAGACCTATATCTAATTTTGTGAGTGTTGTTCTGGAAAAAAATTAATTCTCACAAGAAAATGACAGACATGTCAGCTGCTCAACCCGTATTGTTTTGTGTTTTTTGTTATTGTAAAGTGTCCTTGGGTGTCTTGAAAGGCGCTTATCAATAAAATGTATTATTAGTATTATTATTATTATTAAGTTGCCTACACTGGTAAAGTTTTTTAAAATTTGAGTTTTTATTGCTTTAAATGCATTTTCAGCCCGAGTTGAGCACGTTTTGTGAGTTTGAATGTATCTTCATAGGAATGAGTTGTGTGGTCAAATTAATGCTCATTTAGGCTTCAGGTGGTCATCCTGAACAAAATACATGTTGAAGTGTGTGCATAAGTCCTTTGGTTTAGGCGTGACACTCAATTTGAGTTTTTATTGCTTTAAATGCATTTTCAGCCCGAGCTGAGCACGTTTTGTGAGTTTGAATGTATCTTCATAGGAATCAGTTGTGTGGTCAAATTAATGCTCATTTAGGCTTCAGGTGGTCATCCTGAACAAAATACATGTTGAAGTGTGTGCATAAGTCCTTTGGTTTAGGCGTGACACTCAATTTGAGTTTTTATTGCTTTAAATGCATTTTCAGCCCGAGCTGAGCACGTTTTGTGAGTTTGAATGTAGCTTCATAGGAATTAGTTGTGTGGTCAAATTAATGCTCATTTAGGCTTCAGGTGGTCATCCTGAACAAAATACATGTTGAAGTGTGTGCATAAGTCCTTTGGTTTAGGCGTGACACTCAATTTGAGTTTTTATTGCTTTAAATGCATTTTCAGCCCGAGCTGAGCATGTTTTGTGAGTTTGAATGTATCTTCATAAGAATGAGTTGTGTGGTCAAATTAATGCTCATTTCGGCTTCAGGTGGTCATCCTGAACTAAATACATGTTGAAGTGTGTGCATAAGTCCTTTGGTTTAGGCGTGACACTCCATTTGAGTTTTTATTGCTTTAAATGCATTTTCAGTCCGAGCTGAGCGCGCTTTCTGACTTTGAATGTATCTTCATAGGAATGAGTTGTGTGGTCAAATTATTGCTCATTTAGGCTTCAGGAGGTCATCCTGAACAAAATACATCTTGAAGTGTGTGCATAAGTCCTTCGGTTTAGGCGTGACACTCAATTTGAGTTTTTATTGCTTTAAATGCATTTTCAGCCCGAGCTGAGCACGTTTTGTGAGTTTGAATGTATCTTCATAGGAATGAGTTGTGTGGTCAAATTAATGCTCATTTAGGCTTCAGGAGGTCATCCTGAACAAAATACATGTTGAAGTGTGTGCATAAGTCCTTTGGTTGAGGCGTGACACTCAATTTGAGTTTTTATTGCTTTAAATGCATTTTCAGCCCGAGTTGAGCACGTTTTGTGAGTTTGAATGTATCTTCATAGGAATGAGTTGTGTGGTCAAATTAATGCTCATTTAGGCTTCAGGTGGTCATCCTGAACAAAATACATGTTAAAGTGTGTGCATAAGTCCTTTGGTTTAGGCGTGACACTCAATTTGAGTTTTTATTGCTTTAAATGCATTTTCAGCCCGAGCTGAGCACGTTTTGTGAGTTTGAATGTATCTTCATAGGAATGAGTTGTGTGGTCAAATTAATTCTCATATGGGCTTCAGGAGGTCATCCTGAACAAAATACATGTTGAAGTGTGTGCATAAGTCCTTTGGTTTAGGCCTTACACTCAATTTGAGTTTTGATTGCTTTAAATGCATTTTCAGCCCGAGCTGAGCACGTTTTGTGAGTTTGAATGTATCTTCATAGGAATGAGTTGTGTGGTCAAATTAATGCTCATTTAGGCTTCAGGTGGTCATCCTGAACAAAATACATGTTGAAGTGTGTTCATAAGTCCTTTGGTTTAGGTGTGACACTCAATTTGAGTTTTTATTGCTTTAAATGCATTTTCAGCCCGAGCTGAGCACGTTTTGTGAGTTTGAATGTATCTTCATAGGAATGAGTTGTGTGGTCAAATTAATGCTCATTTAGGCTTCAGGAGGTCATCCTGAACAAAATACATCTTGAAGTGTGTGCATAAGTCCTTCGGTTTAGGCGTGACACTCAATTTGAGTTTTTATTGCTTTAAATGCATTTTCAGCCCGAGCTGAGCATCTTTTGTGAGTTTGAATGTAGCTTCATAGGAATGAGTTGTGTGGTCAAATTAATGCTCATTTAGGCTTCAGGAGGTCATCCTGAACAAAATACATGTTGAAGTGTGTGCATAATCCTTTGGTTTAGGTGTGACACTCAATTTGAGTTTTTATTGCTTTAAATGCATTTTCAGCCCGAGCTGAGCGCGCTTTCTGACTTTGAATGTATCTTCATAGGAATGATTTGTTTAGTCAAATTAATGCTCTTTTAGGCTTCAGGAGGCCAACCTGAACAAAATACATGATGAAGTGTGTGCATAAGTCCTTTGGTTTAGGTGTGACACTCAATTTGAGTTTTTATTGCTTTAAATGCATTTTCAGCCCGAGCTGAGCACGTTTTGTGAGTTTGAATGCATCTTCATAGGCATGAATTGTGTGATCAAATTAATGCTCATTTAGGCTTCAGGTGGTCCTTCTGAACAAAATACATGTTAAAGTGTGTGCATAAATCCTTTGGTTTAGGCGTGACACTCAATTTGAGTTTTTATTGCTTTAAATGCATTTTCAGCCCGAGCTGAGCACGTTTTGTGAGTTTGAATGTATCTTCATAGGAATGAGTTGTGTGGTCAAATTAAAGCTCATATAGGCTTCAGGAGGTCATCCTGAACAAAATACATGTTGAATGTGTGCATAAGTCCTTTGGTTTAGGTGTGACACTCAATTTGAGTTTTTATTGCTTTAAATGCATTTTCAGCCCGAGCTTGAGCGCGCTTTCTGACTTTGAATGTATCTTCATAGGAATGAGTTGTGTAGTCAAATTAATGCTCATTTAGGCTTCAGGAGGTCATCCTGAACAAAATACAAGTTGAAGTGTGTGCATAAGTCCTTTGGTAATCAAACAGCACGAAGGTCCGGGACCGAACGGATGCCACCCGCTTGGCCCCGCCGGAGCAGAAGTAAGATCGGGCGGCCCGAGCCCGAGCCCGAGCCCTACCCCTACCCGAACCCGACCGCCCTAAAATGTCCCTCATTGCTTCGGGTTCGGGGCGCACGGCACCCGTACGGCGGAGAGTATCCAGGGTTACCAGTGAAGCGGAGGAACATCTCACGCCCACCCGCGCGAAATGTCGTACCGAGTTGTTTATGCCCACGGCACCGCCGATGCTGCACCGTTTCGGCGCGAGGGACGCTCCAAACGAGGAGTTTGGGTCGAATGTGAATTAAAGTGTTAGGTTTCGTGAGAGATCAATACAAGAACCACACACAGACACCAAAAACGAAGAGGGGTTTTATTGCCAGAAAGTTGGTCAGGTCGAGGTGTAAACAACTGAAAGCTAGTCAAAATGATCACGTTGAGGAGTGCAGAAATGCTGGAGCGTAACGGCGTGGCAGCAGCTAGCTCGGCAGGAAGGATCGCTGACGAACTGGCAACGGGTGGCTGTTCACGCTGTCTTTTATGGTGCAAGTGGCAGATGAGATGAAGACTCGCACGTGTGTAGGGGAGGCAGGTGCACTGATTCGAGAGGCGCCCAGCCCACACTGAAAAAGAGACAAAAAAAGGGAGGGGCGGCACCGTGGACACACAATGGTTTCGAACGCAAAGGGCAGAAAACGTCGGCTTCCAGCCGCGCGACGTTCCGCGAACGAATACTGAATCGTATTGAGACACGTTATCCGTGGCATCATAAACTCCGCGAATTTAAGTCAACATCTCTCTGCTCCCAAATAAAACAATCATCCCTATTCAGTCAACTGTAAACGAAGAAGTCAAGTCTGGGATTTTTTTTATGACCCTCTAAAAATAAGCAACAACATAAAATGTCCGCCCTGTGAACATGAGCTGAAATCGAATCTCAAACCAAATACATGTGAAAGCAAAAAAAATCGAAATATATCAATTTATTATTCAAAGAACGTCGTGTCCCCATCACACTTTTTAATTGTCTTTTTTCTTTTTTCTTTTTTTTTTTGCATCGACACGCCTCAAAATCCTTCTGATGTGAGCGTTTTTAAAAAATCTTGGCTCTTTTGACTTTTTTGGGGGGTTCTTGGGACGGAAAAAATTGACGATGAATTGACAATATTTGCTGCTCAGAGCTGATGCCACGTTGTGTCACTCTTGTGCTTTCTGAAATGCGAGAGCCCTATTTGTCCATGCACGGCCAGCACTTTACGATAGCCTCTGCTGGTGAGAGTTGGCCATTGCAGCCTTCCATATGATTTCCTGTGACCCTCTAAAAATAATGAGATAAAATGTGCGTTGTGTGAACATGAGCTGCGCTTGAAACTACACCCAAATACAAGGAAAAGCAAAAAACAAAAATCTAAACGCACCAATTCAAAAGATAAATGAATGCCACGCCACCATCACACTTTTTCATGATTATTATTACAATTATTATTAATATCACTGCATAGGCAAGGCTCAAAATCCGCCTCATGTGAGCGTTTTTTCAAAAGATTTTCTTAATCTTGCTACTTCGGACTGGGCTTTTTTTTTTGGATATTGGGACAGAGAAACTTTATTATGTATTGACAGTGTTTGCTCTTCATCTCTTTTTCAACCTGGTGGACGCCCTCTCTTTGGCCGAGCATGACCTGATTTGTAGTCAGACGCCTCATGCATTGCGCCACGAACTCCACGAAATCAAACCACTATTTCTCTGTTCTCCTGTGGGGGAATTTGCCGCTCCCAAAAAGTTATTGTTACCTTTTTCAGTGTGGGATGGGCGCTTCTCTAATCAGTGCACCTGCCTCCCCGACACACCTGCGAGTCATTATCTCATCTGCCACTTGCAGCATAAAAGCCAGCCTGAAGAGCCACCCATTGTCACTTCGTCAGAGATCCTTCCTGCCGTGTCGACGACGCCGTACCGCTCCAGGATTCCTGCACTCCTCGAATTGATCATTTTGACTACCTTTCAGTTGTGACCACCTCGGCCTGTCTCGCTTACTGGCAATAAAACCCTTCTGTGCTTTTTGTGTCTGCGCGTGGTTCCTCTCTTCATCTCTCACGAAGCCGAACACTTTGCTTAACACCCGCGGTTCTCCCAGCGCTCCGCCCCAACATCCTCGTCGGAACAGCCTGAGCGCCGCAGCGGAGCAACTCCGGCTCGGCCGTGGGCAAAAACGGCTCTGTCCGAAATTTCTCACGGGCGGGCGTGAGCTGTTCCTCCGCTTCGCTTATCACACACACCACTCTCGGCCCTACCTGCCCCACGCAACTCCAGCAGGGCCAAGCGGGTGGCATCGGTTCGGTCCCGGACCTTCGCGCGGTTTGATTCCCAAGTTTTTCTTCCCTTTGATTGCACACCGCGCCCCCTGTCCCTCAAAGCGAGGTGCATCTCTGGCGGAGCCGAGCGGGCAGCAGCTTTGCTCCCGGCAGGTCGTGTTGGTGTGCGCGAGGTCTTCCACCTCTTCGCTTGCAACACTCGCCTTTGCCGGCCCGCCAGGCACGGCGCAGCTCTGGCGGGGCCAAGCGACAGCGTCGGTTAGGTCCCGGGCGCAAAATCAAAAGGGAGGGTCGACACTGTGGACAAACAATGGACCCTAACACAAAGGGCAGAAAACTTCGACGCACACCCGCGCGACATTCTGTGAAGGAAAATACGCCACCCGCCTGACCTCGCCGGAGTTTCGCCGCGCCCGTCGGTCCAACGTGGCCCGGGTTGCAAGCGAAGTGGGTGAAAAGCTCACGGCCATCCTCGCGAAATATCGTACAATGCCGCTGCAAAACACGGCCCGGGCGCGGCTGCTCCTAGCGGATCGCAATGCAGCTCTGATCAGGGGGATCTTGCGGGAAGCCGGGAGGGGCGCGGGTGTCAAGCAACGGGCTAATAAACCTCGTCGAATACGCCCGCGACGGGCCGGTATAGAAGCGATGCCGCCAGTTTGTCCCCGCCGGAGCTCCTCCAAGCCAGGCAGGCCGAAAGTGGCGCGGGTTGACAACACAGGGTCCAAAACTTCAACGCACAACCAAGCGATCGTCCAGCTTTATGCAGCCTTGTACAAATTGTGTTTTCAAATTGTTCGCCCGAAACAGTTTTGTCACTCCCACAAGACAAACAAGCTATTTTTTTTCAGATGGCAGTGGAACTGATGAAGGCCTTCCCCAGACATTCCGTGCATCAATTTTAGAACATTATGTGGCGATGGAAAATAAGAGAACAAGACAATCGTCAGAAATACTGACCACAGCAGGTTTATTGGATGATGATCACCCATGCAAAAAATGTTTAATTGTGGCATCCAGAAATGATGCCAAAGATATATTTTGTTTCAAACTACTTCATGAAGAGGAAGTGTTGATACCAGGGATGAATTCTGAAAGCTTATGAGAAAGTCATTTTTTATGACTTGTACCACAACGAAAAATCTCGTGTTATTCACTGCTCCGATGAAAATAAAATGTCAAGATAAAATTTCAATCCCATATTTACACACTGTGAATTTTAAGTTTAATGTTCACTGATATTCCGTCATGTTGTCGTATTTGTTCTCGCCATGCACTGTGGCATGCTCTAAATGGCAAAACCACCTGGAAAAGGTCCTCTGACAAAACGAGTGATTTTTACAATGGAAGAACACACAATTTATCTTGCATCGACATTGTCTTCATGATGCTTTGCATGCATCATTGAAATTGGGTTGGTTCAAGTAAAAGAAAAAATTTGAATTTTAAAAGCAACTTAGAGTTATCCTGATTGAAATTTCCGAACATATAATCTTGCGATGTTAGGGTTCTCTCCCCCCGGCCCCCTTTTGACGAGACCCAGTGCGAAAGGTGGTACCATGAGCAGTGTCTTGAGAAGAATTTGCATGAATTGAGCGGCCGAAGACTGGTATTGCTGCTGTGAGTGCACATCACAATGTTGGAAGTCATGTAGACCTATATCTAATTTTGTGAGTGTTGTTCTGGAAAAAAATTAATTCTCACAAGAAAATGACAGACATGTCAACTGCTCAACCCGTATTGTTTTGTGTTTTTTGTTATTGTAAAGTGTCCTTGGGTGTCTTGAAAGGCGCTTATCAATAAAATGTATTATTAGTATTATTATTATTATTAAGTTGCCTACACTGGTAAAGTTTTTTAAAATTTGAGTTTTTATTGCTTTAAATGCATTTTCAGCCCGAGTTGAGCACGTTTTGTGAGTTTGAATGTATCTTCATAGGAATGAGTTGTGTGGTCAAATTAATGCTCATTTAGGCTTCAGGTGGTCATCCTGAACAAAATACATGTTGAAGTGTGTGCATAAGTCCTTTGGTTTAGGCGTGACACTCAATTTGAGTTTTTATTGCTTTAAATGCATTTTCAGCCCGAGCTGAGCACGTTTTGTGAGTTTGAATGTATCTTCATAGGAATCAGTTGTGTGGTCAAATTAATGCTCATTTAGGCTTCAGGTGGTCATCCTGAACAAAATACATGTTGAAGTGTGTGCATAAGTCCTTTGGTTTAGGCGTGACACTCAATTTGAGTTTTTATTGCTTTAAATGCATTTTCAGCCCGAGCTGAGCACGTTTTGTGAGTTTGAATGTAGCTTCATAGGAATTAGTTGTGTGGTCAAATTAATGCTCATTTAGGCTTCAGGTGGTCATCCTGAACTAAATAAATATTGAAGTGTGTGCATAAGTTCTTTGGTTTGGGCGTGACACTCAATTTGAGTTTTTATTGCTTTAAATGCATTTTCAGCCCGAGCTGAGCACTTTTTGTGAGTTTGAATGTATCTTCATAGGAATGAGTTGTGTGGTCAAATTAATGCTCATTTAGGCTTCAGGAGGACATCCTGAACTAAATACATGTTGAAGTGTGTGCATAAGTCCTTTGGTTTAGGCGTGACACTCAATTTGAGTTTTTATTGCTTTAAATGCATTTTCAGCCCGAGTTGAGCACGTTTTGTGAGTTTGAATGTATCTTCATAGGAATGAGTTGTGTGGTCAAATTAATGCTCATTTAGGCTTCAGGTGGTCATCCTGAACAAAATACATGTTGAAGTGTGTGCATAAGTCCTTTGGTTTAGGCGTGACACTCAATTTGAGTTTTTATTGCTTTAAATGCATTTTCAGCCCGAGCTGAGCATGTTTTGTGAGTTTGAATGTATCTTCATAAGAATGAGTTGTGTGGTCAAATTAATGCTCATTTCGGCTTCAGGTGGTCATCCTGAACTAAATACATGTTGAAGTGTGTGCATAAGTCCTTTGGTTTAGGCGTGACACTCCATTTGAGTTTTTATTGCTTTAAATGCATTTTCAGTCCGAGCTGAGCGCGCTTTCTGACTTTGAATGTATCTTCATAGGAATGAGTTGTGTGGTCAAATTAATGCTCATTTAGGCTTCAGGAGGTCATCCTGAACAAAATACATCTTGAAGTGTGTGCATAAGTCCTTCGGTTTAGGCGTGACACTCAATTTGAGTTTTTATTGCTTTAAATGCATTTTCAGCCCGAGCTGAGCACCTTTTGTGAGTTTGAATGTATCTTCATAGGAATGAGTTGTGTGGTCAAATTAATGCTCATATAGGCTTCAGGAGGCCATCCTGACCAAAATACATGTTGAAGTGTGTGCATAATCCTTTGGTTTAGGTGTGACACTCAATTTGAGTTTTTATTGCTTTAAATGCATTTTCAGCCCGAGCTGAGCGCGCTTTCTGACTTTGAATGTATCTTCATAGGAATGATTTGTTTAGTCAAATTAATGCTCTTTTAGGCTTCAGGAGGCCATCCTGAACAAAATACATGATGAAGTGTGTGCATAAGTCCTTTGGTTTAGGTGTGACACTCAATTTGAGTTTTTATTGCTTTAAATGCATTTTCAGCCCGAGCTGAGCACGTTTTGTGAGTTTGAATGCATCTTCATAGGCATGAATTGTGTGATCAAATTAATGCTCATTTAGGCTTCAGGTGGTCCTTCTGAACAAAATACATGTTAAAGTGTGTGCATAAATCCTTTGGTTTAGGCGTGACACTCAATTTGAGTTTTTATTGCTTTAAATGCATTTTCAGCCCGAGCTGAGCACGTTTTGTGAGTTTGAATGTATCTTCATAGGAATGAGTTGTGTGGTCAAATTATTGCTCATATAGGCTTCAGGAGGTCATCCTGAACAAAATACATGTTGAATGTGTGCATAAGTCCTTTGGTTTAGGTGTGACACTCAATTTGAGTTTTTATTGCTTTAAATGCATTTTCAGCCCGAGCTTGAGCGCGCTTTCTGACTTTGAATGTATCTTCATAGGAATGAGTTGTGTAGTCAAATTAATGCTCATTTAGGCTTCAGGAGGACATCCTGAACAAAATACATGTTGAAGTGTGTGCATAAATCCTCTGGTTTAGGCGTGACACTCAATTTGAGTTTTTATTGCTTTAAATGCATTTGTAGCCTGAGCTGAGCGAGCTTTCTGACTTTGAATGTATCTTCATAGGAATGAGTTGTGTGGTCAAATGAATGCTCATTTAGGCTTCAGGTGGTCATCCTGAACAAAATACATGTTGAAGTGTGTGCATAAGTCCTTTGGTTGAGGCGTGACACTCAATTTGAGTTTTTATTGCTTTAAATGCATTTTCAGCCCGAGTTGAGCACGTTTTGTGAGTTTGAATGTATCTTCATAGGAATGAGTTGTGTGGTCAAATTAATGCTCATTTAGGCTTCAGGTGGTCATCCTGAACAAAATACATGTTGAAGTGTGTGCATAAGTCCTTTGGTTTAGGCGTGACACTCAATTTGAGTTTTTATTGCTTTAAATGCATTTTCAGCCCGAGCTGAGCACGTTTTGTGAGTTTGAATGTATCTTCATAGGAATGAGTTGTGTGGTCAAATTAATGCTCATTTAGGCTTCAGGAGGACATCCTGAACTAAATACATGTTGAAGTGTATGCATAAGTCCTTTGGTTTAGGCGTGACACTCAATTTGAGTTTTTATTGCTTTAAATGCATTTTCAGCCCGAGCTGAGCATGTTTTGTGAGTTTGAATGTATCTTCATAAGAATGAGTTGTGTGGTCAAATTAATGCTCATTTCGGCTTCAGGTGGTCATCCTGAACTAAATACATGTTGAAGTGTGTGCATAAGTCCTTTGGTTTAGGCGTGACACTCCATTTGAGTTTTTATTGCTTTAAATGCATTTTCAGTCCGAGCTGAGCGCGCTTTCTGACTTTGAATGTATCTTCATAGGAATGAGTTGTGTGGTCAAATTATTGCTCATTTAGGCTTCAGGAGGCCATCCTGAACAAAATACATGATGAAGTGTGTGCATAAGTCCTTTGGTTTAGGTGTGACACTCAATTTGAGTTTTTATTGCTTTAAATGCATTTTCAGCCCGAGCTGAGCACGTTTTGTGAGTTTGAATGCATCTTCATAGGCATGAATTGTGTGATCAAATTAATGCTCATTTAGGCTTCAGGTGGTCCTTCTGAACAAAATACATGTTAAAGTGTGTGCATAAATCCTTTGGTTTAGGCGTGACACTCAATTTGAGTTTTTATTGCTTTAAATGCATTTTCAGCCCGAGCTGAGCACGTTTTGTGAGTTTGAATGCATCTTCATAGGCATGAGTTGTGTGATCAAATTAATGCTCATTTAGGCTTCAGGAGGTCATCCTGAACAAAATACAAGTTGAAGTGTGTGCATAAGTCCTTTGGTAATCAAACAGCACGAAGGTCCGGGACCGAACGGATGCCACCCGCTTGGCCCCGCCGGAGCAGAAGTAAGATCGGGCGGCTTGAGCCCGAGCCCGAGCCCTACCCCTACCCGAACCCGACCGCCCTAAAATGTCCCTCATTGCTTCGGGTTCGGGGCGCACGGCACCCGTACGGCGGAGAGTATCCAGGGTTACCAGTGAAGCGGAGGAACATCTCACGCCCACCCGCGCGAAATGTCGTACCGAGTTGTTTATGCCCACGGCACCGCCGATGCTGCACCGTTTCGGCGCGAGGGACGCTCCAAACGAGGAGTTTGGGTCGAATGTGAATTAAAGTGTTAGGTTTCGTGAGAGATCAATACAAGAACCACACACAGACACCAAAAACGAAGAGGGGTTTTATTGCCAGAAAGTTGGTCAGGTCGAGGTGTAAACAACTGAAAGCTAGTCAAAATGATCACGTTGAGGAGTGCAGAAATGCTGGAGCGTAACGGCGTGGCAGCAGCTAGCTCGGCAGGAAGGATCGCTGACGAACTGGCAACGGGTGGCTGTTCACGCTGTCTTTTATGGTGCAAGTGGCAGATGAGATGAAGACTCGCACGTGTGTAGGGGAGGCAGGTGCACTGATTCGAGAGGCGCCCAGCCCACACTGAAAAAGAGACAAAAAAAGGGAGGGGCGGCACCGTGGACACACAATGGTTTCGAACGCAAAGGGCAGAAAACGTCGGCTTCCAGCCGCGCGACGTTCCGCGAACGAATACTGAATCGTATTGAGACACGTTATCCGTGGCATCATAAACTCCGCGAATTTAAGTCAACATCTCTCTGCTCCCAAATAAAACAATCATCCCTATTCAGTCAACTGTAAACGAAGAAGTCAAGTCTGGGATTTTTTTTATGACCCTCTAAAAATAAGCAACAACATAAAATGTCCGCCCTGTGAACATGAGATGAAATCGAATCTCAAACCAAATACATGTGAAAGCAAAAAAAATCGAAATATATCAATTTAGAATTCAAAGAACGTCGTGTCCCCATCACACTTTTTAATTGTCTTTTTTCTTTTTTTTTTTGCATCGACACGCCTCAAAATCCTTCTGATGTGAGCGTTTTTAAAAAATCTTGGCTCTTTTGACTTTTTTGGGGGGTTCTTGGGACGGAAAAAATTGACGATGAATTGACAATATTTGCTGCTCAGAGCTGATGCCACGTTGTGTCACTCTTGTGCTTTCTGAAATGCGAGAGCCCTATTTGTCCATGCACGGCCAGCACTTTACGATAGCCTCTGCTGGTGAGAGTTGGCCATTGCAGCCTTCCATATGATTTCCTGTGACCCTCTAAAAATAATGAGATAAAATGTGCGTTGTGTGAACATGAGCTGCGCTTGAAACTACACCCAAATACAAGGAAAAGCAAAAAACAAAAATCTAAACGCACCAATTCAAAAGATAAATGAATGCCACGCCACCATCACACTTTTTCATGATTATTATTACAATTATTATTAATATCACTGCATAGGCAAGGCTCAAAATCCGCCTCATGTGAGCGTTTTTTCAAAAGATTTTCTTAATCTTGCTACTTCGGACTGGGCTTTTTTTTTTGGATATTGGGACAGAGAAACTTTATTATGTATTGACAGTGTTTGCTCTTCATCTCTTTTTCAACCTGGTGGACGCCCTCTCTTTGGCCGAGCATGACCTGATTTGTAGTCAGACGCCTCATGCATTGCGCCACGAACTCCACGAAATCAAACCACTATTTCTCTGTTCTCCTGTGGGGGAATTTGCCGCTCCCAAAAAGTTATTGTTACCTTTTTCAGTGTGGGATGGGCGCTTCTCTAATCAGTGCACCTGCCTCCCCGACACACCTGCGAGTCATTATCTCATCTGCCACTTGCAGCATAAAAGCCAGCCTGAAGAGCCACCCATTGTCACTTCGTCAGAGATCCTTCCTGCCGTGTCGACGACGCCGTACCGCTCCAGGATTCCTGCACTCCTCGAATTGATCATTTTGACTACCTTTCAGTTGTGACCACCTCGGCCTGTCTCGCTTACTGGCAATAAAACCCTTCTGTGCTTTTTGTGTCTGCGCGTGGTTCCTCTCTTCATCTCTCACGAAGCCGAACACTTTGCTTAACACCCGCGGTTCTCCCAGCGCTCCGCCCCAACATCCTCGTCGGAAAAGCCTGAGCGCCGCAGCGGAGCAACTCCGGCTCGGCCGTGGGCAAAAACGGCTCTGTCCGAAATTTCTCACGGGCGGGCGCGAGCTGTTCCTCCGCTTCGCTTATCACACACACCACTCTCGGCCCTACCTGCCCCGCGCAACTCCGGCAGGGCCAAGCGGGTGGCATCGGTTCGGTCCCGGACCTTCGCGCGGTTTGATTCCCAAGTTTTTCTTCCCTTTGATTGCACACCGCGCCCCCTGTCCCTCAAAGCGAGGTGCATCTCTGGCGGAGCCGAGCGGGCAGCAGCTTTGCTCCCGGCAGGTCGTGTTGGTGTGCGCGAGGTCTTCCACCTCTTCGCTTGCAACACTCGCCTTTGCCGGCCCGCCAGGCACGGCGCAGCTCTGGCGGGGCCAAGCGACAGCGTCGGTTAGGTCCCGGGCGCAAAATCAAAAGGGAGGGTCGACACTGTGGACAAACAATGGACCCTAACACAAAGGGCAGAAAACTTCGACGCACACCCGCGCGACATTCTGTGAAGGAAAATACGCCACCCGCCTGACCTCGCCGGAGTTTCGCCGCGCCCGTCGGTCCAACGTGGCCCGGGTTGCAAGCGAAGTGGGTGAAAAGCTCACGGCCATCCTCGCGAAATATCGTACAATGCCGCTGCAAAACACGGCCCGGGCGCGGCTGCTCCTAGCGGATCGCAATGCAGCTCTGATCAGGGGGATCTTGCGGGAAGCCGGGAGGGGCGCGGGTGTCAAGCAACGGGCTAATAAACCTCGTCGAATACGCCCGCGACGGGCCGGTATAGAAGCGATGCCGCCAGTTTGTCCCCGCCGGAGCTCCTCCAAGCCAGGCAGGCCGAAAGTGGCGCGGGTTGACAACACAGGGTCCAAAACTTCAACGCACAACCAAGCGATCGTCCAGCTTTATGCAGCCTTGTACAAATTGTGTTTTCAAATTGTTCGCCCGAAACAGTTTTGTCACTCCCACAAGACAAACAAGCTATTTTTTTTCAGATGGCAGTGGAACTGATGAAGGCCTTCCCCAGACATTCCGTGCATCAATTTTAGAACATTATGCGGCGATGGAAAATAAGAGAACAAGACAATCGTCAGAAATACTGACCACAGCAGGTTTATTGGATGATGATCACCCATGCAAAAATGTTTAATTGTGGCATCCAGAAATGATGCCAAAGATATATTTTGTTTCAAACTACTTCATGAAGAGGAAGTGTTGATACCAGGGATGAATTCTGAAAGCTTATGAGAAAGTCATTTTTTATGACTTGTACCACAACGAAAAATCTCGTGTTATTCACTGCTCCGATGAAAATAAAATGTCAAGATAAAATTTCAATCCCATATTTACACACTGTGAATTTTAAGTTTAATGTTCACTGATATTCCGTCATGTTGTCGTATTTGTTCTCGCCATGCACTGTGGCATGCTCTAAATGGCAAAACCACCTGGAAAAGGTCCTCTGACAAAACGAGTGATTTTTACAATGGAAGAACACACAATTTATCTTGCATCGACATTGTCTTCATGATGCTTTGCATGCATCATTGAAATTGGGTTGGTTCAAGTAAAAGAAAAAATTTGAATTTTAAAAGCAACTTAGAGTTATCCTGATTGAAATTTCCGAACATATAATCTTGCGATGTTAGGGTTCTCTCCCCCCGGCCCCCTTTTGACGAGACCCAGTGCGAAAGGTGGTACCATGAGCAGTGTCTTGAGAAGAATTTGCATGAATTGAGCGGCCGAAGACTGGTATTGCTGCTGTGAGTGCACATCACAATGTTGGAAGTCATGTAGACCTATATCTAATTTTGTGAGTGTTGTTCTGGAAAAAAATTAATTCTCACAAGAAAATGACAGACATGTCAGCTGCTCAACCCGTATTGTTTTGTGTTTTTTGTTATTGTAAAGTGTCCTTGGGTGTCTTGAAAGGCGCTTATCAATAAAATGTATTATTAGTATTATTATTATTATTAAGTTGCCTACACTGGTAAAGTTTTTTTAAATTTGAGTTTTTATTGCTTTAAATGCATTTTCAGCCCGAGTTGAGCACGTTTTGTGAGTTTGAATGTATCTTCATAGGAATGAGTTGTGTGGTCAAATTAATGCTCATTTAGGCTTCAGGTGGTCATCCTGAACAAAATACATGTTGAAGTGTGTGCATAAGTCCTTTGGTTTAGGCGTGACACTCAATTTGAGTTTTTATTGCTTTAAATGCATTTTCAGCCCGAGCTGAGCACGTTTTGTGAGTTTGAATGTATCTTCATAGGAATCAGTTGTGTGGTCAAATTAATGCTCATTTAGGCTTCAGGTGGTCATCCTGAACAAAATACATGTTGAAGTGTGTGCATAAGTCCTTTGGTTTAGGCGTGACACTCAATTTGAGTTTTTATTGCTTTAAATGCATTTTCAGCCCGAGCTGAGCACGTTTTGTGAGTTTGAATGTAGCTTCATAGGAATTAGTTGTGTGGTCAAATTAATGCTCATTTAGGCTTCAGGTGGTCATCCTGAACTAAATAAATATTGAAGTGTGTGCATAAGTTCTTTGGTTTGGGCGTGACACTCAATTTGAGTTTTTATTGCTTTAAATGCATTTTCAGCCCGAGCTGAGCACTTTTTGTGAGTTTGAATGTATCTTCATAGGAATGAGTTGTGTGGTCAAATTAATGCTCATTTAGGCTTCAGGTGGTCATCCTGAACAAAATACATGTTGAAGTGTGTGCATAAGTCCTTTGGTTTAGGCGTGACACTCAATTTGAGTTTTTATTGCTTTAAATGCATTTTCAGCCCGAGCTGAGCACGTTTTGTGAGTTTGAATGTATCTTCATAGGAATCAGTTGTGTGGTCAAATTAATGCTCATTTAGGCTTCAGGTGGTCATCCTGAACAAAATACATGTTGAAGTGTGTGCATAAGTCCTTTGGTTTAGGCGTGACACTCAATTTGAGTTTTTATTGCTTTAAATGCATTTTCAGCCCGAGCTGAGCACGTTTTGTGAGTTTGAATGTAGCTTCATAGGAATTAGTTGTGTGGTCAAATTAATGCTCATTTAGGCTTCAGGTGGTCATCCTGAACTAAATAAATATTGAAGGTTGTGCATAAGTTCTTTGGTTTGGGCGTGACACTCAATTTGAGTTTTTATTGCTTTAATTGCATTTTCAGCCCGAGCTGAGCACTTTTTGTGAGTTTGAATGTATCTTCAGAGGAATGAGTTGTGTGGTCAAATTAATGCTCATTTAGGCTTCAGGAGGACATCCTGAACTAAATACATGTTGAAGTGTGTGCATAAGTCCTTTGGTTTAGGCGTGACACTCAATTTGAGTTTTTATTGCTTTAAATGCATTTTCAGCCCGAGCTGAGCACGTTTTGTGAGTTTGAATGTATCTTCATAGGAATCAGTTGTGTGGTCAAATTAATGCTCATTTAGGCTTCAGGTGGTCATCCTGAACAAAATACATGTTGAAGTGTGTGCATAAGTCCTTTGGTTTAGGTGTGACACTCAATTTGAGTTTTTATTGCTTTAAATGCATTTTCAGCCCGAGCTTGAGCGCGCTTTCTGACTTTGAATGTATCTTCATAAGAATGAGTTGTGTAGTCAAATTAATGCTCATTTAGGCTTCAGGAGGACATCCTGAACAAAATACATGTTGAAGTGTGTGCATAAATCCTCTGGTTTAGGCGTGACACTCAATTTGAGTTTTTATTGCTTTAAATGCATTTGTAGCCTGAGCTGAGCGCGCTTTCTGACTTTGAATGTATCTTCATAGGAATGAGTTGTGTGGTCAAATGAATGCTCATTTAGGCTTCAGGTGGTCATCCTGAACAAAATACATGTTGAAGTGTGTGCATAAGTCCTTTGGTTGAGGCGTGACACTCAATTTGAGTTTTTATTGCTTTAAATGCATTTTCAGCCCGAGTTGAGCACGTTTTGTGAGTTTGAATGTATCTTCATAGGAATGAGTTGTGTGGTCAAATTAATGCTCATTTAGGCTTCAGGTGGTCATCCTGAACAAAATACATGTTGAAGTGTGTGCATAAGTCCTTTGGTTTAGGCGTGACACTCAATTTGAGTTTTTATTGCTTTAAATGCATTTTCAGCCCGAGCTGAGCACGTTTTGTGAGTTTGAATGTATCTTCATAGGAATGAGTTGTGTGGTCAAATTAATGCTCATTTAGGCTTCAGGAGGACATCCTGAACTAAATACATGTTGAAGTGTATGCATAAGTCCTTTGGTTTAGGCGTGACACTCAATTTGAGTTTTTATTGCTTTAAATGCATTTTTAGCCCGAGCTGAGCATGTTTTGTGAGTTTGAATGTAGCTTCATAGGAATTAGTTGTGTGGTCAAATTAATGCTCATTTAGGCTTCAGGTGGTCATCCTGAACTAAATAAATATTGAAGTGTGTGCATAAGTTCTTTGGTTTGGGCGTGACACTCAATTTGAGTTTTTATTGCTTTAAATGCATTTTCAGCCCGAGCTGAGCACTTTTTGTGAGTTTGAATGTATCTTCATAGGAATGAGTTGTGTGGTCAAATTAATGCTCATTTAGGCTTCAGGAGGACATCCTGAACTAAATACATGTTGAAGTGTGTGCATAAGTCCTTTGGTTTAGGCGTGACACTCAATTTGAGTTTTTATTGCTTTAAATGCATTTTCAGCCCGAGTTGAGCACGTTTTGTGAGTTTGAATGTATCTTCATAGGAATGAGTTGTGTGGTCAAATTAATGCTCATTTAGGCTTCAGGTGGTCATCCTGAACAAAATACATGTTGAAGTGTGTGCATAAGTCCTTTGGTTTAGGCGTGACACTCAATTTGAGTTTTTATTGCTTTAAATGCATTTTCAGCCCGAGCTGAGCATGTTTTGTGAGTTTGAATGTATCTTCATAAGAATGAGTTGTGTGGTCAAATTAATGCTCATTTCGGCTTCAGGTGGTCATCCTGAACTAAATACATGTTGAAGTGTGTGCATAAGTCCTTTGGTTTAGGCGTGACACTCCATTTGAGTTTTTATTGCTTTAAATGCATTTTCAGTCCGAGCTGAGCGCGCTTTCTGACTTTGAATGTATCTTCATAGGAATGAGTTGTGTGGTCAAATTAATGCTCATTTAGGCTTCAGGAGGTCATCCTGAACAAAATACATCTTGGAGTGTGTGCATAAGTCCTTCGGTTTAGGCGTGACACTCAATTTGAGTTTTTATTGCTTTAAATGCATTTTCAGCCCGAGCTGAGCACCTTTTGTGAGTTTGAATGTATCTTCATAGGAATGAGTTGTGTGGTCAAATTAATGCTCATATAGGCTTCAGGAGGCCATCCTGAACAAAATACATGTTGAAGTGTGTGCATAATCCTTTGGTTTAGGTGTGACACTCAATTTGAGTTTTTATTGCTTTAAATGCATTTTCAGCCCGAGCTGAGCGCGCTTTCTGACTTTGAATGTATCTTCATAGGAATGATTTGTTTAGTCAAATTAATGCTCTTTTAGGCTTCAGGAGGCCATCCTGAACAAAATACATGATGAAGTGTGTGCATAAGTCCTTTGGTTTAGGTGTGACACTCAATTTGAGTTTTTATTGCTTTAAATGCATTTTCAGCCCGAGCTGAGCACGTTTTGTGAGTTTGAATGCATCTTCATAGGCATGAATTGTGTGATCAAATTAATGCTCATTTAGGCTTCAGGTGGTCCTTCTGAACAAAATACATGTTAAAGTGTGTGCATAAATCCTTTGGTTTAGGCGTGACACTCAATTTGAGTTTTTATTGCTTTAAATGCATTTTCAGCCCGAGCTGAGCACGTTTTGTGAGTTTGAATGTATCTTCATAGGAATGAGTATTGTGGTCAAATTAAAGCTCATATAGGCTTCAGGAGGTCATCCTGAACAAAATACATGTTGAATGTGTGCATAAGTCCTTTGGTTTAGGTGTGACACTCAATTTGAGTTTTTATTGCTTTAAATGCATTTTCAGCCCGAGCTTGAGCGCGCTTTCTGACTTTGAATGTATCTTCATAGGAATGAGTTGTGTAGTCAAATTAATGCTCATTTAGGCTTCAGGAGGACATCCTGAACAAAATACATGTTGAAGTGTGTGCATAAATCCTCTGGTTTAGGCGTGACACTCAATTTGAGTTTTTATTGCTTTAAATGCATTTTCAGCCCGAGCTGAGCACGTTTTGTGAGTTTGAATGTATCTTCATAGGCATGAGTTGTGTGATCAAATTAATGCTCATTTAGGCTTCAGGAGGTCATCCTGAACAAAATACAAGTTGAAGTGTGTGCATAAGTCCTTTGGTAATCAAACAGCACGAAGGTCCGGGACCGAACGGATGCCACCCGCTTGGCCCCGCCGGAGCAGAAGTAAGATCGGGCGGCCCGAGCCCGAGCCCGAGCCCTACCCCTACCCGAACCCGACCGCCCTAAAATGTCCCTCATTGCTTCGGGTTCGGGGCGCACGGCACCCGTACGGCGGAGAGTATCCAGGGTTACCAGTGAAGCGGAGGAACATCTCACGCCCACCCGCGCGAAATGTCGTACCGAGTTGTTTATGCCCACGGCACCGCCGATGCTGCGCCGTTTCGGCGCGAGGGACGCTCCAAACGAGGAGTTTGGGTCGAATGTGAATTAAAGTGTTAGGTTTCGTGAGAGATCAATACAAGAACCACACACAGACACCAAAAACGAAGAGGGGTTTTATTGCCAGAAAGTTGGTCAGGTCGAGGTGTAAACAACTGAAAGCTAGTCAAAATGATCACGTTGAGGAATGCAGAAATGCTGGAGCGTAACGGCGTGGCAGCAGCTAGCTCGGCAGGAAGGATCGCTGACGAACTGGCAACGGGTGGCTGTTCACGCTGTCTTTTATGGTGCAAGTGGCAGATGAGATGAAGACTCGCACGTGTGTAGGGGAGGCAGGTGCACTGATTCGAGAGGCGCCCAGCCCACACTGAAAAAGAGACAAAAAAAGGGAGGGGCGGCACCGTGGACACACAATGGTTTCGAACGCAAAGGGCAGAAAACGTCGGCTTCCAGCCGCGCGACGTTCCGCGAACGAATACTGAATCGTATTGAGACACGTTATCCGTGGCATCATAAACTCCGCGAATTTAAGTCAACATCTCTCTGCTCCCAAATAAAACAATCATCACTATTCAGTCAACTGTAAACGAAGAAGTCAAGTCTGGGATTTTTTTTATGACCCTCTAAAAATAAGCAACAACATAAAATGTCCGCCCTGTGAACATGAGCATCGACACGCCTCAAAATTCTTCTGATGTGAGCGTTTTTAAAAAATCTTGGCTCTTTTGACTTTTTTGGGGGGTTCTTGGGACGGAAAAAATTGACGATGAATTGACAATATTTGCTGCTCAGAGCTGATGCCACGTTGTGTCACTCTTGTGCTTTCTGAAATGCGAGAGCCCTATTTGTCCATGCACGGCCAGCACTTTACGATAGCCTCTGCTGGTGAGAGTTGGCCATTGCAGCCTTCCATATGATTTCCTGTGACCCTCTAAAAATAATGAGATAAAATGTGCGTTGTGTGAACATGAGCTGCGCTTGAAACTACACCCAAATACAAGGAAAAGCAAAAAACAAAAATCTAAACGCACCAATTCAAAAGATAAATGAATGCCACGCCACCATCACACTTTTTCATGATTATTATTACAATTATTATTAATATCACTGCATAGGCAAGGCTCAAAATCCGCCTCATGTGAGCGTTTTTTCAAAAGATTTTCTTAATCTTGCTACTTCGGACTGGGCTTTTTTTTTTGGATATTGGGACAGAGAAACTTTATTATGTATTGACAGTGTTTGCTCTTCATCTCTTTTTCAACCTGGTGGACGCCCTCTCTTTGGCCGAGCATGACCTGATTTGTAGTCAGACGCCTCATGCATTGCGCCACGAACTCCACGAAATCAAACCACTATTTCTCTGTTCTCCTGTGGGGGAATTTGCCGCTCCCAAAAAGTTATTGTTACCTTTTTCAGTGTGGGATGGGCGCTTCTCTAATCAGTGCACCTGCCTCCCCGACACACCTGCGAGTCATTATCTCATCTGCCACTTGCAGCATAAAAGCCAGCCTGAAGAGCCAGCCATTGTCACTTCGTCAGAGATCCTTCCTGCCGTGTCGACGACGCCGTACCGCTCCAGGATTCCTGCACTCCTCGAATTGATCATTTTGACTACCTTTCAGTTGTGACCACCTCGGCCTGTCTCGCTTACTGGCAATAAAACCCTTCTGTGCTTTTTGTGTCTGCGCGTGGTTCCTCTCCATCTCTCACGAAGCCGAACACTTTGCTTAACACCCGCGGTTCTCCCAGCGCTCCGCCCCAACATCCTCGTCGGAACAGCCTGAGCGCCGCAGCGGAGCAACTCCGGCTCGGCCGTGGGCAAAAACGGCTCTGTCCGAAATTTCTCACGGGCGGGCGTGAGCTGTTCCTCCGCTTCGCTTATCACACACACCACTCTCGGCCCTACCTGCCCCGCGCAACTCCGGCAGGGCCAAGCGGGTGGCATCGGTTCGGTCCCGGACCTTCGCGCGGTTTGATTCCCAAGTTTTTCTTCCCTTTGATTGCACACCGCGCCCCCTGTCCCTCAAAGCGAGGTGCATCTCTGGCGGAGCCGAGCGGGCAGCAGCTTTGCTCCCGGCAGGTCGTGTTGGTGTGCGCGAGGTCTTCCACCTCTTCGCTTGCAACACTCGCCTTTGCCGGCCCGCCAGGCACGGCGCAGCTCTGGCGGGGCCAAGCGACAGCGTCGGTTAGGTCCCGGGCGCAAAATCAAAAGGGAGGGTCGACACTGTGGACAAACAATGGACCCTAACACAAAGGGCAGAAAACTTCGACGCACACCCGCGCGACATTCTGTGAAGGAAAATACGCCACCCGCCTGACCTCGCCGGAGTTTCGCCGCGCCCGTCGGTCCAACGTGGCCCGGGTTGCAAGCGAAGTGGGTGAAAAGCTCACGGCCATCCTCGCGAAATATCGTACAATGCCGCTGCAAAACACGGCCCGGGCGCGGCTGCTCCTAGCGGATCGCAATGCAGCTCTGATCAGGGGGATCTTGCGGGAAGCCGGGAGGGGCGCGGGTGTCAAGCAACGGGCTAATAAACCTCGTCGAATACGCCCGCGACGGGCCGGTATAGAAGCGATGCCGCCAGTTTGTCCCCGCCGGAGCTCCTCCAAGCCAGGCAGGCCGAAAGTGGCGCGGGTTGACAACACAGGGTCCAAAACTTCAACGCACAACCAAGCGATCGTCCAGCTTTATGCAGCCTTGTACAAATTGTGTTTTCAAATTGTTCGCCCGAAACAGTTTTGTCACTCCCACAAGACAAACAAGCTATTTTTTTTCAGATGGCAGTGGAACTGATGAAGGCCTTCCCCAGACATTCCGTGCATCAATTTTAGAACATTATGTGGCGATGGAAAATAAGAGAACAAGACAATCGTCAGAAATACTGACCACAGCAGGTTTATTGGATGATGATCACCCATGCAAAAAATGTTTAATTGTGGCATCCAGAAATGATGCCAAAGATATATTTTGTTTCAAACTACTTCATGAAGAGGAAGTGTTGATACCAGGGATGAATTCTGAAAGCTTATGAGAAAGTCATTTTTTATGACTTGTACCACAACGAAAAATCTCGTGTTATTCACTGCTCCGATGAAAATAAAATGTCAAGATAAAATTTCAATCCCATATTTACACACTGTGAATTTTAAGTTTAATGTTCACTGATATTCCGTCATGTTGTCGTATTTGTTCTCGCCATGCACTGTGGCATGCTCTAAATGGCAAAACCACCTGGAAAAGGTCCTCTGACAAAACGAGTGATTTTTACAATGGAAGAACACACAATTTATCTTGCATCGACATTGTCTTCATGATGCTTTGCATGCATCATTGAAATTGGGTTGGTTCAAGTAAAAGAAAAAATTTGAATTTTAAAAGCAACTTAGAGTTATCCTGATTGAAATTTCCGAACATATAATCTTGCGATGTTAGGGTTCTCTCCCCCCGGCCCCCTTTTGACGAGACCCAGTGCGAAAGGTGGTACCATGAGCAGTGTCTTGAGAAGAATTTGCATGAATTGAGCGGCCGAAGACTGGTATTGCTGCTGTGAGTGCACATCACAATGTTGGAAGTCATGTAGACCTATATCTAATTTTGTGAGTGTTGTTCTGGAAAAAAATTAATTCTCACAAGAAAATGACAGACATGTCAGCTGCTCAACCCGTATTGTTTTGTGTTTTTTGTTATTGTAAAGTGTCCTTGGGTGTCTTGAAAGGCGCTTATCAATAAAATGTATTATT
Source organism: Hippocampus guttulatus (assembly GCF_054856545.1). NCBI lineage: Eukaryota > Metazoa > Chordata > Actinopteri > Syngnathiformes > Syngnathidae > Hippocampus > Hippocampus guttulatus. The sequence goes on from NC_141271.1 coordinate 1,968,032, forward strand.
AGTATTATTATTATTATTAAGTTGCCTACACTGGTAAAGTTTTTTAAAATTTGAGTTTTTATTGCTTTAAATGCATTTTCAGCCCGAGTTGAGCACGTTTTGTGAGTTTGAATGTATCTTCATAGGAATGAGTTGTGTGGTCAAATTAATGCTCATTTAGGCTTCAGGTGGTCATCCTGAACAAAATACATGTTGAAGTGTGTGCATAAGTCCTTTGGTTTAGGCGTGACACTCAATTTGAGTTTTTATTGCTTTAAATGCATTTTCAGCCCGAGCTGAGCACGTTTTGTGAGTTTGAATGTATCTTCATAGGAATCAGTTGTGTGGTCAAATTAATGCTCATTTAGGCTTCAGGTGGTCATCCTGAACAAAATACATGTTGAAGTGTGTGCATAAGTCCTTTGGTTTAGGCGTGACACTCAATTTGAGTTTTTATTGCTTTAAATGCATTTTCAGCCCGAGCTGAGCACGTTTTGTGAGTTTGAATGTAGCTTCATAGGAATTAGTTGTGTGGTCAAATTAATGCTCATTTAGGCTTCAGGTGGTCATCCTGAACTAAATAAATATTGAAGTGTGTGCATAAGTTCTTTGGTTTGGGCGTGACACTCAATTTGAGTTTTTATTGCTTTAAATGCATTTTCAGCCCGAGCTGAGCACTTTTTGTGAGTTTGAATGTATCTTCATAGGAATGAGTTGTGTGGTCAAATTAATGCTCATTTAGGCTTCAGGAGGACATCCTGAACTAAATACATGTTGAAGTGTGTGCATAAATCCTTTGGTTTAGGCGTGACACTCAATTTGAGTTTTTATTGCTTTAAATGCATTTTCAGCCCGAGTTGAGCACGTTTTGTGAGTTTGAATGTATCTTCATAGGAATGAGTTGTGTGGTCAAATTAATGCTCATTTAGGCTTCAGGTGGTCATCCTGAACAAAATACATGTTGAAGTGTGTGCATAAGTCCTTTGGTTTAGGCGTGACACTCAATTTGAGTTTTTATTGCTTTAAATGCATTTTCAGCCCGAGCTGAGCATGTTTTGTGAGTTTGAATGTATCTTCATAAGAATGAGTTGTGTGGTCAAATTAATGCTCATTTCGGCTTCAGGTGGTCATCCTGAACTAAATACATGTTGAAGTGTGTGCATAAGTCCTTTGGTTTAGGCGTGACACTCCATTTGAGTTTTTATTGCTTTAAATGCATTTTCAGTCCGAGCTGAGCGCGCTTTCTGACTTTGAATGTATCTTCATAGGAATGAGTTGTGTGGTCAAATTAATGCTCATTTAGGCTTCAGGAGGTCATCCTGAACAAAATACATCTTGAAGTGTGTGCATAAGTCCTTCGGTTTAGGCGTGACACTCAATTTGAGTTTTTATTGCTTTAAATGCATTTTCAGCCCGAGCTGAGCACCTTTTGTGAGTTTGATGTATCTTCATAGGAATGAGTTGTGTGGTCAAATTAATGCTCATATAGGCTTCAGGAGGCCATCCTGACCAAAATACATGTTGAAGTGTGTGCATAATCCTTTGGTTTAGGTGTGACACTCAATTTGAGTTTTTATTGCTTTAAATGCATTTTCAGCCCGAGCTGAGCGCGCTTTCTGACTTTGAATGTATCTTCATAGGAATGATTTGTTTAGTCAAATTAATGCTCTTTTAGGCTTCAGGAGGCCATCCTGAACAAAATACATGATGAAGTGTGTGCATAAGTCCTTTGGTTTAGGTGTGACACTCAATTTGAGTTTTTATTGCTTTAAATGCATTTTCAGCCCGAGCTGAGCACGTTTTGTGAGTTTGAATGCATCTTCATAGGCATGAATTGTGTGATCAAATTAATGCTCATTTAGGCTTCAGGTGGTCCTTCTGAACAAAATACATGTTAAAGTGTGTGCATAAATCCTTTGGTTTAGGCGTGACACTCAATTTGAGTTTTTATTGCTTTAAATGCATTTTCAGCCCGAGCTTGAGCGCGCTTTCTGACTTTGAATGTATCTTCATAGGAATGAGTTGTGTAGTCAAATTAATGCTCATTTAGGCTTCAGGAGGACATCCTGAACAAAATACATGTTGAAGTGTGTGCATAAATCCTCTGGTTTAGGCGTGACACTCAATTTGAGTTTTTATTGCTTTAAATGCATTTGTAGCCTGAGCTGAGCGCGCTTTCTGACTTTGAATGTATCTTCATAGGAATGAGTTGTGTGGTCAAATGAATGCTCATTTAGGCTTCAGGTGGTCATCCTGAACAAAATACATGTTGAAGTGTGTGCATAAGTCCTTTGGTTGAGGCGTGACACTCAATTTGAGTTTTTATTGCTTTAAATGCATTTTCAGCCCGAGTTGAGCACGTTTTGTGAGTTTGAATGTATCTTCATAGGAATGAGTTGTGTGGTCAAATTAATGCTCATTTCGGCTTCAGGTGGTCATCCTGAACTAAATACATGTTGAAGTGTGTGCATAAGTCCTTTGGTTTAGGCGTGACACTCCATTTGAGTTTTTATTGCTTTAAATGCATTTTCAGTCCGAGCTGAGCGCGCTTTCTGACTTTGAATGTATCTTCATAGGAATGAGTTGTGTGGTCAAATTATTGCTCATTTAGGCTTCAGGAGGCCATCCTGAACAAAATACATGATGAAGTGTGTGCATAAGTCCTTTGGTTTAGGTGTGACACTCAATTTGAGTTTTTATTGCTTTAAATGCATTTTCAGCCCGAGCTGAGCACGTTTTGTGAGTTTGAATGCATCTTCATAGGCATGAATTGTGTGATCAAATTAATGCTCATTTAGGCTTCAGGTGGTCCTTCTGAACAAAATACATGTTAAAGTGTGTGCATAAATCCTTTGGTTTAGGCGTGACACTCAATTTGAGTTTTTATTGCTTTAAATGCATTTTCAGCCCGAGCTGAGCACGTTTTGTGAGTTTGAATGCATCTTCATAGGCATGAGTTGTGTGATCAAATTAATGCTCATTTAGGCTTCAGGAGGTCATCCTGAACAAAATACAAGTTGAAGTGTGTGCATAAGTCCTTTGGTAATCAAACAGCACGAAGGTCCGGGACCGAACGGATGCCACCCGCTTGGCCCCGCCGGAGCAGAAGTAAGATCGGGCGGCTTGAGCCCGAGCCCGAGCCCTACCCCTACCCGAACCCGACCGCCCTAAAATGTCCCTCATTGCTTCGGGTTCGGGGCGCACGGCACCCGTACGGCGGAGAGTATCCAGGGTTACCAGTGAAGCGGAGGAACATCTCACGCCCACCCGCGCGAAATGTCGTACCGAGTTGTTTATGCCCACGGCACCGCCGATGCTGCACCGTTTCGGCGCGAGGGACGCTCCAAACGAGGAGTTTGGGTCGAATGTGAATTAAAGTGTTAGGTTTCGTGAGAGATCAATACAAGAACCACACACAGACACCAAAAACGAAGAGGGGTTTTATTGCCAGAAAGTTGGTCAGGTCGAGGTGTAAACAACTGAAAGCTAGTCAAAATGATCACGTTGAGGAGTGCAGAAATGCTGGAGCGTAACGGCGTGGCAGCAGCTAGCTCGGCAGGAAGGATCGCTGACGAACTGGCAACGGGTGGCTGTTCACGCTGTCTTTTATGGTGCAAGTGGCAGATGAGATGAAGACTCGCACGTGTGTAGGGGAGGCAGGTGCACTGATTCGAGAGGCGCCCAGCCCACACTGAAAAAGAGACAAAAAAAGGGAGGGGCGGCACCGTGGACACACAATGGTTTCGAACGCAAAGGGCAGAAAACGTCGGCTTCCAGCCGCGCGACGTTCCGCGAACGAATACTGAATCGTATTGAGACACGTTATCCGTGGCATCATAAACTCCGCGAATTTAAGTCAACATCTCTCTGCTCCCAAATAAAACAATCATCCCTATTCAGTCAACTGTAAACGAAGAAGTCAAGTCTGGGATTTTTTTTATGACCCTCTAAAAATAAGCAACAACATAAAATGTCCGCCCTGTGAACATGAGATGAAATCGAATCTCAAACCAAATACATGTGAAAGCAAAAAAAATCGAAATATATCAATTTAGAATTCAAAGAACGTCGTGTCCCCATCACACTTTTTAATTGTCTTTTTTCTTTTTTCTTTTTTTTTTGCATCGACACGCCTCAAAATCCTTCTGATGTGAGCGTTTTTAAAAAATCTTGGCTCTTTTGACTTTTTTGGGGGGTTCTTGGGACGGAAAAAATTGACGATGAATTGACAATATTTGCTGCTCAGAGCTGATGCCACGTTGTGTCACTCTTGTGCTTTCTGAAATGCGAGAGCCCTATTTGTCCATGCACGGCCAGCACTTTACGATAGCCTCTGCTGGTGAGAGTTGGCCATTGCAGCCTTCCATATGATTTCCTGTGACCCTCTAAAAATAATGAGATAAAATGTGCGTTGTGTGAACATGAGCTGCGCTTGAAACTACACCCAAATACAAGGAAAAGCAAAAAACAAAAATCTAAACGCACCAATTCAAAAGATAAATGAATGCCACGCCACCATCACACTTTTTCATGATTATTATTACAATTATTATTAATATCACTGCATAGGCAAGGCTCAAAATCCGCCTCATGTGAGCGTTTTTTCAAAAGATTTTCTTAATCTTGCTACTTCGGACTGGGCTTTTTTTTTTGGATATTGGGACAGAGAAACTTTATTATGTATTGACAGTGTTTGCTCTTCATCTCTTTTTCAACCTGGTGGACGCCCTCTCTTTGGCCGAGCATGACCTGATTTGTAGTCAGACGCCTCATGCATTGCGCCACGAACTCCACGAAATCAAACCACTATTTCTCTGTTCTCCTGTGGGGGAATTTGCCGCTCCCAAAAAGTTATTGTTACCTTTTTCAGTGTGGGATGGGCGCTTCTCTAATCAGTGCACCTGCCTCCCCGACACACCTGCGAGTCATTATCTCATCTGCCACTTGCAGCATAAAAGCCAGCCTGAAGAGCCACCCATTGTCACTTCGTCAGAGATCCTTCCTGCCGTGTCGACGACGCCGTACCGCTCCAGGATTCCTGCACTCCTCGAATTGATCATTTTGACTACCTTTCAGTTGTGACCACCTCGGCCTGTCTCGCTTACTGGCAATAAAACCCTTCTGTGCTTTTTGTGTCTGCGCGTGGTTCCTCTCTTCATCTCTCACGAAGCCGAACACTTTGCTTAACACCCGCGGTTCTCCCAGCGCTCCGCCCCAACATCCTCGTCGGAACAGCCTGAGCGCCGCAGCGGAGCAACTCCGGCTCGGCCGTGGGCAAAAACGGCTCTGTCCGAAATTTCTCACGGGCGGGCGTGAGCTGTTCCTCCGCTTCGCTTATCACACACACCACTCTCGGCCCTACCTGCCCCGCGCAACTCCGGCAGGGCCAAGCGGGTGGCATCGGTTCGGTCCCGGACCTTCGCGCGGTTTGATTCCCAAGTTTTTCTTCCCTTTGATTGCACACCGCGCCCCCTGTCCCTCAAAGCGAGGTGCATCTCTGGCGGAGCCGAGCGGGCAGCAGCTTTGCTCCCGGCAGGTCGTGTTGGTGTGCGCGAGGTCTTCCACCTCTTCGCTTGCAACACTCGCCTTTGCCGGCCCGCCAGGCACGGCGCAGCTCTGGCGGGGCCAAGCGACAGCGTCGGTTAGGTCCCGGGCGCAAAATCAAAAGGGAGGGTCGACACTGTGGACAAACAATGGACCCTAACACAAAGGGCAGAAAACTTCGACGCACACCCGCGCGACATTCTGTGAAGGAAAATACGCCACCCGCCTGACCTCGCCGGAGTTCCGCCGCGCCCGTCGGTCCAACGTGGCCCGGGTTGCAAGCGAAGTGGGTGAAAAGCTCACGGCCATCCTCGCGAAATATCGTACAATGCCGCTGCAAAACACGGCCCGGGCGCGGCTGCTCCTAGCGGATCGCAATGCAGCTCTGATCAGGGGGATCTTGCGGGAAGCCGGGAGGGGCGCGGGTGTCAAGCAACGGGCTAATAAACCTCGTCGAATACGCCCGCGACGGGCCGGTATAGAAGCGATGCCGCCAGTTTGTCCCCGCCGGAGCTCCTCCAAGCCAGGCAGGCCGAAAGTGGCGCGGGTTGACAACACAGGGTCCAAAACTTCAACGCACAACCAAGCGATCGTCCAGCTTTATGCAGCCTTGTACAAATTGTGTTTTCAAATTGTTCGCCCGAAACAGTTTTGTCACTCCCACAAGACAAACAAGCTATTTTTTTTCAGATGGCAGTGGAACTGATGAAGGCCTTCCCCAGACATTCCGTGCATCAATTTTAGAACATTATGTGGCGATGGAAAATAAGAGAACAAGACAATCGTCAGAAATACTGACCACAGCAGGTTTATTGGATGATGATCACCCATGCAAAAAATGTTTAATTGTGGCATCCAGAAATGATGCCAAAGATATATTTTGTTTCAAACTACTTCATGAAGAGGAAGTGTTGATACCAGGGATGAATTCTGAAAGCTTATGAGAAAGTCATTTTTTATGACTTGTACCACAACGAAAAATCTCGTGTTATTCACTGCTCCGATGAAAATAAAATGTCAAGATAAAATTTCAATCCCATATTTACACACTGTGAATTTTAAGTTTAATGTTCACTGATATTCCGTCATGTTGTCGTATTTGTTCTCGCCATGCACTGTGGCATGCTCTAAATGGCAAAACCACCTGGAAAAGGTCCTCTGACAAAACGAGTGATTTTTACAATGGAAGAACACACAATTTATCTTGCATCGACATTGTCTTCATGATGCTTTGCATGCATCATTGAAATTGGGTTGGTTCAAGTAAAAGAAAAAATTTGAATTTTAAAAGCAACTTAGAGTTATCCTGATTGAAATTTCCGAACATATAATCTTGCGATGTTAGGGTTCTCTCCCCCCGGCCCCCTTTTGACGAGACCCAGTGCGAAAGGTGGTACCATGAGCAGTGTCTTGAGAAGAATTTGCATGAATTGAGCGGCCGAAGACTGGTATTGCTGCTGTGAGTGCACATCACAATGTTGGAAGTCATGTAGACCTATATCTAATTTTGTGAGTGTTGTTCTGGAAAAAAATTAATTCTCACAAGAAAATGACAGACATGTCAGCTGCTCAACCCGTATTGTTTTGTGTTTTTTGTTATTGTAAAGTGTCCTTGGGTGTCTTGAAAGGCGCTTATCAATAAAATGTATTATTAGTATTATTATTATTATTAAGTTGCCTACACTGGTAAAGTTTTTTTAAATTTGAGTTTTTATTGCTTTAAATGCATTTTCAGCCCGAGTTGAGCACGTTTTGTGAGTTTGAATGTATCTTCATAGGAATGAGTTGTGTGGTCAAATTAATGCTCATTTAGGCTTCAGGTGGTCATCCTGAACAAAATACATGTTGAAGTGTGTGCATAAGTCCTTTGGTTTAGGCGTGACACTCAATTTGAGTTTTTATTGCTTTAAATGCATTTTCAGCCCGAGCTGAGCACGTTTTGTGAGTTTGAATGTATCTTCATAGGAATCAGTTGTGTGGTCAAATTAATGCTCATTTAGGCTTCAGGTGGTCATCCTGAACAAAATACATGTTGAAGTGTGTGCATAAGTCCTTTGGTTTAGGCGTGACACTCAATTTGAGTTTTTATTGCTTTAAATGCATTTTCAGCCCGAGCTGAGCACGTTTTGTGAGTTTGAATGTAGCTTCATAGGAATTAGTTGTGTGGTCAAATTAATGCTCATTTAGGCTTCAGGTGGTCATCCTGAACTAAATAAATATTGAAGTGTGTGCATAAGTTCTTTGGTTTGGGCGTGACACTCAATTTGAGTTTTTATTGCTTTAAATGCATTTTCAGCCCGAGCTGAGCACTTTTTGTGAGTTTGAATGTATCTTCATAGGAATGAGTTGTGTGGTCAAATTAATGCTCATTTAGGCTTCAGGTGGTCATCCTGAACAAAATACATGTTGAAGTGTGTGCATAAGTCCTTTGGTTTAGGCGTGACACTCAATTTGAGTTTTTATTGCTTTAAATGCATTTTCAGCCCGAGCTGAGCACGTTTTGTGAGTTTGAATGTATCTTCATAGGAATCAGTTGTGTGGTCAAATTAATGCTCATTTAGGCTTCAGGTGGTCATCCTGAACAAAATACATGTTGAAGTGTGTGCATAAGTCCTTTGGTTTAGGCGTGACACTCAATTTGAGTTTTTATTGCTTTAAATGCATTTTCAGCCCGAGCTGAGCACGTTTTGTGAGTTTGAATGTAGCTTCATAGGAATTAGTTGTGTGGTCAAATTAATGCTCATTTAGGCTTCAGGTGGTCATCCTGAACTAAATAAATATTGAAGGTTGTGCATAAGTTCTTTGGTTTGGGCGTGACACTCAATTTGAGTTTTTATTGCTTTAATTGCATTTTCAGCCCGAGCTGAGCACTTTTTGTGAGTTTGAATGTATCTTCAGAGGAATGAGTTGTGTGGTCAAATTAATGCTCATTTAGGCTTCAGGAGGACATCCTGAACTAAATACATGTTGAAGTGTGTGCATAAGTCCTTTGGTTTAGGCGTGACACTCAATTTGAGTTTTTATTGCTTTAAATGCATTTTCAGCCCGAGCTGAGCACGTTTTGTGAGTTTGAATGTATCTTCATAGGAATCAGTTGTGTGGTCAAATTAATGCTCATTTAGGCTTCAGGTGGTCATCCTGAACAAAATACATGTTGAAGTGTGTGCATAAGTCCTTTGGTTTAGGTGTGACACTCAATTTGAGTTTTTATTGCTTTAAATGCATTTTCAGCCCGAGCTTGAGCGCGCTTTCTGACTTTGAATGTATCTTCATAAGAATGAGTTGTGTAGTCAAATTAATGCTCATTTAGGCTTCAGGAGGACATCCTGAACAAAATACATGTTGAAGTGTGTGCATAAATCCTCTGGTTTAGGCGTGACACTCAATTTGAGTTTTTATTGCTTTAAATGCATTTGTAGCCTGAGCTGAGCGCGCTTTCTGACTTTGAATGTATCTTCATAGGAATGAGTTGTGTGGTCAAATGAATGCTCATTTAGGCTTCAGGTGGTCATCCTGAACAAAATACATGTTGAAGTGTGTGCATAAGTCCTTTGGTTGAGGCGTGACACTCAATTTGAGTTTTTATTGCTTTAAATGCATTTTCAGCCCGAGTTGAGCACGTTTTGTGAGTTTGAATGTATCTTCATAGGAATGAGTTGTGTGGTCAAATTAATGCTCATTTAGGCTTCAGGTGGTCATCCTGAACAAAATACATGTTGAAGTGTGTGCATAAGTCCTTTGGTTTAGGCGTGACACTCAATTTGAGTTTTTATTGCTTTAAATGCATTTTCAGCCCGAGCTGAGCACGTTTTGTGAGTTTGAATGTATCTTCATAGGAATGAGTTGTGTGATCAAATTAATGCTCATTTAGGCTTCAGGTGGTCCTTCTGAACAAAATACATGTTAAAGTGTGTGCATAAATCCTTTGGTTTAGGCGTGACACTCAATTTGAGTTTTTATTGCTTTAAATGCATTTTCAGCCCGAGCTGAGCACGTTTTGTGAGTTTGAATGTATCTTCATAGGAATGAGTTGTGTGGTCAAATTAAAGCTCATATAGGCTTCAGGAGGTCATCCTGAACAAAATACATGTTGAATGTGTGCATAAGTCCTTTGGTTTAGGTGTGACACTCAATTTGAGTTTTTATTGCTTTAAATGCATTTTCAGCCCGAGCTTGAGCGCGCTTTCTGACTTTGAATGTATCTTCATAGGAATGAGTTGTGTAGTCAAATTAATGCTCATTTAGGCTTCAGGAGGACATCCTGAACAAAATACATGTTGAAGTGTGTGCATAAATCCTCTGGTTTAGGCGTGACACTCAATTTGAGTTTTTATTGCTTTAAATGCATTTTCAGCCCGAGCTGAGCACGTTTTGTGAGTTTGAATGTATCTTCATAGGCATGAGTTGTGTGATCAAATTAATGCTCATTTAGGCTTCAGGAGGTCATCCTGAACAAAATACAAGTTGAAGTGTGTGCATAAGTCCTTTGGTAATCAAACAGCACGAAGGTCCGGGACCGAACGGATGCCACCCCCTTGGCCCCGCCGGAGCAGAAGTAAGATCGGGCGGCCCGAGCCAGAGCCCGAGCCCTACCCCTACCCGAACCCGACCGCCCTAAAATGTCCCTCATTGCTTCGGGTTCGGGGCGCACGGCACCCGTACGGCGGAGAGTATCCAGCGTTACCAGTGAAGCGGAGGAACATCTCACGCCCACCCGCGCGAAATGTCGTACCGAGTTGTTTATGCCCACGGCACCGCCGATGCTGCACCGTTTCGGCGCGAGGGACGCTCCAAACGAGGAGTTTGGGTCGAATGTGAATTAAAGTGTTAGGTTTCGTGAGAGATCAATACAAGAACCACACACAGACACCAAAAACGAAGAGGGGTTTTATTGCCAGAAAGTTGGTCAGGTCGAGGTGTAAACAACTGAAAGCTAGTCAAAATGATCACGTTGAGGAGTGCAGAAATGCTGGAGCGTAACGGCGTGGCAGCAGCTAGCTCGGCAGGAAGGATCGCTGACGAACTGGCAACGGGTGGCTGTTCACGCTGTCTTTTATGGTGCAAGTGGCAGATGAGATGAAGACTCGCACGTGTGTAGGGGAGGCAGGTGCACTGATTCGAGAGGCGCCCAGCCCACACTGAAAAAGAGACAAAAAAAGGGAGGGGCGGCACCGTGGACACACAATGGTTTCGAACGCAAAGGGCAGAAAACGTCGGCTTCCAGCCGCGCGACGTTCCGCGAACGAATACTGAATCGTATTGAGACACGTTATCCGTGGCATCATAAACTCCGCGAATTTAAGTCAACATCTCTCTGCTCCCAAATAAAACAATCATCCCTATTCAGTCAACTGTAAACGAAGAAGTCAAGTCTGGGATTTTTTTTATGACCCTCTAAAAATAAGCAACAACATAAAATGTCCGCCCTGTGAACATGAGCTGAAATCGAATCTCAAACCAAATACATGTGAAAGCAAAAAAAAATCGAAATATATCAATTTAGAATTCAAAGAACGTCGTGTCCCCATCACACTTTTTAATTGTCTTTTTTCTTTTTTCTTTTTTTTTGCATCGACACGCCTCAAAATCCTTCTGATGTGAGCGTTTTTAAAAAATCTTGGCTCTTTTGACTTTTTTGGGGGGTTCTTGGGACGGAAAAAATTGACGATGAATTGACAATATTTGCTGCTCAGAGCTGATGCCACGTCGTGTCACTCTTGTGCTTTCTGAAATGCGAGAGCCCTATTTGTCCATGCACGGCCAGCACTTTACGATAGCCTCTGCTGGTGAGAGTTGGCCATTGCAGCCTTCCATATGATTTCCTGTGACCCTCTAAAAATAATGAGATAAAATGTGCGTTGTGTGAACATGAGCTGCGCTTGAAACTACACCCAAATACAAGGAAAAGCAAAAAACAAAAATCTAAACGCACCAATTCAAAAGATAAATGAATGCCACGCCACCATCACACTTTTTCATGATTATTATTACAATTATTATTAATATCACTGCATAGGCAAGGCTCAAAATCCGCCTCATGTGAGCGTTTTTTCAAAAGATTTTCTTAATCTTGCTACTTCGGACTGGGCTTTTTTTTTTGGATATTGGGACAGAGAAACTTTATTATGTATTGACAGTGTTTGCTCTTCATCTCTTTTTCAACCTGGTGGACGCCCTCTCTTTGGCCGAGCATGACCTGATTTGTAGTCAGACGCCTCATGCATTGCGCCACGAACTCCACGAAATCAAACCACTATTTCTCTGTTCTCCTGTGGGGGAATTTGCCGCTCCCAAAAAGTTATTGTTACCTTTTTCAGTGTGGGATGGGCGCTTCTCTAATCAGTGCACCTGCCTCCCCGACACACCTGCGAGTCATTATCTCATCTGCCACTTGCAGCATAAAAGCCAGCCTGAAGAGCCACCCATTGTCACTTCGTCAGAGATCCTTCCTGCCGTGTCGACGACGCCGTACCGCTCCAGGATTCCTGCACTCCTCGAATTGATCATTTTGACTACCTTTCAGTTGTGACCACCTCGGCCTGTCTCGCTTACTGGCAATAAAACCCTTCTGTGCTTTTTGTGTCTGCGCGTGGTTCCTCTCTTCATCTCTCACGAAGCCGAACACTTTGCTTAACACCCGCGGTTCTCCCAGCGCTCCGCCCCAACATCCTCGTCGGAACAGCCTGAGCGCCGCAGCGGAGCAACTCCGGCTCGGCCGTGGGCAAAAACGGCTCTGTCCGAAATTTCTCACGGGCGGGCGCGAGCTGTTCCTCCGCTTCGCTTATCACACACACCACTCTCGGCCCTACCTGCCCCGCGCAACTCCGGCAGGGCCAAGCGGGTGGCATCGGTTCGGTCCCGGACCTTCGCGCGGTTTGATTCCCAAGTTTTTCTTCCCTTTGATTGCACACCGCGCCCCCTGTCCCTCAAAGCGAGGTGCATCTCTGGCGGAGCCGAGCGGGCAGCAGCTTTGCTCCCGGCAGGTCGTGTTGGTGTGCGCGAGGTCTTCCACCTCTTCGCTTGCAACACTCGCCTTTGCCGGCCCGCCAGGCACGGCGCAGCTCTGGCGGGGCCAAGCGACAGCGTCGGTTAGGTCCCGGGCGCAAAATCAAAAGGGAGGGTCGACACTGTGGACAAACAATGGACCCTAACACAAAGGGCAGAAAACTTCGACGCACACCCGCGCGACATTCTGTGAAGGAAAATACGCCACCCGCCTGACCTCGCCGGAGTTCCGCCGCGCCCGTCGGTCCAACGTGGCCCGGGTTGCAAGCGAAGTGGGTGAAAAGCTCACGGCCATCCTCGCGAAATATCGTACAATGCCGCTGCAAAACACGGCCCGGGCGCGGCTGCTCCTAGCGGATCGCAATGCAGCTCTGATCAGGGGGATCTTGCGGGAAGCCGGGAGGGGCGCGGGTGTCAAGCAACGGGCTAATAAACCTCGTCGAATACGCCCGCGACGGGCCGGTATAGAAGCGATGCCGCCAGTTTGTCCCCGCCGGAGCTCCTCCAAGCCAGGCAGGCCGAAAGTGGCGCGGGTTGACAACACAGGGTCCAAAACTTCAACGCACAACCAAGCGATCGTCCAGCTTTATGCAGCCTTGTACAAATTGTGTTTTCAAATTGTTCGCCCGAAACAGTTTTGTCACTCCCACAAGACAAACAAGCTATTTTTTTTCAGATGGCAGTGGAACTGATGAAGGCCTTCCCCAGACATTCCGTGCATCAATTTTAGAACATTATGTGGCGATGGAAAATAAGAGAACAAGACAATCGTCAGAAATACTGACCACAGCAGGTTTATTGGATGATGATCACCCATGCAAAAAATGTTTAATTGTGGCATCCAGAAATGATGCCAAAGATATATTTTGTTTCAAACTACTTCATGAAGAGGAAGTGTTGATACCAGGGATGAATTCTGAAAGCTTATGAGAAAGTCATTTTTTATGACTTGTACCACAACGAAAAATCTCGTGTTATTCACTGCTCCGATGAAAATAAAATGTCAAGATAAAATTTCAATCCCATATTTACACACTGTGAATTTTAAGTTTAATGTTCACTGATATTCCGTCATGTTGTCGTATTTGTTCTCGCCATGCACTGTGGCATGCTCTAAATGGCAAAACCACCTGGAAAAGGTCCTCTGACAAAACGAGTGATTTTTACAATGGAAGAACACACAATTTATCTTGCATCGACATTGTCTTCATGATGCTTTGCATGCATCATTGAAATTGGGTTGGTTCAAGTAAAAGAAAAAATTTGAATTTTAAAAGCAACTTAGAGTTATCCTGATTGAAATTTCCGAACATATAATCTTGCGATGTTAGGGTTCTCTCCCCCCGGCCCCCTTTTGACGAGACCCAGTGCGAAAGGTGGTACCATGAGCAGTGTCTTGAGAAGAATTTGCATGAATTGAGCGGCCGAAGACTGGTATTGCTGCTGTGAGTGCACATCACAATGTTGGAAGTCATGTAGACCTATATCTAATTTTGTGAGTGTTGTTCTGGAAAAAAATTAATTCTCACAAGAAAATGACAGACATGTCAGCTGCTCAACCCGTATTGTTTTGTGTTTTTTGTTATTGTAAAGTGTCCTTGGGTGTCTTGAAAGGCGCTTATCAATAAAATGTATTATTAGTATTATTATTATTATTAAGTTGCCTACACTGGTAAAGTTTTTTAAAATTTGAGTTTTTATTGCTTTAAATGCATTTTCAGCCCGAGTTGAGCACGTTTTGTGAGTTTGAATGTATCTTCATAGGAATGAGTTGTGTGGTCAAATTAATGCTCATTTAGGCTTCAGGTGGTCATCCTGAACAAAATACATGTTGAAGTGTGTGCATAAGTCCTTTGGTTTAGGCGTGACACTCAATTTGAGTTTTTATTGCTTTAAATGCATTTTCAGCCCGAGCTGAGCACGTTTTGTGAGTTTGAATGTATCTTCATAGGAATCAGTTGTGTGGTCAAATTAATGCTCATTTAGGCTTCAGGTGGTCATCCTGAACAAAATACATGTTGAAGTGTGTGCATAAATCCTTTGGTTTAGGCGTGACACTCAATTTGAGTTTTTATTGCTTTAAATGCATTTTCAGCCCGAGCTGAGCACGTTTTGTGAGTTTGAATGTAGCTTCATAGGAATTAGTTGTGTGGTCAAATTAATGCTCATTTAGGCTTCAGGTGGTCATCCTGAACTAAATAAATATTGAAGTGTGTGCATAAGTTCTTTGGTTTGGGCGTGACACTCAATTTGAGTTTTTATTGCTTTAAATGCATTTTCAGCCCGAGCTGAGCACTTTTTGTGAGTTTGAATGTATCTTCATAGGAATGAGTTGTGTGGTCAAATTAATGCTCATTTAGGCTTCAGGAGGACATCCTGAACTAAATACATGTTGAAGTGTGTGCATAAGTCCTTTGGTTTAGGCGTGACACTCAATTTGAGTTTTTATTGCTTTAAATGCATTTTCAGCCCGAGTTGAGCACGTTTTGTGAGTTTGAATGTATCTTCATAGGAATGAGTTGTGTGGTCAAATTAATGCTCATTTAGGCTTCAGGTGGTCATCCTGAACAAAATACATGTTGAAGTGTGTGCATAAGTCCTTTGGTTTAGGCGTGACACTCAATTTGAGTTTTTATTGCTTTAAATGCATTTTCAGCCCGAGCTGAGCATGTTTTGTGAGTTTGAATGTATCTTCATAAGAATGAGTTGTGTGGTCAAATTAATGCTCATTTCGGCTTCAGGTGGTCATCCTGAACTAAATACATGTTGAAGTGTGTGCATAAGTCCTTTGGTTTAGGCGTGACACTCCATTTGAGTTTTTATTGCTTTAAATGCATTTTCAGTCCGAGCTGAGCGCGCTTTCTGACTTTGAATGTATCTTCATAGGAATGAGTTGTGTGGTCAAATTAATGCTCATTTAGGCTTCAGGAGGTCATCCTGAACAAAATACATCTTGAAGTGTGTGCATAAGTCCTTCGGTTTAGGCGTGACACTCAATTTGAGTTTTTATTGCTTTAAATGCATTTTCAGCCCGAGCTGAGCACCTTTTGTGAGTTTGAATGTATCTTCATAGGAATGAGTTGTGTGGTCAAATTAATGCTCATATAGGCTTCAGGAGGCCATCCTGAACAAAATACATGTTGAAGTGTGTGCATAATCCTTTGGTTTAGGTGTGACACTCAATTTGAGTTTTTATTGCTTTAAATGCATTTTCAGCCCGAGCTGAGCGCGCTTTCTGACTTTGAATGTATCTTCATAGGAATGATTTGTTTAGTCAAATTAATGCTCTTTTAGGCTTCAGGAGGCCATCCTGAACAAAATACATGATGAAGTGTGTGCATAAGTCCTTTGGTTTAGGTGTGACACTCAATTTGAGTTTTTATTGCTGTAAATGCATTTTCAGCCCGAGCTGAGCACGTTTTGTGAGTTTGAATGCATCTTCATAGGCATGAATTGTGTGATCAAATTAATGCTCATTTAGGCTTCAGGTGGTCCTTCTGAACAAAATACATGTTAAAGTGTGTGCATAAATCCTTTGGTTTAGGCGTGACACTCAATTTGAGTTTTTATTGCTTTAAATGCATTTTCAGCCCGAGCTGAGCACGTTTTGTGAGTTTGAATGTATCTTCATAGGAATGAGTATTGTGGTCAAATTAAAGCTCATATAGGCTTCAGGAGGTCATCCTGAACAAAATACATGTTGAATGTGTGCATAAGTCCTTTGGTTTAGGTGTGACACTCAATTTGAGTTTTTATTGCTTTAAATGCATTTTCAGCCCGAGCTTGAGCGCGCTTTCTGACTTTGAATGTATCTTCATAGGAATGAGTTGTGTAGTCAAATTAATGCTCATTTAGGCTTCAGGAGGACATCCTGAACAAAATACATGTTGAAGTGTGTGCATAAATCCTCTGGTTTAGGCGTGACACTCAATTTGAGTTTTTATTGCTTTAAATGCATTTTCAGCCCGAGCTGAGCACGTTTTGTGAGTTTGAATGTATCTTCATAGGCATGAGTTGTGTGATCAAATTAATGCTCATTTAGGCTTCAGGAGGTCATCCTGAACAAAATACAAGTTGAAGTGTGTGCATAAGTCCTTTGGTAATCAAACAGCACGAAGGTCCGGGACCGAACGGATGCCACCCGCTTGGCCCCGCCGGAGCAGAAGTAAGATCGGGCGGCCCGAGCCCGAGCCCGAGCCCTACCCCTACCCGAACCCGACCGCCCTAAAATGTCCCTCATTGCTTCGGGTTCGGGGCGCACGGCACCCGTACGGCGGAGAGTATCCAGGGTTACCAGTGAAGCGGAGGAACATCTCACGCCCACCCGCGCGAAATGTCGTACCGAGTTGTTTATGCCCACGGCACCGCCGATGCTGCACCGTTTCGGCGCGAGGGACGCTCCAAACGAGGAGTTTGGGTCGAATGTGAATTAAAGTGTTAGGTTTCGTGAGAGATCAATACAAGAACCACACACAGACACCAAAAACGAAGAGGGGTTTTATTGCCAGAAAGTTGGTCAGGTCGAGGTGTAAACAACTGAAAGCTAGTCAAAATGATCACGTTGAGGAGTGCAGAAATGCTGGAGCGTAACGGCGTGGCAGCAGCTAGCTCGGCAGGAAGGATCGCTGACGAACTGGCAACGGGTGGCTGTTCACGCTGTCTTTTATGGTGCAAGTGGCAGATGAGATGAAGACTCGCACGTGTGTAGGGGAGGCAGGTGCACTGATTCGAGAGGCGCCCAGCCCACACTGAAAAAGAGACAAAAAAAGGGAGGGGCGGCACCGTGGACACACAATGGTTTCGAACGCAAAGGGCAGAAAACGTCGGCTTCCAGCCGCGCGACGTTCCGCGAACGAATACTGAATCGTATTGAGACACGTTATCCGTGGCATCATAAACTCCGCGAATTTAAGTCAACATCTCTCTGCTCCCAAATAAAACAATCATCCCTATTCAGTCAACTGTAAACGAAGAAGTCAAGTCTGGGATTTTTTTTATGACCCTCTAAAAATAAGCAACAACATAAAATGTCCGCCCTGTGAACATGAGCTGAAATCGAATCTCAAACCAAATACATGTGAAAGCAAAAAAAATCGAAATATACCAATTTATTATTCAAAGAACGTCGTGTCCCCATCACACTTTTTAATTGTCTTTTTTCTTTTTTCTTTTTTTTTTTGCATCGACACGCCTCAAAATCCTTCTGATGTGAGCGTTTTTAAAAAATCTTGGCTCTTTTGACTTTTTTGGGGGGTTCTTGGGACGGAAAAAATTGACGATGAATTGACAATATTTGCTGCTCAGAGCTGATGCCACGTTGTGTCACTCTTGTGCTTTCTGAAATGCGAGAGCCCTATTTGTCCATGCACGGCCAGCACTTTACGATAGCCTCTGCTGGTGAGAGTTGGCCATTGCAGCCTTCCATATGATTTCCTGTGACCCTCTAAAAATAATGAGATAAAATGTGCGTTGTGTGAACATGAGCTGCGCTTGAAACTACACCCAAATACAAGGAAAAGCAAAAAACAAAAATCTAAACGCACCAATTCAAAAGATAAATGAATGCCACGCCACCATCACACTTTTTCATGATTATTATTACAATTATTATTAATATCACTGCATAGGCAAGGCTCAAAATCCGCCTCATGTGAGCGTTTTTTCAAAAGATTTTCTTAATCTTGCTACTTCGGACTGGGCTTTTTTTTTTGGATATTGGGACAGAGAAACTTTATTATGTATTGACAGTGTTTGCTCTTCATCTCTTTTTCAACCTGGTGGACGCCCTCTCTTTGGCCGAGCATGACCTGATTTGTAGTCAGACGCCTCATGCATTGCGCCACGAACTCCACGAAATCAAACCACTATTTCTCTGTTCTCCTGTGGGGGAATTTGCCGCTCCCAAAAAGTTATTGTTACCTTTTTCAGTGTGGGATGGGCGCTTCTCTAATCAGTGCACCTGCCTCCCCGACACACCTGCGAGTCATTATCTCATCTGCCACTTGCAGCATAAAAGCCAGCCTGAAGAGCCACCCATTGTCACTTCGTCAGAGATCCTTCCTGCCGTGTCGACGACGCCGTACCGCTCCAGGATTCCTGCACTCCTCGAATTGATCATTTTGACTACCTTTCAGTTGTGACCACCTCGGCCTGTCTCGCTTACTGGCAATAAAACCCTTCTGTGCTTTTTGTGTCTGCGCGTGGTTCCTCTCTTCATCTCTCACGAAGCCGAACACTTTGCTTAACACCCGCGGTTCTCCCAGCGCTCCGCCCCAACATCCTCGTCGGAACAGCCTGAGCGCCGCAGCGGAGCAACTCCGGCTCGGCCGTGGGCAAAAACGGCTCTGTCCGAAATTTCTCACGGGCGGGCGCGAGCTGTTCCTCCGCTTCGCTTATCACACACACCACTCTCGGCCCTACCTGCCCCGCGCAACTCCGGCAGGGCCAAGCGGGTGGCATCGGTTCGGTCCCGGACCTTCGCGCGGTTTGATTCCCAAGTTTTTCTTCCCTTTGATTGCACACCGCGCCCCCTGTCCCTCAAAGCGAGGTGCATCTCTGGCGGAGCCGAGCGGGCAGCAGCTTTGCTCCCGGCAGGTCGTGTTGGTGTGCGCGAGGTCTTCCACCTCTTCGCTTGCAACACTCGCCTTTGCCGGCCCGCCAGGCACGGCGCAGCTCTGGCGGGGCCAAGCGACAGCGTCGGTTAGGTCCCGGGCGCAAAATCAAAAGGGAGGGTCGACACTGTGGACAAACAATGGACCCTAACACAAAGGGCAGAAAACTTCGACGCACACCCGCGCGACATTCTGTGAAGGAAAATACGCCACCCGCCTGACCTCGCCGGAGTTTCGCCGCGCCCGTCGGTCCAACGTGGCCCGGGTTGCAAGCGAAGTGGGTGAAAAGCTCACGGCCATCCTCGCGAAATATCGTACAATGCCGCTGCAAAACACGGCCCGGGCGCGGCTGCTCCTAGCGGATCGCAATGCAGCTCTGATCAGGGGGATCTTGCGGGAAGCCGGGAGGGGCGCGGGTGTCAAGCAACGGGCTAATAAACCTCGTCGAATACGCCCGCGACGGGCCGGTATAGAAGCGATGCCGCCAGTTTGTCCCCGCCGGAGCTCCTCCAAGCCAGGCAGGCCGAAAGTGGCGCGGGTTGACAACACAGGGTCCAAAACTTCAACGCACAACCAAGCGATCGTCCAGCTTTATGCAGCCTTGTACAAATTGTGTTTTCAAATTGTTCGCCCGAAACAGTTTTGTCACTCCCACAAGACAAACAAGCTATTTTTTTTCAGATGGCAGTGGAACTGATGAAGGCCTTCCCCAGACATTCCGTGCATCAATTTTAGAACATTATGTGGCGATGGAAAATAAGAGAACAAGACAATCGTCAGAAATACTGACCACAGCAGGTTTATTGGATGATGATCACCCATGCAAAAAATGTTTAATTGTGGCATCCAGAAATGATGCCAAAGATATATTTTGTTTCAAACTACTTCATGAAGAGGAAGTGTTGATACCAGGGATGAATTCTGAAAGCTTATGAGAAAGTCATTTTTTATGACTTGTACCACAACGAAAAATCTCGTGTTATTCACTGCTCCGATGAAAATAAAATGTCAAGATAAAATTTCAATCCCATATTTACACACTGTGAATTTTAAGTTTAATGTTCACTGATATTCCGTCATGTTGTCGTATTTGTTCTCGCCATGCACTGTGGCATGCTCTAAATGGCAAAACCACCTGGAAAAGGTCCTCTGACAAAACGAGTGATTTTTACAATGGAAGAACACACAATTTATCTTGCATCGACATTGTCTTCATGATGCTTTGCATGCATCATTGAAATTGGGTTGGTTCAAGTAAAAGAAAAAATTTGAATTTTAAAAGCAACTTAGAGTTATCCTGATTGAAATTTCCGAACATATAATCTTGCGATGTTAGGGTTCTCTCCCCCCGGCCCCCTTTTGACGAGACCCAGTGCGAAAGGTGGTACCATGAGCAGTGTCTTGAGAAGAATTTGCATGAATTGAGCGGCCGAAGACTGGTATTGCTGCTGTGAGTGCACATCACAATGTTGGAAGTCATGTAGACCTATATCTAATTTTGTGAGTGTTGTTCTGGAAAAAAATTAATTCTCACAAGAAAATGACAGACATGTCAGCTGCTCAACCCGTATTGTTTTGTGTTTTTTGTTATTGTAAAGTGTCCTTGGGTGTCTTGAAAGGCGCTTATCAATAAAATGTATTATTAGTATTATTATTATTATTAAGTTGCCTACACTGGTAAAGTTTTTTAAAATTTGAGTTTTTATTGCTTTAAATGCATTTTCAGCCCGAGTTGAGCACGTTTTGTGAGTTTGAATGTATCTTCATAGGAATGAGTTGTGTGGTCAAATTAATGCTCATTTAGGCTTCAGGTGGTCGGTCATCCTGAACAAAATACATGTTGAAGTGTGTGCATAAGTCCTTTGGTTTAGGCGTGTCACTCAATTTGAGTTTTTATTGCTTTAAATGCATTTTCAGCCCGAGCTGAGCACGTTTTGTGAGTTTGAATGTATCTTCATAGGAATCAGTTGTGTGGTCAAATTAATGCTCATTTAGGCTTCAGGTGGTCATCCTGAACAAAATACATGTTGAAGTGTGTGCATAAGTCCTTTGGTTTAGGCGTGACACTCAATTTGAGTTTTTATTGCTTTAAATGCATTTTCAGCCCGAGCTGAGCACGTTTTGTGAGTTTGAATGTAGCTTCATAGGAATTAGTTGTGTGGTCAAATTAATGCTCATTTAGGCTTCAGGTGGTCATCCTGAACTAAATAAATATTGAAGTGTGTGCATAAGTTCTTTGGTTTGGGCGTGACACTCAATTTGAGTTTTTATTGCTTTAAATGCATTTTCAGCCCGAGCTGAGCACTTTTTGTGAGTTTGAATGTATCTTCATAGGAATGAGTTGTGTGGTCAAATTAATGCTCATTTAGGCTTCAGGTGGTCATCCTGAACAAAATACATGTTGAAGTGTGTGCATAAGTCCTTTGGTTTAGGCGTGACACTCAATTTGAGTTTTTATTGCTTTAAATGCATTTTCAGCCCGAGCTGAGCACGTTTTGTGAGTTTGAATGTATCTTCATAGGAATCAGTTGTGTGGTCAAATTAATGCTCATTTAGGCTTCAGGTGGTCATCCTGAACAAAATACATGTTGAAGTGTGTGCATAAGTCCTTTGGTTTAGGCGTGACACTCAATTTGAGTTTTTATTGCTTTAAATGCATTTTCAGCCCGAGCTGAGCACGTTTTGTGAGTTTGAATGTAGCTTCATAGGAATTAGTTGTGTGGTCAAATTAATGCTCATTTAGGCTTCAGGTGGTCATCCTGAACTAAATAAATATTGAAGGTTGTGCATAAGTTCTTTGGTTTGGGCGTGACACTCAATTTGAGTTTTTATTGCTTTAATTGCATTTTCAGCCCGAGCTGAGCACTTTTTGTGAGTTTGAATGTATCTTCAGAGGAATGAGTTGTGTGGTCAAATTAATGCTCATTTAGGCTTCAGGAGGACATCCTGAACTAAATACATGTTGAAGTGCGTGCATAAGTCCTTTGGTTTAGGCGTGACACTCAATTTGAGTTTTTATTGCTTTAAATGCATTTTCAGCCCGAGTTGAGCACGTTTTGTGAGTTTGAATGTATCTTTATAGGAATGAGTTGTGTGGTCAAATTAATGCTCATTTAGGCTTCAGGTGGTCATCCTGAACAAAATACATGTTGAAGTGTGTGCATAAGTCCTTTGGTTTAGGCGTGACACTCAATTTGAGTTTTTATTGCTTTAAATGCATTTTCAGCCCGAGCTGAGCACGTTTTGTGAGTTTGAATGTATCTTCATAGGAATCAGTTGTGTGGTCAAATTAATGCTCATTTAGGCTTCAGGTGGTCATCCTGAACAAAATACATGTTGAAGTGTGTGCATAAGTCCTTTGGTTTAGGCGTGACACTCAATTTGAGTTTTTATTGCTTTAAATGCATTTTCAGCCCGAGCTGAGCACTTTTTGTGAGTTTGAATGTATCTTCAGAGGAATGAGTTGTGTGGTCAAATTAATGCTCATTTAGGCTTCAGGAGGACATCCTGAACTAAATACATGTTGAAGTGTATGCATAAGTCCTTTGGTTTAGGCGTGACACTCAATTTGAGTTTTTATTGCTTTAAATGCATTTTCAGCCCGAGTTGAGCACGTTTTGTGAGTTTGAATGTATCTTCATAGGAATGAGTTGTGTGGTCAAATTAATGCTCATTTAGGCTTCAGGTGGTCATCCTGAACAAAATACATGTTGAAGTGTGTGCATAAGTCCTTTGGTTTAGGCGTGACACTCAATTTGAGTTTTTATTGCTTTAAATGCATTTTCAGCCCGAGCTGAGCACGTTTTGTGAGTTTGAATGCATCTTCATAGGCATGAATTGTGTGATCAAATTAATGCTCATTTAGGCTTCAGGTGGTCCTTCTGAACAAAATACATGTTAAAGTGTGTGCATGAATCCTTTGGTTTAGGCGTGACACTCAATTTGAGTTTTTATTGCTTTAAATGCATTTTCAGCCCGAGCTGAGCACGTTTTGTGAGTTTGAATGTATCTTCATAGGAATGAGTTGTGTGGTCAAATTATTGCTCATATAGGCTTCAGGAGGTCATCCTGAACAAAATACATGTTGAATGTGTGCATAAGTCCTTTGGTTTAGGTGTGACACTCAATTTGAGTTTTTATTGCTTTAAATGCATTTTCAGCCCGAGCTTGAGCGCGCTTTCTGACTTTGAATGTATCTTCATAAGAATGAGTTGTGTAGTCAAATTAATGCTCATTTAGGCTTCAGGAGGACATCCTGAACAAAATACATGTTGAAGTGTGTGCATAAATCCTCTGGTTTAGGCGTGACACTCAATTTGAGTTTTTATTGCTTTAAATGCATTTGTAGCCTGAGCTGAGCGCGCTTTCTGACTTTGAATGTATCTTCATAGGAATGAGTTGTGTGGTCAAATGAATGCTCATTTAGGCTTCAGGTGGTCATCCTGAACAAAATACATGTTGAAGTGTGTGCATAAGTCCTTTGGTTGAGGCGTGACACTCAATTTGAGTTTTTATTGCTTTAAATGCATTTTCAGCCCGAGTTGAGCACGTTTTGTGAGTTTGAATGTATCTTCATAGGAATGAGTTGTGTGGTCAAATTAATGCTCATTTAGGCTTCAGGTGGTCATCCTGAACAAAATACATGTTGAAGTGTGTGCATAAGTCCTTTGGTTTAGGCGTGACACTCAATTTGAGTTTTTATTGCTTTAAATGCATTTTCAGCCCGAGCTGAGCACGTTTTGTGAGTTTGAATGTATCTTCATAGGAATGAGTTGTGTGGTCAAATTATTGCTCATTTAGGCTTCAGGAGGACATTCTGAACTAAATACATGTTGAAGTGTATGCATAAGTCCTTTGGTTTAGGCGTGACACTCAATTTGAGTTTTTATTGCTTTAAATGCATTTTTAGCCCGAGCTGAGCATGTTTTGTGAGTTTGAATGTATCTTCATAAGAATGAGTTGTGTGGTCAAATTAATGCTCATTTCGGCTTCAGGTGGTCATCCTGAACTAAATACATGTTGAAGTGTGTGCATAAGTCCTTCGGTTTAGGCGTGACACTCCATTTGAGTTTTTATTGCTTTAAATGCATTTTCAGCCCGAGCTGAGCACGTTTTGTGAGTTTGAATGTATCTTCATAAGAATGAGTTGTGTAGTCAAATTAATGCTCATTTCGGCTTCAGGTGGTCATCCTGAACTAAATACATGTTGAAGTGTGTGCATAAGTCCTTTGGTTTAGGCGTGACACTCCATTTGAGTTTTTATTGCTTTAAATGCATTTTCAGCCCGAGCTGAGCACGTTTTGTGAGTTTGAATGCATCTTCATAGGCATGAATTGTGTGGTCAAATTAAAGCTCATATAGGCTTCAGGAGGTCATCCTGAACAAAATACATGTTGAATGTGTGCATAAGTCCTTCAGTTTAGGTGTGACACTCAATTTGAGTTTTTATTGCTTTAAATGCATTTTCAGCCCGAGCTTGAGCGCGCTTTCTGACTTTGAATGTATCTTCATAGGAATGAGTTGTGTAGTCAAATTAATGCTCATTTAGGCTTCAGGAGGACATCCTGAACAAAATACATGTTGAAGTGTGTGCATAAATCCTCTGGTTTAGGCGTGACACTCAATTTGAGTTTTTATTGCTTTAAATGCATTTTCAGCCCGAGCTGAGCACGTTTTGTGAGTTTGAATGTATCTTCATAGGCATGAGTTGTGTGATCAAATTAATGCTCATTTAGGCTTCAGGAGGTCATCCTGAACAAAATACAAGTTGAAGTGTGTGCATAAGTCCTTTGGTAATCAAACAGCACGAAGGTCCGGGACCGAACGGATGCCACCCGCTTGGCCCCGCCGGAGCAGAAGTAAGATCGGGCGGCCCGAGCCCGAGCCCGAGCCCTACCCCTACCCGAACCCGACCGCCCTAAAATGTCCCTCATTGCTTCGGGTTCGGGGCGCACGGCACCCGTACGGCGGAGAGTATCCAGGGTTACCAGTGAAGCGGAGGAACATCTCACGCCCACCCGCGCGAAATGTCTTACCGAGTTGTTTATGCCCACGGCACCGCCGATGCTGCACCGTTTTGGCGCGAGGGACGCTCCAAACGAGGAGTTTGGGTCGAATGTGAATTAAAGTGTTAGGTTTCGTGAGAGATCAATACAAGAACCACACACAGACACCAAAAACGAAGAGGGGTTTTATTGCCAGAAAGTTGGTCAGGTCGAGGTGTAAACAACTGAAAGCTAGTCAAAATGATCACGTTGAGGAGTGCAGAAATGCTGGAGCGTAACGGCGTGGCAGCAGCTAGCTCGGCAGGAAGGATCGCTGACGAACTGGCAACGGGTGGCTGTTCACGCTGTCTTTTATGGTGCAAGTGGCAGATGAGATGAAGACTCGCACGTGTGTAGGGGAGGCAGGTGCACTGATTCGAGAGGCGCCCAGCCCACACTGAAAAAGAGACAAAAAAAAGGGAGGGGCGGCACCGTGGACACACAATGGTTTCGAACGCAAAGGGCAGAAAACGTCGGCTTCCAGCCGCGCGACGTTCCGCGAACGAATACTGAATCGTATTGAGACACGTTATCCGTGGCATCATAAACTCCGCGAATTTAAGTCAACATCTCTCTGCTCCCAAATAAAACAATCATCCCTATTCAGTCAACTGTAAACGAAGAAGTCAAGTCTGGGATTTTTTTTATGACCCTCTAAAAATAAGCAACAACATAAAATGTCCGCCCTGTGAACATGAGCTGAAATCGAATCTCAAACCAAATACATGTGAAAGCAAAAAAAATCGAAATATATCAATTTAGAATTCAAAGAACGTCGTGTCCCCATCACACTTTTTAATTGTCTTTTTTCTTTTTTCTTTTTTTTTTGCATCGACACGCCTCAAAATCCTTCTGATGTGAGCGTTTTTAAAAAATCTTGGCTCTTTTGACTTTTTTGGGGGGTTCTTGGGACGGAAAAAATTGACGATGAATTGACAATATTTGCTGCTCAGAGCTGATGCCACGTTGTGTCACTCTTGTGCTTTCTGAAATGCGAGAGCCCTATTTGTCCATGCACGGCCAGCACTTTACGATAGCCTCTGCTGGTGAGAGTTGGCCATTGCAGCCTTCCATATGATTTCCTGTGACCCTCTAAAAATAATGAGATAAAATGTGCGTTGTGTGAACATGAGCTGCGCTTGAAACTACACCCAAATACAAGGAAAAGCAAAAAACAAAAATCTAAACGCACCAATTCAAAAGATAAATGAATGCCACGCCACCATCACACTTTTTCATGATTATTATTACAATTATTATTAATATCACTGCATAGGCAAGGCTCAAAATCCGCCTCATGTGAGCGTTTTTTCAAAAGATTTTCTTAATCTTGCTACTTCGGACTGGGCTTTTTTTTTTGGATATTGGGACAGAGAAACTTTATTATGTATTGACAGTGTTTGCTCTTCATCTCTTTTTCAACCTGGTGGACGCCCTCTCTTTGGCCGAGCATGACCTGATTTGTAGTCAGACGCCTCATGCATTGCGCCACGAACTCCACGAAATCAAACCACTATTTCTCTGTTCTCCTGTGGGGGAATTTGCCGCTCCCAAAAAGTTATTGTTACCTTTTTCAGTGTGGGATGGGCGCTTCTCTAATCAGTGCACCTGCCTCCCCGACACACCTGCGAGTCATTATCTCATCTGCCACTTGCAGCATAAAAGCCAGCCTGAAGAGCCACCCATTGTCACTTCGTCAGAGATCCTTCCTGCCGTGTCGACGACGCCGTACCGCTCCAGGATTCCTGCACTCCTCGAATTGATCATTTTGACTACCTTTCAGTTGTGACCACCTCGGCCTGTCTCGCTTACTGGCAATAAAACCCTTCTGTGCTTTTTGTGTCTGCGCGTGGTTCCTCTCTTCATCTCTCACGAAGCCGAACACTTTGCTTAACACCCGCGGTTCTCCCAGCGCTCCGCCCCAACATCCTCGTCGGAACAGCCTGAGCGCCGCAGCGGAGCAACTCCGGCTCGGCCGTGGGCAAAAACGGCTCTGTCCGAAATTTCTCACGGGCGGGCGCGAGCTGTTCCTCCGCTTCGCTTATCACACACACCACTCTCGGCCCTACCTGCCCCGCGCAACTCCGGCAGGGCCAAGCGGGTGGCATCGGTTCGGTCCCGGACCTTCGCGCGGTTTGATTCCCAAGTTTTTCTTCCCTTTGATTGCACACCGCGCCCCCTGTCCCTCAAAGCGAGGTGCATCTCTGGCGGAGCCGAGCGGGCAGCAGCTTTGCTCCCGGCAGGTCGTGTTGGTGTGCGCGAGGTCTTCCACCTCTTCGCTTGCAACACTCGCCTTTGCCGGCCCGCCAGGCACGGCGCAGCTCTGGCGGGGCCAAGCGACAGCGTCGGTTAGGTCCCGGGCGCAAAATCAAAAGGGAGGGTCGACACTGTGGACAAACAATGGACCCTAACACAAAGGGCAGAAAACTTCGACGCACACCCGCGCGACATTCTGTGAAGGAAAATACGCCACCCGCCTGACCTCGCCGGAGTTCCGCCGCGCCCGTCGGTCCAACGTGGCCCGGGTTGCAAGCGAAGTGGGTGAAAAGCTCACGGCCATCCTCGCGAAATATCGTACAATGCCGCTGCAAAACACGGCCCGGGCGCGGCTGCTCCTAGCGGATCGCAATGCAGCTCTGATCAGGGGGATCTTGCGGGAAGCCGGGAGGGGCGCGGGTGTCAAGCAACGGGCTAATAAACCTCGTCGAATACGCCCGCGACGGGCCGGTATAGAAGCGATGCCGCCAGTTTGTCCCCGCCGGAGCTCCTCCAAGCCAGGCAGGCCGAAAGTGGCGCGGGTTGACAACACAGGGTCCAAAACTTCAACGCACAACCAAGCGATCGTCCAGCTTTATGCAGCCTTGTACAAATTGTGTTTTCAAATTGTTCGCCCGAAACAGTTTTGTCACTCCCACAAGACAAACAAGCTATTTTTTTTCAGATGGCAGTGGAACTGATGAAGGCCTTCCCCAGACATTCCGTGCATCAATTTTAGAACATTATGTGGCGATGGAAAATAAGAGAACAAGACAATCGTCAGAAATACTGACCACAGCAGGTTTATTGGATGATGATCACCCATGCAAAAAATGTTTAATTGTGGCATCCAGAAATGATGCCAAAGATATATTTTGTTTCAAACTACTTCATGAAGAGGAAGTGTTGATACCAGGGATGAATTCTGAAAGCTTATGAGAAAGTCATTTTTTATGACTTGTACCACAACGAAAAATCTCGTGTTATTCACTGCTCCGATGAAAATAAAATGTCAAGATAAAATTTCAATCCCATATTTACACACTGTGAATTTTAAGTTTAATGTTCACTGATATTCCGTCATGTTGTCGTATTTGTTCTCGCCATGCACTGTAGCATGCTCTAAATGGCAAAACCACCTGGAAAAGGTCCTCTGACAAAACGAGTGATTTTTACAATGGAAGAACACACAATTTATCTTGCATCGACATTGTCTTCATGATGCTTTGCATGCATCATTGAAATTGGGTTGGTTCAAGTAAAAGAAAAAATTTGAATTTTAAAAGCAACTTAGAGTTATCCTGATTGAAATTTCCGAACATATAATCTTGCGATGTTAGGGTTCTCTCCCCCCGGCCCCCTTTTGACGAGACCCAGTGCGAAAGGTGGTACCATGAGCAGTGTCTTGAGAAGAATTTGCATGAATTGAGCGGCCGAAGACTGGTATTGCTGCTGTGAGTGCACATCACAATGTTGGAAGTCATGTAGACCTATATCTAATTTTGTGAGTGTTGTTCTGGAAAAAAATTAATTCTCACAAGAAAATGACAGACATGTCAGCTGCTCAACCCGTATTGTTTTGTGTTTTTTGTTATTGTAAAGTGTCCTTGGGTGTCTTGAAAGGCGCTTATCAATAAAATGTATTATTAGTATTATTATTATTATTAAGTTGCCTACACTGGTAAAGTTTTTTAAAATTTGAGTTTTTATTGCTTTAAATGCATTTTCAGCCCGAGTTGAGCACGTTTTGTGAGTTTGAATGTATCTTCATAGGAATGAGTTGTGTGGTCAAATTAATGCTCATTTAGGCTTCAGGTGGTCATCCTGAACAAAATACATGTTGAAGTGTGTGCATAAGTCCTTTGGTTTAGGCGTGACACTCAATTTGAGTTTTTATTGCTTTAAATGCATTTTCAGCCCGAGCTGAGCACGTTTTGTGAGTTTGAATGTATCTTCATAGGAATCAGTTGTGTGGTCAAATTAATGCTCATTTAGGCTTCAGGTGGTCATCCTGAACAAAATACATGTTGAAGTGTGTGCATAAATCCTTTGGTTTAGGCGTGACACTCAATTTGAGTTTTTATTGCTTTAAATGCATTTTCAGCCCGAGCTGAGCACGTTTTGTGAGTTTGAATGTAGCTTCATAGGAATTAGTTGTGTGGTCAAATTAATGCTCATTTAGGCTTCAGGTGGTCATCCTGAACTAAATAAATATTGAAGTGTGTGCATAAGTTCTTTGGTTTGGGCGTGACACTCAATTTGAGTTTTTATTGCTTTAAATGCATTTTCAGCCCGAGCTGAGCATGTTTTGTGAGTTTGAATGTATCTTCATAAGAATGAGTTGTGTGGTCAAATTAATGCTCATTTCGGCTTCAGGTGGTCATCCTGAACTAAATACATGTTGAAGTGTGTGCATAAGTCCTTTGGTTTAGGCGTGACACTCCATTTGAGTTTTTATTGCTTTAAATGCATTTTCAGTCCGAGCTGAGCGCGCTTTCTGACTTTGAATGTATCTTCATAGGAATGAGTTGTGTGGTCAAATTAATGCTCATTTAGGCTTCAGGAGGTCATCCTGAACAAAATACATCTTGAAGTGTGTGCATAAGTCCTTCGGTTTAGGCGTGACACTCAATTTGAGTTTTTATTGCTTTAAATGCATTTTCAGCCCGAGCTGAGCACCTTTTGTGAGTTTGAATGTATCTTCATAGGAATGAGTTGTGTGGTCAAATTAATGCTCATATAGGCTTCAGGAGGCCATCCTGAACAAAATACATGTTGAAGTGTGTGCATAATCCTTTGGTTTAGGTGTGACACTCAATTTGAGTTTTTATTGCTTTAAATGCATTTTCAGCCCGAGCTGAGCGCGCTTTCTGACTTTGAATGTATCTTCATAGGAATGATTTGTTTAGTCAAATTAATGCTCTTTTAGGCTTCAGGAGGCCATCCTGAACAAAATACATGATGAAGTGTGTGCATAAGTCCTTTGGTTTAGGTGTGACACTCAATTTGAGTTTTTATTGCTTTAAATGCATTTTCAGCCCGAGCTGAGCGCGCTTTCTGACTTTGAATGTATCTTCATAGGAATGATTTGTTTAGTCAAATTAATGCTCTTTTAGGCTTCAGGAGGCCATCCTGAACAAAATACATGATGAAGTGTGTGCATAAGTCCTTTGGTTTAGGCGTGACACTCAATTTGAGTTTTTATTGCTTTAAATGCATTTTCAGCCCGAGCTGAGCATGTTTTGTGAGTTTGAATGTATCTTCATAAGAATGAGTTGTGTGGTCAAATTAATGCTCATTTCGGCTTCAGGTGGTCATCCTGAACTAAATACATGTTGAAGTGTGTGCATAAGTCCTTTGGTTTAGGCGTGACACTCCATTTGAGTTTTTATTGCTTTAAATGCATTTTCAGTCCGAGCTGAGCGCGCTTTCTGACTTTGAATGTATCTTCATAGGAATGAGTTGTGTGGTCAAATTAATGCTCATTTAGGCTTCAGGAGGTCATCCTGAACAAAATACATCTTGAAGTGTGTGCATAAGTCCTTCGGTTTAGGCGTGACACTCAATTTGAGTTTTTATTGCTTTAAATGCATTTTCAGCCCGAGCTGAGCACCTTTTGTGAGTTTGAATGTATCTTCATAGGAATGAGTTGTGTGGTCAAATTAATGCTCATATAGGCTTCAGGAGGCCATCCTGAACAAAATACATGTTGAAGTGTGTGCATAATCCTTTGGTTTAGGTGTGACACTCAATTTGAGTTTTTATTGCTTTAAATGCATTTTCAGCCCGAGCTGAGCGCGCTTTCTGACTTTGAATGTATCTTCATAGGAATGATTTGTTTAGTCAAATTAATGCTCTTTTAGGCTTCAGGAGGCCATCCTGAACAAAATACATGATGAAGTGTGTGCATAAGTCCTTTGGTTTAGGTGTGACACTCAATTTGAGTTTTTATTGCTTTAAATGCATTTTCAGCCCGAGCTGAGCGCGCTTTCTGACTTTGAATGTATCTTCATAGGAATGATTTGTTTAGTCAAATTAATGCTCTTTTAGGCTTCAGGAGGCCATCCTGAACAAAATACATGATGAAGTGTGTGCATAAGTCCTTTGGTTTAGGCGTGACACTCAATTTGAGTTTTTATTGCTTTAAATGCATTTTCAGCCCGAGCTGAGCACGTTTTGTGAGTTTGAATGTATCTTCATAGGAATCAGTTGTGTGGTCAAATTAATGCTCATTTAGGCTTCAGGTGGTCATCCTGAACAAAATACATGTTGAAGTGTGTGCATAAGTCCTTTGGTTTAGGCGTGACACTCAATTTGAGTTTTTATTGCTTTAAATGCATTTTCAGCCCGAGCTGAGCACGTTTTGTGAGTTTGAATGTATCTTCATAGGAATCAGTTGTGTGGTCAAATTAATGCTCATTTAGGCTTCAGGTGGTCATCCTGAACAAAATACATGTTGAAGTGTGTGCATAAATCCTTTGGTTTAGGCGTGACACTCAATTTGAGTTTTTATTGCTTTAAATGCATTTTCAGCCCGAGCTGAGCACGTTTTGTGAGTTTGAATGTAGCTTCATAGGAATTAGTTGTGTGGTCAAATTAATGCTCATTTAGGCTTCAGGTGGTCATCCTGAACTAAATAAATATTGAAGTGTGTGCATAAGTTCTTTGGTTTGGGCGTGACACTCAATTTGAGTTTTTATTGCTTTAAATGCATTTTCAGCCCGAGCTGAGCACTTTTTGTGAGTTTGAATGTATCTTCATAGGAATGAGTTGTGTGGTCAAATTAATGCTCATTTAGGCTTCAGGAGGACATCCTGAACTAAATACATGTTGAAGTGTGTGCATAAGTCCTTTGGTTTAGGCGTGACACTCAATTTGAGTTTTTATTGCTTTAAATGCATTTTCAGCCCGAGTTGAGCACGTTTTGTGAGTTTGAATGTATCTTCATAGGAATGAGTTGTGTGGTCAAATTAATGCTCATTTAGGCTTCAGGTGGTCATCCTGAACAAAATACATGTTGAAGTGTGTGCATAAGTCCTTTGGTTTAGGCGTGACACTCAATTTGAGTTTTTATTGCTTTAAATGCATTTTCAGCCCGAGCTGAGCATGTTTTGTGAGTTTGAATGTATCTTCATAAGAATGAGTTGTGTGGTCAAATTAATGCTCATTTCGGCTTCAGGTGGTCATCCTGAACTAAATACATGTTGAAGTGTGTGCATAAGTCCTTTGGTTTAGGCGTGACACTCCATTTGAGTTTTTATTGCTTTAAATGCATTTTCAGTCCGAGCTGAGCGCGCTTTCTGACTTTGAATGTATCTTCATAGGAATGAGTTGTGTGGTCAAATTAATGCTCATTTAGGCTTCAGGAGGTCATCCTGAACAAAATACATCTTGAAGTGTGTGCATAAGTCCTTCGGTTTAGGCGTGACACTCAATTTGAGTTTTTATTGCTTTAAATGCATTTTCAGCCCGAGCTGAGCACCTTTTGTGAGTTTGAATGTATCTTCATAGGAATGAGTTGTGTGGTCAAATTAATGCTCATATAGGCTTCAGGAGGCCATCCTGAACAAAATACATGTTGAAGTGTGTGCATAATCCTTTGGTTTAGGTGTGACACTCAATTTGAGTTTTTATTGCTTTAAATGCATTTTCAGCCCGAGCTGAGCATGTTTTGTGAGTTTGAATGTATCTTCATAAGAATGAGTTGTGTGGTCAAATTATTGCTCATTTCGGCTTCAGGTGGTCATCCTGAACTAAATACATGTTGAAGTGTGTGCATAAGTCCTTTGGTTTAGGCGTGACACTCCATTTGAGTTTTTATTGCTTTAAATGCATTTTCAGCCCGAGCTGAGCACGTTTTGTGAGTTTGAATGCATCTTCATAGGCATGAATTGTGTGATCAAATTAATGCTCATTTAGGCTTCAGGTGGTCCTTCTGAACAAAATACATGTTAAAGTGTGTGCATAAATCCTTTGGTTTAGGCGTGACACTCAATTTGAGTTTTTATTGCTTTAAATGCATTTTCAGCCCGAGCTGAGCACGTTTTGTGAGTTTGAATGTATCTTCATAGGAATGAGTTGTGTGGTCAAATTAAAGCTCATATAGGCTTCAGGAGGTCATCCTGAACAAAATACATGTTGAATGTGTGCATAAGTCCTTTGGTTTAGGTGTGACACTCAATTTGAGTTTTTATTGCTTTAAATGCATTTTCAGCCCGAGCTTGAGCGCGCTTTCTGACTTTGAATGTATCTTCATAGGAATGAGTTGTGTAGTCAAATTAATGCTCATTTAGGCTTCAGGAGGACATCCTGAACAAAATACATGTTGAAGTGTGTGCATAAATCCTCTGGTTTAGGCGTGACACTCAATTTGAGTTTTTATTGCTTTAAATGCATTTTCAGCCCGAGCTGAGCACGTTTTGTGAGTTTGAATGTATCTTCATAGGCATGAGTTGTGTGATCAAATTAATGCTCATTTAGGCTTCAGGAGGTCATCCTGAACAAAATACAAGTTGAAGTGTGTGCATAAGTCCTTTGGTAATCAAACAGCACGAAGGTCCGGGACCGAACGGATGCCACCCCCTTGGCCCCGCCGGAGCAGAAGTAAGATCGGGCGGCCCGAGCCAGAGCCCGAGCCCTACCCCTACCCGAACCCGACCGCCCTAAAATGTCCCTCATTGCTTCGGGTTCGGGGCGCACGGCACCCGTACGGCGGAGAGTATCCAGCGTTACCAGTGAAGCGGAGGAACATCTCACGCCCACCCGCGCGAAATGTCGTACCGAGTTGTTTATGCCCACGGCACCGCCGATGCTGCACCGTTTCGGCGCGAGGGACGCTCCAAACGAGGAGTTTGGGTCGAATGTGAATTAAAGTGTTAGGTTTCGTGAGAGATCAATACAAGAACCACACACAGACACCAAAAACGAAGAGGGGTTTTATTGCCAGAAAGTTGGTCAGGTCGAGGTGTAAACAACTGAAAGCTAGTCAAAATGATCACGTTGAGGAGTGCAGAAATGCTGGAGCGTAACGGCGTGGCAGCAGCTAGCTCGGCAGGAAGGATCGCTGACGAACTGGCAACGGGTGGCTGTTCACGCTGTCTTTTATGGTGCAAGTGGCAGATGAGATGAAGACTCGCACGTGTGTAGGGGAGGCAGGTGCACTGATTCGAGAGGCGCCCAGCCCACACTGAAAAAGAGACAAAAAAAGGGAGGGGCGGCACCGTGGACACACAATGGTTTCGAACGCAAAGGGCAGAAAACGTCGGCTTCCAGCCGCGCGACGTTCCGCGAACGAATACTGAATCGTATTGAGACACGTTATCCGTGGCATCATAAACTCCGCGAATTTAAGTCAACATCTCTCTGCTCCCAAATAAAACAATCATCCCTATTCAGTCAACTGTAAACGAAGAAGTCAAGTCTGGGATTTTTTTTATGACCCTCTAAAAATAAGCAACAACATAAAATGTCCGCCCTGTGAACATGAGCTGAAATCGAATCTCAAACCAAATACATGTGAAAGCAAAAAAAAATCGAAATATATCAATTTAGAATTCAAAGAACGTCGTGTCCCCATCACACTTTTTAATTGTCTTTTTTCTTTTTTCTTTTTTTTTGCATCGACACGCCTCAAAATCCTTCTGATGTGAGCGTTTTTAAAAAATCTTGGCTCTTTTGACTTTTTTGGGGGGTTCTTGGGACGGAAAAAATTGACGATGAATTGACAATATTTGCTGCTCAGAGCTGATGCCACGTTGTGTCACTCTTGTGCTTTCTGAAATGCGAGAGCCCTATTTGTCCATGCACGGCCAGCACTTTACGATAGCCTCTGCTGGTGAGAGTTGGCCATTGCAGCCTTCCATATGATTTCCTGTGACCCTCTAAAAATAATGAGATAAAATGTGCGTTGTGTGAACATGAGCTGCGCTTGAAACTACACCCAAATACAAGGAAAAGCAAAAAACAAAAATCTAAACGCACCAATTCAAAAGATAAATGAATGCCACGCCACCATCACACTTTTTCATGATTATTATTACAATTATTATTAATATCACTGCATAGGCAAGGCTCAAAATCCGCCTCATGTGAGCGTTTTTTCAAAAGATTTTCTTAATCTTGCTACTTCGGACTGGGCTTTTTTTTTTGGATATTGGGACAGAGAAACTTTATTATGTATTGACAGTGTTTGCTCTTCATCTCTTTTTCAACCTGGTGGACGCCCTCTCTTTGGCCGAGCATGACCTGATTTGTAGTCAGACGCCTCATGCATTGCGCCACGAACTCCACGAAATCAAACCACTATTTCTCTGTTCTCCTGTGGGGGAATTTGCCGCTCCCAAAAAGTTATTGTTACCTTTTTCAGTGTGGGATGGGCGCTTCTCTAATCAGTGCACCTGCCTCCCCGACACACCTGCGAGTCATTATCTCATCTGCCACTTGCAGCATAAAAGCCAGCCTGAAGAGCCACCCATTGTCACTTCGTCAGAGATCCTTCCTGCCGTGTCGACGACGCCGTACCGCTCCAGGATTCCTGCACTCCTCGAATTGATCATTTTGACTACCTTTCAGTTGTGACCACCTCGGCCTGTCTCGCTTACTGGCAATAAAACCCTTCTGTGCTTTTTGTGTCTGCGCGTGGTTCCTCTCTTCATCTCTCACGAAGCCGAACACTTTGCTTAACACCCGCGGTTCTCCCAGCGCTCCGCCCCAACATCCTCGTCGGAACAGCCTGAGCGCCGCAGCGGAGCAACTCCGGCTCGGCCGTGGGCAAAAACGGCTCTGTCCGAAATTTCTCACGGGCGGGCGCGAGCTGTTCCTCCGCTTCGCTTATCACACACACCACTCTCGGCCCTACCTGCCCCGCGCAACTCCGGCAGGGCCAAGCGGGTGGCATCGGTTCGGTCCCGGACCTTCGCGCGGTTTGATTCCCAAGTTTTTCTTCCCTTTGATTGCACACCGCGCCCCCTGTCCCTCAAAGCGAGGTGCATCTCTGGCGGAGCCGAGCGGGCAGCAGCTTTGCTCCCGGCAGGTCGTGTTGGTGTGCGCGAGGTCTTCCACCTCTTCGCTTGCAACACTCGCCTTTGCCGGCCCGCCAGGCACGGCGCAGCTCTGGCGGGGCCAAGCGACAGCGTCGGTTAGGTCCCGGGCGCAAAATCAAAAGGGAGGGTCGACACTGTGGACAAACAATGGACCCTAACACAAAGGGCAGAAAACTTCGACGCACACCCGCGCGACATTCTGTGAAGGAAAATACGCCACCCGCCTGACCTCGCCGGAGTTCCGCCGCGCCCGTCGGTCCAACGTGGCCCGGGTTGCAAGCGAAGTGGGTGAAAAGCTCACGGCCATCCTCGCGAAATATCGTACAATGCCGCTGCAAAACACGGCCCGGGCGCGGCTGCTCCTAGCGGATCGCAATGCAGCTCTGATCAGGGGGATCTTGCGGGAAGCCGGGAGGGGCGCGGGTGTCAAGCAACGGGCTAATAAACCTCGTCGAATACGCCCGCGACGGGCCGGTATAGAAGCGATGCCGCCAGTTTGTCCCCGCCGGAGCTCCTCCAAGCCAGGCAGGCCGAAAGTGGCGCGGGTTGACAACACAGGGTCCAAAACTTCAACGCACAACCAAGCGATCGTCCAGCTTTATGCAGCCTTGTACAAATTGTGTTTTCAAATTGTTCGCCCGAAACAGTTTTGTCACTCCCACAAGACAAACAAGCTATTTTTTTTCAGATGGCAGTGGAACTGATGAAGGCCTTCCCCAGACATTCCGTGCATCAATTTTAGAACATTATGTGGCGATGGAAAATAAGAGAACAAGACAATCGTCAGAAATACTGACCACAGCAGGTTTATTGGATGATGATCACCCATGCAAAAAATGTTTAATTGTGGCATCCAGAAATGATGCCAAAGATATATTTTGTTTCAAACTACTTCATGAAGAGGAAGTGTTGATACCAGGGATGAATTCTGAAAGCTTATGAGAAAGTCATTTTTTATGACTTGTACCACAACGAAAAATCTCGTGTTATTCACTGCTCCGATGAAAATAAAATGTCAAGATAAAATTTCAATCCCATATTTACACACTGTGAATTTTAAGTTTAATGTTCACTGATATTCCGTCATGTTGTCGTATTTGTTCTCGCCATGCACTGTGGCATGCTCTAAATGGCAAAACCACCTGGAAAAGGTCCTCTGACAAAACGAGTGATTTTTACAATGGAAGAACACACAATTTATCTTGCATCGACATTGTCTTCATGATGCTTTGCATGCATCATTGAAATTGGGTTGGTTCAAGTAAAAGAAAAAATTTGAATTTTAAAAGCAACTTAGAGCTATCCTGATTGAAATTTCCGAACATATGATCTTGCGATGTTAGGGTTCTCTCCCCCCGGCCCCCTTTTGACGAGACCCAGTGCGAAAGGTGGTACCATGAGCAGTGTCTTGAGAAGAATTTGCATGAATTGAGCGGCCGAAGACTGGTATTGCTGCTGTGAGTGCACATCACAATGTTGGAAGTCATGTAGACCTATATCTAATTTTGTGAGTGTTGTTCTGGAAAAAAATTAATTCTCACAAGAAAATGACAGACATGTCAGCTGCTCAACCCGTATTGTTTTGTGTTTTTTGTTATTGTAAAGTGTCCTTGGGTGTCTTGAAAGGCGCTTATCAATAAAATGTATTATTAGTATTATTATTATTATTAAGTTGCCTACACTGGTAAAGTTTTTTAAAATTTGAGTTTTTATTGCTTTAAATGCATTTTCAGCCCGAGTTGAGCACGTTTTGTGAGTTTGAATGTATCTTCATAGGAATGAGTTGTGTGGTCAAATTAATGCTCATTTAGGCTTCAGGTGGTCATCCTGAACAAAATACATGTTGAAGTGTGTGCATAAGTCCTTTGGTTTAGGCGTGACACTCAATTTGAGTTTTTATTGCTTTAAATGCATTTTCAGTCCGAGCTGAGCGCGCTTTCTGACTTTGAATGTATCTTCATAGGAATGAGTTGTGTGGTCAAATTATTGCTCATTTAGGCTTCAGGAGGTCATCCTGAACAAAATACATCTTGAAGTGTGTGCATAAGTCCTTCGGTTTAGGCGTGACACTCAATTTGAGTTTTTATTGCTTTAAATGCATTTTCAGCCCGAGCTGAGCACGTTTTGTGAGTTTGAATGTATCTTCATAAGAATGAGTTGTGTGGTCAAATTAATGCTCATTTCGGCTTCAGGTGGTCATCCTGAACTAAATACATGTTGAAGTGTGTGCATAAGTCCTTTGGTTTAGGCGTGACACTCCATTTGAGTTTTTATTGCTTTAAATGCATTTTCAGCCCGAGCTGAGCACGTTTTGTGAGTTTGAATGCATCTTCATAGGCATGAATTGTGTGATCAAATTAATGCTCATTTAGGCTTCAGGTGGTCATCCTGAACAAAATACATGTTGAAGTGTGTGCATAATAAGTCCTTTGGTCTAGGCGTGACACTCAATTTGAGTTTTTATTGCTTTAAATGCATTTTCAGCCCGAGCTGAGCATGTTTTGTGAGTTTGAATGTATCTTCATAAGAATGAGTTGTGTGGTCAAATTAATGCTCATTTCGGCTTCAGGTGGTCATCCTGAACTAAATACATGTTGAAGTGTGTGCATAAGTCCTTTGGTTTAGGCGTGACACTCCATTTGAGTTTTTATTGCTTTAAATGCATTTTCAGCCCGAGCTGAGCATGTTTTGTGAGTTTGAATGTATCTTCATAGGAATGAGTTGTGTGGTCAAATTAATGCTCATTTCGGCTTCAGGTGGTCATCCTGAACTAAATACATGTTGAAGCGTGTGCATAAGTCCTTTGGTTTAGGCGTGACACTCCATTTGAGTTTTTATTGCTTTAAATGCATTTTCAGCCCGAGCTGAGCACGTTTTGTGAGTTTGAATGCATCTTCATAGGCATGAATTGTGTGATCAAATTAATGCTCATTTAGGCTTCAGGTGGTCCTTCTGAACAAAATACATGTTAAAGTGTGTGCATAAATCCTTTGGTTTAGGCGTGACACTCAATTTGAGTTTTTATTGCTTTAAATGCATTTTCAGCCCGAGCTGAGCACGTTTTGTGAGTTTGAATGTATCTTCATAGGAATGAGTTGTGTGGTCAAATTAAAGCTCATATAGGCTTCAGGAGGTCATCCTGAACAAAATACATGTTGAATGTGTGCATAAGTCCTTTGGTTTAGGTGTGACACTCAATTTGAGTTTTTATTGCTTTAAATGCATTTTCAGCCCGAGCTTGAGCGCGCTTTCTGACTTTGAATGTATCTTCATAGGAATGAGTTGTGTAGTCAAATTAATGCTCATTTAGGCTTCAGGAGGACATCCTGAACAAAATACATGTTGAAGTGTGTGCATAAATCCTCTGGTTTAGGCGTGAAACTCAATTTGAGTTTTTATTGCTTTAAATGCATTTGTAGCCTGAGCTGAGCGCGCTTTCTGACTTTGAATGTATCTTCATAGGAATGAGTTGTGTAGTCAAATTAATGCTCATTTAGGCTTCAGGAGGACATCCTGAACAAAATACATGTTGAAGTGTGTGCATAAATCCTCTGGTTTAGGCGTGACACTCAATTTGAGTTTTTATTGCTTTAAATGCATTTTCAGCCCGAGCTGAGCACGTTTTGTGAGTTTGAATGTATCTTCATAGGCATGAGTTG
This sequence comes from Hippocampus guttulatus, assembly GCF_054856545.1. Lineage (NCBI taxonomy): Eukaryota > Metazoa > Chordata > Actinopteri > Syngnathiformes > Syngnathidae > Hippocampus > Hippocampus guttulatus. The sequence continues at coordinate 2,008,171 of NC_141271.1, forward strand.
TGTGGTCAAATTAATGCTCATTTAGGCTTCAGGTGGTCATCCTGAACTAAATAAATATTGAAGTGTGTGCATAAGTTCTTTGGTTTGGGCGTGACACTCAATTTGAGTTTTTATTGCTTTAAATGCATTTTCAGCCCGAGCTGAGCACTTTTTGTGAGTTTGAATGTATCTTCATAGGAATGAGTTGTGTGGTCAAATTAATGCTCATTTGGGCTTCAGGTGGTCATCCTGAACAAAATACATGTTGAAGTGTGTGCATAAGTCCTTTGGTTTAGGCGTGACACTCAATTTGAGTTTTTATTGCTTTAAATGCATTTTCAGCCCGAGCTGAGCATGTTTTGTGAGTTTGAATGTATCTTCATAAGAATGAGTTGTGTGGTCAAATTAATGCTCATTTCGGCTTCAGGTGGTCATCCTGAACTAAATACATGTTGAAGTGTGTGCATAAGTCCTTTGGTTTAGGCGTGACACTCCATTTGAGTTTTTATTGCTTTAAATGCATTTTCAGTCCGAGCTGAGCGCGCTTTCTGACTTTGAATGTATCTTCATAGGAATGAGTTGTGTGGTCAAATTAATGCTCATTTAGGCTTCAGGAGGTCATCCTGAACAAAATACATCTTGAAGTGTGTGCATAAGTCCTTCGGTTTAGGCGTGACACTCAATTTGAGTTTTTATTGCTTTAAATGCATTTTCAGCCCGAGCTGAGCACCTTTTGTGAGTTTGAATGTATCTTCATAGGAATGAGTTGTGTGGTCAAATTAATGCTCATATAGGCTTCAGGAGGCCATCCTGAACAAAATACATGTTGAAGTGTGTGCATAATCCTTTGGTTTAGGTGTGACACTCAATTTGAGTTTTTATTGCTTTAAATGCATTTTCAGCCCGAGCTGAGCGCGCTTTCTGACTTTGAATGTATCTTCATAGGAATGATTTGTTTAGTCAAATTAATGCTCTTTTAGGCTTCAGGAGGCCATCCTGAACAAAATACATGATGAAGTGTGTGCATAAGTCCTTTGGTTTAGGTGTGACACTCAATTTGAGTTTTTATTGCTTTAAATGCATTTTCAGCCCGAGCTGAGCGCGCTTTCTGACTTTGAATGTATCTTCATAGGAATGATTTGTTTAGTCAAATTAATGCTCTTTTAGGCTTCAGGAGGCCATCCTGAACAAAATACATGATGAAGTGTGTGCATAAGTCCTTTGGTTTAGGCGTGACACTCAATTTGAGTTTTTATTGCTTTAAATGCATTTTCAGCCCGAGCTGAGCACGTTTTGTGAGTTTGAATGTATCTTCATAGGAATCAGTTGTGTGGTCAAATTAATGCTCATTTAGGCTTCAGGTGGTCATCCTGAACAAAATACATGTTGAAGTGTGTGCATAAGTCCTTTGGTTTAGGCGTGACACTCAATTTGAGTTTTTATTGCTTTAAATGCATTTTCAGCCCGAGCTGAGCACGTTTTGTGAGTTTGAATGTATCTTCATAGGAATCAGTTGTGTGGTCAAATTAATGCTCATTTAGGCTTCAGGTGGTCATCCTGAACAAAATACATGTTGAAGTGTGTGCATAAATCCTTTGGTTTAGGCGTGACACTCAATTTGAGTTTTTATTGCTTTAAATGCATTTTCAGCCCGAGCTGAGCACGTTTTGTGAGTTTGAATGTAGCTTCATAGGAATTAGTTGTGTGGTCAAATTAATGCTCATTTAGGCTTCAGGTGGTCATCCTGAACTAAATAAATATTGAAGTGTGTGCATAAGTTCTTTGGTTTGGGCGTGACACTCAATTTGAGTTTTTATTGCTTTTAATGCATTTTCAGCCCGAGTTGAGCACGTTTTGTGAGTTTGAATGTATCTTCATAGGAATGAGTTGTGTGGTCAAATTAATGCTCATTTAGGCTTCAGGAGGACATCCTGAACTAAATACATGTTGAAGTGTGTGCATAAGTCCTTTGGTTTAGGCGTGACACTCAATTTGAGTTTTTATTGCTTTTAATGCATTTTCAGCCCGAGTTGAGCACGTTTTGTGAGTTTGAATGTATCTTCATAGGAATGAGTTGTGTGGTCAAATTAATGCTCATTTAGGCTTCAGGTGGTCATCCTGAACAAAATACATGTTGAAGTGTGTGCATAAGTCCTTTGGTTTAGGCGTGACACTCAATTTGAGTTTTTATTGCTTTAAATGCATTTTCAGCCCGAGCTGAGCATGTTTTGTGAGTTTGAATGTATCTTCATAAGAATGAGTTGTGTGGTCAAATTAATGCTCATTTCGGCTTCAGGTGGTCATCCTGAACTAAATACATGTTGAAGTGTGTGCATAAGTCCTTTGGTTTAGGCGTGACACTCCATTTGAGTTTTTATTGCTTTAAATGCATTTTCAGTCCGAGCTGAGCGCGCTTTCTGACTTTGAATGTATCTTCATAGGAATGAGTTGTGTGGTCAAATTAATGCTCATTTAGGCTTCAGGAGGTCATCCTGAACAAAATACATCTTGAAGTGTGTGCATAAGTCCTTCGGTTTAGGCGTGACACTCAATTTGAGTTTTTATTGCTTTAAATGCATTTTCAGCCCGAGCTGAGCACCTTTTGTGAGTTTGAATGTATCTTCATAGGAATGAGTTGTGTGGTCAAATTAATGCTCATATAGGCTTCAGGAGGCCATCCTGAACAAAATACATGTTGAAGTGTGTGCATAATCCTTTGGTTTAGGTGTGACACTCAATTTGAGTTTTTATTGCTTTAAATGCATTTTCAGCCCGAGCTGAGCGCGCTTTCTGACTTTGAATGTATCTTCATAGGAATGATTTGTTTAGTCAAATTAATGCTCTTTTAGGCTTCAGGAGGCCATCCTGAACAAAATACATGATGAAGTGTGTGCATAAGTCCTTTGGTTTAGGTGTGACACTCAATTTGAGTTTTTATTGCTTTAAATGCATTTTCAGCCCGAGCTGAGCACGTTTTGTGAGTTTGAATGCATCTTCATAGGCATGAATTGTGTGATCAAATTAATGCTCATTTAGGCTTCAGGTGGTCCTTCTGAACAAAATACATGTTAAAGTGTGTGCATAAATCCTTTGGTTTAGGCGTGACACTCAATTTGAGTTTTTATTGCTTTAAATGCATTTTCAGCCCGAGCTGAGCACGTTTTGTGAGTTTGAATGTATCTTCATAGGAATGAGTATTGTGGTCAAATTAAAGCTCATATAGGCTGCAGGAGGTCATCCTGAACAAAATACATGTTGAATGTGTGCATAAGTCCTTTGGTTTAGGTGTGACACTCAATTTGAGTTTTTATTGCTTTAAATGCATTTTCAGCCCGAGCTGAGCATGTTTTGTGAGTTTGAATGTATCTTCATAGGAATGAGTTGTGTGGTCAAATTAATGCTCATTTAGGCTTCAGGTGGTCATCCTGAACAAAATACATGTTGAAGTGTGTGCATAAGTCCTTTGGTTTAGGCGTGACACTCAATTTGAGTTTTTATTGCTTTAAATGCATTTTCAGCCCGAGCTGAGCACGTTTTGTGAGTTTGAATGTATCTTCATAGGAATCAGTTGTGTGGTCAAATTAATGCTCATTTAGGCTTCAGGTGGTCATCCTGAACAAAATACATGTTGAAGTGTGTGCATAAATCCTTTGGTTTAGGCGTGACACTCAATTTGAGTTTTTATTGCTTTAAATGCATTTTCAGCCCGAGCTGAGCACGTTTTGTGAGTTTGAATGTAGCTTCATAGGAATTAGTTGTGTGGTCAAATTAATGCTCATTTAGGCTTCAGGTGGTCATCCTGAACTAAATAAATATTGAAGTGTGTGCATAAGTTCTTTGGTTTGGGCGTGACACTCAATTTGAGTTTTTATTGCTTTAAATGCATTTTCAGCCCGAGCTGAGCACTTTTTGTGAGTTTGAATGTATCTTCATAGGAATGAGTTGTGTGTTCAAATTAATGCTCATTTAGGCTTCAGGAGGACATCCTGAACTAAATACATGTTGAAGTGTGTGCATAAGTCCTTTGGTTTAGGCGTGACACTCAATTTGAGTTTTTATTGCTTTAAATGCATTTTCAGCCCGAGTTGAGCACGTTTTGTGAGTTTGAATGTATCTTCATAGGAATGAGTTGTGTGGTCAAATTAATGCTCATTTAGGCTTCAGGTGGTCATCCTGAACAAAATACATGTTGAAGTGTGTGCATAAGTCCTTTGGTTTAGGCGTGACACTCAATTTGAGTTTTTATTGCTTTAAATGCATTTTCAGCCCGAGCTGAGCATGTTTTGTGAGTTTGAATGTATCTTCATAAGAATGAGTTGTGTGGTCAAATTAATGCTCATTTCGGCTTCAGGTGGTCATCCTGAACTAAATACATGTTGAAGTGTGTGCATAAGTCCTTTGGTTTAGGCGTGACACTCCATTTGAGTTTTTATTGCTTTAAATGCATTTTCAGTCCGAGCTGAGCGCGCTTTCTGACTTTGAATGTATCTTCATAGGAATGAGTTGTGTGGTCAAATTAATGCTCATTTAGGCTTCAGGAGGTCATCCTGAACAAAATACATCTTGAAGTGTGTGCATAAGTCCTTCGGTTTAGGCGTGACACTCAATTTGAGTTTTTATTGCTTTAAATGCATTTTCAGCCCGAGCTGAGCACCTTTTGTGAGTTTGAATGTATCTTCATAGGAATGAGTTGTGTGGTCAAATTAATGCTCATATAGGCTTCAGGAGGCCATCCTGAACAAAATACATGTTGAAGTGTGTGCATAATCCTTTGGTTTAGGTGTGACACTCAATTTGAGTTTTTATTGCTTTAAATGCATTTTCAGCCCGAGCTGAGCGCGCTTTCTGACTTTGAATGTATCTTCATAGGAATGATTTGTTTAGTCAAATTAATGCTCTTTTAGGCTTCAGGAGGCCATCCTGAACAAAATACATGATGAAGTGTGTGCATAAGTCCTTTGGTTTAGGTGTGACACTCAATTTGAGTTTTTATTGCTTTAAATGCATTTTCAGCCCGAGCTGAGCGCGCTTTCTGACTTTGAATGTATCTTCATAGGAATGATTTGTTTAGTCAAATTAATGCTCTTTTAGGCTTCAGGAGGCCATCCTGAACAAAATACATGATGAAGTGTGTGCATAAGTCCTTTGGTTTAGGCGTGACACTCAATTTGAGTTTTTATTGCTTTAAATGCATTTTCAGCCCGAGCTGAGCACGTTTTGTGAGTTTGAATGTATCTTCATAGGAATCAGTTGTGTGGTCAAATTAATGCTCATTTAGGCTTCAGGTGGTCATCCTGAACAAAATACATGTTGAAGTGTGTGCATAAGTCCTTTGGTTTAGGCGTGACACTCAATTTGAGTTTTTATTGCTTTAAATGCATTTTCAGCCCGAGCTGAGCACGTTTTGTGAGTTTGAATGTATCTTCATAGGAATCAGTTGTGTGGTCAAATTAATGCTCATTTAGGCTTCAGGTGGTCATCCTGAACAAAATACATGTTGAAGTGTGTGCATAAATCCTTTGGTTTAGGCGTGACACTCAATTTGAGTTTTTATTGCTTTAAATGCATTTTCAGCCCGAGCTGAGCACGTTTTGTGAGTTTGAATGTAGCTTCATAGGAATTAGTTGTGTGGTCAAATTAATGCTCATTTAGGCTTCAGGTGGTCATCCTGAACTAAATAAATATTGAAGTGTGTGCATAAGTTCTTTGGTTTGGGCGTGACACTCAATTTGAGTTTTTATTGCTTTAAATGCATTTTCAGCCCGAGCTGAGCACTTTTTGTGAGTTTGAATGTATCTTCATAGGAATGAGTTGTGTGGTCAAATTAATGCTCATTTAGGCTTCAGGAGGACATCCTGAACTAAATACATGTTGAAGTGTGTGCATAAGTCCTTTGGTTTAGGCGTGACACTCAATTTGAGTTTTTATTGCTTTAAATGCATTTTCAGCCCGAGTTGAGCACGTTTTGTGAGTTTGAATGTATCTTCATAGGAATGAGTTGTGTGGTCAAATTAATGCTCATTTAGGCTTCAGGTGGTCATCCTGAACAAAATACATGTTGAAGTGTGTGCATAAGTCCTTTGGTTTAGGCGTGACACTCAATTTGAGTTTTTATTGCTTTAAATGCATTTTCAGCCCGAGCTGAGCATGTTTTGTGAGTTTGAATGTATCTTCATAAGAATGAGTTGTGTGGTCAAATTAATGCTCATTTCGGCTTCAGGTGGTCATCCTGAACTAAATACATGTTGAAGTGTGTGCATAAGTCCTTTGGTTTAGGCGTGACACTCCATTTGAGTTTTTATTGCTTTAAATGCATTTTCAGTCCGAGCTGAGCGCGCTTTCTGACTTTGAATGTATCTTCATAGGAATGAGTTGTGTGGTCAAATTAATGCTCATTTAGGCTTCAGGAGGTCATCCTGAACAAAATACATCTTGAAGTGTGTGCATAAGTCCTTCGGTTTAGGCGTGACACTCAATTTGAGTTTTTATTGCTTTAAATGCATTTTCAGCCCGAGCTGAGCACCTTTTGTGAGTTTGAATGTATCTTCATAGGAATGAGTTGTGTGGTCAAATTAATGCTCATATAGGCTTCAGGAGGCCATCCTGAACAAAATACATGTTGAAGTGTGTGCATAATCCTTTGGTTTAGGTGTGACACTCAATTTGAGTTTTTATTGCTTTAAATGCATTTTCAGCCCGAGCTGAGCATGTTTTGTGAGTTTGAATGTATCTTCATAAGAATGAGTTGTGTGGTCAAATTATTGCTCATTTCGGCTTCAGGTGGTCATCCTGAACTAAATACATGTTGAAGTGTGTGCATAAGTCCTTTGGTTTAGGCGTGACACTCCATTTGAGTTTTTATTGCTTTAAATGCATTTTCAGCCCGAGCTGAGCACGTTTTGTGAGTTTGAATGCATCTTCATAGGCATGAATTGTGTGATCAAATTAATGCTCATTTAGGCTTCAGGTGGTCCTTCTGAACAAAATACATGTTAAAGTGTGTGCATAAATCCTTTGGTTTAGGCGTGACACTCCATTTGAGTTTTTATTGCTTTAAATGCATTTTCAGCCCGAGCTGAGCACGTTTTGTGAGTTTGAATGCATCTTCATAGGCATGAATTGTGTGGTCAAATTAAAGCTCATATAGGCTTCAGGAGGTCATCCTGAACAAAATACATGTTGAATGTGTGCATAAGTCCTTCAGTTTAGGTGTGACACTCAATTTGAGTTTTTATTGCTTTAAATGCATTTTCAGCCCGAGCTTGAGCGCGCTTTCTGACTTTGAATGTATCTTCATAGGAATGAGTTGTGTAGTCAAATTAATGCTCATTTAGGCTTCAGGAGGACATCCTGAACAAAATACATGTTGAAGTGTGTGCATAAATCCTCTGGTTTAGGCGTGACACTCAATTTGAGTTTTTATTGCTTTAAATGCATTTTCAGCCCGAGCTGAGCACGTTTTGTGAGTTTGAATGTATCTTCATAGGCATGAGTTGTGTGATCAAATTAATGCTCATTTAGGCTTCAGGAGGTCATCCTGAACAAAATACAAGTTGAAGTGTGTGCATAAGTCCTTTGGTAATCAAACAGCACGAAGGTCCGGGACCGAACGGATGCCACCCGCTTGGCCCCGCCGGAGCAGAAGTAAGATCGGGCGGCCCGAGCCCGAGCCCGAGCCCTACCCCTACCCGAACCCGACCGCCCTAAAATGTCCCTCATTGCTTCGGGTTCGGGGCGCACGGCACCCGTACGGCGGAGAGTATCCAGGGTTACCAGTGAAGCGGAGGAACATCTCACGCCCACCCGCGCGAAATGTCTTACCGAGTTGTTTATGCCCACGGCACCGCCGATGCTGCACCGTTTTGGCGCGAGGGACGCTCCAAACGAGGAGTTTGGGTCGAATGTGAATTAAAGTGTTAGGTTTCGTGAGAGATCAATACAAGAACCACACACAGACACCAAAAACGAAGAGGGGTTTTATTGCCAGAAAGTTGGTCAGGTCGAGGTGTAAACAACTGAAAGCTAGTCAAAATGATCACGTTGAGGAGTGCAGAAATGCTGGAGCGTAACGGCGTGGCAGCAGCTAGCTCGGCAGGAAGGATCGCTGACGAACTGGCAACGGGTGGCTGTTCACGCTGTCTTTTATGGTGCAAGTGGCAGATGAGATGAAGACTCGCACGTGTGTAGGGGAGGCAGGTGCACTGATTCGAGAGGCGCCCAGCCCACACTGAAAAAGAGACAAAAAAAAGGGAGGGGCGGCACCGTGGACACACAATGGTTTCGAACGCAAAGGGCAGAAAACGTCGGCTTCCAGCCGCGCGACGTTCCGCGAACGAATACTGAATCGTATTGAGACACGTTATCCGTGGCATCATAAACTCCGCGAATTTAAGTCAACATCTCTCTGCTCCCAAATAAAACAATCATCCCTATTCAGTCAACTGTAAACGAAGAAGTCAAGTCTGGGATTTTTTTTATGACCCTCTAAAAATAAGCAACAACATAAAATGTCCGCCCTGTGAACATGAGCTGAAATCGAATCTCAAACCAAATACATGTGAAAGCAAAAAAAATCGAAATATATCAATTTAGAATTCAAAGAACGTCGTGTCCCCATCACACTTTTTAATTGTCTTTTTTCTTTTTTCTTTTTTTTTTGCATCGACACGCCTCAAAATCCTTCTGATGTGAGCGTTTTTAAAAAATCTTGGCTCTTTTGACTTTTTTGGGGGGTTCTTGGGACGGAAAAAATTGACGATGAATTGACAATATTTGCTGCTCAGAGCTGATGCCACGTTGTGTCACTCTTGTGCTTTCTGAAATGCGAGAGCCCTATTTGTCCATGCACGGCCAGCACTTTACGATAGCCTCTGCTGGTGAGAGTTGGCCATTGCAGCCTTCCATATGATTTCCTGTGACCCTCTAAAAATAATGAGATAAAATGTGCGTTGTGTGAACATGAGCTGCGCTTGAAACTACACCCAAATACAAGGAAAAGCAAAAAACAAAAATCTAAACGCACCAATTCAAAAGATAAATGAATGCCACGCCACCATCACACTTTTTCATGATTATTATTACAATTATTATTAATATCACTGCATAGGCAAGGCTCAAAATCCGCCTCATGTGAGCGTTTTTTCAAAAGATTTTCTTAATCTTGCTACTTCGGACTGGGCTTTTTTTTTTGGATATTGGGACAGAGAAACTTTATTATGTATTGACAGTGTTTGCTCTTCATCTCTTTTTCAACCTGGTGGACGCCCTCTCTTTGGCCGAGCATGACCTGATTTGTAGTCAGACGCCTCATGCATTGCGCCACGAACTCCACGAAATCAAACCACTATTTCTCTGTTCTCCTGTGGGGGAATTTGCCGCTCCCAAAAAGTTATTGTTACCTTTTTCAGTGTGGGATGGGCGCTTCTCTAATCAGTGCACCTGCCTCCCCGACACACCTGCGAGTCATTATCTCATCTGCCACTTGCAGCATAAAAGCCAGCCTGAAGAGCCACCCATTGTCACTTCGTCAGAGATCCTTCCTGCCGTGTCGACGACGCCGTACCGCTCCAGGATTCCTGCACTCCTCGAATTGATCATTTTGACTACCTTTCAGTTGTGACCACCTCGGCCTGTCTCGCTTACTGGCAATAAAACCCTTCTGTGCTTTTTGTGTCTGCGCGTGGTTCCTCTCTTCATCTCTCACGAAGCCGAACACTTTGCTTAACACCCGCGGTTCTCCCAGCGCTCCGCCCCAACATCCTCGTCGGAACAGCCTGAGCGCCGCAGCGGAGCAACTCCGGCTCGGCCGTGGGCAAAAACGGCTCTGTCCGAAATTTCTCACGGGCGGGCGTGAGCTGTTCCTCCGCTTCGCTTATCACACACACCACTCTCGGCCCTACCTGCCCCGCGCAACTCCGGCAGGGCCAAGCGGGTGGCATCGGTTCGGTCCCGGACCTTCGCGCGGTTTGATTCCCAAGTTTTTCTTCCCTTTGATTGCACACCGCGCCCCCTGTCCCTCAAAGCGAGGTGCATCTCTGGCGGAGCCGAGCGGGCAGCAGCTTTGCTCCCGGCAGGTCGTGTTGGTGTGCGCGAGGTCTTCCACCTCTTCGCTTGCAACACTCGCCTTTGCCGGCCCGCCAGGCACGGCGCAGCTCTGGCGGGGCCAAGCGACAGCGTCGGTTAGGTCCCGGGCGCAAAATCAAAAGGGAGGGTCGACACTGTGGACAAACAATGGACCCTAACACAAAGGGCAGAAAACTTCGACGCACACCCGCGCGACATTCTGTGAAGGAAAATACGCCACCCGCCTGACCTCGCCGGAGTTTCGCCGCGCCCGTCGGTCCAACGTGGCCCGGGTTGCAAGCGAAGTGGGTGAAAAGCTCACGGCCATCCTCGCGAAATATCGTACAATGCCGCTGCAAAACACGGCCCGGGCGCGGCTGCTCCTAGCGGATCGCAATGCAGCTCTGATCAGGGGGATCTTGCGGGAAGCCGGGAGGGGCGCGGGTGTCAAGCAACGGGCTAATAAACCTCGTCGAATACGCCCGCGACGGGCCGGTATAGAAGCGATGCCGCCAGTTTGTCCCCGCCGGAGCTCCTCCAAGCCAGGCAGGCCGAAAGTGGCGCGGGTTGACAACACAGGGTCCAAAACTTCAACGCACAACCAAGCGATCGTCCAGCTTTATGCAGCCTTGTACAAATTGTGTTTTCAAATTGTTCGCCCGAAACAGTTTTGTCACTCCCACAAGACAAACAAGCTATTTTTTTTCAGATGGCAGTGGAACTGATGAAGGCCTTCCCCAGACATTCCGTGCATCAATTTTAGAACATTATGTGGCGATGGAAAATAAGAGAACAAGACAATCGTCAGAAATACTGACCACAGCAGGTTTATTGGATGATGATCACCCATGCAAAAAATGTTTAATTGTGGCATCCAGAAATGATGCCAAAGATATATTTTGTTTCAAACTACTTCATGAAGAGGAAGTGTTGATACCAGGGATGAATTCTGAAAGCTTATGAGAAAGTCATTTTTTATGACTTGTACCACAACGAAAAATCTCGTGTTATTCACTGCTCCGATGAAAATAAAATGTCAAGATAAAATTTCAATCCCATATTTACACACTGTGAATTTTAAGTTTAATGTTCACTGATATTCCGTCATGTTGTCGTATTTGTTCTCGCCATGCACTGTGGCATGCTCTAAATGGCAAAACCACCTGGAAAAGGTCCTCTGACAAAACGAGTGATTTTTACAATGGAAGAACACACAATTTATCTTGCATCGACATTGTCTTCATGATGCTTTGCATGCATCATTGAAATTGGGTTGGTTCAAGTAAAAGAAAAAATTTGAATTTTAAAAGCAACTTAGAGCTATCCTGATTGAAATTTCCGAACATATGATCTTGCGATGTTAGGGTTCTCTCCCCCCGGCCCCCTTTTGACGAGACCCAGTGCGAAAGGTGGTACCATGAGCAGTGTCTTGAGAAGAATTTGCATGAATTGAGCGGCCGAAGACTGGTATTGCTGCTGTGAGTGCACATCACAATGTTGGAAGTCATGTAGACCTATATCTAATTTTGTGAGTGTTGTTCTGGAAAAAAATTAATTCTCACAAGAAAATGACAGACATGTCAGCTGCTCAACCCGTATTGTTTTGTGTTTTTTGTTATTGTAAAGTGTCCTTGGGTGTCTTGAAAGGCGCTTATCAATAAAATGTATTATTAGTATTATTATTATTATTAAGTTGCCTACACTGGTAAAGTTTTTTAAAATTTGAGTTTTTATTGCTTTAAATGCATTTTCAGCCCGAGTTGAGCACGTTTTGTGAGTTTGAATGTATCTTCATAGGAATGAGTTGTGTGGTCAAATTAATGCTCATTTAGGCTTCAGGTGGTCATCCTGAACAAAATACATGTTGAAGTGTGTGCATAAGTCCTTTGGTTTAGGCGTGACACTCAATTTGAGTTTTTATTGCTTTAAATGCATTTTCAGTCCGAGCTGAGCGCGCTTTCTGACTTTGAATGTATCTTCATAGGAATGAGTTGTGTGGTCAAATTATTGCTCATTTAGGCTTCAGGAGGTCATCCTGAACAAAATACATCTTGAAGTGTGTGCATAAGTCCTTCGGTTTAGGCGTGACACTCAATTTGAGTTTTTATTGCTTTAAATGCATTTTCAGCCCGAGCTGAGCACGTTTTGTGAGTTTGAATGTATCTTCATAAGAATGAGTTGTGTGGTCAAATTAATGCTCATTTCGGCTTCAGGTGGTCATCCTGAACTAAATACATGTTGAAGTGTGTGCATAAGTCCTTTGGTTTAGGCGTGACACTCCATTTGAGTTTTTATTGCTTTAAATGCATTTTCAGCCCGAGCTGAGCACGTTTTGTGAGTTTGAATGCATCTTCATAGGCATGAATTGTGTGATCAAATTAATGCTCATTTAGGCTTCAGGTGGTCATCCTGAACAAAATACATGTTGAAGTGTGTGCATAATAAGTCCTTTGGTTTAGGCGTGACACTCAATTTGAGTTTTTATTGCTTTAAATGCATTTTCAGCCCGAGCTGAGCATGTTTTGTGAGTTTGAATGTATCTTCATAAGAATGAGTTGTGTGGTCAAATTAATGCTCATTTCGGCTTCAGGTGGTCATCCTGAACTAAATACATGTTGAAGTGTGTGCATAAGTCCTTTGGTTTAGGCGTGACACTCCATTTGAGTTTTTATTGCTTTAAATGCATTTTCAGCCCGAGCTGAGCATGTTTTGTGAGTTTGAATGTATCTTCATAGGAATGAGTTGTGTGGTCAAATTAATGCTCATTTCGGCTTCAGGTGGTCATCCTGAACTAAATACATGTTGAAGCGTGTGCATAAGTCCTTTGGTTTAGGCGTGACACTCCATTTGAGTTTTTATTGCTTTAAATGCATTTTCAGCCCGAGCTGAGCACGTTTTGTGAGTTTGAATGCATCTTCATAGGCATGAATTGTGTGATCAAATTAATGCTCATTTAGGCTTCAGGTGGTCCTTCTGAACAAAATACATGTTAAAGTGTGTGCATAAATCCTTTGGTTTAGGCGTGACACTCAATTTGAGTTTTTATTGCTTTAAATGCATTTTCAGCCCGAGCTGAGCACGTTTTGTGAGTTTGAATGTATCTTCATAGGAATGAGTTGTGTGGTCAAATTAAAGCTCATATAGGCTTCAGGAGGTCATCCTGAACAAAATACATGTTGAATGTGTGCATAAGTCCTTTGGTTTAGGTGTGACACTCAATTTGAGTTTTTATTGCTTTAAATGCATTTTCAGCCCGAGCTTGAGCGCGCTTTCTGACTTTGAATGTATCTTCATAGGAATGAGTTGTGTAGTCAAATTAATGCTCATTTAGGCTTCAGGAGGACATCCTGAACAAAATACATGTTGAAGTGTGTGCATAAATCCTCTGGTTTAGGCGTGACACTCAATTTGAGTTTTTATTGCTTTAAATGCATTTTCAGCCCGAGTTGAGCACGTTTTGTGAGTTTGAATGTATCTTCATAGGAATGAGTTGTGTGGTCAAATTAATGCTCATTTCGGCTTCAGGTGGTCATCCTGAACTAAATACATGTTGAAGTGTGTGCATAAGTCCTTTGGTTTAGGCGTGACACTCCATTTGAGTTTTTATTGCTTTAAATGCATTTTCAGTCCGAGCTGAGCGCGCTTTCTGACTTTGAATGTATCTTCATAGGAATGAGTTGTGTGGTCAAATTATTGCTCATTTAGGCTTCAGGAGGCCATCCTGAACAAAATACATGATGAAGTGTGTGCATAAGTCCTTTGGTTTAGGTGTGACACTCAATTTGAGTTTTTATTGCTTTAAATGCATTTTCAGCCCGAGCTGAGCACGTTTTGTGAGTTTGAATGCATCTTCATAGGCATGAATTGTGTGATCAAATTAATGCTCATTTAGGCTTCAGGTGGTCCTTCTGAACAAAATACATGTTAAAGTGTGTGCATAAATCCTTTGGTTTAGGCGTGACACTCAATTTGAGTTTTTATTGCTTTAAATGCATTTTCAGCCCGAGCTGAGCACGTTTTGTGAGTTTGAATGCATCTTCATAGGCATGAGTTGTGTGATCAAATTAATGCTCATTTAGGCTTCAGGAGGTCATCCTGAACAAAATACAAGTTGAAGTGTGTGCATAAGTCCTTTGGTAATCAAACAGCACGAAGGTCCGGGACCGAACGGATGCCACCCGCTTGGCCCCGCCGGAGCAGAAGTAAGATCGGGCGGCTTGAGCCCGAGCCCGAGCCCTACCCCTACCCGAACCCGACCGCCCTAAAATGTCCCTCATTGCTTCGGGTTCGGGGCGCACGGCACCCGTACGGCGGAGAGTATCCAGGGTTACCAGTGAAGCGGAGGAACATCTCACGCCCACCCGCGCGAAATGTCGTACCGAGTTGTTTATGCCCACGGCACCGCCGATGCTGCACCGTTTCGGCGCGAGGGACGCTCCAAACGAGGAGTTTGGGTCGAATGTGAATTAAAGTGTTAGGTTTCGTGAGAGATCAATACAAGAACCACACACAGACACCAAAAACGAAGAGGGGTTTTATTGCCAGAAAGTTGGTCAGGTCGAGGTGTAAACAACTGAAAGCTAGTCAAAATGATCACGTTGAGGAGTGCAGAAATGCTGGAGCGTAACGGCGTGGCAGCAGCTAGCTCGGCAGGAAGGATCGCTGACGAACTGGCAACGGGTGGCTGTTCACGCTGTCTTTTATGGTGCAAGTGGCAGATGAGATGAAGACTCGCACGTGTGTAGGGGAGGCAGGTGCACTGATTCGAGAGGCGCCCAGCCCACACTGAAAAAGAGACAAAAAAAGGGAGGGGCGGCACCGTGGACACACAATGGTTTCGAACGCAAAGGGCAGAAAACGTCGGCTTCCAGCCGCGCGACGTTCCGCGAACGAATACTGAATCGTATTGAGACACGTTATCCGTGGCATCATAAACTCCGCGAATTTAAGTCAACATCTCTCTGCTCCCAAATAAAACAATCATCCCTATTCAGTCAACTGTAAACGAAGAAGTCAAGTCTGGGATTTTTTTTATGACCCTCTAAAAATAAGCAACAACATAAAATGTCCGCCCTGTGAACATGAGCTGAAATCGAATCTCAAACCAAATACATGTGAAAGCAAAAAAAATCGAAATATATCAATTTAGAATTCAAAGAACGTCGTGTCCCCATCACACTTTTTAATTGTCTTTTTTCTTTTTTCTTTTTTTTTTGCATCGACACGCCTCAAAATCCTTCTGATGTGAGCGTTTTTAAAAAATCTTGGCTCTTTTGACTTTTTTGGGGGGTTCTTGGGACGGAAAAAATTGACGATGAATTGACAATATTTGCTGCTCAGAGCTGATGCCACGTTGTGTCACTCTTGTGCTTTCTGAAATGCGAGAGCCCTATTTGTCCATGCACGGCCAGCACTTTACGATAGCCTCTGCTGGTGAGAGTTGGCCATTGCAGCCTTCCATATGATTTCCTGTGACCCTCTAAAAATAATGAGATAAAATGTGCGTTGTGTGAACATGAGCTGCGCTTGAAACTACACCCAAATACAAGGAAAAGCAAAAAACAAAAATCTAAACGCACCAATTCAAAAGATAAATGAATGCCACGCCACCATCACACTTTTTCATGATTATTATTACAATTATTATTAATATCACTGCATAGGCAAGGCTCAAAATCCGCCTCATGTGAGCGTTTTTTCAAAAGATTTTCTTAATCTTGCTACTTCGGACTGGGCTTTTTTTTTTGGATATTGGGACAGAGAAACTTTATTATGTATTGACAGTGTTTGCTCTTCATCTCTTTTTCAACCTGGTGGACGCCCTCTCTTTGGCCGAGCATGACCTGATTTGTAGTCAGACGCCTCATGCATTGCGCCACGAACTCCACGAAATCAAACCACTATTTCTCTGTTCTCCTGTGGGGGAATTTGCCGCTCCCAAAAAGTTATTGTTACCTTTTTCAGTGTGGGATGGGCGCTTCTCTAATCAGTGCACCTGCCTCCCCGACACACCTGCGAGTCATTATCTCATCTGCCACTTGCAGCATAAAAGCCAGCCTGAAGAGCCACCCATTGTCACTTCGTCAGAGATCCTTCCTGCCGTGTCGACGACGCCGTACCGCTCCAGGATTCCTGCACTCCTCGAATTGATCATTTTGACTACCTTTCAGTTGTGACCACCTCGGCCTGTCTCGCTTACTGGCAATAAAACCCTTCTGTGCTTTTTGTGTCTGCGCGTGGTTCCTCTCTTCATCTCTCACGAAGCCGAACACTTTGCTTAACACCCGCGGTTCTCCCAGCGCTCCGCCCCAACATCCTCGTCGGAACAGCCTGAGCGCCGCAGCGGAGCAACTCCGGCTCGGCCGTGGGCAAAAACGGCTCTGTCCGAAATTTCTCACGGGCGGGCGTGAGCTGTTCCTCCGCTTCGCTTATCACACACACCACTCTCGGCCCTACCTGCCCCGCGCAACTCCGGCAGGGCCAAGCGGGTGGCATCGGTTCGGTCCCGGACCTTCGCGCGGTTTGATTCCCAAGTTTTTCTTCCCTTTGATTGCACACCGCGCCCCCTGTCCCTCAAAGCGAGGTGCATCTCTGGCGGAGCCGAGCGGGCAGCAGCTTTGCTCCCGGCAGGTCGTGTTGGTGTGCGCGAGGTCTTCCACCTCTTCGCTTGCAACACTCGCCTTTGCCGGCCCGCCAGGCACGGCGCAGCTCTGGCGGGGCCAAGCGACAGCGTCGGTTAGGTCCCGGGCGCAAAATCAAAAGGGAGGGTCGACACTGTGGACAAACAATGGACCCTAACACAAAGGGCAGAAAACTTCGACGCACACCCGCGCGACATTCTGTGAAGGAAAATACGCCACCCGCCTGACCTCGCCGGAGTTCCGCCGCGCCCGTCGGTCCAACGTGGCCCGGGTTGCAAGCGAAGTGGGTGAAAAGCTCACGGCCATCCTCGCGAAATATCGTACAATGCCGCTGCAAAACACGGCCCGGGCGCGGCTGCTCCTAGCGGATCGCAATGCAGCTCTGATCAGGGGGATCTTGCGGGAAGCCGGGAGGGGCGCGGGTGTCAAGCAACGGGCTAATAAACCTCGTCGAATACGCCCGCGACGGGCCGGTATAGAAGCGATGCCGCCAGTTTGTCCCCGCCGGAGCTCCTCCAAGCCAGGCAGGCCGAAAGTGGCGCGGGTTGACAACACAGGGTCCAAAACTTCAACGCACAACCAAGCGATCGTCCAGCTTTATGCAGCCTTGTACAAATTGTGTTTTCAAATTGTTCGCCCGAAACAGTTTTGTCACTCCCACAAGACAAACAAGCTATTTTTTTTCAGATGGCAGTGGAACTGATGAAGGCCTTCCCCAGACATTCCGTGCATCAATTTTAGAACATTATGCGGCGATGGAAAATAAGAGAACAAGACAATCGTCAGAAATACTGACCACAGCAGGTTTATTGGATGATGATCACCCATGCAAAAAATGTTTAATTGTGGCATCCAGAAATGATGCCAAAGATATATTTTGTTTCAAACTACTTCATGAAGAGGAAGTGTTGATACCAGGGATGAATTCTGAAAGCTTATGAGAAAGTCATTTTTTATGACTTGTACCACAACGAAAAATCTCGTGTTATTCACTGCTCCGATGAAAATAAAATGTCAAGATAAAATTTCAATCCCATATTTACACACTGTGAATTTTAAGTTTAATGTTCACTGATATTCCGTCATGTTGTCGTATTTGTTCTCGCCATGCACTGTGGCATGCTCTAAATGGCAAAACCACCTGGAAAAGGTCCTCTGACAAAACGAGTGATTTTTACAATGGAAGAACACACAATTTATCTTGCATCGACATTGTCTTCATGATGCTTTGCATGCATCATTGAAATTGGGTTGGTTCAAGTAAAAGAAAAAATTTGAATTTTAAAAGCAACTTAGAGTTATCCTGATTGAAATTTCCGAACATATAATCTTGCGATGTTAGGGTTCTCTCCCCCCGGCCCCCTTTTGACGAGACCCAGTGCGAAAGGTGGTACCATGAGCAGTGTCTTGAGAAGAATTTGCATGAATTGAGCGGCCGAAGACTGGTATTGCTGCTGTGAGTGCACATCACAATGTTGGAAGTCATGTAGACCTATATCTAATTTTGTGAGTGTTGTTCTGGAAAAAAATTAATTCTCACAAGAAAATGACAGACATGTCAGCTGCTCAACCCGTATTGTTTTGTGTTTTTTGTTATTGTAAAGTGTCCTTGGGTGTCTTGAAAGGCGCTTATCAATAAAATGTATTATTAGTATTATTATTATTATTAAGTTGCCTACACTGGTAAAGTTTTTTAAAATTTGAGTTTTTATTGCTTTAAATGCATTTTCAGCCCGAGTTGAGCACGTTTTGTGAGTTTGAATGTATCTTCATAGGAATGAGTTGTGTGGTCAAATTAATGCTCATTTAGGCTTCAGGTGGTCATCCTGAACAAAATACATGTTGAAGTGTGTGCATAAGTCCTTTGGTTTAGGCGTGACACTCAATTTGAGTTTTTATTGCTTTAAATGCATTTTCAGCCCGAGCTGAGCACGTTTTGTGAGTTTGAATGTATCTTCATAGGAATCAGTTGTGTGGTCAAATTAATGCTCATTTAGGCTTCAGGTGGTCATCCTGAACAAAATACATGTTGAAGTGTGTGCATAAGTCCTTTGGTTTAGGCGTGACACTCAATTTGAGTTTTTATTGCTTTAAATGCATTTTCAGCCCGAGCTGAGCACTTTTTGTGAGTTTGAATGTATCTTCAGAGGAATGAGTTGTGTGGTCAAATTAATGCTCATTTAGGCTTCAGGAGGACATCCTGAACTAAATACATGTTGAAGTGTGTGCATAAGTCCTTTGGTTTAGGCGTGACACTCAATTTGAGTTTTTATTGCTTTAAATGCATTTTCAGCCCGAGTTGAGCACGTTTTGTGAGTTTGAATGTATCTTCATAGGAATGAGTTGTGTGGTCAAATTAATGCTCATTTAGGCTTCAGGTGGTCATCCTGAACAAAATACATGTTGAAGTGTGTGCATAAGTCCTTTGGTTTAGGCGTGACACTCAATTTGAGTTTTTATTGCTTTAAATGCATTTTCAGCCCGAGCTGAGCACGTTTTGTG
This sequence comes from Hippocampus guttulatus, assembly GCF_054856545.1. Taxonomy (NCBI): domain Eukaryota; kingdom Metazoa; phylum Chordata; class Actinopteri; order Syngnathiformes; family Syngnathidae; genus Hippocampus; species Hippocampus guttulatus. The sequence continues at coordinate 2,027,355 of NC_141271.1, forward strand.
AGTTTGAATGCATCTTCATAGGTATGAATTGTGTGATCAAATTAATGCTCATTTAGGCTTCAGGTGGTCCTTCTGAACAAAATACATGTTAAAGTGTGTGCATAAATCCTTTGGTTTAGGCGTGACACTCAATTTGAGTTTTTATTGCTTTAAATGCATTTTCAGCCCGAGCTGAGCACGTTTTGTGAGTTTGAATGTATCTTCATAGGAATGAGTTGTGTGGTCAAATTATTGCTCATATAGGCTTCAGGAGGTCATCCTGAACAAAATACATGTTGAATGTGTGCATAAGTCCTTTGGTTTAGGTGTGACACTCAATTTGAGTTTTTATTGCTTTAAATGCATTTTCAGCCCGAGCTTGAGCGCGCTTTCTGACTTTGAATGTATCTTCATAAGAATGAGTTGTGTAGTCAAATTAATGCTCATTTAGGCTTCAGGAGGACATCCTGAACAAAATACATGTTGAAGTGTGTGCATAAATCCTCTGGTTTAGGCGTGACACTCAATTTGAGTTTTTATTGCTTTAAATGCATTTGTAGCCTGAGCTGAGCGCGCTTTCTGACTTTGAATGTATCTTCATAGGAATGAGTTGTGTGGTCAAATGAATGCTCATTTAGGCTTCAGGTGGTCATCCTGAACAAAATACATGTTGAAGTGTGTGCATAAGTCCTTTGGTTGAGGCGTGACACTCAATTTGAGTTTTTATTGCTTTAAATGCATTTTCAGCCCGAGTTGAGCACGTTTTGTGAGTTTGAATGTATCTTCATAGGAATGAGTTGTGTGGTCAAATTAATGCTCATTTAGGCTTCAGGTGGTCATCCTGAACAAAATACATGTTGAAGTGTGTGCATAAGTCCTTTGGTTTAGGTGTGACACTCAATTTGAGTTTTTATTGCTTTAAATGCATTTTCAGCCCGAGCTGAGCACGTTTTGTGAGTTTGAATGTATCTTCATAGGAATGAGTTGTGTGGTCAAATTAATGCTCATTTAGGCTTCAGGAGGACATTCTGAACTAAATACATGTTGAAGTGTATGCATAAGTCCTTTGGTTTAGGCGTGACACTCAATTTGAGTTTTTATTGCTTTAAATGCATTTTTAGCCCGAGCTGAGCATGTTTTGTGAGTTTGAATGTATCTTCATAAGAATGAGTTGTGTGGTCAAATTAATGCTCATTTCGGCTTCAGGTGGTCATCCTGAACTAAATACATGTTGAAGTGTGTGCATAAGTCCTTTGGTTTAGGCGTGACACTCCATTTGAGTTTTTATTGCTTTAAATGCATTTTCAGCCCGAGCTGAGCACGTTTTGTGAGTTTGAATGTATCTTCATAAGAATGAGTTGTGTGGTCAAATTAATGCTCATTTCGGCTTCAGGTGGTCATCCTGAACTAAATACATGTTGAAGTGTGTGCATAAGTCCTTTGGTTTAGGCGTGACACTCAATTTGAGTTTTTATTGCTTTAAATGCATTTTCAGCCCTAGCTGAGCACGTTTTGTGAGTTTGAATGCATCTTCATAGGCATGAATTGTGTGGTCAAATTAAAGCTCATATAGGCTTCAGGAGGTCATCCTGAACAAAATACATGTTGAATGTGTGCATAAGTCCTTCAGTTTAGGTGTGACACTCAATTTGAGTTTTTATTGCTTTAAATGCATTTTCAGCCCGAGCTTGAGCGCGCTTTCTGACTTTGAATGTATCTTCATAGGAATGAGTTGTGTAGTCAAATTAATGCTCATTTAGGCTTCAGGAGGACATCCTGAACAAAATACATGTTGAAGTGTGTGCATAAGTCCTTTGGTTTAGGCGTGACACTCAATTTGAGTTTTTATTGCTTTAAATGCATTTTCAGCCCGAGCTGAGCACGTTTTGTGAGTTTGAATGTAGCTTCATAGGAATTAGTTGTGTGGTCAAATTAATGCTCATTTAGGCTTCAGGTGGTCATCCTGAACTAAATAAATATTGAAGTGTGTGCATAAGTTCTTTGGTTTGGGCGTGACACTCAATTTGAGTTTTTATTGCTTTAAATGCATTTTCAGCCCGAGCTGAGCACGTTTTGTGAGTTTGAATGTAGCTTCATAGGAATTAGTTGTGTGGTCAAATTAATGCTCATTTAGGCTTCAGGTGGTCATCCTGAACAAAATACATGTTGAAGTGTGTGCATAAGTCCTTTGGTTTAGGCGTGACACTCAATTTGAGTTTTTATTGCTTTAAATGCATTTTCAGCCCGAGCTGAGCACGTTTTGTGAGTTTGAATGTATCTTCATAGGAATGAGTTGTGTGGTCAAATTAATGCTCATTTAGGCTTCAGGTGGTCATCCTGAACAAAATACATGTTGAAGTGTGTGCATAAGTCCTTTGGTTTAGGCGTGACACTCAATTTGAGTTTTTATTGCTTTAAATGCATTTTCAGCCCGAGCTGAGCACGTTTTGTGAGTTTGAATGTATCTTCATAGGAATCAGTTGTGTGGTCAAATTAATGCTCATTTAGGCTTCAGGTGGTCATCCTGAACAAAATACATGTTGAAGTGTGTGCATAAGTCCTTTGGTTTAGGCGTGACACTCAATTTGAGTTTTTATTGCTTTAAATGCATTTTCAGCCCGAGCTGAGCACGTTTTGTGAGTTTGAATGTATCTTCATAGGAATCAGTTGTGTGGTCAAATTAATGCTCATTTAGGCTTCAGGTGGTCATCCTGAACAAAATACATGTTGAAGTGTGTGCATAAGTCCTTTGGTTTAGGCGTGACACTCAATTTGAGTTTTTATTGCTTTAAATGCATTTTCAGCCCGAGCTGAGCACGTTTTGTGAGTTTGAATGTAGCTTCATAGGAATTAGTTGTGTGGTCAAATTAATGCTCATTTAGGCTTCAGGTGGTCATCCTGAACTAAATAAATATTGAAGTGTGTGCATAAGTTCTTTGGTTTGGGCGTGACACTCAATTTGAGTTTTTATTGCTTTAAATGCATTTTCAGCCCGAGCTGAGCACTTTTTGTGAGTTTGAATGTATCTTCATAGGAATGAGTTGTGTGGTCAAATTAATGCTCATTTAGGCTTCAGGTGGTCATCCTGAACAAAATACATGTTGAAGTGTGTGCATAAGTCCTTTGGTTTAGGCGTGACACTCAATTTGAGTTTTTATTGCTTTAAATGCATTTTCAGCCCGAGCTGAGCACGTTTTGTGAGTTTGAATGTATCTTCATAGGAATCAGTTGTGTGGTCAAATTAATGCTCATTTAGGCTTCAGGTGGTCATCCTGAACAAAATACATGTTGAAGTGTGTGCATAAGTCCTTTGGTTTAGGCGTGACACTCAATTTGAGTTTTTATTGCTTTAAATGCATTTTCAGCCCGAGCTGAGCACGTTTTGTGAGTTTGAATGTAGCTTCATAGGAATTAGTTGTGTGGTCAAATTAATGCTCATTTAGGCTTCAGGTGGTCATCCTGAACTAAATAAATATTGAAGGTTGTGCATAAGTTCTTTGGTTTGGGCGTGACACTCAATTTGAGTTTTTATTGCTTTAATTGCATTTTCAGCCCGAGCTGAGCACTTTTTGTGAGTTTGAATGTATCTTCAGAGGAATGAGTTGTGTGGTCAAATTAATGCTCATTTAGGCTTCAGGAGGACATCCTGAACTAAATACATGTTGAAGTGTGTGCATAAGTCCTTTGGTTTAGGCGTGACACTCAATTTGAGTTTTTATTGCTTTAAATGCATTTTCAGCCCGAGTTGAGCACGTTTTGTGAGTTTGAATGTATCTTCATAGGAATGAGTTGTGTGGTCAAATTAATGCTCATTTAGGCTTCAGGTGGTCATCCTGAACAAAATACATGTTGAAGTGTGTGCATAAGTCCTTTGGTTTAGGCGTGACACTCAATTTGAGTTTTTATTGCTTTAAATGCATTTTCAGCCCGAGCTGAGCACGTTTTGTGAGTTTGAATGTATCTTCATAGGAATCAGTTGTGTGGTCAAATTAATGCTCATTTAGGCTTCAGGTGGTCATCCTGAACAAAATACATGTTGAAGTGTGTGCATAAGTCCTTTGGTTTAGGCGTGACACTCAATTTGAGTTTTTATTGCTTTAAATGCATTTTCAGCCCGAGCTGAGCACGTTTTGTGAGTTTGAATGTAGCTTCATAGGAATTAGTTGTGTGGTCAAATTAATGCTCATTTAGGCTTCAGGTGGTCATCCTGAACTAAATAAATATTGAAGGTTGTGCATAAGTTCTTTGGTTTGGGCGTGACACTCAATTTGAGTTTTTATTGCTTTAAATGCATTTTCAGCCCGAGCTGAGCACTTTTTGTGAGTTTGAATGTATCTTCAGAGGAATGAGTTGTGTGGTCAAATTAATGCTCATTTAGGCTTCAGGAGGACATCCTGAACTAAATACATGTTGAAGTGTGTGCATAAGTCCTTTGGTTTAGGCGTGACACTCAATTTGAGTTTTTATTGCTTTAAATGCATTTTCAGCCCGAGTTGAGCACGTTTTGTGAGTTTGAATGTATCTTCATAGGAATGAGTTGTGTGGTCAAATTAATGCTCATTTAGGCTTCAGGTGGTCATCCTGAACAAAATACATGTTGAAGTGTGTGCATAAGTCCTTTGGTTTAGGCGTGACACTCAATTTGAGTTTTTATTGCTTTAAATGCATTTTCAGCCCGAGCTGAGCACGTTTTGTGAGTTTGAATGCATCTTCATAGGCATGAATTGTGTGATCAAATTAATGCTCATTTAGGCTTCAGGTGGTCCTTCTGAACAAAATACATGTTAAAGTGTGTGCATAAATCCTTTGGTTTAGGCGTGACACTCAATTTGAGTTTTTATTGCTTTAAATGCATTTTCAGCCCTAGCTGAGCACGTTTTGTGAGTTTGAATGTATCTTCATAGGAATGAGTTGTGTGGTCAAATTATTGCTCATATAGGCTTCAGGAGGTCATCCTGAACAAAATACATGTTGAATGTGTGCATAAGTCCTTTGGTTTAGGTGTGACACTCAATTTGAGTTTTTATTGCTTTAAATGCATTTTCAGCCCGAGCTTGAGCGCGCTTTCTGACTTTGAATGTATCTTCATAGGAATGAGTTGTGTGGTCAAATTAATGCTCATTTAGGCTTCAGGAGGACATCCTGAACTAAATACATGTTGAAGTGTATGCATAAGTCCTTTGGTTTAGGCGTGACACTCAATTTGAGTTTTTATTGCTTTAAATGCATTTTCAGCCCGAGCTGAGCATGTTTTGTGAGTTTGAATGTATCTTCATAGGAATGAGTTGTGTGGTCAAATTAATGCTCATTTAGGCTTCAGGTGGTCATCCTGAACAAAATACATGTTGAAGTGTGTGCATAAGTCCTTTGGTTTAGGCGTGACACTCAATTTGAGTTTTTATTGCTTTAAATGCATTTTCAGCCCGAGCTGAGCACGTTTTGTGAGTTTGAATGTATCTTCATAGGAATGAGTTGTGTGGTCAAATTAATGCTCATTTAGGCTTCAGGAGGACATCCTGAACTAAATACATGTTGAAGTGTATGCATAAGTCCTTTGGTTTAGGCGTGACACTCAATTTGAGTTTTTATTGCTTTAAATGCATTTTCAGCCCGAGCTGAGCATGTTTTGTGAGTTTGAATGTATCTTCATAAGAATGAGTTGTGTGGTCAAATTAATGCTCATTTCGGCTTCAGGTGGTCATCCTGAACTAAATACATGTTGAAGTGTGTGCATAAGTCCTTTGGTTTAGGCGTGACACTCCATTTGAGTTTTTATTGCTTTAAATGCATTTTCAGTCCGAGCTGAGCGCGCTTTCTGACTTTGAATGTATCTTCATAGGAATGAGTTGTGTGGTCAAATTATTGCTCATTTAGGCTTCAGGAGGTCATCCTGAACAAAATACATCTTGAAGTGTGTGCATAAGTCCTTCGGTTTAGGCGTGACACTCAATTTGAGTTTTTATTGCTTTAAATGCATTTTCAGCCCGAGCTGAGCACGTTTTGTGAGTTTGAATGTATCTTCATAGGAATGAGTTGTGTGGTCAAATTAATGCTCATTTAGGCTTCAGGTGGTCATCCTGAACAAAATACATGTTGAAGTGTGTGCATAAGTCCTTTGGTTTAGGCGTGACACTCAATTTGAGTTTTTATTGCTTTAAATGCATTTTCAGCCTGAGCTGAGCATGTTTTGTGAGTTTGAATGTATCTTCATAGGAATGAGTTGTGTGGTCAAATTAATGCTCATATAGGCTTCAGGAGGCCATCCTGAACAAAATACATGTTGAAGTGTGTGCATAATCCTTTGGTTTAGGTGTGACACTCAATTTGAGTTTTTATTGCTTTAAATGCATTTTCATTCCGAGCTGAGCGCGCTTTCTGACTTTGAATGTATCTTCATAGGAATGATTTGTTTAGTCAAATTAATGCTCTTTTAGGCTTCAGGAGGCCATCCTGAACAAAATACATGATGAAGTGTGTGCATAAGTCCTTTGGTTTAGGTGTGACACTCAATTTGAGTTTTTATTGCTTTAAATGCATTTTCAGCCCGAGCTGAGCACGTTTTGTGAGTTTGAATGCATCTTCATAGGCATGAATTGTGTGATCAAATTAATGCTCATTTAGGCTTCAGGTGGTCCTTCTGAACAAAATACATGTTAAAGTGTGTGCATAAATCCTTTGGTTTAGGCGTGACACTCAATTTGAGTTTTTATTGCTTTAAATGCATTTTCAGCCCGAGCTGAGCACGTTTTGTGAGTTTGAATGCATCTTCATAGGCATGAGTTGTGTGATCAAATTAATGCTCATTTAGGCTTCAGGAGGTCATCCTGAACAAAATACAAGTTGAAGTGTGTGCATAAGTCCTTTGGTAATCAAACAGCACGAAGGTCCGGGACCGAACGGATGCCACCCGCTTGGCCCCGCCGGAGCAGAAGTAAGATCGGGCGGCTTGAGCCCGAGCCCGAGCCCTACCCCTACCCGAACCCGACCGCCCTAAAATGTCCCTCATTGCTTCGGGTTCGGGGCGCACGGCACCCGTACGGCGGAGAGTATCCAGGGTTACCAGTGAAGCGGAGGAACATCTCACGCCCACCCGCGCGAAATGTCGTACCGAGTTGTTTATGCCCACGGCACCGCCGATGCTGCACCGTTTCGGCGCGAGGGACGCTCCAAACGAGGAGTTTGGGTCGAATGTGAATTAAAGTGTTAGGTTTCGTGAGAGATCAATACAAGAACCACACACAGACACCAAAAACGAAGAGGGGTTTTATTGCCAGAAAGTTGGTCAGGTCGAGGTGTAAACAACTGAAAGCTAGTCAAAATGATCACGTTGAGGAGTGCAGAAATGCTGGAGCGTAACGGCGTGGCAGCAGCTAGCTCGGCAGGAAGGATCGCTGACGAACTGGCAACGGGTGGCTGTTCACGCTGTCTTTTATGGTGCAAGTGGCAGATGAGATGAAGACTCGCACGTGTGTAGGGGAGGCAGGTGCACTGATTCGAGAGGCGCCCAGCCCACACTGAAAAAGAGACAAAAAAAGGGAGGGGCGGCACCGTGGACACACAATGGTTTCGAACGCAAAGGGCAGAAAACGTCGGCTTCCAGCCGCGCGACGTTCCGCGAACGAATACTGAATCGTATTGAGACACGTTATCCGTGGCATCATAAACTCCGCGAATTTAAGTCAACATCTCTCTGCTCCCAAATAAAACAATCATCCCTATTCAGTCAACTGTAAACGAAGAAGTCAAGTCTGGGATTTTTTTTATGACCCTCTAAAAATAAGCAACAACATAAAATGTCCGCCCTGTGAACATGAGATGAAATCGAATCTCAAACCAAATACATGTGAAAGCAAAAAAAATCGAAATATATCAATTTAGAATTCAAAGAACGTCGTGTCCCCATCACACTTTTTAATTGTCTTTTTTCTTTTTTCTTTTTTTTTTGCATCGACACGCCTCAAAATCCTTCTGATGTGAGCGTTTTTAAAAAATCTTGGCTCTTTTGACTTTTTTGGGGGGTTCTTGGGACGGAAAAAATTGACGATGAATTGACAATATTTGCTGCTCAGAGCTGATGCCACGTTGTGTCACTCTTGTGCTTTCTGAAATGCGAGAGCCCTATTTGTCCATGCACGGCCAGCACTTTACGATAGCCTCTGCTGGTGAGAGTTGGCCATTGCAGCCTTCCATATGATTTCCTGTGACCCTCTAAAAATAATGAGATAAAATGTGCGTTGTGTGAACATGAGCTGCGCTTGAAACTACACCCAAATACAAGGAAAAGCAAATAACAAAAATCTAAACGCACCAATTCAAAAGATAAATGAATGCCACGCCACCATCACACTTTTTCATGATTATTATTACAATTATTATTAATATCACTGCATAGGCAAGGCTCAAAATCCGCCTCATGTGAGCGTTTTTTCAAAAGATTTTCTTAATCTTGCTACTTCGGACTGGGCTTTTTTTTTTGGATATTGGGACAGAGAAACTTTATTATGTATTGACAGTGTTTGCTCTTCATCTCTTTTTCAACCTGGTGGACGCCCTCTCTTTGGCCGAGCATGACCTGATTTGTAGTCAGACGCCTCATGCATTGCGCCACGAACTCCACGAAATCAAACCACTATTTCTCTGTTCTCCTGTGGGGGAATTTGCCGCTCCCAAAAAGTTATTGTTACCTTTTTCAGTGTGGGATGGGCGCTTCTCTAATCAGTGCACCTGCCTCCCCGACACACCTGCGAGTCATTATCTCATCTGCCACTTGCAGCATAAAAGCCAGCCTGAAGAGCCACCCATTGTCACTTCGTCAGAGATCCTTCCTGCCGTGTCGACGACGCCGTACCGCTCCAGGATTCCTGCACTCCTCGAATTGATCATTTTGACTACCTTTCAGTTGTGACCACCTCGGCCTGTCTCGCTTACTGGCAATAAAACCCTTCTGTGCTTTTTGTGTCTGCGCGTGGTTCCTCTCTTCATCTCTCACGAAGCCGAACACTTTGCTTAACACCCGCGGTTCTCCCAGCGCTCCGCCCCAACATCCTCGTCGGAAAAGCCTGAGCGCCGCAGCGGAGCAACTCCGGCTCGGCCGTGGGCAAAAACGGCTCTGTCCGAAATTTCTCACGGGCGGGCGTGAGCTGTTCCTCCGCTTCGCTTATCACACACACCACTCTCGGCCCTACCTGCCCCGCGCAACTCCGGCAGGGCCAAGCGGGTGGCATCGGTTCGGTCCCGGACCTTCGCGCGGTTTGATTCCCAAGTTTTTCTTCCCTTTGATTGCACACCGCGCCCCCTGTCCCTCAAAGCGAGGTGCATCTCTGGCGGAGCCGAGCGGGCAGCAGCTTTGCTCCCGGCAGGTCGTGTTGGTGTGCGCGAGGTCTTCCACCTCTTCGCTTGCAACACTCGCCTTTGCCGGCCCGCCAGGCACGGCGCAGCTCTGGCGGGGCCAAGCGACAGCGTCGGTTAGGTCCCGGGCGCAAAATCAAAAGGGAGGGTCGACACTGTGGACAAACAATGGACCCTAACACAAAGGGCAGAAAACTTCGACGCACACCCGCGCGACATTCTGTGAAGGAAAATACGCCACCCGCCTGACCTCGCCGGAGTTCCGCCGCGCCCGTCGGTCCAACGTGGCCCGGGTTGCAAGCGAAGTGGGTGAAAAGCTCACGGCCATCCTCGCGAAATATCGTACAATGCCGCTGCAAAACACGGCCCGGGCGCGGCTGCTCCTAGCGGATCGCAATGCAGCTCTGATCAGGGGGATCTTGCGGGAAGCCGGGAGGGGCGCGGGTGTCAAGCAACGGGCTAATAAACCTCGTCGAATACGCCCGCGACGGGCCGGTATAGAAGCGATGCCGCCAGTTTGTCCCCGCCGGAGCTCCTCCAAGCCAGGCAGGCCGAAAGTGGCGCGGGTTGACAACACAGGGTCCAAAACTTCAACGCACAACCAAGCGATCGTCCAGCTTTATGCAGCCTTGTACAAATTGTGTTTTCAAATTGTTCGCCCGAAACAGTTTTGTCACTCCCACAAGACAAACAAGCTATTTTTTTTCAGATGGCAGTGGAACTGATGAAGGCCTTCCCCAGACATTCCGTGCATCAATTTTAGAACATTATGTGGCGATGGAAAATAAGAGAACAAGACAATCGTCAGAAATACTGACCACAGCAGGTTTATTGGATGATGATCACCCATGCAAAAAATGTTTAATTGTGGCATCCAGAAATGATGCCAAAGATATATTTTGTTTCAAACTACTTCATGAAGAGGAAGTGTTGATACCAGGGATGAATTCTGAAAGCTTATGAGAAAGTCATTTTTTATGACTTGTACCACAACGAAAAATCTCGTGTTATTCACTGCTCCGATGAAAATAAAATGTCAAGATAAAATTTCAATCCCATATTTACACACTGTGAATTTTAAGTTTAATGTTCACTGATATTCCGTCATGTTGTCGTATTTGTTCTCGCCATGCACTGTGGCATGCTCTAAATGGCAAAACCACCTGGAAAAGGTCCTCTGACAAAACGAGTGATTTTTACAATGGAAGAACACACAATTTATCTTGCATCGACATTGTCTTCATGATGCTTTGCATGCATCATTGAAATTGGGTTGGTTCAAGTAAAAGAAAAAATTTGAATTTTAAAAGCAACTTAGAGTTATCCTGATTGAAATTTCCGAACATATAATCTTGCGATGTTAGGGTTCTCTCCCCCCGGCCCCCTTTTGACGAGACCCAGTGCGAAAGGTGGTACCATGAGCAGTGTCTTGAGAAGAATTTGCATGAATTGAGCGGCCGAAGACTGGTATTGCTGCTGTGAGTGCACATCACAATGTTGGAAGTCATGTAGACCTATATCTAATTTTGTGAGTGTTGTTCTGGAAAAAAATTAATTCTCACAAGAAAATGACAGACATGTCAGCTGCTCAACCCGTATTGTTTTGTGTTTTTTGTTATTGTAAAGTGTCCTTGGGTGTCTTGAAAGGCGCTTATCAATAAAATGTATTATTAGTATTATTATTATTATTAAGTTGCCTACACTGGTAAAGTTTTTTAAAATTTGAGTTTTTATTGCTTTAAATGCATTTTCAGCCCGAGCTGAGCACTTTTTGTGAGTTTGAATGTATCTTCATAGGAATGAGTTGTGTGGTCAAATTAATGCTCATTTAGGCTTCAGGTGGTCATCCTGAACAAAATACATGTTGAAGTGTGTGCATAAGTCCTTTGGTTTAGGCGTGACACTCAATTTGAGTTTTTATTGCTTTAAATGCATTTTCAGCCCGAGCTGAGCACGTTTTGTGAGTTTGAATGTATCTTCATAGGAATCAGTTGTGTGGTCAAATTAATGCTCATTTAGGCTTCAGGTGGTCATCCTGAACAAAATACATGTTGAAGTGTGTGCATAAGTCCTTTGGTTTAGGCGTGACACTCAATTTGAGTTTTTATTGCTTTAAATGCATTTTCAGCCCGAGCTGAGCACGTTTTGTGAGTTTGAATGTAGCTTCATAGGAATTAGTTGTGTGGTCAAATTAATGCTCATTTAGGCTTCAGGTGGTCATCCTGAACTAAATAAATATTGAAGTGTGTGCATAAGTTCTTTGGTTTGGGCGTGACACTCAATTTGAGTTTTTATTGCTTTAAATGCATTTTCAGCCCGAGCTGAGCACTTTTTGTGAGTTTGAATGTATCTTCATAGGAATGAGTTGTGTGGTCAAATTAATGCTCATTTAGGCTTCAGGTGGTCATCCTGAACAAAATACATGTTGAAGTGTGTGCATAAGTCCTTTGGTTTAGGCGTGACACTCAATTTGAGTTTTTATTGCTTTAAATGCATTTTCAGCCCGAGCTGAGCACGTTTTGTGAGTTTGAATGTATCTTCATAGGAATCAGTTGTGTGGTCAAATTAATGCTCATTTAGGCTTCAGGTGGTCATCCTGAACAAAATACATGTTGAAGTGTGTGCATAAGTCCTTTGGTTTAGGCGTGACACTCAATTTGAGTTTTTATTGCTTTAAATGCATTTTCAGCCCGAGCTGAGCACGTTTTGTGAGTTTGAATGTAGCTTCATAGGAATTAGTTGTGTGGTCAAATTAATGCTCATTTAGGCTTCAGGTGGTCATCCTGAACTAAATAAATATTGAAGGTTGTGCATAAGTTCTTTGGTTTCGGCGTGACACTCAATTTGAGTTTTTATTGCTTTAATTGCATTTTCAGCCCGAGCTGAGCACTTTTTGTGAGTTTGAATGTATCTTCAGAGGAATGAGTTGTGTGGTCAAATTAATGCTCATTTAGGCTTCAGGAGGACATCCTGAACTAAATACATGTTGAAGTGTGTGCATAAGTCCTTTGGTTTAGGCGTGACACTCAATTTGAGTTTTTATTGCTTTAAATGCATTTTCAGCCCGAATTGAGCACGTTTTGTGAGTTTGAATGTATCTTCATAGGAATGAGTTGTGTGGTCAAATTAATGCTCATTTAGGCTTCAGGTGGTCATCCTGAACAAAATACATGTTGAAGTGTGTGCATAAGTCCTTTGGTTTAGGCGTGACACTCAATTTGAGTTTTTATTGCTTTAAATGCATTTTCAGCCCGAGCTGAGCACGTTTTGTGAGTTTGAATGTATCTTCATAGGAATCAGTTGTGTGGTCAAATTAATGCTCATTTAGGCTTCAGGTGGTCATCCTGAACAAAATACATGTTGAAGTGTGTGCATAAATCCTTTGGTTTAGGCGTGACACTCAATTTGAGTTTTTATTGCTTTAAATGCATTTTCAGCCCGAGCTGAGCACGTTTTGTGAGTTTGAATGTAGCTTCATAGGAATTAGTTGTGTGGTCAAATTAATGCTCATTTAGGCTTCAGGTGGTCATCCTGAACTAAATAAATATTGAAGTGTGTGCATAAGTTCTTTGGTTTGGGCGTGACACTCAATTTGAGTTTTTATTGCTTTAAATGCATTTTCAGCCCGAGCTGAGCACTTTTTGTGAGTTTGAATGTATCTTCATAGGAATGAGTTGTGTGGTCAAATTAATGCTCATTTAGGCTTCAGGAGGACATCCTGAACTAAATACATGTTGAAGTGTGTGCATAAGTCCTTTGGTTTAGGCGTGACACTCAATTTGAGTTTTTATTGCTTTAAATGCATTTTCAGCCCGAGTTGAGCACGTTTTGTGAGTTTGAATGTATCCTCATAGGAATGAGTTGTGTGGTCAAATTAATGCTCATTTAGGCTTCAGGTGGTCATCCTGAACAAAATACATGTTGAAGTGTGTGCATAAGTCCTTTGGTTTAGGCGTGACACTCAATTTGAGTTTTTATTGCTTTAAATGCATTTTCAGCCCGAGCTGAGCATGTTTTGTGAGTTTGAATGTATCTTCATAAGAATGAGTTGTGTGGTCAAATTAATGCTCATTTCGGCTTCAGGTGGTCATCCTGAACTAAATACATGTTGAAGTGTGTGCATAAGTCCTTTGGTTTAGGCGTGACACTCCATTTGAGTTTTTATTGCTTTAAATGCATTTTCAGTCCGAGCTGAGCGCGCTTTCTGACTTTGAATGTATCTTCATAGGAATGAGTTGTGTGGTCAAATTAATGCTCATTTAGGCTTCAGGAGGTCATCCTGAACAAAATACATCTTGAAGTGTGTGCATAAGTCCTTCGGTTTAGGCGTGACACTCAATTTGAGTTTTTATTGCTTTAAATGCATTTTCAGCCCGAGCTGAGCACGTTTTGTGAGTTTGAATGTATCTTCATAGGAATCAGTTGTGTGGTCAAATTAATGCTCATTTAGGCTTCAGGTGGTCATCCTGAACAAAATACATGTTGAAGTGTGTGCATAAATCCTTTGGTTTAGGCGTGACACTCAATTTGAGTTTTTATTGCTTTAAATGCATTTTCAGCCCGAGCTGAGCACGTTTTGTGAGTTTGAATGTAGCTTCATAGGAATTAGTTGTGTGGTCAAATTAATGCTCATTTAGGCTTCAGGTGGTCATCCTGAACTAAATAAATATTGAAGTGTGTGCATAAGTTCTTTGGTTTGGGCGTGACACTCAATTTGAGTTTTTATTGCTTTAAATGCATTTTCAGCCCGAGCTGAGCACTTTTTGTGAGTTTGAATGTATCTTCATAGGAATGAGTTGTGTGGTCAAATTAATGCTCATTTAGGCTTCAGGAGGACATCCTGAACTAAATACATGTTGAAGTGTGTGCATAAGTCCTTTGGTTTAGGCGTGACACTCAATTTGAGTTTTTATTGCTTTAAATGCATTTTCAGCCCGAGTTGAGCACGTTTTGTGAGTTTGAATGTATCCTCATAGGAATGAGTTGTGTGGTCAAATTAATGCTCATTTAGGCTTCAGGTGGTCATCCTGAACAAAATACATGTTGAAGTGTGTGCATAAGTCCTTTGGTTTAGGCGTGACACTCAATTTGAGTTTTTATTGCTTTAAATGCATTTTCAGCCCGAGCTGAGCATGTTTTGTGAGTTTGAATGTATCTTCATAAGAATGAGTTGTGTGGTCAAATTAATGCTCATTTCGGCTTCAGGTGGTCATCCTGAACTAAATACATGTTGAAGTGTGTGCATAAGTCCTTTGGTTTAGGCGTGACACTCCATTTGAGTTTTTATTGCTTTAAATGCATTTTCAGTCCGAGCTGAGCGCGCTTTCTGACTTTGAATGTATCTTCATAGGAATGAGTTGTGTGGTCAAATTAATGCTCATTTAGGCTTCAGGAGGTCATCCTGAACAAAATACATCTTGAAGTGTGTGCATAAGTCCTTCGGTTTAGGCGTGACACTCAATTTGAGTTTTATTGCTTTAAATGCATTTTCAGCCCGAGCTGAGCACCTTTTGTGAGTTTGAATGTATCTTCATAGGAATGAGTTGTGTGGTCAAATTAATGCTCATATAGGCTTCAGGAGGCCATCCTGAACAAAATACATGTTGAAGTGTGTGCATAATCCTTTGGTTTAGGTGTGACACTCAATTTGAGTTTTTATTGCTTTAAATGCATTTTCAGCCCGAGCTGAGCGCGCTTTCTGACTTTGAATGTATCTTCATAGGAATGATTTGTTTAGTCAAATTAATGCTCTTTTAGGCTTCAGGAGGCCATCCTGAACAAAATACATGATGAAGTGTGTGCATAAGTCCTTTGGTTTAGGTGTGACACTCAATTTGAGTTTTTATTGCTTTAAATGCATTTTCAGCCCGAGCTGAGCACGTTTTGTGAGTTTGAATGCATCTTCATAGGCATGAATTGTGTGATCAAATTAATGCTCATTTAGGCTTCAGGTGGTCCTTCTGAACAAAATACATGTTAAAGTGTGTGCATAAATCCTTTGGTTTAGGCGTGACACTCAATTTGAGTTTTTATTGCTTTAAATGCATTTTCAGCCCGAGCTGAGCACGTTTTGTGAGTTTGAATGTATCTTCATAGGAATGAGTATTGTGGTCAAATTAAAGCTCATATAGGCTTCAGGAGGTCATCCTGAACAAAATACACGTTGAATGTGTGCATAAGTCCTTTGGTTTAGGTGTGACACTCAATTTGAGTTTTTATTGCTTTAAATGCATTTTCAGCCCGAGCTTGAGCGCGCTTTCTGACTTTGAATGTATCTTCATAGGAATGAGTTGTGTAGTCAAATTAATGCTCATTTAGGCTTCAGGAGGACATCCTGAACAAAATACATGTTGAAGTGTGTGCATAAATCCTCTGGTTTAGGCGTGACACTCAATTTGAGTTTTTATTGCTTTAAATGCATTTTCAGCCCGAGCTGAGCACGTTTTGTGAGTTTGAATGTATCTTCATAGGCATGAGTTGTGTGATCAAATTAATGCTCATTTAGGCTTCAGGAGGTCATCCTGAACAAAATACAAGTTGAAGTGTGTGCATAAGTCCTTTGGTAATCAAACAGCACGAAGGTCCGGGACCGAACGGATGCCACCCGCTTGGCCCCGCCGGAGCAGAAGTAAGATCGGGCGGCCCGAGCCCGAGCCCGAGCCCTACCCCTACCCGAACCCGACCGCCCTAAAATGTCCCTCATTGCTTCGGGTTCGGGGCGCACGGCACCCGTACGGCGGAGAGTATCCAGCGTTACCAGTGAAGCGGAGGAACATCTCACGCCCACCCGCGCGAAATGTCGTACCGAGTTGTTTATGCCCACGGCACCGCCGATGCTGCACCGTTTCGGCGCGAGGGACGCTCCAAACGAGGAGTTTGGGTCGAATGTGAATTAAAGTGTTAGGTTTCGTGAGAGATCAATACAAGAACCACACACAGACACCAAAAACGAAGAGGGGTTTTATTGCCAGAAAGTTGGTCAGGTCGAGGTGTAAACAACTGAAAGCTAGTCAAAATGATCACGTTGAGGAATGCAGAAATGCTGGAGCGTAACGGCGTGGCAGCAGCTAGCTCGGCAGGAAGGATCGCTGACGAACTGGCAACGGGTGGCTGTTCACGCTGTCTTTTATGGTGCAAGTGGCAGATGAGATGAAGACTCGCACGTGTGTAGGGGAGGCAGGTGCACTGATTCGAGAGGCGCCCAGCCCACACTGAAAAAGAGACAAAAAAAGGGAGGGGCGGCACCGTGGACACACAATGGTTTCGAACGCAAAGGGCAGAAAACGTCGGCTTCCAGCCGCGCGACGTTCCGCGAACGAATACTGAATCGTATTGAGACACGTTATCCGTGGCATCATAAACTCCGCGAATTTAAGTCAACATCTCTCTGCTCCCAAATAAAACAATCATCACTATTCAGTCAACTGTAAACGAAGAAGTCAAGTCTGGGATTTTTTTTATGACCCTCTAAAAATAAGCAACAACATAAAATGTCCGCCCTGTGAACATGAGCTGAAATCGAATCTCAAACCAAATACATGTGAAAGCAAAAAAAATCGAAATATATCAATTTAGAATTCAAAGAACGTCGTGTCCCCATCACACTTTTTAATTGTCTTTTTTCTTTTTTCTTTTTTTTTTTGCATCGACACGCCTCAAAATTCTTCTGATGTGAGCGTTTTTAAAAAATCTTGGCTCTTTTGACTTTTTTGGGGGGTTCTTGGGACGGAAAAAATTGACGATGAATTGACAATATTTGCTGCTCAGAGCTGATGCCACGTTGTGTCACTCTTGTGCTTTCTGAAATGCGAGAGCCCTATTTGTCCATGCACGGCCAGCACTTTACGATAGCCTCTGCTGGTGAGAGTTGGCCATTGCAGCCTTCCATATGATTTCCTGTGACCCTCTAAAAATAATGAGATAAAATGTGCGTTGTGTGAACATGAGCTGCGCTTGAAACTACACCCAAATACAAGGAAAAGCAAAAAACAAAAATCTAAACGCACCAATTCAAAAGATAAATGAATGCCACGCCACCATCACACTTTTTCATGATTATTATTACAATTATTATTAATATCACTGCATAGGCAAGGCTCAAAATCCGCCTCATGTGAGCGTTTTTTCAAAAGATTTTCTTAATCTTGCTACTTCGGACTGGGCTTTTTTTTTTGGATATTGGGACAGAGAAACTTTATTATGTATTGACAGTGTTTGCTCTTCATCTCTTTTTCAACCTGGTGGACGCCCTCTCTTTGGCCGAGCATGACCTGATTTGTAGTCAGACGCCTCATGCATTGCGCCACGAACTCCACGAAATCAAACCACTATTTCTCTGTTCTCCTGTGGGGGAATTTGCCGCTCCCAAAAAGTTATTGTTACCTTTTTCAGTGTGGGATGGGCGCTTCTCTAATCAGTGCACCTGCCTCCCCGACACACCTGCGAGTCATTATCTCATCTGCCACTTGCAGCATAAAAGCCAGCCTGAAGAGCCAGCCATTGTCACTTCGTCAGAGATCCTTCCTGCCGTGTCGACGACGCCGTACCGCTCCAGGATTCCTGCACTCCTCGAATTGATCATTTTGACTACCTTTCAGTTGTGACCACCTCGGCCTGTCTCGCTTACTGGCAATAAAACCCTTCTGTGCTTTTTGTGTCTGCGCGTGGTTCCTCTCTTCATCTCTCACGAAGCCGAACACTTTGCTTAACACCCGCGGTTCTCCCAGCGCTCCGCCCCAACATCCTCGTCGGAACAGCCTGAGCGCCGCAGCGGAGCAACTCCGGCTCGGCCGTGGGCAAAAACGGCTCTGTCCGAAATTTCTCACGGGCGGGCGCGAGCTGTTCCTCCGCTTCGCTTATCACACACACCACTCTCGGCCCTACCTGCCCCGCGCAACTCCGGCAGGGCCAAGCGGGTGGCATCGGTTCGGTCCCGGACCTTCGCGCGGTTTGATTCCCAAGTTTTTCTTCCCTTTGATTGCACACCGCGCCCCCTGTCCCTCAAAGCGAGGTGCATCTCTGGCGGAGCCGAGCGGGCAGCAGCTTTGCTCCCGGCAGGTCGTGTTGGTGTGCGCGAGGTCTTCCACCTCTTCGCTTGCAACACTCGCCTTTGCCGGCCCGCCAGGCACGGCGCAGCTCTGGCGGGGCCAAGCGACAGCGTCGGTTAGGTCCCGGGCGCAAAATCAAAAGGGAGGGTCGACACTGTGGACAAACAATGGACCCTAACACAAAGGGCAGAAAACTTCGACGCACACCCGCGCGACATTCTGTGAAGGAAAATACGCCACCCGCCTGACCTCGCCGGAGTTCCGCCGCGCCCGTCGGTCCAACGTGGCCCGGGTTGCAAGCGAAGTGGGTGAAAAGCTCACGGCCATCCTCGCGAAATATCGTACAATGCCGCTGCAAAACACGGCCCGGGCGCGGCTGCTCCTAGCGGATCGCAATGCAGCTCTGATCAGGGGGATCTTGCGGGAAGCCGGGAGGGGCGCGGGTGTCAAGCAACGGGCTAATAAACCTCGTCGAATACGCCCGCGACGGGCCGGTATAGAAGCGATGCCGCCAGTTTGTCCCCGCCGGAGCTCCTCCAAGCCAGGCAGGCCGAAAGTGGCGCGGGTTGACAACACAGGGTCCAAAACTTCAACGCACAACCAAGCGATCGTCCAGCTTTATGCAGCCTTGTACAAATTGTGTTTTCAAATTGTTCGCCCGAAACAGTTTTGTCACTCCCACAAGACAAACAAGCTATTTTTTTTCAGATGGCAGTGGAACTGATGAAGGCCTTCCCCAGACATTCCGTGCATCAATTTTAGAACATTATGTGGCGATGGAAAATAAGAGAACAAGACAATCGTCAGAAATACTGACCACAGCAGGTTTATTGGATGATGATCACCCATGCAAAAAATGTTTAATTGTGGCATCCAGAAATGATGCCAAAGATATATTTTGTTTCAAACTACTTCATGAAGAGGAAGTGTTGATACCAGGGATGAATTCTGAAAGCTTATGAGAAAGTCATTTTTTATGACTTGTACCACAACGAAAAATCTCGTGTTATTCACTGCTCCGATGAAAATAAAATGTCAAGATAAAATTTCAATCCCATATTTACACACTGTGAATTTTAAGTTTAATGTTCACTGATATTCCGTCATGTTGTCGTATTTGTTCTCGCCATGCACTGTGGCATGCTCTAAATGGCAAAACCACCTGGAAAAGGTCCTCTGACAAAACGAGTGATTTTTACAATGGAAGAACACACAATTTATCTTGCATCGACATTGTCTTCATGATGCTTTGCATGCATCATTGAAATTGGGTTGGTTCAAGTAAAAGAAAAAATTTGAATTTTAAAAGCAACTTAGAGTTATCCTGATTGAAATTTCCGAACATATAATCTTGCGATGTTAGGGTTCTCTCCCCCCGGCCCCCTTTTGACGAGACCCAGTGCGAAAGGTGGTACCATGAGCAGTGTCTTGAGAAGAATTTGCATGAATTGAGCGGCCGAAGACTGGTATTGCTGCTGTGAGTGCACATCACAATGTTGGAAGTCATGTAGACCTATATCTAATTTTGTGAGTGTTGTTCTGGAAAAAAATTAATTCTCACAAGAAAATGACAGACATGTCAGCTGCTCAACCCGTATTGTTTTGTGTTTTTTGTTATTGTAAAGTGTCCTTGGGTGTCTTGAAAGGCGCTTATCAATAAAATGTATTATTAGTATTATTATTATTATTAAGTTGCCTACACTGGTAAAGTTTTTTAAAATTTGAGTTTTTATTGCTTTAAATGCATTTTCAGCCCGAGTTGAGCACGTTTTGTGAGTTTGAATGTATCTTCATAGGAATGAGTTGTGTGGTCAAATTAATGCTCATTTAGGCTTCAGGTGGTCGGTCATCCTGAACAAAAT
Organism: Hippocampus guttulatus; assembly: GCF_054856545.1. Taxonomy (NCBI): domain Eukaryota; kingdom Metazoa; phylum Chordata; class Actinopteri; order Syngnathiformes; family Syngnathidae; genus Hippocampus; species Hippocampus guttulatus. Next base: position 2,047,591 of record NC_141271.1, read on the forward strand.
ACATGTTGAAGTGTGTGCATAAGTCCTTTGGTTTAGGCGTGACACTCAATTTGAGTTTTTATTGCTTTAAATGCATTTTCAGCCCGAGCTGAGCACGTTTTGTGAGTTTGAATGTAGCTTCATAGGAATGAGTTGTGTGGTCAAATTAATGCTCATTTAGGCTTCAGGTGGTCATCCTGAACTAAATAAATATTGAAGGTTGTGCATAAGTTCTTTGGTTTGGGCGTGACACTCAATTTGAGTTTTTATTGCTTTAATTGCATTTTCAGCCCGAGCTGAGCACTTTTTGTGAGTTTGAATGTATCTTCAGAGGAATGAGTTGTGTGGTCAAATTAATGCTCATTTAGGCTTCAGGAGGACATCCTGAACTAAATACATGTTGAAGTGCGTGCATAAGTCCTTTGGTTTAGGCGTGACACTCAATTTGAGTTTTTATTGCTTTAAATGCATTTTCAGCCCGAGTTGAGCACGTTTTGTGAGTTTGAATGTATCTTCATAGGAATGAGTTGTGTGGTCAAATTAATGCTCATTTAGGCTTCAGGTGGTCATCCTGAACAAAATACATGTTGAAGTGTGTGCATAAGTCCTTTGGTTTAGGCGTGACACTCAATTTGAGTTTTTATTGCTTTAAATGCATTTTCAGCCCGAGCTGAGCACGTTTTGTGAGTTTGAATGCATCTTCATAGGCATGAATTGTGTGATCAAATTAATGCTCATTTAGGCTTCAGGTGGTCCTTCTGAACAAAATACATGTTAAAGTGTGTGCATGAATGCTTTGGTTTAGGCGTGACACTCAATTTGAGTTTTTATTGCTTTAAATGCATTTTCAGCCCGAGCTGAGCACGTTTTGTGAGTTTGAATGTATCTTCATAGGAATGAGTTGTGTGGTCAAATTATTGCTCATATAGGCTTCAGGAGGTCATCCTGAACAAAATACATGTTGAATGTGTGCATAAGTCCTTTGGTTTAGGTGTGACACTCAATTTGAGTTTTTATTGCTTTAAATGCATTTTCAGCCCGAGCTTGAGTGCGCTTTCTGACTTTGAATGTATCTTCATAAGAATGAGTTGTGTAGTCAAATTAATGCTCATTTAGGCTTCAGGAGGACATCCTGAACAAAATACATGTTGAAGTGTGTGCATAAATCCTCTGGTTTAGGCGTGACACTCAATTTGAGTTTTTATTGCTTTAAATGCATTTGTAGCCTGAGCTGAGCGCGCTTTCTGACTTTGAATGTATCTTCATAGGAATGAGTTGTGTGGTCAAATGAATGCTCATTTAGGCTTCAGGTGGTCATCCTGAACAAAATACATGTTGAAGTGTGTGCATAAGTCCTTTGGTTGAGGCGTGACACTCAATTTGAGTTTTTATTGCTTTAAATGCATTTTCAGCCCGAGTTGAGCACGTTTTGTGAGTTTGAATGTATCTTCATAGGAATGAGTTGTGTGGTCAAATTAATGCTCATTTAGGCTTCAGGTGGTCATCCTGAACAAAATACATGTTGAAGTGTGTGCATAAGTCCTTTGGTTTAGGCGTGACACTCAATTTGAGTTTTTATTGCTTTAAATGCATTTTTAGCCCGAGCTGAGCATGTTTTGTGAGTTTGAATGTATCTTCATAAGAATGAGTTGTGTGGTCAAATTAATGCTCATTTCGGCTTCAGGTGGTCATCCTGAACTAAATACATGTTGAAGTGTGTGCATAAGTCCTTCGGTTTAGGCGTGACACTCCATTTGAGTTTTTATTGCTTTAAATGCATTTTCAGCCCGAGCTGAGCACGTTTTGTGAGTTTGAATGTATCTTCATAAGAATGAGTTGTGTGGTCAAATTAATGCTCATTTCGGCTTCAGGTGGTCATCCTGAACTAAATACATGTTGAAGTGTGTGCATAAGTCCTTTGGTTTAGGCGTGACACTCCATTTGAGTTTTTATTGCTTTAAATGCATTTTCAGCCCGAGCTGAGCACGTTTTGTGAGTTTGAATGCATCTTCATAGGCATGAATTGTGTGGTCAAATTAAAGCTCATATAGGCTTCAGGAGGTCATCCTGAACAAAATACATGTTGAATGTGATCATAAGTCCTTCAGTTTAGGTGTGACACTCAATTTGAGTTTTTATTGCTTTAAATGCATTTTCAGCCCGAGCTTGAGCGCGCTTTCTGACTTTGAATGTATCTTCATAGGAATGAGTTGTGTAGTCAAATTAATGCTCATTTAGGCTTCAGGAGGACATCCTGAACAAAATACATGTTGAAGTGTGTGCATAAATCCTCTGGTTTAGGCGTGACACTCAATTTGAGTTTTTATTGCTTTAAATGCATTTTCAGCCCGAGCTGAGCACGTTTTGTGAGTTTGAATGTATCTTCATAGGCATGAGTTGTGTGATCAAATTAATGCTCATTTAGGCTTCAGGAGGTCATCCTGAACAAAATACAAGTTGAAGTGTGTGCATAAGTCCTTTGGTAATCAAACAGCACGAAGGTCCGGGACCGAACGGATGCCACCCGCTTGGCCCCGCCGGAGCAGAAGTAAGATCGGGCGGCCCGAGCCCGAGCCCGAGCCCTACCCCTACCCGAACCCGACCGCCCTAAAATGTCCCTCATTGCTTCGGGTTCGGGGCGCACGGCACCCGTACGGCGGAGAGTATCCAGGGTTACCAGTGAAGCGGAGGAACATCTCACGCCCACCCGCGCGAAATGTCTTACCGAGTTGTTTATGCCCACGGCACCGCCGATGCTGCACCGTTTTGGCGCGAGGGACGCTCCAAACGAGGAGTTTGGGTCGAATGTGAATCAAAGTGTTAGGTTTCGTGAGAGATCAATACAAGAACCACACACAGACACCAAAAACGAAGAGGGGTTTTATTGCCAGAAAGTTGGTCAGGTCGAGGTGTAAACAACTGAAAGCTAGTCAAAATGATCACGTTGAGGAGTGCACAAATGCTGGAGCGTAACGGCGTGGCAGCAGCTAGCTCGGCAGGAAGGATCGCTGACGAACTGGCAACGGGTGGCTGTTCACGCTGTCTTTTATGGTGCAAGTGGCAGATGAGATGAAGACTCGCACGTGTGTAGGGGAGGCAGGTGCACTGATTCGAGAGGCGCCCAGCCCACACTGAAAAAGAGACAAAAAAAAGGGAGGGGCGGCACCGTGGACACACAATGGTTTCGAACGCAAAGGGCAGAAAACGTCGGCTTCCAGCCGCGCGACGTTCCGCGAACGAATACTGATTCGTATTGAGACACGTTATCCGTGGCATCATAAACTCCGCGAATTTAAGTCAACATCTCTCTGCTCCCAAATAAAACAATCATCCCTATTCAGTCAACTGTAAACGAAGAAGTCAAGTCTGGGATTTTTTTTATGACCCTCTAAAAATAAGCAACAACATAAAATGTCCGCCCTGTGAACATGAGCTGAAATCGAATCTCAAACCAAATACATGTGAAAGCAAAAAAAATCGAAATATATCAATTTAGAATTCAAAGAACGTCGTGTCCCCATCACACTTTTTAATTGTCTTTTTTCTTTTTTCTTTTTTTTTTGCATCGACACGCCTCAAAATCCTTCTGATGTGAGCGTTTTTAAAAAATCTTGGCTCTTTTGACTTTTTTGGGGGGTTCTTGGGACGGAAAAAATTGACGATGAATTGACAATATTTGCTGCTCAGAGCTGATGCCACGTTGTGTCACTCTTGTGCTTTCTGAAATGCGAGAGCCCTATTTGTCCATGCACGGCCAGCACTTTACGATAGCCTCTGCTGGTGAGAGTTGGCCATTGCAGCCTTCCATATGATTTCCTGTGACCCTCTAAAAATAATGAGATAAAATGTGCGTTGTGTGAACATGAGCTGCGCTTGAAACTACACCCAAATACAAGGAAAAGCAAAAAACAAAAATCTAAACGCACCAATTCAAAAGATAAATGAATGCCACGCCACCATCACACTTTTTCATGATTATTATTACAATTATTATTAATATCACTGCATAGGCAAGGCTCAAAATCCGCCTCATGTGAGCGTTTTTTCAAAAGATTTTCTTAATCTTGCTACTTCGGACTGGGCTTTTTTTTTTGGATATTGGGACAGAGAAACTTTATTATGTATTGACAGTGTTTGCTCTTCATCTCTTTTTCAACCTGGTGGACGCCCTCTCTTTGGCCGAGCATGACCTGATTTGTAGTCAGACGCCTCATGCATTGCGCCACGAACTCCACGAAATCAAACCACTATTTCTCTGTTCTCCTGTGGGGGAATTTGCCGCTCCCAAAAAGTTATTGTTACCTTTTTCAGTGTGGGATGGGCGCTTCTCTAATCAGTGCACCTGCCTCCCCGACACACCTGCGAGTCATTATCTCATCTGCCACTTGCAGCATAAAAGCCAGCCTGAAGAGCCACCCATTGTCACTTCGTCAGAGATCCTTCCTGCCGTGTCGACGACGCCGTACCGCTCCAGGATTCCTGCACTCCTCGAATTGATCATTTTGACTACCTTTCAGTTGTGACCACCTCGGCCTGTCTCGCTTACTGGCAATAAAACCCTTCTGTGCTTTTTGTGTCTGCGCGTGGTTCCTCTCTTCATCTCTCACGAAGCCGAACACTTTGCTTAACACCCGCGGTTCTCCCAGCGCTCCGCCCCAACATCCTCGTCGGAACAGCCTGAGCGCCGCAGCGGAGCAACTCCGGCTCGGCCGTGGGCAAAAACGGCTCTGTCCGAAATTTCTCACGGGCGGGCGCGAGCTGTTCCTCCGCTTCGCTTATCACACACACCACTCTCGGCCCTACCTGCCCCGCGCAACTCCGGCAGGGCCAAGCGGGTGGCATCGGTTCGGTCCCGGACCTTCGCGCGGTTTGATTCCCAAGTTTTTCTTCCCTTTGATTGCACACCGCGCCCTTTGTCCCTCAAAGCGAGGTGCATCTCTGGCGGAGCCGAGCGGGCAGCAGCTTTGCTCCCGGCAGGTCGTGTTGGTGTGCGCGAGGTCTTCCACCTCTTCGCTTGCAACACTCGCCTTTGCCGGCCCGCCAGGCACGGCGCAGCTCTGGCGGGGCCAAGCGACAGCGTCGGTTAGGTCCCGGGCGCAAAATCAAAAGGGAGGGTCGACACTGTGGACAAACAATGGACCCTAACACAAAGGGCAGAAAACTTCGACGCACACCCGCGCGACATTCTGTGAAGGAAAATACGCCACCCGCCTGACCTCGCCGGAGTTTCGCCGCGCCCGTCGGTCCAACGTGGCCCGGGTTGCAAGCGAAGTGGGTGAAAAGCTCACGGCCATCCTCGCGAAATATCGTACAATGCCGCTGCAAAACACGGCCCGGGCGCGGCTGCTCCTAGCGGATCGCAATGCAGCTCTGATCAGGGGGATCTTGCGGGAAGCCGGGAGGGGCGCGGGTGTCAAGCAACGGGCTAATAAACCTCGTCGAATACGCCCGCGACGGGCCGGTATAGAAGCGATGCCGCCAGTTTGTCCCCGCCGGAGCTCCTCCAAGCCAGGCAGGCCGAAAGTGGCGCGGGTTGACAACACAGGGTCCAAAACTTCAACGCACAACCAAGCGATCGTCCAGCTTTATGCAGCCTTGTACAAATTGTGTTTTCAAATTGTTCGCCCGAAACAGTTTTGTCACTCCCACAAGACAAACAAGCTATTTTTTTTCAGATGGCAGTGGAACTGATGAAGGCCTTCCCCAGACATTCCGTGCATCAATTTTAGAACATTATGTGGCGATGGAAAATAAGAGAACAAGACAATCGTCAGAAATACTGACCACAGCAGGTTTATTGGATGATGATCACCCATGCAAAAAATGTTTAATTGTGGCATCCAGAAATGATGCCAAAGATATATTTTGTTTCAAACTACTTCATGAAGAGGAAGTGTTGATACCAGGGATGAATTCTGAAAGCTTATGAGAAAGTCATTTTTTATGACTTGTACCACAACGAAAAATCTCGTGTTATTCACTGCTCCGATGAAAATAAAATGTCAAGATAAAATTTCAATCCCATATTTACACACTGTGAATTTTAAGTTTAATGTTCACTGATATTCCGTCATGTTGTCGTATTTGTTCTCGCCATGCACTGTGGCATGCTCTAAATGGCAAAACCACCTGGAAAAGGTCCTCTGACAAAACGAGTGATTTTTACAATGGAAGAACACACAATTTATCTTGCATCGACATTGTCTTCATGATGCTTTGCATGCATCATTGAAATTGGGTTGGTTCAAGTAAAAGAAAAAATTTGAATTTTAAAAGCAACTTAGAGTTATCCTGATTGAAATTTCCGAACATATAATCTTGCGATGTTAGGGTTCTCTCCCCCCGGCCCCCTTTTGACGAGACCCAGTGCGAAAGGTGGTACCATGAGCAGTGTCTTGAGAAGAATTTGCATGAATTGAGCGGCCGAAGACTGGTATTGCTGCTGTGAGTGCACATCACAATGTTGGAAGTCATGTAGACCTATATCTAATTTTGTGAGTGTTGTTCTGGAAAAAAATTAATTCTCACAAGAAAATGACAGACATGTCAGCTGCTCAACCCGTATTGTTTTGTGTTTTTTGTTATTGTAAAGTGTCCTTGGGTGTCTTGAAAGGCGCTTATCAATAAAATGTATTATTAGTATTATTATTATTATTAAGTTGCCTACACTGGTAAAGTTTTTTAAAATTTGAGTTTTTATTGCTTTAAATGCATTTTCAGCCCGAGTTGAGCACGTTTTGTGAGTTTGAATGTATCTTCATAGGAATGAGTTGTGTGGTCAAATTAATGCTCATTTAGGCTTCAGGTGGTCGGTCATCCTGAACAAAATACATGTTGAAGTGTGTGCATAAGTCCTTTGGTTTAGGCGTGACACTCAATTTGAGTTTTTATTGCTTTAAATGCATTTTCAGCCCGAGCTGAGCACGTTTTGTGAGTTTGAATGTATCTTCATAGGAATCAGTTGTGTGGTCAAATTAATGCTCATTTAGGCTTCAGGTGGTCATCCTGAACAAAATACATGTTGAAGTGTGTGCATAAGTCCTTTGGTTTAGGCGTGACACTCAATTTGAGTTTTTATTGCTTTAAATGCATTTTCAGCCCGAGCTGAGCACGTTTTGTGAGTTTGAATGTAGCTTCATAGGAATTAGTTGTGTGGTCAAATTAATGCTCATTTAGGCTTCAGGTGGTCATCCTGAACTAAATAAATATTGAAGTGTGTGCATAAGTTCTTTGGTTTGGGCGTGACACTCAATTTGAGTTTTTATTGCTTTAAATGCATTTTCAGCCCGAGCTGAGCACTTTTTGTGAGTTTGAATGTATCTTCATAGGAATGAGTTGTGTGGTCAAATTAATGCTCATTTAGGCTTCAGGTGGTCATCCTGAACAAAATACATGTTGAAGTGTGTGCATAAGTCCTTTGGTTTAGGCGTGACACTCAATTTGAGTTTTTATTGCTTTAAATGCATTTTCAGCCCGAGCTGAGCACGTTTTGTGAGTTTGAATGTATCTTCATAGGAATCAGTTGTGTGGTCAAATTAATGCTCATTTAGGCTTCAGGTGGTCATCCTGAACAAAATACATGTTGAAGTGTGTGCATAAGTCCTTTGGTTTAGGCGTGACACTCAATTTGAGTTTTTATTGCTTTAAATGCATTTTCAGCCCGAGCTGAGCACGTTTTGTGAGTTTGAATGTAGCTTCATAGGAATTAGTTGTGTGGTCAAATTAATGCTCATTTAGGCTTCAGGTGGTCATCCTGAACTAAATAAATATTGAAGGTTGTGCATAAGTTCTTTGGTTTGGGCGTGACACTCAATTTGAGTTTTTATTGCTTTAATTGCATTTTCAGCCCGAGCTGAGCACTTTTTGTGAGTTTGAATGTATCTTCAGAGGAATGAGTTGTGTGGTCAAATTAATGCTCATTTAGGCTTCAGGAGGACATCCTGAACTAAATACATGTTGAAGTGCGTGCATAAGTCCTTTGGTTTAGGCGTGACACTCAATTTGAGTTTTTATTGCTTTAAATGCATTTTCAGCCCGAGTTGAGCACGTTTTGTGAGTTTGAATGTATCTTCATAGGAATGAGTTGTGTGGTCAAATTAATGCTCATTTAGGCTTCAGGTGGTCATCCTGAACAAAATACATGTTGAAGTGTGTGCATAAGTCCTTTGGTTTAGGCGTGACACTCAATTTGAGTTTTTATTGCTTTAAATGCATTTTCAGCCCGAGCTGAGCACGTTTTGTGAGTTTGAATGTATCTTCATAGGAATCAGTTGTGTGGTCAAATTAATGCTCATTTAGGCTTCAGGTGGTCATCCTGAACAAAATACATGTTGAAGTGTGTGCATAAGTCCTTTGGTTTAGGCGTGACACTCAATTTGAGTTTTTATTGCTTTAAATGCATTTTCAGCCCGAGCTGAGCACGTTTTGTGAGTTTGAATGTAGCTTCATAGGAATTAGTTGTGTGGTCAAATTAATGCTCATTTAGGCTTCAGGTGGTCATCCTGAACTAAATAAATATTGAAGGTTGTGCATAAGTTCTTTGGTTTGGGCGTGACACTCAATTTGAGTTTTTATTGCTTTAAATGCATTTTCAGCCCGAGCTGAGCACTTTTTGTGAGTTTGAATGTATCTTCAGAGGAATGAGTTGTGTGGTCAAATTAATGCTCATTTAGGCTTCAGGAGGACATCCTGAACTAAATACATGTTGAAGTGTGTGCATAAGTCCTTTGGTTTAGGCGTGACACTCAATTTGAGTTTTTATTGCTTTAAATGCATTTTCAGCCCGAGTTGAGCACGTTTTGTGAGTTTGAATGTATCTTCATAGGAATGAGTTGTGTGGTCAAATTAATGCTCATTTAGGCTTCAGGTGGTCATCCTGAACAAAATACATGTTGAAGTGTGTGCATAAGTCCTTTGGTTTAGGCGTGACACTCAATTTGAGTTTTTATTGCTTTAAATGCATTTTCAGCCCGAGCTGAGCACGTTTTGTGAGTTTGAATGCATCTTCATAGGCATGAATTGTGTGATCAAATTAATGCTCATTTAGGCTTCAGGTGGTCCTTCTGAACAAAATACATGTTAAAGTGTGTGCATGAATCCTTTGGTTTAGGCGTGACACTCAATTTGAGTTTTTATTGCTTTAAATGCATTTTCAGCCCGAGCTGAGCACGTTTTGTGAGTTTGAATGTATCTTCATAGGAATGAGTTGTGTGGTCAAATTATTGCTCATATAGGCTTCAGGAGGTCATCCTGAACAAAATACATGTTGAATGTGTGCATAAGTCCTTTGGTTTAGGTGTGACACTCAATTTGAGTTTTTATTGCTTTAAATGCATTTTCAGCCCGAGCTTGAGCGCGCTTTCTGACTTTGAATGTATCTTCATAAGAATGAGTTGTGTAGTCAAATTAATGCTCATTTAGGCTTCAGGAGGACATCCTGAACAAAATACATGTTGAAGTGTGTGCATAAATCCTCTGGTTTAGGCGTGACACTCAATTTGAGTTTTTATTGCTTTAAATGCATTTTTAGCCTGAGCTGAGCGCGCTTTCTGACTTTGAATGTATCTTTATAGGAATGAGTTGTGTGGTCAAATGAATGCTCATTTAGGCTTCAGGTGGTCATCCTGAACAAAATACATGTTGAAGTGTGTGCATAAGTCCTTTGGTTGAGGCGTGACACTCAATTTGAGTTTTTATTGCTTTAAATGCATTTTCAGCCCGAGTTGAGCACGTTTTGTGAGTTTGAATGTATCTTCATAGGAATGAGTTGTGTGGTCAAATTAATGCTCATTTAGGCTTCAGGTGGTCATCCTGAACAAAATACATGTTGAAGTGTGTGCATAAGTCCTTTGGTTTAGGCGTGACACTCAATTTGAGTTTTTATTGCTTTAAATGCATTTTCAGCCCGAGCTGAGCACGTTTTGTGAGTTTGAATGTATCTTCATAGGAATGAGTTGTGTGGTCAAATTATTGCTCATTTAGGCTTCAGGAGGACATTCTGAACTAAATACATGTTGAAGTGTATGCATAAGTCCTTTGGTTTAGGCGTGACACTCAATTTGAGTTTTTATTGCTTTAAATGCATTTTTAGCCCGAGCTGAGCATGTTTTGTGAGTTTGAATGTATCTTCATAAGAATGAGTTGTGTGGTCAAATTAATGCTCATTTCGGCTTCAGGTGGTCATCCTGAACTAAATACATGTTGAAGTGTGTGCATAAGTCCTTCGGTTTAGGCGTGACACTCCATTTGAGTTTTTATTGCTTTAAATGCATTTTCAGCCCGAGCTGAGCACGTTTTGTGAGTTTGAATGTATCTTCATAAGAATGAGTTGTGTGGTCAAATTAATGCTCATTTCGGCTTCAGGTGGTCATCCTGAACTAAATACATGTTGAAGTGTGTGCATAAGTCCTTTGGTTTAGGCGTGACACTCCATTTGAGTTTTTATTGCTTTAAATGCATTTTCAGCCCGAGCTGAGCACGTTTTGTGAGTTTGAATGCATCTTCATAGGCATGAATTGTGTGGTCAAATTAAAGCTCATATAGGCTTCAGGAGGTCATCCTGAACAAAATACATGTTGAATGTGTGCATAAGTCCTTCAGTTTAGGTGTGACACTCAATTTGAGTTTTTATTGCTTTAAATGCATTTTCAGCCCGAGCTTGAGCGCGCTTTCTGACTTTGAATGTATCTTCATAGGAATGAGTTGTGTAGTCAAATTAATGCTCATTTAGGCTTCAGGAGGACATCCTGAACAAAATACATGTTGAAGTGTGTGCATAAATCCTCTGGTTTAGGCGTGACACTCAATTTGAGTTTTTATTGCTTTAAATGCATTTTCAGCCCGAGCTGAGCACGTTTTGTGAGTTTGAATGTATCTTCATAGGCATGAGTTGTGTGATCAAATTAATGCTCATTTAGGCTTCAGGAGGTCATCCTGAACAAAATACAAGTTGAAGTGTGTGCATAAGTCCTTTGGTAATCAAACAGCACGAAGGTCCGGGACCGAACGGATGCCACCCGCTTGGCCCCGCCGGAGCAGAAGTAAGATCGGGCGGCCCGAGCCCGAGCCCGAGCCCTACCCCTACCCGAACCCGACCGCCCTAAAATGTCCCTCATTGCTTCGGGTTCGGGGCGCACGGCACCCGTACGGCGGAGAGTATCCAGGGTTACCAGTGAAGCGGAGGAACATCTCACGCCCACCCGCGCGAAATGTCTTACCGAGTTGTTTATGCCCACGGCACCGCCGATGCTGCACCGTTTTGGCGCGAGGGACGCTCCAAACGAGGAGTTTGGGTCGAATGTGAATTAAAGTGTTAGGTTTCGTGAGAGATCAATACAAGAACCACACACAGACACCAAAAACGAAGAGGGGTTTTATTGCCAGAAAGTTGGTCAGGTCGAGGTGTAAACAACTGAAAGCTAGTCAAAATGATCACGTTGAGGAGTGCAGAAATGCTGGAGCGTAACGGCGTGGCAGCAGCTAGCTCGGCAGGAAGGATCGCTGACGAACTGGCAACGGGTGGCTGTTCACGCTGTCTTTTATGGTGCAAGTGGCAGATGAGATGAAGACTCGCACGTGTGTAGGGGAGGCAGGTGCACTGATTCGAGAGGCGCCCAGCCCACACTGAAAAAGAGACAAAAAAAAGGGAGGGGCGGCACCGTGGACACACAATGGTTTCGAACGCAAAGGGCAGAAAACGTCGGCTTCCAGCCGCGCGACGTTCCGCGAACGAATACTGAATCGTATTGAGACACGTTATCCGTGGCATCATAAACTCCGCGAATTTAAGTCAACATCTCTCTGCTCCCAAATAAAACAATCATCCCTATTCAGTCAACTGTAAACGAAGAAGTCAAGTCTGGGATTTTTTTTATGACCCTCTAAAAATAAGCAACAACATAAAATGTCCGCCCTGTGAACATGAGCTGAAATCGAATCTCAAACCAAATACATGTGAAAGCAAAAAAAATCGAAATATATCAATTTAGAATTCAAAGAACGTCGTGTCCCCATCACACTTTTTAATTGTCTTTTTTCTTTTTTCTTTTTTTTTTTGCATCGACACGCCTCAAAATCCTTCTGATGTGAGCGTTTTTAAAAAATCTTGGCTCTTTTGACTTTTTTGGGGGGTTCTTGGGACGGAAAAAATTGACGATGAATTGACAATATTTGCTGCTCAGAGCTGATGCCACGTTGTGTCACTCTTGTGCTTTCTGAAATGCGAGAGCCCTATTTGTCCATGCACGGCCAGCACTTTACGATAGCCTCTGCTGGTGAGAGTTGGCCATTGCAGCCTTCCATATGATTTCCTGTGACCCTCTAAAAATAATGAGATAAAATGTGCGTTGTGTGAACATGAGCTGCGCTTGAAACTACACCCAAATACAAGGAAAAGCAAAAAACAAAAATCTAAACGCACCAATTCAAAAGATAAATGAATGCCACGCCACCATCACACTTTTTCATGATTATTATTACAATTATTATTAATATCACTGCATAGGCAAGGCTCAAAATCCGCCTCATGTGAGCGTTTTTTCAAAAGATTTTCTTAATCTTGCTACTTCGGACTGGGCTTTTTTTTTTGGATATTGGGACAGAGAAACTTTATTATGTATTGACAGTGTTTGCTCTTCATCTCTTTTTCAACCTGGTGGACGCCCTCTCTTTGGCCGAGCATGACCTGATTTGTAGTCAGACGCCTCATGCATTGCGCCACGAACTCCACGAAATCAAACCACTATTTCTCTGTTCTCCTGTGGGGGAATTTGCCGCTCCCAAAAAGTTATTGTTACCTTTTTCAGTGTGGGATGGGCGCTTCTCTAATCAGTGCACCTGCCTCCCCGACACACCTGCGAGTCATTATCTCATCTGCCACTTGCAGCATAAAAGCCAGCCTGAAGAGCCACCCATTGTCACTTCGTCAGAGATCCTTCCTGCCGTGTCGACGACGCCGTACCGCTCCAGGATTCCTGCACTCCTCGAATTGATCATTTTGACTACCTTTCAGTTGTGACCACCTCGGCCTGTCTCGCTTACTGGCAATAAAACCCTTCTGTGCTTTTTGTGTCTGCGCGTGGTTCCTCTCTTCATCTCTCACGAAGCCGAACACTTTGCTTAACACCCGCGGTTCTCCCAGCGCTCCGCCCCAACATCCTCGTCGGAACAGCCTGAGCGCCGCAGCGGAGCAACTCCGGCTCGGCCGTGGGCAAAAACGGCTCTGTCCGAAATTTCTCACGGGCGGGCGTGAGCTGTTCCTCCGCTTCGCTTATCACACACACCACTCTCGGCCCTACCTGCCCCGCGCAACTCCGGCAGGGCCAAGCGGGTGGCATCGGTTCGGTCCCGGACCTTCGCGCGGTTTGATTCCCAAGTTTTTCTTCCCTTTGATTGCACACCGCGCCCCCTGTCCCTCAAAGCGAGGTGCATCTCTGGCGGAGCCGAGCGGGCAGCAGCTTTGCTCCCGGCAGGTCGTGTTGGTGTGCGCGAGGTCTTCCACCTCTTCGCTTGCAACACTCGCCTTTGCCGGCCCGCCAGGCACGGCGCAGCTCTGGCGGGGCCAAGCGACAGCGTCGGTTAGGTCCCGGGCGCAAAATCAAAAGGGAGGGTCGACACTGTGGACAAACAATGGACCCTAACACAAAGGGCAGAAAACTTCGACGCACACCCGCGCGACATTCTGTGAAGGAAAATACGCCACCCGCCTGACCTCGCCGGAGTTTCGCCGCGCCCGTCGGTCCAACGTGGCCCGGGTTGCAAGCGAAGTGGGTGAAAAGCTCACGGCCATCCTCGCGAAATATCGTACAATGCCGCTGCAAAACACGGCCCGGGCGCGGCTGCTCCTAGCGGATCGCAATGCAGCTCTGATCAGGGGGATCTTGCGGGAAGCCGGGAGGGGCGCGGGTGTCAAGCAACGGGCTAATAAACCTCGTCGAATACGCCCGCGACGGGCCGGTATAGAAGCGATGCCGCCAGTTTGTCCCCGCCGGAGCTCCTCCAAGCCAGGCAGGCCGAAAGTGGCGCGGGTTGACAACACAGGGTCCAAAACTTCAACGCACAACCAAGCGATCGTCCAGCTTTATGCAGCCTTGTACAAATTGTGTTTTCAAATTGTTCGCCCGAAACAGTTTTGTCACTCCCACAAGACAAACAAGCTATTTTTTTTCAGATGGCAGTGGAACTGATGAAGGCCTTCCCCAGACATTCCGTGCATCAATTTTAGAACATTATGTGGCGATGGAAAATAAGAGAACAAGACAATCGTCAGAAATACTGACCACAGCAGGTTTATTGGATGATGATCACCCATGCAAAAAATGTTTAATTGTGGCATCCAGAAATGATGCCAAAGATATATTTTGTTTCAAACTACTTCATGAAGAGGAAGTGTTGATACCAGGGATGAATTCTGAAAGCTTATGAGAAAGTCATTTTTTATGACTTGTACCACAACGAAAAATCTCGTGTTATTCACTGCTCCGATGAAAATAAAATGTCAAGATAAAATTTCAATCCCATATTTACACACTGTGAATTTTAAGTTTAATGTTCACTGATATTCCGTCATGTTGTCGTATTTGTTCTCGCCATGCACTGTGGCATGCTCTAAATGGCAAAACCACCTGGAAAAGGTCCTCTGACAAAACGAGTGATTTTTACAATGGAAGAACACACAATTTATCTTGCATCGACATTGTCTTCATGATGCTTTGCATGCATCATTGAAATTGGGTTGGTTCAAGTAAAAGAAAAAATTTGAATTTTAAAAGCAACTTAGAGTTATCCTGATTGAAATTTCCGAACATATAATCTTGCGATGTTAGGGTTCTCTCCCCCCGGCCCCCTTTTGACGAGACCCAGTGCGAAAGGTGGTACCATGAGCAGTGTCTTGAGAAGAATTTGCATGAATTGAGCGGCCGAAGACTGGTATTGCTGCTGTGAGTGCACATCACAATGTTGGAAGTCATGTAGACCTATATCTAATTTTGTGAGTGTTGTTCTGGAAAAAAATTAATTCTCACAAGAAAATGACAGACATGTCAGCTGCTCAACCCGTATTGTTTTGTGTTTTTTGTTATTGTAAAGTGTCCTTGGGTGTCTTGAAAGGCGCTTATCAATAAAATGTATTATTAGTATTATTATTATTATTAAGTTGCCTACACTGGTAAAGTTTTTTAAAATTTGAGTTTTTATTGCTTTAAATGCATTTTCAGCCCGAGTTGAGCACGTTTTGTGAGTTTGAATGTATCTTCATAGGAATGAGTTGTGTGGTCAAATTAATGCTCATTTAGGCTTCAGGTGGTCATCCTGAACAAAATACATGTTGAAGTGTGTGCATAAGTCCTTTGGTTTAGGCGTGACACTCAATTTGAGTTTTTATTGCTTTAAATGCATTTTCAGCCCGAGCTGAGCACGTTTTGTGAGTTTGAATGTATCTTCATAGGAATCAGTTGTGTGGTCAAATTAATGCTCATTTAGGCTTCAGGTGGTCATCCTGAACAAAATACATGTTGAAGTGTGTGCATAAGTCCTTTGGTTTAGGCGTGACACTCAATTTGAGTTTTTATTGCTTTAAATGCATTTTCAGCCCGAGCTGAGCACGTTTTGTGAGTTTGAATGTAGCTTCATAGGAATTAGTTGTGTGGTCAAATTAATGCTCATTTAGGCTTCAGGTGGTCATCCTGAACAAAATACATGTTGAAGTGTGTGCATAAGTCCTTTGGTTTAGGCGTGACACTCAATTTGAGTTTTTATTGCTTTAAATGCATTTTCAGCCCGAGCTGAGCATGTTTTGTGAGTTTGAATGTATCTTCATAAGAATGAGTTGTGTGGTCAAATTAATGCTCATTTCGGCTTCAGGTGGTCATCCTGAACTAAATACATGTTGAAGTGTGTGCATAAGTCCTTTGGTTTAGGCGTGACACTCCATTTGAGTTTTTATTGCTTTAAATGCATTTTCAGTCCGAGCTGAGCGCGCTTTCTGACTTTGAATGTATCTTCATAGGAATGAGTTGTGTGGTCAAATTATTGCTCATTTAGGCTTCAGGAGGTCATCCTGAACAAAATACATCTTGAAGTGTGTGCATAAGTCCTTCGGTTTAGGCGTGACACTCAATTTGAGTTTTTATTGCTTTAAATGCATTTTCAGCCCGAGCTGAGCACGTTTTGTGAGTTTGAATGTATCTTCATAGGAATGAGTTGTGTGGTCAAATTAATGCTCATTTAGGCTTCAGGTGGTCATCCTGAACAAAATACATGTTGAAGTGTGTGCATAAGTCCTTTGGTTTAGGCGTGACACTCAATTTGAGTTTTTATTGCTTTAAATGCATTTTCAGCCCGAGCTGAGCACGTTTTGTGAGTTTGAATGTATCTTCATAGGAATGAGTTGTGTGGTCAAATTAATGCTCATTTAGGCTTCAGGTGGTCATCCTGAACAAAATACATGTTGAAGTGTGTGCATAAGTCCTTTGGTTTAGGCGTGACACTCAATTTGAGTTTTTATTGCTTTAAATGCATTTTCAGCCCGAGCTGAGCACTTTTTGTGAGTTTGAATGTATCTTCAGAGGAATGAGTTGTGTGGTCAAATTAATGCTCATTTAGGCTTCAGGAGGACATCCTGAACTAAATACATGTTGAAGTGTGTGCATAAGTCCTTTGGTTTAGGCGTGACACTCAATTTGAGTTTTTATTGCTTTAAATGCATTTTCAGCCCGAGTTGAGCACGTTTTGTGAGTTTGAATGTATCTTCATAGGCATGAATTGTGTGATCAAATTAATGCTCATTTAGGCTTCAGGTGGTCCTTCTGAACAAAATACATGTTAAAGTGTGTGCATAAATCCTTTGGTTTAGGCGTGACACTCAATTTGAGTTTTTATTGCTTTAAATGCATTTTCAGCCCGAGCTGAGCACGTTTTGTGAGTTTGAATGTATCTTCATAGGAATGAGTTGTGTGGTCAAATTATTGCTCATATAGGCTTCAGGAGGTCATCCTGAACAAAATACATGTTGAATGTGTGCATAAGTCCTTTGGTTTAGGTGTGACACTCAATTTGAGTTTTTATTGCTTTAAATGCATTTTCAGCCCGAGCTTGAGCGCGCTTTCTGACTTTGAATGTATCTTCATAGGAATGAGTTGTGTAGTCAAATTAATGCTCATTTAGGCTTCAGGAGGACATCCTGAACAAAATACATGTTGAAGTGTGTGCATAAATCCTCTGGTTTAGGCGTGACACTCAATTTGAGTTTTTATTGCTTTAAATGCATTTGTAGCCTGAGCTGAGCGCGCTTTCTGACTTTGAATGTATCTTCATAGGAATGAGTTGTGTGGTCAAATGAATGCTCATTTAGGCTTCAGGTGGTCATCCTGAACAAAATACATGTTGAAGTGTGTGCATAAGTCCTTTGGTTGAGGCGTGACACTCAATTTGAGTTTTTATTGCTTTAAATGCATTTTCAGCCCGAGTTGAGCACGTTTTGTGAGTTTGAATGTATCTTCATAGGAATGAGTTGTGTGGTCAAATTAATGCTCATTTAGGCTTCAGGAGGTCATCCTGAACTAAATACATGTTGAAGTGTATGCATAAGTCCTTTGGTTTAGGCGTGACACTCAATTTGAGTTTTTATTGCTTTAAATGCATTTTCAGCCCGAGCTGAGCATGTTTTGTGAGTTTGAATGTATCTTCATAGGAATGAGTTGTGTGGTCAAATTAATGCTCATTTAGGCTTCAGGAGGACATCCTGAACTAAATACATGTTGAAGTGTATGCATAAGTCCTTTGGTTTAGGCGTGACACTCAATTTGAGTTTTTATTGCTTTAAATGCATTTTCAGCCCGAGCTGAGCACGTTTTGTGAGTTTGAATGTATCTTCATAGGAATGAGTTGTGTGGTCAAATTAATGCTCATTTAGGCTTCAGGAGGACATCCTGAACTAAATACATGTTGAAGTGTATGCATAAGTCCTTTGGTTTAGGCGTGACACTCAATTTGAGTTTTTATTGCTTTAAATGCATTTTCAGCCCGAGCTGAGCATGTTTTGTGAGTTTGAATGTATCTTCATAAGAATGAGTTGTGTGGTCAAATTAATGCTCATTTCGGCTTCAGGTGGTCATCCTGAACTAAATACATGTTGAAGTGTGTGCATAAGTCCTTTGGTTTAGGCGTGACACTCCATTTGAGTTTTTATTGCTTTAAATGCATTTTCAGTCCGAGCTGAGCGCGCTTTCTGACTTTGAATGTATCTTCATAGGAATGATTTGTTTAGTCAAATTAATGCTCTTTTAGGCTTCAGGAGGCCATCCTGAACAAAATACATGATGAAGTGTGTGCATAAATCCTTTGGTTTAGGCGTGACACTCAATTTGAGTTTTTATTGCTTTAAATGCATTTTCAGCCCGAGCTGAGCACGTTTTGTGAGTTTGAATGTATCTTCATAGGAATGAGTTGTGTGGTCAAATTAAAGCTCATATAGGCTTCAGGAGGTCATCCTGAACAAAATACATGTTGAATGTGTGCATAAGTCCTTTGGTTTAGGTGTGACACTCAATTTGAGTTTTTATTGCTTTAAATGCATTTTCAGCCCGAGCTGAGCACGTTTTGTGAGTTTGAATGTATCTTCATAGGCATGAGTTGTGTGATCAAATTAATGCTCATTTAGGCTTCAGGAGGTCATCCTGAACAAAATACAAGTTGAAGTGTGTGCATAAGTCCTTTGGTAATCAAACAGCACGAAGGTCCGGGACCGAACGGATGCCACCCGCTTGGCCCCGCCGGAGCAGAAGTAAGATCGGGCGGCCCGAGCCCGAGCCCGAGCCCTACCCCTACCCGAACCCGACCGCCCTAAAATGTCCCTCATTGCTTCGGTTTCGGGGCGCACGGCACCCGTACGGCGGAGAGTATCCAGGGTTACCAGTGAAGCGGAGGAACATCTCACGCCCACCCGCGCGAAATGTCGTACCGAGTTGTTTATGCCCACGGCACCGCCGATGCTGCACCGTTTCGGCGCGAGGGACGCTCCAAACGAGGAGTTTGGGTCGAATGTGAATTAAAGTGTTAGGTTTCGTGAGAGATCAATACAAGAACCACACACAGACACCAAAAACGAAGAGGGGTTTTATTGCCAGAAAGTTGGTCAGGTCGAGGTGTAAACAACTGAAAGCTAGTCAAAATGATCACGTTGAGGAGTGCAGAAATGCTGGAGCGTAACGGCGTGGCAGCAGCTAGCTCGGCAGGAAGGATCGCTGACGAACTGGCAACGGGTGGCTGTTCACGCTGTCTTTTATGGTGCAAGTGGCAGATGAGATGAAGACTCGCACGTGTGTAGGGGAGGCAGGTGCACTGATTCGAGAGGCGCCCAGCCCACACTGAAAAAGAGACAAAAAAAGGGAGGGGCGGCACCGTGGACACACAATGGTTTCGAACGCAAAGGGCAGAAAACGTCGGCTTCCAGCCGCGCGACGTTCCGCGAACGAATACTGAATCGTATTGAGACACGTTATCCGTGGCATCATAAACTCCGCGAATTTAAGTCAACATCTCTCTGCTCCCAAATAAAACAATCATCCCTATTCAGTCAACTGTAAACGAAGAAGTCAAGTCTGGGATTTTTTTTATGACCCTCTAAAAATAAGCAACAACATAAAATGTCCGCCCTGTGAACATGAGCTGAAATCGAATCTCAAACCAAATACACGTGAAAGCAAAAAAAAATCGAAATATATCAATTTAGAATTCAAAGAACGTCGTGTCCCCATCACACTTTTTAATTGTCTTTTTTCTTTTTTCTTTTTTTTTTTGCATCGACACGCCTCAAAATCCTTCTGATGTGAGCGTTTTTAAAAAATCTTGGCTCTTTTGACTTTTTTGGGGGGTTCTTGGGACGGAAAAAATTGACGATGAATTGACAATATTTGCTGCTCAGAGCTGATGCCACGTTATGTCACTCTTGTGCTTTCTGAAATGCGAGAGCCCTATTTGTCCATGCACGGCCAGCACTTTACGATAGCCTCTGCTGGTGAGAGTTGGCCATTGCAGCCTTCCATATGATTTCCTGTGACCCTCTAAAAATAATGAGATAAAATGTGCGTTGTGTGAACATGAGCTGCGCTTGAAACTACACCCAAATACAAGGAAATGCAAAAAACAAAAATCTAAACGCACCAATTCAAAAGATAAATGAATGCCACGCCACCATCACACTTTTTCATGATTATTATTACAATTATTATTAATATCACTGCATAGGCAAGGCTCAAAATCCGCCTCATGTGAGCGTTTTTTCAAAAGATTTTCTTAATCTTGCTACTTCGGACTGGGCTTTTTTTTTGGATATTGGGACAGAGAAACTTTATTATGTATTGACAGTGTTTGCTCTTCATCTCTTTTTCAACCTGGTGGACGCCCTCTCTTTGGCCGAGCATGACCTGATTTGTAGTCAGACGCCTCATGCATTGCGCCACGAACTCCACGAAATCAAACCACTATTTCTCTGTTCTCCTGTGGGGGAATTTGCCGCTCCCAAAAAGTTATTGTTACCTTTTTCAGTGTGGGATGGGCGCTTCTCTAATCAGTGCACCTGCCTCCCCGACACACCTGCGAGTCATTATCTCATCTGCCACTTGCAGCATAAAAGCCAGCCTGAAGAGCCACCCATTGTCACTTCGTCAGAGATCCTTCCTGCCGTGTCGACGACGCCGTACCGCTCCAGGATTCCTGCACTCCTCGAATTGATCATTTTGACTACCTTTCAGTTGTGACCACCTCGGCCTGTCTCGCTTACTGGCAATAAAACCCTTCTGTGCTTTTTGTGTCTGCGCGTGGTTCCTCTCTTCATCTCTCACGAAGCCGAACACTTTGCTTAACACCCGCGGTTCTCCCAGCGCTCCGCCCCAACATCCTCGTCGGAACAGCCTGAGCGCCGCAGCGGAGCAACTCCGGCTCGGCCGTGGGCAAAAACGGCTCTGTCCGAAATTTCTCACGGGCGGGCGTGAGCTGTTCCTCCGCTTCGCTTATCACACACACCACTCTCGGCCCTACCTGCCCCGCGCAACTCCGGCAGGGCCAAGCGGGTGGCATCGGTTCGGTCCCGGACCTTCGCGCGGTTTGATTCCCAAGTTTTTCTTCCCTTTGATTGCACACCGCGCCCCCTGTCCCTCAAAGCGAGGTGCATCTCTGGCGGAGCCGAGCGGGCAGCAGCTTTGCTCCCGGCAGGTCGTGTTGGTGTGCGCGAGGTCTTCCACCTCTTCGCTTGCAACACTCGCCTTTGCCGGCCCGCCAGGCACGGCGCAGCTCTGGCGGGGCCAAGCGACAGCGTCGGTTAGGTCCCGGGCGCAAAATCAAAAGGGAGGGTCGACACTGTGGACAAACAATGGACCCTAACACAAAGGGCAGAAAACTTCGACGCACACCCGCGCGACATTCTGTGAAGGAAAATACGCCACCCGCCTGACCTCGCCGGAGTTCCGCCGCGCCCGTCGGTCCAACGTGGCCCGGGTTGCAAGCGAAGTGGGTGAAAAGCTCACGGCCATCCTCGCGAAATATCGTACAATGCCGCTGCAAAACACGGCCCGGGCGCGGCTGCTCCTAGCGGATCGCAATGCAGCTCTGATCAGGGGGATCTTGCGGGAAGCCGGGAGGGGCGCGGGTGTCAAGCAACGGGCTAATAAACCTCGTCGAATACGCCCGCGACGGGCCGGTATAGAAGCGATGCCGCCAGTTTGTCCCCGCCGGAGCTCCTCCAAGCCAGGCAGGCCGAAAGTGGCGCGGGTTGACAACACAGGGTCCAAAACTTCAACGCACAACCAAGCGATCGTCCAGCTTTATGCAGCCTTGTACAAATTGTGTTTTCAAATTGTTCGCCCGAAACAGTTTTGTCACTCCCACAAGACAAACAAGCTATTTTTTTTCAGATGGCAGTGGAACTGATGAAGGCCTTCCCCAGACATTCCGTGCATCAATTTTAGAACATTATGTGGCGATGGAAAATAAGAGAACAAGACAATCGTCAGAAATACTGACCACAGCAGGTTTATTGGATGATGATCACCCATGCAAAAAATGTTTAATTGTGGCATCCAGAAATGATGCCAAAGATATATTTTGTTTCAAACTACTTCATGAAGAGGAAGTGTTGATACCAGGGATGAATTCTGAAAGCTTATGAGAAAGTCATTTTTTATGACTTGTACCACAACGAAAAATCTCGTGTTATTCACTGCTCCGATGAAAATAAAATGTCAAGATAAAATTTCAATCCCATATTTACACACTGTGAATTTTAAGTTTAATGTTCACTGATATTCCGTCATGTTGTCGTATTTGTTCTCGCCATGCACTGTGGCATGCTCTAAATGGCAAAACCACCTGGAAAAGGTCCTCTGACAAAACGAGTGATTTTTACAATGGAAGAACACACAATTTATCTTGCATCGACATTGTCTTCATGATGCTTTGCATGCATCATTGAAATTGGGTTGGTTCAAGTAAAAGAAAAAATTTGAATTTTAAAAGCAACTTAGAGCTATCCTGATTGAAATTTCCGAACATATGATCTTGCGATGTTAGGGTTCTCTCCCCCCGGCCCCCTTTTGACGAGACCCAGTGCGAAAGGTGGTACCATGAGCAGTGTCTTGAGAAGAATTTGCATGAATTGAGCGGCCGAAGACTGGTATTGCTGCTGTGAGTGCACATCACAATGTTGGAAGTCATGTAGACCTATATCTAATTTTGTGAGTGTTGTTCTGGAAAAAAATTAATTCTCACAAGAAAATGACAGACATGTCAGCTGCTCAACCCGTATTGTTTTGTGTTTTTTGTTATTGTAAAGTGTCCTTGGGTGTCTTGAAAGGCGCTTATCAATAAAATGTATTATTAGTATTATTATTATTATTAAGTTGCCTACACTGGTAAAGTTTTTTAAAATTTGAGTTTTTATTGCTTTAAATGCATTTTCAGCCCGAGTTGAGCACGTTTTGTGAGTTTGAATGTATCTTCATAGGAATGAGTTGTGTGGTCAAATTAATGCTCATTTAGGCTTCAGGTGGTCATCCTGAACAAAATACATGTTGAAGTGTGTGCATAAGTCCTTTGGTTTAGGCGTGACACTCAATTTGAGTTTTTATTGCTTTAAATGCATTTTCAGTCCGAGCTGAGCGCGCTTTCTGACTTTGAATGTATCTTCATAGGAATGAGTTGTGTGGTCAAATTATTGCTCATTTAGGCTTCAGGAGGTCATCCTGAACAAAATACATCTTGAAGTGTGTGCATAAGTCCTTCGGTTTAGGCGTGACACTCAATTTGAGTTTTTATTGCTTTAAATGCATTTTCAGCCCGAGCTGAGCACGTTTTGTGAGTTTGAATGTATCTTCATAAGAATGAGTTGTGTGGTCAAATTAATGCTCATTTCGGCTTCAGGTGGTCATCCTGAACTAAATACATGTTGAAGTGTGTGCATAAGTCCTTTGGTTTAGGCGTGACACTCCATTTGAGTTTTTATTGCTTTAAATGCATTTTCAGCCCGAGCTGAGCACGTTTTGTGAGTTTGAATGCATCTTCATAGGCATGAATTGTGTGATCAAATTAATGCTCATTTAGGCTTCAGGTGGTCATCCTGAACAAAATACATGTTGAAGTGTGTGCATAATAAGTCCTTTGGTTTAGGCGTGACACTCAATTTGAGTTTTTATTGCTTTAAATGCATTTTCAGCCCGAGCTGAGCATGTTTTGTGAGTTTGAATGTATCTTCATAAGAATGAGTTGTGTGGTCAAATTAATGCTCATTTCGGCTTCAGGTGGTCATCCTGAACTAAATACATGTTGAAGTGTGTGCATAAGTCCTTTGGTTTAGGCGTGACACTCCATTTGAGTTTTTATTGCTTTAAATGCATTTTCAGCCCGAGCTGAGCATGTTTTGTGAGTTTGAATGTATCTTCATAGGAATGAGTTGTGTGGTCAAATTAATGCTCATTTCGGCTTCAGGTGGTCATCCTGAACTAAATACATGTTGAAGCGTGTGCATAAGTCCTTTGGTTTAGGCGTGACACTCCATTTGAGTTTTTATTGCTTTAAATGCATTTTCAGCCCGAGCTGAGCACGTTTTGTGAGTTTGAATGCATCTTCATAGGCATGAATTGTGTGATCAAATTAATGCTCATTTAGGCTTCAGGTGGTCCTTCTGAACAAAATACATGTTAAAGTGTGTGCATAAATCCTTTGGTTTAGGCGTGACACTCAATTTGAGTTTTTATTGCTTTAAATGCATTTTCAGCCCGAGCTGAGCACGTTTTGTGAGTTTGAATGTATCTTCATAGGAATGAGTTGTGTGGTCAAATTAAAGCTCATATAGGCTTCAGGAGGTCATCCTGAACAAAATACATGTTGAATGTGTGCATAAGTCCTTTGGTTTAGGTGTGACACTCAATTTGAGTTTTTATTGCTTTAAATGCATTTTCAGCCCGAGCTTGAGCGCGCTTTCTGACTTTGAATGTATCTTCATAGGAATGAGTTGTGTAGTCAAATTAATGCTCATTTAGGCTTCAGGAGGACATCCTGAACAAAATACATGTTGAAGTGTGTGCATAAATCCTCTGGTTTAGGCGTGACACTCAATTTGAGTTTTTATTGCTTTAAATGCATTTTCAGCCCGAGCTGAGCACGTTTTGTGAGTTTGAATGTATCTTCATAGGCATGAGTTGTGTGGTCAAATTAATGCTCATTTAGGCTTCAGGTGGTCATCCTGAACTAAATAAATATTGAAGTGTGTGCATAAGTTCTTTGGTTTGGGCGTGACACTCAATTTGAGTTTTTATTGCTTTAAATGCATTTTCAGCCCGAGCTGAGCACTTTTTGTCAGTTTGAATGTATCTTCATAGGAATGAGTTGTGTGGTCAAATTAATGCTCATTTAGGCTTCAGGAGGACATCCTGAACTAAATACATGTTGAAGTGTGTGCATAAGTCCTTTGGTTTAGGCGTGACACTCAATTTGAGTTTTTATTGCTTTAAATGCATTTTCAGCCCGAGTTGAGCACGTTTTGTGAGTTTGAATGTATCTTCATAGGAATGAGTTGTGTGGTCAAATTAATGCTCATTTAGGCTTCAGGTGGTCATCCTGAACAAAATACATGTTGAAGTGTGTGCATAAGTCCTTTGGTTTAGGCGTGACACTCAATTTGAGTTTTTATTGCTTTAAATGCATTTTCAGCCCGAGCTGAGCATGTTTTGTGAGTTTGAATGTATCTTCATAAGAATGAGTTGTGTGGTCAAATTAATGCTCATTTCGGCTTCAGGTGGTCATCCTGAACTAAATACATGTTGAAGTGTGTGCATAAGTCCTTTGGTTTAGGCGTGACACTCCATTTGAGTTTTTATTGCTTTAAATGCATTTTCAGTCCGAGCTGAGCGCGCTTTCTGACTTTGAATGTATCTTCATAGGAATGAGTTGTGTGGTCAAATTAATGCTCATTTAGGCTTCAGGAGGTCATCCTGAACAAAATACATCTTGAAGTGTGTGCATAAGTCCTTCGGTTTAGGCGTGACACTCAATTTGAGTTTTTATTGCTTTAAATGCATTTTCAGCCCGAGCTGAGCACCTTTTGTGAGTTTGAATGTATCTTCATAGGAATGAGTTGTGTGGTCAAATTAATGCTCATATAGGCTTCAGGAGGCCATCCTGAACAAAATACATGTTGAAGTGTGTGCATAATCCTTTGGTTTAGGTGTGACACTCAATTTGAGTTTTTATTGCTTTAAATGCATTTTCAGCCCGAGCTGAGCGCGCTTTCTGACTTTGAATGTATCTTCATAGGAATGATTTGTTTAGTCAAATTAATGCTCTTTTAGGCTTCAGGAGGCCATCCTGAACAAAATACATGATGAAGTGTGTGCATAAGTCCTTTGGTTTAGGTGTGACACTCAATTTGAGTTTTTATTGCTTTAAATGCATTTTCAGCCCGAGCTGAGCGCGCTTTCTGACTTTGAATGTATCTTCATAGGAATGATTTGTTTAGTCAAATTAATGCTCTTTTAGGCTTCAGGAGGCCATCCTGAACAAAATACATGATGAAGTGTGTGCATAAGTCCTTTGGTTTAGGCGTGACACTCAATTTGAGTTTTTATTGCTTTAAATGCATTTTCAGCCCGAGCTGAGCACGTTTTGTGAGTTTGAATGTATCTTCATAGGAATCAGTTGTGTGGTCAAATTAATGCTCATTTAGGCTTCAGGTGGTCATCCTGAACAAAATACATGTTGAAGTGTGTGCATAAGTCCTTTGGTTTAGGCGTGACACTCAATTTGAGTTTTTATTGCTTTAAATGCATTTTCAGCCCGAGCTGAGCACGTTTTGTGAGTTTGAATGTATCTTCATAGGAATCAGTTGTGTGGTCAAATTAATGCTCATTTAGGCTTCAGGTGGTCATCCTGAACAAAATACATGTTGAAGTGTGTGCATAAATCCTTTGGTTTAGGCGTGACACTCAATTTGAGTTTTTATTGCTTTAAATGCATTTTCAGCCCGAGCTGAGCACGTTTTGTGAGTTTGAATGTAGCTTCATAGGAATTAGTTGTGTGGTCAAATTAATGCTCATTTAGGCTTCAGGTGGTCATCCTGAACTAAATAAATATTGAAGTGTGTGCATAAGTTCTTTGGTTTGGGCGTGACACTCAATTTGAGTTTTTATTGCTTTAAATGCATTTTCAGCCCGAGCTGAGCATGTTTTGTGAGTTTGAATGTATCTTCATAAGAATGAGTTGTGTGGTCAAATTAATGCTCATTTCGGCTTCAGGTGGTCATCCTGAACTAAATACATGTTGAAGTGTGTGCATAAGTCCTTTGGTTTAGGCGTGACACTCCATTTGAGTTTTTATTGCTTTAAATGCATTTTCAGTCCGAGCTGAGCGCGCTTTCTGACTTTGAATGTATCTTCATAGGAATGAGTTGTGTGGTCAAATTAATGCTCATTTAGGCTTCAGGAGGTCATCCTGAACAAAATACATCTTGAAGTGTGTGCATAAGTCCTTCGGTTTAGGCGTGACACTCAATTTGAGTTTTTATTGCTTTAAATGCATTTTCAGCCCGAGCTGAGCACCTTTTGTGAGTTTGAATGTATCTTCATAGGAATGAGTTGTGTGGTCAAATTAATGCTCATATAGGCTTCAGGAGGCCATCCTGAACAAAATACATGTTGAAGTGTGTGCATAATCCTTTGGTTTAGGTGTGACACTCAATTTGAGTTTTTATTGCTTTAAATGCATTTTCAGCCCGAGCTGAGCGCGCTTTCTGACTTTGAATGTATCTTCATAGGAATGATTTGTTTAGTCAAATTAATGCTCTTTTAGGCTTCAGGAGGCCATCCTGAACAAAATACATGATGAAGTGTGTGCATAAGTCCTTTGGTTTAGGTGTGACACTCAATTTGAGTTTTTATTGCTTTAAATGCATTTTCAGCCCGAGCTGAGCACGTTTTGTGAGTTTGAATGCATCTTCATAGGCATGAATTGTGTGATCAAATTAATGCTCATTTAGGCTTCAGGTGGTCCTTCTGAACAAAATACATGTTAAAGTGTGTGCATAAATCCTTTGGTTTAGGCGTGACACTCAATTTGAGTTTTTATTGCTTTAAATGCATTTTCAGCCCGAGCTGAGCACGTTTTGTGAGTTTGAATGTATCTTCATAGGAATGAGTATTGTGGTCAAATTAAAGCTCATATAGGCTTCAGGAGGTCATCCTGAACAAAATACATGTTGAATGTGTGCATAAGTCCTTTGGTTTAGGTGTGACACTCAATTTGAGTTTTTATTGCTTTAAATGCATTTTCAGCCCGAGCTTGAGCGCGCTTTCTGACTTTGAATGTATCTTCATAGGAATGAGTTGTGTAGTCAAATTAATGCTCATTTAGGCTTCAGGAGGACATCCTGAACAAAATACATGTTGAAGTGTGTGCATAAGTCCTTTGGTAATCAAACAGCACGAAGGTCCGGGACCGAACGGATGCCACCCGCTTGGCCCCGCCGGAGCAGAAGTAAGATCGGGCGGCCCGAGCCCGAGCCCGAGCCCTACCCCTACCCGAACCCGACCGCCCTAAAATGTCCCTCATTGCTTCGGGTTCGGGGCGCACGGCACCCGTACGGCGGAGAGTATCCAGGGTTACCAGTGAAGCGGAGGAACATCTCACGCCCACCCGCGCGAAATGTCGTACCGAGTTGTTTATGCCCACGGCACCGCCGATGCTGCACCGTTTCGGCGCGAGGGACGCTCCAAACGAGGAGTTTGGGTCGAATGTGAATTAAAGTGTTAGGTTTCGTGAGAGATCAATACAAGAACCACACACAGACACCAAAAACGAAGAGGGGTTTTATTGCCAGAAAGTTGGTCAGGTCGAGGTGTAAACAACTGAAAGCTAGTCAAAATGATCACGTTGAGGAGTGCAGAAATGCTGGAGCGTAACGGCGTGGCAGCAGCTAGCTCGGCAGGAAGGATCGCTGACGAACTGGCAACGGGTGGCTGTTCACGCTGTCTTTTATGGTGCAAGTGGCAGATGAGATGAAGACTCGCACGTGTGTAGGGGAGGCAGGTGCACTGATTCGAGAGGCGCCCAGCCCACACTGAAAAAGAGACAAAAAAAGGGAGGGGCGGCACCGTGGACACACAATGGTTTCGAACGCAAAGGGCAGAAAACGTCGGCTTCCAGCCGCGCGACGTTCCGCGAACGAATACTGAATCGTATTGAGACACGTTATCCGTGGCATCATAAACTCCGCGAATTTAAGTCAACATCTCTCTGCTCCCAAATAAAACAATCATCCCTATTCAGTCAACTGTAAACGAAGAAGTCAAGTCTGGGATTTTTTTTATGACCCTCTAAAAATAAGCAACAACATAAAATGTCCGCCCTGTGAACATGAGCTGAAATCGAATCTCAAACCAAATACATGTGAAAGCAAAAAAAATCGAAATATATCAATTTAGAATTCAAAGAACGTCGTGTCCCCATCACACTTTTTAATTGTCTTTTTTCTTTTTTCTTTTTTTTTTGCATCGACACGCCTCAAAATCCTTCTGATGTGAGCGTTTTTAAAAAATCTTGGCTCTTTTGACTTTTTTGGGGGGTTCTTGGGACGGAAAAAATTGACGATGAATTGACAATATTTGCTGCTCAGAGCTGATGCCACGTTGTGTCACTCTTGTGCTTTCTGAAATGCGAGAGCCCTATTTGTCCATGCACGGCCAGCACTTTACGATAGCCTCTGCTGGTGAGAGTTGGCCATTGCAGCCTTCCATATGATTTCCTGTGACCCTCTAAAAATAATGAGATAAAATGTGCGTTGTGTGAACATGAGCTGCGCTTGAAACTACACCCAAATACAAGGAAAAGCAAAAAACAAAAATCTAAACGCACCAATTCAAAAGATAAATGAATGCCACGCCACCATCACACTTTTTCATGATTATTATTACAATTATTATTAATATCACTGCATAGGCAAGGCTCAAAATCCGCCTCATGTGAGCGTTTTTTCAAAAGATTTTCTTAATCTTGCTACTTCGGACTGGGCTTTTTTTTTTGGATATTGGGACAGAGAAACTTTATTATGTATTGACAGTGTTTGCTCTTCATCTCTTTTTCAACCTGGTGGACGCCCTCTCTTTGGCCGAGCATGACCTGATTTGTAGTCAGACGCCTCATGCATTGCGCCACGAACTCCACGAAATCAAACCACTATTTCTCTGTTCTCCTGTGGGGGAATTTGCCGCTCCCAAAAAGTTATTGTTACCTTTTTCAGTGTGGGATGGGCGCTTCTCTAATCAGTGCACCTGCCTCCCCGACACACCTGCGAGTCATTATCTCATCTGCCACTTGCAGCATAAAAGCCAGCCTGAAGAGCCACCCATTGTCACTTCGTCAGAGATCCTTCCTGCCGTGTCGACGACGCCGTACCGCTCCAGGATTCCTGCACTCCTCGAATTGATCATTTTGACTACCTTTCAGTTGTGACCACCTCGGCCTGTCTCGCTTACTGGCAATAAAACCCTTCTGTGCTTTTTGTGTCTGCGCGTGGTTCCTCTCTTCATCTCTCACGAAGCCGAACACTTTGCTTAACACCCGCGGTTCTCCCAGCGCTCCGCCCCAACATCCTCGTCGGAACAGCCTGAGCGCCGCAGCGGAGCAACTCCGGCTCGGCCGTGGGCAAAAACGGCTCTGTCCGAAATTTCTCACGGGCGGGCGTGAGCTGTTCCTCCGCTTCGCTTATCACACACACCACTCTCGGCCCTACCTGCCCCGCGCAACTCCGGCAGGGCCAAGCGGGTGGCATCGGTTCGGTCCCGGACCTTCGCGCGGTTTGATTCCCAAGTTTTTCTTCCCTTTGATTGCACACCGCGCCCCCTGTCCCTCAAAGCGAGGTGCATCTCTGGCGGAGCCGAGCGGGCAGCAGCTTTGCTCCCGGCAGGTCGTGTTGGTGTGCGCGAGGTCTTCCACCTCTTCGCTTGCAACACTCGCCTTTGCCGGCCCGCCAGGCACGGCGCAGCTCTGGCGGGGCCAAGCGACAGCGTCGGTTAGGTCCCGGGCGCAAAATCAAAAGGGAGGGTCGACACTGTGGACAAACAATGGACCCTAACACAAAGGGCAGAAAACTTCGACGCACACCCGCGCGACATTCTGTGAAGGAAAATACGCCACCCGCCTGACCTCGCCGGAGTTTCGCCGCGCCCGTCGGTCCAACGTGGCCCGGGTTGCAAGCGAAGTGGGTGAAAAGCTCACGGCCATCCTCGCGAAATATCGTACAATGCCGCTGCAAAACACGGCCCGGGCGCGGCTGCTCCTAGCGGATCGCAATGCAGCTCTGATCAGGGGGATCTTGCGGGAAGCCGGGAGGGGCGCGGGTGTCAAGCAACGGGCTAATAAACCTCGTCGAATACGCCCGCGACGGGCCGGTATAGAAGCGATGCCGCCAGTTTGTCCCCGCCGGAGCTCCTCCAAGCCAGGCAGGCCGAAAGTGGCGCGGGTTGACAACACAGGGTCCAAAACTTCAACGCACAACCAAGCGATCGTCCAGCTTTATGCAGCCTTGTACAAATTGTGTTTTCAAATTGTTCGCCCGAAACAGTTTTGTCACTCCCACAAGACAAACAAGCTATTTTTTTTCAGATGGCAGTGGAACTGATGAAGGCCTTCCCCAGACATTCCGTGCATCAATTTTAGAACATTATGTGGCGATGGAAAATAAGAGAACAAGACAATCGTCAGAAATACTGACCACAGCAGGTTTATTGGATGATGATCACCCATGCAAAAAATGTTTAATTGTGGCATCCAGAAATGATGCCAAAGATATATTTTGTTTCAAACTACTTCATGAAGAGGAAGTGTTGATACCAGGGATGAATTCTGAAAGCTTATGAGAAAGTCATTTTTTATGACTTGTACCACAACGAAAAATCTCGTGTTATTCACTGCTCCGATGAAAATAAAATGTCAAGATAAAATTTCAATCCCATATTTACACACTGTGAATTTTAAGTTTAATGTTCACTGATATTCCGTCATGTTGTCGTATTTGTTCTCGCCATGCACTGTGGCATGCTCTAAATGGCAAAACCACCTGGAAAAGGTCCTCTGACAAAACGAGTGATTTTTACAATGGAAGAACACACAATTTATCTTGCATCGACATTGTCTTCATGATGCTTTGCATGCATCATTGAAATTGGGTTGGTTCAAGTAAAAGAAAAAATTTGAATTTTAAAAGCAACTTAGAGTTATCCTGATTGAAATTTCCGAACATATAATCTTGCGATGTTAGGGTTCTCTCCCCCCGGCCCCCTTTTGACGAGACCCAGTGCGAAAGGTGGTACCATGAGCAGTGTCTTGAGAAGAATTTGCATGAATTGAGCGGCCGAAGACTGGTATTGCTGCTGTGAGTGCACATCACAATGTTGGAAGTCATGTAGACCTATATCTAATTTTGTGAGTGTTGTTCTGGAAAAAAATTAATTCTCACAAGAAAATGACAGACATGTCAGCTGCTCAACCCGTATTGTTTTGTGTTTTTTGTTATTGTAAAGTGTCCTTGGGTGTCTTGAAAGGCGCTTATCAATAAAATGTATTATTAGTATTATTATTATTATTAAGTTGCCTACACTGGTAAAGTTTTTTAAAATTTGAGTTTTTATTGCTTTAAATGCATTTTCAGCCCGAGTTGAGCACGTTTTGTGAGTTTGAATGTATCTTCATAGGAATGAGTTGTGTGGTCAAATTAATGCTCATTTAGGCTTCAGGTGGTCATCCTGAACAAAATACATGTTGAAGTGTGTGCATAAGTCCTTTGGTTTAGGCGTGACACTCAATTTGAGTTTTTATTGCTTTAAATGCATTTTCAGCCCGAGCTGAGCACGTTTTGTGAGTTTGAATGTATCTTCATAGGAATCAGTTGTGTGGTCAAATTAATGCTCATTTAGGCTTCAGGTGGTCATCCTGAACAAAATACATGTTGAAGTGTGTGCATAAATCCTTTGGTTTAGGCGTGACACTCAATTTGAGTTTTTATTGCTTTAAATGCATTTTCAGCCCGAGCTGAGCACGTTTTGTGAGTTTGAATGTAGCTTCATAGGAATTAGTTGTGTGGTCAAATTAATGCTCATTTAGGCTTCAGGTGGTCATCCTGAACTAAATAAATATTGAAGTGTGTGCATAAGTTCTTTGGTTTGGGCGTGACACTCAATTTGAGTTTTTATTGCTCTAAATGCATTTTCAGCCCGAGCTGAGCACTTTTTGTGAGTTTGAATGTATCTTCATAGGAATGAGTTGTGTGGTCAAATTAATGCTCATTTAGGCTTCAGGAGGACATCCTGAACTAAATACATGTTGAAGTGTGTGCATAAGTCCTTTGGTTTAGGCGTGACACTCAATTTGAGTTTTTATTGCTTTAAATGCATTTTCAGCCCGAGTTGAGCACGTTTTGTGAGTTTGAATGTATCTTCATAGGAATGAGTTGTGTGGTCAAATTAATGCTCATTTAGGCTTCAGGTGGTCATCCTGAACAAAATACATGTTGAAGTGTGTGCATAAGTCCTTTGGTTTAGGCGTGACACTCAATTTGAGTTTTTATTGCTTTAAATGCATTTTCAGCCCGAGCTGAGCATGTTTTGTGAGTTTGAATGTATCTTCATAAGAATGAGTTGTGTGGTCAAATTAATGCTCATTTCGGCTTCAGGTGGTCATCCTGAACTAAATACATGTTGAAGTGTGTGCATAAGTCCTTTGGTTTAGGCGTGACACTCCATTTGAGTTTTTATTGCTTTAAATGCATTTTCAGTCCGAGCTGAGCGCGCTTTCTGACTTTGAATGTATCTTCATAGGAATGAGTTGTGTGGTCAAATTAATGCTCATTTAGGCTTCAGGAGGTCATCCTGAACAAAATACATCTTGAAGTGTGTGCATAAGTCCTTCGGTTTAGGCGTGACACTCAATTTGAGTTTTTATTGCTTTAAATGCATTTTCAGCCCGAGCTGAGCACCTTTTGTGAGTTTGAATGTATCTTCATAGGAATGAGTTGTGTGGTCAAATTAATGCTCATATAGGCTTCAGGAGGCCATCCTGAACAAAATACATGTTGAAGTGTGTGCATAATCCTTTGGTTTAGGTGTGACACTCAATTTGAGTTTTTATTGCTTTAAATGCATTTTCAGCCCGAGCTGAGCGCGCTTTCTGACTTTGAATGTATCTTCATAGGAATGATTTGTTTAGTCAAATTAATGCTCTTTTAGGCTTCAGGAGGCCATCCTGAACAAAATACATGATGAAGTGTGTGCATAAGTCCTTTGGTTTAGGTGTGACACTCAATTTGAGTTTTTATTGCTTTAAATGCATTTTCAGCCCGAGCTGAGCACGTTTTGTGAGTTTGAATGCATCTTCATAGGCATGAATTGTGTGATCAAATTAATGCTCATTTAGGCTTCAGGTGGTCCTTCTGAACAAAATACATGTTAAAGTGTGTGCATAAATCCTTTGGTTTAGGCGTGACACTCAATTTGAGTTTTTATTGCTTTAAATGCATTTTCAGCCCGAGCTGAGCACGTTTTGTGAGTTTGAATGTATCTTCATAGGAATGAGTATTGTGGTCAAATTAAAGCTCATATAGGCTTCAGGAGGTCATCCTGAACAAAATACATGTTGAATGTGTGCATAAGTCCTTTGGTTTAGGTGTGACACTCAATTTGAGTTTTTATTGCTTTAAATGCATTTTCAGCCCGAGCTTGAGCGCGCTTTCTGACTTTGAATGTATCTTCATAGGAATGAGTTGTGTAGTCAAATTAATGCTCATTTAGGCTTCAGGAGGACATCCTGAACAAAATACATGTTGAAGTGTGTGCATAAATCCTCTGGTTTAGGCGTGACACTCAATTTGAGTTTTTATTGCTTTAAATGCATTTTCAGCCCGAGCTGAGCACGTTTTGTGAGTTTGAATGTATCTTCATAGGCATGAGTTGTGTGATCAAATTAATGCTCATTTAGGCTTCAGGAGGTCATCCTGAACAAAATACAAGTTGAAGTGTGTGCATAAGTCCTTTGGTAATCAAACAGCACGAAGGTCCGGGACCGAACGGATGCCACCCGCTTGGCCCCGCCGGAGCAGAAGTAAGATCGGGCGGCCCGAGCCCGAGCCCGAGCCCTACCCCTACCCGAACCCGACCGCCCTAAAATGTCCCTCATTGCTTCGGGTTCGGGGCGCACGGCACCCGTACGGCGGAGAGTATCCAGGGTTACCAGTGAAGCGGAGGAACATCTCACGCCCACCCGCGCGAAATGTCGTACCGAGTTGTTTATGCCCACGGCACCGCCGATGCTGCACCGTTTCGGCGCGAGGGACGCTCCAAACGAGGAGTTTGGGTCGAATGTGAATTAAAGTGTTAGGTTTCGTGAGAGATCAATACAAGAACCACACACAGACACCAAAAACGAAGAGGGGTTTTATTGCCAGAAAGTTGGTCAGGTCGAGGTGTAAACAACTGAAAGCTAGTCAAAATGATCACGTTGAGGAGTGCAGAAATGCTGGAGCGTAACGGCGTGGCAGCAGCTAGCTCGGCAGGAAGGATCGCTGACGAACTGGCAACGGGTGGCTGTTCACGCTGTCTTTTATGGTGCAAGTGGCAGATGAGATGAAGACTCGCACGTGTGTAGGGGAGGCAGGTGCACTGATTCGAGAGGCGCCCAGCCCACACTGAAAAAGAGACAAAAAAAGGGAGGGGCGGCACCGTGGACACACAATGGTTTCGAACGCAAAGGGCAGAAAACGTCGGCTTCCAACCGCGCGACGTTCCGCGAACGAATACTGAATCGTATTGAGACACGTTATCCGTGGCATCATAAACTCCGCGAATTTAAGTCAACATCTCTCTGCTCCCAAATAAAACAATCATCCCTATTCAGTCAACTGTAAACGAAGAAGTCAAGTCTGGGATTTTTTTTATGACCCTCTAAAAATAAGCAACAACATAAAATGTCCGCCCTGTGAACATGAGCTGAAATCGAATCTCAAACCAAATACATGTGAAAGCAAAAAAAAATCGAAATATATCAATTTAGAATTCAAAGAACGTCGTGTCCCCATCACACTTTTTAATTGTCTTTTTTCTTTTTTCTTTTTTTTTGCATCGACACGCCTCAAAATCCTTCTGATGTGAGCGTTTTTAAAAAATCTTGGCTCTTTTGACTTTTTTGGGGGGTTCTTGGGACGGAAAAAATTGACGATGAATTGACAATATTTGCTGCTCAGAGCTGATGCCACGTCGTGTCACTCTTGTGCTTTCTGAAATGCGAGAGCCCTATTTGTCCATGCACGGCCAGCACTTTACGATAGCCTCTGCTGGTGAGAGTTGGCCATTGCAGCCTTCCATATGATTTCCTGTGACCCTCTAAAAATAATGAGATAAAATGTGCGTTGTGTGAACATGAGCTGCGCTTGAAACTACACCCAAATACAAGGAAAAGCAAAAAACAAAAATCTAAACGCACCAATTCAAAAGATAAATGAATGCCACGCCACCATCACACTTTTTCATGATTATTATTACAATTATTATTAATATCACTGCATAGGCAAGGCTCAAAATCCGCCTCATGTGAGCGTTTTTTCAAAAGATTTTCTTAATCTTGCTACTTCGGACTGGGCTTTTTTTTTTGGATATTGGGACAGAGAAACTTTATTATGTATTGACAGTGTTTGCTCTTCATCTCTTTTTCAACCTGGTGGACGCCCTCTCTTTGGCCGAGCATGACCTGATTTGTAGTCAGACGCCTCATGCATTGCGCCACGAACTCCACGAAATCAAACCACTATTTCTCTGTTCTCCTGTGGGGGAATTTGCCGCTCCCAAAAAGTTATTGTTACCTTTTTCAGTGTGGGATGGGCGCTTCTCTAATCAGTGCACCTGCCTCCCCGACACACCTGCGAGTCATTATCTCATCTGCCACTTGCAGCATAAAAGCCAGCCTGAAGAGCCACCCATTGTCACTTCGTCAGAGATCCTTCCTGCCGTGTCGACGACGCCGTACCGCTCCAGGATTCCTGCACTCCTCGAATTGATCATTTTGACTACCTTTCAGTTGTGACCACCTCGGCCTGTCTCGCTTACTGGCAATAAAACCCTTCTGTGCTTTTTGTGTCTGCGCGTGGTTCCTCTCTTCATCTCTCACGAAGCCGAACACTTTGCTTAACACCCGCGGTTCTCCCAGCGCTCCGCCCCAACATCCTCGTCGGAACAGCCTGAGCGCCGCAGCGGAGCAACTCCGGCTCGGCCGTGGGCAAAAACGGCTCTGTCCGAAATTTCTCACGGGCGGGCGTGAGCTGTTCCTCCGCTTCGCTTATCACACACACCACTCTCGGCCCTACCTGCCCCGCGCAACTCCGGCAGGGCCAAGCGGGTGGCATCGGTTCGGTCCCGGACCTTCGCGCGGTTTGATTCCCAAGTTTTTCTTCCCTTTGATTGCACACCGCGCCCCCTGTCCCTCAAAGCGAGGTGCATCTCTGGCGGAGCCGAGCGGGCAGCAGCTTTGCTCCCGGCAGGTCGTGTTGGTGTGCGCGAGGTCTTCCACCTCTTCGCTTGCAACACTCGCCTTTGCCGGCCCGCCAGGCACGGCGCAGCTCTGGCGGGGCCAAGCGACAGCGTCGGTTAGGTCCCGGGCGCAAAATCAAAAGGGAGGGTCGACACTGTGGACAAACAATGGACCCTAACACAAAGGGCAGAAAACTTCGACGCACACCCGCGCGACATTCTGTGAAGGAAAATACGCCACCCGCCTGACCTCGCCGGAGTTCCGCCGCGCCCGTCGGTCCAACGTGGCCCGGGTTGCAAGCGAAGTGGGTGAAAAGCTCACGGCCATCCTCGCGAAATATCGTACAATGCCGCTGCAAAACACGGCCCGGGCGCGGCTGCTCCTAGCGGATCGCAATGCAGCTCTGATCAGGGGGATCTTGCGGGAAGCCGGGAGGGGCGCGGGTGTCAAGCAACGGGCTAATAAACCTCGTCGAATACGCCCGCGACGGGCCGGTATAGAAGCGATGCCGCCAGTTTGTCCCCGCCGGAGCTCCTCCAAGCCAGGCAGGCCGAAAGTGGCGCGGGTTGACAACACAGGGTCCAAAACTTCAACGCACAACCAAGCGATCGTCCAGCTTTATGCAGCCTTGTACAAATTGTGTTTTCAAATTGTTCGCCCGAAACAGTTTTGTCACTCCCACAAGACAAACAAGCTATTTTTTTTCAGATGGCAGTGGAACTGATGAAGGCCTTCCCCAGACATTCCGTGCATCAATTTTAGAACATTATGTGGCGATGGAAAATAAGAGAACAAGACAATCGTCAGAAATACTGACCACAGCAGGTTTATTGGATGATGATCACCCATGCAAAAAATGTTTAATTGTGGCATCCAGAAATGATGCCAAAGATATATTTTGTTTCAAACTACTTCATGAAGAGGAAGTGTTGATACCAGGGATGAATTCTGAAAGCTTATGAGAAAGTCATTTTTTATGACTTGTACCACAACGAAAAATCTCGTGTTATTCACTGCTCCGATGAAAATAAAATGTCAAGATAAAATTTCAATCCCATATTTACACACTGTGAATTTTAAGTTTAATGTTCACTGATATTCCGTCATGTTGTCGTATTTGTTCTCGCCATGCACTGTGGCATGCTCTAAATGGCAAAACCACCTGGAAAAGGTCCTCTGACAAAACGAGTGATTTTTACAATGGAAGAACACACAATTTATCTTGCATCGACATTGTCTTCATGATGCTTTGCATGCATCATTGAAATTGGGTTGGTTCAAGTAAAAGAAAAAATTTGAATTTTAAAAGCAACTTAGAGTTATCCTGATTGAAATTTCCGAACATATAATCTTGCGATGTTAGGGTTCTCTCCCCCCGGCCCCCTTTTGACGAGACCCAGTGCGAAAGGTGGTACCATGAGCAGTGTCTTGAGAAGAATTTGCATGAATTGAGCGGCCGAAGACTGGTATTGCTGCTGTGAGTGCACATCACAATGTTGGAAGTCATGTAGACCTATATCTAATTTTGTGAGTGTTGTTCTGGAAAAAAATTAATTCTCACAAGAAAATGACAGACATGTCAGCTGCTCAACCCGTATTGTTTTGTGTTTTTTGTTATTGTAAAGTGTCCTTGGGTGTCTTGAAAGGCGCTTATCAATAAAATGTATTATTAGTATTATTATTATTATTAAGTTGCCTACACTGGTAAAGTTTTTTAAAATTTGAGTTTTTATTGCTTTAAATGCATTTTCAGCCCGAGTTGAGCACGTTTTGTGAGTTTGAATGTATCTTCATAGGAATGAGTTGTGTGGTCAAATTAATGCTCATTTAGGCTTCAGGTGGTCATCCTGAACAAAATACATGTTGAAGTGTGTGCATAAGTCCTTTGGTTTAGGCGTGACACTCAATTTGAGTTTTTATTGCTTTAAATGCATTTTCAGCCCGAGCTGAGCACGTTTTGTGAGTTTGAATGTATCTTCATAGGAATCAGTTGTGTGGTCAAATTAATGCTCATTTAGGCTTCAGGTGGTCATCCTGAACAAAATACATGTTGAAGTGTGTGCATAAGTCCTTTGGTTTAGGCGTGACACTCAATTTGAGTTTTTATTGCTTTAAATGCATTTTCAGCCCGAGCTGAGCACGTTTTGTGAGTTTGAATGTAGCTTCATAGGAATTAGTTGTGTGGTCAAATTAATGCTCATTTAGGCTTCAGGTGGTCATCCTGAACAAAATACATGTTGAAGTGTGTGCATAAGTCCTTTGGTTTAGGCGTGACACTCAATTTGAGTTTTTATTGCTTTAAATGCATTTTCAGCCCGAGCTGAGCATGTTTTGTGAGTTTGAATGTATCTTCATAAGAATGAGTTGTGTGGTCAAATTAATGCTCATTTCGGCTTCAGGTGGTCATCCTGAACTAAATACATGTTGAAGTGTGTGCATAAGTCCTTTGGTTTAGGCGTGACACTCCATTTGAGTTTTTATTGCTTTAAATGCATTTTCAGTCCGAGCTGAGCGCGCTTTCTGACTTTGAATGTATCTTCATAGGAATGAGTTGTGTGGTCAAATTATTGCTCATTTAGGCTTCAGGAGGTCATCCTGAACAAAATACATCTTGAAGTGTGTGCATAAGTCCTTCGGTTTAGGCGTGACACTCAATTTGAGTTTTTATTGCTTTAAATGCATTTTCAGCCCGAGCTGAGCACGTTTTGTGAGTTTGAATGTATCTTCATAGGAATGAGTTGTGTGGTCAAATTAATGCTCATTTAGGCTTCAGGTGGTCATCCTGAACAAAATACATGTTGAAGTGTGTGCATAAGTCCTTTGGTTTAGGCGTGACACTCAATTTGAGTTTTTATTGCTTTAAATGCATTTGTAGCCTGAGCTGAGCGCGCTTTCTGACTTTGAATGTATCTTCATAAGAATGAGTTGTGTGGTCAAATTAATGCTCATTTCGGCTTCAGGTGGTCATCCTGAACAAAATACATGTTGAAGTGTGTGCATAAGTCCTTTGGTTTAGGCGTGACACTCAATTTGAGTTTTTATTGCTTTAAATGCATTTTCAGCCCGAGCTGAGCACGTTTTGTGAGTTTGAATGTAGCTTCATAGGAATTAGTTGTGTGGTCAAACTATTGCTCATTTAGGCTTCAGGAGGTCATCCTGAACAAAATACATGTTGAAGTGTGTGCATAAGTCCTTTGGTTGAGGCGTGACACTCAATTTGAGTTTTTATTGCTTTAAATGCATTTTCAGCCCGAGCTGAGCACGTTTTGTGAGTTTGAATGTATCTTCATAGGAATGAGTTGTGTGGTCAAATTAATTCTCATATGGGCTTCAGGAGGTCATCCTGAACAAAATACATGTTGAAGTGTGTGCATAAGTCCTTTGGTTTAGGCGTGACACTCAATTTGAGTTTTGATTGCTTTAAATGCATTTTCAGCCCGAGCTGAGCACGTTTTGTGAGTTTGAATGTATCTTCATAGGAATGAGTTGTGTGGTCAAATAAATGCTCATTTAGGCTTCAGGTGGTCATCCTGAACAAAATACATGTTGAAGTGTATGCATAAGTCCTTTGGTTTAGGCGTGACACTCAATTTGAGTTTTTATTGCTTTAAATGCATTTTCAGCCCGAGTTGAGCACGTTTTGTGAGTTTGAATGTATCTTCATAGGAATGAGTTGTGTGGTCAAATTAATGCTCATTTAGGCTTCAGGTGGTCATCCTGAACAAAGTACATGTTGAAGTGTGTGCATAAGTCCTTTGGTTTAGGCGTGACACTCAATTTGAGTTTTTATTGCTTTAAATGCATTTTCAGCCCGAGCTGAGCACGTTTTGTGAGTTTGAATGTATCTTCATAGGAATGAGTTGTGTGGTCAAATTAATTCTCATATGGGCTTCAGGAGGTCATCCTGAACAAAATACATGTTGAAGTGTGTGCATAAGTCCTTTGGTTTAGGCCTTACACTCAATTTGAGTTTTGATTGCTTTAAATGCATTTTCAGCCCGAGCTGAGCACGTTTTGTGAGTTTGAATGTATCTTCAGAGGAATGAGTTGTGTGGTCAAATTAATGCTCATTTAGGCTTCAGGAGGACATCCTGAACTAAATACATGTTGAAGTGTGTGCATAAGTCCTTTGGTTTAGGCGTGACACTCAATTTGAGTTTTTATTGCTTTAAATGCATTTTCAGCCCGAGTTGAGCACGTTTTGTGAGTTTGAATGTATCTTCATAGGCATGAATTGTGTGATCAAATTAATGCTCATTTAGGCTTCAGGTGGTCCTTCTGAACAAAATACATGTTAAAGTGTGTGCATAAATCCTTTGGTTTAGGCGTGACACTCAATTTGAGTTTTTATTGCTTTAAATGCATTTTCAGCCCGAGCTGAGCACGTTTTGTGAGTTTGAATGTATCTTCATAGGAATGAGTTGTGTGGTCAAATTATTGCTCATATAGGCTTCAGGAGGTCATCCTGAACAAAATACATGTTGAATGTGTGCATAAGTCCTTTGGTTTAGGTGTGACACTCAATTTGAGTTTTTATTGCTTTAAATGCATTTTCAGCCCGAGCTTGAGCGCGCTTTCTGACTTTGAATGTATCTTCATAGGAATGAGTTGTGTAGTCAAATTAATGCTCATTTAGGCTTCAGGAGGACATCCTGAACAAAATACATGTTGAAGTGTGTGCATAAATCCTCTGGTTTAGGCGTGACACTCAATTTGAGTTTTTATTGCTTTAAATGCATTTGTAGCCTGAGCTGAGCGCGCTTTCTGACTTTGAATGTATCTTCATAGGAATGAGTTGTGTGGTCAAATGAATGCTCATTTAGGCTTCAGGTGGTCATCCTGAACAAAATACATGTTGAAGTGTGTCCATAAGTCCTTTGGTTTAGGTGTGACACTCAATTTGAGTTTTTATTGCTTTAAATGCATTTTCAGCCCGAGCTGAGCACGTTTTGTGAGTTTGAATGTATCTTCATAGGCATGAGTTGTGTGATCAAATTAATGCTCATTTAGGCTTCAGGAGGTCATCCTGAACAAAATACAAGTTGAAGTGTGTGCATAAGTCCTTTGGTAATCAAACAGCACGAAGGTCCGGGACCGAACGGATGCCACCCGCTTGGCCCCGCCGGAGCAGAAGTAAGATCGGGCGGCCCGAGCCCGAGCCCGAGCCCTACCCCTACCCGAACCCGACCGCCCTAAAATGTCCCTCATTGCTTCGGGTTCGGGGCGCACGGCACCCGTACGGCGGAGAGTATCCAGCGTTACCAGTGAAGCGGAGGAACATCTCACGCCCACCCGCGCGAAATGTCGTACCGAGTTGTTTATGCCCACGGCACCGCCGATGCTGCACCGTTTCGGCGCGAGGGACGCTCCAAACGAGGAGTTTGGGTCGAATGTGAATTAAAGTGTTAGGTTTCGTGAGAGATCAATACAAGAACCACACACAGACACCAAAAACGAAGAGGGGTTTTATTGCCAGAAAGTTGGTCAGGTCGAGGTGTAAACAACTGAAAGCTAGTCAAAATGATCACGTTGAGGAATGCAGAAATGCTGGAGCGTAACGGCGTGGCAGCAGCTAGCTCGGCAGGAAGGATCGCTGACGAACTGGCAACGGGTGGCTGTTCACGCTGTCTTTTATGGTGCAAGTGGCAGATGAGATGAAGACTCGCACGTGTGTAGGGGAGGCAGGTGCACTGATTCGAGAGGCGCCCAGCCCACACTGAAAAAGAGACAAAAAAAGGGAGGGGCGGCACCGTGGACACACAATGGTTTCGAACGCAAAGGGCAGAAAACGTCGGCTTCCAGCCGCGCGACGTTCCGCGAACGAATACTGAATCGTATTGAGACACGTTATCCGTGGCATCATAAACTCCGCGAATTTAAGTCAACATCTCTCTGCTCCCAAATAAAACAATCATCACTATTCAGTCAACTGTAAACGAAGAAGTCAAGTCTGGGATTTTTTTTATGACCCTCTAAAAATAAGCAACAACATAAAATGTCCGCCCTGTGAACATGAGCTGAAATC
This sequence comes from Hippocampus guttulatus, assembly GCF_054856545.1. Lineage (NCBI taxonomy): Eukaryota > Metazoa > Chordata > Actinopteri > Syngnathiformes > Syngnathidae > Hippocampus > Hippocampus guttulatus. The sequence goes on from NC_141271.1 coordinate 2,090,642, forward strand.
GAATCTCAAACCAAATACATGTGAAAGCAAAAAAAATCGAAATATATCAATTTAGAATTCAAAGAACGTCGTGTCCCCATCACACTTTTTAATTGTCTTTTTTCTTTTTTCTTTTTTTTTTTGCATCGACACGCCTCAAAATTCTTCTGATGTGAGCGTTTTTAAAAAATCTTGGCTCTTTTGACTTTTTTGGGGGGTTCTTGGGACGGAAGAAATTGACGATGAATTGACAATATTTGCTGCTCAGAGCTGATGCCACGTTGTGTCACTCTTGTGCTTTCTGAAATGCGAGAGCCCTATTTGTCCATGCACGGCCAGCACTTTACGATAGCCTCTGCTGGTGAGAGTTGGCCATTGCAGCCTTCCATATGATTTCCTGTGACCCTCTAAAAATAATGAGATAAAATGTGCGTTGTGTGAACATGAGCTGCGCTTGAAACTACACCCAAATACAAGGAAAAGCAAAAAACAAAAATCTAAACGCACCAATTCAAAAGATAAATGAATGCCACGCCACCATCACACTTTTTCATGATTATTATTACAATTATTATTAATATCACTGCATAGGCAAGGCTCAAAATCCGCCTCATGTGAGCGTTTTTTCAAAAGATTTTCTTAATCTTGCTACTTCGGACTGGGCTTTTTTTTTTGGATATTGGGACAGAGAAACTTTATTATGTATTGACAGTGTTTGCTCTTCATCTCTTTTTCAACCTGGTGGACGCCCTCTCTTTGGCCGAGCATGACCTGATTTGTAGTCAGACGCCTCATGCATTGCGCCACGAACTCCACGAAATCAAACCACTATTTCTCTGTTCTCCTGTGGGGGAATTTGCCGCTCCCAAAAAGTTATTGTTACCTTTTTCAGTGTGGGATGGGCGCTTCTCTAATCAGTGCACCTGCCTCCCCGACACACCTGCGAGTCATTATCTCATCTGCCACTTGCAGCATAAAAGCCAGCCTGAAGAGCCACCCATTGTCACTTCGTCAGAGATCCTTCCTGCCGTGTCGACGACGCCGTACCGCTCCAGGATTCCTGCACTCCTCGAATTGATCATTTTGACTACCTTTCAGTTGTGACCACCTCGGCCTGTCTCGCTTACTGGCAATAAAACCCTTCTGTGCTTTTTGTGTCTGCGCGTGGTTCCTCTCTTCATCTCTCACGAAGCCGAACACTTTGCTTAACACCCGCGGTTCTCCCAGCGCTCCGCCCCAACATCCTCGTCGGAACAGCCTGAGCGCCGCAGCGGAGCAACTCCGGCTCGGCCGTGGGCAAAAACGGCTCTGTCCGAAATTTCTCACGGGCGGGCGTGAGCTGTTCCTCCGCTTCGCTTATCACACACACCACTCTCGGCCCTACCTGCCCCGCGCAACTCCGGCAGGGCCAAGCGGGTGGCATCGGTTCGGTCCCGGACCTTCGCGCGGTTTGATTCCCAAGTTTTTCTTCCCTTTGATTGCACACCGCGCCCCCTGTCCCTCAAAGCGAGGTGCATCTCTGGCGGAGCCGAGCGGGCAGCAGCTTTGCTCCCGGCAGGTCGTGTTGGTGTGCGCGAGGTCTTCCACCTCTTCGCTTGCAACACTCGCCTTTGCCGGCCCGCCAGGCACGGCGCAGCTCTGGCGGGGCCAAGCGACAGCGTCGGTTAGGTCCCGGGCGCAAAATCAAAAGGGAGGGTCGACACTGTGGACAAACAATGGACCCTAACACAAAGGGCAGAAAACTTCGACGCACACCCGCGCGACATTCTGTGAAGGAAAATACGCCACCCGCCTGACCTCGCCGGAGTTCCGCCGCGCCCGTCGGTCCAACGTGGCCCGGGTTGCAAGCGAAGTGGGTGAAAAGCTCACGGCCATCCTCGCGAAATATCGTACAATGCCGCTGCAAAACACGGCCCGGGCGCGGCTGCTCCTAGCGGATCGCAATGCAGCTCTGATCAGGGGGATCTTGCGGGAAGCCGGGAGGGGCGCGGGTGTCAAGCAACGGGCTAATAAACCTCGTCGAATACGCCCGCGACGGGCCGGTATAGAAGCGATGCCGCCAGTTTGTCCCCGCCGGAGCTCCTCCAAGCCAGGCAGGCCGAAAGTGGCGCGGGTTGACAACACAGGGTCCAAAACTTCAACGCACAACCAAGCGATCGTCCAGCTTTATGCAGCCTTGTACAAATTGTGTTTTCAAATTGTTCGCCCGAAACAGTTTTGTCACTCCCACAAGACAAACAAGCTATTTTTTTTCAGATGGCAGTGGAACTGATGAAGGCCTTCCCCAGACATTCCGTGCATCAATTTTAGAACATTATGTGGCGATGGAAAATAAGAGAACAAGACAATCGTCAGAAATACTGACCACAGCAGGTTTATTGGATGATGATCACCCATGCAAAAAATGTTTAATTGTGGCATCCAGAAATGATGCCAAAGATATATTTTGTTTCAAACTACTTCATGAAGAGGAAGTGTTGATACCAGGGATGAATTCTGAAAGCTTATGAGAAAGTCATTTTTTATGACTTGTACCACAACGAAAAATCTCGTGTTATTCACTGCTCCGATGAAAATAAAATGTCAAGATAAAATTTCAATCCCATATTTACACACTGTGAATTTTAAGTTTAATGTTCACTGATATTCCGTCATGTTGTCGTATTTGTTCTCGCCATGCACTGTGGCATGCTCTAAATGGCAAAACCACCTGGAAAAGGTCCTCTGACAAAACGAGTGATTTTTACAATGGAAGAACACACAATTTATCTTGCATCGACATTGTCTTCATGATGCTTTGCATGCATCATTGAAATTGGGTTGGTTCAAGTAAAAGAAAAAATTTGAATTTTAAAAGCAACTTAGAGTTATCCTGATTGAAATTTCCGAACATATAATCTTGCGATGTTAGGGTTCTCTCCCCCCGGCCCCCTTTTGACGAGACCCAGTGCGAAAGGTGGTACCATGAGCAGTGTCTTGAGAAGAATTTGCATGAATTGAGCGGCCGAAGACTGGTATTGCTGCTGTGAGTGCACATCACAATGTTGGAAGTCATGTAGACCTATATCTAATTTTGTGAGTGTTGTTCTGGAAAAAAATTAATTCTCACAAGAAAATGACAGACATGTCAGCTGCTCAACCCGTATTGTTTTGTGTTTTTTGTTATTGTAAAGTGTCCTTGGGTGTCTTGAAAGGCGCTTATCAATAAAATGTATTATTAGTATTATTATTATTATTAAGTTGCCTACACTGGTAAAGTTTTTTAAAATTTGAGTTTTTATTGCTTTAAATGCATTTTCAGCCCGAGTTGAGCACGTTTTGTGAGTTTGAATGTATCTTCATAGGAATGAGTTGTGTGGTCAAATTAATGCTCATTTAGGCTTCAGGTGGTCATCCTGAACAAAATACATGTTGAAGTGTGTGCATAAGTCCTTTGGTTTAGGCGTGACACTCAATTTGAGTTTTTATTGCTTTAAATGCATTTTCAGCCCGAGCTGAGCACGTTTTGTGAGTTTGAATGTATCTTCATAGGAATCAGTTGTGTGGTCAAATTAATGCTCATTTAGGCTTCAGGTGGTCATCCTGAACAAAATACATGTTGAAGTGTGTGCATAAGTCCTTTGGTTTAGGCGTGACACTCAATTTGAGTTTTTATTGCTTTAAATGCATTTTCAGCCCGAGCTGAGCACGTTTTGTGAGTTTGAATGTAGCTTCATAGGAATTAGTTGTGTGGTCAAATTAATGCTCATTTAGGCTTCAGGTGGTCATCCTGAACAAAATACATGTTGAAGTGTGTGCATAAGTCCTTTGGTTTAGGCGTGACACTCAATTTGAGTTTTTATTGCTTTAAATGCATTTTCAGCCCGAGCTGAGCATGTTTTGTGAGTTTGAATGTATCTTCATAAGAATGAGTTGTGTGGTCAAATTAATGCTCATTTCGGCTTCAGGTGGTCATCCTGAACTAAATACATGTTGAAGTGTGTGCATAAGTCCTTTGGTTTAGGCGTGACACTCCATTTGAGTTTTTATTGCTTTAAATGCATTTTCAGTCCGAGCTGAGCGCGCTTTCTGACTTTGAATGTATCTTCATAGGAATGAGTTGTGTGGTCAAATTATTGCTCATTTAGGCTTCAGGAGGTCATCCTGAACAAAATACATCTTGAAGTGTGTGCATAAGTCCTTCGGTTTAGGCGTGACACTCAATTTGAGTTTTTATTGCTTTAAATGCATTTTCAGCCCGAGCTGAGCACGTTTTGTGAGTTTGAATGTATCTTCATAGGAATGAGTTGTGTGGTCAAATTAATGCTCATTTAGGCTTCAGGTGGTCATCCTGAACAAAATACATGTTGAAGTGTGTGCATAAGTCCTTTGGTTTAGGCGTGACACTCAATTTGAGTTTTTATTGCTTTAAATGCATTTTCAGCCCGAGCTGAGCACGTTTTGTGAGTTTGAATGTAGCTTCATAGGAATTAGTTGTGTGGTCAAACTATTGCTCATTTAGGCTTCAGGAGGTCATCCTGAACAAAATACATGTTGAAGTGTATGCATAAGTCCTTTGGTTGAGGCGTGACACTCAATTTGAGTTTTTATTGCTTTAAATGCATTTTCAGCCCGAGTTGAGCACGTTTTGTGAGTTTGAATGTATCTTCATAGGAATGAGTTGTGTGGTCAAATTAATGCTCATTTAGGCTTCAGGTGGTCATCCTGAACAAAATACACGTTGAAGTGTGTGCATAAGTCCTTTGGTTTAGGCGTGACACTCAATTTGAGTTTTTATTGCTTTAAATGCATTTTCAGCCCGAGCTGAGCACGTTTTGTGAGTTTGAATGTATCTTCATAGGAATGAGTTGTGTGGTCAAATTAATTCTCATATGGGCTTCAGGAGGTCATCCTGAACAAAATACATGTTGAAGTGTGTGCATAAGTCCTTTGGTTTAGGCCTTACACTCAATTTGAGTTTTGATTGCTTTAAATGCATTTTCAGCCCGAGCTGAGCACGTTTTGTGAGTTTGAATGTATTTTCATAGGAATGAGTTGTGTGGTCAAATTAATGCTCATTTAGGCTTCAGGTGGTCATCCTGAACAAAATACATGTTGAAGTGTATGCATAAGTCCTTTGGTTTAGGCGTGACACTCAATTTGAGTTTTTATTGCTTTAAATGCATTTTCAGCCCGAGTTGAGCACGTTTTGTGAGTTTGAATGTATCTTCATAGGAATGAGTTGTGTGGTCAAATTAATGCTCATTTAGGCTTCAGGTGGTCATCCTGAACAAAATACATGTTGAAGTGTGTGCATAAGTTCTTTGGTTTAGGCGTGACACTCAATTTGAGTTTTTATTGCTTTAAATGCATTTTCAGCCCGAGCTGAGCATGTTTTGTGAGTTTGAATGTATCTTCATAAGAATGAGTTGTGTGGTCAAATTATTGCTCATTTCGGCTTCAGGTGGTCATCCTGAACTAAATACATGTTGAAGTGTGTGCATAAGTCCTTTGGTTTAGGCGTGACACTCCATTTGAGTTTTTATTGCTTTAAATGCATTTTCAGCCCGAGCTGAGCACGTTTTGTGAGTTTGAATGCATCTTCATAGGCATGAATTGTGTGATCAAATTAATGCTCATTTAGGCTTCAGGTGGTCCTTCTGAACAAAATACATGTTAAAGTGTGTGCATAAATCCTTTGGTTTAGGCGTGACACTCAATTTGAGTTTTTATTGCTTTAAATGCATTTTCAGCCCGAGCTGAGCACGTTTTGTGAGTTTGAATGTATCTTCATAGGAATGAGTTGTGTGGTCAAATTAAAGCTCATATAGGCTTCAGGAGGTCATCCTGAACAAAATACATGTTGAATGTGTGCATAAGTCCTTTGGTTTAGGTGTGACACTCAATTTGAGTTTTTATTGCTTTAAATGCATTTTCAGCCCGAGCTTGAGCGCGCTTTCTGACTTTGAATGTATCTTCATAGGAATGAGTTGTGTAGTCAAATTAATGCTCATTTAGGCTTCAGGAGGACATCCTGAACAAAATACATGTTGAAGTGTGTGCATAAATCCTCTGGTTTAGGCGTGACACTCAATTTGAGTTTTTATTGCTTTAAATGCATTTTCAGCCCGAGCTGAGCACGTTTTGTGAGTTTGAATGTATCTTCATAGGCATGAGTTGTGTGATCAAATTAATGCTCATTTAGGCTTCAGGAGGTCATCCTGAACAAAATACAAGTTGAAGTGTGTGCATAAGTCCTTTGGTAATCAAACAGCACGAAGGTCCGGGACCGAACGGATGCCACCCCCTTGGCCCCGCCGGAGCAGAAGTAAGATCGGGCGGCCCGAGCCAGAGCCCGAGCCCTACCCCTACCCGAACCCGACCGCCCTAAAATGTCCCTCATTGCTTCGGGTTCGGGGCGCACGGCACCCGTACGGCGGAGAGTATCCAGCGTTACCAGTGAAGCGGAGGAACATCTCACGCCCACCCGCGCGAAATGTCGTACCGAGTTGTTTATGCCCACGGCACCGCCGATGCTGCACCGTTTCGGCGCGAGGGACGCTCCAAACGAGGAGTTTGGGTCGAATGTGAATTAAAGTGTTAGGTTTCGTGAGAGATCAATACAAGAACCACACACAGACACCAAAAACGAAGAGGGGTTTTATTGCCAGAAAGTTGGTCAGGTCGAGGTGTAAACAACTGAAAGCTAGTCAAAATGATCACGTTGAGGAGTGCAGAAATGCTGGAGCGTAACGGCGTGGCAGCAGCTAGCTCGGCAGGAAGGATCGCTGACGAACTGGCAACGGGTGGCTGTTCACGCTGTCTTTTATGGTGCAAGTGGCAGATGAGATGAAGACTCGCACGTGTGTAGGGGAGGCAGGTGCACTGATTCGAGAGGCGCCCAGCCCACACTGAAAAAGAGACAAAAAAAGGGAGGGGCGGCACCGTGGACACACAATGGTTTCGAACGCAAAGGGCAGAAAACGTCGGCTTCCAGCCGCGCGACGTTCCGCGAACGAATACTGAATCGTATTGAGACACGTTATCCGTGGCATCATAAACTCCGCGAATTTAAGTCAACATCTCTCTGCTCCCAAATAAAACAATCATCCCTATTCAGTCAACTGTAAACGAAGAAGTCAAGTCTGGGATTTTTTTTATGACCCTCTAAAAATAAGCAACAACATAAAATGTCCGCCCTGTGAACATGAGCTGAAATCGAATCTCAAACCAAATACATGTGAAAGCAAAAAAAAATCGAAATATATCAATTTAGAATTCAAAGAACGTCGTGTCCCCATCACACTTTTTAATTGTCTTTTTTCTTTTTTCTTTTTTTTTGCATCGACACGCCTCAAAATCCTTCTGATGTGAGCGTTTTTAAAAAATCTTGGCTCTTTTGACTTTTTTGGGGGGTTCTTGGGACGGAAAAAATTGACGATGAATTGACAATATTTGCTGCTCAGAGCTGATGCCACGTCGTGTCACTCTTGTGCTTTCTGAAATGCGAGAGCCCTATTTGTCCATGCACGGCCAGCACTTTACGATAGCCTCTGCTGGTGAGAGTTGGCCATTGCAGCCTTCCATATGATTTCCTGTGACCCTCTAAAAATAATGAGATAAAATGTGCGTTGTGTGAACATGAGCTGCGCTTGAAACTACACCCAAATACAAGGAAATGCAAAAAACAAAAATCTAAACGCACCAATTCAAAAGATAAATGAATGCCACGCCACCATCACACTTTTTCATGATTATTATTACAATTATTATTAATATCACTGCATAGGCAAGGCTCAAAATCCGCCTCATGTGAGCGTTTTTTCAAAAGATTTTCTTAATCTTGCTACTTCGGACTGGGCTTTTTTTTTGGATATTGGGACAGAGAAACTTTATTATGTATTGACAGTGTTTGCTCTTCATCTCTTTTTCAACCTGGTGGACGCCCTCTCTTTGGCCGAGCATGACCTGATTTGTAGTCAGACGCCTCATGCATTGCGCCACGAACTCCACGAAATCAAACCACTATTTCTCTGTTCTCCTGTGGGGGAATTTGCCGCTCCCAAAAAGTTATTGTTACCTTTTTCAGTGTGGGATGGGCGCTTCTCTAATCAGTGCACCTGCCTCCCCGACACACCTGCGAGTCATTATCTCATCTGCCACTTGCAGCATAAAAGCCAGCCTGAAGAGCCACCCATTGTCACTTCGTCAGAGATCCTTCCTGCCGTGTCGACGACGCCGTACCGCTCCAGGATTCCTGCACTCCTCGAATTGATCATTTTGACTACCTTTCAGTTGTGACCACCTCGGCCTGTCTCGCTTACTGGCAATAAAACCCTTCTGTGCTTTTTGTGTCTGCGCGTGGTTCCTCTCTTCATCTCTCACGAAGCCGAACACTTTGCTTAACACCCGCGGTTCTCCCAGCGCTCCGCCCCAACATCCTCGTCGGAACAGCCTGAGCGCCGCAGCGGAGCAACTCCGGCTCGGCCGTGGGCAAAAACGGCTCTGTCCGAAATTTCTCACGGGCGGGCGCGAGCTGTTCCTCCGCTTCGCTTATCACACACACCACTCTCGGCCCTACCTGCCCCGCGCAACTCCGGCAGGGCCAAGCGGGTGGCATCGGTTCGGTCCCGGACCTTCGCGCGGTTTGATTCCCAAGTTTTTCTTCCCTTTGATTGCACACCGCGCCCCCTGTCCCTCAAAGCGAGGTGCATCTCTGGCGGAGCCGAGCGGGCAGCAGCTTTGCTCCCGGCAGGTCGTGTTGGTGTGCGCGAGGTCTTCCACCTCTTCGCTTGCAACACTCGCCTTTGCCGGCCCGCCAGGCACGGCGCAGCTCTGGCGGGGCCAAGCGACAGCGTCGGTTAGGTCCCGGGCGCAAAATCAAAAGGGAGGGTCGACACTGTGGACAAACAATGGACCCTAACACAAAGGGCAGAAAACTTCGACGCACACCCGCGCGACATTCTGTGAAGGAAAATACGCCACCCGCCTGACCTCGCCGGAGTTCCGCCGCGCCCGTCGGTCCAACGTGGCCCGGGTTGCAAGCGAAGTGGGTGAAAAGCTCACGGCCATCCTCGCGAAATATCGTACAATGCCGCTGCAAAACACGGCCCGGGCGCGGCTGCTCCTAGCGGATCGCAATGCAGCTCTGATCAGGGGGATCTTGCGGGAAGCCGGGAGGGGCGCGGGTGTCAAGCAACGGGCTAATAAACCTCGTCGAATACGCCCGCGACGGGCCGGTATAGAAGCGATGCCGCCAGTTTGTCCCCGCCGGAGCTCCTCCAAGCCAGGCAGGCCGAAAGTGGCGCGGGTTGACAACACAGGGTCCAAAACTTCAACGCACAACCAAGCGATCGTCCAGCTTTATGCAGCCTTGTACAAATTGTGTTTTCAAATTGTTCGCCCGAAACAGTTTTGTCACTCCCACAAGACAAACAAGCTATTTTTTTTCAGATGGCAGTGGAACTGATGAAGGCCTTCCCCAGACATTCCGTGCATCAATTTTAGAACATTATGTGGCGATGGAAAATAAGAGAACAAGACAATCGTCAGAAATACTGACCACAGCAGGTTTATTGGATGATGATCACCCATGCAAAAAATGTTTAATTGTGGCATCCAGAAATGATGCCAAAGATATATTTTGTTTCAAACTACTTCATGAAGAGGAAGTGTTGATACCAGGGATGAATTCTGAAAGCTTATGAGAAAGTCATTTTTTATGACTTGTACCACAACGAAAAATCTCGTGTTATTCACTGCTCCGATGAAAATAAAATGTCAAGATAAAATTTCAATCCCATATTTACACACTGTGAATTTTAAGTTTAATGTTCACTGATATTCCGTCATGTTGTCGTATTTGTTCTCGCCATGCACTGTGGCATGCTCTAAATGGCAAAACCACCTGGAAAAGGTCCTCTGACAAAACGAGTGATTTTTACAATGGAAGAACACACAATTTATCTTGCATCGACATTGTCTTCATGATGCTTTGCATGCATCATTGAAATTGGGTTGGTTCAAGTAAAAGAAAAAATTTGAATTTTAAAAGCAACTTAGAGTTATCCTGATTGAAATTTCCGAACATATAATCTTGCGATGTTAGGGTTCTCTCCCCCCGGCCCCCTTTTGACGAGACCCAGTGCGAAAGGTGGTACCATGAGCAGTGTCTTGAGAAGAATTTGCATGAATTGAGTGGCCGAAGACTGGTATTGCTGCTGTGAGTGCACATCACAATGTTGGAAGTCATGTAGACCTATATCTAATTTTGTGAGTGTTGTTCTGGAAAAAAATTAATTCTCACAAGAAAATGACAGACATGTCAGCTGCTCAACCCGTATTGTTTTGTGTTTTTTGTTATTGTAAAGTGTCCTTGGGTGTCTTGAAAGGCGCTTATCAATAAAATGTATTATTAGTATTATTATTATTATTAAGTTGCCTACACTGGTAAAGTTTTTTAAAATTTGAGTTTTTATTGCTTTAAATGCATTTTCAGCCCGAGTTGAGCACGTTTTGTGAGTTTGAATGTATCTTCATAGGAATGAGTTGTGTGGTCAAATTAATGCTCATTTAGGCTTCAGGTGGTCATCCTGAACAAAATACATGTTGAAGTGTGTGCATAAGTCCTTTGGTTTAGGCGTGACACTCAATTTGAGTTTTTATTGCTTTAAATGCATTTTCAGCCCGAGCTGAGCACGTTTTGTGAGTTTGAATGTATCTTCATAGGAATCAGTTGTGTGGTCAAATTAATGCTCATTTAGGCTTCAGGTGGTCATCCTGAACAAAATACATGTTGAAGTGTGTGCATAAGTCCTTTGGTTTAGGCGTGACACTCAATTTGAGTTTTTATTGCTTTAAATGCATTTTCAGCCCGAGCTGAGCACGTTTTGTGAGTTTGAATGTAGCTTCATAGGAATTAGTTGTGTGGTCAAACTATTGCTCATTTAGGCTTCAGGAGGTCATCCTGAACAAAATACATGTTGAAGTGTGTGCATAAGTCCTTTGGTTGAGGCGTGACACTCAATTTGAGTTTTTATTGCTTTAAATGCATTTTCAGCCCGAGTTGAGCACGTTTTGTGAGTTTGAATGTATCTTCATAGGAATGAGTTGTGTGGTCAAATTAATGCTCATTTAGGCTTCAGGTGGTCATCCTGAACAAAATACACGTTGAAGTGTGTGCATAAGTCCTTTGGTTTAGGCGTGACACTCAATTTGAGTTTTTATTGCTTTAAATGCATTTTCAGCCCGAGCTGAGCACGTTTTGTGAGTTTGAATGTATCTTCATAGGAATGAGTTGTGTGGTCAAATTAATTCTCATATGGGCTTCAGGAGGTCATCCTGAACAAAATACATGTTGAAGTGTGTGCATAAGTCCTTTGGTTTAGGCGTGACACTCAATTTGAGTTTTGATTGCTTTAAATGCATTTTCAGCCCGAGCTGAGCACATTTTGTGAGTTTGAATGTATCTTCATAGGAATGAGTTGTGTGGTCAAATAAATGCTCATTTAGGCTTCAGGTGGTCATCCTGAACAAAATACATGTTGAAGTGTATGCATAAGTCCTTTGGTTTAGGCGTGACACTCAATTTGAGTTTTTATTGCTTTAAATGCATTTTCAGCCCGAGCTGAGCACGTTTTGTGAGTTTGAATGTATCTTCATAGGAATGAGTTGTGTGGTCAAATTAATTCTCATATGGGCTTCAGGAGGTCATCCTGAACAAAATACATGTTGAAGTGTGTGCATAAGTCCTTTGGTTTAGGCCTTACACTCAATTTGAATTTTGATTGCTTTAAATGCATTTTCAGCCCGAGCTGAGCACGTTTTGTGAGTTTGAATGTATCTTCATAGGAATGAGTTGTGTGGTCAAATTAATGCTCATTTAGGCTTCAGGTGGTCATCCTGAACAAAATACATGTTGAAGTGTATGCATAAGTCCTTTGGTTTAGGCGTGACACTCCATTTGAGTTTTTATTGCTTTAAATGCATTTTCAGCCCGAGCTGAGCACGTTTTGTGAGTTTGAATGCATCTTCATAGGCATGAATTGTGTGATCAAATTAATGCTCATTTAGGCTTCAGGTGGTCCTTCTGAACAAAATACATGTTAAAGTGTGTGCATAAATCCTTTGGTTTAGGCGTGACACTCAATTTGAGTTTTTATTGCTTTAAATGCATTTTCAGCCCGAGCTGAGCACGTCTTGTGAGTTTGAATGTATCTTCATAGGAATGAGTTGTGTGGTCAAATTAATGCTCATATAGGCTTCAGGAGGTCATCCTGAACAAAATACATGTTGAATGTGTGCATAAGTCCTTTGGTTTAGGTGTGACACTCAATTTGAGTTTTTATTGCTTTAAATGCATTTTCAGCCCGAGCTTGAGCGCGCTTTCTGACTTTGAATGTATCTTCATAGGAATGAGTTGTGTAGTCAAATTAATGCTCATTTAGGCTTCAGGAGGACATCCTGAACAAAATACATGTTGAAGTGTGTGCATAAATCCTCTGGTTTAGGCGTGACACTCAATTTGAGTTTTTATTGCTTTAAATGCATTTGTAGCCTGAGCTGAGCGCGCTTTCTGACTTTGAATGTATCTTCATAGGAATGAGTTGTGTGGTCAAATGAATGCTCATTTAGGCTTCAGGTGGTCATCCTGAACAAAATACATGTTGAAGTGTGTCCATAAGTCCTTTGGTTTAGGTGTGACACTCAATTTGAGTTTTTATTGCTTTAAATCTATTTTCAGCCCGAGCTGAGCACGTTTTGTGAGTTTGAATGTATCTTCATAGGCATGAGTTGTGTGATCAAATTAATGCTCATTTAGGCTTCAGGAGGTCATCCTGAACAAAATACAAGTTGAAGTGTGTGCATAAGTCCTTTGGTAATCAAACAGCACGAAGGTCCGGGACCGAACGGATGCCACCCGCTTGGCCCCGCCGGAGCAGAAGTAAGATCGGGCGGCCCGAGCCCGAGCCCGAGCCCTACCCCTACCCGAACCCGACCGCCCTAAAATGTCCCTCATTGCTTCGGGTTCGGGGCGCACGGCACCCGTACGGCGGAGAGTATCCAGGGTTACCAGTGAAGCGGAGGAACATCTCACGCCCACCCGCGCGAAATGTCGTACCGAGTTGTTTATGCCCACGGCACCGCCGATGCTGCACCGTTTCGGCGCGAGGGACGCTCCAAACGAGGAGTTTGGGTCGAATGTGAATTAAAGTGTTAGGTTTCGTGAGAGATCAATACAAGAACCACACACAGACACCAAAAACGAAGAGGGGTTTTATTGCCAGAAAGTTGGTCAGGTCGAGGTGTAAACAACTGAAAGCTAGTCAAAATGATCACGTTGAGGAGTGCAGAAATGCTGGAGCGTAACGGCGTGGCAGCAGCTAGCTCGGCAGGAAGGATCGCTGACGAACTGGCAACGGGTGGCTGTTCACGCTGTCTTTTATGGTGCAAGTGGCAGATGAGATGAAGACTCGCACGTGTGTAGGGGAGGCAGGTGCACTGATTCGAGAGGCGCCCAGCCCACACTGAAAAAGAGACAAAAAAAGGGAGGGGCGGCACCGTGGACACACAATGGTTTCGAACGCAAAGGGCAGAAAACGTCGGCTTCCAGCCGCGCGACGTTCCGCGAACGAATACTGAATCGTATTGAGACACGTTATCCGTGGCATCATAAACTCCGCGAATTTAAGTCAACATCTCTCTGCTCCCAAATAAAACAATCATCCCTATTCAGTCAACTGTAAACGAAGAAGCCAAGTCTGGGATTTTTTTTATGACCCTCTAAAAATAAGCAACAACATAAAATGTCCGCCCTGTGAACATGAGCTGAAATCGAATCTCAAACCAAATACATGTGAAAGCAAAAAAAATCGAAATATATCAATTTAGAATTCAAAGAACGTCGTGTCCCCATCACACTTTTTAATTGTCTTTTTTCTTTTTTCTTTTTTTTTTTGCATCGACACGCCTCAAAATCCTTCTGATGTGAGCGTTTTTAAAAAATCTTGGCTCTTTTGACTTTTTTGGGGGGTTCTTGGGACGGAAAAAATTGACGATGAATTGACAATATTTGCTGCTCAGAGCTGATGCCACGTTGTGTCACTCTTGTGCTTTCTGAAATGCGAGAGCCCTATTTGTCCATGCACGGCCAGCACTTTACGATAGCCTCTGCTGGTGAGAGTTGGCCATTGCAGCCTTCCATATGATTTCCTGTGACCCTCTAAAAATAATGAGATAAAATGTGCGTTGTGTGAACAAGAGCTGCGCTTGAAACTACACCCAAATACAAGGAAAAGCAAAAAACAAAAATCTAAACGCACCAATTCAAAAGATAAATGAATGCCACGCCACCATCACACTTTTTCATGATTATTATTACAATTATTATTAATATCACTGCATAGGCAAGGCTCAAAATCCGCCTCATGTGAGCGTTTTTTCAAAAGATTTTCTTAATCTTGCTACTTCGGACTGGGCTTTTTTTTTTGGATATTGGGACAGAGAAACTTTATTATGTATTGACAGTGTTTGCTCTTCATCTCTTTTTCAACCTGGTGGACGCCCTCTCTTTGGCCGAGCATGACCTGATTTGTAGTCAGACGCCTCATGCATTGCGCCACGAACTCCACGAAATCAAACCACTATTTCTCTGTTCTCCTGTGGGGGAATTTGCCGCTCCCAAAAAGTTATTGTTACCTTTTTCAGTGTGGGATGGGCGCTTCTCTAATCAGTGCACCTGCCTCCCCGACACACCTGCGAGTCATTATCTCATCTGCCACTTGCAGCATAAAAGCCAGCCTGAAGAGCCACCCATTGTCACTTCGTCAGAGATCCTTCCTGCCGTGTCGACGACGCCGTACCGCTCCAGGATTCCTGCACTCCTCGAATTGATCATTTTGACTACCTTTCAGTTGTGACCACCTCGGCCTGTCTCGCTTACTGGCAATAAAACCCTTCTGTGCTTTTTGTGTCTGCGCGTGGTTCCTCTCTTCATCTCTCACGAAGCCGAACACTTTGCTTAACACCCGCGGTTCTCCCAGCGCTCCGCCCCAACATCCTCGTCGGAACAGCCTGAGCGCCGCAGCGGAGCAACTCCGGCTCGGCCGTGGGCAAAAACGGCTCTGTCCGAAATTTCTCACGGGCGGGCGTGAGCTGTTCCTCCGCTTCGCTTATCACACACACCACTCTCGGCCCTACCTGCCCCGCGCAACTCCGGCAGGGCCAAGCGGGTGGCATCGGTTTGGTCCCGGACCTTCGCGCGGTTTGATTCCCAAGTTTTTCTTCCCTTTGATTGCACACCGCGCCCCCTGTCCCTCAAAGCGAGGTGCATCTCTGGCGGAGCCGAGCGGGCAGCAGCTTTGCTCCCGGCAGGTCGTGTTGGTGTGCGCGAGGTCTTCCACCTCTTCGCTTGCAACACTCGCCTTTGCCGGCCCGCCAGGCACGGCGCAGCTCTGGCGGGGCCAAGCGACAGCGTCGGTTAGGTCCCGGGCGCAAAATCAAAAGGGAGGGTCGACACTGTGGACAAACAATGGACCCTAACACAAAGGGCAGAAAACTTCGACGCACACCCGCGCGACATTCTGTGAAGGAAAATACGCCACCCGCCTGACCTCGCCGGAGTTTCGCCGCGCCCGTCGGTCCAACGTGGCCCGGGTTGCAAGCGAAGTGGGTGAAAAGCTCACGGCCATCCTCGCGAAATATCGTACAATGCCGCTGCAAAACACGGCCCGGGCGCGGCTGCTCCTAGCGGATCGCAATGCAGCTCTGATCAGGGGGATCTTGCGGGAAGCCGGGAGGGGCGCGGGTGTCAAGCAACGGGCTAATAAACCTCGTCGAATACGCCCGCGACGGGCCGGTATAGAAGCGATGCCGCCAGTTTGTCCCCGCCGGAGCTCCTCCAAGCCAGGCAGGCCGAAAGTGGCGCGGGTTGACAACACAGGGTCCAAAACTTCAACGCACAACCAAGCGATCGTCCAGCTTTATGCAGCCTTGTACAAATTGTGTTTTCAAATTGTTCACCCGAAACAGTTTTGTCACTCCCACAAGACAAACAAGCTATTTTTTTTCAGATGGCAGTGGAACTGATGAAGGCCTTCCCCAGACATTCCGTGCATCAATTTTAGAACATTATGTGGCGATGGAAAATAAGAGAACAAGACAATCGTCAGAAATACTGACCACAGCAGGTTTATTGGATGATGATCACCCATGCAAAAAATGTTTAATTGTGGCATCCAGAAATGATGCCAAAGATATATTTTGTTTCAAACTACTTCATGAAGAGGAAGTGTTGATACCAGGGATGAATTCTGAAAGCTTATGAGAAAGTCATTTTTTATGACTTGTACCACAACGAAAAATCTCGTGTTATTCACTGCTCCGATGAAAATAAAATGTCAAGATAAAATTTCAATCCCATATTTACACACTGTGAATTTTAAGTTTAATGTTCACTGATATTCCGTCATGTTGTCGTATTTGTTCTCGCCATGCACTGTGGCATGCTCTAAATGGCAAAACCACCTGGAAAAGGTCCTCTGACAAAACGAGTGATTTTTACAATGGAAGAACACACAATTTATCTTGCATCGACATTGTCTTCATGATGCTTTGCATGCATCATTGAAATTGGGTTGGTTCAAGTAAAAGAAAAAATTTGAATTTTAAAAGCAACTTAGAGTTATCCTGATTGAAATTTCCGAACATATAATCTTGCGATGTTAGGGTTCTCTCCCCCCGGCCCCCTTTTGACGAGACCCAGTGCGAAAGGTGGTACCATGAGCAGTGTCTTGAGAAGAATTTGCATGAATTGAGCGGCCGAAGACTGGTATTGCTGCTGTGAGTGCACATCACAATGTTGGAAGTCATGTAGACCTATATCTAATTTTGTGAGTGTTGTTCTGGAAAAAAATTAATTCTCACAAGAAAATGACAGACATGTCAGCTGCTCAACCCGTATTGTTTTGTGTTTTTTGTTATTGTAAAGTGTCCTTGGGTGTCTTGAAAGGCGCTTATCAATAAAATGTATTATTAGTATTATTATTATTATTAAGTTGCCTACACTGGTAAAGTTTTTTAAAATTTGAGTTTTTATTGCTTTAAATGCATTTTCAGCCCGAGTTGAGCACGTTTTGTGAGTTTGAATGTATCTTCATAGGAATGAGTTGTGTGGTCAAATTAATGCTCATTTAGGCTTCAGGTGGTCGGTCATCCTGAACAAAATACATGTTGAAGTGTGTGCATAAGTCCTTTGGTTTAGGCGTGACACTCAATTTGAGTTTTTATTGCTTTAAATGCATTTTCAGCCCGAGCTGAGCACGTTTTGTGAGTTTGAATGTATCTTCATAGGAATCAGTTGTGTGGTCAAATTAATGCTCATTTAGGCTTCAGGTGGTCATCCTGAACAAAATACATGTTGAAGTGTGTGCATAAGTCCTTTGGTTTAGGCGTGACACTCAATTTGAGTTTTTATTGCTTTAAATGCATTTTCAGCCCGAGCTGAGCACGTTTTGTGAGTTTGAATGTAGCTTCATAGGAATTAGTTGTGTGGTCAAATTAATGCTCATTTAGGCTTCAGGTGGTCATCCTGAACAAAATACATGTTGAAGTGTGTGCATAAGTCCTTTGGTTTAGGCGTGACACTCAATTTGAGTTTTTATTGCTTTAAATGCATTTTCAGCCCGAGCTGAGCATGTTTTGTGAGTTTGAATGTATCTTCATAAGAATGAGTTGTGTGGTCAAATTAATGCTCATTTCGGCTTCAGGTGGTCATCCTGAACTAAATACATGTTGAAGTGTGTGCATAAGTCCTTTGGTTTAGGCGTGACACTCCATTTGAGTTTTTATTGCTTTAAATGCATTTTCAGTCCGAGCTGAGCGCGCTTTCTGACTTTGAATGTATCTTCATAGGAATGAGTTGTGTGGTCAAATTATTGCTCATTTAGGCTTCAGGAGGTCATCCTGAACAAAATACATCTTGAAGTGTGTGCATAAGTCCTTCGGTTTAGGCGTGACACTCAATTTGAGTTTTTATTGCTTTAAATGCATTTTCAGCCCGAGCTGAGCACGTTTTGTGAGTTTGAATGTATCTTCATAGGAATGAGTTGTGTGGTCAAATTAATGCTCATTTAGGCTTCAGGAGGTCATCCTGAACAAAATACATGTTGAAGTGTGTGCATAAGTCCTTTGGTTGAGGCGTGACACTCAATTTGAGTTTTTATTGCTTTAAATGCATTTTCAGCCCGAGTTGAGCACGTTTTGTGAGTTTGAATGTATCTTCATAGGAATGAGTTGTGTGGTCAAATTAATGCTCATTTAGGCTTCAGGTGGTCATCCTGAACAAAATACATGTTAAAGTGTGTGCATAAGTCCTTTGGTTTAGGCGTGACACTCAATTTGAGTTTTTATTGCTTTAAATGCATTTTCAGCCCGAGCTGAGCACGTTTTGTGAGTTTGAATGTATCTTCATAGGGATGAGTTGTGTGGTCAAATTAATTCTCATATGGGCTTCAGGAGGTCATCCTGAACAAAATACATGTTGAAGTGTGTGCATAAGTCCTTTGGTTTAGGCCTTACACTCAATTTGAGTTTTGATTGCTTTAAATGCATTTTCAGCCCGAGCTGAGCACGTTTTGTGAGTTTGAATGTATCTTCATAGGAATGAGTTGTGTGGTCAAATTAATGCTCATTTAGGCTTCAGGTGGTCATCCTGAACAAAATACATGTTGAAGTGTGTTCATAAGTCCTTTGGTTTAGGTGTGACACTCAATTTGAGTTTTTATTGCTTTAAATGCATTTTCAGCCCGAGCTGAGCACGTTTTGTGAGTTTGAATGTATCTTCATAGGAATGAGTTGTGTGGTCAAATTAATGCTCATTTAGGCTTCAGGAGGTCATCCTGAACAAAATACATCTTGAAGTGTGTGCATAAGTCCTTCGGTTTAGGCGTGACACTCAATTTGAGTTTTTATTGCTTTAAATGCATTTTCAGCCCGAGCTGAGCATCTTTTGTGAGTTTGAATGTAGCTTCATAGGAATGAGTTGTGTGGTCAAATTAATGCTCATTTAGGCTTCAGGAGGTCATCCTGAACAAAATACATGTTGAAGTGTGTGCATAATCCTTTGGTTTAGGTGTGACACTCAATTTGAGTTTTTATTGCTTTAAATGCATTTTCAGCCCGAGCTGAGCGCGCTTTCTGACTTTGAATGTATCTTCATAGGAATGATTTGTTTAGTCAAATTAATGCTCTTTTAGGCTTCAGGAGGCCAACCTGAACAAAATACATGATGAAGTGTGTGCATAAGTCCTTTGGTTTAGGTGTGACACTCAATTTGAGTTTTTATTGCTTTAAATGCATTTTCAGCCCGAGCTGAGCACGTTTTGTGAGTTTGAATGCATCTTCATAGGCATGAATTGTGTGATCAAATTAATGCTCATTTAGGCTTCAGGTGGTCCTTCTGAACAAAATACATGTTAAAGTGTGTGCATAAATCCTTTGGTTTAGGCGTGACACTCAATTTGAGTTTTTATTGCTTTAAATGCATTTTCAGCCCGAGCTGAGCACGTTTTGTGAGTTTGAATGTATCTTCATAGGAATGAGTTGTGTGGTCAAATTAAAGCTCATATAGGCTTCAGGAGGTCATCCTGAACAAAATACATGTTGAATGTGTGCATAAGTCCTTTGGTTTAGGTGTGACACTCAATTTGAGTTTTTATTGCTTTAAATGCATTTTCAGCCCGAGCTTGAGCGCGCTTTCTGACTTTGAATGTATCTTCATAGGAATGAGTTGTGTAGTCAAATTAATGCTCATTTAGGCTTCAGGAGGTCATCCTGAACAAAATACAAGTTGAAGTGTGTGCATAAGTCCTTTGGTAATCAAACAGCACGAAGGTCCGGGACCGAACGGATGCCACCCGCTTGGCCCCGCCGGAGCAGAAGTAAGATCGGGCGGCCCGAGCCCGAGCCCGAGCCCTACCCCTACCCGAACCCGACCGCCCTAAAATGTCCCTCATTGCTTCGGGTTCGGGGCGCACGGCACCCGTACGGCGGAGAGTATCCAGGGTTACCAGTGAAGCGGAGGAACATCTCACGCCCACCCGCGCGAAATGTCGTACCGAGTTGTTTATGCCCACGGCACCGCCGATGCTGCACCGTTTCGGCGCGAGGGACGCTCCAAACGAGGAGTTTGGGTCGAATGTGAATTAAAGTGTTAGGTTTCGTGAGAGATCAATACAAGAACCACACACAGACACCAAAAACGAAGAGGGGTTTTATTGCCAGAAAGTTGGTCAGGTCGAGGTGTAAACAACTGAAAGCTAGTCAAAATGATCACGTTGAGGAGTGCAGAAATGCTGGAGCGTAACGGCGTGGCAGCAGCTAGCTCGGCAGGAAGGATCGCTGACGAACTGGCAACGGGTGGCTGTTCACGCTGTCTTTTATGGTGCAAGTGGCAGATGAGATGAAGACTCGCACGTGTGTAGGGGAGGCAGGTGCACTGATTCGAGAGGCGCCCAGCCCACACTGAAAAAGAGACAAAAAAAGGGAGGGGCGGCACCGTGGACACACAATGGTTTCGAACGCAAAGGGCAGAAAACGTCGGCTTCCAGCCGCGCGACGTTCCGCGAACGAATACTGAATCGTATTGAGACACGTTATCCGTGGCATCATAAACTCCGCGAATTTAAGTCAACATCTCTCTGCTCCCAAATAAAACAATCATCCCTATTCAGTCAACTGTAAACGAAGAAGTCAAGTCTGGGATTTTTTTTATGACCCTCTAAAAATAAGCAACAACATAAAATGTCCGCCCTGTGAACATGAGCTGAAATCGAATCTCAAACCAAATACATGTGAAAGCAAAAAAAATCGAAATATATCAATTTATTATTCAAAGAACGTCGTGTCCCCATCACACTTTTTAATTGTCTTTTTTCTTTTTTCTTTTTTTTTTTGCATCGACACGCCTCAAAATCCTTCTGATGTGAGCGTTTTTAAAAAATCTTGGCTCTTTTGACTTTTTTGGGGGGTTCTTGGGACGGAAAAAATTGACGATGAATTGACAATATTTGCTGCTCAGAGCTGATGCCACGTTGTGTCACTCTTGTGCTTTCTGAAATGCGAGAGCCCTATTTGTCCATGCACGGCCAGCACTTTACGATAGCCTCTGCTGGTGAGAGTTGGCCATTGCAGCCTTCCATATGATTTCCTGTGACCCTCTAAAAATAATGAGATAAAATGTGCGTTGTGTGAACATGAGCTGCGCTTGAAACTACACCCAAATACAAGGAAAAGCAAAAAACAAAAATCTAAACGCACCAATTCAAAAGATAAATGAATGCCACGCCACCATCACACTTTTTCATGATTATTATTACAATTATTATTAATATCACTGCATAGGCAAGGCTCAAAATCCGCCTCATGTGAGCGTTTTTTCAAAAGATTTTCTTAATCTTGCTACTTCGGACTGGGCTTTTTTTTTTGGATATTGGGACAGAGAAACTTTATTATGTATTGACAGTGTTTGCTCTTCATCTCTTTTTCAACCTGGTGGACGCCCTCTCTTTGGCCGAGCATGACCTGATTTGTAGTCAGACGCCTCATGCATTGCGCCACGAACTCCACGAAATCAAACCACTATTTCTCTGTTCTCCTGTGGGGGAATTTGCCGCTCCCAAAAAGTTATTGTTACCTTTTTCAGTGTGGGATGGGCGCTTCTCTAATCAGTGCACCTGCCTCCCCGACACACCTGCGAGTCATTATCTCATCTGCCACTTGCAGCATAAAAGCCAGCCTGAAGAGCCACCCATTGTCACTTCGTCAGAGATCCTTCCTGCCTTGTCGACGACGCCGTACCGCTCCAGGATTCCTGCACTCCTCGAATTGATCATTTTGACTACCTTTCAGTTGTGACCACCTCGGCCTGTCTCGCTTACTGGCAATAAAACCCTTCTGTGCTTTTTGTGTCTGCGCGTGGTTCCTCTCTTCATCTCTCACGAAGCCGAACACTTTGCTTAACACCCGCGGTTCTCCCAGCGCTCCGCCCCAACATCCTCGTCGGAACAGCCTGAGCGCCGCAGCGGAGCAACTCCGGCTCGGCCGTGGGCAAAAACGGCTCTGTCCGAAATTTCTCACGGGCGGGCGCGAGCTGTTCCTCCGCTTCGCTTATCACACACACCACTCTCGGCCCTACCTGCCCCGCGCAACTCCAGCAGGGCCAAGCGGGTGGCATCGGTTCGGTCCCGGACCTTCGCGCGGTTTGATTCCCAAGTTTTTCTTCCCTTTGATTGCACACCGCGCCCCCTGTCCCTCAAAGCGAGGTGCATCTCTGGCGGAGCCGAGCGGGCAGCAGCTTTGCTCCCGGCAGGTCGTGTTGGTGTGCGCGAGGTCTTCCACCTCTTCGCTTGCAACACTCGCCTTTGCCGGCCCGCCAGGCACGGCGCAGCTCTGGCGGGGCCAAGCGACAGCGTCGGTTAGGTCCCGGGCGCAAAATCAAAAGGGAGGGTCGACACTGTGGACAAACAATGGACCCTAACACAAAGGGCAGAAAACTTCGACGCACACCCGCGCGACATTCTGTGAAGGAAAATACGCCACCCGCCTGACCTCGCCGGAGTTTCGCCGCGCCCGTCGGTCCAACGTGGCCCGGGTTGCAAGCGAAGTGGGTGAAAAGCTCACGGCCATCCTCGCGAAATATCGTACAATGCCGCTGCAAAACACGGCCCGGGCGCGGCTGCTCCTAGCGGATCGCAATGCAGCTCTGATCAGGGGGATCTTGCGGGAAGCCGGGAGGGGCGCGGGTGTCAAGCAACGGGCTAATAAACCTCGTCGAATACGCCCGCGACGGGCCGGTATAGAAGCGATGCCGCCAGTTTGTCCCCGCCGGAGCTCCTCCAAGCCAGGCAGGCCGAAAGTGGCGCGGGTTGACAACACAGGGTCCAAAACTTCAACGCACAACCAAGCGATCGTCCAGCTTTATGCAGCCTTGTACAAATTGTGTTTTCAAATTGTTCGCCCGAAACAGTTTTGTCACTCCCACAAGACAAACAAGCTATTTTTTTTCAGATGGCAGTGGAACTGATGAAGGCCTTCCCCAGACATTCCGTGCATCAATTTTAGAACATTATGTGGCGATGGAAAATAAGAGAACAAGACAATCGTCAGAAATACTGACCACAGCAGGTTTATTGGATGATGATCACCCATGCAAAAAATGTTTAATTGTGGCATCCAGAAATGATGCCAAAGATATATTTTGTTTCAAACTACTTCATGAAGAGGAAGTGTTGATACCAGGGATGAATTCTGAAAGCTTATGAGAAAGTCATTTTTTATGACTTGTACCACAACGAAAAATCTCGTGTTATTCACTGCTCCGATGAAAATAAAATGTCAAGATAAAATTTCAATCCCATATTTACACACTGTGAATTTTAAGTTTAATGTTCACTGATATTCCGTCATGTTGTCGTATTTGTTCTCGCCATGCACTGTGGCATGCTCTAAATGGCAAAACCACCTGGAAAAGGTCCTCTGACAAAACGAGTGATTTTTACAATGGAAGAACACACAATTTATCTTGCATCGACATTGTCTTCATGATGCTTTGCATGCATCATTGAAATTGGGTTGGTTCAAGTAAAAGAAAAAATTTGAATTTTAAAAGCAACTTAGAGTTATCCTGATTGAAATTTCCGAACATATAATCTTGCGATGTTAGGGTTCTCTCCCCCCGGCCCCCTTTTGACGAGACCCAGTGCGAAAGGTGGTACCATGAGCAGTGTCTTGAGAAGAATTTGCATGAATTGAGCGGCCGAAGACTGGTATTGCTGCTGTGAGTGCACATCACAATGTTGGAAGTCATGTAGACCTATATCTAATTTTGTGAGTGTTGTTCTGGAAAAAAATTAATTCTCACAAGAAAATGACAGACATGTCAGCTGCTCAACCCGTATTGTTTTGTGTTTTTTGTTATTGTAAAGTGTCCTTGGGTGTCTTGAAAGGCGCTTATCAATAAAATGTATTATTAGTATTATTATTATTATTAAGTTGCCTACACTGGTAAAGTTTTTTTAAATTTGAGTTTTTATTGCTTTAAATGCATTTTCAGCCCGAGTTGAGCACGTTTTGTGAGTTTGAATGTATCTTCATAGGAATGAGTTGTGTGGTCAAATTAATGCTCATTTAGGCTTCAGGTGGTCATCCTGAACAAAATACATGTTGAAGTGTGTGCATAAGTCCTTTGGTTTAGGCGTGACACTCAATTTGAGTTTTTATTGCTTTAAATGCATTTTCAGCCCGAGCTGAGCACGTTTTGTGAGTTTGAATGTATCTTCATAGGAATCAGTTGTGTGGTCAAATTAATGCTCATTTAGGCTTCAGGTGGTCATCCTGAACAAAATACATGTTGAAGTGTGTGCATAAGTCCTTTGGTTTAGGCGTGACACTCAATTTGAGTTTTTATTGCTTTAAATGCATTTTCAGCCCGAGCTGAGCACGTTTTGTGAGTTTGAATGTAGCTTCATAGGAATTAGTTGTGTGGTCAAATTAATGCTCATTTAGGCTTCAGGTGGTCATCCTGAACTAAATAAATATTGAAGTGTGTGCATAAGTTCTTTGGTTTGGGCGTGACACTCAATTTGAGTTTTTATTGCTTTAAATGCATTTTCAGCCCGAGCTGAGCACTTTTTGTGAGTTTGAATGTATCTTCATAGGAATGAGTTGTGTGGTCAAATTAATGCTCATTTAGGCTTCAGGTGGTCATCCTGAACAAAATACATGTTGAAGTGTGTGCATAAGTCCTTTGGTTTAGGCGTGACACTCAATTTGAGTTTTTATTGCTTTAAATGCATTTTCAACCCGAGCTGAGCACGTTTTGTGAGTTTGAATGTATCTTCATAGGAATCAGTTGTGTGGTCAAATTAATGCTCATTTAGGCTTCAGGTGGTCATC
Organism: Hippocampus guttulatus; assembly: GCF_054856545.1. NCBI lineage: Eukaryota > Metazoa > Chordata > Actinopteri > Syngnathiformes > Syngnathidae > Hippocampus > Hippocampus guttulatus. Next base: position 2,115,551 of record NC_141271.1, read on the forward strand.
CTGAACAAAATACATGTTGAAGTGTGTGCATAAGTCCTTTGGTTTAGGTGTGACACTCAATTTGAGTTTTTATTGCTTTAAATGCATTTTCAGCCCGAGCTTGAGCGCGCTTTCTGACTTTGAATGTATCTTCATAAGAATGAGTTGTGTAGTCAAATTAATGCTCATTTAGGCTTCAGGAGGACATCCTGAACAAAATACATGTTGAAGTGTGTGCATAAATCCTCTGGTTTAGGCGTGACACTCAATTTGAGTTTTTATTGCTTTAAATGCATTTGTAGCCTGAGCTGAGCGCGCTTTCTGACTTTGAATGTATCTTCATAGGAATGAGTTGTGTGGTCAAATGAATGCTCATTTAGGCTTCAGGTGGTCATCCTGAACAAAATACATGTTGAAGTGTGTGCATAAGTCCTTTGGTTGAGGCGTGACACTCAATTTGAGTTTTTATTGCTTTAAATGCATTTTCAGCCCGAGTTGAGCACGTTTTGTGAGTTTGAATGTATCTTCATAGGAATGAGTTGTGTGGTCAAATTAATGCTCATTTAGGCTTCAGGTGGTCATCCTGAACAAAATACATGTTGAAGTGTGTGCATAAGTCCTTTGGTTTAGGCGTGACACTCAATTTGAGTTTTTATTGCTTTAAATGCATTTTCAGCCCGAGCTGAGCACGTTTTGTGAGTTTGAATGTATCTTCATAGGAATGAGTTGTGTGGTCAAATTAATGCTCATTTAGGCTTCAGGAGGACATCCTGAACTAAATACATGTTGAAGTGTATGCATAAGTCCTTTGGTTTAGGCGTGACACTCAATTTGAGTTTTTATTGCTTTAAATGCATTTTTAGCCCGAGCTGAGCATGTTTTGTGAGTTTGAATGTAGCTTCATAGGAATTAGTTGTGTGGTCAAATTAATGCTCATTTAGGCTTCAGGTGGTCATCCTGAACTAAATAAATATTGAAGTGTGTGCATAAGTTCTTTGGTTTGGGCGTGACACTCAATTTGAGTTTTTATTGCTTTAAATGCATTTTCAGCCCGAGCTGAGCACTTTTTGTGAGTTTGAATGTATCTTCATAGGAATGAGTTGTGTGGTCAAATTAATGCTCATTTAGGCTTCAGGAGGACATCCTGAACTAAATACATGTTGAAGTGTGTGCATAAGTCCTTTGGTTTAGGCGTGACACTCAATTTGAGTTTTTATTGCTTTAAATGCATTTTCAGCCCGAGTTGAGCACGTTTTGTGAGTTTGAATGTATCTTCATAGGAATGAGTTGTGTGGTCAAATTAATGCTCATTTAGGCTTCAGGTGGTCATCCTGAACAAAATACATGTTGAAGTGTGTGCATAAGTCCTTTGGTTTAGGCGTGACACTCAATTTGAGTTTTTATTGCTTTAAATGCATTTTCAGCCCGAGCTGAGCATGTTTTGTGAGTTTGAATGTATCTTCATAAGAATGAGTTGTGTGGTCAAATTAATGCTCATTTCGGCTTCAGGTGGTCATCCTGAACTAAATACATGTTGAAGTGTGTGCATAAGTCCTTTGGTTTAGGCGTGACACTCCATTTGAGTTTTTATTGCTTTAAATGCATTTTCAGTCCGAGCTGAGCGCGCTTTCTGACTTTGAATGTATCTTCATAGGAATGAGTTGTGTGGTCAAATTAATGCTCATTTAGGCTTCAGGAGGTCATCCTGAACAAAATACATCTTGGAGTGTGTGCATAAGTCCTTCGGTTTAGGCGTGACACTCAATTTGAGTTTTTATTGCTTTAAATGCATTTTCAGCCCGAGCTGAGCACCTTTTGTGAGTTTGAATGTATCTTCATAGGAATGAGTTGTGTGGTCAAATTAATGCTCATATAGGCTTCAGGAGGCCATCCTGAACAAAATACATGTTGAAGTGTGTGCATAATCCTTTGGTTTAGGTGTGACACTCAATTTGAGTTTTTATTGCTTTAAATGCATTTTCAGCCCGAGCTGAGCGCGCTTTCTGACTTTGAATGTATCTTCATAGGAATGATTTGTTTAGTCAAATTAATGCTCTTTTAGGCTTCAGGAGGCCATCCTGAACAAAATACATGATGAAGTGTGTGCATAAGTCCTTTGGTTTAGGTGTGACACTCAATTTGAGTTTTTATTGCTTTAAATGCATTTTCAGCCCGAGCTGAGCACGTTTTGTGAGTTTGAATGCATCTTCATAGGCATGAATTGTGTGATCAAATTAATGCTCATTTAGGCTTCAGGTGGTCCTTCTGAACAAAATACATGTTAAAGTGTGTGCATAAATCCTTTGGTTTAGGCGTGACACTCAATTTGAGTTTTTATTGCTTTAAATGCATTTTCAGCCCGAGCTGAGCACGTTTTGTGAGTTTGAATGTATCTTCATAGGAATGAGTATTGTGGTCAAATTAAAGCTCATATAGGCTTCAGGAGGTCATCCTGAACAAAATACATGTTGAATGTGTGCATAAGTCCTTTGGTTTAGGTGTGACACTCAATTTGAGTTTTTATTGCTTTAAATGCATTTTCAGCCCGAGCTTGAGCGCGCTTTCTGACTTTGAATGTATCTTCATAGGAATGAGTTGTGTAGTCAAATTAATGCTCATTTAGGCTTCAGGAGGACATCCTGAACAAAATACATGTTGAAGTGTGTGCATAAATCCTCTGGTTTAGGCGTGACACTCAATTTGAGTTTTTATTGCTTTAAATGCATTTTCAGCCCGAGCTGAGCACGTTTTGTGAGTTTGAATGTATCTTCATAGGCATGAGTTGTGTGATCAAATTAATGCTCATTTAGGCTTCAGGAGGTCATCCTGAACAAAATACAAGTTGAAGTGTGTGCATAAGTCCTTTGGTAATCAAACAGCACGAAGGTCCGGGACCGAACGGATGCCACCCGCTTGGCCCCGCCGGAGCAGAAGTAAGATCGGGCGGCCCGAGCCCGAGCCCGAGCCCTACCCCTACCCGAACCCGACCGCCCTAAAATGTCCCTCATTGCCTCGGGTTCGGGGCGCACGGCACCCGTACGGCGGAGAGTATCCAGGGTTACCAGTGAAGCGGAGGAACATCTCACGCCCACCCGCGCGAAATGTCGTACCGAGTTGTTTATGCCCACGGCACCGCCGATGCTGCACCGTTTCGGCGCGAGGGACGCTCCAAACGAGGAGTTTGGGTCGAATGTGAATTAAAGTGTTAGGTTTCGTGAGAGATCAATACAAGAACCACACACAGACACCAAAAACGAAGAGGGGTTTTATTGCCAGAAAGTTGGTCAGGTCGAGGTGTAAACAACTGAAAGCTAGTCAAAATGATCACGTTGAGGAATGCAGAAATGCTGGAGCGTAACGGCGTGGCAGCAGCTAGCTCGGCAGGAAGGATCGCTGACGAACTGGCAACGGGTGGCTGTTCACGCTGTCTTTTATGGTGCAAGTGGCAGATGAGATGAAGACTCGCACGTGTGTAGGGGAGGCAGGTGCACTGATTCGAGAGGCGCCCAGCCCACACTGAAAAAGAGACAAAAAAAGGGAGGGGCGGCACCGTGGACACACAATGGTTTCGAACGCAAAGGGCAGAAAACGTCGGCTTCCAGCCGCGCGACGTTCCGCGAACGAATACTGAATCGTATTGAGACACGTTATCCGTGGCATCATAAACTCCGCGAATTTAAGTCAACATCTCTCTGCTCCCAAATAAAACAATCATCACTATTCAGTCAACTGTAAACGAAGAAGTCAAGTCTGGGATTTTTTTTATGACCCTCTAAAAATAAGCAACAACATAAAATGTCCGCCCTGTGAACATGAGCATCGACACGCCTCAAAATTCTTCTGATGTGAGCGTTTTTAAAAAATCTTGGCTCTTTTGACTTTTTTGGGGGGTTCTTGGGACGGAAAAAATTGACGATGAATTGACAATATTTGCTGCTCAGAGCTGATGCCACGTTGTGTCACTCTTGTGCTTTCTGAAATGCGAGAGCCCTATTTGTCCATGCACGGCCAGCACTTTACGATAGCCTCTGCTGGTGAGAGTTGGCCATTGCAGCCTTCCATATGATTTCCTGTGACCCTCTAAAAATAATGAGATAAAATGTGCGTTGTGTGAACATGAGCTGCGCTTGAAACTACACCCAAATACAAGGAAAAGCAAAAAACAAAAATCTAAACGCACCAATTCAAAAGATAAATGAATGCCACGCCACCATCACACTTTTTCATGATTATTATTACAATTATTATTAATATCACTGCATAGGCAAGGCTCAAAATCCGCCTCATGTGAGCGTTTTTTCAAAAGATTTTCTTAATCTTGCTACTTCGGACTGGGCTTTTTTTTTTTGGATATTGGGACAGAGAAACTTTATTATGTATTGACAGTGTTTGCTCTTCATCTCTTTTTCAACCTGGTGGACGCCCTCTCTTTGGCCGAGCATGACCTGATTTGTAGTCAGACGCCTCATGCATTGCGCCACGAACTCCACGAAATCAAACCACTATTTCTCTGTTCTCCTGTGGGGGAATTTGCCGCTCCCAAAAAGTTATTGTTACCTTTTTCAGTGTGGGATGGGCGCTTCTCTAATCAGTGCACCTGCCTCCCCGACACACCTGCGAGTCATTATCTCATCTGCCACTTGCAGCATAAAAGCCAGCCTGAAGAGCCACCCATTGTCACTTCGTCAGAGATCCTTCCTGCCGTGTCGACGACGCCGTACCGCTCCAGGATTCCTGCACTCCTCGAATTGATCATTTTGACTACCTTTCAGTTGTGACCACCTCGGCCTGTCTCGCTTACTGGCAATAAAACCCTTCTGTGCTTTTTGTGTCTGCGCGTGGTTCCTCTCTTCATCTCTCACGAAGCCGAACACTTTGCTTAACACCCGCGGTTCTCCCAGCGCTCCGCCCCAACATCCTCGTCGGAACAGCCTGAGCGCCGCAGCGGAGCAACTCCGGCTCGGCCGTGGGCAAAAACGGCTCTGTCCGAAATTTCTCACGGGCGGGCGTGAGCTGTTCCTCCGCTTCGCTTATCACACACACCACTCTCGGCCCTACCTGCCCCGCGCAACTCCGGCAGGGCCAAGCGGGTGGCATCGGTTCGGTCCCGGACCTTCGCGCGGTTTGATTCCCAAGTTTTTCTTCCCTTTGATTGCACACCGCGCCCCCTGTCCCTCAAAGCGAGGTGCATCTCTGGCGGAGCCGAGCGGGCAGCAGCTTTGCTCCCGGCAGGTCGTGTTGGTGTGCGCGAGGTCTTCCACCTCTTCGCTTGCAACACTCGCCTTTGCCGGCCCGCCAGGCACGGCGCAGCTCTGGCGGGGCCAAGCGACAGCGTCGGTTAGGTCCCGGGCGCAAAATCAAAAGGGAGGGTCGACACTGTGGACAAACAATGGACCCTAACACAAAGGGCAGAAAACTTCGACGCACACCCGCGCGACATTCTGTGAAGGAAAATACGCCACCCGCCTGACCTCGCCGGAGTTTCGCCGCGCCCGTCGGTCCAACGTGGCCCGGGTTGCAAGCGAAGTGGGTGAAAAGCTCACGGCCATCCTCGCGAAATATCGTACAATGCCGCTGCAAAACACGGCCCGGGCGCGGCTGCTCCTAGCGGATCGCAATGCAGCTCTGATCAGGGGGATCTTGCGGGAAGCCGGGAGGGGCGCGGGTGTCAAGCAACGGGCTAATAAACCTCGTCGAATACGCCCGCGACGGGCCGGTATAGAAGCGATGCCGCCAGTTTGTCCCCGCCGGAGCTCCTCCAAGCCAGGCAGGCCGAAAGTGGCGCGGGTTGACAACACAGGGTCCAAAACTTCAACGCACAACCAAGCGATCGTCCAGCTTTATGCAGCCTTGTACAAATTGTGTTTTCAAATTGTTCGCCCGAAACAGTTTTGTCACTCCCACAAGACAAACAAGCTATTTTTTTTCAGATGGCAGTGGAACTGATGAAGGCCTTCCCCAGACATTCCGTGCATCAATTTTAGAACATTATGTGGCGATGGAAAATAAGAGAACAAGACAATCGTCAGAAATACTGACCACAGCAGGTTTATTGGATGATGATCACCCATGCAAAAAATGTTTAATTGTGGCATCCAGAAATGATGCCAAAGATATATTTTGTTTCAAACTACTTCATGAAGAGGAAGTGTTGATACCAGGGATGAATTCTGAAAGCTTATGAGAAAGTCATTTTTTATGACTTGTACCACAACGAAAAATCTCGTGTTATTCACTGCTCCGATGAAAATAAAATGTCAAGATAAAATTTCAATCCCATATTTACACACTGTGAATTTTAAGTTTAATGTTCACTGATATTCCGTCATGTTGTCGTATTTGTTCTCGCCATGCACTGTGGCATGCTCTAAATGGCAAAACCACCTGGAAAAGGTCCTCTGACAAAACGAGTGATTTTTACAATGGAAGAACACACAATTTATCTTGCATCGACATTGTCTTCATGATGCTTTGCATGCATCATTGAAATTGGGTTGGTTCAAGTAAAAGAAAAAATTTGAATTTTAAAAGCAACTTAGAGTTATCCTGATTGAAATTTCCGAACATATAATCTTGCGATGTTAGGGTTCTCTCCCCCCGGCCCCCTTTTGACGAGACCCAGTGCGAAAGGTGGTACCATGAGCAGTGTCTTGAGAAGAATTTGCATGAATTGAGCGGCCGAAGACTGGTATTGCTGCTGTGAGTGCACATCACAATGTTGGAAGTCATGTAGACCTATATCTAATTTTGTGAGTGTTGTTCTGGAAAAAAATTAATTCTCACAAGAAAATGACAGACATGTCAGCTGCTCAACCCGTATTGTTTTGTGTTTTTTGTTATTGTAAAGTGTCCTTGGGTGTCTTGAAAGGCGCTTATCAATAAAATGTATTATTAGTATTATTATTATTATTAAGTTGCCTACACTGGTAAAGTTTTTTAAAATTTGAGTTTTTATTGCTTTAAATGCATTTTCAGCCCGAGTTGAGCACGTTTTGTGAGTTTGAATGTATCTTCATAGGAATGAGTTGTGTGGTCAAATTAATGCTCATTTAGGCTTCAGGTGTTCATCCTGAACAAAATACATGTTGAAGTGTGTGCATAAGTCCTTTGGTTTAGGCGTGACACTCAATTTGAGTTTTTATTGCTTTAAATGCATTTTCAGCCCGAGCTGAGCACGTTTTGTGAGTTTGAATGTATCTTCATAGGAATCAGTTGTGTGGTCAAATTAATGCTCATTTCGGCTTCAGGTGGTCATCCTGAACTAAATACATGTTGAAGTGTGTGCATAAGTCCTTTGGTTTAGGCGTGACACTCCATTTGAGTTTTTATTGCTTTAAATGCATTTTCAGTCCGAGCTGAGCGCGCTTTCTGACTTTGAATGTATCTTCATAGGAATGAGTTGTGTGGTCAAATTAATGCTCATTTAGGCTTCAGGAGGTCATCCTGAACAAAATACATCTTGAAGTGTGTGCATAAGTCCTTCGGTTTAGGCGTGACACTCAATTTGAGTTTTTATTGCTTTAAATGCATTTTCAGCCCGAGCTGAGCACCTTTTGTGAGTTTGAATGTATCTTCATAGGAATGAGTTGTGTGGTCAAATTAATGCTCATATAGGCTTCAGGAGGCCATCCTGAACAAAATACATGTTGAAGTGTGTGCATAATCCTTTGGTTTAGGTGTGACACTCAATTTGAGTTTTTATTGCTTTAAATGCATTTTCAGCCCGAGCTGAGCGCGCTTTCTGACTTTGAATGTATCTTCATAGGAATGATTTGTTTAGTCAAATTAATGCTCTTTTAGGCTTCAGGAGGCCATCCTGAACAAAATACATGATGAAGTGTGTGCATAAGTCCTTTGGTTTAGGTGTGACACTCAATTTGAGTTTTTATTGCTTTAAATGCATTTTCAGCCCGAGCTGAGCGCGCTTTCTGACTTTGAATGTATCTTCATAGGAATGATTTGTTTAGTCAAATTAATGCTCTTTTAGGCTTCAGGAGGCCATCCTGAACAAAATACATGATGAAGTGTGTGCATAAGTCCTTTGGTTTAGGCGTGACACTCAATTTGAGTTTTTATTGCTTTAAATGCATTTTCAGCCCGAGCTGAGCACGTTTTGTGAGTTTGAATGTATCTTCATAGGAATCAGTTGTGTGGTCAAATTAATGCTCATTTAGGCTTCAGGTGGTCATCCTGAACAAAATACATGTTGAAGTGTGTGCATAAGTCCTTTGGTTTAGGCGTGACACTCAATTTGAGTTTTTATTGCTTTAAATGCATTTTCAGCCCGAGCTGAGCACGTTTTGTGAGTTTGAATGTATCTTCATAGGAATCAGTTGTGTGGTCAAATTAATGCTCATTTAGGCTTCAGGTGGTCATCCTGAACAAAATACATGTTGAAGTGTGTGCATAAATCCTTTGGTTTAGGCGTGACACTCAATTTGAGTTTTTATTGCTTTAAATGCATTTTCAGCCCGAGCTGAGCACGTTTTGTGAGTTTGAATGTAGCTTCATAGGAATTAGTTGTGTGGTCAAATTAATGCTCATTTAGGCTTCAGGTGGTCATCCTGAACTAAATAAATATTGAAGTGTGTGCATAAGTTCTTTGGTTTGGGCGTGACACTCAATTTGAGTTTTTATTGCTTTAAATGCATTTTCAGCCCGAGCTGAGCACTTTTTGTGAGTTTGAATGTATCTTCATAGGAATGAGTTGTGTGGTCAAATTAATGCTCATTTAGGCTTCAGGAGGACATCCTGAACTAAATACATGTTGAAGTGTGTGCATAAGTCCTTTGGTTTAGGCGTGACACTCAATTTGAGTTTTTATTGCTTTTAATGCATTTTCAGCCCGAGTTGAGCACGTTTTGTGAGTTTGAATGTATCTTCATAGGAATGAGTTGTGTGGTCAAATTAATGCTCATTTAGGCTTCAGGTGGTCATCCTGAACAAAATACATGTTGAAGTGTGTGCATAAGTCCTTTGGTTTAGGCGTGACACTCAATTTGAGTTTTTATTGCTTTAAATGCATTTTCAGCCCGAGCTGAGCATGTTTTGTGAGTTTGAATGTATCTTCATAAGAATGAGTTGTGTGGTCAAATTAATGCTCATTTCGGCTTCAGGTGGTCATCCTGAACTAAATACATGTTGAAGTGTGTGCATAAGTCCTTTGGTTTAGGCGTGACACTCCATTTGAGTTTTTATTGCTTTAAATGCATTTTCAGTCCGAGCTGAGCGCGCTTTCTGACTTTGAATGTATCTTCATAGGAATGAGTTGTGTGGTCAAATTAATGCTCATTTAGGCTTCAGGAGGTCATCCTGAACAAAATACATCTTGAAGTGTGTGCATAAGTCCTTCGGTTTAGGCGTGACACTCAATTTGAGTTTTTATTGCTTTAAATGCATTTTCAGCCCGAGCTGAGCACCTTTTGTGAGTTTGAATGTATCTTCATAGGAATGAGTTGTGTGGTCAAATTAATGCTCATATAGGCTTCAGGAGGCCATCCTGAACAAAATACATGTTGAAGTGTGTGCATAATCCTTTGGTTTAGGTGTGACACTCAATTTGAGTTTTTATTGCTTTAAATGCATTTTCAGCCCGAGCTGAGCGCGCTTTCTGACTTTGAATGTATCTTCATAGGAATGATTTGTTTAGTCAAATTAATGCTCTTTTAGGCTTCAGGAGGCCATCCTGAACAAAATACATGATGAAGTGTGTGCATAAGTCCTTTGGTTTAGGTGTGACACTCAATTTGAGTTTTTATTGCTTTAAATGCATTTTCAGCCCGAGCTGAGCACGTTTTGTGAGTTTGAATGCATCTTCATAGGCATGAATTGTGTGATCAAATTAATGCTCATTTAGGCTTCAGGTGGTCCTTCTGAACAAAATACATGTTAAAGTGTGTGCATAAATCCTTTGGTTTAGGCGTGACACTCAATTTGAGTTTTTATTGCTTTAAATGCATTTTCAGCCCGAGCTGAGCACGTTTTGTGAGTTTGAATGTATCTTCATAGGAATGAGTATTGTGGTCAAATTAAAGCTCATATAGGCTTCAGGAGGTCATCCTGAACAAAATACATGTTGAATGTGTGCATAAGTCCTTTGGTTTAGGTGTGACACTCAATTTGAGTTTTTATTGCTTTAAATGCATTTTCAGCCCGAGCTTGAGCGCGCTTTCTGACTTTGAATGTATCTTCATAGGAATGAGTTGTGTAGTCAAATTAATGCTCATTTAGGCTTCAGGAGGACATCCTGAACAAAATACATGTTGAAGTGTGTGCATAAATCCTCTGGTTTAGGCGTGACACTCAATTTGAGTTTTTATTGCTTTAAATGCATTTTCAGCCCGAGCTGAGCACGTTTTGTGAGTTTGAATGTATCTTCATAGGCATGAGTTGTGTGATCAAATTAATGCTCATTTAGGCTTCAGGAGGTCATCCTGAACAAAATACAAGTTGAAGTGTGTGCATAAGTCCTTTGGTAATCAAACAGCACGAAGGTCCGGGACCGAACGGATGCCACCCGCTTGGCCCCGCCGGAGCAGAAGTAAGATCGGGCGGCCCGAGCCCGAGCCCGAGCCCTACCCCTACCCGAACCCGACCGCCCTAAAATGTCCCTCATTGCTTCGGGTTCGGGGCGCACGGCACCCGTACGGCGGAGAGTATCCAGGGTTACCAGTGAAGCGGAGGAACATCTCACGCCCACCCGCGCGAAATGTCGTACCGAGTTGTTTATGCCCACGGCACCGCCGATGCTGCACCGTTTCGGCGCGAGGGACGCTCCAAACGAGGAGTTTGGGTCGAATGTGAATTAAAGTGTTAGGTTTCGTGAGAGATCAATACAAGAACCACACACAGACACCAAAAACGAAGAGGGGTTTTATTGCCAGAAAGTTGGTCAGGTCGAGGTGTAAACAACTGAAAGCTAGTCAAAATGATCACGTTGAGGAGTGCAGAAATGCTGGAGCGTAACGGCGTGGCAGCAGCTAGCTCGGCAGGAAGGATCGCTGACGAACTGGCAACGGGTGGCTGTTCACGCTGTCTTTTATGGTGCAAGTGGCAGATGAGATGAAGACTCGCACGTGTGTAGGGGAGGCAGGTGCACTGATTCGAGAGGCGCCCAGCCCACACTGAAAAAGAGACAAAAAAAGGGAGGGGCGGCACCGTGGACACACAATGGTTTCGAACGCAAAGGGCAGAAAACGTCGGCTTCCAGCCGCGCGACGTTCCGCGAACGAATACTGAATCGTATTGAGACACGTTATCCGTGGCATCATAAACTCCGCGAATTTAAGTCAACATCTCTCTGCTCCCAAATAAAACAATCATCCCTATTCAGTCAACTGTAAACGAAGAAGTCAAGTCTGGGATTTTTTTTATGACCCTCTAAAAATAAGCAACAACATAAAATGTCCGCCCTGTGAACATGAGCTGAAATCGAATCTCAAACCAAATACATGTGAAAGCAAAAAAAATCGAAATATATCAATTTAGAATTCAAAGAACGTCGTGTCCCCATCACACTTTTTAATTGTCTTTTTTCTTTTTTCTTTTTTTTTTTGCATCGACACGCCTCAAAATCCTTCTGATGTGAGCGTTTTTAAAAAATCTTGGCTCTTTTGACTTTTTTGGGGGGTTCTTGGGACGGAAAAAATTGACGATGAATTGACAATATTTGCTGCTCAGAGCTGATGCCACGTTGTGTCACTCTTGTGCTTTCTGAAATGCGAGAGCCCTATTTGTCCATGCACGGCCAGCACTTTACGATAGCCTCTGCTGGTGAGAGTTGGCCATTGCAGCCTTCCATATGATTTCCTGTGACCCTCTAAAAATAATGAGATAAAATGTGCGTTGTGTGAACATGAGCTGCGCTTGAAACTACACCCAAATACAAGGAAAAGCAAAAAACAAAAATCTAAACGCACCAATTCAAAAGATAAATGAATGCCACGCCACCATCACACTTTTTCATGATTATTATTACAATTATTATTAATATCACTGCATAGGCAAGGCTCAAAATCCGCCTCATGTGAGCGTTTTTTCAAAAGATTTTCTTAATCTTGCTACTTCGGACTGGGCTTTTTTTTTTGGATATTGGGACAGAGAAACTTTATTATGTATTGACAGTGTTTGCTCTTCATCTCTTTTTCAACCTGGTGGACGCCCTCTCTTTGGCCGAGCATGACCTGATTTGTAGTCAGACGCCTCATGCATTGCGCCACGAACTCCACGAAATCAAACCACTATTTCTCTGTTCTCCTGTGGGGGAATTTGCCGCTCCCAAAAAGTTATTGTTACCTTTTTCAGTGTGGGATGGGCGCTTCTCTAATCAGTGCACCTGCCTCCCCGACACACCTGCGAGTCATTATCTCATCTGCCACTTGCAGCATAAAAGCCAGCCTGAAGAGCCACCCATTGTCACTTCGTCAGAGATCCTTCCTGCCGTGTCGACGACGCCGTACCGCTCCAGGATTCCTGCACTCCTCGAATTGATCATTTTGACTACCTTTCAGTTGTGACCACCTCGGCCTGTCTCGCTTACTGGCAATAAAACCCTTCTGTGCTTTTTGTGTCTGCGCGTGGTTCCTCTCTTCATCTCTCACGAAGCCGAACACTTTGCTTAACACCCGCGGTTCTCCCAGCGCTCCGCCCCAACATCCTCGTCGGAACAGCCTGAGCGCCGCAGCGGAGCAACTCCGGCTCGGCCGTGGGCAAAAACGGCTCTGTCCGAAATTTCTCACGGGCGGGCGCGAGCTGTTCCTCCGCTTCGCTTATCACACACACCACTCTCGGCCCTACCTGCCCCGCGCAACTCCGGCAGGGCCAAGCGGGTGGCATCGGTTCGGTCCCGGACCTTCGCGCGGTTTGATTCCCAAGTTTTTCTTCCCTTTGATTGCACACCGCGCCCCCTGTCCCTCAAAGCGAGGTGCATCTCTGGCGGAGCCGAGCGGGCAGCAGCTTTGCTCCCGGCAGGTCGTGTTGGTGTGCGCGAGGTCTTCCACCTCTTCGCTTGCAACACTCGCCTTTGCCGGCCCGCCAGGCACGGCGCAGCTCTGGCGGGGCCAAGCGACAGCGTCGGTTAGGTCCCGGGCGCAAAATCAAAAGGGAGGGTCGACACTGTGGACAAACAATGGACCCTAACACAAAGGGCAGAAAACTTCGACGCACACCCGCGCGACATTCTGTGAAGGAAAATACGCCACCCGCCTGACCTCGCCGGAGTTTCGCCGCGCCCGTCGGTCCAACGTGGCCCGGGTTGCAAGCGAAGTGGGTGAAAAGCTCACGGCCATCCTCGCGAAATATCGTACAATGCCGCTGCAAAACACGGCCCGGGCGCGGCTGCTCCTAGCGGATCGCAATGCAGCTCTGATCAGGGGGATCTTGCGGGAAGCCGGGAGGGGCGCGGGTGTCAAGCAACGGGCTAATAAACCTCGTCGAATACGCCCGCGACGGGCCGGTATAGAAGCGATGCCGCCAGTTTGTCCCCGCCGGAGCTCCTCCAAGCCAGGCAGGCCGAAAGTGGCGCGGGTTGACAACACAGGGTCCAAAACTTCAACGCACAACCAAGCGATCGTCCAGCTTTATGCAGCCTTGTACAAATTGTGTTTTCAAATTGTTCGCCCGAAACAGTTTTGTCACTCCCACAAGACAAACAAGCTATTTTTTTTCAGATGGCAGTGGAACTGATGAAGGCCTTCCCCAGACATTCCGTGCATCAATTTTAGAACATTATGTGGCGATGGAAAATAAGAGAACAAGACAATCGTCAGAAATACTGACCACAGCAGGTTTATTGGATGATGATCACCCATGCAAAAAATGTTTAATTGTGGCATCCAGAAATGATGCCAAAGATATATTTTGTTTCAAACTACTTCATGAAGAGGAAGTGTTGATACCAGGGATGAATTCTGAAAGCTTATGAGAAAGTCATTTTTTATGACTTGTACCACAACGAAAAATCTCGTGTTATTCACTGCTCCGATGAAAATAAAATGTCAAGATAAAATTTCAATCCCATATTTACACACTGTGAATTTTAAGTTTAATGTTCACTGATATTCCGTCATGTTGTCGTATTTGTTCTCGCCATGCACTGTGGCATGCTCTAAATGGCAAAACCACCTGGAAAAGGTCCTCTGACAAAACGAGTGATTTTTACAATGGAAGAACACACAATTTATCTTGCATCGACATTGTCTTCATGATGCTTTGCATGCATCATTGAAATTGGGTTGGTTCAAGTAAAAGAAAAAATTTGAATTTTAAAAGCAACTTAGAGTTATCCTGATTGAAATTTCCGAACATATAATCTTGCGATGTTAGGGTTCTCTCCCCCCGGCCCCCTTTTGACGAGACCCAGTGCGAAAGGTGGTACCATGAGCAGTGTCTTGAGAAGAATTTGCATGAATTGAGCGGCCGAAGACTGGTATTGCTGCTGTGAGTGCACATCACAATGTTGGAAGTCATGTAGACCTATATCTAATTTTGTGAGTGTTGTTCTGGAAAAAAATTAATTCTCACAAGAAAATGACAGACATGTCAGCTGCTCAACCCGTATTGTTTTGTGTTTTTTGTTATTGTAAAGTGTCCTTGGGTGTCTTGAAAGGCGCTTATCAATAAAATGTATTATTAGTATTATTATTATTATTAAGTTGCCTACACTGGTAAAGTTTTTTAAAATTTGAGTTTTTATTGCTTTAAATGCATTTTCAGCCCGAGTTGAGCACGTTTTGTGAGTTTGAATGTATCTTCATAGGAATGAGTTGTGTGGTCAAATTAATGCTCATTTAGGCTTCAGGTGGTCATCCTGAACAAAATACATGTTGAAGTGTGTGCATAAGTCCTTTGGTTTAGGCGTGACACTCAATTTGAGTTTTTATTGCTTTAAATGCATTTTCAGCCCGAGCTGAGCACGTTTTGTGAGTTTGAATGTATCTTCATAGGAATCAGTTGTGTGGTCAAATTAATGCTCATTTAGGCTTCAGGTGGTCATCCTGAACAAAATACATGTTGAAGTGTGTGCATAAGTCCTTTGGTTTAGGCGTGACACTCAATTTGAGTTTTTATTGCTTTAAATGCATTTTCAGCCCGAGCTGAGCACGTTTTGTGAGTTTGAATGTAGCTTCATAGGAATTAGTTGTGTGGTCAAATTAATGCTCATTTAGGCTTCAGGTGGTCATCCTGAACAAAATACATGTTGAAGTGTGTGCATAAGTCCTTTGGTTGAGGCGTGACACTCAATTTGAGTTTTTATTGCTTTAAATGCATTTTCAGCCCGAGCTGAGCATGTTTTGTGAGTTTGAATGTATCTTCATAAGAATGAGTTGTGTGGTCAAATTAATGCTCATTTCGGCTTCAGGTGGTCATCCTGAACTAAATACATGTTGAAGTGTGTGCATAAGTCCTTTGGTTTAGGCGTGACACTCCATTTGAGTTTTTATTGCTTTAAATGCATTTTCAGTCCGAGCTGAGCGCGCTTTCTGACTTTGAATGTATCTTCATAGGAATGAGTTGTGTGGTCAAATTATTGCTCATTTAGGCTTCAGGAGGTCATCCTGAACAAAATACATCTTGAAGTGTGTGCATAAGTCCTTCGGTTTAGGCGTGACACTCAATTTGAGTTTTTATTGCTTTAAATGCATTTTCAGCCCGAGCTGAGCACGTTTTGTGAGTTTGAATGTATCTTCATAGGAATGAGTTGTGTGGTCAAATTAATGCTCATTTAGGCTTCAGGTGGTCATCCTGAACAAAATACATGTTGAAGTGTGTGCATAAGTCCTTTGGTTTAGGCGTGACACTCAATTTGAGTTTTTATTGCTTTAAATGCATTTTCAGCCCGAGCTGAGCACGTTTTGTGAGTTTGAATGTAGCTTCATAGGAATTAGTTGTGTGGTCAAACTATTGCTCATTTAGGCTTCAGGAGGTCATCCTGAACAAAATACATGTTGAAGTGTGTGCATAAGTCCTTTGGTTTAGGCCTTACACTCAATTTGAGTTTTGATTGCTTTAAATGCATTTTCAGCCCGAGCTGAGCACGTTTTGTGAGTTTGAATGTATTTTCATAGGAATGAGTTGTGTGGTCAAATAAATGCTCATTTAGGCTTCAGGTGGTCATCCTGAACAAAATACATGTTGAAGTGTGTGCATAAGTCCTTTGGTTTAGGCCTTACACTCAATTTGAGTTTTGATTGCTTTAAATGCATTTTCAGCCCGAGCTGAGCACGTTTTGTGAGTTTGAATGTATCTTCATAGGAATGAGTTGTGTGGTCAAATTAATGCTCATTTAGGCTTCAGGTGGTCATCCTGAACAAAATACATGTTGAAGTGTATGCATAAGTCCTTTGGTTTAGGCGTGACACTCAATTTGAGTTTTTATTGCTTTAAATGCATTTTCAGCCCGAGTTGAGCACGTTTTGTGAGTTTGAATGTATCTTCATAGGAATGAGTTGTGTGGTCAAATTAATGCTCATTTAGGCTTCAGGTGGTCATCCTGAACAAAATACATGTTGAAGTGTGTGCATAAGTTCTTTGGTTTAGGCGTGACACTCAATTTGAGTTTTTATTGCTTTAAATGCATTTTCAGCCCGAGCTGAGCATGTTTTGTGAGTTTGAATGTATCTTCATAAGAATGAGTTGTGTGGTCAAATTATTGCTCATTTCGGCTTCAGGTGGTCATCCTGAACTAAATACATGTTGAAGTGTGTGCATAAGTCCTTTGGTTTAGGCGTGACACTCCATTTGAGTTTTTATTGCTTTAAATGCATTTTCAGCCCGAGCTGAGCACGTTTTGTGAGTTTGAATGCATCTTCATAGGCATGAATTGTGTGATCAAATTAATGCTCATTTAGGCTTCAGGTGGTCCTTCTGAACAAAATACATGTTAAAGTGTGTGCATAAATCCTTTGGTTTAGGCGTGACACTCAATTTGAGTTTTTATTGCTTTAAATGCATTTTCAGCCCGAGCTGAGCACGTTTTGTGAGTTTGAATGTATCTTCATAGGAATGAGTTGTGTGGTCAAATTAAAGCTCATATAGGCTTCAGGAGGTCATCCTGAACAAAATACATGTTGAATGTGTGCATAAGTCCTTTGGTTTAGGTGTGACACTCAATTTGAGTTTTTATTGCTTTAAATGCATTTTCAGCCCGAGCTTGAGCGCGCTTTCTGACTTTGAATGTATCTTCATAGGAATGAGTTGTGTAGTCAAATTAATGCTCATTTAGGCTTCAGGAGGACATCCTGAACAAAATACATGTTGAAGTGTGTGCATAAATCCTCTGGTTTAGGCGTGACACTCAATTTGAGTTTTTATTGCTTTAAATGCATTTTCAGCCCGAGCTGAGCACGTTTTGTGAGTTTGAATGTATCTTCATAGGCATGAGTTGTGTGATCAAATTAATGCTCATTTAGGCTTCAGGAGGTCATCCTGAACAAAATACAAGTTGAAGTGTGTGCATAAGTCCTTTGGTAATCAAACAGCACGAAGGTCCGGGACCGAACGGATGCCACCCCCTTGGCCCCGCCGGAGCAGAAGTAAGATCGGGCGGCCCGAGCCAGAGCCCGAGCCCTACCCCTACCCGAACCCGACCGCCCTAAAATGTCCCTCATTGCTTCGGGTTCGGGGCGCACGGCACCCGTACGGCGGAGAGTATCCAGCGTTACCAGTGAAGCGGAGGAACATCTCACGCCCACCCGCGCGAAATGTCGTACCGAGTTGTTTATGCCCACGGCACCGCCGATGCTGCACCGTTTCGGCGCGAGGGACGCTCCAAACGAGGAGTTTGGGTCGAATGTGAATTAAAGTGTTAGGTTTCGTGAGAGATCAATACAAGAACGACACACAGACACCAAAAACGAAGAGGGGTTTTATTGCCAGAAAGTTGGTCAGGTCGAGGTGTAAACAACTGAAAGCTAGTCAAAATGATCACGTTGAGGAATGCAGAAATGCTGGAGCGTAACGGCGTGGCAGCAGCTAGCTCGGCAGGAAGGATCGCTGACGAACTGGCAACGGGTGGCTGTTCACGCTGTCTTTTATGGTGCAAGTGGCAGATGAGATGAAGACTCGCACGTGTGTAGGGGAGGCAGGTGCACTGATTCGAGAGGCGCCCAGCCCACACTGAAAAAGAGACAAAAAAAGGGAGGGGCGGCACCGTGGACACACAATGGTTTCGAACGCAAAGGGCAGAAAACGTCGGCTTCCAGCCGCGCGACGTTCCGCGAACGAATACTGAATCGTATTGAGACACGTTATCCGTGGCATCATAAACTCCGCGAATTTAAGTCAACATCTCTCTGCTCCCAAATAAAACAATCATCCCTATTCAGTCAACTGTAAACGAAGAAGTCAAGTCTGGGATTTTTTTTATGACCCTCTAAAAATAAGCAACAACATAAAATGTCCGCCCTGTGAACATGAGCTGAAATCGAATCTCAAACCAAATACATGTGAAAGCAAAAAAAAATCGAAATATATCAATTTAGAATTCAAAGAACGTCGTGTCCCCATCACACTTTTTAATTGTCTTTTTTCTTTTTTCTTTTTTTTTGCATCGACACGCCTCAAAATCCTTCTGATGTGAGCGTTTTTAAAAAATCTTGGCTCTTTTGACTTTTTTGGGGGGTTCTTGGGACGGAAAAAATTGACGATGAATTGACAATATTTGCTGCTCAGAGCTGATGCCACGTCGTGTCACTCTTGTGCTTTCTGAAATGCGAGAGCCCTATTTGTCCATGCACGGCCAGCACTTTACGATAGCCTCTGCTGGTGAGAGTTGGCCATTGCAGCCTTCCATATGATTTCCTGTGACCCTCTAAAAATAATGAGATAAAATGTGCGTTGTGTGAACATGAGCTGCGCTTGAAACTACACCCAAATACAAGGAAAAGCAAAAAACAAAAATCTAAACGCACCAATTCAAAAGATAAATGAATGCCACGCCACCATCACACTTTTTCATGATTATTATTACAATTATTATTAATATCACTGCATAGGCAAGGCTCAAAATCCGCCTCATGTGAGCGTTTTTTCAAAAGATTTTCTTAATCTTGCTACTTCGGACTGGGCTTTTTTTTTTGGATATTGGGACAGAGAAACTTTATTATGTATTGACAGTGTTTGCTCTTCATCTCTTTTTCAACCTGGTGGACGCCCTCTCTTTGGCCGAGCATGACCTGATTTGTAGTCAGACGCCTCATGCATTGCGCCACGAACTCCACGAAATCAAACCACTATTTCTCTGTTCTCCTGTGGGGGAATTTGCCGCTCCCAAAAAGTTATTGTTACCTTTTTCAGTGTGGGATGGGCGCTTCTCTAATCAGTGCACCTGCCTCCCCGACACACCTGCGAGTCATTATCTCATCTGCCACTTGCAGCATAAAAGCCAGCCTGAAGAGCCACCCATTGTCACTTCGTCAGAGATCCTTCCTGCCGTGTCGACGACGCCGTACCGCTCCAGGATTCCTGCACTCCTCGAATTGATCATTTTGACTACCTTTCAGTTGTGACCACCTCGGCCTGTCTCGCTTACTGGCAATAAAACCCTTCTGTGCTTTTTGTGTCTGCGCGTGGTTCCTCTCTTCATCTCTCACGAAGCCGAACACTTTGCTTAACACCCGCGGTTCTCCCAGCGCTCCGCCCCAACATCCTCGTCGGAACAGCCTGAGCGCCGCAGCGGAGCAACTCCGGCTCGGCCGTGGGCAAAAACGGCTCTGTCCGAAATTTCTCACGGGCGGGCGCGAGCTGTTCCTCCGCTTCGCTTATCACACACACCACTCTCGGCCCTACCTGCCCCGCGCAACTCCGGCAGGGCCAAGCGGGTGGCATCGGTTCGGTCCCGGACCTTCGCGCGGTTTGATTCCCAAGTTTTTCTTCCCTTTGATTGCACACCGCGCCCCCTGTCCCTCAAAGCGAGGTGCATCTCTGGCGGAGCCGAGCGGGCAGCAGCTTTGCTCCCGGCAGGTCGTGTTGGTGTGCGCGAGGTCTTCCACCTCTTCGCTTGCAACACTCGCCTTTGCCGGCCCGCCAGGCACGGCGCAGCTCTGGCGGGGCCAAGCGACAGCGTCGGTTAGGTCCCGGGCGCAAAATCAAAAGGGAGGGTCGACACTGTGGACAAACAATGGACCCTAACACAAAGGGCAGAAAACTTCGACGCACACCCGCGCGACATTCTGTGAAGGAAAATACGCCACCCGCCTGACCTCGCCGGAGTTCCGCCGCGCCCGTCGGTCCAACGTGGCCCGGGTTGCAAGCGAAGTGGGTGAAAAGCTCACGGCCATCCTCGCGAAATATCGTACAATGCCGCTGCAAAACACGGCCCGGGCGCGGCTGCTCCTAGCGGATCGCAATGCAGCTCTGATCAGGGGGATCTTGCGGGAAGCCGGGAGGGGCGCGGGTGTCAAGCAACGGGCTAATAAACCTCGTCGAATACGCCCGCGACGGGCCGGTATAGAAGCGATGCCGCCAGTTTGTCCCCGCCGGAGCTCCTCCAAGCCAGGCAGGCCGAAAGTGGCGCGGGTTGACAACACAGGGTCCAAAACTTCAACGCACAACCAAGCGATCGTCCAGCTTTATGCAGCCTTGTACAAATTGTGTTTTCAAATTGTTCGCCCGAAACAGTTTTGTCACTCCCACAAGACAAACAAGCTATTTTTTTTCAGATGGCAGTGGAACTGATGAAGGCCTTCCCCAGACATTCCGTGCATCAATTTTAGAACATTATGTGGCGATGGAAAATAAGAGAACAAGACAATCGTCAGAAATACTGACCACAGCAGGTTTATTGGATGATGATCACCCATGCAAAAAATGTTTAATTGTGGCATCCAGAAATGATGCCAAAGATATATTTTGTTTCAAACTACTTCATGAAGAGGAAGTGTTGATACCAGGGATGAATTCTGAAAGCTTATGAGAAAGTCATTTTTTATGACTTGTACCACAACGAAAAATCTCGTGTTATTCACTGCTCCGATGAAAATAAAATGTCAAGATAAAATTTCAATCCCATATTTACACACTGTGAATTTTAAGTTTAATGTTCACTGATATTCCGTCATGTTGTCGTATTTGTTCTCGCCATGCACTGTGGCATGCTCTAAATGGCAAAACCACCTGGAAAAGGTCCTCTGACAAAACGAGTGATTTTTACAATGGAAGAACACACAATTTATCTTGCATCGACATTGTCTTCATGATGCTTTGCATGCATCATTGAAATTGGGTTGGTTCAAGTAAAAGAAAAAATTTGAATTTTAAAAGCAACTTAGAGTTATCCTGATTGAAATTTCCGAACATATAATCTTGCGATGTTAGGGTTCTCTCCCCCCGGCCCCCTTTTGACGAGACCCAGTGCGAAAGGTGGTACCATGAGCAGTGTCTTGAGAAGAATTTGCATGAATTGAGCGGCCGAAGACTGGTATTGCTGCTGTGAGTGCACATCACAATGTTGGAAGTCATGTAGACCTATATCTAATTTTGTGAGTGTTGTTCTGGAAAAAAATTAATTCTCACAAGAAAATGACAGACATGTCAGCTGCTCAACCCGTATTGTTTTGTGTTTTTTGTTATTGTAAAGTGTCCTTGGGTGTCTTGAAAGGCGCTTATCAATAAAATGTATTATTAGTATTATTATTATTATTAAGTTGCCTACACTGGTAAAGTTTTTTAAAATTTGAGTTTTTATTGCTTTAAATGCATTTTCAGCCCGAGTTGAGCACGTTTTGTGAGTTTGAATGTATCTTCATAGGAATGAGTTGTGTGGTCAAATTAATGCTCATTTAGGCTTCAGGTGGTCATCCTGAACTAAATACATGTTGAAGTGTGTGCATAAGTCCTTTGGTTTAGGCGTGACACTCAATTTGAGTTTTTATTGCTTTAAATGCATTTTCAGCCCGAGCTGAGCACGTTTTGTGAGTTTGAATGTATCTTCATAAGAATGAGTTGTGTGGTCAAATTAATGCTCATTTCGGCTTCAGGTGGTCATCCTGAACTAAATACATGTTGAAGTGTGTGCATAAGTCCTTTGGTTTAGGCGTGACACTCCATTTGAGTTTTTATTGCTTTAAATGCATTTTCAGTCCGAGCTGAGCGCGCTTTCTGACTTTGAATGTATCTTCATAGGAATGAGTTGTGTGGTCAAATTATTGCTCATTTAGGCTTCAGGAGGTCATCCTGAACAAAATACATCTTGAAGTGTGTGCATAAGTCCTTCGGTTTAGGCGTGACACTCAATTTGAGTTTTTATTGCTTTAAATGCATTTTCAGCCCGAGCTGAGCACGTTTTGTGAGTTTGAATGTATCTTCATAGGAATGAGTTGTGTGGTCAAATTAATCCTCATTTAGGCTTCAGGTGGTCATCCTGAACAAAATACATGTTGAAGTGTGTGCATAAGTCCTTTGGTTTAGGCGTGACACTCAATTTGAGTTTTTATTGCTTTAAATGCATTTTCAGCCCGAGCTGAGCACGTTTTGTGAGTTTGAATGTATCTTCATAGGAATGAGTTGTGTGGTCAAATTAATGCTCATTTAGGCTTCAGGTGGTCATCCTGAACAAAATACATGTTGAAGTGTGTGCATAAGTCCTTTGGTTTAGGCGTGACACTCAATTTGAGTTTTTATTGCTTTAAATGCATTTTCAGCCCGAGCTGAGCACTTTTTGTGAGTTTGAATGTATCTTCAGAGGAATGAGTTGTGTGGTGAAATTAATGCTCATTTAGGCTTCAGGAGGACATCCTGAACTAAATACATGTTGAAGTGTGTGCATAAGTCCTTTGGTTTAGGCGTGACACTCAATTTGAGTTTTTATTGCTTTAAATGCATTTTCAGCCCGAGTTGAGCACGTTTTGTGAGTTTGAATGTATCTTCATAGGCATGAATTGTGTGATCAAATTAATGCTCATTTAGGCTTCAGGTGGTCCTTCTGAACAAAATACATGTTAAAGTGTGTGCATAAATCCTTTGGTTTAGGCGTGACACTCAATTTGAGTTTTTATTGCTTTAAATGCATTTTCAGCCTGAGCTGAGCACGTTTTGTGAGTTTGAATGTATCTTCATAGGAATGAGTTGTGTGGTCAAATTATTGCTCATATAGGCTTCAGGAGGTCATCCTGAACAAAATACATGTTGAATGTGTGCATAAGTCCTTTGGTTTAGGTGTGACACTCAATTTGAGTTTTTATTGCTTTAAATGCATTTTCAGCCCGAGCTTGAGCGCGCTTTCTGACTTTGAATGTATCTTCATAGGAATGAGTTGTGTAGTCAAATTAATGCTCATTTAGGCTTCAGGAGGACATCCTGAACAAAATACATGTTGAAGTGTGTGCATAAATCCTCTGGTTTAGGCGTGACACTCAATTTGAGTTTTTATTGCTTTAAATGCATTTGTAGCCTGAGCTGAGCGCGCTTTCTGACTTTGAATGTATCTTCATAGGAATGAGTTGTGTGGTCAAATGAATGCTCATTTAGGCTTCAGGTGGTCATCCTGAACAAAATACATGTTGAAGTGTGTGCATAAGTCCTTTGGTTGAGGCGTGACACTCAATTTGAGTTTTTATTGCTTTAAATGCATTTTCAGCCCGAGCTGAGCACGTTTTGTGAGTTTGAATGTATCTTCATAGGAATGAGTTGTGTGGTCAAATTAATGCTCATTTAGGCTTCAGGAGGACATTCTGAACTAAATACATGTTGAAGTGTATGCATAAGTCCTTTGGTTTAGGCGTGACACTCAATTTGAGTTTTTATTGCTTTAAATGCATTTTTAGCCCGAGCTGAGCATGTTTTGTGAGTTTGAATGTATCTTCATAAGAATGAGTTGTGTGGTCAAATTAATGCTCATTTCGGCTTCAGGTGGTCATCCTGAACTAAATACATGTTGAAGTGTGTGCATAAGTCCTTTGGTTTAGGCGTGACACTCCATTTGAGTTTTTATTGCTTTAAATGCATTTTCAGCCCGAGCTGAGCACGTTTTGTGAGTTTGAATGTATCTTCATAAGAATGAGTTGTGTGGTCAAATTAATGCTCATTTCGGCTTCAGGTGGTCATCCTGAACTAAATACATGTTGAAGTGTGTGCATAAGTCCTTTGGTTTAGGCGTGACACTCCATTTGAGTTTTTATTGCTTTAAATGCATTTTCAGCCCTAGCTGAGCACGTTTTGTGAGTTTGAATGCATCTTCATAGGCATGAATTGTGTGGTCAAATTAAAGCTCATATAGGCTTCAGGAGGTCATCCTGAACAAAATACATGTTGAATGTGTGCATAAGTCCTTCAGTTTAGGTGTGACACTCAATTTGAGTTTTTATTGCTTTAAATGCATTTTCAGCCCGAGCTTGAGCGCGCTTTCTGACTTTGAATGTATCTTCATAGGAATGAGTTGTGTAGTCAAATTAATGCTCATTTAGGCTTCAGGAGGACATCCTGAACAAAATACATGTTGAAGTGTGTGCATAAATCCTCTGGTTTAGGCGTGACACTCAATTTGAGTTTTTATTGCTTTAAATGCATTTTCAGCCCGAGCTGAGCACGTTTTGTGAGTTTGAATGTATCTTCATAGGCATGAGTTGTGTGATCAAATTAATGCTCATTTAGGCTTCAGGAGGTCATCCTGAACAAAATACAAGTTGAAGTGTGTGCATAAGTCCTTTGGTAATCAAACAGCACGAAGGTCCGGGACCGAACGGATGCCACCCGCTTGGCCCCGCCGGAGCAGAAGTAAGATCGGGCGGCCCGAGCCCGAGCCCGAGCCCTACCCCTACCCGAACCCGACCGCCCTAAAATGTCCCTCATTGCTTCGGGTTCGGGGCGCACGGCACCCGTACGGCGGAGAGTATCCAGGGTTACCAGTGAAGCGGAGGAACATCTCACGCCCACCCGCGCGAAATGTCTTACCGAGTTGTTTATGCCCACGGCACCGCCGATGCTGCACCGTTTTGGCGCGAGGGACGCTCCAAACGAGGAGTTTGGGTCGAATGTGAATTAAAGTGTTAGGTTTCGTGAGAGATCAATACAAGAACCACACACAGACACCAAAAACGAAGAGGGGTTTTATTGCCAGAAAGTTGGTCAGGTCGAGGTGTAAACAACTGAAAGCTAGTCAAAATGATCACGTTGAGGAGTGCAGAAATGCTGGAGCGTAACGGCGTGGCAGCAGCTAGCTCGGCAGGAAGGATCGCTGACGAACTGGCAACGGGTGGCTGTTCACGCTGTCTTTTATGGTGCAAGTGGCAGATGAGATGAAGACTCGCACGTGTGTAGGGGAGGCAGGTGCACTGATTCGAGAGGCGCCCAGCCCACACTGAAAAAGAGACAAAAAAAGGGAGGGGCGGCACCGTGGACACACAATGGTTTCGAACGCAAAGGGCAGAAAACGTCGGCTTCCAGCCGCGCGACGTTCCGCGAACGAATACTGAATCGTATTGAGACACGTTATCCGTGGCATCATAAACTCCGCGAATTTAAGTCAACATCTCTCTGCTCCCAAATAAAACAATCATCCCTATTCAGTCAACTGTAAACGAAGAAGTCAAGTCTGGGATTTTTTTTATGACCCTCTAAAAATAAGCAACAACATAAAATGTCCGCCCTGTGAACATGAGCTGAAATCGAATCTCAAACCAAATACATGTGAAAGCAAAAAAAATCGAAATATATCAATTTAGAATTCAAAGAACGTCGTGTCCCCATCACACTTTTTAATTGTCTTTTTTCTTTTTTCTTTTTTTTTTGCATCGACACGCCTCAAAATCCTTCTGATGTGAGCGTTTTTAAAAAATCTTGGCTCTTTTGACTTTTTTGGGGGGTTCTTGGGACGGAAAAAATTGACGATGAATTGACAATATTTGCTGCTCAGAGCTGATGCCACGTTGTGTCACTCTTGTGCTTTCTGAAATGCGAGAGCCCTATTTGTCCATGCACGGCCAGCACTTTACGATAGCCTCTGCTGGTGAGAGTTGGCCATTGCAGCCTTCCATATGATTTCCTGTGACCCTCTAAAAATAATGAGATAAAATGTGCGTTGTGTGAACATGAGCTGCGCTTGAAACTACACCCAAATACAAGGAAAAGCAAAAAACAAAAATCTAAACGCACCAATTCAAAAGATAAATGAATGCCACGCCACCATCACACTTTTTCATGATTATTATTACAATTATTATTAATATCACTGCATAGGCAAGGCTCAAAATCCGCCTCATGTGAGCGTTTTTTCAAAAGATTTTCTTAATCTTGCTACTTCGGACTGGGCTTTTTTTTTTGGATATTGGGACAGAGAAACTTTATTATGTATTGACAGTGTTTGCTCTTCATCTCTTTTTCAACCTGGTGGACGCCCTCTCTTTGGCCGAGCATGACCTGATTTGTAGTCAGACGCCTCATGCATTGCGCCACGAACTCCACGAAATCAAACCACTATTTCTCTGTTCTCCTGTGGGGGAATTTGCCGCTCCCAAAAAGTTATTGTTACCTTTTTCAGTGTGGGATGGGCGCTTCTCTAATCAGTGCACCTGCCTCCCCGACACACCTGCGAGTCATTATCTCATCTGCCACTTGCAGCATAAAAGCCAGCCTGAAGAGCCACCCATTGTCACTTCGTCAGAGATCCTTCCTGCCGTGTCGACGACGCCGTACCGCTCCAGGATTCCTGCACTCCTCGAATTGATCATTTTGACTACCTTTCAGTTGTGACCACCTCGGCCTGTCTCGCTTACTGGCAATAAAACCCTTCTGTGCTTTTTGTGTCTGCGCGTGGTTCCTCTCTTCATCTCTCACGAAGCCGAACACTTTGCTTAACACCCGCGGTTCTCCCAGCGCTCCGCCCCAACATCCTCGTCGGAACAGCCTGAGCGCCGCAGCGGAGCAACTCCGGCTCGGCCGTGGGCAAAAACGGCTCTGTCCGAAATTTCTCACGGGCGGGCGTGAGCTGTTCCTCCGCTTCGCTTATCACACACACCACTCTCGGCCCTACCTGCCCCGCGCAACTCCGGCAGGGCCAAGCGGGTGGCATCGGTTCGGTCCCGGACCTTCGCGCGGTTTGATTCCCAAGTTTTTCTTCCCTTTGATTGCACACCGCGCCCCCTGTCCCTCAAAGCGAGGTGCATCTCTGGCGGAGCCGAGCGGGCAGCAGCTTTGCTCCCGGCAGGTCGTGTTGGTGTGCGCGAGGTCTTCCACCTCTTCGCTTGCAACACTCGCCTTTGCCGGCCCGCCAGGCACGGCGCAGCTCTGGCGGGGCCAAGCGACAGCGTCGGTTAGGTCCCGGGCGCAAAATCAAAAGGGAGGGTCGACACTGTGGACAAACAATGGACCCTAACACAAAGGGCAGAAAACTTCGACGCACACCCGCGCGACATTCTGTGAAGGAAAATACGCCACCCGCCTGACCTCGCCGGAGTTTCGCCGCGCCCGTCGGTCCAACGTGGCCCGGGTTGCAAGCGAAGTGGGTGAAAAGCTCACGGCCATCCTCGCGAAATATCGTACAATGCCGCTGCAAAACACGGCCCGGGCGCGGCTGCTCCTAGCGGATCGCAATGCAGCTCTGATCAGGGGGATCTTGCGGGAAGCCGGGAGGGGCGCGGGTGTCAAGCAACGGGCTAATAAACCTCGTCGAATACGCCCGCGACGGGCCGGTATAGAAGCGATGCCGCCAGTTTGTCCCCGCCGGAGCTCCTCCAAGCCAGGCAGGCCGAAAGTGGCGCGGGTTGACAACACAGGGTCCAAAACTTCAACGCACAACCAAGCGATCGTCCAGCTTTATGCAGCCTTGTACAAATTGTGTTTTCAAATTGTTCGCCCGAAACAGTTTTGTCACTCCCACAAGACAAACAAGCTATTTTTTTTCAGATGGCAGTGGAACTGATGAAGGCCTTCCCCAGACATTCCGTGCATCAATTTTAGAACATTATGTGGCGATGGAAAATAAGAGAACAAGACAATCGTCAGAAATACTGACCACAGCAGGTTTATTGGATGATGATCACCCATGCAAAAAATGTTTAATTGTGGCATCCAGAAATGATGCCAAAGATATATTTTGTTTCAAACTACTTCATGAAGAGGAAGTGTTGATACCAGGGATGAATTCTGAAAGCTTATGAGAAAGTCATTTTTTATGACTTGTACCACAACGAAAAATCTCGTGTTATTCACTGCTCCGATGAAAATAAAATGTCAAGATAAAATTTCAATCCCATATTTACACACTGTGAATTTTAAGTTTAATGTTCACTGATATTCCGTCATGTTGTCGTATTTGTTCTCGCCATGCACTGTGGCATGCTCTAAATGGCAAAACCACCTGGAAAAGGTCCTCTGACAAAACGAGTGATTTTTACAATGGAAGAACACACAATTTATCTTGCATCGACATTGTCTTCATGATGCTTTGCATGCATCATTGAAATTGGGTTGGTTCAAGTAAAAGAAAAAATTTGAATTTTAAAAGCAACTTAGAGCTATCCTGATTGAAATTTCCGAACATATGATCTTGCGATGTTAGGGTTCTCTCCCCCCGGCCCCCTTTTGACGAGACCCAGTGCGAAAGGTGGTACCATGAGCAGTGTCTTGAGAAGAATTTGCATGAATTGAGCGGCCGAAGACTGGTATTGCTGCTGTGAGTGCACATCACAATGTTGGAAGTCATGTAGACCTATATCTAATTTTGTGAGTGTTGTTCTGGAAAAAAATTAATTCTCACAAGAAAATGACAGACATGTCAGCTGCTCAACCCGTATTGTTTTGTGTTTTTTGTTATTGTAAAGTGTCCTTGGGTGTCTTGAAAGGCGCTTATCAATAAAATGTATTATTAGTATTATTATTATTATTAAGTTGCCTACACTGGTAAAGTTTTTTAAAATTTGAGTTTTTATTGCTTTAAATGCATTTTCAGCCCGAGTTGAGCACGTTTTGTGAGTTTGAATGTATCTTCATAGGAATGAGTTGTGTGGTCAAATTAATGCTCATTTAGGCTTCAGGTGGTCATCCTGAACAAAATACATGTTGAAGTGTGTGCATAAGTCCTTTGGTTTAGGCGTGACACTCAATTTGAGTTTTTATTGCTTTAAATGCATTTTCAGTCCGAGCTGAGCGCGCTTTCTGACTTTGAATGTATCTTCATAGGAATGAGTTGTGTGGTCAAATTATTGCTCATTTAGGCTTCAGGAGGTCATCCTGAACAAAATACATCTTGAAGTGTGTGCATAAGTCCTTCGGTTTAGGCGTGACACTCAATTTGAGTTTTTATTGCTTTAAATGCATTTTCAGCCCGAGCTGAGCACGTTTTGTGAGTTTGAATGTATCTTCATAAGAATGAGTTGTGTGGTCAAATTAATGCTCATTTCGGCTTCAGGTGGTCATCCTGAACTAAATACATGTTGAAGTGTGTGCATAAGTCCTTTGGTTTAGGCGTGACACTCCATTTGAGTTTTTATTGCTTTAAATGCATTTTCAGCCCGAGCTGAGCACGTTTTGTGAGTTTGAATGCATCTTCATAGGCATGAATTGTGTGATCAAATTAATGCTCATTTAGGCTTCAGGTGGTCATCCTGAACAAAATACATGTTGAAGTGTGTGCATAATAAGTCCTTTGGTTTAGGCGTGACACTCAATTTGAGTTTTTATTGCTTTAAATGCATTTTCAGCCCGAGCTGAGCATGTTTTGTGAGTTTGAATGTATCTTCATAAGAATGAGTTGTGTGGTCAAATTAATGCTCATTTCGGCTTCAGGTGGTCATCCTGAACTAAATACATGTTGAAGTGTGTGCATAAGTCCTTTGGTTTAGGCGTGACACTCCATTTGAGTTTTTATTGCTTTAAATGCATTTTCAGCCCGAGCTGAGCATGTTTTGTGAGTTTGAATGTATCTTCATAGGAATGAGTTGTGTGGTCAAATTAATGCTCATTTCGGCTTCAGGTGGTCATCCTGAACTAAATACATGTTGAAGCGTGTGCATAAGTCCTTTGGTTTAGGCGTGACACTCCATTTGAGTTTTTATTGCTTTAAATGCATTTTCAGCCCGAGCTGAGCACGTTTTGTGAGTTTGAATGCATCTTCATAGGCATGAATTGTGTGATCAAATTAATGCTCATTTAGGCTTCAGGTGGTCCTTCTGAACAAAATACATGTTAAAGTGTGTGCATAAATCCTTTGGTTTAGGCGTGACACTCAATTTGAGTTTTTATTGCTTTAAATGCATTTTCAGCCCGAGCTGAGCACGTTTTGTGAGTTTGAATGTATCTTCATAGGAATGAGTTGTGTGGTCAAATTAAAGCTCATATAGGCTTCAGGAGGTCATCCTGAACAAAATACATGTTGAATGTGTGCATAAGTCCTTTGGTTTAGGTGTGACACTCAATTTGAGTTTTTATTGCTTTAAATGCATTTTCAGCCCGAGCTTGAGCGCGCTTTCTGACTTTGAATGTATCTTCATAGGAATGAGTTGTGTAGTCAAATTAATGCTCATTTAGGCTTCAGGAGGACATCCTGAACAAAATACATGTTGAAGTGTGTGCATAAATCCTCTGGTTTAGGCGTGACACTCAATTTGAGTTTTTATTGCTTTAAATGCATTTTCAGCCCGAGTTGAGCACGTTTTGTGAGTTTGAATGTATCTTCATAGGAATGAGTTGTGTGGTCAAATTAATGCTCATTTCGGCTTCAGGTGGTCATCCTGAACTAAATACATGTTGAAGTGTGTGCATAAGTCCTTTGGTTTAGGCGTGACACTCCATTTGAGTTTTTATTGCTTTAAATGCATTTTCAGTCCGAGCTGAGCGCGCTTTCTGACTTTGAATGTATCTTCATAGGAATGAGTTGTGTGGTCAAATTATTGCTCATTTAGGCTTCAGGAGGCCATCCTGAACAAAATACATGATGAAGTGTGTGCATAAGTCCTTTGGTTTAGGTGTGACACTCAATTTGAGTTTTTATTGCTTTAAATGCATTTTCAGCCCGAGCTGAGCACGTTTTGTGAGTTTGAATGCATCTTCATAGGCATGAATTGTGTGATCAAATTAATGCTCATTTAGGCTTCAGGTGGTCCTTCTGAACAAAATACATGTTAAAGTGTGTGCATAAATCCTTTGGTTTAGGCGTGACACTCAATTTGAGTTTTTATTGCTTTAAATGCATTTTCAGCCCGAGCTGAGCACGTTTTGTGAGTTTGAATGCATCTTCATAGGCATGAGTTGTGTGATCAAATTAATGCTCATTTAGGCTTCAGGAGGTCATCCTGAACAAAATACAAGTTGAAGTGTGTGCATAAGTCCTTTGGTAATCAAACAGCACGAAGGTCCGGGACCGAACGGATGCCACCCGCTTGGCCCCGCCGGAGCAGAAGTAAGATCGGGCGGCTTGAGCCCGAGCCCGAGCCCTACCCCTACCCGAACCCGACCGCCCTAAAATGTCCCTCATTGCTTCGGGTTCGGGGCGCACGGCACCCGTACGGCGGAGAGTATCCAGGGTTACCAGTGAAGCGGAGGAACATCTCACGCCCACCCGCGCGAAATGTCGTACCGAGTTGTTTATGCCCACGGCACCGCCGATGCTGCACCGTTTCGGCGCGAGGGACGCTCCAAACGAGGAGTTTGGGTCGAATGTGAATTAAAGTGTTAGGTTTCGTGAGAGATCAATACAAGAACCACACACAGACACCAAAAACGAAGAGGGGTTTTATTGCCAGAAAGTTGGT
The DNA here is from genome assembly GCF_054856545.1 of Hippocampus guttulatus. NCBI lineage: Eukaryota > Metazoa > Chordata > Actinopteri > Syngnathiformes > Syngnathidae > Hippocampus > Hippocampus guttulatus. The sequence continues at coordinate 2,147,209 of NC_141271.1, forward strand.
CAGGTCGAGGTGTAAACAACTGAAAGCTAGTCAAAATGATCACGTTGAGGAGTGCAGAAATGCTGGAGCGTAACGGCGTGGCAGCAGCTAGCTCGGCAGGAAGGATCGCTGACGAACTGGCAACGGGTGGCTGTTCACGCTGTCTTTTATGGTGCAAGTGGCAGATGAGATGAAGACTCGCACGTGTGTAGGGGAGGCAGGTGCACTGATTCGAGAGGCGCCCAGCCCACACTGAAAAAGAGACAAAAAAAGGGAGGGGCGGCACCGTGGACACACAATGGTTTCGAACGCAAAGGGCAGAAAACGTCGGCTTCCAGCCGCGCGACGTTCCGCGAACGAATACTGAATCGTATTGAGACACGTTATCCGTGGCATCATAAACTCCGCGAATTTAAGTCAACATCTCTCTGCTCCCAAATAAAACAATCATCCCTATTCAGTCAACTGTAAACGAAGAAGTCAAGTCTGGGATTTTTTTTATGACCCTCTAAAAATAAGCAACAACATAAAATGTCCGCCCTGTGAACATGAGCTGAAATCGAATCTCAAACCAAATACATGTGAAAGCAAAAAAAATCGAAATATATCAATTTAGAATTCAAAGAACGTCGTGTCCCCATCACACTTTTTAATTGTCTTTTTTCTTTTTTCTTTTTTTTTTGCATCGACACGCCTCAAAATCCTTCTGATGTGAGCGTTTTTAAAAAATCTTGGCTCTTTTGACTTTTTTGGGGGGTTCTTGGGACGGAAAAAATTGACGATGAATTGACAATATTTGCTGCTCAGAGCTGATGCCACGTTGTGTCACTCTTGTGCTTTCTGAAATGCGAGAGCCCTATTTGTCCATGCACGGCCAGCACTTTACGATAGCCTCTGCTGGTGAGAGTTGGCCATTGCAGCCTTCCATATGATTTCCTGTGACCCTCTAAAAATAATGAGATAAAATGTGCGTTGTGTGAACATGAGCTGCGCTTGAAACTACACCCAAATACAAGGAAAAGCAAAAAACAAAAATCTAAACGCACCAATTCAAAAGATAAATGAATGCCACGCCACCATCACACTTTTTCATGATTATTATTACAATTATTATTAATATCACTGCATAGGCAAGGCTCAAAATCCGCCTCATGTGAGCGTTTTTTCAAAAGATTTTCTTAATCTTGCTACTTCGGACTGGGCTTTTTTTTTTGGATATTGGGACAGAGAAACTTTATTATGTATTGACAGTGTTTGCTCTTCATCTCTTTTTCAACCTGGTGGACGCCCTCTCTTTGGCCGAGCATGACCTGATTTGTAGTCAGACGCCTCATGCATTGCGCCACGAACTCCACGAAATCAAACCACTATTTCTCTGTTCTCCTGTGGGGGAATTTGCCGCTCCCAAAAAGTTATTGTTACCTTTTTCAGTGTGGGATGGGCGCTTCTCTAATCAGTGCACCTGCCTCCCCGACACACCTGCGAGTCATTATCTCATCTGCCACTTGCAGCATAAAAGCCAGCCTGAAGAGCCACCCATTGTCACTTCGTCAGAGATCCTTCCTGCCGTGTCGACGACGCCGTACCGCTCCAGGATTCCTGCACTCCTCGAATTGATCATTTTGACTACCTTTCAGTTGTGACCACCTCGGCCTGTCTCGCTTACTGGCAATAAAACCCTTCTGTGCTTTTTGTGTCTGCGCGTGGTTCCTCTCTTCATCTCTCACGAAGCCGAACACTTTGCTTAACACCCGCGGTTCTCCCAGCGCTCCGCCCCAACATCCTCGTCGGAACAGCCTGAGCGCCGCAGCGGAGCAACTCCGGCTCGGCCGTGGGCAAAAACGGCTCTGTCCGAAATTTCTCACGGGCGGGCGTGAGCTGTTCCTCCGCTTCGCTTATCACACACACCACTCTCGGCCCTACCTGCCCCGCGCAACTCCGGCAGGGCCAAGCGGGTGGCATCGGTTCGGTCCCGGACCTTCGCGCGGTTTGATTCCCAAGTTTTTCTTCCCTTTGATTGCACACCGCGCCCCCTGTCCCTCAAAGCGAGGTGCATCTCTGGCGGAGCCGAGCGGGCAGCAGCTTTGCTCCCGGCAGGTCGTGTTGGTGTGCGCGAGGTCTTCCACCTCTTCGCTTGCAACACTCGCCTTTGCCGGCCCGCCAGGCACGGCGCAGCTCTGGCGGGGCCAAGCGACAGCGTCGGTTAGGTCCCGGGCGCAAAATCAAAAGGGAGGGTCGACACTGTGGACAAACAATGGACCCTAACACAAAGGGCAGAAAACTTCGACGCACACCCGCGCGACATTCTGTGAAGGAAAATACGCCACCCGCCTGACCTCGCCGGAGTTCCGCCGCGCCCGTCGGTCCAACGTGGCCCGGGTTGCAAGCGAAGTGGGTGAAAAGCTCACGGCCATCCTCGCGAAATATCGTACAATGCCGCTGCAAAACACGGCCCGGGCGCGGCTGCTCCTAGCGGATCGCAATGCAGCTCTGATCAGGGGGATCTTGCGGGAAGCCGGGAGGGGCGCGGGTGTCAAGCAACGGGCTAATAAACCTCGTCGAATACGCCCGCGACGGGCCGGTATAGAAGCGATGCCGCCAGTTTGTCCCCGCCGGAGCTCCTCCAAGCCAGGCAGGCCGAAAGTGGCGCGGGTTGACAACACAGGGTCCAAAACTTCAACGCACAACCAAGCGATCGTCCAGCTTTATGCAGCCTTGTACAAATTGTGTTTTCAAATTGTTCGCCCGAAACAGTTTTGTCACTCCCACAAGACAAACAAGCTATTTTTTTTCAGATGGCAGTGGAACTGATGAAGGCCTTCCCCAGACATTCCGTGCATCAATTTTAGAACATTATGTGGCGATGGAAAATAAGAGAACAAGACAATCGTCAGAAATACTGACCACAGCAGGTTTATTGGATGATGATCACCCATGCAAAAAATGTTTAATTGTGGCATCCAGAAATGATGCCAAAGATATATTTTGTTTCAAACTACTTCATGAAGAGGAAGTGTTGATACCAGGGATGAATTCTGAAAGCTTATGAGAAAGTCATTTTTTATGACTTGTACCACAACGAAAAATCTCGTGTTATTCACTGCTCCGATGAAAATAAAATGTCAAGATAAAATTTCAATCCCATATTTACACACTGTGAATTTTAAGTTTAATGTTCACTGATATTCCGTCATGTTGTCGTATTTGTTCTCGCCATGCACTGTGGCATGCTCTAAATGGCAAAACCACCTGGAAAAGGTCCTCTGACAAAACGAGTGATTTTTACAATGGAAGAACACACAATTTATCTTGCATCGACATTGTCTTCATGATGCTTTGCATGCATCATTGAAATTGGGTTGGTTCAAGTAAAAGAAAAAATTTGAATTTTAAAAGCAACTTAGAGTTATCCTGATTGAAATTTCCGAACATATAATCTTGCGATGTTAGGGTTCTCTCCCCCCGGCCCCCTTTTGACGAGACCCAGTGCGAAAGGTGGTACCATGAGCAGTGTCTTGAGAAGAATTTGCATGAATTGAGCGGCCGAAGACTGGTATTGCTGCTGTGAGTGCACATCACAATGTTGGAAGTCATGTAGACCTATATCTAATTTTGTGAGTGTTGTTCTGGAAAAAAATTAATTCTCACAAGAAAATGACAGACATGTCAGCTGCTCAACCCGTATTGTTTTGTGTTTTTTGTTATTGTAAAGTGTCCTTGGGTGTCTTGAAAGGCGCTTATCAATAAAATGTATTATTAGTATTATTATTATTATTAAGTTGCCTACACTGGTAAAGTTTTTTAAAATTTGAGTTTTTATTGCTTTAAATGCATTTTCAGCCCGAGTTGAGCACGTTTTGTGAGTTTGAATGTATCTTCATAGGAATGAGTTGTGTGGTCAAATTAATGCTCATTTAGGCTTCAGGTGGTCATCCTGAACAAAATACATGTTGAAGTGTGTGCATAAGTCCTTTGGTTTAGGCGTGACACTCAATTTGAGTTTTTATTGCTTTAAATGCATTTTCAGCCCGAGCTGAGCACGTTTTGTGAGTTTGAATGTATCTTCATAGGAATCAGTTGTGTGGTCAAATTAATGCTCATTTAGGCTTCAGGTGGTCATCCTGAACAAAATACATGTTGAAGTGTGTGCATAAGTCCTTTGGTTTAGGCGTGACACTCAATTTGAGTTTTTATTGCTTTAAATGCATTTTCAGCCCGAGCTGAGCACGTTTTGTGAGTTTGAATGTAGCTTCATAGGAATTAGTTGTGTGGTCAAATTAATGCTCATTTAGGCTTCAGGTGGTCATCCTGAACTAAATAAATATTGAAGTGTGTGCATAAGTTCTTTGGTTTGGGCGTGACACTCAATTTGAGTTTTTATTGCTTTAAATGCATTTTCAGCCCGAGCTGAGCACTTTTTGTGAGTTTGAATGTATCTTCATAGGAATGAGTTGTGTGGTCAAATTAATGCTCATTTAGGCTTCAGGTGGTCATCCTGAACAAAATACATGTTGAAGTGTGTGCATAAGTCCTTTGGTTTAGGCGTGACACTCAATTTGAGTTTTTATTGCTTTAAATGCATTTTCAGCCCGAGCTGAGCACGTTTTGTGAGTTTGAATGTATCTTCATAGGAATCAGTTGTGTGGTCAAATTAATGCTCATTTAGGCTTCAGGTGGTCATCCTGAACAAAATACATGTTGAAGTGTGTGCATAAGTCCTTTGGTTTAGGCGTGACACTCAATTTGAGTTTTTATTGCTTTAAATGCATTTTCAGCCCGAGCTGAGCACGTTTTGTGAGTTTGAATGTAGCTTCATAGGAATTAGTTGTGTGGTCAAATTAATGCTCATTTAGGCTTCAGGTGGTCATCCTGAACTAAATAAATATTGAAGGTTGTGCATAAGTTCTTTGGTTTGGGCGTGACACTCAATTTGAGTTTTTATTGCTTTAATTGCATTTTCAGCCCGAGCTGAGCACTTTTTGTGAGTTTGAATGTATCTTCAGAGGAATGAGTTGTGTGGTCAAATTAATGCTCATTTAGGCTTCAGGAGGACATCCTGAACTAAATACATGTTGAAGTGTGTGCATAAGTCCTTTGGTTTAGGCGTGACACTCAATTTGAGTTTTTATTGCTTTAAATGCATTTTCAGCCCGAGTTGAGCACGTTTTGTGAGTTTGAATGTATCTTCATAGGAATGAGTTGTGTGGTCAAATTAATGCTCATTTAGGCTTCAGGTGGTCATCCTGAACAAAATACATGTTGAAGTGTGTGCATAAGTCCTTTGGTTTAGGCGTGACACTCAATTTGAGTTTTTATTGCTTTAAATGCATTTTCAGCCCGAGCTGAGCACGTTTTGTGAGTTTGAATGTATCTTCATAGGAATCAGTTGTGTGGTCAAATTAATGCTCATTTAGGCTTCAGGTGGTCATCCTGAACAAAATACATGTTGAAGTGTGTGCATAAGTCCTTTGGTTTAGGCGTGACACTCAATTTGAGTTTTTATTGCTTTAAATGCATTTTCAGCCCGAGCTGAGCACTTTTTGTGAGTTTGAATGTATCTTCAGAGGAATGAGTTGTGTGGTCAAATTAATGCTCATTTAGGCTTCAGGAGGACATCCTGAACTAAATACATGTTGAAGTGTGTGCATAAGTCCTTTGGTTTAGGCGTGACACTCAATTTGAGTTTTTATTGCTTTAAATGCATTTTCAGCCCGAGTTGAGCACGTTTTGTGAGTTTGAATGTATCTTCATAGGAATGAGTTGTGTGGTCAAATTAATGCTCATTTAGGCTTCAGGTGGTCATCCTGAACAAAATACATGTTGAAGTGTGTGCATAAGTCCTTTGGTTTAGGCGTGACACTCAATTTGAGTTTTTATTGCTTTAAATGCATTTTCAGCCCGAGCTGAGCACGTTTTGTGAGTTTGAATGCATCTTCATAGGCATGAATTGTGTGATCAAATTAATGCTCATTTAGGCTTCAGGTGGTCCTTCTGAACAAAATACATGTTAAAGTGTGTGCATAAATCCTTTGGTTTAGGCGTGACACTCAATTTGAGTTTTTATTGCTTTAAATGCATTTTCAGCCCGAGCTGAGCACGTTTTGTGAGTTTGAATGTATCTTCATAGGAATGAGTTGTGTGGTCAAATTATTGCTCATATAGGCTTCAGGAGGTCATCCTGAACAAAATACATGTTGAATGTGTGCATAAGTCCTTTGGTTTAGGTGTGACACTCAATTTGAGTTTTTATTGCTTTAAATGCATTTTCAGCCCGAGCTTGAGCGCGCTTTCTGACTTTGAATGTATCTTCATAAGAATGAGTTGTGTAGTCAAATTAATGCTCATTTAGGCTTCAGGAGGACATCCTGAACAAAATACATGTTGAAGTGTGTGCATAAATCCTCTGGTTTAGGCGTGACACTCAATTTGAGTTTTTATTGCTTTAAATGCATTTGTAGCCTGAGCTGAGCGCGCTTTCTGACTTTGAATGTATCTTCATAGGAATGAGTTGTGTGGTCAAATGAATGCTCATTTAGGCTTCAGGTGGTCATCCTGAACAAAATACATGTTGAAGTGTGTGCATAAGTCCTTTGGTTGAGGCGTGACACTCAATTTGAGTTTTTATTGCTTTAAATGCATTTTCAGCCCGAGTTGAGCACGTTTTGTGAGTTTGAATGTATCTTCATAGGAATGAGTTGTGTGGTCAAATTAATGCTCATTTAGGCTTCAGGTGGTCATCCTGAACAAAATACATGTTGAAGTGTGTGCATAAGTCCTTTGGTTTAGGCGTGACACTCAATTTGAGTTTTTATTGCTTTAAATGCATTTTCAGCCCGAGCTGAGCACGTTTTGTGAGTTTGAATGTATCTTCATAGGAATGAGTTGTGTGGTCAAATTAATGCTCATTTAGGCTTCAGGAGGACATTCTGAACTAAATACATGTTGAAGTGTATGCATAAGTCCTTTGGTTTAGGCGTGACACTCAATTTGAGTTTTTATTGCTTTAAATGCATTTTTAGCCCGAGCTGAGCATGTTTTGTGAGTTTGAATGTATCTTCATAAGAATGAGTTGTGTGGTCAAATTAATGCTCATTTCGGCTTCAGGTGGTCATCCTGAACTAAATACATGTTGAAGTGTGTGCATAAGTCCTTTGGTTTAGGCGTGACACTCCATTTGAGTTTTTATTGCTTTAAATGCATTTTCAGCCCGAGCTGAGCACGTTTTGTGAGTTTGAATGTATCTTCATAAGAATGAGTTGTGTGGTCAAATTAATGCTCATTTCGGCTTCAGGTGGTCATCCTGAACTAAATACATGTTGAAGTGTGTGCATAAGTCCTTTGGTTTAGGCGTGACACTCAATTTGAGTTTTTATTGCTTTAAATGCATTTTCAGCCCTAGCTGAGCACGTTTTGTGAGTTTGAATGCATCTTCATAGGCATGAATTGTGTGGTCAAATTAAAGCTCATATAGGCTTCAGGAGGTCATCCTGAACAAAATACATGTTGAATGTGTGCATAAGTCCTTCAGTTTAGGTGTGACACTCAATTTGAGTTTTTATTGCTTTAAATGCATTTTCAGCCCGAGCTTGAGCGCGCTTTCTGACTTTGAATGTATCTTCATAGGAATGAGTTGTGTAGTCAAATTAATGCTCATTTAGGCTTCAGGAGGACATCCTGAACAAAATACATGTTGAAGTGTGTGCATAAATCCTCTGGTTTAGGCGTGACACTCAATTTGAGTTTTTATTGCTTTAAATGCATTTTCAGCCCGAGCTGAGCACGTTTTGTGAGTTTGAATGTATCTTCATAGGCATGAGTTGTGTGATCAAATTAATGCTCATTTAGGCTTCAGGAGGTCATCCTGAACAAAATACAAGTTGAAGTGTGTGCATAAGTCCTTTGGTTTAGGCGTGACACTCAATTTGAGTTTTTATTGCTTTAAATGCATTTTCAGCCCGAGCTGAGCACGTTTTGTGAGTTTGAATGTATCTTCATAGGAATCAGTTGTGTGGTCAAATTAATGCTCATTTAGGCTTCAGGTGGTCATCCTGAACAAAATACATGTTGAAGTGTGTGCATAAGTCCTTTGGTTTAGGCGTGACACTCAATTTGAGTTTTTATTGCTTTAAATGCATTTTCAGCCCGAGCTGAGCACGTTTTGTGAGTTTGAATGTATCTTCATAGGAATGAGTTGTGTGGTCAAATTAATGCTCATTTAGGCTTCAGGTGGTCATCCTGAACAAAATACATGTTGAAGTGTGTGCATAAGTCCTTTGGTTTAGGCGTGACACTCAATTTGAGTTTTTATTGCTTTAAATGCATTTTCAGCCCGAGCTGAGCACGTTTTGTGAGTTTGAATGTATCTTCATAGGAATCAGTTGTGTGGTCAAATTAATGCTCATTTAGGCTTCAGGTGGTCATCCTGAACAAAATACATGTTGAAGTGTGTGCATAAGTCCTTTGGTTTAGGCGTGACACTCAATTTGAGTTTTTATTGCTTTAAATGCATTTTCAGCCCGAGCTGAGCACGTTTTGTGAGTTTGAATGTATCTTCATAGGAATCAGTTGTGTGGTCAAATTAATGCTCATTTAGGCTTCAGGTGGTCATCCTGAACAAAATACATGTTGAAGTGTGTGCATAAGTCCTTTGGTTTAGGCGTGACACTCAATTTGAGTTTTTATTGCTTTAAATGCATTTTCAGCCCGAGCTGAGCACGTTTTGTGAGTTTGAATGTAGCTTCATAGGAATTAGTTGTGTGGTCAAATTAATGCTCATTTAGGCTTCAGGTGGTCATCCTGAACTAAATAAATATTGAAGTGTGTGCATAAGTTCTTTGGTTTGGGCGTGACACTCAATTTGAGTTTTTATTGCTTTAAATGCATTTTCAGCCCGAGCTGAGCACTTTTTGTGAGTTTGAATGTATCTTCATAGGAATGAGTTGTGTGGTCAAATTAATGCTCATTTAGGCTTCAGGTGGTCATCCTGAACAAAATACATGTTGAAGTGTGTGCATAAGTCCTTTGGTTTAGGCGTGACACTCAATTTGAGTTTTTATTGCTTTAAATGCATTTTCAGCCCGAGCTGAGCACGTTTTGTGAGTTTGAATGTATCTTCATAGGAATCAGTTGTGTGGTCAAATTAATGCTCATTTAGGCTTCAGGTGGTCATCCTGAACAAAATACATGTTGAAGTGTGTGCATAAGTCCTTTGGTTTAGGCGTGACACTCAATTTGAGTTTTTATTGCTTTAAATGCATTTTCAGCCCGAGCTGAGCACGTTTTGTGAGTTTGAATGTAGCTTCATAGGAATTAGTTGTGTGGTCAAATTAATGCTCATTTAGGCTTCAGGTGGTCATCCTGAACTAAATAAATATTGAAGGTTGTGCATAAGTTCTTTGGTTTGGGCGTGACACTCAATTTGAGTTTTTATTGCTTTAATTGCATTTTCAGCCCGAGCTGAGCACTTTTTGTGAGTTTGAATGTATCTTCAGAGGAATGAGTTGTGTGGTCAAATTAATGCTCATTTAGGCTTCAGGAGGACATCCTGAACTAAATACATGTTGAAGTGTGTGCATAAGTCCTTTGGTTTAGGCGTGACACTCAATTTGAGTTTTTATTGCTTTAAATGCATTTTCAGCCCGAGTTGAGCACGTTTTGTGAGTTTGAATGTATCTTCATAGGAATGAGTTGTGTGGTCAAATTAATGCTCATTTAGGCTTCAGGTGGTCATCCTGAACAAAATACATGTTGAAGTGTGTGCATAAGTCCTTTGGTTTAGGCGTGACACTCAATTTGAGTTTTTATTGCTTTAAATGCATTTTCAGCCCGAGCTGAGCACGTTTTGTGAGTTTGAATGTATCTTCATAGGAATCAGTTGTGTGGTCAAATTAATGCTCATTTAGGCTTCAGGTGGTCATCCTGAACAAAATACATGTTGAAGTGTGTGCATAAGTCCTTTGGTTTAGGCGTGACACTCAATTTGAGTTTTTATTGCTTTAAATGCATTTTCAGCCCGAGCTGAGCACGTTTTGTGAGTTTGAATGTAGCTTCATAGGAATTAGTTGTGTGGTCAAATTAATGCTCATTTAGGCTTCAGGTGGTCATCCTGAACTAAATAAATATTGAAGGTTGTGCATAAGTTCTTTGGTTTGGGCGTGACACTCAATTTGAGTTTTTATTGCTTTAAAATATATTTTCAGCCCGAGCTGAGCACTTTTTGTGAGTTTGAATGTATCTTCAGAGGAATGAGTTGTGTGGTCAAATTAATGCTCATTTAGGCTTCAGGAGGACATCCTGAACTAAATACATGTTGAAGTGTGTGCATAAGTCCTTTGGTTTAGGCGTGACACTCAATTTGAGTTTTTATTGCTTTAAATGCATTTTCAGCCCGAGTTGAGCACGTTTTGTGAGTTTGAATGTATCTTCATAGGAATGAGTTGTGTGGTCAAATTAATGCTCATTTAGGCTTCAGGTGGTCATCCTGAACAAAATACATGTTGAAGTGTGTGCATAAGTCCTTTGGTTTAGGCGTGACACTCAATTTGAGTTTTTATTGCTTTAAATGCATTTTCAGCCCGAGCTGAGCACGTTTTGTGAGTTTGAATGCATCTTCATAGGCATGAATTGTGTGATCAAATTAATGCTCATTTAGGCTTCAGGTGGTCCTTCTGAACAAAATACATGTTAAAGTGTGTGCATAAATCCTTTGGTTTAGGCGTGACACTCAATTTGAGTTTTTATTGCTTTAAATGCATTTTCAGCCCTAGCTGAGCACGTTTTGTGAGTTTGAATGTATCTTCATAGGAATGAGTTGTGTGGTCAAATTATTGCTCATATAGGCTTCAGGAGGTCATCCTGAACAAAATACATGTTGAATGTGTGCATAAGTCCTTTGGTTTAGGTGTGACACTCAATTTGAGTTTTTATTGCTTTAAATGCATTTTCAGCCCGAGCTTGAGCGCGCTTTCTGACTTTGAATGTATCTTCATAGGAATGAGTTGTGTGGTCAAATTAATGCTCATTTAGGCTTCAGGAGGACATCCTGAACTAAATACATGTTGAAGTGTATGCATAAGTCCTTTGGTTTAGGCGTGACACTCAATTTGAGTTTTTATTGCTTTAAATGCATTTTCAGCCCGAGCTGAGCATGTTTTGTGAGTTTGAATGTATCTTCATAGGAATGAGTTGTGTGGTCAAATTAATGCTCATTTAGGCTTCAGGTGGTCATCCTGAACAAAATACATGTTGAAGTGTGTGCATAAGTCCTTTGGTTTAGGCGTGACACTCAATTTGAGTTTTTATTGCTTTAAATGCATTTTCAGCCCGAGCTGAGCACGTTTTGTGAGTTTGAATGTATCTTCATAGGAATGAGTTGTGTGGTCAAATTAATGCTCATTTAGGCTTCAGGAGGACATCCTGAACTAAATACATGTTGAAGTGTATGCATAAGTCCTTTGGTTTAGGCGTGACACTCAATTTGAGTTTTTATTGCTTTAAATGCATTTTCAGCCCGAGCTGAGCATGTTTTGTGAGTTTGAATGTATCTTCATAAGAATGAGTTGTGTGGTCAAATTAATGCTCATTTCGGCTTCAGGTGGTCATCCTGAACTAAATACATGTTGAAGTGTGTGCATAAGTCCTTTGGTTTAGGCGTGACACTCCATTTGAGTTTTTATTGCTTTAAATGCATTTTCAGTCCGAGCTGAGCGCGCTTTCTGACTTTGAATGTATCTTCATAGGAATGAGTTGTGTGGTCAAATTATTGCTCATTTAGGCTTCAGGAGGTCATCCTGAACAAAATACATCTTGAAGTGTGTGCATAAGTCCTTCGGTTTAGGCGTGACACTCAATTTGAGTTTTTATTGCTTTAAATGCATTTTCAGCCCGAGCTGAGCACGTTTTGTGAGTTTGAATGTATCTTCATAGGAATGAGTTGTGTGGTCAAATTAATGCTCATTTAGGCTTCAGGTGGTCATCCTGAACAAAATACATGTTGAAGTGTGTGCATAATCCTTTGGTTTAGGTGTGACACTCAATTTGAGTTTTTATTGCTTTAAATGCATTTTCAGCCCGAGCTGAGCATGTTTTGTGAGATTGAATGTATCTTCATAAGAATGAGTTGTGTGGTCAAATTAATGCTCATATAGGCTTCAGGAGGCCATCCTGAACAAAATACATGTTGAAGTGTGTGCATAATCCTTTGGTTTAGGTGTGACACTCAATTTGAGTTTTTATTGCTTTAAATGCATTTTCATTCCGAGCTGAGCGCGCTTTCTGACTTTGAATGTATCTTCATAGGAATGATTTGTTTAGTCAAATTAATGCTCTTTTAGGCTTCAGGAGGCCATCCTGAACAAAATACATGATGAAGTGTGTGCATAAGTCCTTTGGTTTAGGTGTGACACTCAATTTGAGTTTTTATTGCTTTAAATGCATTTTCAGCCCGAGCTGAGCACGTTTTGTGAGTTTGAATGCATCTTCATAGGCATGAATTGTGTGATCAAATTAATGCTCATTTAGGCTTCAGGTGGTCCTTCTGAACAAAATACATGTTAAAGTGTGTGCATAAATCCTTTGGTTTAGGCGTGACACTCAATTTGAGTTTTTATTGCTTTAAATGCATTTTCAGCCCGAGCTGAGCACGTTTTGTGAGTTTGAATGTATCTTCATAGGAATGAGTTGTGTGGTCAAATTAATGCTCATTTAGGCTTCAGGAGGACATCCTGAACTAAATACATGTTGAAGTGTATGCATAAGTCCTTTGGTTTAGGCGTGACACTCAATTTGAGTTTTTATTGCTTTAAATGCATTTTCAGCCCGAGCTGAGCATGTTTTGTGAGTTTGAATGTATCTTCATAAGAATGAGTTGTGTGGTCAAATTAATGCTCATTTCGGCTTCAGGTGGTCATCCTGAACTAAATACATGTTGAAGTGTGTGCATAAGTCCTTTGGTTTAGGCGTGACACTCCATTTGAGTTTTTATTGCTTTAAATGCATTTTCAGTCCGAGCTGAGCGCGCTTTCTGACTTTGAATGTATCTTCATAGGAATGAGTTGTGTGGTCAAATTATTGCTCATTTAGGCTTCAGGAGGTCATCCTGAACAAAATACATCTTGAAGTGTGTGCATAAGTCCTTCGGTTTAGGCGTGACACTCAATTTGAGTTTTTATTGCTTTAAATGCATTTTCAGCCCGAGCTGAGCACGTTTTGTGAGTTTGAATGTATCTTCATAGGAATGAGTTGTGTGGTCAAATTAATGCTCATTTAGGCTTCAGGTGGTCATCCTGAACAAAATACATGTTGAAGTGTGTGCATAATCCTTTGGTTTAGGTGTGACACTCAATTTGAGTTTTTATTGCTTTAAATGCATTTTCAGCCCGAGCTGAGCATGTTTTGTGAGATTGAATGTATCTTCATAAGAATGAGTTGTGTGGTCAAATTAATGCTCATATAGGCTTCAGGAGGCCATCCTGAACAAAATACATGTTGAAGTGTGTGCATAATCCTTTGGTTTAGGTGTGACACTCAATTTGAGTTTTTATTGCTTTAAATGCATTTTCATTCCGAGCTGAGCGCGCTTTCTGACTTTGAATGTATCTTCATAGGAATGATTTGTTTAGTCAAATTAATGCTCTTTTAGGCTTCAGGAGGCCATCCTGAACAAAATACATGATGAAGTGTGTGCATAAGTCCTTTGGTTTAGGTGTGACACTCAATTTGAGTTTTTATTGCTTTAAATGCATTTTCAGCCCGAGCTGAGCACGTTTTGTGAGTTTGAATGCATCTTCATAGGCATGAATTGTGTGATCAAATTAATGCTCATTTAGGCTTCAGGTGGTCCTTCTGAACAAAATACATGTTAAAGTGTGTGCATAAATCCTTTGGTTTAGGCGTGACACTCAATTTGAGTTTTTATTGCTTTAAATGCATTTTCAGCCCGAGCTGAGCACGTTTTGTGAGTTTGAATGCATCTTCATAGGCATGAGTTGTGTGATCAAATTAATGCTCATTTAGGCTTCAGGAGGTCATCCTGAACAAAATACAAGTTGAAGTGTGTGCATAAGTCCTTTGGTAATCAAACAGCACGAAGGTCCGGGACCGAACGGATGCCACCCGCTTGGCCCCGCCGGAGCAGAAGTAAGATCGGGCGGCTTGAGCCCGAGCCCGAGCCCTACCCCTACCCGAACCCGACCGCCCTAAAATGTCCCTCATTGCTTCGGGTTCGGGGCGCACGGCACCCGTACGGCGGAGAGTATCCAGGGTTACCAGTGAAGCGGAGGAACATCTCACGCCCACCCGCGCGAAATGTCGTACCGAGTTGTTTATGCCCACGGCACCGCCGATGCTGCACCGTTTCGGCGCGAGGGACGCTCCAAACGAGGAGTTTGGGTCGAATGTGAATTAAAGTGTTAGGTTTCGTGAGAGATCAATACAAGAACCACACACAGACACCAAAAACGAAGAGGGGTTTTATTGCCAGAAAGTTGGTCAGGTCGAGGTGTAAACAACTGAAAGCTAGTCAAAATGATCACGTTGAGGAGTGCAGAAATGCTGGAGCGTAACGGCGTGGCAGCAGCTAGCTCGGCAGGAAGGATCGCTGACGAACTGGCAACGGGTGGCTGTTCACGCTGTCTTTTATGGTGCAAGTGGCAGATGAGATGAAGACTCGCACGTGTGTAGGGGAGGCAGGTGCACTGATTCGAGAGGCGCCCAGCCCACACTGAAAAAGAGACAAAAAAAGGGAGGGGCGGCACCGTGGACACACAATGGTTTCGAACGCAAAGGGCAGAAAACGTCGGCTTCCAGCCGCGCGACGTTCCGCGAACGAATACTGAATCGTATTGAGACACGTTATCCGTGGCATCATAAACTCCGCGAATTTAAGTCAACATCTCTCTGCTCCCAAATAAAACAATCATCCCTATTCAGTCAACTGTAAACGAAGAAGTCAAGTCTGGGATTTTTTTTATGACCCTCTAAAAATAAGCAACAACATAAAATGTCCGCCCTGTGAACATGAGATGAAATCGAATCTCAAACCAAATACATGTGAAAGCAAAAAAAATCGAAATATATCAATTTAGAATTCAAAGAACGTCGTGTCCCCATCACACTTTTTAATTGTCTTTTTTCTTTTTTCTTTTTTTTTTGCATCGACACGCCTCAAAATCCTTCTGATGTGAGCGTTTTTAAAAAATCTTGGCTCTTTTGACTTTTTTGGGGGGTTCTTGGGACGGAAAAAATTGACGATGAATTGACAATATTTGCTGCTCAGAGCTGATGCCACGTTGTGTCACTCTTGTGCTTTCTGAAATGCGAGAGCCCTATTTGTCCATGCACGGCCAGCACTTTACGATAGCCTCTGCTGGTGAGAGTTGGCCATTGCAGCCTTCCATATGATTTCCTGTGACCCTCTAAAAATAATGAGATAAAATGTGCGTTGTGTGAACATGAGCTGCGCTTGAAACTACACCCAAATACAAGGAAAAGCAAAAAACAAAAATCTAAACGCACCAATTCAAAAGATAAATGAATGCCACGCCACCATCACACTTTTTCATGATTATTATTACAATTATTATTAATATCACTGCATAGGCAAGGCTCAAAATCCGCCTCATGTGAGCGTTTTTTCAAAAGATTTTCTTAATCTTGCTACTTCGGACTGGGCTTTTTTTTTTGGATATTGGGACAGAGAAACTTTATTATGTATTGACAGTGTTTGCTCTTCATCTCTTTTTCAACCTGGTGGACGCCCTCTCTTTGGCCGAGCATGACCTGATTTGTAGTCAGACGCCTCATGCATTGCGCCACGAACTCCACGAAATCAAACCACTATTTCTCTGTTCTCCTGTGGGGGAATTTGCCGCTCCCAAAAAGTTATTGTTACCTTTTTCAGTGTGGGATGGGCGCTTCTCTAATCAGTGCACCTGCCTCCCCGACACACCTGCGAGTCATTATCTCATCTGCCACTTGCAGCATAAAAGCCAGCCTGAAGAGCCACCCATTGTCACTTCGTCAGAGATCCTTCCTGCCGTGTCGACGACGCCGTACCGCTCCAGGATTCCTGCACTCCTCGAATTGATCATTTTGACTACCTTTCAGTTGTGACCACCTCGGCCTGTCTCGCTTACTGGCAATAAAACCCTTCTGTGCTTTTTGTGTCTGCGCGTGGTTCCTCTCTTCATCTCTCACGAAGCCGAACACTTTGCTTAACACCCGCGGTTCTCCCAGCGCTCCGCCCCAACATCCTCGTCGGAAAAGCCTGAGCGCCGCAGCGGAGCAACTCCGGCTCGGCCGTGGGCAAAAACGGCTCTGTCCGAAATTTCTCCCGGGCGGGCGTGAGCTGTTCCTCCGCTTCGCTTATCACACACACCACTCTCGGCCCTACCTGCCCCGCGCAACTCCGGCAGGGCCAAGCGGGTGGCATCGGTTCGGTCCCGGACCTTCGCGCGGTTTGATTCCCAAGTTTTTCTTCCCTTTGATTGCACACCGCGCCCCCTGTCCCTCAAAGCGAGGTGCATCTCTGGCGGAGCCGAGCGGGCAGCAGCTTTGCTCCCGGCAGGTCGTGTTGGTGTGCGCGAGGTCTTCCACCTCTTCGCTTGCAACACTCGCCTTTGCCGGCCCGCCAGGCACGGCGCAGCTCTGGCGGGGCCAAGCGACAGCGTCGGTTAGGTCCCGGGCGCAAAATCAAAAGGGAGGGTCGACACTGTGGACAAACAATGGACCCTAACACAAAGGGCAGAAAACTTCGACGCACACCCGCGCGACATTCTGTGAAGGAAAATACGCCACCCGCCTGACCTCGCCGGAGTTCCGCCGCGCCCGTCGGTCCAACGTGGCCCGGGTTGCAAGCGAAGTGGGTGAAAAGCTCACGGCCATCCTCGCGAAATATCGTACAATGCCGCTGCAAAACACGGCCCGGGCGCGGCTGCTCCTAGCGGATCGCAATGCAGCTCTGATCAGGGGGATCTTGCGGGAAGCCGGGAGGGGCGCGGGTGTCAAGCAACGGGCTAATAAACCTCGTCGAATACGCCCGCGACGGGCCGGTATAGAAGCGATGCCGCCAGTTTGTCCCCGCCGGAGCTCCTCCAAGCCAGGCAGGCCGAAAGTGGCGCGGGTTGACAACACAGGGTCCAAAACTTCAACGCACAACCAAGCGATCGTCCAGCTTTATGCAGCCTTGTACAAATTGTGTTTTCAAATTGTTCGCCCGAAACAGTTTTGTCACTCCCACAAGACAAACAAGCTATTTTTTTTCAGATGGCAGTGGAACTGATGAAGGCCTTCCCCAGACATTCCGTGCATCAATTTTAGAACATTATGTGGCGATGGAAAATAAGAGAACAAGACAATCGTCAGAAATACTGACCACAGCAGGTTTATTGGATGATGATCACCCATGCAAAAAATGTTTAATTGTGGCATCCAGAAATGATGCCAAAGATATATTTTGTTTCAAACTACTTCATGAAGAGGAAGTGTTGATACCAGGGATGAATTCTGAAAGCTTATGAGAAAGTCATTTTTTATGACTTGTACCACAACGAAAAATCTCGTGTTATTCACTGCTCCGATGAAAATAAAATGTCAAGATAAAATTTCAATCCCATATTTACACACTGTGAATTTTAAGTTTAATGTTCACTGATATTCCGTCATGTTGTCGTATTTGTTCTCGCCATGCACTGTGGCATGCTCTAAATGGCAAAACCACCTGGAAAAGGTCCTCTGACAAAACGAGTGATTTTTACAATGGAAGAACACACAATTTATCTTGCATCGACATTGTCTTCATGATGCTTTGCATGCATCATTGAAATTGGGTTGGTTCAAGTAAAAGAAAAAATTTGAATTTTAAAAGCAACTTAGAGTTATCCTGATTGAAATTTCCGAACATATAATCTTGCGATGTTAGGGTTCTCTCCCCCCGGCCCCCTTTTGACGAGACCCAGTGCGAAAGGTGGTACCATGAGCAGTGTCTTGAGAAGAATTTGCATGAATTGAGCGGCCGAAGACTGGTATTGCTGCTGTGAGTGCACATCACAATGTTGGAAGTCATGTAGACCTATATCTAATTTTGTGAGTGTTGTTCTGGAAAAAAATTAATTCTCACAAGAAAATGACAGACATGTCAGCTGCTCAACCCGTATTGTTTTGTGTTTTTTGTTATTGTAAAGTGTCCTTGGGTGTCTTGAAAGGCGCTTATCAATAAAATGTATTATTAGTATTATTATTATTATTAAGTTGCCTACACTGGTAAAGTTTTTTAAAATTTGAGTTTTTATTGCTTTAAATGCATTTTCAGCCCGAGCTGAGCACTTTTTGTGAGTTTGAATGTATCTTCATAGGAATGAGTTGTGTGGTCAAATTAATGCTCATTTAGGCTTCAGGTGGTCATCCTGAACAAAATACATGTTGAAGTGTGTGCATAAGTCCTTTGGTTTAGGCGTGACACTCAATTTGAGTTTTTATTGCTTTAAATGCATTTTCAGCCCGAGCTGAGCACGTTTTGTGAGTTTGAATGTATCTTCATAGGAATCAGTTGTGTGGTCAAATTAATGCTCATTTAGGCTTCAGGTGGTCATCCTGAACAAAATACATGTTGAAGTGTGTGCATAAGTCCTTTGGTTTAGGCGTGACACTCAATTTGAGTTTTTATTGCTTTAAATGCATTTTCAGCCCGAGCTGAGCACGTTTTGTGAGTTTGAATGTAGCTTCATAGGAATTAGTTGTGTGGTCAAATTAATGCTCATTTAGGCTTCAGGTGGTCATCCTGAACTAAATAAATATTGAAGTGTGTGCATAAGTTCTTTGGTTTGGGCGTGACACTCAATTTGAGTTTTTATTGCTTTAAATGCATTTTCAGCCCGAGCTGAGCACTTTTTGTGAGTTTGAATGTATCTTCATAGGAATGAGTTGTGTGGTCAAATTAATGCTCATTTAGGCTTCAGGTGGTCATCCTGAACAAAATACATGTTGAAGTGTGTGCATAAGTCCTTTGGTTTAGGCGTGACACTCAATTTGAGTTTTTATTGCTTTAAATGCATTTTCAGCCCGAGCTGAGCACGTTTTGTGAGTTTGAATGTATCTTCATAGGAATCAGTTGTGTGGTCAAATTAATGCTCATTTAGGCTTCAGGTGGTCATCCTGAACAAAATACATGTTGAAGTGTGTGCATAAGTCCTTTGGTTTAGGCGTGACACTCAATTTGAGTTTTTATTGCTTTAAATGCATTTTCAGCCCGAGCTGAGCACGTTTTGTGAGTTTGAATGTAGCTTCATAGGAATTAGTTGTGTGGTCAAATTAATGCTCATTTAGGCTTCAGGTGGTCATCCTGAACTAAATAAATATTGAAGGTTGTGCATAAGTTCTTTGGTTTGGGCGTGACACTCAATTTGAGTTTTTATTGCTTTAATTGCATTTTCAGCCCGAGCTGAGCACTTTTTGTGAGTTTGAATGTATCTTCAGAGGAATGAGTTGTGTGGTCAAATTAATGCTCATTTAGGCTTCAGGAGGACATCCTGAACTAAATACATGTTGAAGTGTGTGCATAAGTCCTTTGGTTTAGGCGTGACACTCAATTTGAGTTTTTATTGCTTTAAATGCATTTTCAGCCCGAATTGAGCACGTTTTGTGAGTTTGAATGTATCTTCATAGGAATGAGTTGTGTGGTCAAATTAATGCTCATTTAGGCTTCAGGTGGTCATCCTGAACAAAATACATGTTGAAGTGTGTGCATAAGTCCTTTGGTTTAGGCGTGACACTCAATTTGAGTTTTTATTGCTTTAAATGCATTTTCAGCCCGAGCTGAGCACGTTTTGTGAGTTTGAATGTATCTTCATAGGAATCAGTTGTGTGGTCAAATTAATGCTCATTTAGGCTTCAGGTGGTCATCCTGAACAAAATACATGTTGAAGTGTGTGCATAAATCCTTTGGTTTAGGCGTGACACTCAATTTGAGTTTTTATTGCTTTAAATGCATTTTCAGCCCGAGCTGAGCACGTTTTGTGAGTTTGAATGTAGCTTCATAGGAATTAGTTGTGTGGTCAAATTAATGCTCATTTAGGCTTCAGGTGGTCATCCTGAACTAAATAAATATTGAAGTGTGTGCATAAGTTCTTTGGTTTGGGCGTGACACTCAATTTGAGTTTTTATTGCTTTAAATGCATTTTCAGCCCGAGCTGAGCACTTTTTGTGAGTTTG
Organism: Hippocampus guttulatus; assembly: GCF_054856545.1. NCBI lineage: Eukaryota > Metazoa > Chordata > Actinopteri > Syngnathiformes > Syngnathidae > Hippocampus > Hippocampus guttulatus. The sequence goes on from NC_141271.1 coordinate 2,167,393, forward strand.
AATGTATCTTCATAGGAATGAGTTGTGTGGTCAAATTAATGCTCATTTAGGCTTCAGGAGGACATCCTGAACTAAATACATGTTGAAGTGTGTGCATAAGTCCTTTGGTTTAGGCGTGACACTCAATTTGAGTTTTTATTGCTTTAAATGCATTTTCAGCCCGAGTTGAGCACGTTTTGTGAGTTTGAATGTATCTTCATAGGAATGAGTTGTGTGGTCAAATTAATGCTCATTTAGGCTTCAGGTGGTCATCCTGAACAAAATACATGTTGAAGTGTGTGCATAAGTCCTTTGGTTTAGGCGTGACACTCAATTTGAGTTTTTATTGCTTTAAATGCATTTTCAGCCCGAGCTGAGCATGTTTTGTGAGTTTGAATGTATCTTCATAAGAATGAGTTGTGTGGTCAAATTAATGCTCATTTCGGCTTCAGGTGGTCATCCTGAACTAAATACATGTTGAAGTGTGTGCATAAGTCCTTTGGTTTAGGCGTGACACTCCATTTGAGTTTTTATTGCTTTAAATGCATTTTCAGTCCGAGCTGAGCGCGCTTTCTGACTTTGAATGTATCTTCATAGGAATGAGTTGTGTGGTCAAATTAATGCTCATTTAGGCTTCAGGAGGTCATCCTGAACAAAATACATCTTGAAGTGTGTGCATAAGTCCTTCGGTTTAGGCGTGACACTCAATTTGAGTTTTTATTGCTTTAAATGCATTTTCAGCCCGAGCTGAGCACCTTTTGTGAGTTTGAATGTATCTTCATAGGAATGAGTTGTGTGGTCAAATTAATGCTCATATAGGCTTCAGGAGGCCATCCTGAACAAAATACATGTTGAAGTGTGTGCATAATCCTTTGGTTTAGGTGTGACACTCAATTTGAGTTTTTATTGCTTTAAATGCATTTTCAGCCCGAGCTGAGCGCGCTTTCTGACTTTGAATGTATCTTCATAGGAATGATTTGTTTAGTCAAATTAATGCTCTTTTAGGCTTCAGGAGGCCATCCTGAACAAAATACATGATGAAGTGTGTGCATAAGTCCTTTGGTTTAGGTGTGACACTCAATTTGAGTTTTTATTGCTTTAAATGCATTTTCAGCCCGAGCTGAGCACGTTTTGTGAGTTTGAATGCATCTTCATAGGCATGAATTGTGTGATCAAATTAATGCTCATTTAGGCTTCAGGTGGTCCTTCTGAACAAAATACATGTTAAAGTGTGTGCATAAATCCTTTGGTTTAGGCGTGACACTCAATTTGAGTTTTTATTGCTTTAAATGCATTTTCAGCCCGAGCTGAGCACGTTTTGTGAGTTTGAATGTATCTTCATAGGAATGAGTATTGTGGTCAAATTAAAGCTCATATAGGCTTCAGGAGGTCATCCTGAACAAAATACACGTTGAATGTGTGCATAAGTCCTTTGGTTTAGGTGTGACACTCAATTTGAGTTTTTATTGCTTTAAATGCATTTTCAGCCCGAGCTTGAGCGCGCTTTCTGACTTTGAATGTATCTTCATAGGAATGAGTTGTGTAGTCAAATTAATGCTCATTTAGGCTTCAGGAGGACATCCTGAACAAAATACATGTTGAAGTGTGTGCATAAATCCTCTGGTTTAGGCGTGACACTCAATTTGAGTTTTTATTGCTTTAAATGCATTTTCAGCCCGAGCTGAGCACGTTTTGTGAGTTTGAATGTATCTTCATAGGCATGAGTTGTGTGATCAAATTAATGCTCATTTAGGCTTCAGGAGGTCATCCTGAACAAAATACAAGTTGAAGTGTGTGCATAAGTCCTTTGGTAATCAAACAGCACGAAGGTCCGGGACCGAACGGATGCCACCCGCTTGGCCCCGCCGGAGCAGAAGTAAGATCGGGCGGCCCGAGCCCGAGCCCGAGCCCTACCCCTACCCGAACCCGACCGCCCTAAAATGTCCCTCATTGCTTCGGGTTCGGGGCGCACGGCACCCGTACGGCGGAGAGTATCCAGGGTTACCAGTGAAGCGGAGGAACATCTCACGCCCACCCGCGCGAAATGTCGTACCGAGTTGTTTATGCCCACGGCACCGCCGATGCTGCACCGTTTCGGCGCGAGGGACGCTCCAAACGAGGAGTTTGGGTCGAATGTGAATTAAAGTGTTAGGTTTCGTGAGAGATCAATACAAGAACCACACACAGACACCAAAAACGAAGAGGGGTTTTATTGCCAGAAAGTTGGTCAGGTCGAGGTGTAAACAACTGAAAGCTAGTCAAAATGATCACGTTGAGGAATGCAGAAATGCTGGAGCGTAACGGCGTGGCAGCAGCTAGCTCGGCAGGAAGGATCGCTGACGAACTGGCAACGGGTGGCTGTTCACGCTGTCTTTTATGGTGCAAGTGGCAGATGAGATGAAGACTCGCACGTGTGTAGGGGAGGCAGGTGCACTGATTCGAGAGGCGCCCAGCCCACACTGAAAAAGAGACAAAAAAAGGGAGGGGCGGCACCGTGGACACACAATGGTTTCGAACGCAAAGGGCAGAAAACGTCGGCTTCCAGCCGCGCGACGTTCCGCGAACGAATACTGAATCGTATTGAGACACGTTATCCGTGGCATCATAAACTCCGCGAATTTAAGTCAACATCTCTCTGCTCCCAAATAAAACAATCATCACTATTCAGTCAACTGTAAACGAAGAAGTCAAGTCTGGGATTTTTTTTATGACCCTCTAAAAATAAGCAACAACATAAAATGTCCGCCCTGTGAACATGAGCTGAAATCGAATCTCAAACCAAATACATGTGAAAGCAAAAAAAATCGAAATATATCAATTTAGAATTCAAAGAACGTCGTGTCCCCATCACACTTTTTAATTGTCTTTTTTCTTTTTTCTTTTTTTTTTTGCATCGACACGCCTCAAAATTCTTCTGATGTGAGCGTTTTTAAAAAATCTTGGCTCTTTTGACTTTTTTGGGGGGTTCTTGGGACGGAAAAAATTGACGATGAATTGACAATATTTGCTGCTCAGAGCTGATGCCACGTTGTGTCACTCTTGTGCTTTCTGAAATGCGAGAGCCCTATTTGTCCATGCACGGCCAGCACTTTACGATAGCCTCTGCTGGTGAGAGTTGGCCATTGCAGCCTTCCATATGATTTCCTGTGACCCTCTAAAAATAATGAGATAAAATGTGCGTTGTGTGAACATGAGCTGCGCTTGAAACTACACCCAAATACAAGGAAAAGCAAAAAACAAAAATCTAAACGCACCAATTCAAAAGATAAATGAATGCCACGCCACCATCACACTTTTTCATGATTATTATTACAATTATTATTAATATCACTGCATAGGCAAGGCTCAAAATCCGCCTCATGTGAGCGTTTTTTCAAAAGATTTTCTTAATCTTGCTACTTCGGACTGGGCTTTTTTTTTTGGATATTGGGACAGAGAAACTTTATTATGTATTGACAGTGTTTGCTCTTCATCTCTTTTTCAACCTGGTGGACGCCCTCTCTTTGGCCGAGCATGACCTGATTTGTAGTCAGACGCCTCATGCATTGCGCCACGAACTCCACGAAATCAAACCACTATTTCTCTGTTCTCCTGTGGGGGAATTTGCCGCTCCCAAAAAGTTATTGTTACCTTTTTCAGTGTGGGATGGGCGCTTCTCTAATCAGTGCACCTGCCTCCCCGACACACCTGCGAGTCATTATCTCATCTGCCACTTGCAGCATAAAAGCCAGCCTGAAGAGCCACCCATTGTCACTTCGTCAGAGATCCTTCCTGCCGTGTCGACGACGCCGTACCGCTCCAGGATTCCTGCACTCCTCGAATTGATCATTTTGACTACCTTTCAGTTGTGACCACCTCGGCCTGTCTCGCTTACTGGCAATAAAACCCTTCTGTGCTTTTTGTGTCTGCGCGTGGTTCCTCTCTTCATCTCTCACGAAGCCGAACACTTTGCTTAACACCCGCGGTTCTCCCAGCGCTCCGCCCCAACATCCTCGTCGGAACAGCCTGAGCGCCGCAGCGGAGCAACTCCGGCTCGGCCGTGGGCAAAAACGGCTCTGTCCGAAATTTCTCACGGGCGGGCGTGAGCTGTTCCTCCGCTTCGCTTATCACACACACCACTCTCGGCCCTACCTGCCCCGCGCAACTCCGGCAGGGCCAAGCGGGTGGCATCGGTTCGGTCCCGGACCTTCGCGCGGTTTGATTCCCAAGTTTTTCTTCCCTTTGATTGCACACCGCGCCCCCTGTCCCTCAAAGCGAGGTGCATCTCTGGCGGAGCCGAGCGGGCAGCAGCTTTGCTCCCGGCAGGTCGTGTTGGTGTGCGCGAGGTCTTCCACCTCTTCGCTTGCAACACTCGCCTTTGCCGGCCCGCCAGGCACGGCGCAGCTCTGGCGGGGCCAAGCGACAGCGTCGGTTAGGTCCCGGGCGCAAAATCAAAAGGGAGGGTCGACACTGTGGACAAACAATGGACCCTAACACAAAGGGCAGAAAACTTCGACGCACACCCGCGCGACATTCTGTGAAGGAAAATACGCCACCCGCCTGACCTCGCCGGAGTTCCGCCGCGCCCGTCGGTCCAACGTGGCCCGGGTTGCAAGCGAAGTGGGTGAAAAGCTCACGGCCATCCTCGCGAAATATCGTACAATGCCGCTGCAAAACACGGCCCGGGCGCGGCTGCTCCTAGCGGATCGCAATGCAGCTCTGATCAGGGGGATCTTGCGGGAAGCCGGGAGGGGCGCGGGTGTCAAGCAACGGGCTAATAAACCTCGTCGAATACGCCCGCGACGGGCCGGTATAGAAGCGATGCCGCCAGTTTGTCCCCGCCGGAGCTCCTCCAAGCCAGGCAGGCCGAAAGTGGCGCGGGTTGACAACACAGGGTCCAAAACTTCAACGCACAACCAAGCGATCGTCCAGCTTTATGCAGCCTTGTACAAATTGTGTTTTCAAATTGTTCGCCCGAAACAGTTTTGTCACTCCCACAAGACAAACAAGCTATTTTTTTTCAGATGGCAGTGGAACTGATGAAGGCCTTCCCCAGACATTCCGTGCATCAATTTTAGAACATTATGTGGCGATGGAAAATAAGAGAACAAGACAATCGTCAGAAATACTGACCACAGCAGGTTTATTGGATGATGATCACCCATGCAAAAAATGTTTAATTGTGGCATCCAGAAATGATGCCAAAGATATATTTTGTTTCAAACTACTTCATGAAGAGGAAGTGTTGATACCAGGGATGAATTCTGAAAGCTTATGAGAAAGTCATTTTTTATGACTTGTACCACAACGAAAAATCTCGTGTTATTCACTGCTCCGATGAAAATAAAATGTCAAGATAAAATTTCAATCCCATATTTACACACTGTGAATTTTAAGTTTAATGTTCACTGATATTCCGTCATGTTGTCGTATTTGTTCTCGCCATGCACTGTGGCATGCTCTAAATGGCAAAACCACCTGGAAAAGGTCCTCTGACAAAACGAGTGATTTTTACAATGGAAGAACACACAATTTATCTTGCATCGACATTGTCTTCATGATGCTTTGCATGCATCATTGAAATTGGGTTGGTTCAAGTAAAAGAAAAAATTTGAATTTTAAAAGCAACTTAGAGTTATCCTGATTGAAATTTCCGAACATATAATCTTGCGATGTTAGGGTTCTCTCCCCCCGGCCCCCTTTTGACGAGACCCAGTGCGAAAGGTGGTACCATGAGCAGTGTCTTGAGAAGAATTTGCATGAATTGAGCGGCCGAAGACTGGTATTGCTGCTGTGAGTGCACATCACAATGTTGGAAGTCATGTAGACCTATATCTAATTTTGTGAGTGTTGTTCTGGAAAAAAATTAATTCTCACAAGAAAATGACAGACATGTCAGCTGCTCAACCCGTATTGTTTTGTGTTTTTTGTTATTGTAAAGTGTCCTTGGGTGTCTTGAAAGGCGCTTATCAATAAAATGTATTATTAGTATTATTATTATTATTAAGTTGCCTACACTGGTAAAGTTTTTTAAAATTTGAGTTTTTATTGCTTTAAATGCATTTTCAGCCCGAGTTGAGCACGTTTTGTGAGTTTGAATGTATCTTCATAGGAATGAGTTGTGTGGTCAAATTAATGCTCATTTAGGCTTCAGGTGGTCATCCTGAACAAAATACATGTTGAAGTGTGTGCATAAGTCCTTTGGTTTAGGCGTGACACTCAATTTGAGTTTTTATTGCTTTAAATGCATTTTCAGCCCGAGCTGAGCACGTTTTGTGAGTTTGAATGTATCTTCATAGGAATCAGTTGTGTGGTCAAATTAATGCTCATTTAGGCTTCAGGTGGTCATCCTGAACAAAATACATGTTGAAGTGTGTGCATAAGTCCTTTGGTTTAGGCGTGACACTCAATTTGAGTTTTTATTGCTTTAAATGCATTTTCAGCCCGAGCTGAGCACGTTTTGTGAGTTTGAATGTAGCTTCATAGGAATTAGTTGTGTGGTCAAATTAATGCTCATTTAGGCTTCAGGTGGTCATCCTGAACAAAATACATGTTGAAGTGTGTGCATAAGTCCTTTGGTTTAGGCGTGACACTCAATTTGAGTTTTTATTGCTTTAAATGCATTTTCAGCCCGAGCTGAGCATGTTTTGTGAGTTTGAATGTATCTTCATAAGAATGAGTTGTGTGGTCAAATTAATGCTCATTTCGGCTTCAGGTGGTCATCCTGAACTAAATACATGTTGAAGTGTGTGCATAAGTCCTTTGGTTTAGGCGTGACACTCCATTTGAGTTTTTATTGCTTTAAATGCATTTTCAGTCCGAGCTGAGCGCGCTTTCTGACTTTGAATGTATCTTCATAGGAATGAGTTGTGTGGTCAAATTATTGCTCATTTAGGCTTCAGGAGGTCATCCTGAACAAAATACATCTTGAAGTGTGTGCATAAGTCCTTCGGTTTAGGCGTGACACTCAATTTGAGTTTTTATTGCTTTAAATGCATTTTCAGCCCGAGCTGAGCACGTTTTGTGAGTTTGAATGTATCTTCATAGGAATGAGTTGTGTGGTCAAATTAATGCTCATTTAGGCTTCAGGTGGTCATCCTGAACAAAATACATGTTGAAGTGTGTGCATAAGTCCTTTGGTTTAGGCGTGACACTCAATTTGAGTTTTTATTGCTTTAAATGCATTTTCAGCCCGAGCTGAGCACGTTTTGTGAGTTTGAATGTAGCTTCATAGGAATTAGTTGTGTGGTCAAACTATTGCTCATTTAGGCTTCAGGAGGTCATCCTGAACAAAATACATGTTGAAGTGTGTGCATAAGTCCTTTGGTTTAGGCCTTACACTCAATTTGAGTTTTGATTGCTTTAAATGCATTTTCAGCCCGAGCTGAGCACGTTTTGTGAGTTTGAATGTATTTTCATAGGAATGAGTTGTGTGGTCAAATAAATGCTCATTTAGGCTTCAGGTGGTCATCCTGAACAAAATACATGTTGAAGTGTGTGCATAAGTCCTTTGGTTTAGGCCTTACACTCAATTTGAGTTTTGATTGCTTTAAATGCATTTTCAGCCCGAGCTGAGCACGTTTTGTGAGTTTGAATGTATCTTCATAGGAATGAGTTGTGTGGTCAAATTAATGCTCATTTAGGCTTCAGGTGGTCATCCTGAACAAAATACATGTTGAAGTGTATGCATAAGTCCTTTGGTTTAGGCGTGACACTCAATTTGAGTTTTTATTGCTTTAAATGCATTTTCAGCCCGAGTTGAGCACGTTTTGTGAGTTTGAATGTATCTTCATAGGAATGAGTTGTGTGGTCAAATTAATGCTCATTTAGGCTTCAGGTGGTCATCCTGAACAAAATACATGTTGAAGTGTGTGCATAAGTTCTTTGGTTTAGGCGTGACACTCAATTTGAGTTTTTATTGCTTTAAATGCATTTTCAGCCCGAGCTGAGCATGTTTTGTGAGTTTGAATGTATCTTCATAAGAATGAGTTGTGTGGTCAAATTATTGCTCATTTCGGCTTCAGGTGGTCATCCTGAACTAAATACATGTTGAAGTGTGTGCATAAGTCCTTTGGTTTAGGCGTGACACTCCATTTGAGTTTTTATTGCTTTAAATGCATTTTCAGCCCGAGCTGAGCACGTTTTGTGAGTTTGAATGCATCTTCATAGGCATGAATTGTGTGATCAAATTAATGCTCATTTAGGCTTCAGGTGGTCCTTCTGAACAAAATACATGTTAAAGTGTGTGCATAAATCCTTTGGTTTAGGCGTGACACTCAATTTGAGTTTTTATTGCTTTAAATGCATTTTCAGCCCGAGCTGAGCACGTTTTGTGAGTTTGAATGTATCTTCATAGGAATGAGTTGTGTGGTCAAATTAAAGCTCATATAGGCTTCAGGAGGTCATCCTGAACAAAATACATGTTGAATGTGTGCATAAGTCCTTTGGTTTAGGTGTGACACTCAATTTGAGTTTTTATTGCTTTAAATGCATTTTCAGCCCGAGCTTGAGCGCGCTTTCTGACTTTGAATGTATCTTCATAGGAATGAGTTGTGTAGTCAAATTAATGCTCATTTAGGCTTCAGGAGGACATCCTGAACAAAATACATGTTGAAGTGTGTGCATAAATCCTCTGGTTTAGGCGTGACACTCAATTTGAGTTTTTATTGCTTTAAATGCATTTTCAGCCCGAGCTGAGCACGTTTTGTGAGTTTGAATGTATCTTCATAGGCATGAGTTGTGTGATCAAATTAATGCTCATTTAGGCTTCAGGAGGTCATCCTGAACAAAATACAAGTTGAAGTGTGTGCATAAGTCCTTTGGTAATCAAACAGCACGAAGGTCCGGGACCGAACGGATGCCACCCCCTTGGCCCCGCCGGAGCAGAAGTAAGATCGGGCGGCCCGAGCCAGAGCCCGAGCCCTACCCCTACCCGAACCCGACCGCCCTAAAATGTCCCTCATTGCTTCGGGTTCGGGGCGCACGGCACCCGTACGGCGGAGAGTATCCAGCGTTACCAGTGAAGCGGAGGAACATCTCACGCCCACCCGCGCGAAATGTCGTACCGAGTTGTTTATGCCCACGGCACCGCCGATGCTGCACCGTTTCGGCGCGAGGGACGCTCCAAACGAGGAGTTTGGGTCGAATGTGAATTAAAGTGTTAGGTTTCGTGAGAGATCAATACAAGAACCACACACAGACACCAAAAACGAAGAGGGGTTTTATTGCCAGAAAGTTGGTCAGGTCGAGGTGTAAACAACTGAAAGCTAGTCAAAATGATCACGTTGAGGAATGCAGAAATGCTGGAGCGTAACGGCGTGGCAGCAGCTAGCTCGGCAGGAAGGATCGCTGACGAACTGGCAACGGGTGGCTGTTCACGCTGTCTTTTATGGTGCAAGTGGCAGATGAGATGAAGACTCGCACGTGTGTAGGGGAGGCAGGTGCACTGATTCGAGAGGCGCCCAGCCCACACTGAAAAAGAGACAAAAAAAGGGAGGGGCGGCACCGTGGACACACAATGGTTTCGAACGCAAAGGGCAGAAAACGTCGGCTTCCAGCCGCGCGACGTTCCGCGAACGAATACTGAATCGTATTGAGACACGTTATCCGTGGCATCATAAACTCCGCGAATTTAAGTCAACATCTCTCTGCTCCCAAATAAAACAATCATCCCTATTCAGTCAACTGTAAACGAAGAAGTCAAGTCTGGGATTTTTTTTATGACCCTCTAAAAATAAGCAACAACATAAAATGTCCGCCCTGTGAACATGAGCTGAAATCGAATCTCAAACCAAATACATGTGAAAGCAAAAAAAAATCGAAATATATCAATTTAGAATTCAAAGAACGTCGTGTCCCCATCACACTTTTTAATTGTCTTTTTTCTTTTTTCTTTTTTTTTGCATCGACACGCCTCAAAATCCTTCTGATGTGAGCGTTTTTAAAAAATCTTGGCTCTTTTGACTTTTTTGGGGGGTTCTTGGGACGGAAAAAATTGACGATGAATTGACAATATTTGCTGCTCAGAGCTGATGCCACGTCGTGTCACTCTTGTGCTTTCTGAAATGCGAGAGCCCTATTTGTCCATGCACGGCCAGCACTTTACGATAGCCTCTGCTGGTGAGAGTTGGCCATTGCAGCCTTCCATATGATTTCCTGTGACCCTCTAAAAATAATGAGATAAAATGTGCGTTGTGTGAACATGAGCTGCGCTTGAAACTACACCCAAATACAAGGAAAAGCAAAAAACAAAAATCTAAACGCACCAATTCAAAAGATAAATGAATGCCACGCCACCATCACACTTTTTCATGATTATTATTACAATTATTATTAATATCACTGCATAGGCAAGGCTCAAAATCCGCCTCATGTGAGCGTTTTTTCAAAAGATTTTCTTAATCTTGCTACTTCGGACTGGGCTTTTTTTTTTGGATATTGGGACAGAGAAACTTTATTATGTATTGACAGTGTTTGCTCTTCATCTCTTTTTCAACCTGGTGGACGCCCTCTCTTTGGCCGAGCATGACCTGATTTGTAGTCAGACGCCTCATGCATTGCGCCACGAACTCCACGAAATCAAACCACTATTTCTCTGTTCTCCTGTGGGGGAATTTGCCGCTCCCAAAAAGTTATTGTTACCTTTTTCAGTGTGGGATGGGCGCTTCTCTAATCAGTGCACCTGCCTCCCCGACACACCTGCGAGTCATTATCTCATCTGCCACTTGCAGCATAAAAGCCAGCCTGAAGAGCCACCCATTGTCACTTCGTCAGAGATCCTTCCTGCCGTGTCGACGACGCCGTACCGCTCCAGGATTCCTGCACTCCTCGAATTGATCATTTTGACTACCTTTCAGTTGTGACCACCTCGGCCTGTCTCGCTTACTGGCAATAAAACCCTTCTGTGCTTTTTGTGTCTGCGCGTGGTTCCTCTCTTCATCTCTCACGAAGCCGAACACTTTGCTTAACACCCGCGGTTCTCCCAGCGCTCCGCCCCAACATCCTCGTCGGAACAGCCTGAGCGCCGCAGCGGAGCAACTCCGGCTCGGCCGTGGGCAAAAACGGCTCTGTCCGAAATTTCTCACGGGCGGGCGCGAGCTGTTCCTCCGCTTCGCTTATCACACACACCACTCTCGGCCCTACCTGCCCCGCGCAACTCCGGCAGGGCCAAGCGGGTGGCATCGGTTCGGTCCCGGACCTTCGCGCGGTTTGATTCCCAAGTTTTTCTTCCCTTTGATTGCACACCGCGCCCCCTGTCCCTCAAAGCGAGGTGCATCTCTGGCGGAGCCGAGCGGGCAGCAGCTTTGCTCCCGGCAGGTCGTGTTGGTGTGCGCGAGGTCTTCCACCTCTTCGCTTGCAACACTCGCCTTTGCCGGCCCGCCAGGCACGGCGCAGCTCTGGCGGGGCCAAGCGACAGCGTCGGTTAGGTCCCGGGCGCAAAATCAAAAGGGAGGGTCGACACTGTGGACAAACAATGGACCCTAACACAAAGGGCAGAAAACTTCGACGCACACCCGCGCGACATTCTGTGAAGGAAAATACGCCACCCGCCTGACCTCGCCGGAGTTCCGCCGCGCCCGTCGGTCCAACGTGGCCCGGGTTGCAAGCGAAGTGGGTGAAAAGCTCACGGCCATCCTCGCGAAATATCGTACAATGCCGCTGCAAAACACGGCCCGGGCGCGGCTGCTCCTAGCGGATCGCAATGCAGCTCTGATCAGGGGGATCTTGCGGGAAGCCGGGAGGGGCGCGGGTGTCAAGCAACGGGCTAATAAACCTCGTCGAATACGCCCGCGACGGGCCGGTATAGAAGCGATGCCGCCAGTTTGTCCCCGCCGGAGCTCCTCCAAGCCAGGCAGGCCGAAAGTGGCGCGGGTTGACAACACAGGGTCCAAAACTTCAACGCACAACCAAGCGATCGTCCAGCTTTATGCAGCCTTGTACAAATTGTGTTTTCAAATTGTTCGCCCGAAACAGTTTTGTCACTCCCACAAGACAAACAAGCTATTTTTTTTCAGATGGCAGTGGAACTGATGAAGGCCTTCCCCAGACATTCCGTGCATCAATTTTAGAACATTATGTGGCGATGGAAAATAAGAGAACAAGACAATCGTCAGAAATACTGACCACAGCAGGTTTATTGGATGATGATCACCCATGCAAAAAATGTTTAATTGTGGCATCCAGAAATGATGCCAAAGATATATTTTGTTTCAAACTACTTCATGAAGAGGAAGTGTTGATACCAGGGATGAATTCTGAAAGCTTATGAGAAAGTCATTTTTTATGACTTGTACCACAACGAAAAATCTCGTGTTATTCACTGCTCCGATGAAAATAAAATGTCAAGATAAAATTTCAATCCCATATTTACACACTGTGAATTTTAAGTTTAATGTTCACTGATATTCCGTCATGTTGTCGTATTTGTTCTCGCCATGCACTGTGGCATGCTCTAAATGGCAAAACCACCTGGAAAAGGTCCTCTGACAAAACGAGTGATTTTTACAATGGAAGAACACACAATTTATCTTGCATCGACATTGTCTTCATGATGCTTTGCATGCATCATTGAAATTGGGTTGGTTCAAGTAAAAGAAAAAATTTGAATTTTAAAAGCAACTTAGAGTTATCCTGATTGAAATTTCCGAACATATAATCTTGCGATGTTAGGGTTCTCTCCCCCCGGCCCCCTTTTGACGAGACCCAGTGCGAAAGGTGGTACCATGAGCAGTGTCTTGAGAAGAATTTGCATGAATTGAGCGGCCGAAGACTGGTATTGCTGCTGTGAGTGCACATCACAATGTTGGAAGTCATGTAGACCTATATCTAATTTTGTGAGTGTTGTTCTGGAAAAAAATTAATTCTCACAAGAAAATGACAGACATGTCAGCTGCTCAACCCGTATTGTTTTGTGTTTTTTGTTATTGTAAAGTGTCCTTGGGTGTCTTGAAAGGCGCTTATCAATAAAATGTATTATTAGTATTATTATTATTATTAAGTTGCCTACACTGGTAAAGTTTTTTAAAATTTGAGTTTTTATTGCTTTAAATGCATTTTCAGCCCGAGTTGAGCACGTTTTGTGAGTTTGAATGTATCTTCATAGGAATGAGTTGTGTGGTCAAATTAATGCTCATTTAGGCTTCAGGTGGTCATCCTGAACTAAATACATGTTGAAGTGTGTGCATAAGTCCTTTGGTTTAGGCGTGACACTCAATTTGAGTTTTTATTGCTTTAAATGCATTTTCAGCCCGAGCTGAGCACGTTTTGTGAGTTTGAATGTATCTTCATAAGAATGAGTTGTGTGGTCAAATTAATGCTCATTTCGGCTTCAGGTGGTCATCCTGAACTAAATACATGTTGAAGTGTGTGCATAAGTCCTTTGGTTTAGGCGTGACACTCCATTTGAGTTTTTATTGCTTTAAATGCATTTTCAGTCCGAGCTGAGCGCGCTTTCTGACTTTGAATGTATCTTCATAGGAATGAGTTGTGTGGTCAAATTATTGCTCATTTAGGCTTCAGGAGGTCATCCTGAACAAAATACATCTTGAAGTGTGTGCATAAGTCCTTCGGTTTAGGCGTGACACTCAATTTGAGTTTTTATTGCTTTAAATGCATTTTCAGCCCGAGCTGAGCACGTTTTGTGAGTTTGAATGTATCTTCATAGGAATGAGTTGTGTGGTCAAATTAATCCTCATTTAGGCTTCAGGTGGTCATCCTGAACAAAATACATGTTGAAGTGTGTGCATAAGTCCTTTGGTTTAGGCGTGACACTCAATTTGAGTTTTTATTGCTTTAAATGCATTTTCAGCCCGAGCTGAGCACGTTTTGTGAGTTTGAATGTATCTTCATAGGAATGAGTTGTGTGGTCAAATTAATGCTCATTTAGGCTTCAGGTGGTCATCCTGAACAAAATACATGTTGAAGTGTGTGCATAAGTCCTTTGGTTTAGGCGTGACACTCAATTTGAGTTTTTATTGCTTTAAATGCATTTTCAGCCCGAGCTGAGCACTTTTTGTGAGTTTGAATGTATCTTCAGAGGAATGAGTTGTGTGGTGAAATTAATGCTCATTTAGGCTTCAGGAGGACATCCTGAACTAAATACATGTTGAAGTGTGTGCATAAGTCCTTTGGTTTAGGCGTGACACTCAATTTGAGTTTTTATTGCTTTAAATGCATTTTCAGCCCGAGTTGAGCACGTTTTGTGAGTTTGAATGTATCTTCATAGGCATGAATTGTGTGATCAAATTAATGCTCATTTAGGCTTCAGGTGGTCCTTCTGAACAAAATACATGTTAAAGTGTGTGCATAAATCCTTTGGTTTAGGCGTGACACTCAATTTGAGTTTTTATTGCTTTAAATGCATTTTCAGCCTGAGCTGAGCACGTTTTGTGAGTTTGAATGTATCTTCATAGGAATGAGTTGTGTGGTCAAATTATTGCTCATATAGGCTTCAGGAGGTCATCCTGAACAAAATACATGTTGAATGTGTGCATAAGTCCTTTGGTTTAGGTGTGACACTCAATTTGAGTTTTTATTGCTTTAAATGCATTTTCAGCCCGAGCTTGAGCGCGCTTTCTGACTTTGAATGTATCTTCATAGGAATGAGTTGTGTAGTCAAATTAATGCTCATTTAGGCTTCAGGAGGACATCCTGAACAAAATACATGTTGAAGTGTGTGCATAAATCCTCTGGTTTAGGCGTGACACTCAATTTGAGTTTTTATTGCTTTAAATGCATTTGTAGCCTGAGCTGAGCGCGCTTTCTGACTTTGAATGTATCTTCATAGGAATGAGTTGTGTGGTCAAATGAATGCTCATTTAGGCTTCAGGTGGTCATCCTGAACAAAATACATGTTGAAGTGTGTGCATAAGTCCTTTGGTTGAGGCGTGACACTCAATTTGAGTTTTTATTGCTTTAAATGCATTTTCAGCCCGAGCTGAGCACGTTTTGTGAGTTTGAATGTATCTTCATAGGAATGAGTTGTGTGGTCAAATTAATGCTCATTTAGGCTTCAGGAGGACATTCTGAACTAAATACATGTTGAAGTGTATGCATAAGTCCTTTGGTTTAGGCGTGACACTCAATTTGAGTTTTTATTGCTTTAAATGCATTTTTAGCCCGAGCTGAGCATGTTTTGTGAGTTTGAATGTATCTTCATAAGAATGAGTTGTGTGGTCAAATTAATGCTCATTTCGGCTTCAGGTGGTCATCCTGAACTAAATACATGTTGAAGTGTGTGCATAAGTCCTTTGGTTTAGGCGTGACACTCCATTTGAGTTTTTATTGCTTTAAATGCATTTTCAGCCCGAGCTGAGCACGTTTTGTGAGTTTGAATGTATCTTCATAAGAATGAGTTGTGTGGTCAAATTAATGCTCATTTCGGCTTCAGGTGGTCATCCTGAACTAAATACATGTTGAAGTGTGTGCATAAGTCCTTTGGTTTAGGCGTGACACTCCATTTGAGTTTTTATTGCTTTAAATGCATTTTCAGCCCTAGCTGAGCACGTTTTGTGAGTTTGAATGCATCTTCATAGGCATGAATTGTGTGGTCAAATTAAAGCTCATATAGGCTTCAGGAGGTCATCCTGAACAAAATACATGTTGAATGTGTGCATAAGTCCTTCAGTTTAGGTGTGACACTCAATTTGAGTTTTTATTGCTTTAAATGCATTTTCAGCCCGAGCTTGAGCGCGCTTTCTGACTTTGAATGTATCTTCATAGGAATGAGTTGTGTAGTCAAATTAATGCTCATTTAGGCTTCAGGAGGACATCCTGAACAAAATACATGTTGAAGTGTGTGCATAAATCCTCTGGTTTAGGCGTGACACTCAATTTGAGTTTTTATTGCTTTAAATGCATTTTCAGCCCGAGCTGAGCACGTTTTGTGAGTTTGAATGTATCTTCATAGGCATGAGTTGTGTGATCAAATTAATGCTCATTTAGGCTTCAGGAGGTCATCCTGAACAAAATACAAGTTGAAGTGTGTGCATAAGTCCTTTGGTAATCAAACAGCACGAAGGTCCGGGACCGAACGGATGCCACCCGCTTGGCCCCGCCGGAGCAGAAGTAAGATCGGGCGGCCCGAGCCCGAGCCCGAGCCCTACCCCTACCCGAACCCGACCGCCCTAAAATGTCCCTCATTGCTTCGGGTTCGGGGCGCACGGCACCCGTACGGCGGAGAGTATCCAGGGTTACCAGTGAAGCGGAGGAACATCTCACGCCCACCCGCGCGAAATGTCTTACCGAGTTGTTTATGCCCACGGCACCGCCGATGCTGCACCGTTTTGGCGCGAGGGACGCTCCAAACGAGGAGTTTGGGTCGAATGTGAATTAAAGTGTTAGGTTTCGTGAGAGATCAATACAAGAACCACACACAGACACCAAAAACGAAGAGGGGTTTTATTGCCAGAAAGTTGGTCAGGTCGAGGTGTAAACAACTGAAAGCTAGTCAAAATGATCACGTTGAGGAGTGCAGAAATGCTGGAGCGTAACGGCGTGGCAGCAGCTAGCTCGGCAGGAAGGATCGCTGACGAACTGGCAACGGGTGGCTGTTCACGCTGTCTTTTATGGTGCAAGTGGCAGATGAGATGAAGACTCGCACGTGTGTAGGGGAGGCAGGTGCACTGATTCGAGAGGCGCCCAGCCCACACTGAAAAAGAGACAAAAAAAGGGAGGGGCGGCACCGTGGACACACAATGGTTTCGAACGCAAAGGGCAGAAAACGTCGGCTTCCAGCCGCGCGACGTTCCGCGAACGAATACTGAATCGTATTGAGACACGTTATCCGTGGCATCATAAACTCCGCGAATTTAAGTCAACATCTCTCTGCTCCCAAATAAAACAATCATCCCTATTCAGTCAACTGTAAACGAAGAAGTCAAGTCTGGGATTTTTTTTATGACCCTCTAAAAATAAGCAACAACATAAAATGTCCGCCCTGTGAACATGAGCTGAAATCGAATCTCAAACCAAATACATGTGAAAGCAAAAAAAATCGAAATATATCAATTTAGAATTCAAAGAACGTCGTGTCCCCATCACACTTTTTAATTGTCTTTTTTCTTTTTTCTTTTTTTTTTGCATCGACACGCCTCAAAATCCTTCTGATGTGAGCGTTTTTAAAAAATCTTGGCTCTTTTGACTTTTTTGGGGGGTTCTTGGGACGGAAAAAATTGACGATGAATTGACAATATTTGCTGCTCAGAGCTGATGCCACGTTGTGTCACTCTTGTGCTTTCTGAAATGCGAGAGCCCTATTTGTCCATGCACGGCCAGCACTTTACGATAGCCTCTGCTGGTGAGAGTTGGCCATTGCAGCCTTCCATATGATTTCCTGTGACCCTCTAAAAATAATGAGATAAAATGTGCGTTGTGTGAACATGAGCTGCGCTTGAAACTACACCCAAATACAAGGAAAAGCAAAAAACAAAAATCTAAACGCACCAATTCAAAAGATAAATGAATGCCACGCCACCATCACACTTTTTCATGATTATTATTACAATTATTATTAATATCACTGCATAGGCAAGGCTCAAAATCCGCCTCATGTGAGCGTTTTTTCAAAAGATTTTCTTAATCTTGCTACTTCGGACTGGGCTTTTTTTTTTGGATATTGGGACAGAGA
This sequence comes from Hippocampus guttulatus, assembly GCF_054856545.1. NCBI lineage: Eukaryota > Metazoa > Chordata > Actinopteri > Syngnathiformes > Syngnathidae > Hippocampus > Hippocampus guttulatus. The sequence continues at coordinate 2,184,977 of NC_141271.1, forward strand.
AACTTTATTATGTATTGACAGTGTTTGCTCTTCATCTCTTTTTCAACCTGGTGGACGCCCTCTCTTTGGCCGAGCATGACCTGATTTGTAGTCAGACGCCTCATGCATTGCGCCACGAACTCCACGAAATCAAACCACTATTTCTCTGTTCTCCTGTGGGGGAATTTGCCGCTCCCAAAAAGTTATTGTTACCTTTTTCAGTGTGGGATGGGCGCTTCTCTAATCAGTGCACCTGCCTCCCCGACACACCTGCGAGTCATTATCTCATCTGCCACTTGCAGCATAAAAGCCAGCCTGAAGAGCCACCCATTGTCACTTCGTCAGAGATCCTTCCTGCCGTGTCGACGACGCCGTACCGCTCCAGGATTCCTGCACTCCTCGAATTGATCATTTTGACTACCTTTCAGTTGTGACCACCTCGGCCTGTCTCGCTTACTGGCAATAAAACCCTTCTGTGCTTTTTGTGTCTGCGCGTGGTTCCTCTCTTCATCTCTCACGAAGCCGAACACTTTGCTTAACACCCGCGGTTCTCCCAGCGCTCCGCCCCAACATCCTCGTCGGAACAGCCTGAGCGCCGCAGCGGAGCAACTCCGGCTCGGCCGTGGGCAAAAACGGCTCTGTCCGAAATTTCTCACGGGCGGGCGTGAGCTGTTCCTCCGCTTCGCTTATCACACACACCACTCTCGGCCCTACCTGCCCCGCGCAACTCCGGCAGGGCCAAGCGGGTGGCATCGGTTCGGTCCCGGACCTTCGCGCGGTTTGATTCCCAAGTTTTTCTTCCCTTTGATTGCACACCGCGCCCCCTGTCCCTCAAAGCGAGGTGCATCTCTGGCGGAGCCGAGCGGGCAGCAGCTTTGCTCCCGGCAGGTCGTGTTGGTGTGCGCGAGGTCTTCCACCTCTTCGCTTGCAACACTCGCCTTTGCCGGCCCGCCAGGCACGGCGCAGCTCTGGCGGGGCCAAGCGACAGCGTCGGTTAGGTCCCGGGCGCAAAATCAAAAGGGAGGGTCGACACTGTGGACAAACAATGGACCCTAACACAAAGGGCAGAAAACTTCGACGCACACCCGCGCGACATTCTGTGAAGGAAAATACGCCACCCGCCTGACCTCGCCGGAGTTTCGCCGCGCCCGTCGGTCCAACGTGGCCCGGGTTGCAAGCGAAGTGGGTGAAAAGCTCACGGCCATCCTCGCGAAATATCGTACAATGCCGCTGCAAAACACGGCCCGGGCGCGGCTGCTCCTAGCGGATCGCAATGCAGCTCTGATCAGGGGGATCTTGCGGGAAGCCGGGAGGGGCGCGGGTGTCAAGCAACGGGCTAATAAACCTCGTCGAATACGCCCGCGACGGGCCGGTATAGAAGCGATGCCGCCAGTTTGTCCCCGCCGGAGCTCCTCCAAGCCAGGCAGGCCGAAAGTGGCGCGGGTTGACAACACAGGGTCCAAAACTTCAACGCACAACCAAGCGATCGTCCAGCTTTATGCAGCCTTGTACAAATTGTGTTTTCAAATTGTTCGCCCGAAACAGTTTTGTCACTCCCACAAGACAAACAAGCTATTTTTTTTCAGATGGCAGTGGAACTGATGAAGGCCTTCCCCAGACATTCCGTGCATCAATTTTAGAACATTATGTGGCGATGGAAAATAAGAGAACAAGACAATCGTCAGAAATACTGACCACAGCAGGTTTATTGGATGATGATCACCCATGCAAAAAATGTTTAATTGTGGCATCCAGAAATGATGCCAAAGATATATTTTGTTTCAAACTACTTCATGAAGAGGAAGTGTTGATACCAGGGATGAATTCTGAAAGTTTATGAGAAAGTCATTTTTTATGACTTGTACCACAACGAAAAATCTCGTGTTATTCACTGCTCCGATGAAAATAAAATGTCAAGATAAAATTTCAATCCCATATTTACACACTGTGAATTTTAAGTTTAATGTTCACTGATATTCCGTCATGTTGTCGTATTTGTTCTCGCCATGCACTGTGGCATGCTCTAAATGGCAAAACCACCTGGAAAAGGTCCTCTGACAAAACGAGTGATTTTTACAATGGAAGAACACACAATTTATCTTGCATCGACATTGTCTTCATGATGCTTTGCATGCATCATTGAAATTGGGTTGGTTCAAGTAAAAGAAAAAATTTGAATTTTAAAAGCAACTTAGAGTTATCCTGATTGAAATTTCCGAACATATAATCTTGCGATGTTAGGGTTCTCTCCCCCCGGCCCCCTTTTGACGAGACCCAGTGCGAAAGGTGGTACCATGAGCAGTGTCTTGAGAAGAATTTGCATGAATTGAGCGGCCGAAGACTGGTATTGCTGCTGTGAGTGCACATCACAATGTTGGAAGTCATGTAGACCTATATCTAATTTTGTGAGTGTTGTTCTGGAAAAAAATTAATTCTCACAAGAAAATGACAGACATGTCAGCTGCTCAACCCGTATTGTTTTGTGTTTTTTGTTATTGTAAAGTGTCCTTGGGTGTCTTGAAAGGCGCTTATCAATAAAATGTATTATTAGTATTATTATTATTATTAAGTTGCCTACACTGGTAAAGTTTTTTAAAATTTGAGTTTTTATTGCTTTAAATGCATTTTCAGCCCGAGTTGAGCACGTTTTGTGAGTTTGAATGTATCTTCATAGGAATGAGTTGTGTGGTCAAATTAATGCTCATTTAGGCTTCAGGTGGTCATCCTGAACAAAATACATGTTGAAGTGTGTGCATAAGTCCTTTGGTTTAGGCGTGACACTCAATTTGAGTTTTTATTGCTTTAAATGCATTTTCAGCCCGAGCTGAGCACGTTTTGTGAGTTTGAATGTATCTTCATAGGAATCAGTTGTGTGGTCAAATTAATGCTCATTTAGGCTTCAGGTGGTCATCCTGAACAAAATACATGTTGAAGTGTGTGCATAAATCCTTTGGTTTAGGCGTGACACTCAATTTGAGTTTTTATTGCTTTAAATGCATTTTCAGCCCGAGCTGAGCACGTTTTGTGAGTTTGAATGTAGCTTCATAGGAATTAGTTGTGTGGTCAAATTAATGCTCATTTAGGCTTCAGGTGGTCATCCTGAACTAAATAAATATTGAAGTGTGTGCATAAGTTCTTTGGTTTGGGCGTGACACTCAATTTGAGTTTTTATTGCTTTAAATGCATTTTCAGCCCGAGCTGAGCACTTTTTGTGAGTTTGAATGTATCTTCATAGGAATGAGTTGTGTGGTCAAATTAATGCTCATTTAGGCTTCAGGAGGACATCCTGAACTAAATACATGTTGAAGTGTGTGCATAATAAGTCCTTTGGTTTAGGCGTGACACTCAATTTGAGTTTTTATTGCTTTAAATGCATTTTCAGCCCGAGCTGAGCATGTTTTGTGAGTTTGAATGTATCTTCATAAGAATGAGTTGTGTGGTCAAATTAATGCTCATTTCGGCTTCAGGTGGTCATCCTGAACTAAATACATGTTGAAGTGTGTGCATAAGTCCTTTGGTTTAGGCGTGACACTCCATTTGAGTTTTTATTGCTTTAAATGCATTTTCAGCCCGAGCTGAGCATGTTTTGTGAGTTTGAATGTATCTTCATAGGAATGAGTTGTGTGGTCAAATTAATGCTCATTTCGGCTTCAGGTGGTCATCCTGAACTAAATACATGTTGAAGCGTGTGCATAAGTCCTTTGGTTTAGGCGTGACACTCCATTTGAGTTTTTATTGCTTTAAATGCATTTTCAGCCCGAGCTGAGCACGTTTTGTGAGTTTGAATGCATCTTCATAGGCATGAATTGTGTGATCAAATTAATGCTCATTTAGGCTTCAGGTGGTCCTTCTGAACAAAATACATGTTAAAGTGTGTGCATAAATCCTTTGGTTTAGGCGTGACACTCAATTTGAGTTTTTATTGCTTTAAATGCATTTTCAGCCCGAGCTGAGCACGTTTTGTGAGTTTGAATGTATCTTCATAGGAATGAGTTGTGTGGTCAAATTAAAGCTCATATAGGCTTCAGGAGGTCATCCTGAACAAAATACATGTTGAATGTGTGCATAAGTCCTTTGGTTTAGGTGTGACACTCAATTTGAGTTTTTATTGCTTTAAATGCATTTTCAGCCCGAGCTTGAGCGCGCTTTCTGACTTTGAATGTATCTTCATAGGAATGAGTTGTGTAGTCAAATTAATGCTCATTTAGGCTTCAGGAGGACATCCTGAACAAAATACATGTTGAAGTGTGTGCATAAATCCTCTGGTTTAGGCGTGAAACTCAATTTGAGTTTTTATTGCTTTAAATGCATTTGTAGCCTGAGCTGAGCGCGCTTTCTGACTTTGAATGTATCTTCATAGGAATGAGTTGTGTAGTCAAATTAATGCTCATTTAGGCTTCAGGAGGACATCCTGAACAAAATACATGTTGAAGTGTGTGCATAAATCCTCTGGTTTAGGCGTGACACTCAATTTGAGTTTTTATTGCTTTAAATGCATTTTCAGCCCGAGCTGAGCACGTTTTGTGAGTTTGAATGTATCTTCATAGGCATGAGTTGTGTGGTCAAATTAATGCTCATTTAGGCTTCAGGTGGTCATCCTGAACTAAATAAATATTGAAGTGTGTGCATAAGTTCTTTGGTTTGGGCGTGACACTCAATTTGAGTTTTTATTGCTTTAAATGCATTTTCAGCCCGAGCTGAGCACTTTTTGTGAGTTTGAATGTATCTTCATAGGAATGAGTTGTGTGGTCAAATTAATGCTCATTTAGGCTTCAGGTGGTCATCCTGAACAAAATACATGTTGAAGTGTGTGCATAAGTCCTTTGGTTTAGGCGTGACACTCAATTTGAGTTTTTATTGCTTTAAATGCATTTTCAGCCCGAGCTGAGCATGTTTTGTGAGTTTGAATGTATCTTCATAAGAATGAGTTGTGTGGTCAAATTAATGCTCATTTCGGCTTCAGGTGGTCATCCTGAACTAAATACATGTTGAAGTGTGTGCATAAGTCCTTTGGTTTAGGCGTGACACTCCATTTGAGTTTTTATTGCTTTAAATGCATTTTCAGTCCGAGCTGAGCGCGCTTTCTGACTTTGAATGTATCTTCATAGGAATGAGTTGTGTGGTCAAATTAATGCTCATTTAGGCTTCAGGAGGTCATCCTGAACAAAATACATCTTGAAGTGTGTGCATAAGTCCTTCGGTTTAGGCGTGACACTCAATTTGAGTTTTTATTGCTTTAAATGCATTTTCAGCCCGAGCTGAGCACCTTTTGTGAGTTTGAATGTATCTTCATAGGAATGAGTTGTGTGGTCAAATTAATGCTCATATAGGCTTCAGGAGGCCATCCTGAACAAAATACATGTTGAAGTGTGTGCATAATCCTTTGGTTTAGGTGTGACACTCAATTTGAGTTTTTATTGCTTTAAATGCATTTTCAGCCCGAGCTGAGCGCGCTTTCTGACTTTGAATGTATCTTCATAGGAATGATTTGTTTAGTCAAATTAATGCTCTTTTAGGCTTCAGGAGGCCATCCTGAACAAAATACATGATGAAGTGTGTGCATAAGTCCTTTGGTTTAGGTGTGACACTCAATTTGAGTTTTTATTGCTTTAAATGCATTTTCAGCCCGAGCTGAGCGCGCTTTCTGACTTTGAATGTATCTTCATAGGAATGATTTGTTTAGTCAAATTAATGCTCTTTTAGGCTTCAGGAGGCCATCCTGAACAAAATACATGATGAAGTGTGTGCATAAGTCCTTTGGTTTAGGCGTGACACTCAATTTGAGTTTTTATTGCTTTAAATGCATTTTCAGCCCGAGCTGAGCACGTTTTGTGAGTTTGAATGTATCTTCATAGGAATCAGTTGTGTGGTCAAATTAATGCTCATTTAGGCTTCAGGTGGTCATCCTGAACAAAATACATGTTGAAGTGTGTGCATAAGTCCTTTGGTTTAGGCGTGACACTCAATTTGAGTTTTTATTGCTTTAAATGCATTTTCAGCCCGAGCTGAGCACGTTTTGTGAGTTTGAATGTATCTTCATAGGAATCAGTTGTGTGGTCAAATTAATGCTCATTTAGGCTTCAGGTGGTCATCCTGAACAAAATACATGTTGAAGTGTGTGCATAAATCCTTTGGTTTAGGCGTGACACTCAATTTGAGTTTTTATTGCTTTAAATGCATTTTCAGCCCGAGCTGAGCACGTTTTGTGAGTTTGAATGTAGCTTCATAGGAATTAGTTGTGTGGTCAAATTAATGCTCATTTAGGCTTCAGGTGGTCATCCTGAACTAAATAAATATTGAAGTGTGTGCATAAGTTCTTTGGTTTGGGCGTGACACTCAATTTGAGTTTTTATTGCTTTTAATGCATTTTCAGCCCGAGTTGAGCACGTTTTGTGAGTTTGAATGTATCTTCATAGGAATGAGTTGTGTGGTCAAATTAATGCTCATTTAGGCTTCAGGAGGACATCCTGAACTAAATACATGTTGAAGTGTGTGCATAAGTCCTTTGGTTTAGGCGTGACACTCAATTTGAGTTTTTATTGCTTTTAATGCATTTTCAGCCCGAGTTGAGCACGTTTTGTGAGTTTGAATGTATCTTCATAGGAATGAGTTGTGTGGTCAAATTAATGCTCATTTAGGCTTCAGGTGGTCATCCTGAACAAAATACATGTTGAAGTGTGTGCATAAGTCCTTTGGTTTAGGCGTGACACTCAATTTGAGTTTTTATTGCTTTAAATGCATTTTCAGCCCGAGCTGAGCATGTTTTGTGAGTTTGAATGTATCTTCATAAGAATGAGTTGTGTGGTCAAATTAATGCTCATTTCGGCTTCAGGTGGTCATCCTGAACTAAATACATGTTGAAGTGTGTGCATAAGTCCTTTGGTTTAGGCGTGACACTCCATTTGAGTTTTTATTGCTTTAAATGCATTTTCAGTCCGAGCTGAGCGCGCTTTCTGACTTTGAATGTATCTTCATAGGAATGAGTTGTGTGGTCAAATTAATGCTCATTTAGGCTTCAGGAGGTCATCCTGAACAAAATACATCTTGAAGTGTGTGCATAAGTCCTTCGGTTTAGGCGTGACACTCAATTTGAGTTTTTATTGCTTTAAATGCATTTTCAGCCCGAGCTGAGCACCTTTTGTGAGTTTGAATGTATCTTCATAGGAATGAGTTGTGTGGTCAAATTAATGCTCATATAGGCTTCAGGAGGCCATCCTGAACAAAATACATGTTGAAGTGTGTGCATAATCCTTTGGTTTAGGTGTGACACTCAATTTGAGTTTTTATTGCTTTAAATGCATTTTCAGCCCGAGCTGAGCGCGCTTTCTGACTTTGAATGTATCTTCATAGGAATGATTTGTTTAGTCAAATTAATGCTCTTTTAGGCTTCAGGAGGCCATCCTGAACAAAATACATGATGAAGTGTGTGCATAAGTCCTTTGGTTTAGGTGTGACACTCAATTTGAGTTTTTATTGCTTTAAATGCATTTTCAGCCCGAGCTGAGCACGTTTTGTGAGTTTGAATGCATCTTCATAGGCATGAATTGTGTGATCAAATTAATGCTCATTTAGGCTTCAGGTGGTCCTTCTGAACAAAATACATGTTAAAGTGTGTGCATAAATCCTTTGGTTTAGGCGTGACACTCAATTTGAGTTTTTATTGCTTTAAATGCATTTTCAGCCCGAGCTGAGCACGTTTTGTGAGTTTGAATGTATCTTCATAGGAATGAGTATTGTGGTCAAATTAAAGCTCATATAGGCTGCAGGAGGTCATCCTGAACAAAATACATGTTGAATGTGTGCATAAGTCCTTTGGTTTAGGTGTGACACTCAATTTGAGTTTTTATTGCTTTAAATGCATTTTCAGCCCGAGCTTGAGCGCGCTTTCTGACTTTGAATGTATCTTCATAGGAATGAGTTGTGTAGTCAAATTAATGCTCATTTAGGCTTCAGGAGGACATCCTGAACAAAATACATGTTGAAGTGTGTGCATAAATCCTCTGGTTTAGGCGTGACACTCAATTTGAGTTTTTATTGCTTTAAATGCATTTTCAGCCCGAGCTGAGCACGTTTTGTGAGTTTGAATGTATCTTCATAGGCATGAGTTGTGTGATCAAATTAATGCTCATTTAGGCTTCAGGAGGTCATCCTGAACAAAATACAAGTTGAAGTGTGTGCATAAGTCCTTTGGTAATCAAACAGCACGAAGGTCCGGGACCGAACGGATGCCACCCGCTTGGCCCCGCCGGAGCAGAAGTAAGATCGGGCGGCCCGAGCCCGAGCCCGAGCCCTACCCCTACCCGAACCCGACCGCCCTAAAATGTCCCTCATTGCTTCGGGTTCGGGGCGCACGGCACCCGTACGGCGGAGAGTATCCAGGGTTACCAGTGAAGCGGAGGAACATCTCACGCCCACCCGCGCGAAATGTCTTACCGAGTTGTTTATGCCCACGGCACCGCCGATGCTGCACCGTTTTGGCGCGAGGGACGCTCCAAACGAGGAGTTTGGGTCGAATGTGAATTAAAGTGTTAGGTTTCGTGAGAGATCAATACAAGAACCACACACAGACACCAAAAACGAAGAGGGGTTTTATTGCCAGAAAGTTGGTCAGGTCGAGGTGTAAACAACTGAAAGCTAGTCAAAATGATCACGTTGAGGAGTGCAGAAATGCTGGAGCGTAACGGCGTGGCAGCAGCTAGCTCGGCAGGAAGGATCGCTGACGAACTGGCAACGGGTGGCTGTTCACGCTGTCTTTTATGGTGCAAGTGGCAGATGAGATGAAGACTCGCACGTGTGTAGGGGAGGCAGGTGCACTGATTCGAGAGGCGCCCAGCCCACACTGAAAAAGAGACAAAAAAAAGGGAGGGGCGGCACCGTGGACACACAATGGTTTCGAACGCAAAGGGCAGAAAACGTCGGCTTCCAGCCGCGCGACGTTCCGCGAACGAATACTGAATCGTATTGAGACACGTTATCCGTGGCATCATAAACTCCGCGAATTTAAGTCAACATCTCTCTGCTCCCAAATAAAACAATCATCCCTATTCAGTCAACTGTAAACGAAGAAGTCAAGTCTGGGATTTTTTTTATGACCCTCTAAAAATAAGCAACAACATAAAATGTCCGCCCTGTGAACATGAGCTGAAATCGAATCTCAAACCAAATACATGTGAAAGCAAAAAAAATCGAAATATATCAATTTAGAATTCAAAGAACGTCGTGTCCCCATCACACTTTTTAATTGTCTTTTTTCTTTTTTCTTTTTTTTTTGCATCGACACGCCTCAAAATCCTTCTGATGTGAGCGTTTTTAAAAAATCTTGGCTCTTTTGACTTTTTTGGGGGGTTCTTGGGACGGAAAAAATTGACGATGAATTGACAATATTTGCTGCTCAGAGCTGATGCCACGTTGTGTCACTCTTGTGCTTTCTGAAATGCGAGAGCCCTATTTGTCCATGCACGGCCAGCACTTTACGATAGCCTCTGCTGGTGAGAGTTGGCCATTGCAGCCTTCCATATGATTTCCTGTGACCCTCTAAAAATAATGAGATAAAATGTGCGTTGTGTGAACATGAGCTGCGCTTGAAACTACACCCAAATACAAGGAAAAGCAAAAAACAAAAATCTAAACGCACCAATTCAAAAGATAAATGAATGCCACGCCACCATCACACTTTTTCATGATTATTATTACAATTATTATTAATATCACTGCATAGGCAAGGCTCAAAATCCGCCTCATGTGAGCGTTTTTTCAAAAGATTTTCTTAATCTTGCTACTTCGGACTGGGCTTTTTTTTTTGGATATTGGGACAGAGAAACTTTATTATGTATTGACAGTGTTTGCTCTTCATCTCTTTTTCAACCTGGTGGACGCCCTCTCTTTGGCCGAGCATGACCTGATTTGTAGTCAGACGCCTCATGCATTGCGCCACGAACTCCACGAAATCAAACCACTATTTCTCTGTTCTCCTGTGGGGGAATTTGCCGCTCCCAAAAAGTTATTGTTACCTTTTTCAGTGTGGGATGGGCGCTTCTCTAATCAGTGCACCTGCCTCCCCGACACACCTGCGAGTCATTATCTCATCTGCCACTTGCAGCATAAAAGCCAGCCTGAAGAGCCACCCATTGTCACTTCGTCAGAGATCCTTCCTGCCGTGTCGACGACGCCGTACCGCTCCAGGATTCCTGCACTCCTCGAATTGATCATTTTGACTACCTTTCAGTTGTGACCACCTCGGCCTGTCTCGCTTACTGGCAATAAAACCCTTCTGTGCTTTTTGTGTCTGCGCGTGGTTCCTCTCTTCATCTCTCACGAAGCCGAACACTTTGCTTAACACCCGCGGTTCTCCCAGCGCTCCGCCCCAACATCCTCGTCGGAACAGCCTGAGCGCCGCAGCGGAGCAACTCCGGCTCGGCCGTGGGCAAAAACGGCTCTGTCCGAAATTTCTCACGGGCGGGCGTGAGCTGTTCCTCCGCTTCGCTTATCACACACACCACTCTCGGCCCTACCTGCCCCGCGCAACTCCGGCAGGGCCAAGCGGGTGGCATCGGTTCGGTCCCGGACCTTCGCGCGGTTTGATTCCCAAGTTTTTCTTCCCTTTGATTGCACACCGCGCCCCCTGTCCCTCAAAGCGAGGTGCATCTCTGGCGGAGCCGAGCGGGCAGCAGCTTTGCTCCCGGCAGGTCGTGTTGGTGTGCGCGAGGTCTTCCACCTCTTCGCTTGCAACACTCGCCTTTGCCGGCCCGCCAGGCACGGCGCAGCTCTGGCGGGGCCAAGCGACAGCGTCGGTTAGGTCCCGGGCGCAAAATCAAAAGGGAGGGTCGACACTGTGGACAAACAATGGACCCTAACACAAAGGGCAGAAAACTTCGACGCACACCCGCGCGACATTCTGTGAAGGAAAATACGCCACCCGCCTGACCTCGCCGGAGTTTCGCCGCGCCCGTCGGTCCAACGTGGCCCGGGTTGCAAGCGAAGTGGGTGAAAAGCTCACGGCCATCCTCGCGAAATATCGTACAATGCCGCTGCAAAACACGGCCCGGGCGCGGCTGCTCCTAGCGGATCGCAATGCAGCTCTGATCAGGGGGATCTTGCGGGAAGCCGGGAGGGGCGCGGGTGTCAAGCAACGGGCTAATAAACCTCGTCGAATACGCCCGCGACGGGCCGGTATAGAAGCGATGCCGCCAGTTTGTCCCCGCCGGAGCTCCTCCAAGCCAGGCAGGCCGAAAGTGGCGCGGGTTGACAACACAGGGTCCAAAACTTCAACGCACAACCAAGCGATCGTCCAGCTTTATGCAGCCTTGTACAAATTGTGTTTTCAAATTGTTCGCCCGAAACAGTTTTGTCACTCCCACAAGACAAACAAGCTATTTTTTTTCAGATGGCAGTGGAACTGATGAAGGCCTTCCCCAGACATTCCGTGCATCAATTTTAGAACATTATGTGGCGATGGAAAATAAGAGAACAAGACAATCGTCAGAAATACTGACCACAGCAGGTTTATTGGATGATGATCACCCATGCAAAAAATGTTTAATTGTGGCATCCAGAAATGATGCCAAAGATATATTTTGTTTCAAACTACTTCATGAAGAGGAAGTGTTGATACCAGGGATGAATTCTGAAAGCTTATGAGAAAGTCATTTTTTATGACTTGTACCACAACGAAAAATCTCGTGTTATTCACTGCTCCGATGAAAATAAAATGTCAAGATAAAATTTCAATCCCATATTTACACACTGTGAATTTTAAGTTTAATGTTCACTGATATTCCGTCATGTTGTCGTATTTGTTCTCGCCATGCACTGTGGCATGCTCTAAATGGCAAAACCACCTGGAAAAGGTCCTCTGACAAAACGAGTGATTTTTACAATGGAAGAACACACAATTTATCTTGCATCGACATTGTCTTCATGATGCTTTGCATGCATCATTGAAATTGGGTTGGTTCAAGTAAAAGAAAAAATTTGAATTTTAAAAGCAACTTAGAGCTATCCTGATTGAAATTTCCGAACATATGATCTTGCGATGTTAGGGTTCTCTCCCCCCGGCCCCCTTTTGACGAGACCCAGTGCGAAAGGTGGTACCATGAGCAGTGTCTTGAGAAGAATTTGCATGAATTGAGCGGCCGAAGACTGGTATTGCTGCTGTGAGTGCACATCACAATGTTGGAAGTCATGTAGACCTATATCTAATTTTGTGAGTGTTGTTCTGGAAAAAAATTAATTCTCACAAGAAAATGACAGACATGTCAGCTGCTCAACCCGTATTGTTTTGTGTTTTTTGTTATTGTAAAGTGTCCTTGGGTGTCTTGAAAGGCGCTTATCAATAAAATGTATTATTAGTATTATTATTATTATTAAGTTGCCTACACTGGTAAAGTTTTTTAAAATTTGAGTTTTTATTGCTTTAAATGCATTTTCAGCCCGAGTTGAGCACGTTTTGTGAGTTTGAATGTATCTTCATAGGAATGAGTTGTGTGGTCAAATTAATGCTCATTTAGGCTTCAGGTGGTCATCCTGAACAAAATACATGTTGAAGTGTGTGCATAAGTCCTTTGGTTTAGGCGTGACACTCAATTTGAGTTTTTATTGCTTTAAATGCATTTTCAGTCCGAGCTGAGCGCGCTTTCTGACTTTGAATGTATCTTCATAGGAATGAGTTGTGTGGTCAAATTATTGCTCATTTAGGCTTCAGGAGGTCATCCTGAACAAAATACATCTTGAAGTGTGTGCATAAGTCCTTCGGTTTAGGCGTGACACTCAATTTGAGTTTTTATTGCTTTAAATGCATTTTCAGCCCGAGCTGAGCACGTTTTGTGAGTTTGAATGTATCTTCATAAGAATGAGTTGTGTGGTCAAATTAATGCTCATTTCGGCTTCAGGTGGTCATCCTGAACTAAATACATGTTGAAGTGTGTGCATAAGTCCTTTGGTTTAGGCGTGACACTCCATTTGAGTTTTTATTGCTTTAAATGCATTTTCAGCCCGAGCTGAGCACGTTTTGTGAGTTTGAATGCATCTTCATAGGCATGAATTGTGTGATCAAATTAATGCTCATTTAGGCTTCAGGTGGTCATCCTGAACAAAATACATGTTGAAGTGTGTGCATAATAAGTCCTTTGGTTTAGGCGTGACACTCAATTTGAGTTTTTATTGCTTTAAATGCATTTTCAGCCCGAGCTGAGCATGTTTTGTGAGTTTGAATGTATCTTCATAAGAATGAGTTGTGTGGTCAAATTAATGCTCATTTCGGCTTCAGGTGGTCATCCTGAACTAAATACATGTTGAAGTGTGTGCATAAGTCCTTTGGTTTAGGCGTGACACTCCATTTGAGTTTTTATTGCTTTAAATGCATTTTCAGCCCGAGCTGAGCATGTTTTGTGAGTTTGAATGTATCTTCATAGGAATGAGTTGTGTGGTCAAATTAATGCTCATTTCGGCTTCAGGTGGTCATCCTGAACTAAATACATGTTGAAGCGTGTGCATAAGTCCTTTGGTTTAGGCGTGACACTCCATTTGAGTTTTTATTGCTTTAAATGCATTTTCAGCCCGAGCTGAGCACGTTTTGTGAGTTTGAATGCATCTTCATAGGCATGAATTGTGTGATCAAATTAATGCTCATTTAGGCTTCAGGTGGTCCTTCTGAACAAAATACATGTTAAAGTGTGTGCATAAATCCTTTGGTTTAGGCGTGACACTCAATTTGAGTTTTTATTGCTTTAAATGCATTTTCAGCCCGAGCTGAGCACGTTTTGTGAGTTTGAATGTATCTTCATAGGAATGAGTTGTGTGGTCAAATTAAAGCTCATATAGGCTTCAGGAGGTCATCCTGAACAAAATACATGTTGAATGTGTGCATAAGTCCTTTGGTTTAGGTGTGACACTCAATTTGAGTTTTTATTGCTTTAAATGCATTTTCAGCCCGAGCTTGAGCGCGCTTTCTGACTTTGAATGTATCTTCATAGGAATGAGTTGTGTAGTCAAATTAATGCTCATTTAGGCTTCAGGAGGACATCCTGAACAAAATACATGTTGAAGTGTGTGCATAAATCCTCTGGTTTAGGCGTGACACTCAATTTGAGTTTTTATTGCTTTAAATGCATTTTCAGCCCGAGTTGAGCACGTTTTGTGAGTTTGAATGTATCTTCATAGGAATGAGTTGTGTGGTCAAATTAATGCTCATTTCGGCTTCAGGTGGTCATCCTGAACTAAATACATGTTGAAGTGTGTGCATAAGTCCTTTGGTTTAGGCGTGACACTCCATTTGAGTTTTTATTGCTTTAAATGCATTTTCAGTCCGAGCTGAGCGCGCTTTCTGACTTTGAATGTATCTTCATAGGAATGAGTTGTGTGGTCAAATTATTGCTCATTTAGGCTTCAGGAGGCCATCCTGAACAAAATACATGATGAAGTGTGTGCATAAGTCCTTTGGTTTAGGTGTGACACTCAATTTGAGTTTTTATTGCTTTAAATGCATTTTCAGCCCGAGCTGAGCACGTTTTGTGAGTTTGAATGCATCTTCATAGGCATGAATTGTGTGATCAAATTAATGCTCATTTAGGCTTCAGGTGGTCCTTCTGAACAAAATACATGTTAAAGTGTGTGCATAAATCCTTTGGTTTAGGCGTGACACTCAATTTGAGTTTTTATTGCTTTAAATGCATTTTCAGCCCGAGCTGAGCACGTTTTGTGAGTTTGAATGCATCTTCATAGGCATGAGTTGTGTGATCAAATTAATGCTCATTTAGGCTTCAGGAGGTCATCCTGAACAAAATACAAGTTGAAGTGTGTGCATAAGTCCTTTGGTAATCAAACAGCACGAAGGTCCGGGACCGAACGGATGCCACCCGCTTGGCCCCGCCGGAGCAGAAGTAAGATCGGGCGGCTTGAGCCCGAGCCCGAGCCCTACCCCTACCCGAACCCGACCGCCCTAAAATGTCCCTCATTGCTTCGGGTTCGGGGCGCACGGCACCCGTACGGCGGAGAGTATCCAGGGTTACCAGTGAAGCGGAGGAACATCTCACGCCCACCCGCGCGAAATGTCGTACCGAGTTGTTTATGCCCACGGCACCGCCGATGCTGCACCGTTTCGGCGCGAGGGACGCTCCAAACGAGGAGTTTGGGTCGAATGTGAATTAAAGTGTTAGGTTTCGTGAGAGATCAATACAAGAACCACACACAGACACCAAAAACGAAGAGGGGTTTTATTGCCAGAAAGTTGGTCAGGTCGAGGTGTAAACAACTGAAAGCTAGTCAAAATGATCACGTTGAGGAGTGCAGAAATGCTGGAGCGTAACGGCGTGGCAGCAGCTAGCTCGGCAGGAAGGATCGCTGACGAACTGGCAACGGGTGGCTGTTCACGCTGTCTTTTATGGTGCAAGTGGCAGATGAGATGAAGACTCGCACGTGTGTAGGGGAGGCAGGTGCACTGATTCGAGAGGCGCCCAGCCCACACTGAAAAAGAGACAAAAAAAGGGAGGGGCGGCACCGTGGACACACAATGGTTTCGAACGCAAAGGGCAGAAAACGTCGGCTTCCAGCCGCGCGACGTTCCGCGAACGAATACTGAATCGTATTGAGACACGTTATCCGTGGCATCATAAACTCCGCGAATTTAAGTCAACATCTCTCTGCTCCCAAATAAAACAATCATCCCTATTCAGTCAACTGTAAACGAAGAAGTCAAGTCTGGGATTTTTTTTATGACCCTCTAAAAATAAGCAACAACATAAAATGTCCGCCCTGTGAACATGAGCTGAAATCGAATCTCAAACCAAATACATGTGAAAGCAAAAAAAATCGAAATATATCAATTTAGAATTCAAAGAACGTCGTGTCCCCATCACACTTTTTAATTGTCTTTTTTCTTTTTTCTTTTTTTTTTGCATCGACACGCCTCAAAATCCTTCTGATGTGAGCGTTTTTAAAAAATCTTGGCTCTTTTGACTTTTTTGGGGGGTTCTTGGGACGGAAAAAATTGACGATGAATTGACAATATTTGCTGCTCAGAGCTGATGCCACGTTGTGTCACTCTTGTGCTTTCTGAAATGCGAGAGCCCTATTTGTCCATGCACGGCCAGCACTTTACGATAGCCTCTGCTGGTGAGAGTTGGCCATTGCAGCCTTCCATATGATTTCCTGTGACCCTCTAAAAATAATGAGATAAAATGTGCGTTGTGTGAACATGAGCTGCGCTTGAAACTACACCCAAATACAAGGAAAAGCAAAAAACAAAAATCTAAACGCACCAATTCAAAAGATAAATGAATGCCACGCCACCATCACACTTTTTCATGATTATTATTACAATTATTATTAATATCACTGCATAGGCAAGGCTCAAAATCCGCCTCATGTGAGCGTTTTTTCAAAAGATTTTCTTAATCTTGCTACTTCGGACTGGGCTTTTTTTTTTGGATATTGGGACAGAGAAACTTTATTATGTATTGACAGTGTTTGCTCTTCATCTCTTTTTCAACCTGGTGGACGCCCTCTCTTTGGCCGAGCATGACCTGATTTGTAGTCAGACGCCTCATGCATTGCGCCACGAACTCCACGAAATCAAACCACTATTTCTCTGTTCTCCTGTGGGGGAATTTGCCGCTCCCAAAAAGTTATTGTTACCTTTTTCAGTGTGGGATGGGCGCTTCTCTAATCAGTGCACCTGCCTCCCCGACACACCTGCGAGTCATTATCTCATCTGCCACTTGCAGCATAAAAGCCAGCCTGAAGAGCCACCCATTGTCACTTCGTCAGAGATCCTTCCTGCCGTGTCGACGACGCCGTACCGCTCCAGGATTCCTGCACTCCTCGAATTGATCATTTTGACTACCTTTCAGTTGTGACCACCTCGGCCTGTCTCGCTTACTGGCAATAAAACCCTTCTGTGCTTTTTGTGTCTGCGCGTGGTTCCTCTCTTCATCTCTCACGAAGCCGAACACTTTGCTTAACACCCGCGGTTCTCCCAGCGCTCCGCCCCAACATCCTCGTCGGAACAGCCTGAGCGCCGCAGCGGAGCAACTCCGGCTCGGCCGTGGGCAAAAACGGCTCTGTCCGAAATTTCTCACGGGCGGGCGTGAGCTGTTCCTCCGCTTCGCTTATCACACACACCACTCTCGGCCCTACCTGCCCCGCGCAACTCCGGCAGGGCCAAGCGGGTGGCATCGGTTCGGTCCCGGACCTTCGCGCGGTTTGATTCCCAAGTTTTTCTTCCCTTTGATTGCACACCGCGCCCCCTGTCCCTCAAAGCGAGGTGCATCTCTGGCGGAGCCGAGCGGGCAGCAGCTTTGCTCCCGGCAGGTCGTGTTGGTGTGCGCGAGGTCTTCCACCTCTTCGCTTGCAACACTCGCCTTTGCCGGCCCGCCAGGCACGGCGCAGCTCTGGCGGGGCCAAGCGACAGCGTCGGTTAGGTCCCGGGCGCAAAATCAAAAGGGAGGGTCGACACTGTGGACAAACAATGGACCCTAACACAAAGGGCAGAAAACTTCGACGCACACCCGCGCGACATTCTGTGAAGGAAAATACGCCACCCGCCTGACCTCGCCGGAGTTCCGCCGCGCCCGTCGGTCCAACGTGGCCCGGGTTGCAAGCGAAGTGGGTGAAAAGCTCACGGCCATCCTCGCGAAATATCGTACAATGCCGCTGCAAAACACGGCCCGGGCGCGGCTGCTCCTAGCGGATCGCAATGCAGCTCTGATCAGGGGGATCTTGCGGGAAGCCGGGAGGGGCGCGGGTGTCAAGCAACGGGCTAATAAACCTCGTCGAATACGCCCGCGACGGGCCGGTATAGAAGCGATGCCGCCAGTTTGTCCCCGCCGGAGCTCCTCCAAGCCAGGCAGGCCGAAAGTGGCGCGGGTTGACAACACAGGGTCCAAAACTTCAACGCACAACCAAGCGATCGTCCAGCTTTATGCAGCCTTGTACAAATTGTGTTTTCAAATTGTTCGCCCGAAACAGTTTTGTCACTCCCACAAGACAAACAAGCTATTTTTTTTCAGATGGCAGTGGAACTGATGAAGGCCTTCCCCAGACATTCCGTGCATCAATTTTAGAACATTATGTGGCGATGGAAAATAAGAGAACAAGACAATCGTCAGAAATACTGACCACAGCAGGTTTATTGGATGATGATCACCCATGCAAAAAATGTTTAATTGTGGCATCCAGAAATGATGCCAAAGATATATTTTGTTTCAAACTACTTCATGAAGAGGAAGTGTTGATACCAGGGATGAATTCTGAAAGCTTATGAGAAAGTCATTTTTTATGACTTGTACCACAACGAAAAATCTCGTGTTATTCACTGCTCCGATGAAAATAAAATGTCAAGATAAAATTTCAATCCCATATTTACACACTGTGAATTTTAAGTTTAATGTTCACTGATATTCCGTCATGTTGTCGTATTTGTTCTCGCCATGCACTGTGGCATGCTCTAAATGGCAAAACCACCTGGAAAAGGTCCTCTGACAAAACGAGTGATTTTTACAATGGAAGAACACACAATTTATCTTGCATCGACATTGTCTTCATGATGCTTTGCATGCATCATTGAAATTGGGTTGGTTCAAGTAAAAGAAAAAATTTGAATTTTAAAAGCAACTTAGAGTTATCCTGATTGAAATTTCCGAACATATAATCTTGCGATGTTAGGGTTCTCTCCCCCCGGCCCCCTTTTGACGAGACCCAGTGCGAAAGGTGGTACCATGAGCAGTGTCTTGAGAAGAATTTGCATGAATTGAGCGGCCGAAGACTGGTATTGCTGCTGTGAGTGCACATCACAATGTTGGAAGTCATGTAGACCTATATCTAATTTTGTGAGTGTTGTTCTGGAAAAAAATTAATTCTCACAAGAAAATGACAGACATGTCAGCTGCTCAACCCGTATTGTTTTGTGTTTTTTGTTATTGTAAAGTGTCCTTGGGTGTCTTGAAAGGCGCTTATCAATAAAATGTATTATTAGTATTATTATTATTATTAAGTTGCCTACACTGGTAAAGTTTTTTAAAATTTGAGTTTTTATTGCTTTAAATGCATTTTCAGCCCGAGTTGAGCACGTTTTGTGAGTTTGAATGTATCTTCATAGGAATGAGTTGTGTGGTCAAATTAATGCTCATTTAGGCTTCAGGTGGTCATCCTGAACAAAATACATGTTGAAGTGTGTGCATAAGTCCTTTGGTTTAGGCGTGACACTCAATTTGAGTTTTTATTGCTTTAAATGCATTTTCAGCCCGAGCTGAGCACGTTTTGTGAGTTTGAATGTATCTTCATAGGAATCAGTTGTGTGGTCAAATTAATGCTCATTTAGGCTTCAGGTGGTCATCCTGAACAAAATACATGTTGAAGTGTGTGCATAAGTCCTTTGGTTTAGGCGTGACACTCAATTTGAGTTTTTATTGCTTTAAATGCATTTTCAGCCCGAGCTGAGCACGTTTTGTGAGTTTGAATGTAGCTTCATAGGAATTAGTTGTGTGGTCAAATTAATGCTCATTTAGGCTTCAGGTGGTCATCCTGAACTAAATAAATATTGAAGTGTGTGCATAAGTTCTTTGGTTTGGGCGTGACACTCAATTTGAGTTTTTATTGCTTTAAATGCATTTTCAGCCCGAGCTGAGCACTTTTTGTGAGTTTGAATGTATCTTCATAGGAATGAGTTGTGTGGTCAAATTAATGCTCATTTAGGCTTCAGGTGGTCATCCTGAACAAAATACATGTTGAAGTGTGTGCATAAGTCCTTTGGTTTAGGCGTGACACTCAATTTGAGTTTTTATTGCTTTAAATGCATTTTCAGCCCGAGCTGAGCACGTTTTGTGAGTTTGAATGTATCTTCATAGGAATCAGTTGTGTGGTCAAATTAATGCTCATTTAGGCTTCAGGTGGTCATCCTGAACAAAATACATGTTGAAGTGTGTGCATAAGTCCTTTGGTTTAGGCGTGACACTCAATTTGAGTTTTTATTGCTTTAAATGCATTTTCAGCCCGAGCTGAGCACGTTTTGTGAGTTTGAATGTAGCTTCATAGGAATTAGTTGTGTGGTCAAATTAATGCTCATTTAGGCTTCAGGTGGTCATCCTGAACTAAATAAATATTGAAGGTTGTGCATAAGTTCTTTGGTTTGGGCGTGACACTCAATTTGAGTTTTTATTGCTTTAATTGCATTTTCAGCCCGAGCTGAGCACTTTTTGTGAGTTTGAATGTATCTTCAGAGGAATGAGTTGTGTGGTCAAATTAATGCTCATTTAGGCTTCAGGAGGACATCCTGAACTAAATACATGTTGAAGTGTGTGCATAAGTCCTTTGGTTTAGGCGTGACACTCAATTTGAGTTTTTATTGCTTTAAATGCATTTTCAGCCCGAGTTGAGCACGTTTTGTGAGTTTGAATGTATCTTCATAGGAATGAGTTGTGTGGTCAAATTAATGCTCATTTAGGCTTCAGGTGGTCATCCTGAACAAAATACATGTTGAAGTGTGTGCATAAGTCCTTTGGTTTAGGCGTGACACTCAATTTGAGTTTTTATTGCTTTAAATGCATTTTCAGCCCGAGCTGAGCACGTTTTGTGAGTTTGAATGTATCTTCATAGGAATCAGTTGTGTGGTCAAATTAATGCTCATTTAGGCTTCAGGTGGTCATCCTGAACAAAATACATGTTGAAGTGTGTGCATAAGTCCTTTGGTTTAGGCGTGACACTCAATTTGAGTTTTTATTGCTTTAAATGCATTTTCAGCCCGAGCTGAGCACTTTTTGTGAGTTTGAATGTATCTTCAGAGGAATGAGTTGTGTGGTCAAATTAATGCTCATTTAGGCTTCAGGAGGACATCCTGAACTAAATACATGTTGAAGTGTGTGCATAAGTCCTTTGGTTTAGGCGTGACACTCAATTTGAGTTTTTATTGCTTTAAATGCATTTTCAGCCCGAGTTGAGCACGTTTTGTGAGTTTGAATGTATCTTCATAGGAATGAGTTGTGTGGTCAAATTAATGCTCATTTAGGCTTCAGGTGGTCATCCTGAACAAAATACATGTTGAAGTGTGTGCATAAGTCCTTTGGTTTAGGCGTGACACTCAATTTGAGTTTTTATTGCTTTAAATGCATTTTCAGCCCGAGCTGAGCACGTTTTGTGAGTTTGAATGCATCTTCATAGGCATGAATTGTGTGATCAAATTAATGCTCATTTAGGCTTCAGGTGGTCCTTCTGAACAAAATACATGTTAAAGTGTGTGCATAAATCCTTTGGTTTAGGCGTGACACTCAATT
This sequence comes from Hippocampus guttulatus, assembly GCF_054856545.1. Lineage (NCBI taxonomy): Eukaryota > Metazoa > Chordata > Actinopteri > Syngnathiformes > Syngnathidae > Hippocampus > Hippocampus guttulatus. The sequence continues at coordinate 2,206,216 of NC_141271.1, forward strand.
TGAGTTTTTATTGCTTTAAATGCATTTTCAGCCCGAGCTGAGCACGTTTTGTGAGTTTGAATGTATCTTCATAGGAATGAGTTGTGTGGTCAAATTATTGCTCATATAGGCTTCAGGAGGTCATCCTGAACAAAATACATGTTGAATGTGTGCATAAGTCCTTTGGTTTAGGTGTGACACTCAATTTGAGTTTTTATTGCTTTAAATGCATTTTCAGCCCGAGCTTGAGCGCGCTTTCTGACTTTGAATGTATCTTCATAAGAATGAGTTGTGTAGTCAAATTAATGCTCATTTAGGCTTCAGGAGGACATCCTGAACAAAATACATGTTGAAGTGTGTGCATAAATCCTCTGGTTTAGGCGTGACACTCAATTTGAGTTTTTATTGCTTTAAATGCATTTGTAGCCTGAGCTGAGCGCGCTTTCTGACTTTGAATGTATCTTCATAGGAATGAGTTGTGTGGTCAAATGAATGCTCATTTAGGCTTCAGGTGGTCATCCTGAACAAAATACATGTTGAAGTGTGTGCATAAGTCCTTTGGTTGAGGCGTGACACTCAATTTGAGTTTTTATTGCTTTAAATGCATTTTCAGCCCGAGTTGAGCACGTTTTGTGAGTTTGAATGTATCTTCATAGGAATGAGTTGTGTGGTCAAATTAATGCTCATTTAGGCTTCAGGTGGTCATCCTGAACAAAATACATGTTGAAGTGTGTGCATAAGTCCTTTGGTTTAGGCGTGACACTCAATTTGAGTTTTTATTGCTTTAAATGCATTTTCAGCCCGAGCTGAGCACGTTTTGTGAGTTTGAATGTATCTTCATAGGAATGAGTTGTGTGGTCAAATTAATGCTCATTTAGGCTTCAGGAGGACATTCTGAACTAAATACATGTTGAAGTGTATGCATAAGTCCTTTGGTTTAGGCGTGACACTCAATTTGAGTTTTTATTGCTTTAAATGCATTTTTAGCCCGAGCTGAGCATGTTTTGTGAGTTTGAATGTATCTTCATAAGAATGAGTTGTGTGGTCAAATTAATGCTCATTTCGGCTTCAGGTGGTCATCCTGAACTAAATACATGTTGAAGTGTGTGCATAAGTCCTTTGGTTTAGGCGTGACACTCCATTTGAGTTTTTATTGCTTTAAATGCATTTTCAGCCCGAGCTGAGCACGTTTTGTGAGTTTGAATGTATCTTCATAAGAATGAGTTGTGTGGTCAAATTAATGCTCATTTCGGCTTCAGGTGGTCATCCTGAACTAAATACATGTTGAAGTGTGTGCATAAGTCCTTTGGTTTAGGCGTGACACTCAATTTGAGTTTTTATTGCTTTAAATGCATTTTCAGCCCTAGCTGAGCACGTTTTGTGAGTTTGAATGCATCTTCATAGGCATGAATTGTGTGGTCAAATTAAAGCTCATATAGGCTTCAGGAGGTCATCCTGAACAAAATACATGTTGAATGTGTGCATAAGTCCTTCAGTTTAGGTGTGACACTCAATTTGAGTTTTTATTGCTTTAAATGCATTTTCAGCCCGAGCTTGAGCGCGCTTTCTGACTTTGAATGTATCTTCATAGGAATGAGTTGTGTAGTCAAATTAATGCTCATTTAGGCTTCAGGAGGACATCCTGAACAAAATACATGTTGAAGTGTGTGCATAAATCCTCTGGTTTAGGCGTGACACTCAATTTGAGTTTTTATTGCTTTAAATGCATTTTCAGCCCGAGCTGAGCACGTTTTGTGAGTTTGAATGTATCTTCATAGGCATGAGTTGTGTGATCAAATTAATGCTCATTTAGGCTTCAGGAGGTCATCCTGAACAAAATACAAGTTGAAGTGTGTGCATAAGTCCTTTGGTTTAGGCGTGACACTCAATTTGAGTTTTTATTGCTTTAAATGCATTTTCAGCCCGAGCTGAGCACGTTTTGTGAGTTTGAATGTATCTTCATAGGAATCAGTTGTGTGGTCAAATTAATGCTCATTTAGGCTTCAGGTGGTCATCCTGAACAAAATACATGTTGAAGTGTGTGCATAAGTCCTTTGGTTTAGGCGTGACACTCAATTTGAGTTTTTATTGCTTTAAATGCATTTTCAGCCCGAGCTGAGCACGTTTTGTGAGTTTGAATGTATCTTCATAGGAATGAGTTGTGTGGTCAAATTAATGCTCATTTAGGCTTCAGGTGGTCATCCTGAACAAAATACATGTTGAAGTGTGTGCATAAGTCCTTTGGTTTAGGCGTGACACTCAATTTGAGTTTTTATTGCTTTAAATGCATTTTCAGCCCGAGCTGAGCACGTTTTGTGAGTTTGAATGTATCTTCATAGGAATCAGTTGTGTGGTCAAATTAATGCTCATTTAGGCTTCAGGTGGTCATCCTGAACAAAATACATGTTGAAGTGTGTGCATAAGTCCTTTGGTTTAGGCGTGACACTCAATTTGAGTTTTTATTGCTTTAAATGCATTTTCAGCCCGAGCTGAGCACGTTTTGTGAGTTTGAATGTATCTTCATAGGAATCAGTTGTGTGGTCAAATTAATGCTCATTTAGGCTTCAGGTGGTCATCCTGAACAAAATACATGTTGAAGTGTGTGCATAAGTCCTTTGGTTTAGGCGTGACACTCAATTTGAGTTTTTATTGCTTTAAATGCATTTTCAGCCCGAGCTGAGCACGTTTTGTGAGTTTGAATGTAGCTTCATAGGAATTAGTTGTGTGGTCAAATTAATGCTCATTTAGGCTTCAGGTGGTCATCCTGAACTAAATAAATATTGAAGTGTGTGCATAAGTTCTTTGGTTTGGGCGTGACACTCAATTTGAGTTTTTATTGCTTTAAATGCATTTTCAGCCCGAGCTGAGCACTTTTTGTGAGTTTGAATGTATCTTCATAGGAATGAGTTGTGTGGTCAAATTAATGCTCATTTAGGCTTCAGGTGGTCATCCTGAACAAAATACATGTTGAAGTGTGTGCATAAGTCCTTTGGTTTAGGCGTGACACTCAATTTGAGTTTTTATTGCTTTAAATGCATTTTCAGCCCGAGCTGAGCACGTTTTGTGAGTTTGAATGTATCTTCATAGGAATCAGTTGTGTGGTCAAATTAATGCTCATTTAGGCTTCAGGTGGTCATCCTGAACAAAATACATGTTGAAGTGTGTGCATAAGTCCTTTGGTTTAGGCGTGACACTCAATTTGAGTTTTTATTGCTTTAAATGCATTTTCAGCCCGAGCTGAGCACTTTTTGTGAGTTTGAATGTATCTTCAGAGGAATGAGTTGTGTGGTCAAATTAATGCTCATTTAGGCTTCAGGAGGACATCCTGAACTAAATACATGTTGAAGTGTGTGCATAAGTCCTTTGGTTTAGGCGTGACACTCAATTTGAGTTTTTATTGCTTTAAATGCATTTTCAGCCCGAGTTGAGCACGTTTTGTGAGTTTGAATGTATCTTCATAGGAATGAGTTGTGTGGTCAAATTAATGCTCATTTAGGCTTCAGGTGGTCATCCTGAACAAAATACATGTTGAAGTGTGTGCATAAGTCCTTTGGTTTAGGCGTGACACTCAATTTGAGTTTTTATTGCTTTAAATGCATTTTCAGCCCGAGCTGAGCACGTTTTGTGAGTTTGAATGTATCTTCATAGGAATCAGTTGTGTGGTCAAATTAATGCTCATTTAGGCTTCAGGTGGTCATCCTGAACAAAATACATGTTGAAGTGTGTGCATAAGTCCTTTGGTTTAGGCGTGACACTCAATTTGAGTTTTTATTGCTTTAAATGCATTTTCAGCCCGAGCTGAGCACGTTTTGTGAGTTTGAATGTAGCTTCATAGGAATTAGTTGTGTGGTCAAATTAATGCTCATTTAGGCTTCAGGTGGTCATCCTGAACTAAATAAATATTGAAGGTTGTGCATAAGTTCTTTGGTTTGGGCGTGACACTCAATTTGAGTTTTTATTGCTTTAAAATATATTTTCAGCCCGAGCTGAGCACTTTTTGTGAGTTTGAATGTATCTTCAGAGGAATGAGTTGTGTGGTCAAATTAATGCTCATTTAGGCTTCAGGAGGACATCCTGAACTAAATACATGTTGAAGTGTGTGCATAAGTCCTTTGGTTTAGGCGTGACACTCAATTTGAGTTTTTATTGCTTTAAATGCATTTTCAGCCCGAGTTGAGCACGTTTTGTGAGTTTGAATGTATCTTCATAGGAATGAGTTGTGTGGTCAAATTAATGCTCATTTAGGCTTCAGGTGGTCATCCTGAACAAAATACATGTTGAAGTGTGTGCATAAGTCCTTTGGTTTAGGCGTGACACTCAATTTGAGTTTTTATTGCTTTAAATGCATTTTCAGCCCGAGCTGAGCACGTTTTGTGAGTTTGAATGCATCTTCATAGGCATGAATTGTGTGATCAAATTAATGCTCATTTAGGCTTCAGGTGGTCCTTCTGAACAAAATACATGTTAAAGTGTGTGCATAAATCCTTTGGTTTAGGCGTGACACTCAATTTGAGTTTTTATTGCTTTAAATGCATTTTCAGCCCTAGCTGAGCACGTTTTGTGAGTTTGAATGTATCTTCATAGGAATGAGTTGTGTGGTCAAATTATTGCTCATATAGGCTTCAGGAGGTCATCCTGAACAAAATACATGTTGAATGTGTGCATAAGTCCTTTGGTTTAGGTGTGACACTCAATTTGAGTTTTTATTGCTTTAAATGCATTTTCAGCCCGAGCTTGAGCGCGCTTTCTGACTTTGAATGTATCTTCATAGGAATGAGTTGTGTGGTCAAATTAATGCTCATTTAGGCTTCAGGAGGACATCCTGAACTAAATACATGTTGAAGTGTATGCATAAGTCCTTTGGTTTAGGCGTGACACTCAATTTGAGTTTTTATTGCTTTAAATGCATTTTCAGCCCGAGCTGAGCATGTTTTGTGAGTTTGAATGTATCTTCATAGGAATGAGTTGTGTGGTCAAATTAATGCTCATTTAGGCTTCAGGTGGTCATCCTGAACAAAATACATGTTGAAGTGTGTGCATAAGTCCTTTGGTTTAGGCGTGACACTCAATTTGAGTTTTTATTGCTTTAAATGCATTTTCAGCCCGAGCTGAGCACGTTTTGTGAGTTTGAATGTATCTTCATAGGAATGAGTTGTGTGGTCAAATTAATGCTCATTTAGGCTTCAGGAGGACATCCTGAACTAAATACATGTTGAAGTGTATGCATAAGTCCTTTGGTTTAGGCGTGACACTCAATTTGAGTTTTTATTGCTTTAAATGCATTTTCAGCCCGAGCTGAGCATGTTTTGTGAGTTTGAATGTATCTTCATAAGAATGAGTTGTGTGGTCAAATTAATGCTCATTTCGGCTTCAGGTGGTCATCCTGAACTAAATACATGTTGAAGTGTGTGCATAAGTCCTTTGGTTTAGGCGTGACACTCCATTTGAGTTTTTATTGCTTTAAATGCATTTTCAGTCCGAGCTGAGCGCGCTTTCTGACTTTGAATGTATCTTCATAGGAATGAGTTGTGTGGTCAAATTATTGCTCATTTAGGCTTCAGGAGGTCATCCTGAACAAAATACATCTTGAAGTGTGTGCATAAGTCCTTCGGTTTAGGCGTGACACTCAATTTGAGTTTTTATTGCTTTAAATGCATTTTCAGCCCGAGCTGAGCACGTTTTGTGAGTTTGAATGTATCTTCATAGGAATGAGTTGTGTGGTCAAATTAATGCTCATTTAGGCTTCAGGTGGTCATCCTGAACAAAATACATGTTGAAGTGTGTGCATAATCCTTTGGTTTAGGTGTGACACTCAATTTGAGTTTTTATTGCTTTAAATGCATTTTCAGCCCGAGCTGAGCATGTTTTGTGAGATTGAATGTATCTTCATAAGAATGAGTTGTGTGGTCAAATTAATGCTCATATAGGCTTCAGGAGGCCATCCTGAACAAAATACATGTTGAAGTGTGTGCATAATCCTTTGGTTTAGGTGTGACACTCAATTTGAGTTTTTATTGCTTTAAATGCATTTTCATTCCGAGCTGAGCGCGCTTTCTGACTTTGAATGTATCTTCATAGGAATGATTTGTTTAGTCAAATTAATGCTCTTTTAGGCTTCAGGAGGCCATCCTGAACAAAATACATGATGAAGTGTGTGCATAAGTCCTTTGGTTTAGGTGTGACACTCAATTTGAGTTTTTATTGCTTTAAATGCATTTTCAGCCCGAGCTGAGCACGTTTTGTGAGTTTGAATGCATCTTCATAGGCATGAATTGTGTGATCAAATTAATGCTCATTTAGGCTTCAGGTGGTCCTTCTGAACAAAATACATGTTAAAGTGTGTGCATAAATCCTTTGGTTTAGGCGTGACACTCAATTTGAGTTTTTATTGCTTTAAATGCATTTTCAGCCCGAGCTGAGCACGTTTTGTGAGTTTGAATGCATCTTCATAGGCATGAGTTGTGTGATCAAATTAATGCTCATTTAGGCTTCAGGAGGTCATCCTGAACAAAATACAAGTTGAAGTGTGTGCATAAGTCCTTTGGTAATCAAACAGCACGAAGGTCCGGGACCGAACGGATGCCACCCGCTTGGCCCCGCCGGAGCAGAAGTAAGATCGGGCGGCTTGAGCCCGAGCCCGAGCCCTACCCCTACCCGAACCCGACCGCCCTAAAATGTCCCTCATTGCTTCGGGTTCGGGGCGCACGGCACCCGTACGGCGGAGAGTATCCAGGGTTACCAGTGAAGCGGAGGAACATCTCACGCCCACCCGCGCGAAATGTCGTACCGAGTTGTTTATGCCCACGGCACCGCCGATGCTGCACCGTTTCGGCGCGAGGGACGCTCCAAACGAGGAGTTTGGGTCGAATGTGAATTAAAGTGTTAGGTTTCGTGAGAGATCAATACAAGAACCACACACAGACACCAAAAACGAAGAGGGGTTTTATTGCCAGAAAGTTGGTCAGGTCGAGGTGTAAACAACTGAAAGCTAGTCAAAATGATCACGTTGAGGAGTGCAGAAATGCTGGAGCGTAACGGCGTGGCAGCAGCTAGCTCGGCAGGAAGGATCGCTGACGAACTGGCAACGGGTGGCTGTTCACGCTGTCTTTTATGGTGCAAGTGGCAGATGAGATGAAGACTCGCACGTGTGTAGGGGAGGCAGGTGCACTGATTCGAGAGGCGCCCAGCCCACACTGAAAAAGAGACAAAAAAAGGGAGGGGCGGCACCGTGGACACACAATGGTTTCGAACGCAAAGGGCAGAAAACGTCGGCTTCCAGCCGCGCGACGTTCCGCGAACGAATACTGAATCGTATTGAGACACGTTATCCGTGGCATCATAAACTCCGCGAATTTAAGTCAACATCTCTCTGCTCCCAAATAAAACAATCATCCCTATTCAGTCAACTGTAAACGAAGAAGTCAAGTCTGGGATTTTTTTTATGACCCTCTAAAAATAAGCAACAACATAAAATGTCCGCCCTGTGAACATGAGCTGAAATCGAATCTCAAACCAAATACATGTGAAAGCAAAAAAAATCGAAATATATCAATTTAGAATTCAAAGAACGTCGTGTCCCCATCACACTTTTTAATTGTCTTTTTTCTTTTTTCTTTTTTTTTTGCATCGACACGCCTCAAAATCCTTCTGATGTGAGCGTTTTTAAAAAATCTTGGCTCTTTTGACTTTTTTGGGGGGTTCTTGGGACGGAAAAAATTGACGATGAATTGACAATATTTGCTGCTCAGAGCTGATGCCACGTTGTGTCACTCTTGTGCTTTCTGAAATGCGAGAGCCCTATTTGTCCATGCACGGCCAGCACTTTACGATAGCCTCTGCTGGTGAGAGTTGGCCATTGCAGCCTTCCATATGATTTCCTGTGACCCTCTAAAAATAATGAGATAAAATGTGCGTTGTGTGAACATGAGCTGCGCTTGAAACTACACCCAAATACAAGGAAAAGCAAAAAACAAAAATCTAAACGCACCAATTCAAAAGATAAATGAATGCCACGCCACCATCACACTTTTTCATGATTATTATTACAATTATTATTAATATCACTGCATAGGCAAGGCTCAAAATCCGCCTCATGTGAGCGTTTTTTCAAAAGATTTTCTTAATCTTGCTACTTCGGACTGGGCTTTTTTTTTTGGATATTGGGACAGAGAAACTTTATTATGTATTGACAGTGTTTGCTCTTCATCTCTTTTTCAACCTGGTGGACGCCCTCTCTTTGGCCGAGCATGACCTGATTTGTAGTCAGACGCCTCATGCATTGCGCCACGAACTCCACGAAATCAAACCACTATTTCTCTGTTCTCCTGTGGGGGAATTTGCCGCTCCCAAAAAGTTATTGTTACCTTTTTCAGTGTGGGATGGGCGCTTCTCTAATCAGTGCACCTGCCTCCCCGACACACCTGCGAGTCATTATCTCATCTGCCACTTGCAGCATAAAAGCCAGCCTGAAGAGCCACCCATTGTCACTTCGTCAGAGATCCTTCCTGCCGTGTCGACGACGCCGTACCGCTCCAGGATTCCTGCACTCCTCGAATTGATCATTTTGACTACCTTTCAGTTGTGACCACCTCGGCCTGTCTCGCTTACTGGCAATAAAACCCTTCTGTGCTTTTTGTGTCTGCGCGTGGTTCCTCTCTTCATCTCTCACGAAGCCGAACACTTTGCTTAACACCCGCGGTTCTCCCAGCGCTCCGCCCCAACATCCTCGTCGGAACAGCCTGAGCGCCGCAGCGGAGCAACTCCGGCTCGGCCGTGGGCAAAAACGGCTCTGTCCGAAATTTCTCACGGGCGGGCGCGAGCTGTTCCTCCGCTTCGCTTATCACACACACCACTCTCGGCCCTACCTGCCCCGCGCAACTCCGGCAGGGCCAAGCGGGTGGCATCGGTTCGGTCCCGGACCTTCGCGCGGTTTGATTCCCAAGTTTTTCTTCCCTTTGATTGCACACCGCGCCCCCTGTCCCTCAAAGCGAGGTGCATCTCTGGCGGAGCCGAGCGGGCAGCAGCTTTGCTCCCGGCAGGTCGTGTTGGTGTGCGCGAGGTCTTCCACCTCTTCGCTTGCAACACTCGCCTTTGCCGGCCCGCCAGGCACGGCGCAGCTCTGGCGGGGCCAAGCGACAGCGTCGGTTAGGTCCCGGGCGCAAAATCAAAAGGGAGGGTCGACACTGTGGACAAACAATGGACCCTAACACAAAGGGCAGAAAACTTCGACGCACACCCGCGCGACATTCTGTGAAGGAAAATACGCCACCCGCCTGACCTCGCCGGAGTTCCGCCGCGCCCGTCGGTCCAACGTGGCCCGGGTTGCAAGCGAAGTGGGTGAAAAGCTCACGGCCATCCTCGCGAAATATCGTACAATGCCGCTGCAAAACACGGCCCGGGCGCGGCTGCTCCTAGCGGATCGCAATGCAGCTCTGATCAGGGGGATCTTGCGGGAAGCCGGGAGGGGCGCGGGTGTCAAGCAACGGGCTAATAAACCTCGTCGAATACGCCCGCGACGGGCCGGTATAGAAGCGATGCCGCCAGTTTGTCCCCGCCGGAGCTCCTCCAAGCCAGGCAGGCCGAAAGTGGCGCGGGTTGACAACACAGGGTCCAAAACTTCAACGCACAACCAAGCGATCGTCCAGCTTTATGCAGCCTTGTACAAATTGTGTTTTCAAATTGTTCGCCCGAAACAGTTTTGTCACTCCCACAAGACAAACAAGCTATTTTTTTTCAGATGGCAGTGGAACTGATGAAGGCCTTCCCCAGACATTCCGTGCATCAATTTTAGAACATTATGTGGCGATGGAAAATAAGAGAACAAGACAATCGTCAGAAATACTGACCACAGCAGGTTTATTGGATGATGATCACCCATGCAAAAAATGTTTAATTGTGGCATCCAGAAATGATGCCAAAGATATATTTTGTTTCAAACTACTTCATGAAGAGGAAGTGTTGATACCAGGGATGAATTCTGAAAGCTTATGAGAAAGTCATTTTTTATGACTTGTACCACAACGAAAAATCTCGTGTTATTCACTGCTCCGATGAAAATAAAATGTCAAGATAAAATTTCAATCCCATATTTACACACTGTGAATTTTAAGTTTAATGTTCACTGATATTCCGTCATGTTGTCGTATTTGTTCTCGCCATGCACTGTGGCATGCTCTAAATGGCAAAACCACCTGGAAAAGGTCCTCTGACAAAACGAGTGATTTTTACAATGGAAGAACACACAATTTATCTTGCATCGACATTGTCTTCATGATGCTTTGCATGCATCATTGAAATTGGGTTGGTTCAAGTAAAAGAAAAAATTTGAATTTTAAAAGCAACTTAGAGTTATCCTGATTGAAATTTCCGAACATATAATCTTGCGATGTTAGGGTTCTCTCCCCCCGGCCCCCTTTTGACGAGACCCAGTGCGAAAGGTGGTACCATGAGCAGTGTCTTGAGAAGAATTTGCATGAATTGAGCGGCCGAAGACTGGTATTGCTGCTGTGAGTGCACATCACAATGTTGGAAGTCATGTAGACCTATATCTAATTTTGTGAGTGTTGTTCTGGAAAAAAATTAATTCTCACAAGAAAATGACAGACATGTCAGCTGCTCAACCCGTATTGTTTTGTGTTTTTTGTTATTGTAAAGTGTCCTTGGGTGTCTTGAAAGGCGCTTATCAATAAAATGTATTATTAGTATTATTATTATTATTAAGTTGCCTACACTGGTAAAGTTTTTTAAAATTTGAGTTTTTATTGCTTTAAATGCATTTTCAGCCCGAGTTGAGCACGTTTTGTGAGTTTGAATGTATCTTCATAGGAATGAGTTGTGTGGTCAAATTAATGCTCATTTAGGCTTCAGGTGGTCATCCTGAACAAAATACATGTTGAAGTGTGTGCATAAGTCCTTTGGTTTAGGCGTGACACTCAATTTGAGTTTTTATTGCTTTAAATGCATTTTCAGCCCGAGCTGAGCACGTTTTGTGAGTTTGAATGTATCTTCATAGGAATCAGTTGTGTGGTCAAATTAATGCTCATTTAGGCTTCAGGTGGTCATCCTGAACAAAATACATGTTGAAGTGTGTGCATAAGTCCTTTGGTTTAGGCGTGACACTCAATTTGAGTTTTTATTGCTTTAAATGCATTTTCAGCCCGAGCTGAGCACGTTTTGTGAGTTTGAATGTAGCTTCATAGGAATTAGTTGTGTGGTCAAATTAATGCTCATTTAGGCTTCAGGTGGTCATCCTGAACAAAATACATGTTGAAGTGTGTGCATAAGTCCTTTGGTTTAGGCGTGACACTCAATTTGAGTTTTTATTGCTTTAAATGCATTTTCAGCCCGAGCTGAGCACGTTTTGTGAGTTTGAATGTATCTTCATAAGAATGAGTTGTGTGGTCAAATTAATGCTCATTTCGGCTTCAGGTGGTCATCCTGAACTAAATACATGTTGAAGTGTGTGCATAAGTCCTTTGGTTTAGGCGTGACACTCCATTTGAGTTTTTATTGCTTTAAATGCATTTTCAGTCCGAGCTGAGCGCGCTTTCTGACTTTGAATGTATCTTCATAGGAATGAGTTGTGTGGTCAAATTATTGCTCATTTAGGCTTCAGGAGGTCATCCTGAACAAAATACATCTTGAAGTGTGTGCATAAGTCCTTCGGTTTAGGCGTGACACTCAATTTGAGTTTTTATTGCTTTAAATGCATTTTCAGCCCGAGCTGAGCACGTTTTGTGAGTTTGAATGTATCTTCATAGGAATGAGTTGTGTGGTCAAATTAATGCTCATTTAGGCTTCAGGTGGTCATCCTGAACAAAATACATGTTGAAGTGTGTGCATAAGTCCTTTGGTTTAGGCGTGACACTCAATTTGAGTTTTTATTGCTTTAAATGCATTTTCAGCCCGAGCTGAGCACGTTTTGTGAGTTTGAATGTATCTTCATAGGAATGAGTTGTGTGGTCAAATTAATGCTCATTTAGGCTTCAGGTGGTCATCCTGAACAAAATACATGTTGAAGTGTGTGCATAAGTCCTTTGGTTTAGGCGTGACACTCAATTTGAGTTTTTATTGCTTTAAATGCATTTTCAGCCCGAGCTGAGCACTTTTTGTGAGTTTGAATGTATCTTCAGAGGAATGAGTTGTGTGGTGAAATTAATGCTCATTTAGGCTTCAGGAGGACATCCTGAACTAAATACATGTTGAAGTGTGTGCATAAGTCCTTTGGTTTAGGCGTGACACTCAATTTGAGTTTTTATTGCTTTAAATGCATTTTCAGCCCGAGTTGAGCACGTTTTGTGAGTTTGAATGTATCTTCATAGGCATGAATTGTGTGATCAAATTAATGCTCATTTAGGCTTCAGGTGGTCCTTCTGAACAAAATACATGTTAAAGTGTGTGCATAAATCCTTTGGTTTAGGCGTGACACTCAATTTGAGTTTTTATTGCTTTAAATGCATTTTCAGCCTGAGCTGAGCACGTTTTGTGAGTTTGAATGTATCTTCATAGGAATGAGTTGTGTGGTCAAATTATTGCTCATATAGGCTTCAGGAGGTCATCCTGAACAAAATACATGTTGAATGTGTGCATAAGTCCTTTGGTTTAGGTGTGACACTCAATTTGAGTTTTTATTGCTTTAAATGCATTTTCAGCCCGAGCTTGAGCGCGCTTTCTGACTTTGAATGTATCTTCATAGGAATGAGTTGTGTAGTCAAATTAATGCTCATTTAGGCTTCAGGAGGACATCCTGAACAAAATACATGTTGAAGTGTGTGCATAAATCCTCTGGTTTAGGCGTGACACTCAATTTGAGTTTTTATTGCTTTAAATGCATTTGTAGCCTGAGCTGAGCGCGCTTTCTGACTTTGAATGTATCTTCATAGGAATGAGTTGTGTGGTCAAATGAATGCTCATTTAGGCTTCAGGTGGTCATCCTGAACAAAATACATGTTGAAGTGTGTGCATAAGTCCTTTGGTTGAGGCGTGACACTCAATTTGAGTTTTTATTGCTTTAAATGCATTTTCAGCCCGAGTTGAGCACGTTTTGTGAGTTTGAATGTATCTTCATAGGAATGAGTTGTGTGGTCAAATTAATGCTCATTTAGGCTTCAGGTGGTCATCCTGAACAAAATACATGTTGAAGTGTGTGCATAAGTCCTTTGGTTTAGGCGTGACACTCAATTTGAGTTTTTATTGCTTTAAATGCATTTTCAGCCCGAGCTGAGCACGTTTTGTGAGTTTGAATGTATCTTCATAGGAATGAGTTGTGTGGTCAAATTAATGCTCATTTAGGCTTCAGGAGGACATTCTGAACTAAATACATGTTGAAGTGTATGCATAAGTCCTTTGGTTTAGGCGTGACACTCAATTTGAGTTTTTATTGCTTTAAATGCATTTTTAGCCCGAGCTGAGCATGTTTTGTGAGTTTGAATGTATCTTCATAAGAATGAGTTGTGTGGTCAAATTAATGCTCATTTCGGCTTCAGGTGGTCATCCTGAACTAAATACATGTTGAAGTGTGTGCATAAGTCCTTTGGTTTAGGCGTGACACTCCATTTGAGTTTTTATTGCTTTAAATGCATTTTCAGCCCGAGCTGAGCACGTTTTGTGAGTTTGAATGTATCTTCATAAGAATGAGTTGTGTGGTCAAATTAATGCTCATTTCGGCTTCAGGTGGTCATCCTGAACTAAATACATGTTGAAGTGTGTGCATAAGTCCTTTGGTTTAGGCGTGACACTCCATTTGAGTTTTTATTGCTTTAAATGCATTTTCAGCCCTAGCTGAGCACGTTTTGTGAGTTTGAATGCATCTTCATAGGCATGAATTGTGTGGTCAAATTAAAGCTCATATAGGCTTCAGGAGGTCATCCTGAACAAAATACATGTTGAATGTGTGCATAAGTCCTTCAGTTTAGGTGTGACACTCAATTTGAGTTTTTATTGCTTTAAATGCATTTTCAGCCCGAGCTTGAGCGCGCTTTCTGACTTTGAATGTATCTTCATAGGAATGAGTTGTGTAGTCAAATTAATGCTCATTTAGGCTTCAGGAGGACATCCTGAACAAAATACATGTTGAAGTGTGTGCATAAATCCTCTGGTTTAGGCGTGACACTCAATTTGAGTTTTTATTGCTTTAAATGCATTTTCAGCCCGAGCTGAGCACGTTTTGTGAGTTTGAATGTATCTTCATAGGCATGAGTTGTGTGATCAAATTAATGCTCATTTAGGCTTCAGGAGGTCATCCTGAACAAAATACAAGTTGAAGTGTGTGCATAAGTCCTTTGGTAATCAAACAGCACGAAGGTCCGGGACCGAACGGATGCCACCCGCTTGGCCCCGCCGGAGCAGAAGTAAGATCGGGCGGCCCGAGCCCGAGCCCGAGCCCTACCCCTACCCGAACCCGACCGCCCTAAAATGTCCCTCATTGCTTCGGGTTCGGGGCGCACGGCACCCGTACGGCGGAGAGTATCCAGGGTTACCAGTGAAGCGGAGGAACATCTCACGCCCACCCGCGCGAAATGTCTTACCGAGTTGTTTATGCCCACGGCACCGCCGATGCTGCACCGTTTTGGCGCGAGGGACGCTCCAAACGAGGAGTTTGGGTCGAATGTGAATTAAAGTGTTAGGTTTCGTGAGAGATCAATACAAGAACCACACACAGACACCAAAAACGAAGAGGGGTTTTATTGCCAGAAAGTTGGTCAGGTCGAGGTGTAAACAACTGAAAGCTAGTCAAAATGATCACGTTGAGGAGTGCAGAAATGCTGGAGCGTAACGGCGTGGCAGCAGCTAGCTCGGCAGGAAGGATCGCTGACGAACTGGCAACGGGTGGCTGTTCACGCTGTCTTTTATGGTGCAAGTGGCAGATGAGATGAAGACTCGCACGTGTGTAGGGGAGGCAGGTGCACTGATTCGAGAGGCGCCCAGCCCACACTGAAAAAGAGACAAAAAAAGGGAGGGGCGGCACCGTGGACACACAATGGTTTCGAACGCAAAGGGCAGAAAACGTCGGCTTCCAGCCGCGCGACGTTCCGCGAACGAATACTGAATCGTATTGAGACACGTTATCCGTGGCATCATAAACTCCGCGAATTTAAGTCAACATCTCTCTGCTCCCAAATAAAACAATCATCCCTATTCAGTCAACTGTAAACGAAGAAGTCAAGTCTGGGATTTTTTTTATGACCCTCTAAAAATAAGCAACAACATAAAATGTCCGCCCTGTGAACATGAGCTGAAATCGAATCTCAAACCAAATACATGTGAAAGCAAAAAAAATCGAAATATATCAATTTAGAATTCAAAGAACGTCGTGTCCCCATCACACTTTTTAATTGTCTTTTTTCTTTTTTCTTTTTTTTTTGCATCGACACGCCTCAAAATCCTTCTGATGTGAGCGTTTTTAAAAAATCTTGGCTCTTTTGACTTTTTTGGGGGGTTCTTGGGACGGAAAAAATTGACGATGAATTGACAATATTTGCTGCTCAGAGCTGATGCCACGTTGTGTCACTCTTGTGCTTTCTGAAATGCGAGAGCCCTATTTGTCCATGCACGGCCAGCACTTTACGATAGCCTCTGCTGGTGAGAGTTGGCCATTGCAGCCTTCCATATGATTTCCTGTGACCCTCTAAAAATAATGAGATAAAATGTGCGTTGTGTGAACATGAGCTGCGCTTGAAACTACACCCAAATACAAGGAAAAGCAAAAAACAAAAATCTAAACGCACCAATTCAAAAGATAAATGAATGCCACGCCACCATCACACTTTTTCATGATTATTATTACAATTATTATTAATATCACTGCATAGGCAAGGCTCAAAATCCGCCTCATGTGAGCGTTTTTTCAAAAGATTTTCTTAATCTTGCTACTTCGGACTGGGCTTTTTTTTTTGGATATTGGGACAGAGAAACTTTATTATGTATTGACAGTGTTTGCTCTTCATCTCTTTTTCAACCTGGTGGACGCCCTCTCTTTGGCCGAGCATGACCTGATTTGTAGTCAGACGCCTCATGCATTGCGCCACGAACTCCACGAAATCAAACCACTATTTCTCTGTTCTCCTGTGGGGGAATTTGCCGCTCCCAAAAAGTTATTGTTACCTTTTTCAGTGTGGGATGGGCGCTTCTCTAATCAGTGCACCTGCCTCCCCGACACACCTGCGAGTCATTATCTCATCTGCCACTTGCAGCATAAAAGCCAGCCTGAAGAGCCACCCATTGTCACTTCGTCAGAGATCCTTCCTGCCGTGTCGACGACGCCGTACCGCTCCAGGATTCCTGCACTCCTCGAATTGATCATTTTGACTACCTTTCAGTTGTGACCACCTCGGCCTGTCTCGCTTACTGGCAATAAAACCCTTCTGTGCTTTTTGTGTCTGCGCGTGGTTCCTCTCTTCATCTCTCACGAAGCCGAACACTTTGCTTAACACCCGCGGTTCTCCCAGCGCTCCGCCCCAACATCCTCGTCGGAACAGCCTGAGCGCCGCAGCGGAGCAACTCCGGCTCGGCCGTGGGCAAAAACGGCTCTGTCCGAAATTTCTCACGGGCGGGCGTGAGCTGTTCCTCCGCTTCGCTTATCACACACACCACTCTCGGCCCTACCTGCCCCGCGCAACTCCGGCAGGGCCAAGCGGGTGGCATCGGTTCGGTCCCGGACCTTCGCGCGGTTTGATTCCCAAGTTTTTCTTCCCTTTGATTGCACACCGCGCCCCCTGTCCCTCAAAGCGAGGTGCATCTCTGGCGGAGCCGAGCGGGCAGCAGCTTTGCTCCCGGCAGGTCGTGTTGGTGTGCGCGAGGTCTTCCACCTCTTCGCTTGCAACACTCGCCTTTGCCGGCCCGCCAGGCACGGCGCAGCTCTGGCGGGGCCAAGCGACAGCGTCGGTTAGGTCCCGGGCGCAAAATCAAAAGGGAGGGTCGACACTGTGGACAAACAATGGACCCTAACACAAAGGGCAGAAAACTTCGACGCACACCCGCGCGACATTCTGTGAAGGAAAATACGCCACCCGCCTGACCTCGCCGGAGTTTCGCCGCGCCCGTCGGTCCAACGTGGCCCGGGTTGCAAGCGAAGTGGGTGAAAAGCTCACGGCCATCCTCGCGAAATATCGTACAATGCCGCTGCAAAACACGGCCCGGGCGCGGCTGCTCCTAGCGGATCGCAATGCAGCTCTGATCAGGGGGATCTTGCGGGAAGCCGGGAGGGGCGCGGGTGTCAAGCAACGGGCTAATAAACCTCGTCGAATACGCCCGCGACGGGCCGGTATAGAAGCGATGCCGCCAGTTTGTCCCCGCCGGAGCTCCTCCAAGCCAGGCAGGCCGAAAGTGGCGCGGGTTGACAACACAGGGTCCAAAACTTCAACGCACAACCAAGCGATCGTCCAGCTTTATGCAGCCTTGTACAAATTGTGTTTTCAAATTGTTCGCCCGAAACAGTTTTGTCACTCCCACAAGACAAACAAGCTATTTTTTTTCAGATGGCAGTGGAACTGATGAAGGCCTTCCCCAGACATTCCGTGCATCAATTTTAGAACATTATGTGGCGATGGAAAATAAGAGAACAAGACAATCGTCAGAAATACTGACCACAGCAGGTTTATTGGATGATGATCACCCATGCAAAAAATGTTTAATTGTGGCATCCAGAAATGATGCCAAAGATATATTTTGTTTCAAACTACTTCATGAAGAGGAAGTGTTGATACCAGGGATGAATTCTGAAAGCTTATGAGAAAGTCATTTTTTATGACTTGTACCACAACGAAAAATCTCGTGTTATTCACTGCTCCGATGAAAATAAAATGTCAAGATAAAATTTCAATCCCATATTTACACACTGTGAATTTTAAGTTTAATGTTCACTGATATTCCGTCATGTTGTCGTATTTGTTCTCGCCATGCACTGTGGCATGCTCTAAATGGCAAAACCACCTGGAAAAGGTCCTCTGACAAAACGAGTGATTTTTACAATGGAAGAACACACAATTTATCTTGCATCGACATTGTCTTCATGATGCTTTGCATGCATCATTGAAATTGGGTTGGTTCAAGTAAAAGAAAAAATTTGAATTTTAAAAGCAACTTAGAGTTATCCTGATTGAAATTTCCGAACATATAATCTTGCGATGTTAGGGTTCTCTCCCCCCGGCCCCCTTTTGACGAGACCCAGTGCGAAAGGTGGTACCATGAGCAGTGTCTTGAGAAGAATTTGCATGAATTGAGCGGCCGAAGACTGGTATTGCTGCTGTGAGTGCACATCACAATGTTGGAAGTCATGTAGACCTATATCTAATTTTGTGAGTGTTGTTCTGGAAAAAAATTAATTCTCACAAGAAAATGACAGACATGTCAGCTGCTCAACCCGTATTGTTTTGTGTTTTTTGTTATTGTAAAGTGTCCTTGGGTGTCTTGAAAGGCGCTTATCAATAAAATGTATTATTAGTATTATTATTATTATTAAGTTGCCTACACTGGTAAAGTTTTTTAAAATTTGAGTTTTTATTGCTTTAAATGCATTTTCAGCCCGAGTTGAGCACGTTTTGTGAGTTTGAATGTATCTTCATAGGAATGAGTTGTGTGGTCAAATTAATGCTCATTTAGGCTTCAGGTGGTCATCCTGAACAAAATACATGTTGAAGTGTGTGCATAAGTCCTTTGGTTTAGGCGTGACACTCAATTTGAGTTTTTATTGCTTTAAATGCATTTTCAGCCCGAGCTGAGCACGTTTTGTGAGTTTGAATGTATCTTCATAGGAATCAGTTGTGTGGTCAAATTAATGCTCATTTAGGCTTCAGGTGGTCATCCTGAACAAAATACATGTTGAAGTGTGTGCATAAATCCTTTGGTTTAGGCGTGACACTCAATTTGAGTTTTTATTGCTTTAAATGCATTTTCAGCCCGAGCTGAGCACGTTTTGTGAGTTTGAATGTAGCTTCATAGGAATTAGTTGTGTGGTCAAATTAATGCTCATTTAGGCTTCAGGTGGTCATCCTGAACTAAATAAATATTGAAGTGTGTGCATAAGTTCTTTGGTTTGGGCGTGACACTCAATTTGAGTTTTTATTGCTTTAAATGCATTTTCAGCCCGAGCTGAGCACTTTTTGTGAGTTTGAATGTATCTTCATAGGAATGAGTTGTGTGGTCAAATTAATGCTCATTTAGGCTTCAGGAGGACATCCTGAACTAAATACATGTTGAAGTGTGTGCATAATAAGTCCTTTGGTTTAGGCGTGACACTCAATTTGAGTTTTTATTGCTTTAAATGCATTTTCAGCCCGAGCTGAGCATGTTTTGTGAGTTTGAATGTATCTTCATAAGAATGAGTTGTGTGGTCAAATTAATGCTCATTTCGGCTTCAGGTGGTCATCCTGAACTAAATACATGTTGAAGTGTGTGCATAAGTCCTTTGGTTTAGGCGTGACACTCCATTTGAGTTTTTATTGCTTTAAATGCATTTTCAGCCCGAGCTGAGCATGTTTTGTGAGTTTGAATGTATCTTCATAGGAATGAGTTGTGTGGTCAAATTAATGCTCATTTCGGCTTCAGGTGGTCATCCTGAACTAAATACATGTTGAAGCGTGTGCATAAGTCCTTTGGTTTAGGCGTGACACTCCATTTGAGTTTTTATTGCTTTAAATGCATTTTCAGCCCGAGCTGAGCACGTTTTGTGAGTTTGAATGCATCTTCATAGGCATGAATTGTGTGATCAAATTAATGCTCATTTAGGCTTCAGGTGGTCCTTCTGAACAAAATACATGTTAAAGTGTGTGCATAAATCCTTTGGTTTAGGCGTGACACTCAATTTGAGTTTTTATTGCTTTAAATGCATTTTCAGCCCGAGCTGAGCACGTTTTGTGAGTTTGAATGTATCTTCATAGGAATGAGTTGTGTGGTCAAATTAAAGCTCATATAGGCTTCAGGAGGTCATCCTGAACAAAATACATGTTGAATGTGTGCATAAGTCCTTTGGTTTAGGTGTGACACTCAATTTGAGTTTTTATTGCTTTAAATGCATTTTCAGCCCGAGCTTGAGCGCGCTTTCTGACTTTGAATGTATCTTCATAGGAATGAGTTGTGTAGTCAAATTAATGCTCATTTAGGCTTCAGGAGGACATCCTGAACAAAATACATGTTGAAGTGTGTGCATAAATCCTCTGGTTTAGGCGTGAAACTCAATTAGAGTTTTTATTGCTTTAAATGCATTTGTAGCCTGAGCTGAGCGCGCTTTCTGACTTTGAATGTATCTTCATAGGAATGAGTTGTGTAGTCAAATTAATGCTCATTTAGGCTTCAGGAGGACATCCTGAACAAAATACATGTTGAAGTGTGTGCATAAATCCTCTGGTTTAGGCGTGACACTCAATTTGAGTTTTTATTGCTTTAAATGCATTTTCAGCCCGAGCTGAGCACGTTTTGTGAGTTTGAATGTATCTTCATAGGCATGAGTTGTGTGGTCAAATTAATGCTCATTTAGGCTTCAGGTGGTCATCCTGAACTAAATAAATATTGAAGTGTGTGCATAAGTTCTTTGGTTTGGGCGTGACACTCAATTTGAGTTTTTATTGCTTTAAATGCATTTTCAGCCCGAGCTGAGCACTTTTTGTGAGTTTGAATGTATCTTCATAGGAATGAGTTGTGTGGTCAAATTAATGCTCATTTAGGCTTCAGGTGGTCATCCTGAACAAAATACATGTTGAAGTGTGTGCATAAGTCCTTTGGTTTAGGCGTGACACTCAATTTGAGTTTTTATTGCTTTAAATGCATTTTCAGCCCGAGCTGAGCATGTTTTGTGAGTTTGAATGTATCTTCATAAGAATGAGTTGTGTGGTCAAATTAATGCTCATTTCGGCTTCAGGTGGTCATCCTGAACTAAATACATGTTGAAGTGTGTGCATAAGTCCTTTGGTTTAGGCGTGACACTCCATTTGAGTTTTTATTGCTTTAAATGCATTTTCAGTCCGAGCTGAGCGCGCTTTCTGACTTTGAATGTATCTTCATAGGAATGAGTTGTGTGGTCAAATTAATGCTCATTTAGGCTTCAGGAGGTCATCCTGAACAAAATACATCTTGAAGTGTGTGCATAAGTCCTTCGGTTTAGGCGTGACACTCAATTTGAGTTTTTATTGCTTTAAATGCATTTTCAGCCCGAGCTGAGCACCTTTTGTGAGTTTGAATGTATCTTCATAGGAATGAGTTGTGTGGTCAAATTAATGCTCATATAGGCTTCAGGAGGCCATCCTGAACAAAATACATGTTGAAGTGTGTGCATAATCCTTTGGTTTAGGTGTGACACTCAATTTGAGTTTTTATTGCTTTAAATGCATTTTCAGCCCGAGCTGAGCGCGCTTTCTGACTTTGAATGTATCTTCATAGGAATGATTTGTTTAGTCAAATTAATGCTCTTTTAGGCTTCAGGAGGCCATCCTGAACAAAATACATGATGAAGTGTGTGCATAAGTCCTTTGGTTTAGGTGTGACACTCAATTTGAGTTTTTATTGCTTTAAATGCATTTTCAGCCCGAGCTGAGCGCGCTTTCTGACTTTGAATGTATCTTCATAGGAATGATTTGTTTAGTCAAATTAATGCTCTTTTAGGCTTCAGGAGGCCATCCTGAACAAAATACATGATGAAGTGTGTGCATAAGTCCTTTGGTTTAGGCGTGACACTCAATTTGAGTTTTTATTGCTTTAAATGCATTTTCAGCCCGAGCTGAGCACGTTTTGTGAGTTTGAATGTATCTTCATAGGAATCAGTTGTGTGGTCAAATTAATGCTCATTTAGGCTTCAGGTGGTCATCCTGAACAAAATACATGTTGAAGTGTGTGCATAAGTCCTTTGGTTTAGGCGTGACACTCAATTTGAGTTTTTATTGCTTTAAATGCATTTTCAGCCCGAGCTGAGCACGTTTTGTGAGTTTGAATGTATCTTCATAGGAATCAGTTGTGTGGTCAAATTAATGCTCATTTAGGCTTCAGGTGGTCATCCTGAACAAAATACATGTTGAAGTGTGTGCATAAATCCTTTGGTTTAGGCGTGACACTCAATTTGAGTTTTTATTGCTTTAAATGCATTTTCAGCCCGAGCTGAGCACGTTTTGTGAGTTTGAATGTAGCTTCATAGGAATTAGTTGTGTGGTCAAATTAATGCTCATTTAGGCTTCAGGTGGTCATCCTGAACTAAATAAATATTGAAGTGTGTGCATAAGTTCTTTGGTTTGGGCGTGACACTCAATTTGAGTTTTTATTGCTTTTAATGCATTTTCAGCCCGAGTTGAGCACGTTTTGTGAGTTTGAATGTATCTTCATAGGAATGAGTTGTGTGGTCAAATTAATGCTCATTTAGGCTTCAGGAGGACATCCTGAACTAAATACATGTTGAAGTGTGTGCATAAGTCCTTTGGTTTAGGCGTGACACTCAATTTGAGTTTTTATTGCTTTTAATGCATTTTCAGCCCGAGTTGAGCACGTTTTGTGAGTTTGAATGTATCTTCATAGGAATGAGTTGTGTGGTCAAATTAATGCTCATTTAGGCTTCAGGTGGTCATCCTGAACAAAATACATGTTGAAGTGTGTGCATAAGTCCTTTGGTTTAGGCGTGACACTCAATTTGAGTTTTTATTGCTTTAAATGCATTTTCAGCCCGAGCTGAGCATGTTTTGTGAGTTTGAATGTATCTTCATAAGAATGAGTTGTGTGGTCAAATTAATGCTCATTTCGGCTTCAGGTGGTCATCCTGAACTAAATACATGTTGAAGTGTGTGCATAAGTCCTTTGGTTTAGGCGTGACACTCCATTTGAGTTTTTATTGCTTTAAATGCATTTTCAGTCCGAGCTGAGCGCGCTTTCTGACTTTGAATGTATCTTCATAGGAATGAGTTGTGTGGTCAAATTAATGCTCATTTAGGCTTCAGGAGGTCATCCTGAACAAAATACATCTTGAAGTGTGTGCATAAGTCCTTCGGTTTAGGCGTGACACTCAATTTGAGTTTTTATTGCTTTAAATGCATTTTCAGCCCGAGCTGAGCACCTTTTGTGAGTTTGAATGTATCTTCATAGGAATGAGTTGTGTGGTCAAATTAATGCTCATATAGGCTTCAGGAGGCCATCCTGAACAAAATACATGTTGAAGTGTGTGCATAATCCTTTGGTTTAGGTGTGACACTCAATTTGAGTTTTTATTGCTTTAAATGCATTTTCAGCCCGAGCTGAGCGCGCTTTCTGACTTTGAATGTATCTTCATAGGAATGATTTGTTTAGTCAAATTAATGCTCTTTTAGGCTTCAGGAGGCCATCCTGAACAAAATACATGATGAAGTGTGTGCATAAGTCCTTTGGTTTAGGTGTGACACTCAATTTGAGTTTTTATTGCTTTAAATGCATTTTCAGCCCGAGCTGAGCACGTTTTGTGAGTTTGAATGCATCTTCATAGGCATGAATTGTGTGATCAAATTAATGCTCATTTAGGCTTCAGGTGGTCCTTCTGAACAAAATACATGTTAAAGTGTGTGCATAAATCCTTTGGTTTAGGCGTGACACTCAATTTGAGTTTTTATTGCTTTAAATGCATTTTCAGCCCGAGCTGAGCACGTTTTGTGAGTTTGAATGTATCTTCATAGGAATGAGTATTGTGGTCAAATTAAAGCTCATATAGGCTGCAGGAGGTCATCCTGAACAAAATACATGTTGAATGTGTGCATAAGTCCTTTGGTTTAGGTGTGACACTCAATTTGAGTTTTTATTGCTTTAAATGCATTTTCAGCCCGAGCTTGAGCGCGCTTTCTGACTTTGAATGTATCTTCATAGGAATGAGTTGTGTAGTCAAATTAATGCTCATTTAGGCTTCAGGAGGACATCCTGAACAAAATACATGTTGAAGTGTGTGCATAAATCCTCTGGTTTAGGCGTGACACTCAATTTGAGTTTTTATTGCTTTAAATGCATTTTCAGCCCGAGCTGAGCACGTTTTGTGAGTTTGAATGTATCTTCATAGGCATGAGTTGTGTGATCAAATTAATGCTCATTTAGGCTTCAGGAGGTCATCCTGAACAAAATACAAGTTGAAGTGTGTGCATAAGTCCTTTGGTAATCAAACAGCACGAAGGTCCGGGACCGAACGGATGCCACCCGCTTGGCCCCGCCGGAGCAGAAGTAAGATCGGGCGGCCCGAGCCCGAGCCCGAGCCCTACCCCTACCCGAACCCGACCGCCCTAAAATGTCCCTCATTGCTTCGGGTTCGGGGCGCACGGCACCCGTACGGCGGAGAGTATCCAGGGTTACCAGTGAAGCGGAGGAACATCTCACGCCCACCCGCGCGAAATGTCTTACCGAGTTGTTTATGCCCACGGCACCGCCGATGCTGCACCGTTTTGGCGCGAGGGACGCTCCAAACGAGGAGTTTGGGTCGAATGTGAATTAAAGTGTTAGGTTTCGTGAGAGATCAATACAAGAACCACACACAGACACCAAAAACGAAGAGGGGTTTTATTGCCAGAAAGTTGGTCAGGTCGAGGTGTAAACAACTGAAAGCTAGTCAAAATGATCACGTTGAGGAGTGCAGAAATGCTGGAGCGTAACGGCGTGGCAGCAGCTAGCTCGGCAGGAAGGATCGCTGACGAACTGGCAACGGGTGGCTGTTCACGCTGTCTTTTATGGTGCAAGTGGCAGATGAGATGAAGACTCGCACGTGTGTAGGGGAGGCAGGTGCACTGATTCGAGAGGCGCCCAGCCCACACTGAAAAAGAGACAAAAAAAAGGGAGGGGCGGCACCGTGGACACACAATGGTTTCGAACGCAAAGGGCAGAAAACGTCGGCTTCCAGCCGCGCGACGTTCCGCGAACGAATACTGAATCGTATTGAGACACGTTATCCGTGGCATCATAAACTCCGCGAATTTAAGTCAACATCTCTCTGCTCCCAAATAAAACAATCATCCCTATTCAGTCAACTGTAAACGAAGAAGTCAAGTCTGGGATTTTTTTTATGACCCTCTAAAAATAAGCAACAACATAAAATGTCCGCCCTGTGAACATGAGCTGAAATCGAATCTCAAACCAAATACATGTGAAAGCAAAAAAAATCGAAATATATCAATTTAGAATTCAAAGAACGTCGTGTCCCCATCACACTTTTTAATTGTCTTTTTTCTTTTTTCTTTTTTTTTTGCATCGACACGCCTCAAAATCCTTCTGATGTGAGCGTTTTTAAAAAATCTTGGCTCTTTTGACTTTTTTGGGGGGTTCTTGGGACGGAAAAAATTGACGATGAATTGACAATATTTGCTGCTCAGAGCTGATGCCACGTTGTGTCACTCTTGTGCTTTCTGAAATGCGAGAGCCCTATTTGTCCATGCACGGCCAGCACTTTACGATAGCCTCTGCTGGTGAGAGTTGGCCATTGCAGCCTTCCATATGATTTCCTGTGACCCTCTAAAAATAATGAGATAAAATGTGCGTTGTGTGAACATGAGCTGCGCTTGAAACTACACCCAAATACAAGGAAAAGCAAAAAACAAAAATCTAAACGCACCAATTCAAAAGATAAATGAATGCCACGCCACCATCACACTTTTTCATGATTATTATTACAATTATTATTAATATCACTGCATAGGCAAGGCTCAAAATCCGCCTCATGTGAGCGTTTTTTCAAAAGATTTTCTTAATCTTGCTACTTCGGACTGGGCTTTTTTTTTTGGATATTGGGACAGAGAAACTTTATTATGTATTGACAGTGTTTGCTCTTCATCTCTTTTTCAACCTGGTGGACGCCCTCTCTTTGGCCGAGCATGACCTGATTTGTAGTCAGACGCCTCATGCATTGCGCCACGAACTCCACGAAATCAAACCACTATTTCTCTGTTCTCCTGTGGGGGAATTTGCCGCTCCCAAAAAGTTATTGTTACCTTTTTCAGTGTGGGATGGGCGCTTCTCTAATCAGTGCACCTGCCTCCCCGACACACCTGCGAGTCATTATCTCATCTGCCACTTGCAGCATAAAAGCCAGCCTGAAGAGCCACCCATTGTCACTTCGTCAGAGATCCTTCCTGCCGTGTCGACGACGCCGTACCGCTCCAGGATTCCTGCACTCCTCGAATTGATCATTTTGACTACCTTTCAGTTGTGACCACCTCGGCCTGTCTCGCTTACTGGCAATAAAACCCTTCTGTGCTTTTTGTGTCTGCGCGTGGTTCCTCTCTTCATCTCTCACGAAGCCGAACACTTTGCTTAACACCCGCGGTTCTCCCAGCGCTCCGCCCCAACATCCTCGTCGGAACAGCCTGAGCGCCGCAGCGGAGCAACTCCGGCTCGGCCGTGGGCAAAAACGGCTCTGTCCGAAATTTCTCACGGGCGGGCGCGAGCTGTTCCTCCGCTTCGCTTATCACACACACCACTCTCGGCCCTACCTGCCCCGCGCAACTCCGGCAGGGCCAAGCGGGTGGCATCGGTTCGGTCCCGGACCTTCGCGCGGTTTGATTCCCAAGTTTTTCTTCCCTTTGATTGCACACCGCGCCCCCTGTCCCTCAAAGCGAGGTGCATCTCTGGCGGAGCCGAGCGGGCAGCAGCTTTGCTCCCGGCAGGTCGTGTTGGTGTGCGCGAGGTCTTCCACCTCTTCGCTTGCAACACTCGCCTTTGCCGGCCCGCCAGGCACGGCGCAGCTCTGGCGGGGCCAAGCGACAGCGTCGGTTAGGTCCCGGGCGCAAAATCAAAAGGGAGGGTCGACACTGTGGACAAACAATGGACCCTAACACAAAGGGCAGAAAACTTCGACGCACACCCGCGCGACATTCTGTGAAGGAAAATACGCCACCCGCCTGACCTCGCCGGAGTTTCGCCGCGCCCGTCGGTCCAACGTGGCCCGGGTTGCAAGCGAAGTGGGTGAAAAGCTCACGGCCATCCTCGCGAAATATCGTACAATGCCGCTGCAAAACACGGCCCGGGCGCGGCTGCTCCTAGCGGATCGCAATGCAGCTCTGATCAGGGGGATCTTGCGGGAAGCCGGGAGGGGCGCGGGTGTCAAGCAACGGGCTAATAAACCTCGTCGAATACGCCCGCGACGGGCCGGTATAGAAGCGATGCCGCCAGTTTGTCCCCGCCGGAGCTCCTCCAAGCCAGGCAGGCCGAAAGTGGCGCGGGTTGACAACACAGGGTCCAAAACTTCAACGCACAACCAAGCGATCGTCCAGCTTTATGCAGCCTTGTACAAATTGTGTTTTCAAATTGTTCGCCCGAAACAGTTTTGTCACTCCCACAAGACAAACAAGCTATTTTTTTTCAGATGGCAGTGGAACTGATGAAGGCCTTCCCCAGACATTCCGTGCATCAATTTTAGAACATTATGTGGCGATGGAAAATAAGAGAACAAGACAATCGTCAGAAATACTGACCACAGCAGGTTTATTGGATGATGATCACCCATGCAAAAAATGTTTAATTGTGGCATCCAGAAATGATGCCAAAGATATATTTTGTTTCAAACTACTTCATGAAGAGGAAGTGTTGATACCAGGGATGAATTCTGAAAGCTTATGAGAAAGTCATTTTTTATGACTTGTACCACAACGAAAAATCTCGTGTTATTCACTGCTCCGATGAAAATAAAATGTCAAGATAAAATTTCAATCCCATATTTACACACTGTGAATTTTAAGTTTAATGTTCACTGATATTCCGTCATGTTGTCGTATTTGTTCTCGCCATGCACTGTGGCATGCTCTAAATGGCAAAACCACCTGGAAAAGGTCCTCTGACAAAACGAGTGATTTTTACAATGGAAGAACACACAATTTATCTTGCATCGACATTGTCTTCATGATGCTTTGCATGCATCATTGAAATTGGGTTGGTTCAAGTAAAAGAAAAAATTTGAATTTTAAAAGCAACTTAGAGCTATCCTGATTGAAATTTCCGAACATATGATCTTGCGATGTTAGGGTTCTCTCCCCCCGGCCCCCTTTTGACGAGACCCAGTGCGAAAGGTGGTACCATGAGCAGTGTCTTGAGAAGAATTTGCATGAATTGAGCGGCCGAAGACTGGTATTGCTGCTGTGAGTGCACATCACAATGTTGGAAGTCATGTAGACCTATATCTAATTTTGTGAGTGTTGTTCTGGAAAAAAATTAATTCTCACAAGAAAATGACAGACATGTCAGCTGCTCAACCCGTATTGTTTTGTGTTTTTTGTTATTGTAAAGTGTCCTTGGGTGTCTTGAAAGGCGCTTATCAATAAAATGTATTATTAGTATTATTATTATTATTAAGTTGCCTACACTGGTAAAGTTTTTTAAAATTTGAGTTTTTATTGCTTTAAATGCATTTTCAGCCCGAGTTGAGCACGTTTTGTGAGTTTGAATGTATCTTCATAGGAATGAGTTGTGTGGTCAAATTAATGCTCATTTAGGCTTCAGGTGGTCATCCTGAACAAAATACATGTTGAAGTGTGTGCATAAGTCCTTTGGTTTAGGCGTGACACTCAATTTGAGTTTTTATTGCTTTAAATGCATTTTCAGTCCGAGCTGAGCGCGCTTTCTGACTTTGAATGTATCTTCATAGGAATGAGTTGTGTGGTCAAATTATTGCTCATTTAGGCTTCAGGAGGTCATCCTGAACAAAATACATCTTGAAGTGTGTGCATAAGTCCTTCGGTTTAGGCGTGACACTCAATTTGAGTTTTTATTGCTTTAAATGCATTTTCAGCCCGAGCTGAGCACGTTTTGTGAGTTTGAATGTATCTTCATAAGAATGAGTTGTGTGGTCAAATTAATGCTCATTTCGGCTTCAGGTGGTCATCCTGAACTAAATACATGTTGAAGTGTGTGCATAAGTCCTTTGGTTTAGGCGTGACACTCCATTTGAGTTTTTATTGCTTTAAATGCATTTTCAGCCCGAGCTGAGCACGTTTTGTGAGTTTGAATGCATCTTCATAGGCATGAATTGTGTGATCAAATTAATGCTCATTTAGGCTTCAGGTGGTCATCCTGAACAAAATACATGTTGAAGTGTGTGCATAATAAGTCCTTTGGTTTAGGCGTGACACTCAATTTGAGTTTTTATTGCTTTAAATGCATTTTCAGCCCGAGCTGAGCATGTTTTGTGAGTTTGAATGTATCTTCATAAGAATGAGTTGTGTGGTCAAATTAATGCTCATTTCGGCTTCAGGTGGTCATCCTGAACTAAATACATGTTGAAGTGTGTGCATAAGTCCTTTGGTTTAGGCGTGACACTCCATTTGAGTTTTTATTGCTTTAAATGCATTTTCAGCCCGAGCTGAGCATGTTTTGTGAGTTTGAATGTATCTTCATAGGAATGAGTTGTGTGGTCAAATTAATGCTCATTTCGGCTTCAGGTGGTCATCCTGAACTAAATACATGTTGAAGCGTGTGCATAAGTCCTTTGGTTTAGGCGTGACACTCCATTTGAGTTTTTATTGCTTTAAATGCATTTTCAGCCCGAGCTGAGCACGTTTTGTGAGTTTGAATGCATCTTCATAGGCATGAATTGTGTGATCAAATTAATGCTCATTTAGGCTTCAGGTGGTCCTTCTGAACAAAATACATGTTAAAGTGTGTGCATAAATCCTTTGGTTTAGGCGTGACACTCAATTTGAGTTTTTATTGCTTTAAATGCATTTTCAGCCCGAGCTGAGCACGTTTTGTGAGTTTGAATGTATCTTCATAGGAATGAGTTGTGTGGTCAAATTAAAGCTCATATAGGCTTCAGGAGGTCATCCTGAACAAAATACATGTTGAATGTGTGCATAAGTCCTTTGGTTTAGGTGTGACACTCAATTTGAGTTTTTATTGCTTTAAATGCATTTTCAGCCCGAGCTTGAGCGCGCTTTCTGACTTTGAATGTATCTTCATAGGAATGAGTTGTGTAGTCAAATTAATGCTCATTTAGGCTTCAGGAGGACATCCTGAACAAAATACATGTTGAAGTGTGTGCATAAATCCTCTGGTTTAGGCGTGACACTCAATTTGAGTTTTTATTGCTTTAAATGCATTTTCAGCCCGAGTTGAGCACGTTTTGTGAGTTTGAATGTATCTTCATAGGAATGAGTTGTGTGGTCAAATTAATGCTCATTTCGGCTTCAGGTGGTCATCCTGAACTAAATACATGTTGAAGTGTGTGCATAAGTCCTTTGGTTTAGGCGTGACACTCCATTTGAGTTTTTATTGCTTTAAATGCATTTTCAGTCCGAGCTGAGCGCGCTTTCTGACTTTGAATGTATCTTCATAGGAATGAGTTGTGTGGTCAAATTATTGCTCATTTAGGCTTCAGGAGGCCATCCTGAACAAAATACATGATGAAGTGTGTGCATAAGTCCTTTGGTTTAGGTGTGACACTCAATTTGAGTTTTTATTGCTTTAAATGCATTTTCAGCCCGAGCTGAGCACGTTTTGTGAGTTTGAATGCATCTTCATAGGCATGAATTGTGTGATCAAATTAATGCTCATTTAGGCTTCAGGTGGTCCTTCTGAACAAAATACATGTTAAAGTGTGTGCATAAATCCTTTGGTTTAGGCGTGACACTCAATTTGAGTTTTTATTGCTTTAAATGCATTTTCAGCCCGAGCTGAGCACGTTTTGTGAGTTTGAATGCATCTTCATAGGCATGAGTTGTGTGATCAAATTAATGCTCATTTAGGCTTCAGGAGGTCATCCTGAACAAAATACAAGTTGAAGTGTGTGCATAAGTCCTTTGGTAATCAAACAGCACGAAGGTCCGGGACCGAACGGATGCCACCCGCTTGGCCCCGCCGGAGCAGAAGTAAGATCGGGCGGCTTGAGCCCGAGCCCGAGCCCTACCCCTACCCGAACCCGACCGCCCTAAAATGTCCCTCATTGCTTCGGGTTCGGGGCGCACGGCACCCGTACGGCGGAGAGTATCCAGGGTTACCAGTGAAGCGGAGGAACATCTCACGCCCACCCGCGCGAAATGTCGTACCGAGTTGTTTATGCCCACGGCACCGCCGATGCTGCACCGTTTCGGCGCGAGGGACGCTCCAAACGAGGAGTTTGGGTCGAATGTGAATTAAAGTGTTAGGTTTCGTGAGAGATCAATACAAGAACCACACACAGACACCAAAAACGAAGAGGGGTTTTATTGCCAGAAAGTTGGTCAGGTCGAGGTGTAAACAACTGAAAGCTAGTCAAAATGATCACGTTGAGGAGTGCAGAAATGCTGGAGCGTAACGGCGTGGCAGCAGCTAGCTCGGCAGGAAGGATCGCTGACGAACTGGCAACGGGTGGCTGTTCACGCTGTCTTTTATGGTGCAAGTGGCAGATGAGATGAAGACTCGCACGTGTGTAGGGGAGGCAGGTGCACTGATTCGAGAGGCGCCCAGCCCACACTGAAAAAGAGACAAAAAAAGGGAGGGGCGGCACCGTGGACACACAATGGTTTCGAACGCAAAGGGCAGAAAACGTCGGCTTCCAGCCGCGCGACGTTCCGCGAACGAATACTGAATCGTATTGAGACACGTTATCCGTGGCATCATAAACTCCGCGAATTTAAGTCAACATCTCTCTGCTCCCAAATAAAACAATCATCCCTATTCAGTCAACTGTAAACGAAGAAGTCAAGTCTGGGATTTTTTTTATGACCCTCTAAAAATAAGCAACAACATAAAATGTCCGCCCTGTGAACATGAGCTGAAATCGAATCTCAAACCAAATACATGTGAAAGCAAAAAAAATCGAAATATATCAATTTAGAATTCAAAGAACGTCGTGTCCCCATCACACTTTTTAATTGTCTTTTTTCTTTTTTCTTTTTTTTTTGCATCGACACGCCTCAAAATCCTTCTGATGTGAGCGTTTTTAAAAAATCTTGGCTCTTTTGACTTTTTTGGGGGGTTCTTGGGACGGAAAAAATTGACGATGAATTGACAATATTTGCTGCTCAGAGCTGATGCCACGTTGTGTCACTCTTGTGCTTTCTGAAATGCGAGAGCCCTATTTGTCCATGCACGGCCAGCACTTTACGATAGCCTCTGCTGGTGAGAGTTGGCCATTGCAGCCTTCCATATGATTTCCTGTGACCCTCTAAAAATAATGAGATAAAATGTGCGTTGTGTGAACATGAGCTGCGCTTGAAACTACACCCAAATACAAGGAAAAGCAAAAAACAAAAATCTAAACGCACCAATTCAAAAGATAAATGAATGCCACGCCACCATCACACTTTTTCATGATTATTATTACAATTATTATTAATATCACTGCATAGGCAAGGCTCAAAATCCGCCTCATGTGAGCGTTTTTTCAAAAGATTTTCTTAATCTTGCTACTTCGGACTGGGCTTTTTTTTTTGGATATTGGGACAGAGAAACTTTATTATGTATTGACAGTGTTTGCTCTTCATCTCTTTTTCAACCTGGTGGACGCCCTCTCTTTGGCCGAGCATGACCTGATTTGTAGTCAGACGCCTCATGCATTGCGCCACGAACTCCACGAAATCAAACCACTATTTCTCTGTTCTCCTGTGGGGGAATTTGCCGCTCCCAAAAAGTTATTGTTACCTTTTTCAGTGTGGGATGGGCGCTTCTCTAATCAGTGCACCTGCCTCCCCGACACACCTGCGAGTCATTATCTCATCTGCCACTTGCAGCATAAAAGCCAGCCTGAAGAGCCACCCATTGTCACTTCGTCAGAGATCCTTCCTGCCGTGTCGACGACGCCGTACCGCTCCAGGATTCCTGCACTCCTCGAATTGATCATTTTGACTACCTTTCAGTTGTGACCACCTCGGCCTGTCTCGCTTACTGGCAATAAAACCCTTCTGTGCTTTTTGTGTCTGCGCGTGGTTCCTCTCTTCATCTCTCACGAAGCCGAACACTTTGCTTAACACCCGCGGTTCTCCCAGCGCTCCGCCCCAACATCCTCGTCGGAACAGCCTGAGCGCCGCAGCGGAGCAACTCCGGCTCGGCCGTGGGCAAAAACGGCTCTGTCCGAAATTTCTCACGGGCGGGCGTGAGCTGTTCCTCCGCTTCGCTTATCACACACACCACTCTCGGCCCTACCTGCCCCGCGCAACTCCGGCAGGGCCAAGCGGGTGGCATCGGTTCGGTCCCGGACCTTCGCGCGGTTTGATTCCCAAGTTTTTCTTCCCTTTGATTGCACACCGCGCCCCCTGTCCCTCAAAGCGAGGTGCATCTCTGGCGGAGCCGAGCGGGCAGCAGCTTTGCTCCCGGCAGGTCGTGTTGGTGTGCGCGAGGTCTTCCACCTCTTCGCTTGCAACACTCGCCTTTGCCGGCCCGCCAGGCACGGCGCAGCTCTGGCGGGGCCAAGCGACAGCGTCGGTTAGGTCCCGGGCGCAAAATCAAAAGGGAGGGTCGACACTGTGGACAAACAATGGACCCTAACACAAAGGGCAGAAAACTTCGACGCACACCCGCGCGACATTCTGTGAAGGAAAATACGCCACCCGCCTGACCTCGCCGGAGTTCCGCCGCGCCCGTCGGTCCAACGTGGCCCGGGTTGCAAGCGAAGTGGGTGAAAAGCTCACGGCCATCCTCGCGAAATATCGTACAATGCCGCTGCAAAACACGGCCCGGGCGCGGCTGCTCCTAGCGGATCGCAATGCAGCTCTGATCAGGGGGATCTTGCGGGAAGCCGGGAGGGGCGCGGGTGTCAAGCAACGGGCTAATAAACCTCGTCGAATACGCCCGCGACGGGCCGGTATAGAAGCGATGCCGCCAGTTTGTCCCCGCCGGAGCTCCTCCAAGCCAGGCAGGCCGAAAGTGGCGCGGGTTGACAACACAGGGTCCAAAACTTCAACGCACAACCAAGCGATCGTCCAGCTTTATGCAGCCTTGTACAAATTGTGTTTTCAAATTGTTCGCCCGAAACAGTTTTGTCACTCCCACAAGACAAACAAGCTATTTTTTTTCAGATGGCAGTGGAACTGATGAAGGCCTTCCCCAGACATTCCGTGCATCAATTTTAGAACATTATGTGGCGATGGAAAATAAGAGAACAAGACAATCGTCAGAAATACTGACCACAGCAGGTTTATTGGATGATGATCACCCATGCAAAAAATGTTTAATTGTGGCATCCAGAAATGATGCCAAAGATATATTTTGTTTCAAACTACTTCATGAAGAGGAAGTGTTGATACCAGGGATGAATTCTGAAAGCTTATGAGAAAGTCATTTTTTATGACTTGTACCACAACGAAAAATCTCGTGTTATTCACTGCTCCGATGAAAATAAAATGTCAAGATAAAATTTCAATCCCATATTTACACACTGTGAATTTTAAGTTTAATGTTCACTGATATTCCGTCATGTTGTCGTATTTGTTCTCGCCATGCACTGTGGCATGCTCTAAATGGCAAAACCACCTGGAAAAGGTCCTCTGACAAAACGAGTGATTTTTACAATGGAAGAACACACAATTTATCTTGCATCGACATTGTCTTCATGATGCTTTGCATGCATCATTGAAATTGGGTTGGTTCAAGTAAAAGAAAAAATTTGAATTTTAAAAGCAACTTAGAGTTATCCTGATTGAAATTTCCGAACATATAATCTTGCGATGTTAGGGTTCTCTCCCCCCGGCCCCCTTTTGACGAGACCCAGTGCGAAAGGTGGTACCATGAGCAGTGTCTTGAGAAGAATTTGCATGAATTGAGCGGCCGAAGACTGGTATTGCTGCTGTGAGTGCACATCACAATGTTGGAAGTCATGTAGACCTACATCTAATTTTGTGAGTGTTGTTCTGGAAAAAAATTAATTCTCACAAGAAAATGACAGACATGTCAGCTGCTCAACCCGTATTGTTTTGTGTTTTTTGTTATTGTAAAGTGTCCTTGGGTGTCTTGAAAGGCGCTTATCAATAAAATGTATTATTAGTATTATTATTATTATTAAGTTGCCTACACTGGTAAAGTTTTTTAAAATTTGAGTTTTTATTGCTTTAAATGCATTTTCAGCCCGAGTTGAGCACGTTTTGTGAGTTTGAATGTATCTTCATAGGAATGAGTTGTGTGGTCAAATTAATGCTCATTTAGGCTTCAGGTGGTCATCCTGAACAAAATACATGTTGAAGTGTGTGCATAAGTCCTTTGGTTTAGGCGTGACACTCAATTTGAGTTTTTATTGCTTTAAATGCATTTTCAGCCCGAGCTGAGCACGTTTTGTGAGTTTGAATGTATCTTCATAGGAATCAGTTGTGTGGTCAAATTAATGCTCATTTAGGCTTCAGGTGGTCATCCTGAACAAAATACATGTTGAAGTGTGTGCATAAGTCCTTTGGTTTAGGCGTGACACTCAATTTGAGTTTTTATTGCTTTAAATGCATTTTCAGCCCGAGCTGAGCACGTTTTGTGAGTTTGAATGTAGCTTCATAGGAATTAGTTGTGTGGTCAAATTAATGCTCATTTAGGCTTCAGGTGGTCATCCTGAACTAAATAAATATTGAAGTGTGTGCATAAGTTCTTTGGTTTGGGCGTGACACTCAATTTGAGTTTTTATTGCTTTAAATGCATTTTCAGCCCGAGCTGAGCACTTTTTGTGAGTTTGAATGTATCTTCATAGGAATGAGTTGTGTGGTCAAATTAATGCTCATTTAGGCTTCAGGTGGTCATCCTGAACAAAATACATGTTGAAGTGTGTGCATAAGTCCTTTGGTTTAGGCGTGACACTCAATTTGAGTTTTTATTGCTTTAAATGCATTTTCAGCCCGAGCTGAGCACGTTTTGTGAGTTTGAATGTATCTTCATAGGAATCAGTTGTGTGGTCAAATTAATGCTCATTTAGGCTTCAGGTGGTCATCCTGAACAAAATACATGTTGAAGTGTGTGCATAAGTCCTTTGGTTTAGGCGTGACACTCAATTTGAGTTTTTATTGCTTTAAATGCATTTTCAGCCCGAGCTGAGCACGTTTTGTGAGTTTGAATGTAGCTTCATAGGAATTAGTTGTGTGGTCAAATTAATGCTCATTTAGGCTTCAGGTGGTCATCCTGAACTAAATAAATATTGAAGGTTGTGCATAAGTTCTTTGGTTTGGGCGTGACACTCAATTTGAGTTTTTATTGCTTTAATTGCATTTTCAGCCCGAGCTGAGCACTTTTTGTGAGTTTGAATGTATCTTCAGAGGAATGAGTTGTGTGGTCAAATTAATGCTCATTTAGGCTTCAGGAGGACATCCTGAACTAAATACATGTTGAAGTGTGTGCATAAGTCCTTTGGTTTAGGCGTGACACTCAATTTGAGTTTTTATTGCTTTAAATGCATTTTCAGCCCGAGTTGAGCACGTTTTGTGAGTTTGAATGTATCTTCATAGGAATGAGTTGTGTGGTCAAATTAATGCTCATTTAGGCTTCAGGTGGTCATCCTGAACAAAATACATGTTGAAGTGTGTGCATAAGTCCTTTGGTTTAGGCGTGACACTCAATTTGAGTTTTTATTGCTTTAAATGCATTTTCAGCCCGAGCTGAGCACGTTTTGTGAGTTTGAATGTATCTTCATAGGAATCAGTTGTGTGGTCAAATTAATGCTCATTTAGGCTTCAGGTGGTCATCCTGAACAAAATACATGTTGAAGTGTGTGCATAAGTCCTTTGGTTTAGGCGTGACACTCAATTTGAGTTTTTATTGCTTTAAATGCATTTTCAGCCCGAGCTGAGCACTTTTTGTGAGTTTGAATGTATCTTCAGAGGAATGAGTTGTGTGGTCAAATTAATGCTCATTTAGGCTTCAGGAGGACATCCTGAACTAAATACATGTTGAAGTGTGTGCATAAGTCCTTTGGTTTAGGCGTGACACTCAATTTGAGTTTTTATTGCTTTAAATGCATTTTCAGCCCGAGTTGAGCACGTTTTGTGAGTTTGAATGTATCTTCATAGGAATGAGTTGTGTGGTCAAATTAATGCTCATTTAGGCTTCAGGTGGTCATCCTGAACAAAATACATGTTGAAGTGTGTGCATAAGTCCTTTGGTTTAGGCGTGACACTCAATTTGAGTTTTTATTGCTTTAAATGCATTTTCAGCCCGAGCTGAGCACGTTTTGTGAGTTTGAATGCATCTTCATAGGCATGAATTGTGTGATCAAATTAATGCTCATTTAGGCTTCAGGTGGTCCTTCTGAACAAAATACATGTTAAAGTGTGTGCATAAATCCTTTGGTTTAGGCGTGACACTCAATTTGAGTTTTTATTGCTTTAAATGCATTTTCAGCCCGAGCTGAGCACGTTTTGTGAGTTTGAATGTATCTTCATAGGAATGAGTTGTGTGGTCAAATTATTGCTCATATAGGCTTCAGGAGGTCATCCTGAACAAAATACATGTTGAATGTGTGCATAAGTCCTTTGGTTTAGGTGTGACACTCAATTTGAGTTTTTATTGCTTTAAATGCATTTTCAGCCCGAGCTTGAGCGCGCTTTCTGACTTTGAATGTATCTTCATAAGAATGAGTTGTGTAGTCAAATTAATGCTCATTTAGGCTTCAGGAGGACATCCTGAACAAAATACATGTTGAAGTGTGTGCATAAATCCTCTGGTTTAGGCGTGACACTCAATTTGAGTTTTTATTGCTTTAAATGCATTTGTAGCCTGAGCTGAGCGCGCTTTCTGACTTTGAATGTATCTTCATAGGAATGAGTTGTGTGGTCAAATGAATGCTCATTTAGGCTTCAGGTGGTCATCCTGAACAAAATACATGTGCAAGTGTGTGCATAAGTCCTTTGGTTGAGGCGTGACACTCAATTTGAGTTTTTATTGCTTTAAATGCATTTTCAGCCCGAGTTGAGCACGTTTTGTGAGTTTGAATGTATCTTCATAGGAATGAGTTGTGTGGTCAAATTAATGCTCATTTAGGCTTCAGGTGGTCATCCTGAACAAAATACATGTTGAAGTGTGTGCATAAGTCCTTTGGTTTAGGCGTGACACTCAATTTGAGTTTTTATTGCTTTAAATGCATTTTCAGCCCGAGCTGAGCACGTTTTGTGAGTTTGAATGTATCTTCATAGGAATGAGTTGTGTGGTCAAATTAATGCTCATTTAGGCTTCAGGAGGACATTCTGAACTAAATACATGTTGAAGTGTATGCATAAGTCCTTTGGTTTAGGCGTGACACTCAATTTGAGTTTTTATTGCTTTAAATGCATTTTTAGCCCGAGCTGAGCATGTTTTGTGAGTTTGAATGTATCTTCATAAGAATGAGTTGTGTGGTCAAATTAATGCTCATTTCGGCTTCAGGTGGTCATCCTGAACTAAATACATGTTGAAGTGTGTGCATAAGTCCTTTGGTTTAGGCGTGACACTCCATTTGAGTTTTTATTGCTTTAAATGCATTTTCAGCCCGAGCTGAGCACGTTTTGTGAGTTTGAATGTATCTTCATAAGAATGAGTTGTGTGGTCAAATTAATGCTCATTTCGGCTTCAGGTGGTCATCCTGAACTAAATACATGTTGAAGTGTGTGCATAAGTCCTTTGGTTTAGGCGTGACACTCAATTTGAGTTTTTATTGCTTTAAATGCATTTTCAGCCCTAGCTGAGCACGTTTTGTGAGTTTGAATGCATCTTCATAGGCATGAATTGTGTGGTCAAATTAAAGCTCATATAGGCTTCAGGAGGTCATCCTGAACAAAATACATGTTGAATGTGTGCATAAGTCCTTCAGTTTAGGTGTGACACTCAATTTGAGTTTTTATTGCTTTAAATGCATTTTCAGCCCGAGCTTGAGCGCGCTTTCTGACTTTGAATGTATCTTCATAGGAATGAGTTGTGTAGTCAAATTAATGCTCATTTAGGCTTCAGGAGGACATCCTGAACAAAATACATGTTGAAGTGTGTGCATAAATCCTCTGGTTTAGGCGTGACACTCAATTTGAGTTTTTATTGCTTTAAATGCATTTTCAGCCCGAGCTGAGCACGTTTTGTGAGTTTGAATGTATCTTCATAGGCATGAGTTGTGTGATCAAATTAATGCTCATTTAGGCTTCAGGAGGTCATCCTGAACAAAATACAAGTTGAAGTGTGTGCATAAGTCCTTTGGTAATCAAACAGCACGAAGGTCCGGGACCGAACGGATGCCACCCGCTTGGCCCCGCCGGAGCAGAAGTAAGATCGGGCGGCCCGAGCCCGAGCCCGAGCCCTACCCCTACCCGAACCCGACCGCCCTAAAATGTCCCTCATTGCTTCGGGTTCGGGGCGCACGGCACCCGTACGGCGGAGAGTATCCAGGGTTACCAGTGAAGCGGAGGAACATCTCACGCCCACCCGCGCGAAATGTCGTACCGAGTTGTTTATGCCCACGGCACCGCCGATGCTGCACCG
Organism: Hippocampus guttulatus; assembly: GCF_054856545.1. Classification (NCBI taxonomy): domain Eukaryota; kingdom Metazoa; phylum Chordata; class Actinopteri; order Syngnathiformes; family Syngnathidae; genus Hippocampus; species Hippocampus guttulatus. Next base: position 2,245,474 of record NC_141271.1, read on the forward strand.
TTTCGGCGCGAGGGACGCTCCAAACGAGGAGTTTGGGTCGAATGTGAATTAAAGTGTTAGGTTTCGTGAGAGATCAATACAAGAACCACACACAGACACCAAAAACGAAGAGGGGTTTTATTGCCAGAAAGTTGGTCAGGTCGAGGTGTAAACAACTGAAAGCTAGTCAAAATGATCACGTTGAGGAGTGCAGAAATGCTGGAGCGTAACGGCGTGGCAGCAGCTAGCTCGGCAGGAAGGATCGCTGACGAACTGGCAACGGGTGGCTGTTCACGCTGTCTTTTATGGTGCAAGTGGCAGATGAGATGAAGACTCGCACGTGTGTAGGGGAGGCAGGTGCACTGATTCGAGAGGCGCCCAGCCCACACTGAAAAAGAGACAAAAAAAGGGAGGGGCGGCACCGTGGACACACAATGGTTTCGAACGCAAAGGGCAGAAAACGTCGGCTTCCAGCCGCGCGACGTTCCGCGAACGAATACTGAATCGTATTGAGACACGTTATCCGTGGCATCATAAACTCCGCGAATTTAAGTCAACATCTCTCTGCTCCCAAATAAAACAATCATCCCTATTCAGTCAACTGTAAACGAAGAAGTCAAGTCTGGGATTTTTTTTATGACCCTCTAAAAATAAGCAACAACATAAAATGTCCGCCCTGTGAACATGAGCATCGACACGCCTCAAAATTCTTCTGATGTGAGCGTTTTTAAAAAATCTTGGCTCTTTTGACTTTTTTGGGGGGTTCTTGGGACGGAAAAAATTGACGATGAATTGACAATATTTGCTGCTCAGAGCTGATGCCACGTTGTGTCACTCTTGTGCTTTCTGAAATGCGAGAGCCCTATTTGTCCATGCACGGCCAGCACTTTACGATAGCCTCTGCTGGTGAGAGTTGGCCATTGCAGCCTTCCATATGATTTCCTGTGACCCTCTAAAAATAATGAGATAAAATGTGCGTTGTGTGAACATGAGCTGCGCTTGAAACTACACCCAAATACAAGGAAAAGCAAAAAACAAAAATCTAAACGCACCAATTCAAAACATAAATGAATGCCACGCCACCATCACACTTTTTCATGATTATTATTACAATTATTATTAATATCACTGCATAGGCAAGGCTCAAAATCCGCCTCATGTGAGCGTTTTTTCAAAAGATTTTCTTAATCTTGCTACTTCGGACTGGGCTTTTTTTTTTGGATATTGGGACAGAGAAACTTTATTATGTATTGACAGTGTTTGCTCTTCATCTCTTTTTCAACCTGGTGGACGCCCTCTCTTTGGCCGAGCATGACCTGATTTGTAGTCAGACGCCTCATGCATTGCGCCACGAACTCCACGAAATCAAACCACTATTTCTCTGTTCTCCTGTGGGGGAATTTGCCGCTCCCAAAAAGTTATTGTTACCTTTTTCAGTGTGGGATGGGCGCTTCTCTAATCAGTGCACCTGCCTCCCCGACACACCTGCGAGTCATTATCTCATCTGCCACTTGCAGCATAAAAGCCAGCCTGAAGAGCCACCCATTGTCACTTCGTCAGAGATCCTTCCTGCCGTGTCGACGACGCCGTACCGCTCCAGGATTCCTGCACTCCTCGAATTGATCATTTTGACTACCTTTCAGTTGTGACCACCTCGGCCTGTCTCGCTTACTGGCAATAAAACCCTTCTGTGCTTTTTGTGTCTGCGCGTGGTTCCTCTCTTCATCTCTCACGAAGCCGAACACTTTGCTTAACACCCGCGGTTCTCCCAGCGCTCCGCCCCAACATCCTCGTCGGAACAGCCTGAGCGCCGCAGCGGAGCAACTCCGGCTCGGCCGTGGGCAAAAACGGCTCTGTCCGAAATTTCTCACGGGCGGGCGCGAGCTGTTCCTCCGCTTCGCTTATCACACACACCACTCTCGGCCCTACCTGCCCCGCGCAACTCCGGCAGGGCCAAGCGGGTGGCATCGGTTCGGTCCCGGACCTTCGCGCGGTTTGATTCCCAAGTTTTTCTTCCCTTTGATTGCACACCGCGCCCCCTGTCCCTCAAAGCGAGGTGCATCTCTGGCGGAGCCGAGCGGGCAGCAGCTTTGCTCCCGGCAGGTCGTGTTGGTGTGCGCGAGGTCTTCCACCTCTTCGCTTGCAACACTCGCCTTTGCCGGCCCGCCAGGCACGGCGCAGCTCTGGCGGGGCCAAGCGACAGCGTCGGTTAGGTCCCGGGCGCAAAATCAAAAGGGAGGGTCGACACTGTGGACAAACAATGGACCCTAACACAAAGGGCAGAAAACTTCGACGCACACCCGCGCGACATTCTGTGAAGGAAAATACGCCACCCGCCTGACCTCGCCGGAGTTTCGCCGCGCCCGTCGGTCCAACGTGGCCCGGGTTGCAAGCGAAGTGGGTGAAAAGCTCACGGCCATCCTCGCGAAATATCGTACAATGCCGCTGCAAAACACGGCCCGGGCGCGGCTGCTCCTAGCGGATCGCAATGCAGCTCTGATCAGGGGGATCTTGCGGGAAGCCGGGAGGGGCGCGGGTGTCAAGCAACGGGCTAATAAACCTCGTCGAATACGCCCGCGACGGGCCGGTATAGAAGCGATGCCGCCAGTTTGTCCCCGCCGGAGCTCCTCCAAGCCAGGCAGGCCGAAAGTGGCGCGGGTTGACAACACAGGGTCCAAAACTTCAACGCACAACCAAGCGATCGTCCAGCTTTATGCAGCCTTGTACAAATTGTGTTTTCAAATTGTTCGCCCGAAACAGTTTTGTCACTCCCACAAGACAAACAAGCTATTTTTTTTCAGATGGCAGTGGAACTGATGAAGGCCTTCCCCAGACATTCCGTGCATCAATTTTAGAACATTATGTGGCGATGGAAAATAAGAGAACAAGACAATCGTCAGAAATACTGACCACAGCAGGTTTATTGGATGATGATCACCCATGCAAAAAATGTTTAATTGTGGCATCCAGAAATGATGCCAAAGATATATTTTGTTTCAAACTACTTCATGAAGAGGAAGTGTTGATACCAGGGATGAATTCTGAAAGCTTATGAGAAAGTCATTTTTTATGACTTGTACCACAACGAAAAATCTCGTGTTATTCACTGCTCCGATGAAAATAAAATGTCAAGATAAAATTTCAATCCCATATTTACACACTGTGAATTTTAAGTTTAATGTTCACTGATATTCCGTCATGTTGTCGTATTTGTTCTCGCCATGCACTGTGGCATGCTCTAAATGGCAAAACCACCTGGAAAAGGTCCTCTGACAAAACGAGTGATTTTTACAATGGAAGAACACACAATTTATCTTGCATCGACATTGTCTTCATGATGCTTTGCATGCATCATTGAAATTGGGTTGGTTCAAGTAAAAGAAAAAATTTGAATTTTAAAAGCAACTTAGAGTTATCCTGATTGAAATTTCCGAACATATAATCTTGCGATGTTAGGGTTCTCTCCCCCCGGCCCCCTTTTGACGAGACCCAGTGCGAAAGGTGGTACCATGAGCAGTGTCTTGAGAAGAATTTGCATGAATTGAGCGGCCGAAGACTGGTATTGCTGCTGTGAGTGCACATCACAATGTTGGAAGTCATGTAGACCTATATCTAATTTTGTGAGTGTTGTTCTGGAAAAAAATTAATTCTCACAAGAAAATGACAGACATGTCAGCTGCTCAACCCGTATTGTTTTGTGTTTTTTGTTATTGTAAAGTGTCCTTGGGTGTCTTGAAAGGCGCTTATCAATAAAATGTATTATTAGTATTATTATTATTATTAAGTTGCCTACACTGGTAAAGTTTTTTAAAATTTGAGTTTTTATTGCTTTAAATGCATTTTCAACCCGAGTTGAGCACGTTTTGTGAGTTTGAATGTATCTTCATAGGAATGAGTTGTGTGGTCAAATTAATGCTCATTTAGGCTTCAGGTGGTCATCCTGAACAAAATACATGTTGAAGTGTGTGCATAAGTCCTTTGGTTTAGGCGTGACACTCAATTTGAGTTTTTATTGCTTTAAATGCATTTTCAGCCCGAGCTGAGCACGTTTTGTGAGTTTGAATGTATCTTCATAGGAATCAGTTGTGTGGTCAAATTAATGCTCATTTAGGCTTCAGGTGGTCATCCTGAACAAAATACATGTTGAAGTGTGTGCATAAGTCCTTTGGTTTAGGCGTGACACTCAATTTGAGTTTTTATTGCTTTAAATGCATTTTCAGCCCGAGCTGAGCACGTTTTGTGAGTTTGAATGTATCTTCATAGGAATGAGTTGTGTGGTCAAATTAATTCTCATATGGGCTTCAGGAGGTCATCCTGAACAAAATACATGTTGAAGTGTGTGCATAAGTCCTTTGGTTTAGGCGTGACACTCAATTTGAGTTTTGATTGCTTTAAATGCATTTTCAGCCCGAGCTGAGCACGTTTTGTGAGTTTGAATGTATCTTCATAGGAATGAGTTGTGTGGTCAAATAAATGCTCATTTAGGCTTCAGGTGGTCATCCTGAACAAAATACATGTTGAAGTGTATGCATAAGTCCTTTGGTTTAGGCGTGACACTCAATTTGAGTTTTTATTGCTTTAAATGCATTTTCAGCCCGAGTTGAGCACGTTTTGTGAGTTTGAATGTATCTTCATAGGAATGAGTTGTGTGGTCAAATTAATGCTCATTTAGGCTTCAGGTGGTCATCCTGAACAAAGTACATGTTGAAGTGTGTGCATAAGTCCTTTGGTTTAGGCGTGACACTCAATTTGAGTTTTTATTGCTTTAAATGCATTTTCAGCCCGAGCTGAGCACGTTTTGTGAGTTTGAACGTATCTTCATAGGAATGAGTTGTGTGGTCAAATTAATTCTCATATGGGCTTCAGGAGGTCATCCTGAACAAAATACATGTTGAAGTGTGTGCATAAGTCCTTTGGTTTAGGCGTGACACTCAATTTGAGTTTTGATTGCTTTAAATGCATTTTCAGCCCGAGCTGAGCACATTTTGTGAGTTTGAATGTATCTTCATAGGAATGAGTTGTGTGGTCAAATAAATGCTCATTTAGGCTTCAGGTGGTCATCCTGAACAAAATACATGTTGAAGTGTATGCATAAGTCCTTTGGTTTAGGCGTGACACTCAATTTGAGTTTTTATTGCTTTAAATGCATTTTCAGCCCGAGTTGAGCACGTTTTGTGAGTTTGAATGTATCTTCATAGGAATGAGTTGTGTGGTCAAATTAATGCTCATTTAGGCTTCAGGTGGTCATCCTGAACAAAGTACATGTTGAAGTGTGTGCATAAGTCCTTTGGTTTAGGCGTGACACTCAATTTGAGTTTTTATTGCTTTAAATGCATTTTCAGCCCGAGCTGAGCACGTTTTGTGAGTTTGAATGTATCTTCATAGGAATGAGTTGTGTGGTCAAATTAATTCTCATATGGGCTTCAGGAGGTCATCCTGAACAAAATACATGTTGAAGTGTGTGCATAAGTCCTTTGGTTTAGGCCTTACACTCAATTTGAGTTTTGATTGCTTTAAATGCATTTTCAGCCCGAGCTGAGCACGTTTTGTGAGTTTGAATGTATCTTCATAGGAATGAGTTGTGTGGTCAAATTAATGCTCATTTAGGCTTCAGGTGGTCATCCTGAACAAAATACATGTTGAAGTGTATGCATAAGTCCTTTGGTTTAGGCGTGACACTCCATTTGAGTTTTTATTGCTTTAAATGCATTTTCAGCCCGAGCTGAGCACGTTTTGTGAGTTTGAATGCATCTTCATAGGCATGAATTGTGTGATCAAATTAATGCTCATTTAGGCTTCAGGTGGTCCTTCTGAACAAAATACATGTTAAAGTGTGTGCATAAATCCTTTGGTTTAGGCGTGACACTCAATTTGAGTTTTTATTGCTTTAAATGCATTTTCAGCCCGAGCTGAGCACGTTTTGTGAGTTTGAATGTATCTTCATAGGAATGAGTTGTGTGGTCAAATTAAAGCTCATATAGGCTTCAGGAGGTCATCCTGAACAAAATACATGTTGAATGTGTGCATAAGTCCTTTGGTTTAGGTGTGACACTCAATTTGAGTTTTTATTGCTTTAAATGCATTTTCAGCCCGAGCTTGAGCGCGCTTTCTGACTTTGAATGTATCTTCATAGGAATGAGTTGTGTAGTCAAATTAATGCTCATTTAGGCTTCAGGAGGACATCCTGAACAAAATACATGTTGAAGTGTGTGCATAAATCCTCTGGTTTAGGCGTGACACTCAATTTGAGTTTTTATTGCTTTAAATGCATTTGTAGCCTGAGCTGAGCGCGCTTTCTGACTTTGAATGTATCTTCATAGGAATGAGTTGTGTGGTCAAATGAATGCTCATTTAGGCTTCAGGTGGTCATCCTGAACAAAATACATGTTGAAGTGTGTCCATAAGTCCTTTGGTTTAGGTGTGACACTCAATTTGAGTTTTTATTGCTTTAAATGCATTTTCAGCCCGAGCTGAGCACGTTTTGTGAGTTTGAATGTATCTTCATAGGCATGAGTTGTGTGATCAAATTAATGCTCATTTAGGCTTCAGGAGGTCATCCTGAACAAAATACAAGTTGAAGTGTGTGCATAAGTCCTTTGGTAATCAAACAGCACGAAGGTCCGGGACCGAACGGATGCCACCCGCTTGGCCCCGCCGGAGCAGAAGTAAGATCGGGCGGCCCGAGCCCGAGCCCGAGCCCTACCCCTACCCGAACCCGACCGCCCTAAAATGTCCCTCATTGCTTCGGGTTCGGGGCGCACGGCACCCGTACGGCGGAGAGTATCCAGGGTTACCAGTGAAGCGGAGGAACATCTCACGCCCACCCGCGCGAAATGTCGTACCGAGTTGTTTATGCCCACGGCACCGCCGATGCTGCACCGTTTCGGCGCGAGGGACGCTCCAAACGAGGAGTTTGGGTCGAATGTGAATTAAAGTGTTAGGTTTCGTGAGAGATCAATACAAGAACCACACACAGACACCAAAAACGAAGAGGGGTTTTATTGCCAGAAAGTTGGTCAGGTCGAGGTGTAAACAACTGAAAGCTAGTCAAAATGATCACGTTGAGGAGTGCAGAAATGCTGGAGCGTAACGGCGTGGCAGCAGCTAGCTCGGCAGGAAGGATCGCTGACGAACTGGCAACGGGTGGCTGTTCACGCTGTCTTTTATGGTGCAAGTGGCAGATGAGATGAAGACTCGCACGTGTGTAGGGGAGGCAGGTGCACTGATTCGAGAGGCGCCCAGCCCACACTGAAAAAGAGACAAAAAAAGGGAGGGGCGGCACCGTGGACACACAATGGTTTCGAACGCAAAGGGCAGAAAACGTCGGCTTCCAGCCGCGCGACGTTCCGCGAACGAATACTGAATCGTATTGAGACACGTTATCCGTGGCATCATAAACTCCGCGAATTTAAGTCAACATCTCTCTGCTCCCAAATAAAACAATCATCCCTATTCAGTCAACTGTAAACGAAGAAGTCAAGTCTGGGATTTTTTTTATGACCCTCTAAAAATAAGCAACAACATAAAATGTCCGCCCTGTGAACATGAGCTGAAATCGAATCTCAAACCAAATACATGTGAAAGCAAAAAAAATCGAAATATATCAATTTAGAATTCAAAGAACGTCGTGTCCCCATCACACTTTTTAATTGTCTTTTTTCTTTTTTCTTTTTTTTTTTGCATCGACACGCCTCAAAATCCTTCTGATGTGAGCGTTTTTAAAAAATCTTGGCTCTTTTGACTTTTTTGGGGGGTTCTTGGGACGGAAAAAATTGACGATGAATTGACAATATTTGCTGCTCAGAGCTGATGCCACGTTGTGTCACTCTTGTGCTTTCTGAAATGCGAGAGCCCTATTTGTCCATGCACGGCCAGCACTTTACGATAGCCTCTGCTGGTGAGAGTTGGCCATTGCAGCCTTCCATATGATTTCCTGTGACCCTCTAAAAATAATGAGATAAAATGTGCGTTGTGTGAACATGAGCTGCGCTTGAAACTACACCCAAATACAAGGAAAAGCAAAAAACAAAAATCTAAACGCACCAATTCAAAAGATAAATGAATGCCACGCCACCATCACACTTTTTCATGATTATTATTACAATTATTATTAATATCACTGCATAGGCAAGGCTCAAAATCCGCCTCATGTGAGCGTTTTTTCAAAAGATTTTCTTAATCTTGCTACTTCGGACTGGGCTTTTTTTTTTGGATATTGGGACAGAGAAACTTTATTATGTATTGACAGTGTTTGCTCTTCATCTCTTTTTCAACCTGGTGGACGCCCTCTCTTTGGCCGAGCATGACCTGATTTGTAGTCAGACGCCTCATGCATTGCGCCACGAACTCCACGAAATCAAACCACTATTTCTCTGTTCTCCTGTGGGGGAATTTGCCGCTCCCAAAAAGTTATTGTTACCTTTTTCAGTGTGGGATGGGCGCTTCTCTAATCAGTGCACCTGCCTCCCCGACACACCTGCGAGTCATTATCTCATCTGCCACTTGCAGCATAAAAGCCAGCCTGAAGAGCCACCCATTGTCACTTCGTCAGAGATCCTTCCTGCCGTGTCGACGACGCCGTACCGCTCCAGGATTCCTGCACTCCTCGAATTGATCATTTTGACTACCTTTCAGTTGTGACCACCTCGGCCTGTCTCGCTTACTGGCAATAAAACCCTTCTGTGCTTTTTGTGTCTGCGCGTGGTTCCTCTCTTCATCTCTCACGAAGCCGAACACTTTGCTTAACACCCGCGGTTCTCCCAGCGCTCCGCCCCAACATCCTCGTCGGAACAGCCTGAGCGCCGCAGCGGAGCAACTCCGGCTCGGCCGTGGGCAAAAACGGCTCTGTCCGAAATTTCTCACGGGCGGGCGTGAGCTGTTCCTCCGCTTCGCTTATCACACACACCACTCTCGGCCCTACCTGCCCCGCGCAACTCCGGCAGGGCCAAGCGGGTGGCATCGGTTCGGTCCCGGACCTTCGCGCGGTTTGATTCCCAAGTTTTTCTTCCCTTTGATTGCACACCGCGCCCCCTGTCCCTCAAAGCGAGGTGCATCTCTGGCGGAGCCGAGCGGGCAGCAGCTTTGCTCCCGGCAGGTCGTGTTGGTGTGCGCGAGGTCTTCCACCTCTTCGCTTGCAACACTCGCCTTTGCCGGCCCGCCAGGCACGGCGCAGCTCTGGCGGGGCCAAGCGACAGCGTCGGTTAGGTCCCGGGCGCAAAATCAAAAGGGAGGGTCGACACTGTGGACAAACAATGGACCCTAACACAAAGGGCAGAAAACTTCGACGCACACCCGCGCGACATTCTGTGAAGGAAAATACGCCACCCGCCTGACCTCGCCGGAGTTTCGCCGCGCCCGTCGGTCCAACGTGGCCCGGGTTGCAAGCGAAGTGGGTGAAAAGCTCACGGCCATCCTCGCGAAATATCGTACAATGCCGCTGCAAAACACGGCCCGGGCGCGGCTGCTCCTAGCGGATCGCAATGCAGCTCTGATCAGGGGGATCTTGCGGGAAGCCGGGAGGGGCGCGGGTGTCAAGCAACGGGCTAATAAACCTCGTCGAATACGCCCGCGACGGGCCGGTATAGAAGCGATGCCGCCAGTTTGTCCCCGCCGGAGCTCCTCCAAGCCAGGCAGGCCGAAAGTGGCGCGGGTTGACAACACAGGGTCCAAAACTTCAACGCACAACCAAGCGATCGTCCAGCTTTATGCAGCCTTGTACAAATTGTGTTTTCAAATTGTTCGCCCGAAACAGTTTTGTCACTCCCACAAGACAAACAAGCTATTTTTTTTCAGATGGCAGTGGAACTGATGAAGGCCTTCCCCAGACATTCCGTGCATCAATTTTAGAACATTATGTGGCGATGGAAAATAAGAGAACAAGACAATCGTCAGAAATACTGACCACAGCAGGTTTATTGGATGATGATCACCCATGCAAAAAATGTTTAATTGTGGCATCCAGAAATGATGCCAAAGATATATTTTGTTTCAAACTACTTCATGAAGAGGAAGTGTTGATACCAGGGATGAATTCTGAAAGCTTATGAGAAAGTCATTTTTTATGACTTGTACCACAACGAAAAATCTCGTGTTATTCACTGCTCCGATGAAAATAAAATGTCAAGGTAAAATTTCAATCCCATATTTACACACTGTGAATTTTAAGTTTAATGTTCACTGATATTCCGTCATGTTGTCGTATTTGTTCTCGCCATGCACTGTGGCATGCTCTAAATGGCAAAACCACCTGGAAAAGGTCCTCTGACAAAACGAGTGATTTTTACAATGGAAGAACACACAATTTATCTTGCATCGACATTGTCTTCATGATGCTTTGCATGCATCATTGAAATTGGGTTGGTTCAAGTAAAAGAAAAAATTTGAATTTTAAAAGCAACTTAGAGTTATCCTGATTGAAATTTCCGAACATATAATCTTGCGATGTTAGGGTTCTCTCCCCCCGGCCCCCTTTTGACGAGACCCAGTGCGAAAGGTGGTACCATGAGCAGTGTCTTGAGAAGAATTTGCATGAATTGAGCGGCCGAAGACTGGTATTGCTGCTGTGAGTGCACATCACAATGTTGGAAGTCATGTAGACCTATATCTAATTTTGTGAGTGTTGTTCTGGAAAAAAATTAATTCTCACAAGAAAATGACAGACATGTCAGCTGCTCAACCCGTATTGTTTTGTGTTTTTTGTTATTGTAAAGTGTCCTTGGGTGTCTTGAAAGGCGCTTATCAATAAAATGTATTATTAGTATTATTATTATTATTAAGTTGCCTACACTGGTAAAGTTTTTTAAAATTTGAGTTTTTATTGCTTTAAATGCATTTTCAGCCCGAGCTGAGCACTTTTTGTGAGTTTGAATGTATCTTCATAGGAATGAGTTGTGTGGTCAAATTAATGCTCATTTAGGCTTCAGGTGGTCATCCTGAACAAAATACATGTTGAAGTGTGTGCATAAGTCCTTTGGTTTAGGCGTGACACTCAATTTGAGTTTTTATTGCTTTAAATGCATTTTCAGCCCGAGCTGAGCACGTTTTGTGAGTTTGAATGTATCTTCATAGGAATCAGTTGTGTGGTCAAATTAATGCTCATTTAGGCTTCAGGTGGTCATCCTGAACAAAATACATGTTGAAGTGTGTGCATAAGTCCTTTGGTTTAGGCGTGACACTCAATTTGAGTTTTTATTGCTTTAAATGCATTTTCAGCCCGAGCTGAGCACGTTTTGTGAGTTTGAATGTAGCTTCATAGGAATTAGTTGTGTGGTCAAATTAATGCTCATTTAGGCTTCAGGTGGTCATCCTGAACAAAATACATGTTGAAGTGTGTGCATAAGTCCTTTGGTTTAGGCGTGACACTCAATTTGAGTTTTTATTGCTTTAAATGCATTTTCAGCCCGAGCTGAGCATGTTTTGTGAGTTTGAATGTATCTTCATAAGAATGAGTTGTGTGGTCAAATTAATGCTCATTTCGGCTTCAGGTGGTCATCCTGAACTAAATACATGTTGAAGTGTGTGCATAAGTCCTTTGGTTTAGGCGTGACACTCCATTTGAGTTTTTATTGCTTTAAATGCATTTTCAGTCCGAGCTGAGCGCGCTTTCTGACTTTGAATGTATCTTCATAGGAATGAGTTGTGTGGTCAAATTATTGCTCATTTAGGCTTCAGGAGGTCATCCTGAACAAAATACATCTTGAAGTGTGTGCATAAGTCCTTCGGTTTAGGCGTGACACTCAATTTGAGTTTTTATTGCTTTAAATGCATTTTCAGCCCGAGCTGAGCACGTTTTGTGAGTTTGAATGTATCTTCATAGGAATGAGTTGTGTGGTCAAATTAATGCTCATTTAGGCTTCAGGTGGTCATCCTGAACAAAATACATGTTGAAGTGTGTGCATAAGTCCTTTGGTTTAGGCGTGACACTCAATTTGAGTTTTTATTGCTTTAAATGCATTTTCAGCCCGAGCTGAGCACGTTTTGTGAGTTTGAATGTATCTTCATAGGAATGAGTTGTGTGGTCAAATTAATGCTCATTTAGGCTTCAGGTGGTCATCCTGAACAAAATACATGTTGAAGTGTGTGCATAAGTCCTTTGGTTTAGGCGTGACACTCAATTTGAGTTTTTATTGCTTTAAATGCATTTTCAGCCCGAGCTGAGCACTTTTTGTGAGTTTGAATGTATCTTCAGAGGAATGAGTTGTGTGGTCAAATTAATGCTCATTTAGGCTTCAGGAGGACATCCTGAACTAAATACATGTTGAAGTGTGTGCATAAGTCCTTTGGTTTAGGCGTGACACTCAATTTGAGTTTTTATTGCTTTAAATGCATTTTCAGCCCGAGTTGAGCACGTTTTGTGAGTTTGAATGTATCTTCATAGGCATGAATTGTGTGATCAAATTAATGCTCATTTAGGCTTCAGGTGGTCCTTCTGAACAAAATACATGTTAAAGTGTGTGCATAAATCCTTTGGTTTAGGCGTGACACTCAATTTGAGTTTTTATTGCTTTAAATGCATTTTCAGCCCGAGCTGAGCACGTTTTGTGAGTTTGAATGTATCTTCATAGGAATGAGTTGTGTGGTCAAATTATTGCTCATATAGGCTTCAGGAGGTCATCCTGAACAAAATACATGTTGAATGTGTGCATAAGTCCTTTGGTTTAGGTGTGACACTCAATTTGAGTTTTTATTGCTTTAAATGCATTTTCAGCCCGAGCTTGAGCGCGCTTTCTGACTTTGAATGTATCTTCATAGGAATGAGTTGTGTAGTCAAATTAATGCTCATTTAGGCTTCAGGAGGACATCCTGAACAAAATACATGTTGAAGTGTGTGCATAAATCCTCTGGTTTAGGCGTGACACTCAATTTGAGTTTTTATTGCTTTAAATGCATTTGTAGCCTGAGCTGAGCGCGCTTTCTGACTTTGAATGTATCTTCATAGGAATGAGTTGTGTGGTCAAATGAATGCTCATTTAGGCTTCAGGTGGTCATCCTGAACAAAATACATGTTGAAGTGTGTGCATAAGTCCTTTGGTTGAGGCGTGACACTCAATTTGAGTTTTTATTGCTTTAAATGCATTTTCAGCCCGAGTTGAGCACGTTTTGTGAGTTTGAATGTATCTTCATAGGAATGAGTTGTGTGGTCAAATTAATGCTCATTTAGGCTTCAGGAGGTCATCCTGAACTAAATACATGTTGAAGTGTATGCATAAGTCCTTTGGTTTAGGCGTGACACTCAATTTGAGTTTTTATTGCTTTAAATGCATTTTCAGCCCGAGCTGAGCATGTTTTGTGAGTTTGAATGTATCTTCATAGGAATGAGTTGTGTGGTCAAATTAATGCTCATTTAGGCTTCAGGAGGACATCCTGAACTAAATACATGTTGAAGTGTATGCATAAGTCCTTTGGTTTAGGCGTGACACTCAATTTGAGTTTTTATTGCTTTAAATGCATTTTCAGCCCGAGCTGAGCACGTTTTGTGAGTTTGAATGTATCTTCATAGGAATGAGTTGTGTGGTCAAATTAATGCTCATTTAGGCTTCAGGAGGACATCCTGAACTAAATACATGTTGAAGTGTATGCATAAGTCCTTTGGTTTAGGCGTGACACTCAATTTGAGTTTTTATTGCTTTAAATGCATTTTCAGCCCGAGCTGAGCATGTTTTGTGAGTTTGAATGTATCTTCATAAGAATGAGTTGTGTGGTCAAATTAATGCTCATTTCGGCTTCAGGTGGTCATCCTGAACTAAATACATGTTGAAGTGTGTGCATAAGTCCTTTGGTTTAGGCGTGACACTCCATTTGAGTTTTTATTGCTTTAAATGCATTTTCAGTCCGAGCTGAGCGCGCTTTCTGACTTTGAATGTATCTTCATAGGAATGATTTGTTTAGTCAAATTAATGCTCTTTTAGGCTTCAGGAGGCCATCCTGAACAAAATACATGATGAAGTGTGTGCATAAATCCTTTGGTTTAGGCGTGACACTCAATTTGAGTTTTTATTGCTTTAAATGCATTTTCAGCCCGAGCTGAGCACGTTTTGTGAGTTTGAATGTATCTTCATAGGAATGAGTTGTGTGGTCAAATTAAAGCTCATATAGGCTTCAGGAGGTCATCCTGAACAAAATACATGTTGAATGTGTGCATAAGTCCTTTGGTTTAGGTGTGACACTCAATTTGAGTTTTTATTGCTTTAAATGCATTTTCAGCCCGAGCTGAGCACGTTTTGTGAGTTTGAATGTATCTTCATAGGCATGAGTTGTGTGATCAAATTAATGCTCATTTAGGCTTCAGGAGGTCATCCTGAACAAAATACAAGTTGAAGTGTGTGCATAAGTCCTTTGGTAATCAAACAGCACGAAGGTCCGGGACCGAACGGATGCCACCCGCTTGGCCCCGCCGGAGCAGAAGTAAGATCGGGCGGCCCGAGCCCGAGCCCGAGCCCTACCCCTACCCGAACCCGACCGCCCTAAAATGTCCCTCATTGCTTCGGTTTCGGGGCGCACGGCACCCGTACGGCGGAGAGTATCCAGGGTTACCAGTGAAGCGGAGGAACATCTCACGCCCACCCGCGCGAAATGTCGTACCGAGTTGTTTATGCCCACGGCACCGCCGATGCTGCACCGTTTCGGCGCGAGGGACGCTCCAAACGAGGAGTTTGGGTCGAATGTGAATTAAAGTCTTAGGTTTCGTGAGAGATCAGCACAAGAACCACACACAGACACCAAAAACGAAGAGGGGTTTTATTGCCAGAAAGTTGGTCAGGTCGAGGTGTAAACAACTGAAAGCTAGTCAAAATGATCACGTTGAGGAGTGCAGAAATGCTGGAGCGTAACGGCGTGGCAGCAGCTAGCTCGGCAGGAAGGATCGCTGACGAACTGGCAACGGGTGGCTGTTCACGCTGTCTTTTATGGTGCAAGTGGCAGATGAGATGAAGACTCGCACGTGTGTAGGGGAGGCAGGTGCACTGATTCGAGAGGCGCCCAGCCCACACTGAAAAAGAGACAAAAAAAGGGAGGGGCGGCACCGTGGACACACAATGGTTTCGAACGCAAAGGGCAGAAAACGTCGGCTTCCAGCCGCGCGACGTTCCGCGAACGAATACTGAATCGTATTGAGACACGTTATCCGTGGCATCATAAACTCCGCGAATTTAAGTCAACATCTCTCTGCTCCCAAATAAAACAATCATCCCTATTCAGTCAACTGTAAACGAAGAAGTCAAGTCTGGGATTTTTTTTATGACCCTCTAAAAATAAGCAACAACATAAAATGTCCGCCCTGTGAACATGAGCTGAAATCGAATCTCAAACCAAATACACGTGAAAGCAAAAAAAAATCGAAATATATCAATTTAGAATTCAAAGAACGTCGTGTCCCCATCACACTTTTTAATTGTCTTTTTTCTTTTTTCTTTTTTTTTTTGCATCGACACGCCTCAAAATCCTTCTGATGTGAGCGTTTTTAAAAAATCTTGGCTCTTTTGACTTTTTTGGGGGGTTCTTGGGACGGAAAAAATTGACGATGAATTGACAATATTTGCTGCTCAGAGCTGATGCCACGTTATGTCACTCTTGTGCTTTCTGAAATGCGAGAGCCCTATTTGTCCATGCACGGCCAGCACTTTACGATAGCCTCTGCTGGTGAGAGTTGGCCATTGCAGCCTTCCATATGATTTCCTGTGACCCTCTAAAAATAATGAGATAAAATGTGCGTTGTGTGAACATGAGCTGCGCTTGAAACTACACCCAAATACAAGGAAATGCAAAAAACAAAAATCTAAACGCACCAATTCAAAAGATAAATGAATGCCACGCCACCATCACACTTTTTCATGATTATTATTACAATTATTATTAATATCACTGCATAGGCAAGGCTCAAAATCCGCCTCATGTGAGCGTTTTTTCAAAAGATTTTCTTAATCTTGCTACTTCGGACTGGGCTTTTTTTTTGGATATTGGGACAGAGAAACTTTATTATGTATTGACAGTGTTTGCTCTTCATCTCTTTTTCAACCTGGTGGACGCCCTCTCTTTGGCCGAGCATGACCTGATTTGTAGTCAGACGCCTCATGCATTGCGCCACGAACTCCACGAAATCAAACCACTATTTCTCTGTTCTCCTGTGGGGGAATTTGCCGCTCCCAAAAAGTTATTGTTACCTTTTTCAGTGTGGGATGGGCGCTTCTCTAATCAGTGCACCTGCCTCCCCGACACACCTGCGAGTCATTATCTCATCTGCCACTTGCAGCATAAAAGCCAGCCTGAAGAGCCACCCATTGTCACTTCGTCAGAGATCCTTCCTGCCGTGTCGACGACGCCGTACCGCTCCAGGATTCCTGCACTCCTCGAATTGATCATTTTGACTACCTTTCAGTTGTGACCACCTCGGCCTGTCTCGCTTACTGGCAATAAAACCCTTCTGTGCTTTTTGTGTCTGCGCGTGGTTCCTCTCTTCATCTCTCACGAAGCCGAACACTTTGCTTAACTCCCGCGGTTCTCCCAGCGCTCCGCCCCAACATCCTCGTCGGAACAGCCTGAGCGCCGCAGCGGAGCAACTCCGGCTCGGCCGTGGGCAAAAACGGCTCTGTCCGAAATTTCTCACGGGCGGGCGTGAGCTGTTCCTCCGCTTCGCTTATCACACACACCACTCTCGGCCCTACCTGCCCCGCGCAACTCCGGCAGGGCCAAGCGGGTGGCATCGGTTCGGTCCCGGACCTTCGCGCGGTTTGATTCCCAAGTTTTTCTTCCCTTTGATTGCACACCGCGCCCCCTGTCCCTCAAAGCGAGGTGCATCTCTGGCGGAGCCGAGCGGGCAGCAGCTTTGCTCCCGGCAGGTCGTGTTGGTGTGCGCGAGGTCTTCCACCTCTTCGCTTGCAACACTCGCCTTTGCCGGCCCGCCAGGCACGGCGCAGCTCTGGCGGGGCCAAGCGACAGCGTCGGTTAGGTCCCGGGCGCAAAATCAAAAGGGAGGGTCGACACTGTGGACAAACAATGGACCCTAACACAAAGGGCAGAAAACTTCGACGCACACCCGCGCGACATTCTGTGAAGGAAAATACGCCACCCGCCTGACCTCGCCGGAGTTTCGCCGCGCCCGTCGGTCCAACGTGGCCCGGGTTGCAAGCGAAGTGGGTGAAAAGCTCACGGCCATCCTCGCGAAATATCGTACAATGCCGCTGCAAAACACGGCCCGGGCGCGGCTGCTCCTAGCGGATCGCAATGCAGCTCTGATCAGGGGGATCTTGCGGGAAGCCGGGAGGGGCGCGGGTGTCAAGCAACGGGCTAATAAACCTCGTCGAATACGCCCGCGACGGGCCGGTATAGAAGCGATGCCGCCAGTTTGTCCCCGCCGGAGCTCCTCCAAGCCAGGCAGGCCGAAAGTGGCGCGGGTTGACAACACAGGGTCCAAAACTTCAACGCACAACCAAGCGATCGTCCAGCTTTATGCAGCCTTGTACAAATTGTGTTTTCAAATTGTTCGCCCGAAACAGTTTTGTCACTCCCACAAGACAAACAAGCTATTTTTTTTCAGATGGCAGTGGAACTGATGAAGGCCTTCCCCAGACATTCCGTGCATCAATTTTAGAACATTATGTGGCGATGGAAAATAAGAGAACAAGACAATCGTCAGAAATACTGACCACAGCAGGTTTATTGGATGATGATCACCCATGCAAAAAATGTTTAATTGTGGCATCCAGAAATGATGCCAAAGATATATTTTGTTTCAAACTACTTCATGAAGAGGAAGTGTTGATACCAGGGATGAATTCTGAAAGCTTATGAGAAAGTCATTTTTTATGACTTGTACCACAACGAAAAATCTCGTGTTATTCACTGCTCCGATGAAAATAAAATGTCAAGATAAAATTTCAATCCCATATTTACACACTGTGAATTTTAAGTTTAATGTTCACTGATATTCCGTCATGTTGTCGTATTTGTTCTCGCCATGCACTGTGGCATGCTCTAAATGGCAAAACCACCTGGAAAAGGTCCTCTGACAAAACGAGTGATTTTTACAATGGAAGAACACACAATTTATCTTGCATCGACATTGTCTTCATGATGCTTTGCATGCATCATTGAAATTGGGTTGGTTCAAGTAAAAGAAAAAATTTGAATTTTAAAAGCAACTTAGAGCTATCCTGATTGAAATTTCCGAACATATGATCTTGCGATGTTAGGGTTCTCTCCCCCCGGCCCCCTTTTGACGAGACCCAGTGCGAAAGGTGGTACCATGAGCAGTGTCTTGAGAAGAATTTGCATGAATTGAGCGGCCGAAGACTGGTATTGCTGCTGTGAGTGCACATCACAATGTTGGAAGTCATGTAGACCTATATCTAATTTTGTGAGTGTTGTTCTGGAAAAAAATTAATTCTCACAAGAAAATGACAGACATGTCAGCTGCTCAACCCGTATTGTTTTGTGTTTTTTGTTATTGTAAAGTGTCCTTGGGTGTCTTGAAAGGCGCTTATCAATAAAATGTATTATTAGTATTATTATTATTATTAAGTTGCCTACACTGGTAAAGTTTTTTAAAATTTGAGTTTTTATTGCTTTAAATGCATTTTCAGCCCGAGTTGAGCACGTTTTGTGAGTTTGAATGTATCTTCATAGGAATGAGTTGTGTGGTCAAATTAATGCTCATTTAGGCTTCAGGTGGTCATCCTGAACAAAATACATGTTGAAGTGTGTGCATAAGTCCTTTGGTTTAGGCGTGACACTCAATTTGAGTTTTTATTGCTTTAAATGCATTTTCAGTCCGAGCTGAGCGCGCTTTCTGACTTTGAATGTATCTTCATAGGAATGAGTTGTGTGGTCAAATTATTGCTCATTTAGGCTTCAGGAGGTCATCCTGAACAAAATACATCTTGAAGTGTGTGCATAAGTCCTTCGGTTTAGGCGTGACACTCAATTTGAGTTTTTATTGCTTTAAATGCATTTTCAGCCCGAGCTGAGCACGTTTTGTGAGTTTGAATGTATCTTCATAAGAATGAGTTGTGTGGTCAAATTAATGCTCATTTCGGCTTCAGGTGGTCATCCTGAACTAAATACATGTTGAAGTGTGTGCATAAGTCCTTTGGTTTAGGCGTGACACTCCATTTGAGTTTTTATTGCTTTAAATGCATTTTCAGCCCGAGCTGAGCACGTTTTGTGAGTTTGAATGCATCTTCATAGGCATGAATTGTGTGATCAAATTAATGCTCATTTAGGCTTCAGGTGGTCATCCTGAACAAAATACATGTTGAAGTGTGTGCATAATAAGTCCTTTGGTTTAGGCGTGACACTCAATTTGAGTTTTTATTGCTTTAAATGCATTTTCAGCCCGAGCTGAGCATGTTTTGTGAGTTTGAATGTATCTTCATAAGAATGAGTTGTGTGGTCAAATTAATGCTCATTTCGGCTTCAGGTGGTCATCCTGAACTAAATACATGTTGAAGTGTGTGCATAAGTCCTTTGGTTTAGGCGTGACACTCCATTTGAGTTTTTATTGCTTTAAATGCATTTTCAGCCCGAGCTGAGCATGTTTTGTGAGTTTGAATGTATCTTCATAGGAATGAGTTGTGTGGTCAAATTAATGCTCATTTCGGCTTCAGGTGGTCATCCTGAACTAAATACATGTTGAAGCGTGTGCATAAGTCCTTTGGTTTAGGCGTGACACTCCATTTGAGTTTTTATTGCTTTAAATGCATTTTCAGCCCGAGCTGAGCACGTTTTGTGAGTTTGAATGTATCTTCATAGGAATGAGTTGTGTGGTCAAATTAAAGCTCATATAGGCTTCAGGAGGTCATCCTGAACAAAATACATGTTGAATGTGTGCATAAGTCCTTTGGTTTAGGTGTGACACTCAATTTGAGTTTTTATTGCTTTAAATGCATTTTCAGCCCGAGCTTGAGCGCGCTTTCTGACTTTGAATGTATCTTCATAGGAATGAGTTGTGTAGTCAAATTAATGCTCATTTAGGCTTCAGGAGGACATCCTGAACAAAATACATGTTGAAGTGTGTGCATAAATCCTCTGGTTTAGGCGTGACACTCAATTTGAGTTTTTATTGCTTTAAATGCATTTTCAGCCCGAGCTGAGCACGTTTTGTGAGTTTGAATGTATCTTCATAGGCATGAGTTGTGTGGTCAAATTAATGCTCATTTAGGCTTCAGGTGGTCATCCTGAACTAAATAAATATTGAAGTGTGTGCATAAGTTCTTTGGTTTGGGCGTGACACTCAATTTGAGTTTTTATTGCTTTAAATGCATTTTCAGCCCGAGCTGAGCACTTTTTGTCAGTTTGAATGTATCTTCATAGGAATGAGTTGTGTGGTCAAATTAATGCTCATTTAGGCTTCAGGAGGACATCCTGAACTAAATACATGTTGAAGTGTGTGCATAAGTCCTTTGGTTTAGGCGTGACACTCAATTTGAGTTTTTATTGCTTTAAATGCATTTTCAGCCCGAGTTGAGCACGTTTTGTGAGTTTGAATGTATCTTCATAGGAATGAGTTGTGTGGTCAAATTAATGCTCATTTAGGCTTCAGGTGGTCATCCTGAACAAAATACATGTTGAAGTGTGTGCATAAGTCCTTTGGTTTAGGCGTGACACTCCATTTGAGTTTTTATTGCTTTAAATGCATTTTCAGTCCGAGCTGAGCGCGCTTTCTGACTTTGAATGTATCTTCATAGGAATGAGTTGTGTGGTCAAATTAATGCTCATTTAGGCTTCAGGAGGTCATCCTGAACAAAATACATCTTGAAGTGTGTGCATAAGTCCTTCGGTTTAGGCGTGACACTCAATTTGAGTTTTTATTGCTTTAAATGCATTTTCAGCCCGAGCTGAGCACCTTTTGTGAGTTTGAATGTATCTTCATAGGAATGAGTTGTGTGGTCAAATTAATGCTCATATAGGCTTCAGGAGGCCATCCTGAACAAAATACATGTTGAAGTGTGTGCATAATCCTTTGGTTTAGGTGTGACACTCAATTTGAGTTTTTATTGCTTTAAATGCATTTTCAGCCCGAGCTGAGCGCGCTTTCTGACTTTGAATGTATCTTCATAGGAATGATTTGTTTAGTCAAATTAATGCTCTTTTAGGCTTCAGGAGGCCATCCTGAACAAAATACATGATGAAGTGTGTGCATAAGTCCTT
This sequence comes from Hippocampus guttulatus, assembly GCF_054856545.1. NCBI lineage: Eukaryota > Metazoa > Chordata > Actinopteri > Syngnathiformes > Syngnathidae > Hippocampus > Hippocampus guttulatus. The sequence continues at coordinate 2,266,594 of NC_141271.1, forward strand.
TGGTTTAGGTGTGACACTCAATTTGAGTTTTTATTGCTTTAAATGCATTTTCAGCCCGAGCTGAGCGCGCTTTCTGACTTTGAATGTATCTTCATAGGAATGATTTGTTTAGTCAAATTAATGCTCTTTTAGGCTTCAGGAGGCCATCCTGAACAAAATACATGATGAAGTGTGTGCATAAGTCCTTTGGTTTAGGCGTGACACTCAATTTGAGTTTTTATTGCTTTAAATGCATTTTCAGCCCGAGCTGAGCACGTTTTGTGAGTTTGAATGTATCTTCATAGGAATCAGTTGTGTGGTCAAATTAATGCTCATTTAGGCTTCAGGTGGTCATCCTGAACAAAATACATGTTGAAGTGTGTGCATAAGTCCTTTGGTTTAGGCGTGACACTCAATTTGAGTTTTTATTGCTTTAAATGCATTTTCAGCCCGAGCTGAGCACGTTTTGTGAGTTTGAATGTATCTTCATAGGAATCAGTTGTGTGGTCAAATTAATGCTCATTTAGGCTTCAGGTGGTCATCCTGAACAAAATACATGTTGAAGTGTGTGCATAAATCCTTTGGTTTAGGCGTGACACTCAATTTGAGTTTTTATTGCTTTAAATGCATTTTCAGCCCGAGCTGAGCACGTTTTGTGAGTTTGAATGTAGCTTCATAGGAATTAGTTGTGTGGTCAAATTAATGCTCATTTAGGCTTCAGGTGGTCATCCTGAACTAAATAAATATTGAAGTGTGTGCATAAGTTCTTTGGTTTGGGCGTGACACTCAATTTGAGTTTTTATTGCTTTAAATGCATTTTCAGCCCGAGCTGAGCATGTTTTGTGAGTTTGAATGTATCTTCATAAGAATGAGTTGTGTGGTCAAATTAATGCTCATTTCGGCTTCAGGTGGTCATCCTGAACTAAATACATGTTGAAGTGTGTGCATAAGTCCTTTGGTTTAGGCGTGACACTCCATTTGAGTTTTTATTGCTTTAAATGCATTTTCAGTCCGAGCTGAGCGCGCTTTCTGACTTTGAATGTATCTTCATAGGAATGAGTTGTGTGGTCAAATTAATGCTCATTTAGGCTTCAGGAGGTCATCCTGAACAAAATACATCTTGAAGTGTGTGCATAAGTCCTTCGGTTTAGGCGTGACACTCAATTTGAGTTTTTATTGCTTTAAATGCATTTTCAGCCCGAGCTGAGCACCTTTTGTGAGTTTGAATGTATCTTCATAGGAATGAGTTGTGTGGTCAAATTAATGCTCATATAGGCTTCAGGAGGCCATCCTGAACAAAATACATGTTGAAGTGTGTGCATAATCCTTTGGTTTAGGTGTGACACTCAATTTGAGTTTTTATTGCTTTAAATGCATTTTCAGCCCGAGCTGAGCGCGCTTTCTGACTTTGAATGTATCTTCATAGGAATGATTTGTTTAGTCAAATTAATGCTCTTTTAGGCTTCAGGAGGCCATCCTGAACAAAATACATGATGAAGTGTGTGCATAAGTCCTTTGGTTTAGGTGTGACACTCAATTTGAGTTTTTATTGCTTTAAATGCATTTTCAGCCCGAGCTGAGCACGTTTTGTGAGTTTGAATGCATCTTCATAGGCATGAATTGTGTGATCAAATTAATGCTCATTTAGGCTTCAGGTGGTCCTTCTGAACAAAATACATGTTAAAGTGTGTGCATAAATCCTTTGGTTTAGGCGTGACACTCAATTTGAGTTTTTATTGCTTTAAATGCATTTTCAGCCCGAGCTGAGCACGTTTTGTGAGTTTGAATGTATCTTCATAGGAATGAGTATTGTGGTCAAATTAAAGCTCATATAGGCTTCAGGAGGTCATCCTGAACAAAATACATGTTGAATGTGTGCATAAGTCCTTTGGTTTAGGTGTGACACTCAATTTGAGTTTTTATTGCTTTAAATGCATTTTCAGCCCGAGCTTGAGCGCGCTTTCTGACTTTGAATGTATCTTCATAGGAATGAGTTGTGTAGTCAAATTAATGCTCATTTAGGCTTCAGGAGGACATCCTGAACAAAATACATGTTGAAGTGTGTGCATAAATCCTCTGGTTTAGGCGTGACACTCAATTTGAGTTTTTATTGCTTTAAATGCATTTTCAGCCCGAGCTGAGCACGTTTTGTGAGTTTGAATGTATCTTCATAGGCATGAGTTGTGTGATCAAATTAATGCTCATTTAGGCTTCAGGAGGTCATCCTGAACAAAATACAAGTTGAAGTGTGTGCATAAGTCCTTTGGTAATCAAACAGCACGAAGGTCCGGGACCGAACGGATGCCACCCGCTTGGCCCCGCCGGAGCAGAAGTAAGATCGGGCGGCCCGAGCCCGAGCCCGAGCCCTACCCCTACCCGAACCCGACCGCCCTAAAATGTCCCTCATTGCTTCGGGTTCGGGGCGCACGGCACCCGTACGGCGGAGAGTATCCAGGGTTACCAGTGAAGCGGAGGAACATCTCACGCCCACCCGCGCGAAATGTCGTACCGAGTTGTTTATGCCCACGGCACCGCCGATGCTGCACCGTTTCGGCGCGAGGGACGCTCCAAACGAGGAGTTTGGGTCGAATGTGAATTAAAGTGTTAGGTTTCGTGAGAGATCAATACAAGAACCACACACAGACACCAAAAACGAAGAGGGGTTTTATTGCCAGAAAGTTGGTCAGGTCGAGGTGTAAACAACTGAAAGCTAGTCAAAATGATCACGTTGAGGAGTGCAGAAATGCTGGAGCGTAACGGCGTGGCAGCAGCTAGCTCGGCAGGAAGGATCGCTGACGAACTGGCAACGGGTGGCTGTTCACGCTGTCTTTTATGGTGCAAGTGGCAGATGAGATGAAGACTCGCACGTGTGTAGGGGAGGCAGGTGCACTGATTCGAGAGGCGCCCAGCCCACACTGAAAAAGAGACAAAAAAAGGGAGGGGCGGCACCGTGGACACACAATGGTTTCGAACGCAAAGGGCAGAAAACGTCGGCTTCCAACCGCGCGACGTTCCGCGAACGAATACTGAATCGTATTGAGACACGTTATCCGTGGCATCATAAACTCCGCGAATTTAAGTCAACATCTCTCTGCTCCCAAATAAAACAATCATCCCTATTCAGTCAACTGTAAACGAAGAAGTCAAGTCTGGGATTTTTTTTATGACCCTCTAAAAATAAGCAACAACATAAAATGTCCGCCCTGTGAACATGAGCTGAAATCGAATCTCAAACCAAATACATGTGAAAGCAAAAAAAAATCGAAATATATCAATTTAGAATTCAAAGAACGTCGTGTCCCCATCACACTTTTTAATTGTCTTTTTTCTTTTTTCTTTTTTTTTGCATCGACACGCCTCAAAATCCTTCTGATGTGAGCGTTTTTAAAAAATCTTGGCTCTTTTGACTTTTTTGGGGGGTTCTTGGGACGGAAAAAATTGACGATGAATTGACAATATTTGCTGCTCAGAGCTGATGCCACGTCGTGTCACTCTTGTGCTTTCTGAAATGCGAGAGCCCTATTTGTCCATGCACGGCCAGCACTTTACGATAGCCTCTGCTGGTGAGAGTTGGCCATTGCAGCCTTCCATATGATTTCCTGTGACCCTCTAAAAATAATGAGATAAAATGTGCGTTGTGTGAACATGAGCTGCGCTTGAAACTACACCCAAATACAAGGAAAAGCAAAAAACAAAAATCTAAACGCACCAATTCAAAAGATAAATGAATGCCACGCCACCATCACACTTTTTCATGATTATTATTACAATTATTATTAATATCACTGCATAGGCAAGGCTCAAAATCCGCCTCATGTGAGCGTTTTTTCAAAAGATTTTCTTAATCTTGCTACTTCGGACTGGGCTTTTTTTTTTGGATATTGGGACAGAGAAACTTTATTATGTATTGACAGTGTTTGCTCTTCATCTCTTTTTCAACCTGGTGGACGCCCTCTCTTTGGCCGAGCATGACCTGATTTGTAGTCAGACGCCTCATGCATTGCGCCACGAACTCCACGAAATCAAACCACTATTTCTCTGTTCTCCTGTGGGGGAATTTGCCGCTCCCAAAAAGTTATTGTTACCTTTTTCAGTGTGGGATGGGCGCTTCTCTAATCAGTGCACCTGCCTCCCCGACACACCTGCGAGTCATTATCTCATCTGCCACTTGCAGCATAAAAGCCAGCCTGAAGAGCCACCCATTGTCACTTCGTCAGAGATCCTTCCTGCCGTGTCGACGACGCCGTACCGCTCCAGGATTCCTGCACTCCTCGAATTGATCATTTTGACTACCTTTCAGTTGTGACCACCTCGGCCTGTCTCGCTTACTGGCAATAAAACCCTTCTGTGCTTTTTGTGTCTGCGCGTGGTTCCTCTCTTCATCTCTCACGAAGCCGAACACTTTGCTTAACACCCGCGGTTCTCCCAGCGCTCCGCCCCAACATCCTCGTCGGAACAGCCTGAGCGCCGCAGCGGAGCAACTCCGGCTCGGCCGTGGGCAAAAACGGCTCTGTCCGAAATTTCTCACGGGCGGGCGTGAGCTGTTCCTCCGCTTCGCTTATCACACACACCACTCTCGGCCCTACCTGCCCCGCGCAACTCCGGCAGGGCCAAGCGGGTGGCATCGGTTCGGTCCCGGACCTTCGCGCGGTTTGATTCCCAAGTTTTTCTTCCCTTTGATTGCACACCGCGCCCCCTGTCCCTCAAAGCGAGGTGCATCTCTGGCGGAGCCGAGCGGGCAGCAGCTTTGCTCCCGGCAGGTCGTGTTGGTGTGCGCGAGGTCTTCCACCTCTTCGCTTGCAACACTCGCCTTTGCCGGCCCGCCAGGCACGGCGCAGCTCTGGCGGGGCCAAGCGACAGCGTCGGTTAGGTCCCGGGCGCAAAATCAAAAGGGAGGGTCGACACTGTGGACAAACAATGGACCCTAACACAAAGGGCAGAAAACTTCGACGCACACCCGCGCGACATTCTGTGAAGGAAAATACGCCACCCGCCTGACCTCGCCGGAGTTCCGCCGCGCCCGTCGGTCCAACGTGGCCCGGGTTGCAAGCGAAGTGGGTGAAAAGCTCACGGCCATCCTCGCGAAATATCGTACAATGCCGCTGCAAAACACGGCCCGGGCGCGGCTGCTCCTAGCGGATCGCAATGCAGCTCTGATCAGGGGGATCTTGCGGGAAGCCGGGAGGGGCGCGGGTGTCAAGCAACGGGCTAATAAACCTCGTCGAATACGCCCGCGACGGGCCGGTATAGAAGCGATGCCGCCAGTTTGTCCCCGCCGGAGCTCCTCCAAGCCAGGCAGGCCGAAAGTGGCGCGGGTTGACAACACAGGGTCCAAAACTTCAACGCACAACCAAGCGATCGTCCAGCTTTATGCAGCCTTGTACAAATTGTGTTTTCAAATTGTTCGCCCGAAACAGTTTTGTCACTCCCACAAGACAAACAAGCTATTTTTTTTCAGATGGCAGTGGAACTGATGAAGGCCTTCCCCAGACATTCCGTGCATCAATTTTAGAACATTATGTGGCGATGGAAAATAAGAGAACAAGACAATCGTCAGAAATACTGACCACAGCAGGTTTATTGGATGATGATCACCCATGCAAAAAATGTTTAATTGTGGCATCCAGAAATGATGCCAAAGATATATTTTGTTTCAAACTACTTCATGAAGAGGAAGTGTTGATACCAGGGATGAATTCTGAAAGCTTATGAGAAAGTCATTTTTTATGACTTGTACCACAACGAAAAATCTCGTGTTATTCACTGCTCCGATGAAAATAAAATGTCAAGATAAAATTTCAATCCCATATTTACACACTGTGAATTTTAAGTTTAATGTTCACTGATATTCCGTCATGTTGTCGTATTTGTTCTCGCCATGCACTGTGGCATGCTCTAAATGGCAAAACCACCTGGAAAAGGTCCTCTGACAAAACGAGTGATTTTTACAATGGAAGAACACACAATTTATCTTGCATCGACATTGTCTTCATGATGCTTTGCATGCATCATTGAAATTGGGTTGGTTCAAGTAAAAGAAAAAATTTGAATTTTAAAAGCAACTTAGAGTTATCCTGATTGAAATTTCCGAACATATAATCTTGCGATGTTAGGGTTCTCTCCCCCCGGCCCCCTTTTGACGAGACCCAGTGCGAAAGGTGGTACCATGAGCAGTGTCTTGAGAAGAATTTGCATGAATTGAGCGGCCGAAGACTGGTATTGCTGCTGTGAGTGCACATCACAATGTTGGAAGTCATGTAGACCTATATCTAATTTTGTGAGTGTTGTTCTGGAAAAAAATTAATTCTCACAAGAAAATGACAGACATGTCAGCTGCTCAACCCGTATTGTTTTGTGTTTTTTGTTATTGTAAAGTGTCCTTGGGTGTCTTGAAAGGCGCTTATCAATAAAATGTATTATTAGTATTATTATTATTATTAAGTTGCCTACACTGGTAAAGTTTTTTAAAATTTGAGTTTTTATTGCTTTAAATGCATTTTCAGCCCGAGTTGAGCACGTTTTGTGAGTTTGAATGTATCTTCATAGGAATGAGTTGTGTGGTCAAATTAATGCTCATTTAGGCTTCAGGTGGTCATCCTGAACAAAATACATGTTGAAGTGTGTGCATAAGTCCTTTGGTTTAGGCGTGACACTCAATTTGAGTTTTTATTGCTTTAAATGCATTTTCAGCCCGAGCTGAGCACGTTTTGTGAGTTTGAATGTAGCTTCATAGGAATTAGTTGTGTGGTCAAATTAATGCTCATTTAGGCTTCAGGTGGTCATCCTGAACAAAATACATGTTGAAGTGTGTGCATAAGTCCTTTGGTTTAGGCGTGACACTCAATTTGAGTTTTTATTGCTTTAAATGCATTTTCAGCCCGAGCTGAGCATGTTTTGTGAGTTTGAATGTATCTTCATAAGAATGAGTTGTGTGGTCAAATTAATGCTCATTTCGGCTTCAGGTGGTCATCCTGAACTAAATACATGTTGAAGTGTGTGCATAAGTCCTTTGGTTTAGGCGTGACACTCCATTTGAGTTTTTATTGCTTTAAATGCATTTTCAGTCCGAGCTGAGCGCGCTTTCTGACTTTGAATGTATCTTCATAGGAATGAGTTGTGTGGTCAAATTATTGCTCATTTAGGCTTCAGGAGGTCATCCTGAACAAAATACATCTTGAAGTGTGTGCATAAGTCCTTCGGTTTAGGCGTGACACTCAATTTGAGTTTTTATTGCTTTAAATGCATTTTCAGCCCGAGCTGAGCACGTTTTGTGAGTTTGAATGTATCTTCATAGGAATGAGTTGTGTGGTCAAATTAATGCTCATTTAGGCTTCAGGTGGTCATCCTGAACAAAATACATGTTGAAGTGTGTGCATAAGTCCTTTGGTTTAGGCGTGACACTCAATTTGAGTTTTTATTGCTTTAAATGCATTTTCAGCCCGAGCTGAGCACTTTTTGTGAGTTTGAATGTATCTTCAGAGGAATGAGTTGTGTGGTCAAATTAATGCTCATTTAGGCTTCAGGAGGACATCCTGAACTAAATACATGTTGAAGTGTGTGCATAAGTCCTTTGGTTTAGGCGTGACACTCAATTTGAGTTTTTATTGCTTTAAATGCATTTTCAGCCCGAGTTGAGCACGTTTTGTGAGTTTGAATGTATCTTCATAGGCATGAATTGTGTGATCAAATTAATGCTCATTTAGGCTTCAGGTGGTCCTTCTGAACAAAATACATGTTAAAGTGTGTGCATAAATCCTTTGGTTTAGGCGTGACACTCAATTTGAGTTTTTATTGCTTTAAATGCATTTTCAGCCCGAGCTGAGCACGTTTTGTGAGTTTGAATGTATCTTCATAGGAATGAGTTGTGTGGTCAAATTATTGCTCATATAGGCTTCAGGAGGTCATCCTGAACAAAATACATGTTGAATGTGTGCATAAGTCCTTTGGTTTAGGTGTGACACTCAATTTGAGTTTTTATTGCTTTAAATGCATTTTCAGCCCGAGCTTGAGCGCGCTTTCTGACTTTGAATGTATCTTCATAGGAATGAGTTGTGTAGTCAAATTAATGCTCATTTAGGCTTCAGGAGGACATCCTGAACAAAATACATGTTGAAGTGTGTGCATAAATCCTCTGGTTTAGGCGTGACACTCAATTTGAGTTTTTATTGCTTTAAATGCATTTGTAGCCTGAGCTGAGCGCGCTTTCTGACTTTGAATGTATCTTCATAGGAATGAGTTGTGTGGTCAAACGAATGCTCATTTAGGCTTCAGGTGGTCATCCTGAACAAAATACATGTTGAAGTGTGTGCATAAGTCCTTTGGTTGAGGCGTGACACTCAATTTGAGTTTTTATTGCTTTAAATGCATTTTCAGCCCGAGTTGAGCACGTTTTGTGAGTTTGAATGTATCTTCATAGGAATGAGTTGTGTGGTCAAATTAATGCTCATTTAGGCTTCAGGAGGTCATCCTGAACTAAATACATGTTGAAGTGTATGCATAAGTCCTTTGGTTTAGGCGTGACACTCAATTTGAGTTTTTATTGCTTTAAATGCATTTTCAGCCCGAGCTGAGCATGTTTTGTGAGTTTGAATGTATCTTCATAGGAATGAGTTGTGTGGTCAAATTAATGCTCATTTAGGCTTCAGGAGGACATCCTGAACTAAATACATGTTTAAGTGTATGCATAAGTCCTTTGGTTTAGGCGTGACACTCAATTTGAGTTTTTATTGCTTTAAATGCATTTTCAGCCCGAGCTGAGCACGTTTTGTGAGTTTGAATGTATCTTCATAGGAATGAGTTGTGTGGTCAAATTAATGCTCATTTCGGCTTCAGGTGGTCATCCTGAACTAAATACATGTTGAATGTGTGCATAAGTCCTTTGGTTTAGGTGTGACACTCAATTTGAGTTTTTATTGCTTTAAATGCATTTTCAGCCCGAGCTTGAGCGCGCTTTCTGACTTTGAATGTATCTTCATAGGAATGAGTTGTGTAGTCAAATTAATGCTCATTTAGGCTTCAGGAGGACATCCTGAACAAAATACATGTTGAAGTGTGTGCATAAATCCTCTGGTTTAGGCGTGACACTCAATTTGAGTTTTTATTGCTTTAAATGCATTTGTAGCCTGAGCTGAGCGCGCTTTCTGACTTTGAATGTATCTTCATAGGAATGAGTTGTGTGGTCAAATGAATGCTCATTTAGGCTTCAGGTGGTCATCCTGAACAAAATACATGTTGAAGTGTGTGCATAAGTCCTTTGGTTGAGGCGTGACACTCAATTTGAGTTTTTATTGCTTTAAATGCATTTTCAGCCCGAGTTGAGCACGTTTTGTGAGTTTGAATGTATCTTCATAGGAATGAGTTGTGTGGTCAAATTAATGCTCATTTAGGCTTCAGGAGGTCATCCTGAACTAAATACATGTTGAAGTGTATGCATAAGTCCTTTGGTTTAGGCGTGACACTCAATTTGAGTTTTTATTGCTTTAAATGCATTTTCAGCCCGAGCTGAGCATGTTTTGTGAGTTTGAATGTATCTTCATAGGAATGAGTTGTGTGGTCAAATTAATGCTCATTTAGGCTTCAGGTGGTCATCCTGAACAAAATACATGTTGAAGTGTGTGCATAAGTCCTTTGGTTTAGGCGTGACACTCAATTTGAGTTTTTATTGCTTTAAATGCATTTTCAGCCCGAGCTGAGCACGTTTTGTGAGTTTGAATGTATCTTCATAGGAATGAGTTGTGTGGTCAAATTAATGCTCATTTAGGCTTCAGGAGGACATCCTGAACTAAATACATGTTGAAGTGTATGCATAAGTCCTTTGGTTTAGGCGTGACACTCAATTTGAGTTTTTATTGCTTTAAATGCATTTTCAGCCCGAGCTGAGCATGTTTTGTGAGTTTGAATGTATCTTCATAAGAATGAGTTGTGTGGTCAAATTAATGCTCATTTCGGCTTCAGGTGGTCATCCTGAACTAAATACATGTTGAAGTGTGTGCATAAGTCCTTTGGTTTAGGCGTGACACTCCATTTGAGTTTTTATTGCTTTAAATGCATTTTCAGTCCGAGCTGAGCGCGCTTTCTGACTTTGAATGTATCTTCATAGGAATGATTTGTTTAGTCAAATTAATGCTCTTTTAGGCTTCAGGAGGCCATCCTGAACAAAATACATGATGAAGTGTGTGCATAAATCCTTTGGTTTAGGCGTGACACTCAATTTGAGTTTTTATTGCTTTAAATGCATTTTCAGCCCGAGCTGAGCACGTTTTGTGAGTTTGAATGTATCTTCATAGGAATGAGTTGTGTGGTCAAATTAAAGCTCATATAGGCTTCAGGAGGTCATCCTGAACAAAATACATGTTGAATGTGTGCATAAGTCCTTTGGTTTAGGTGTGACACTCAATTTGAGTTTTTATTGCTTTAAATGCATTTTCAGCCCGAGCTGAGCACGTTTTGTGAGTTTGAATGTATCTTCATAGGCATGAGTTGTGTGATCAAATTAATGCTCATTTAGGCTTCAGGAGGTCATCCTGAACAAAATACAAGTTGAAGTGTGTGCATAAGTCCTTTGGTAATCAAACAGCACGAAGGTCCGGGACCGAACGGATGCCACCCGCTTGGCCCCGCCGGAGCAGAAGTAAGATCGGGCGGCCCGAGCCCGAGCCCGAGCCCTACCCCTACCCGAACCCGACCGCCCTAAAATGTCCCTCATTGCTTCGGTTTCGGGGCGCACGGCACCCGTACGGCGGAGAGTATCCAGGGTTACCAGTGAAGCGGAGGAACATCTCACGCCCACCCGCGCGAAATGTCGTACCGAGTTGTTTATGCCCACGGCACCGCCGATGCTGCACCGTTTCGGCGCGAGGGACGCTCCAAACGAGGAGTTTGGGTCGAATGTGAATTAAAGTGTTAGGTTTCGTGAGAGATCAATACAAGAACCACACACAGACACCAAAAACGAAGAGGGGTTTTATTGCCAGAAAGTTGGTCAGGTCGAGGTGTAAACAACTGAAAGCTAGTCAAAATGATCACGTTGAGGAGTGCAGAAATGCTGGAGCGTAACGGCGTGGCAGCAGCTAGCTCGGCAGGAAGGATCGCTGACGAACTGGCAACGGGTGGCTGTTCACGCTGTCTTTTATGGTGCAAGTGGCAGATGAGATGAAGACTCGCACGTGTGTAGGGGAGGCAGGTGCACTGATTCGAGAGGCGCCCAGCCCACACTGAAAAAGAGACAAAAAAAGGGAGGGGCGGCACCGTGGACACACAATGGTTTCGAACGCAAAGGGCAGAAAACGTCGGCTTCCAGCCGCGCGACGTTCCGCGAACGAATACTGAATCGTATTGAGACACGTTATCCGTGGCATCATAAACTCCGCGAATTTAAGTCAACATCTCTCTGCTCCCAAATAAAACAATCATCCCTATTCAGTCAACTGTAAACGAAGAAGTCAAGTCTGGGATTTTTTTTATGACCCTCTAAAAATAAGCAACAACATAAAATGTCCGCCCTGTGAACATGAGCTGAAATCGAATCTCAAACCAAATACACGTGAAAGCAAAAAAAAATCGAAATATATCAATTTAGAATTCAAAGAACGTCGTGTCCCCATCACACTTTTTAATTGTCTTTTTTCTTTTTTCTTTTTTTTTTTGCATCGACACGCCTCAAAATCCTTCTGATGTGAGCGTTTTTAAAAAATCTTGGCTCTTTTGACTTTTTTGGGGGGTTCTTGGGACGGAAAAAATTGACGATGAATTGACAATATTTGCTGCTCAGAGCTGATGCCACGTTATGTCACTCTTGTGCTTTCTGAAATGCGAGAGCCCTATTTGTCCATGCACGGCCAGCACTTTACGATAGCCTCTGCTGGTGAGAGTTGGCCATTGCAGCCTTCCATATGATTTCCTGTGACCCTCTAAAAATAATGAGATAAAATGTGCGTTGTGTGAACATGAGCTGCGCTTGAAACTACACCCAAATACAAGGAAATGCAAAAAACAAAAATCTAAACGCACCAATTCAAAAGATAAATGAATGCCACGCCACCATCACACTTTTTCATGATTATTATTACAATTATTATTAATATCACTGCATAGGCAAGGCTCAAAATCCGCCTCATGTGAGCGTTTTTTCAAAAGATTTTCTTAATCTTGCTACTTCGGACTGGGCTTTTTTTTTGGATATTGGGACAGAGAAACTTTATTATGTATTGACAGTGTTTGCTCTTCATCTCTTTTTCAACCTGGTGGACGCCCTCTCTTTGGCCGAGCATGACCTGATTTGTAGTCAGACGCCTCATGCATTGCGCCACGAACTCCACGAAATCAAACCACTATTTCTCTGTTCTCCTGTGGGGGAATTTGCCGCTCCCAAAAAGTTATTGTTACCTTTTTCAGTGTGGGATGGGCGCTTCTCTAATCAGTGCACCTGCCTCCCCGACACACCTGCGAGTCATTATCTCATCTGCCACTTGCAGCATAAAAGCCAGCCTGAAGAGCCACCCATTGTCACTTCGTCAGAGATCCTTCCTGCCGTGTCGACGACGCCGTACCGCTCCAGGATTCCTGCACTCCTCGAATTGATCATTTTGACTACCTTTCAGTTGTGACCACCTCGGCCTGTCTCGCTTACTGGCAATAAAACCCTTCTGTGCTTTTTGTGTCTGCGCGTGGTTCCTCTCTTCATCTCTCACGAAGCCGAACACTTTGCTTAACACCCGCGGTTCTCCCAGCGCTCCGCCCCAACATCCTCGTCGGAACAGCCTGAGCGCCGCAGCGGAGCAACTCCGGCTCGGCCGTGGGCAAAAACGGCTCTGTCCGAAATTTCTCACGGGCGGGCGTGAGCTGTTCCTCCGCTTCGCTTATCACACACACCACTCTCGGCCCTACCTGCCCCGCGCAACTCCGGCAGGGCCAAGCGGGTGGCATCGGTTCGGTCCCGGACCTTCGCGCGGTTTGATTCCCAAGTTTTTCTTCCCTTTGATTGCACACCGCGCCCCCTGTCCCTCAAAGCGAGGTGCATCTCTGGCGGAGCCGAGCGGGCAGCAGCTTTGCTCCCGGCAGGTCGTGTTGGTGTGCGCGAGGTCTTCCACCTCTTCGCTTGCAACACTCGCCTTTGCCGGCCCGCCAGGCACGGCGCAGCTCTGGCGGGGCCAAGCGACAGCGTCGGTTAGGTCCCGGGCGCAAAATCAAAAGGGAGGGTCGACACTGTGGACAAACAATGGACCCTAACACAAAGGGCAGAAAACTTCGACGCACACCCGCGCGACATTCTGTGAAGGAAAATACGCCACCCGCCTGACCTCGCCGGAGTTTCGCCGCGCCCGTCGGTCCAACGTGGCCCGGGTTGCAAGCGAAGTGGGTGAAAAGCTCACGGCCATCCTCGCGAAATATCGTACAATGCCGCTGCAAAACACGGCCCGGGCGCGGCTGCTCCTAGCGGATCGCAATGCAGCTCTGATCAGGGGGATCTTGCGGGAAGCCGGGAGGGGCGCGGGTGTCAAGCAACGGGCTAATAAACCTCGTCGAATACGCCCGCGACGGGCCGGTATAGAAGCGATGCCGCCAGTTTGTCCCCGCCGGAGCTCCTCCAAGCCAGGCAGGCCGAAAGTGGCGCGGGTTGACAACACAGGGTCCAAAACTTCAACGCACAACCAAGCGATCGTCCAGCTTTATGCAGCCTTGTACAAATTGTGTTTTCAAATTGTTCGCCCGAAACAGTTTTGTCACTCCCACAAGACAAACAAGCTATTTTTTTTCAGATGGCAGTGGAACTGATGAAGGCCTTCCCCAGACATTCCGTGCATCAATTTTAGAACATTATGTGGCGATGGAAAATAAGAGAACAAGACAATCGTCAGAAATACTGACCACAGCAGGTTTATTGGATGATGATCACCCATGCAAAAAATGTTTAATTGTGGCATCCAGAAATGATGCCAAAGATATATTTTGTTTCAAACTACTTCATGAAGAGGAAGTGTTGATACCAGGGATGAATTCTGAAAGCTTATGAGAAAGTCATTTTTTATGACTTGTACCACAACGAAAAATCTCGTGTTATTCACTGCTCCGATGAAAATAAAATGTCAAGATAAAATTTCAATCCCATATTTACACACTGTGAATTTTAAGTTTAATGTTCACTGATATTCCGTCATGTTGTCGTATTTGTTCTCGCCATGCACTGTGGCATGCTCTAAATGGCAAAACCACCTGGAAAAGGTCCTCTGACAAAACGAGTGATTTTTACAATGGAAGAACACACAATTTATCTTGCATCGACATTGTCTTCATGATGCTTTGCATGCATCATTGAAATTGGGTTGGTTCAAGTAAAAGAAAAAATTTGAATTTTAAAAGCAACTTAGAGTTATCCTGATTGAAATTTCCGAACATATAATCTTGCGATGTTAGGGTTCTCTCCCCCCGGCCCCCTTTTGACGAGACCCAGTGCGAAAGGTGGTACCATGAGCAGTGTCTTGAGAAGAATTTGCATGAATTGAGCGGCCGAAGACTGGTATTGCTGCTGTGAGTGCACATCACAATGTTGGAAGTCATGTAGACCTATATCTAATTTTGTGAGTGTTGTTCTGGAAAAAAATTAATTCTCACAAGAAAATGACAGACATGTCAGCTGCTCAACCCGTATTGTTTTGTGTTTTTTGTTATTGTAAAGTGTCCTTGGGTGTCTTGAAAGGCGCTTATCAATAAAATGTATTATTAGTATTATTATTATTATTAAGTTGCCTACACTGGTAAAGTTTTTTAAAATTTGAGTTTTTATTGCTTTAAATGCATTTTCAGCCCGAGTTGAGCACGTTTTGTGAGTTTGAATGTATCTTCATAGGAATGAGTTGTGTGGTCAAATTAATGCTCATTTAGGCTTCAGGTGGTCATCCTGAACAAAATACATGTTGAAGTGTGTGCATAAGTCCTTTGGTTTAGGCGTGACACTCAATTTGAGTTTTTATTGCTTTAAATGCATTTTCAGTCCGAGCTGAGCGCGCTTTCTGACTTTGAATGTATCTTCATAGGAATGAGTTGTGTGGTCAAATTATTGCTCATTTAGGCTTCAGGAGGTCATCCTGAACAAAATACATCTTGAAGTGTGTGCATAAGTCCTTCGGTTTAGGCGTGACACTCAATTTGAGTTTTTATTGCTTTAAATGCATTTTCAGCCCGAGCTGAGCACGTTTTGTGAGTTTGAATGTATCTTCATAAGAATGAGTTGTGTGGTCAAATTAATGCTCATTTCGGCTTCAGGTGGTCATCCTGAACTAAATACATGTTGAAGTGTGTGCATAAGTCCTTTGGTTTAGGCGTGACACTCCATTTGAGTTTTTATTGCTTTAAATGCATTTTCAGCCCGAGCTGAGCATGTTTTGTGAGTTTGAATGTATCTTCATAAGAATGAGTTGTGTGGTCAAATTAATGCTCATTTCGGCTTCAGGTGGTCATCCTGAACTAAATACATGTTGAAGTGTGTGCATAAGTCCTTTGGTTTAGGCGTGACACTCCATTTGAGTTTTTATTGCTTTAAATGCATTTTCAGCCCGAGCTGAGCATGTTTTGTGAGTTTGAATGTATCTTCATAGGAATGAGTTGTGTGGTCAAATTAATGCTCATTTCGGCTTCAGGTGGTCATCCTGAACTAAATACATGTTGAAGCGTGTGCATAAGTCCTTTGGTTTAGGCGTGACACTCCATTTGAGTTTATATTGCTTTAAATGCATTTTCAGCCCGAGCTGAGCACGTTTTGTGAGTTTGAATGCATCTTCATAGGCATGAATTGTGTGATCAAATTAATGCTCATTTAGGCTTCAGGTGGTCCTTCTGAACAAAATACATGTTAAAGTGTGTGCATAAATCCTTTGGTTTAGGCGTGACACTCAATTTGAGTTTTTATTGCTTTAAATGCATTTTCAGCCCGAGCTGAGCACGTTTTGTGAGTTTGAATGTATCTTCATAGGAATGAGTTGTGTGGTCAAATTAAAGCTCATATAGGCTTCAGGAGGTCATCCTGAACAAAATACATGTTGAATGTGTGCATAAGTCCTTTGGTTTAGGTGTGACACTCAATTTGAGTTTTTATTGCTTTAAATGCATTTTCAGCCCGAGCTTGAGCGCGCTTTCTGACTTTGAATGTATCTTCATAGGAATGAGTTGTGTAGTCAAATTAATGCTCATTTAGGCTTCAGGAGGACATCCTGAACAAAATACATGTTGAAGTGTGTGCATAAATCCTCTGGTTTAGGCGTGACACTCAATTTGAGTTTTTATTGCTTTAAATGCATTTGTAGCCTGAGCTGAGCGCGCTTTCTGACTTTGAATGTATCTTCATAGGAATGAGTTGTGTGGTCAAATGAATGCTCATTTAGGCTTCAGGTGGTCATCCTGAACAAAATACATGTTGAAGTGTGTCCATAAGTCCTTTGGTTTAGGTGTGACACTCAATTTGAGTTTTTATTGCTTTAAATGCATTTTCAGCCCGAGCTGAGCACGTTTTGTGAGTTTGAATGTATCTTCATAGGCATGAGTTGTGTGATCAAATTAATGCTCATTTAGGCTTCAGGAGGTCATCCTGAACAAAATACAAGTTGAAGTGTGTGCATAAGTCCTTTGGTAATCAAACAGCACGAAGGTCCGGGACCGAACGGATGCCACCCGCTTGGCCCCGCCGGAGCAGAAGTAAGATCGGGCGGCCCGAGCCCGAGCCCGAGCCCTACCCCTACCCGAACCCGACCGCCCTAAAATGTCCCTCATTGCTTCGGGTTCGGGGCGCACGGCACCCGTACGGCGGAGAGTATCCAGGGTTACCAGTGAAGCGGAGGAACATCTCACGCCCACCCGCGCGAAATGTCGTACCGAGTTGTTTATGCCCACGGCACCGCCGATGCTGCACCGTTTCGGCGCGAGGGACGCTCCAAACGAGGAGTTTGGGTCGAATGTGAATTAAAGTGTTAGGTTTCGTGAGAGATCAATACAAGAACCACACACAGACACCAAAAACGAAGAGGGGTTTTATTGCCAGAAAGTTGGTCAGGTCGAGGTGTAAACAACTGAAAGCTAGTCAAAATGATCACGTTGAGGAGTGCAGAAATGCTGGAGCGTAACGGCGTGGCAGCAGCTAGCTCGGCAGGAAGGATCGCTGACGAACTGGCAACGGGTGGCTGTTCACGCTGTCTTTTATGGTGCAAGTGGCAGATGAGATGAAGACTCGCACGTGTGTAGGGGAGGCAGGTGCACTGATTCGAGAGGCGCCCAGCCCACACTGAAAAAGAGACAAAAAAAGGGAGGGGCGGCACCGTGGACACACAATGGTTTCGAACGCAAAGGGCAGAAAACGTCGGCTTCCAGCCGCGCGACGTTCCGCGAACGAATACTGAATCGTATTGAGACACGTTATCCGTGGCATCATAAACTCCGCGAATTTAAGTCAACATCTCTCTGCTCCCAAATAAAACAATCATCCCTATTCAGTCAACTGTAAACGAAGAAGTCAAGTCTGGGATTTTTTTTATGACCCTCTAAAAATAAGCAACAACATAAAATGTCCGCCCTGTGAACATGAGCTGAAATCGAATCTCAAACCAAATACATGTGAAAGCAAAAAAAATCGAAATATATCAATTTAGAATTCAAAGAACGTCGTGTCCCCATCACACTTTTTAATTGTCTTTTTTCTTTTTTCTTTTTTTTTTGCATCGACACGCCTCAAAATCCTTCTGATGTGAGCGTTTTTAAAAAAATCTTGGCTCTTTTGACTTTTTTGGGGGGTTCTTGGGACGGAAAAAATTGACGATGAATTGACAATATTTGCTGCTCAGAGCTGATGCCACGTTGTGTCACTCTTGTGCTTTCTGAAATGCGAGAGCCCTATTTGTCCATGCACGGCCAGCACTTTACGATAGCCTCTGCTGGTGAGAGTTGGCCATTGCAGCCTTCCATATGATTTCCTGTGACCCTCTAAAAATAATGAGATAAAATGTGCGTTGTGTGAACATGAGCTGCGCTTGAAACTACACCCAAATACAAGGAAAAGCAAAAAACAAAAATCTAAACGCACCAATTCAAAAGATAAATGAATGCCACGCCACCATCACACTTTTTCATGATTATTATTACAATTATTATTAATATCACTGCATAGGCAAGGCTCAAAATCCGCCTCATGTGAGCGTTTTTTCAAAAGATTTTCTTAATCTTGCTACTTCGGACTGGGCTTTTTTTTTGGATATTGGGACAGAGAAACTTTATTATGTATTGACAGTGTTTGCTCTTCATCTCTTTTTCAACCTGGTGGACGCCCTCTCTTTGGCCGAGCATGACCTGATTTGTAGTCAGACGCCTCATGCATTGCGCCACGAACTCCACGAAATCAAACCACTATTTCTCTGTTCTCCTGTGGGGGAATTTGCCGCTCCCAAAAAGTTATTGTTACCTTTTTCAGTGTGGGATGGGCGCTTCTCTAATCAGTGCACCTGCCTCCCCGACACACCTGCGAGTCATTATCTCATCTGCCACTTGCAGCATAAAAGCCAGCCTGAAGAGCCACCCATTGTCACTTCGTCAGAGATCCTTCCTGCCGTGTCGACGACGCCGTACCGCTCCAGGATTCCTGCACTCCTCGAATTGATCATTTTGACTACCTTTCAGTTGTGACCACCTCGGCCTGTCTCGCTTACTGGCAATAAAACCCTTCTGTGCTTTTTGTGTCTGCGCGTGGTTCCTCTCTTCATCTCTCACGAAGCCGAACACTTTGCTTAACACCCGCGGTTCTCCCAGCGCTCCGCCCCAACATCCTCGTCGGAACAGCCTGAGCGCCGCAGCGGAGCAACTCCGGCTCGGCCGTGGGCAAAAACGGCTCTGTCCGAAATTTCTCACGGGCGGGCGCGAGCTGTTCCTCCGCTTCGCTTATCACACACACCACTCTCGGCCCTACCTGCCCCGCGCAACTCCGGCAGGGCCAAGCGGGTGGCATCGGTTCGGTCCCGGACCTTCGCGCGGTTTGATTCCCAAGTTTTTCTTCCCTTTGATTGCACACCGCGCCCCCTGTCCCTCAAAGCGAGGTGCATCTCTGGCGGAGCCGAGCGGGCAGCAGCTTTGCTCCCGGCAGGTCGTGTTGGTGTGCGCGAGGTCTTCCACCTCTTCGCTTGCAACACTCGCCTTTGCCGGCCCGCCAGGCACGGCGCAGCTCTGGCGGGGCCAAGCGACAGCGTCGGTTAGGTCCCGGGCGCAAAATCAAAAGGGAGGGTCGACACTGTGGACAAACAATGGACCCTAACACAAAGGGCAGAAAACTTCGACGCACACCCGCGCGACATTCTGTGAAGGAAAATACGCCACCCGCCTGACCTCGCCGGAGTTTCGCCGGGCCCGTCGGTCCAACGTGGCCCGGGTTGCAAGCGAAGTGGGTGAAAAGCTCACGGCCATCCTCGCGAAATATCGTACAATGCCGCTGCAAAACACGGCCCGGGCGCGGCTGCTCCTAGCGGATCGCAATGCAGCTCTGATCAGGGGGATCTTGCGGGAAGCCGGGAGGGGCGCGGGTGTCAAGCAACGGGCTAATAAACCTCGTCGAATACGCCCGCGACGGGCCGGTATAGAAGCGATGCCGCCAGTTTGTCCCCGCCGGAGCTCCTCCAAGCCAGGCAGGCCGAAAGTGGCGCGGGTTGACAACACAGGGTCCAAAACTTCAACGCACAACCAAGCGATCGTCCAGCTTTATGCAGCCTTGTACAAATTGTGTTTTCAAATTGTTCGCCCGAAACAGTTTTGTCACTCCCACAAGACAAACAAGCTATTTTTTTTCAGATGGCAGTGGAACTGATGAAGGCCTTCCCCAGACATTCCGTGCATCAATTTTAGAACATTATGTGGCGATGGAAAATAAGAGAACAAGACAATCGTCAGAAATACTGACCACAGCAGGTTTATTGGATGATGATCACCCATGCAAAAAATGTTTAATTGTGGCATCCAGAAATGATGCCAAAGATATATTTTGTTTCAAACTACTTCATGAAGAGGAAGTGTTGATACCAGGGATGAATTCTGAAAGCTTATGAGAAAGTCATTTTTTATGACTTGTACCACAACGAAAAATCTCGTGTTATTCACTGCTCCGATGAAAATAAAATGTCAAGATAAAATTTCAATCCCATATTTACACACTGTGAATTTTAAGTTTAATGTTCACTGATATTCCGTCATGTTGTCGTATTTGTTCTCGCCATGCACTGTGGCATGCTCTAAATGGCAAAACCACCTGGAAAAGGTCCTCTGACAAAACGAGTGATTTTTACAATGGAAGAACACACAATTTATCTTGCATCGACATTGTCTTCATGATGCTTTGCATGCATCATTGAAATTGGGTTGGTTCAAGTAAAAGAAAAAATTTGAATTTTAAAAGCAACTTAGAGTTATCCTGATTGAAATTTCCGAACATATAATCTTGCGATGTTAGGGTTCTCTCCCCCCGGCCCCCTTTTGACGAGACCCAGTGCGAAAGGTGGTACCATGAGCAGTGTCTTGAGAAGAATTTGCATGAATTGAGCGGCCGAAGACTGGTATTGCTGCTGTGAGTGCACATCACAATGTTGGAAGTCATGTAGACCTATATCTAATTTTGTGAGTGTTGTTCTGGAAAAAAATTAATTCTCACAAGAAAATGACAGACATGTCAGCTGCTCAACCCGTATTGTTTTGTGTTTTTTGTTATTGTAAAGTGTCCTTGGGTGTCTTGAAAGGCGCTTATCAATAAAATGTATTATTAGTATTATTATTATTATTAAGTTGCCTACACTGGTAAAGTTTTTTAAAATTTGAGTTTTTATTGCTTTAAATGCATTTTCAGCCCGAGTTGAGCACGTTTTGTGAGTTTGAATGTATCTTCATAGGAATGAGTTGTGTGGTCAAATTAATGCTCATTTAGGCTTCAGGTGGTCATCCTGAACAAAATACATGTTGAAGTGTGTGCATAAGTCCTTTGGTTTAGGCGTGACACTCAATTTGAGTTTTTATTGCTTTAAATGCATTTTCAGCCCGAGCTGAGCACGTTTTGTGAGTTTGAATGTATCTTCATAGGAATCAGTTGTGTGGTCAAATTAATGCTCATTTAGGCTTCAGGTGGTCATCCTGAACAAAATACATGTTGAAGTGTGTGCATAAGTCCTTTGGTTTAGGCGTGACACTCAATTTGAGTTTTTATTGCTTTAAATGCATTTTCAGCCCGAGCTGAGCACGTTTTGTGAGTTTGAATGTAGCTTCATAGGAATTAGTTGTGTGGTCAAATTAATGCTCATTTAGGCTTCAGGTGGTCATCCTGAACAAAATACATGTTGAAGTGTGTGCATAAGTCCTTTGGTTTAGGCGTGACACTCAATTTGAGTTTTTATTGCTTTAAATGCATTTTCAGCCCGAGCTGAGCATGTTTTGTGAGTTTGAATGTATCTTCATAAGAATGAGTTGTGTGGTCAAATTAATGCTCATTTCGGCTTCAGGTGGTCATCCTGAACTAAATACATGTTGAAGTGTGTGCATAAGTCCTTTGGTTTAGGCGTGACACTCCATTTGAGTTTTTATTGCTTTAAATGCATTTTCAGTCCGAGCTGAGCGCGCTTTCTGACTTTGAATGTATCTTCATAGGAATGAGTTGTGTGGTCAAATTATTGCTCATTTAGGCTTCAGGAGGTCATCCTGAACAAAATACATCTTGAAGTGTGTGCATAAGTCCTTCGGTTTAGGCGTGACACTCAATTTGAGTTTTTATTGCTTTAAATGCATTTTCAGCCCGAGCTGAGCACGTTTTGTGAGTTTGAATGTATCTTCATAGGAATGAGTTGTGTGGTCAAATTAATGCTCATTTAGGCTTCAGGTGGTCATCCTGAACAAAATACATGTTGAAGTGTGTGCATAAGTCCTTTGGTTTAGGCGTGACACTCAATTTGAGTTTTTATTGCTTTAAATGCATTTTCAGCCCGAGCTGAGCACTTTTTGTGAGTTTGAATGTATCTTCAGAGGAATGAGTTGTGTGGTCAAATTAATGCTCATTTAGGCTTCAGGAGGACATCCTGAACTAAATACATGTTGAAGTGTGTGCATAAGTCCTTTGGTTTAGGCGTGACACTCAATTTGAGTTTTTATTGCTTTAAATGCATTTTCAGCCCGAGTTGAGCACGTTTTGTGAGTTTGAATGTATCTTCATAGGCATGAATTGTGTGATCAAATTAATGCTCATTTAGGCTTCAGGTGGTCCTTCTGAACAAAATACATGTTAAAGTGTGTGCATAAATCCTTTGGTTTAGGCGTGACACTCAATTTGAGTTTTTATTGCTTTAAATGCATTTTCAGCCCGAGCTGAGCACGTTTTGTGAGTTTGAATGTATCTTCATAGGAATGAGTTGTGTGGTCAAATTATTGCTCATATAGGCTTCAGGAGGTCATCCTGAACAAAATACATGTTGAATGTGTGCATAAGTCCTTTGGTTTAGGTGTGACACTCAATTTGAGTTTTTATTGCTTTAAATGCATTTTCAGCCCGAGCTTGAGCGCGCTTTCTGACTTTGAATGTATCTTCATAGGAATGAGTTGTGTAGTCAAATTAATGCTCATTTAGGCTTCAGGAGGACATCCTGAACAAAATACATGTTGAAGTGTGTGCATAAATCCTCTGGTTTAGGCGTGACACTCAATTTGAGTTTTTATTGCTTTAAATGCATTTGTAGCCTGAGCTGAGCGCGCTTTCTGACTTTGAATGTATCTTCATAGGAATGAGTTGTGTGGTCAAACGAATGCTCATTTAGGCTTCAGGTGGTCATCCTGAACAAAATACATGTTGAAGTGTGTGCATAAGTCCTTTGGTTGAGGCGTGACACTCAATTTGAGTTTTTATTGCTTTAAATGCATTTTCAGCCCGAGTTGAGCACGTTTTGTGAGTTTGAATGTATCTTCATAGGAATGAGTTGTGTGGTCAAATTAATGCTCATTTAGGCTTCAGGAGGTCATCCTGAACTAAATACATGTTGAAGTGTATGCATAAGTCCTTTGGTTTAGGCGTGACACTCAATTTGAGTTTTTATTGCTTTAAATGCATTTTCAGCCCGAGCTGAGCATGTTTTGTGAGTTTGAATGTATCTTCATAGGAATGAGTTGTGTGGTCAAATTAATGCTCATTTAGGCTTCAGGAGGACATCCTGAACTAAATACATGTTTAAGTGTATGCATAAGTCCTTTGGTTTAGGCGTGACACTCAATTTGAGTTTTTATTGCTTTAAATGCATTTTCAGCCCGAGCTGAGCACGTTTTGTGAGTTTGAATGTATCTTCATAGGAATGAGTTGTGTGGTCAAATTAATGCTCATTTAGGCTTCAGGAGGACATCCTGAACTAAATACATGTTGAAGTGTATGCATAAGTCCTTTGGTTTAGGCGTGACACTCAATTTGAGTTTTTATTGCTTTAAATGCATTTTCAGCCCGAGCTGAGCATGTTTTGTGAGTTTGAATGTATCTTCATAAGAATGAGTTGTGTGGTCAAATTAATGCTCATTTCGGCTTCAGGTGGTCATCCTGAACTAAATACATGTTGAAGTGTGTGCATAAGTCCTTTGGTTTAGGCGTGACACTCCATTTGAGTTTTTATTGCTTTAAATGCATTTTCAGTCCGAGCTGAGCGCGCTTTCTGACTTTGAATGTATCTTCATAGGAATGATTTGTTTAGTCAAATTAATGCTCTTTTAGGCTTCAGGAGGCCATCCTGAACAAAATACATGATGAAGTGTGTGCATAAATCCTTTGGTTTAGGCGTGACACTCAATTTGAGTTTTTATTGCTTTAAATGCATTTTCAGCCCGAGCTGAGCACGTTTTGTGAGTTTGAATGTATCTTCATAGGAATGAGTTGTGTGGTCAAATTAAAGCTCATATAGGCTTCAGGAGGTCATCCTGAACAAAATACATGTTGAATGTGTGCATAAGTCCTTTGGTTTAGGTGTGACACTCAATTTGAGTTTTTATTGCTTTAAATGCATTTTCAGCCCGAGCTGAGCACGTTTTGTGAGTTTGAATGTATCTTCATAGGCATGAGTTGTGTGATCAAATTAATGCTCATTTAGGCTTCAGGAGGTCATCCTGAACAAAATACAAGTTGAAGTGTGTGCATAAGTCCTTTGGTAATCAAACAGCACGAAGGTCCGGGACCGAACGGATGCCACCCGCTTGGCCCCGCCGGAGCAGAAGTAAGATCGGGCGGCCCGAGCCCGAGCCCGAGCCCTACCCCTACCCGAACCCGACCGCCCTAAAATGTCCCTCATTGCTTCGGTTTCGGGGCGCACGGCACCCGTACGGCGGAGAGTATCCAGGGTTACCAGTGAAGCGGAGGAACATCTCACGCCCACCCGCGCGAAATGTCGTACCGAGTTGTTTATGCCCACGGCACCGCCGATGCTGCACCGTTTCGGCGCGAGGGACGCTCCAAACGAGGAGTTTGGGTCGAATGTGAATTAAAGTGTTAGGTTTCGTGAGAGATCAATACAAGAACCACACACAGACACCAAAAACGAAGAGGGGTTTTATTGCCAGAAAGTTGGTCAGGTCGAGGTGTAAACAACTGAAAGCTAGTCAAAATGATCACGTTGAGGAGTGCAGAAATGCTGGAGCGTAACGGCGTGGCAGCAGCTAGCTCGGCAGGAAGGATCGCTGACGAACTGGCAACGGGTGGCTGTTCACGCTGTCTTTTATGGTGCAAGTGGCAGATGAGATGAAGACTCGCACGTGTGTAGGGGAGGCAGGTGCACTGATTCGAGAGGCGCCCAGCCCACACTGAAAAAGAGACAAAAAAAGGGAGGGGCGGCACCGTGGACACACAATGGTTTCGAACGCAAAGGGCAGAAAACGTCGGCTTCCAGCCGCGCGACGTTCCGCGAACGAATACTGAATCGTATTGAGACACGTTATCCGTGGCATCATAAACTCCGCGAATTTAAGTCAACATCTCTCTGCTCCCAAATAAAACAATCATCCCTATTCAGTCAACTGTAAACGAAGAAGTCAAGTCTGGGATTTTTTTTATGACCCTCTAAAAATAAGCAACAACATAAAATGTCCGCCCTGTGAACATGAGCTGAAATCGAATCTCAAACCAAATACACGTGAAAGCAAAAAAAAATCGAAATATATCAATTTAGAATTCAAAGAACGTCGTGTCCCCATCACACTTTTTAATTGTCTTTTTTCTTTTTTCTTTTTTTTTTTGCATCGACACGCCTCAAAATCCTTCTGATGTGAGCGTTTTTAAAAAATCTTGGCTCTTTTGACTTTTTTGGGGGGTTCTTGGGACGGAAAAAATTGACGATGAATTGACAATATTTGCTGCTCAGAGCTGATGCCACGTTATGTCACTCTTGTGCTTTCTGAAATGCGAGAGCCCTATTTGTCCATGCACGGCCAGCACTTTACGATAGCCTCTGCTGGTGAGAGTTGGCCATTGCAGCCTTCCATATGATTTCCTGTGACCCTCTAAAAATAATGAGATAAAATGTGCGTTGTGTGAACATGAGCTGCGCTTGAAACTACACCCAAATACAAGGAAATGCAAAAAACAAAAATCTAAACGCACCAATTCAAAAGATAAATGAATGCCACGCCACCATCACACTTTTTCATGATTATTATTACAATTATTATTAATATCACTGCATAGGCAAGGCTCAAAATCCGCCTCATGTGAGCGTTTTTTCAAAAGATTTTCTTAATCTTGCTACTTCGGACTGGGCTTTTTTTTTGGATATTGGGACAGAGAAACTTTATTATGTATTGACAGTGTTTGCTCTTCATCTCTTTTTCAACCTGGTGGACGCCCTCTCTTTGGCCGAGCATGACCTGATTTGTAGTCAGACGCCTCATGCATTGCGCCACGAACTCCACGAAATCAAACCACTATTTCTCTGTTCTCCTGTGGGGGAATTTGCCGCTCCCAAAAAGTTATTGTTACCTTTTTCAGTGTGGGATGGGCGCTTCTCTAATCAGTGCACCTGCCTCCCCGACACACCTGCGAGTCATTATCTCATCTGCCACTTGCAGCATAAAAGCCAGCCTGAAGAGCCACCCATTGTCACTTCGTCAGAGATCCTTCCTGCCGTGTCGACGACGCCGTACCGCTCCAGGATTCCTGCACTCCTCGAATTGATCATTTTGACTACCTTTCAGTTGTGACCACCTCGGCCTGTCTCGCTTACTGGCAATAAAACCCTTCTGTGCTTTTTGTGTCTGCGCGTGGTTCCTCTCTTCATCTCTCACGAAGCCGAACACTTTGCTTAACACCCGCGGTTCTCCCAGCGCTCCGCCCCAACATCCTCGTCGGAACAGCCTGAGCGCCGCAGCGGAGCAACTCCGGCTCGGCCGTGGGCAAAAACGGCTCTGTCCGAAATTTCTCACGGGCGGGCGCGAGCTGTTCCTCCGCTTCGCTTATCACACACACCACTCTCGGCCCTACCTGCCCCGCGCAACTCCGGCAGGGCCAAGCGGGTGGCATCGGTTCGGTCCCGGACCTTCGCGCGGTTTGATTCCCAAGTTTTTCTTCCCTTTGATTGCACACCGCGCCCCCTGTCCCTCAAAGCGAGGTGCATCTCTGGCGGAGCCGAGCGGGCAGCAGCTTTGCTCCCGGCAGGTCGTGTTGGTGTGCGCGAGGTCTTCCACCTCTTCGCTTGCAACACTCGCCTTTGCCGGCCCGCCAGGCACGGCGCAGCTCTGGCGGGGCCAAGCGACAGCGTCGGTTAGGTCCCGGGCGCAAAATCAAAAGGGAGGGTCGACACTGTGGACAAACAATGGACCCTAACACAAAGGGCAGAAAACTTCGACGCACACCCGCGCGACATTCTGTGAAGGAAAATACGCCACCCGCCTGACCTCGCCGGAGTTTCGCCGCGCCCGTCGGTCCAACGTGGCCCGGGTTGCAAGCGAAGTGGGTGAAAAGCTCACGGCCATCCTCGCGAAATATCGTACAATGCCGCTGCAAAACACGGCCCGGGCGCGGCTGCTCCTAGCGGATCGCAATGCAGCTCTGATCAGGGGGATCTTGCGGGAAGCCGGGAGGGGCGCGGGTGTCAAGCAACGGGCTAATAAACCTCGTCGAATACGCCCGCGACGGGCCGGTATAGAAGCGATGCCGCCAGTTTGTCCCCGCCGGAGCTCCTCCAAGCCAGGCAGGCCGAAAGTGGCGCGGGTTGACAACACAGGGTCCAAAACTTCAACGCACAACCAAGCGATCGTCCAGCTTTATGCAGCCTTGTACAAATTGTGTTTTCAAATTGTTCGCCCGAAACAGTTTTGTCACTCCCACAAGACAAACAAGCTATTTTTTTTCAGATGGCAGTGGAACTGATGAAGGCCTTCCCCAGACATTCCGTGCATCAATTTTAGAACATTATGTGGCGATGGAAAATAAGAGAACAAGACAATCGTCAGAAATACTGACCACAGCAGGTTTATTGGATGATGATCACCCATGCAAAAAATGTTTAATTGTGGCATCCAGAAATGATGCCAAAGATATATTTTGTTTCAAACTACTTCATGAAGAGGAAGTGTTGATACCAGGGATGAATTCTGAAAGCTTATGAGAAAGTCATTTTTTATGACTTGTACCACAACGAAAAATCTCGTGTTATTCACTGCTCCGATGAAAATAAAATGTCAAGATAAAATTTCAATCCCATATTTACACACTGTGAATTTTAAGTTTAATGTTCACTGATATTCCGTCATGTTGTCGTATTTGTTCTCGCCATGCACTGTGGCATGCTCTAAATGGCAAAACCACCTGGAAAAGGTCCTCTGACAAAACGAGTGATTTTTACAATGGAAGAACACACAATTTATCTTGCATCGACATTGTCTTCATGATGCTTTGCATGCATCATTGAAATTGGGTTGGTTCAAGTAAAAGAAAAAATTTGAATTTTAAAAGCAACTTAGAGTTATCCTGATTGAAATTTCCGAACATATAATCTTGCGATGTTAGGGTTCTCTCCCCCCGGCCCCCTTTTGACGAGACCCAGTGCGAAAGGTGGTACCATGAGCAGTGTCTTGAGAAGAATTTGCATGAATTGAGCGGCCGAAGACTGGTATTGCTGCTGTGAGTGCACATCACAATGTTGGAAGTCATGTAGACCTATATCTAATTTTGTGAGTGTTGTTCTGGAAAAAAATTAATTCTCACAAGAAAATGACAGACATGTCAGCTGCTCAACCCGTATTGTTTTGTGTTTTTTGTTATTGTAAAGTGTCCTTGGGTGTCTTGAAAGGCGCTTATCAATAAAATGTATTATTAGTATTATTATTATTATTAAGTTGCCTACACTGGTAAAGTTTTTTAAAATTTGAGTTTTTATTGCTTTAAATGCATTTTCAGCCCGAGTTGAGCACGTTTTGTGAGTTTGAATGTATCTTCATAGGAATGAGTTGTGTGGTCAAATTAATGCTCATTTAGGCTTCAGGTGGTCATCCTGAACAAAATACATGTTGAAGTGTGTGCATAAGTCCTTTGGTTTAGGCGTGACACTCAATTTGAGTTTTTATTGCTTTAAATGCATTTTCAGCCCGAGCTGAGCACGTTTTGTGAGTTTGAATGTATCTTCATAGGAATCAGTTGTGTGGTCAAATTAATGCTCATTTAGGCTTCAGGTGGTCATCCTGAACAAAATACATGTTGAAGTGTGTGCATAAGTCCTTTGGTTTAGGCGTGACACTCAATTTGAGTTTTTATTGCTTTAAATGCATTTTCAGCCCGAGCTGAGCACGTTTTGTGAGTTTGAATGTAGCTTCATAGGAATTAGTTGTGTGGTCAAATTAATGCTCATTTAGGCTTCAGGTGGTCATCCTGAACAAAATACATGTTGAAGTGTGTGCATAAGTCCTTTGGTTTAGGCGTGACACTCAATTTGAGTTTTTATTGCTTTAAATGCATTTTCAGCCCGAGCTGAGCATGTTTTGTGAGTTTGAATGTATCTTCATAAGAATGAGTTGTGTGGTCAAATTAATGCTCATTTCGGCTTCAGGTGGTCATCCTGAACTAAATACATGTTGAAGTGTGTGCATAAGTCCTTTGGTTTAGGCGTGACACTCCATTTGAGTTTTTATTGCTTTAAATGCATTTTCAGTCCGAGCTGAGCGCGCTTTCTGACTTTGAATGTATCTTCATAGGAATGAGTTGTGTGGTCAAATTATTGCTCATTTAGGCTTCAGGAGGTCATCCTGAACAAAATACATCTTGAAGTGTGTGCATAAGTCCTTTGGTTTAGGCGTGACACTCAATTTGAGTTTTTATTGCTTTAAATGCATTTTCAGCCCGAGCTGAGCACGTTTTGTGAGTTTGAATGTATCTTCATAGGAATGAGTTGTGTGGTCAAATTATTGCTCATATAGGCTTCAGGAGGTCATCCTGAACAAAATACATGTTGAATGTGTGCATAAGTCCTTTGGTTTAGGTGTGACACTCAATTTGAGTTTTTATTGCTTTAAATGCATTTTCAGCCCGAGCTTGAGCGCGCTTTCTGACTTTGAATGTATCTTCATAGGAATGAGTTGTGTAGTCAAATTAATGCTCATTTAGGCTTCAGGAGGACATCCTGAACAAAATACATGTTGAAGTGTGTGCATAAATCCTCTGGTTTAGGCGTGACACTCAATTTGAGTTTTTATTGCTTTAAATGCATTTGTAGCCTGAGCTGAGCGCGCTTTCTGACTTTGAATGTATCTTCATAGGAATGAGTTGTGTGGTCAAATGAATGCTCATTTAGGCTTCAGGTGGTCATCCTGAACAAAATACATGTTGAAGTGTGTGCATAAGTCCTTTGGTTGAGGCGTGACACTCAATTTGAGTTTTTATTGCTTTAAATGCATTTTCAGCCCGAGTTGAGCACGTTTTGTGAGTTTGAATGTATCTTCATAGGAATGAGTTGTGTGGTCAAATTAATGCTCATTTAGGCTTCAGGAGGTCATCCTGAACTAAATACATGTTGAAGTGTATGCATAAGTCCTTTGGTTTAGGCGTGACACTCAATTTGAGTTTTTATTGCTTTGAATGCATTTTCAGCCCGAGCTGAGCATGTTTTGTGAGTTTGAATGTATCTTCATAGGAATGAGTTGTGTGGTCAAATTAATGCTCATTTAGGCTTCAGGAGGACATCCTGAACTAAATACATGTTGAAGTGTATGCATAAGTCCTTTGGTTTAGGCGTGACACTCAATTTGAGTTTTTATTGCTTTAAATGCATTTTCAGCCCGAGCTGAGCACGTTTTGTGAGTTTGAATGTATCTTCATAGGAATGAGTTGTGTGGTCAAATTAATGCTCATTTAGGCTTCAGGAGGACATCCTGAACTAAATACATGTTGAAGTGTATGCATAAGTCCTTTGGTTTAGGCGTGACACTCAATTTGAGTTTTTATTGCTTTAAATGCATTTTCAGCCCGAGCTGAGCATGTTTTGTGAGTTTGAATGTATCTTCATAAGAATGAGTTGTGTGGTCAAATTAATGCTCATTTCGGCTTCAGGTGGTCATCCTGAACTAAATACATGTTGAAGTGTGTGCATAAGTCCTTTGGTTTAGGCGTGACACTCCATTTGAGTTTTTATTGCTTTAAATGCATTTTCAGTCCGAGCTGAGCGCGCTTTCTGACTTTGAATGTATCTTCATAGGAATGATTTGTTTAGTCAAATTAATGCTCTTTTAGGCTTCAGGAGGCCATCCTGAACAAAATACATGATGAAGTGTGTGCATAAATCCTTTGGTTTAGGCGTGACACTCAATTTGAGTTTTTATTGCTTTAAATGCATTTTCAGCCCGAGCTGAGCACGTTTTGTGAGTTTGAATGTATCTTCATAGGAATGAGTTGTGTGGTCAAATTAAAGCTCATATAGGCTTCAGGAGGTCATCCTGAACAAAATACATGTTGAATGTGTGCATAAGTCCTTTGGTTTAGGTGTGACACTCAATTTGAGTTTTTATTGCTTTAAATGCATTTTCAGCCCGAGCTGAGCACGTTTTGTGAGTTTGAATGTATCTTCATAGGCATGAGTTGTGTGATCAAATTAATGCTCATTTAGGCTTCAGGAGGTCATCCTGAACAAAATACAAGTTGAAGTGTGTGCATAAGTCCTTTGGTAATCAAACAGCACGAAGGTCCGGGACCGAACGGATGCCACCCGCTTGGCCCCGCCGGAGCAGAAGTAAGATCGGGCGGCCCGAGCCCGAGCCCGAGCCCTACCCCTACCCGAACCCGACCGCCCTAAAATGTCCCTCATTGCTTCGGTTTCGGGGCGCACGGCACCCGTACGGCGGAGAGTATCCAGGGTTACCAGTGAAGCGGAGGAACATCTCACGCCCACCCGCGCGAAATGTCGTACCGAGTTGTTTATGCCCACGGCACCGCCGATGCTGCACCGTTTCGGCGCGAGGGACGCTCCAAACGAGGAGTTTGGGTCGAATGTGAATTAAAGTGTTAGGTTTCGTGAGAGATCAATACAAGAACCACACACAGACACCAAAAACGAAGAGGGGTTTTATTGCCAGAAAGTTGGTCAGGTCGAGGTGTAAACAACTGAAAGCTAGTCAAAATGATCACGTTGAGGAGTGCAGAAATGCTGGAGCGTAACGGCGTGGCAGCAGCTAGCTCGGCAGGAAGGATCGCTGACGAACTGGCAACGGGTGGCTGTTCACGCTGTCTTTTATGGTGCAAGTGGCAGATGAGATGAAGACTCGCACGTGTGTAGGGGAGGCAGGTGCACTGATTCGAGAGGCGCCCAGCCCACACTGAAAAAGAGACAAAAAAAGGGAGGGGCGGCACCGTGGACACACAATGGTTTCGAACGCAAAGGGCAGAAAACGTCGGCTTCCAGCCGCGCGACGTTCCGCGAACGAATACTGAATCGTATTGAGACACGTTATCCGTGGCATCATAAACTCCGCGAATTTAAGTCAACATCTCTCTGCTCCCAAATAAAACAATCATCCCTATTCAGTCAACTGTAAACGAAGAAGTCAAGTCTGGGATTTTTTTTATGACCCTCTAAAAATAAGCAACAACATAAAATGTCCGCCCTGTGAACATGAGCTGAAATCGAATCTCAAACCAAATACACGTGAAAGCAAAAAAAAATCGAAATATATCAATTTAGAATTCAAAGAACGTCGTGTCCCCATCACACTTTTTAATTGTCTTTTTTCTTTTTTCTTTTTTTTTTTGCATCGACACGCCTCAAAATCCTTCTGATGTGAGCGTTTTTAAAAAATCTTGGCTCTTTTGACTTTTTTGGGGGGTTCTTGGGACGGAAAAAATTGACGATGAATTGACAATATTTGCTGCTCAGAGCTGATGCCACGTTATGTCACTCTTGTGCTTTCTGAAATGCGAGAGCCCTATTTGTCCATGCACGGCCAGCACTTTACGATAGCCTCTGCTGGTGAGAGTTGGCCATTGCAGCCTTCCATATGATTTCCTGTGACCCTCTAAAAATAATGAGATAAAATGTGCGTTGTGTGAACATGAGCTGCGCTTGAAACTACACCCAAATACAAGGAAATGCAAAAAACAAAAATCTAAACGCACCAATTCAAAAGATAAATGAATGCCACGCCACCATCACACTTTTTCATGATTATTATTACAATTATTATTAATATCACTGCATAGGCAAGGCTCAAAATCCGCCTCATGTGAGCGTTTTTTCAAAAGATTTTCTTAATCTTGCTACTTCGGACTGGGCTTTTTTTTTGGATATTGGGACAGAGAAACTTTATTATGTATTGACAGTGTTTGCTCTTCATCTCTTTTTCAACCTGGTGGACGCCCTCTCTTTGGCCGAGCATGACCTGATTTGTAGTCAGACGCCTCATGCATTGCGCCACGAACTCCACGAAATCAAACCACTATTTCTCTGTTCTCCTGTGGGGGAATTTGCCGCTCCCAAAAAGTTATTGTTACCTTTTTCAGTGTGGGATGGGCGCTTCTCTAATCAGTGCACCTGCCTCCCCGACACACCTGCGAGTCATTATCTCATCTGCCACTTGCAGCATAAAAGCCAGCCTGAAGAGCCACCCATTGTCACTTCGTCAGAGATCCTTCCTGCCGTGTCGACGACGCCGTACCGCTCCAGGATTCCTGCACTCCTCGAATTGATCATTTTGACTACCTTTCAGTTGTGACCACCTCGGCCTGTCTCGCTTACTGGCAATAAAACCCTTCTGTGCTTTTTGTGTCTGCGCGTGGTTCCTCTCTTCATCTCTCACGAAGCCGAACACTTTGCTTAACACCCGCGGTTCTCCCAGCGCTCCGCCCCAACATCCTCGTCGGAACAGCCTGAGCGCCGCAGCGGAGCAACTCCGGCTCGGCCGTGGGCAAAAACGGCTCTGTCCGAAATTTCTCACGGGCGGGCGCGAGCTGTTCCTCCGCTTCGCTTATCACACACACCACTCTCGGCCCTACCTGCCCCGCGCAACTCCGGCAGGGCCAAGCGGGTGGCATCGGTTCGGTCCCGGACCTTCGCGCGGTTTGATTCCCAAGTTTTTCTTCCCTTTGATTGCACACCGCGCCCCCTGTCCCTCAAAGCGAGGTGCATCTCTGGCGGAGCCGAGCGGGCAGCAGCTTTGCTCCCGGCAGGTCGTGTTGGTGTGCGCGAGGTCTTCCACCTCTTCGCTTGCAACACTCGCCTTTGCCGGCCCGCCAGGCACGGCGCAGCTCTGGCGGGGCCAAGCGACAGCGTCGGTTAGGTCCCGGGCGCAAAATCAAAAGGGAGGGTCGACACTGTGGACAAACAATGGACCCTAACACAAAGGGCAGAAAACTTCGACGCACACCCGCGCGACATTCTGTGAAGGAAAATACGCCACCCGCCTGACCTCGCCGGAGTTTCGCCGCGCCCGTCGGTCCAACGTGGCCCGGGTTGCAAGCGAAGTGGGTGAAAAGCTCACGGCCATCCTCGCGAAATATCGTACAATGCCGCTGCAAAACACGGCCCGGGCGCGGCTGCTCCTAGCGGATCGCAATGCAGCTCTGATCAGGGGGATCTTGCGGGAAGCCGGGAGGGGCGCGGGTGTCAAGCAACGGGCTAATAAACCTCGTCGAATACGCCCGCGACGGGCCGGTATAGAAGCGATGCCGCCAGTTTGTCCCCGCCGGAGCTCCTCCAAGCCAGGCAGGCCGAAAGTGGCGCGGGTTGACAACACAGGGTCCAAAACTTCAACGCACAACCAAGCGATCGTCCAGCTTTATGCAGCCTTGTACAAATTGTGTTTTCAAATTGTTCGCCCGAAACAGTTTTGTCACTCCCACAAGACAAACAAGCTATTTTTTTTCAGATGGCAGTGGAACTGATGAAGGCCTTCCCCAGACATTCCGTGCATCAATTTTAGAACATTATGTGGCGATGGAAAATAAGAGAACAAGACAATCGTCAGAAATACTGACCACAGCAGGTTTATTGGATGATGATCACCCATGCAAAAAATGTTTAATTGTGGCATCCAGAAATGATGCCAAAGATATATTTTGTTTCAAACTACTTCATGAAGAGGAAGTGTTGATACCAGGGATGAATTCTGAAAGCTTATGAGAAAGTCATTTTTTATGACTTGTACCACAACGAAAAATCTCGTGTTATTCACTGCTCCGATGAAAATAAAATGTCAAGATAAAATTTCAATCCCATATTTACACACTGTGAATTTTAAGTTTAATGTTCACTGATATTCCGTCATGTTGTCGTATTTGTTCTCGCCATGCACTGTGGCATGCTCTAAATGGCAAAACCACCTGGAAAAGGTCCTCTGACAAAACGAGTGATTTTTACAATGGAAGAACACACAATTTATCTTGCATCGACATTGTCTTCATGATGCTTTGCATGCATCATTGAAATTGGGTTGGTTCAAGTAAAAGAAAAAATTTGAATTTTAAAAGCAACTTAGAGTTATCCTGATTGAAATTTCCGAACATATAATCTTGCGATGTTAGGGTTCTCTCCCCCCGGCCCCCTTTTGACGAGACCCAGTGCGAAAGGTGGTACCATGAGCAGTGTCTTGAGAAGAATTTGCATGAATTGAGCGGCCGAAGACTGGTATTGCTGCTGTGAGTGCACATCACAATGTTGGAAGTCATGTAGACCTATATCTAATTTTGTGAGTGTTGTTCTGGAAAAAAATTAATTCTCACAAGAAAATGACAGACATGTCAGCTGCTCAACCCGTATTGTTTTGTGTTTTTTGTTATTGTAAAGTGTCCTTGGGTGTCTTGAAAGGCGCTTATCAATAAAATGTATTATTAGTATTATTATTATTATTAAGTTGCCTACACTGGTAAAGTTTTTTAAAATTTGAGTTTTTATTGCTTTAAATGCATTTTCAGCCCGAGTTGAGCACGTTTTGTGAGTTTGAATGTATCTTCATAGGAATGAGTTGTGTGGTCAAATTAATGCTCATTTAGGCTTCAGGTGGTCATCCTGAACAAAATACATGTTGAAGTGTGTGCATAAGTCCTTTGGTTTAGGCGTGACACTCAATTTGAGTTTTTATTGCTTTAAATGCATTTTCAGCCCGAGCTGAGCACGTTTTGTGAGTTTGAATGTATCTTCATAGGAATGAGTTGTGTGGTCAAATTAATGCTCATTTCGGCTTCAGGTGGTCATCCTGAACTAAATACATGTTGAAGTGTGTGCATAAGTCCTTTGGTTTAGGCGTGACACTCAATTTGAGTTTTTATTGCTTTAAATGCATTTTCAGCCCGAGCTGAGCGCGCTTTCTGACTTTGAATGTATCTTCATAGGAATGATTTGTTTAGTCAAATTAATGCTCTTTTAGGCTTCAGGAGGCCATCCTGAACAAAATACATGATGAAGTGTGTGCATAAGTCCTTTGGTTTAGGTGTGACACTCAATTTGAGTTTTTATTGCTTTAAATGCATTTTCAGCCCGAGCTGAGCGCGCTTTCTGACTTTGAATGTATCTTCATAGGAATGATTTGTTTAGTCAAATTAATGCTCTTTTAGGCTTCAGGAGGCCATCCTGAACAAAATACATGATGAAGTGTGTGCATAAGTCCTTTGGTTTAGGCGTGACACTCAATTTGAGTTTTTATTGCTTTAAATGCATTTTCAGCCCGAGCTGAGCACGTTTTGTGAGTTTGAATGTATCTTCATAGGAATCAGTTGTGTGGTCAAATTAATGCTCATTTAGGCTTCAGGTGGTCATCCTGAACAAAATACATGTTGAAGTGTGTGCATAAGTCCTTTGGTTTAGGCGTGACACTCAATTTGAGTTTTTATTGCTTTAAATGCATTTTCAGCCCGAGCTGAGCACGTTTTGTGAGTTTGAATGTATCTTCATAGGAATCAGTTGTGTGGTCAAATTAATGCTCATTTAGGCTTCAGGTGGTCATCCTGAACAAAATACATGTTGAAGTGTGTGCATAAATCCTTTGGTTTAGGCGTGACACTCAATTTGAGTTTTTATTGCTTTAAATGCATTTTCAGCCCGAGCTGAGCACATTTTGTGAGTTTGAATGTAGCTTCATAGGAATTAGTTGTGTGGTCAAATTAATGCTCATTTAGGCTTCAGGTGGTCATCCTGAACTAAATAAATATTGAAGTGTGTGCATAAGTTCTTTGGTTTGGGCGTGACACTCAATTTGAGTTTTTATTGCTTTAAATGCATTTTCAGCCCGAGCTGAGCATGTTTTGTGAGTTTGAATGTATCTTCATAAGAATGAGTTGTGTGGTCAAATTAATGCTCATTTCGGCTTCAGGTGGTCATCCTGAACTAAATACATGTTGAAGTGTGTGCATAAGTCCTTTGGTTTAGGCGTGACACTCCATTTGAGTTTTTATTGCTTTAAATGCATTTTCAGTCCGAGCTGAGCGCGCTTTCTGACTTTGAATGTATCTTCATAGGAATGAGTTGTGTGGTCAAATTAATGCTCATTTAGGCTTCAGGAGGTCATCCTGAACAAAATACATCTTGAAGTGTGTGCATAAGTCCTTCGGTTTAGGCGTGACACTCAATTTGAGTTTTTATTGCTTTAAATGCATTTTCAGCCCGAGCTGAGCACCTTTTGTGAGTTTGAATGTATCTTCATAGGAATGAGTTGTGTGGTCAAATTAATGCTCATATAGGCTTCAGGAGGCCATCCTGAACAAAATACATGTTGAAGTGTGTGCATAATCCTTTGGTTTAGGTGTGACACTCAATTTGAGTTTTTATTGCTTTAAATGCATTTTCAGCCCGAGCTGAGCGCGCTTTCTGACTTTGAATGTATCTTCATAGGAATGATTTGTTTAGTCAAATTAATGCTCTTTTAGGCTTCAGGAGGCCATCCTGAACAAAATACATGATGAAGTGTGTGCATAAGTCCTTTGGTTTAGGTGTGACACTCAATTTGAGTTTTTATTGCTTTAAATGCATTTTCAGCCCGAGCTGAGCACGTTTTGTGAGTTTGAATGCATCTTCATAGGCATGAATTGTGTGATCAAATTAATGCTCATTTAGGCTTCAGGTGGTCCTTCTGAACAAAATACATGTTAAAGTGTGTGCATAAATCCTTTGGTTTAGGCGTGACACTCAATTTGAGTTTTTATTGCTTTAAATGCATTTTCAGCCCGAGCTGAGCACGTTTTGTGAGTTTGAATGTATCTTCATAGGAATGAGTATTGTGGTCAAATTAAAGCTCATATAGGCTTCAGGAGGTCATCCTGAACAAAATACATGTTGAATGTGTGCATAAGTCCTTTGGTTTAGGTGTGACACTCAATTTGAGTTTTTATTGCTTTAAATGCATTTTCAGCCCGAGCTTGAGCGCGCTTTCTGACTTTGAATGTATCTTCATAGGAATGAGTTGTGTAGTCAAATTAATGCTCATTTAGGCTTCAGGAGGACATCCTGAACAAAATACATGTTGAAGTGTGTGCATAAATCCTCTGGTTTAGGCGTGACACTCAATTTGAGTTTTTATTGCTTTAAATGCATTTTCAGCCCGAGCTGAGCACGTTTTGTGAGTTTGAATGTATCTTCATAGGCATGAGTTGTGTGATCAAATTAATGCTCATTTAGGCTTCAGGAGGTCATCCTGAACAAAATACAAGTTGAAGTGTGTGCATAAGTCCTTTGGTAATCAAACAGCACGAAGGTCCGGGACCGAACGGATGCCACCCGCTTGGCCCCGCCGGAGCAGAAGTAAGATCGGGCGGCCCGAGCCCGAGCCCGAGCCCTACCCCTACCCGAACCCGACCGCCCTAAAATGTCCCTCATTGCTTCGGGTTCGGGGCGCACGGCACCCGTACGGCGGAGAGTATCCAGGGTTACCAGTGAAGCGGAGGAACATCTCACGCCCACCCGCGCGAAATGTCGTACCGAGTTGTTTATGCCCACGGCACCGCCGATGCTGCACCGTTTCGGCGCGAGGGACGCTCCAAACGAGGAGTTTGGGTCGAATGTGAATTAAAGTGTTAGGTTTCGTGAGAGATCAATACAAGAACCACACACAGACACCAAAAACGAAGAGGGGTTTTATT
The DNA here is from genome assembly GCF_054856545.1 of Hippocampus guttulatus. NCBI lineage: Eukaryota > Metazoa > Chordata > Actinopteri > Syngnathiformes > Syngnathidae > Hippocampus > Hippocampus guttulatus. The sequence goes on from NC_141271.1 coordinate 2,305,127, forward strand.
GCCAGAAAGTTGGTCAGGTCGAGGTGTAAACAACTGAAAGCTAGTCAAAATGATCACGTTGAGGAGTGCAGAAATGCTGGAGCGTAACGGCGTGGCAGCAGCTAGCTCGGCAGGAAGGATCGCTGACGAACTGGCAACGGGTGGCTGTTCACGCTGTCTTTTATGGTGCAAGTGGCAGATGAGATGAAGACTCGCACGTGTGTAGGGGAGGCAGGTGCACTGATTCGAGAGGCGCCCAGCCCACACTGAAAAAGAGACAAAAAAAGGGAGGGGCGGCACCGTGGACACACAATGGTTTCGAACGCAAAGGGCAGAAAACGTCGGCTTCCAGCCGCGCGACGTTCCGCGAACGAATACTGAATCGTATTGAGACACGTTATCCGTGGCATCATAAACTCCGCGAATTTAAGTCAACATCTCTCTGCTCCCAAATAAAACAATCATCACTATTCAGTCAACTGTAAACGAAGAAGTCAAGTCTGGGATTTTTTTTATGACCCTCTAAAAATAAGCAACAACATAAAATGTCCGCCCTGTGAACATGAGCTGAAATCGAATCTCAAACCAAATACATGTGAAAGCAAAAAAAATCGAAATATATCAATTTATTATTCAAAGAACGTCGTGTCCCCATCACACTTTTTAATTGTCTTTTTTCTTTTTTCTTTTTTTTTTTTGCATCGACACGCCTCAAAATCCTTCTGATGTGAGCGTTTTTAAAAAATCTTGGCTCTTTTGACTTTTTTGGGGGGTTCTTGGGACGGAAAAAATTGACGATGAATTGACAATATTTGCTGCTCAGAGCTGATGCCACGTTGTGTCACTCTTGTGCTTTCTGAAATGCGAGAGCCCTATTTGTCCATGCACGGCCAGCACTTTACGATAGCCTCTGCTGGTGAGAGTTGGCCATTGCAGCCTTCCATATGATTTCCTGTGACCCTCTAAAAATAATGAGATAAAATGTGCGTTGTGTGAACATGAGCTGCGCTTGAAACTACACCCAAATACAAGGAAATGCAAAAAACAAAAATCTAAACGCACCAATTCAAAAGATAAATGAATGCCACGCCACCATCACACTTTTTCATGATTATTATTACAATTATTATTAATATCACTGCATAGGCAAGGCTCAAAATCCGCCTCATGTGAGCGTTTTTTCAAAAGATTTTCTTAATCTTGCTACTTCGGACTGGGCTTTTTTTTTTGGATATTGGGACAGAGAAACTTTATTATGTATTGACAGTGTTTGCTCTTCATCTCTTTTTCAACCTGGTGGACGCCCTCTCTTTGGCCGAGCATGACCTGATTTGTAGTCAGACGCCTCATGCATTGCGCCACGAACTCCACGAAATCAAACCACTATTTCTCTGTTCTCCTGTGGGGGAATTTGCCGCTCCCAAAAAGTTATTGTTACCTTTTTCAGTGTGGGATGGGCGCTTCTCTAATCAGTGCACCTGCCTCCCCGACACACCTGCGAGTCATTATCTCATCTGCCACTTGCAGCATAAAAGCCAGCCTGAAGAGCCACCCATTGTCACTTCGTCAGAGATCCTTCCTGCCGTGTCGACGACGCCGTACCGCTCCAGGATTCCTGCACTCCTCGAATTGATCATTTTGACTACCTTTCAGTTGTGACCACCTCGGCCTGTCTCGCTTACTGGCAATAAAACCCTTCTGTGCTTTTTGTGTCTGCGCGTGGTTCCTCTCTTCATCTCTCACGAAGCCGAACACTTTGCTTAACACCCGCGGTTCTCCCAGCGCTCCGCCCCAACATCCTCGTCGGAACAGCCTGAGCGCCGCAGCGGAGCAACTCCGGCTCGGCCGTGGGCAAAAACGGCTCTGTCCGAAATTTCTCACGGGCGGGCGCCAGCTGTTCCTCCGCTTCGCTTATCACACACACCACTCTCGGCCCTACCTGCCCCGCGCAACTCCGGCAGGGCCAAGCGGGTGGCATCGGTTCGGTCCCGGACCTTCGCGCGGTTTGATTCCCAAGTTTTTCTTCCCTTTGATTGCACACCGCGCCCCCTGTCCCTCAAAGCGAGGTGCATCTCTGGCGGAGCCGAGCGGGCAGCAGCTTTGCTCCCGGCAGGTCGTGTTGGTGTGCGCGAGGTCTTCCACCTCTTCGCTTGCAACACTCGCCTTTGCCGGCCCGCCAGGCACGGCGCAGCTCTGGCGGGGCCAAGCGACAGCGTCGGTTAGGTCCCGGGCGCAAAATCAAAAGGGAGGGTCGACACTGTGGACAAACAATGGACCCTAACACAAAGGGCAGAAAACTTCGACGCACACCCGCGCGACATTCTGTGAAGGAAAATACGCCACCCGCCTGACCTCGCCGGAGTTCCGCCGCGCCCGTCGGTCCAACGTGGCCCGGGTTGCAAGCGAAGTGGGTGAAAAGCTCACGGCCATCCTCGCGAAATATCGTACAATGCCGCTGCAAAACACGGCCCGGGCGCGGCTGCTCCTAGCGGATCGCAATGCAGCTCTGATCAGGGGGATCTTGCGGGAAGCCGGGAGGGGCGCGGGTGTCAAGCAACGGGCTAATAAACCTCGTCGAATACGCCCGCGACGGGCCGGTATAGAAGCGATGCCGCCAGTTTGTCCCCGCCGGAGCTCCTCCAAGCCAGGCAGGCCGAAAGTGGCGCGGGTTGACAACACAGGGTCCAAAACTTCAACGCACAACCAAGCGATCGTCCAGCTTTATGCAGCCTTGTACAAATTGTGTTTTCAAATTGTTCGCCCGAAACAGTTTTGTCACTCCCACAAGACAAACAAGCTATTTTTTTTCAGATGGCAGTGGAACTGATGAAGGCCTTCCCCAGACATTCCGTGCATCAATTTTAGAACATTATGTGGCGATGGAAAATAAGAGAACAAGACAATCGTCAGAAATACTGACCACAGCAGGTTTATTGGATGATGATCACCCATGCAAAAAATGTTTAATTGTGGCATCCAGAAATGATGCCAAAGATATATTTTGTTTCAAACTACTTCATGAAGAGGAAGTGTTGATACCAGGGATGAATTCTGAAAGCTTATGAGAAAGTCATTTTTTATGACTTGTACCACAACGAAAAATCTCGTGTTATTCACTGCTCCGATGAAAATAAAATGTCAAGATAAAATTTCAATCCCATATTTACACACTGTGAATTTTAAGTTTAATGTTCACTGATATTCCGTCATGTTGTCGTATCTGTTCTCGCCATGCACTGTGGCATGCTCTAAATGGCAAAACCACCTGGAAAAGGTCCTCTGACAAAACGAGTGATTTTTACAATGGAAGAACACACAATTTATCTTGCATCGACATTGTCTTCATGATGCTTTGCATGCATCATTGAAATTGGGTTGGTTCAAGTAAAAGAAAAAATTTGAATTTTAAAAGCAACTTAGAGTTATCCTGATTGAAATTTCCGAACATATAATCTTGCGATGTTAGGGTTCTCTCCCCCCGGCCCCCTTTTGACGAGACCCAGTGCGAAAGGTGGTACCATGAGCAGTGTCTTGAGAAGAATTTGCATGAATTGAGCGGCCGAAGACTGGTATTGCTGCTGTGAGTGCACATCACAATGTTGGAAGTCATGTAGACCTATATCTAATTTTGTGAGTGTTGTTCTGGAAAAAAATTAATTCTCACAAGAAAATGACAGACATGTCAGCTGCTCAACCCGTATTGTTTTGTGTTTTTTGTTATTGTAAAGTGTCCTTGGGTGTCTTGAAAGGCGCTTATCAATAAAATGTATTATTAGTATTATTATTATTATTAAGTTGCCTACACTGGTAAAGTTTTTTAAAATTTGAGTTTTTATTGCTTTAAATGCATTTTCAGCCCGAGTTGAGCACGTTTTGTGAGTTTGAATGTATCTTCATAGGAATGAGTTGTGTGGTCAAATTAATGCTCATTTAGGCTTCAGGTGGTCATCCTGAACAAAATACATGTTGAAGTGTGTGCATAAGTCCTTTGGTTTAGGCGTGACACTCAATTTGAGTTTTTATTGCTTTAAATGCATTTTCAGCCCGAGCTGAGCACGTTTTGTGAGTTTGAATGTATCTTCATAGGAATCAGTTGTGTGGTCAAATTAATGCTCATTTAGGCTTCAGGTGGTCATCCTGAACAAAATACATGTTGAAGTGTGTGCATAAGTCCTTTGGTTTAGGCGTGACACTCAATTTGAGTTTTTATTGCTTTAAATGCATTTTCAGCCCGAGCTGAGCACGTTTTGTGAGTTTGAATGTAGCTTCATAGGAATTAGTTGTGTGGTCAAACTATTGCTCATTTAGGCTTCAGGAGGTCATCCTGAACAAAATACATGTTGAAGTGTGTGCATAAGTCCTTTGGTTGAGGCGTGACACTCAATTTGAGTTTTTATTGCTTTAAATGCATTTTCAGCCCGAGCTGAGCACGTTTTGTGAGTTTGAATGTATCTTCATAGGAATGAGTTGTGTGGTCAAATTAATTCTCATATGGGCTTCAGGAGGTCATCCTGAACAAAATACATGTTGAAGTGTGTGCATAAGTCCTTTGGTTTAGGCGTGACACTCAATTTGAGTTTTGATTGCTTTAAATGCATTTTCAGCCCGAGCTGAGCACGTTTTGTGAGTTTGAATGTATCTTCATAGGAATGAGTTGTGTGGTCAAATAAATGCTCATTTAGGCTTCAGGTGGTCATCCTGAACAAAATACATGTTGAAGTGTATGCATAAGTCCTTTGGTTTAGGCGTGACACTCAATTTGAGTTTTTATTGCTTTAAATGCATTTTCAGCCCGAGTTGAGCACGTTTTGTGAGTTTGAATGTATCTTCATAGGAATGAGTTGTGTGGTCAAATTAATGCTCATTTAGGCTTCAGGTGGTCATCCTGAACAAAGTACATGTTGAAGTGTGTGCATAAGTCCTTTGGTTTAGGCGTGACACTCAATTTGAGTTTTTATTGCTTTAAATGCATTTTCAGCCCGAGCTGAGCACGTTTTGTGAGTTTGAATGTATCTTCATAGGAATGAGTTGTGTGGTCAAATTAATTCTCATATGGGCTTCAGGAGGTCATCCTGAACAAAATACATGTTGAAGTGTGTGCATAAGTCCTTTGGTTTAGGCCTTACACTCAATTTGAGTTTTGATTGCTTTAAATGCATTTTCAGCCCGAGCTGAGCACGTTTTGTGAGTTTGAATGTATCTTCAGAGGAATGAGTTGTGTGGTCAAATTAATGCTCATTTAGGCTTCAGGAGGACATCCTGAACTAAATACATGTTGAAGTGTGTGCATAAGTCCTTTGGTTTAGGCGTGACACTCAATTTGAGTTTTTATTGCTTTAAATGCATTTTCAGCCCGAGTTGAGCACGTTTTGTGAGTTTGAATGTATCTTCATAGGCATGAATTGTGTGATCAAATTAATGCTCATTTAGGCTTCAGGTGGTCCTTCTGAACAAAATACATGTTAAAGTGTGTGCATAAATCCTTTGGTTTAGGCGTGACACTCAATTTGAGTTTTTATTGCTTTAAATGCATTTTCAGCCCGAGCTGAGCACGTTTTGTGAGTTTGAATGTATCTTCATAGGAATGAGTTGTGTGGTCAAATTATTGCTCATATAGGCTTCAGGAGGTCATCCTGAACAAAATACATGTTGAATGTGTGCATAAGTCCTTTGGTTTAGGTGTGACACTCAATTTGAGTTTTTATTGCTTTAAATGCATTTTCAGCCCGAGCTTGAGCGCGCTTTCTGACTTTGAATGTATCTTCATAGGAATGAGTTGTGTAGTCAAATTAATGCTCATTTAGGCTTCAGGAGGACATCCTGAACAAAATACATGTTGAAGTGTGTGCATAAATCCTCTGGTTTAGGCGTGACACTCAATTTGAGTTTTTATTGCTTTAAATGCATTTGTAGCCTGAGCTGAGCGCGCTTTCTGACTTTGAATGTATCTTCATAGGAATGAGTTGTGTGGTCAAATGAATGCTCATTTAGGCTTCAGGTGGTCATCCTGAACAAAATACATGTTGAAGTGTGTCCATAAGTCCTTTGGTTTAGGTGTGACACTCAATTTGAGTTTTTATTGCTTTAAATGCATTTTCAGCCCGAGCTGAGCACGTTTTGTGAGTTTGAATGTATCTTCATAGGCATGAGTTGTGTGATCAAATTAATGCTCATTTAGGCTTCAGGAGGTCATCCTGAACAAAATACAAGTTGAAGTGTGTGCATAAGTCCTTTGGTAATCAAACAGCACGAAGGTCCGGGACCGAACGGATGCCACCCGCTTGGCCCCGCCGGAGCAGAAGTAAGATCGGGCGGCCCGAGCCCGAGCCCGAGCCCTACCCCTACCCGAACCCGACCGCCCTAAAATGTCCCTCATTGCTTCGGGTTCGGGGCGCACGGCACCCGTACGGCGGAGAGTATCCAGCGTTACCAGTGAAGCGGAGGAACATCTCACGCCCACCCGCGCGAAATGTCGTACCGAGTTGTTTATGCCCACGGCACCGCCGATGCTGCACCGTTTCGGCGCGAGGGACGCTCCAAACGAGGAGTTTGGGTCGAATGTGAATTAAAGTGTTAGGTTTCGTGAGAGATCAATACAAGAACCACACACAGACACCAAAAACGAAGAGGGGTTTTATTGCCAGAAAGTTGGTCAGGTCGAGGTGTAAACAACTGAAAGCTAGTCAAAATGATCACGTTGAGGAATGCAGAAATGCTGGAGCGTAACGGCGTGGCAGCAGCTAGCTCGGCAGGAAGGATCGCTGACGAACTGGCAACGGGTGGCTGTTCACGCTGTCTTTTATGGTGCAAGTGGCAGATGAGATGAAGACTCGCACGTGTGTAGGGGAGGCAGGTGCACTGATTCGAGAGGCGCCCAGCCCACACTGAAAAAGAGACAAAAAAAGGGAGGGGCGGCACCGTGGACACACAATGGTTTCGAACGCAAAGGGCAGAAAACGTCGGCTTCCAGCCGCGCGACGTTCCGCGAACGAATACTGAATCGTATTGAGACACGTTATCCGTGGCATCATAAACTCCGCGAATTTAAGTCAACATCTCTCTGCTCCCAAATAAAACAATCATCACTATTCAGTCAACTGTAAACGAAGAAGTCAAGTCTGGGATTTTTTTTATGACCCTCTAAAAATAAGCAACAACATAAAATGTCCGCCCTGTGAACATGAGCTGAAATCGAATCTCAAACCAAATACATGTGAAAGCAAAAAAAATCGAAATATATCAATTTAGAATTCAAAGAACGTCGTGTCCCCATCACACTTTTTAATTGTCTTTTTTCTTTTTTCTTTTTTTTTTTGCATCGACACGCCTCAAAATTCTTCTGATGTGAGCGTTTTTAAAAAATCTTGGCTCTTTTGACTTTTTTGGGGGGTTCTTGGGACGGAAGAAATTGACGATGAATTGACAATATTTGCTGCTCAGAGCTGATGCCACGTTGTGTCACTCTTGTGCTTTCTGAAATGCGAGAGCCCTATTTGTCCATGCACGGCCAGCACTTTACGATAGCCTCTGCTGGTGAGAGTTGGCCATTGCAGCCTTCCATATGATTTCCTGTGACCCTCTAAAAATAATGAGATAAAATGTGCGTTGTGTGAACATGAGCTGCGCTTGAAACTACACCCAAATACAAGGAAAAGCAAAAAACAAAAATCTAAACGCACCAATTCAAAAGATAAATGAATGCCACGCCACCATCACACTTTTTCATGATTATTATTACAATTATTATTAATATCACTGCATAGGCAAGGCTCAAAATCCGCCTCATGTGAGCGTTTTTTCAAAAGATTTTCTTAATCTTGCTACTTCGGACTGGGCTTTTTTTTTTGGATATTGGGACAGAGAAACTTTATTATGTATTGACAGTGTTTGCTCTTCATCTCTTTTTCAACCTGGTGGACGCCCTCTCTTTGGCCGAGCATGACCTGATTTGTAGTCAGACGCCTCATGCATTGCGCCACGAACTCCACGAAATCAAACCACTATTTCTCTGTTCTCCTGTGGGGGAATTTGCCGCTCCCAAAAAGTTATTGTTACCTTTTTCAGTGTGGGATGGGCGCTTCTCTAATCAGTGCACCTGCCTCCCCGACACACCTGCGAGTCATTATCTCATCTGCCACTTGCAGCATAAAAGCCAGCCTGAAGAGCCACCCATTGTCACTTCGTCAGAGATCCTTCCTGCCGTGTCGACGACGCCGTACCGCTCCAGGATTCCTGCACTCCTCGAATTGATCATTTTGACTACCTTTCAGTTGTGACCACCTCGGCCTGTCTCGCTTACTGGCAATAAAACCCTTCTGTGCTTTTTGTGTCTGCGCGTGGTTCCTCTCTTCATCTCTCACGAAGCCGAACACTTTGCTTAACACCCGCGGTTCTCCCAGCGCTCCGCCCCAACATCCTCGTCGGAACAGCCTGAGCGCCGCAGCGGAGCAACTCCGGCTCGGCCGTGGGCAAAAACGTCTCTGTCCGAAATTTCTCACGGGCGGGCGCGAGCTGTTCCTCCGCTTCGCTTATCACACACACCACTCTCGGCCCTACCTGCCCCGCGCAACTCCGGCAGGGCCAAGCGGGTGGCATCGGTTCGGTCCCGGACCTTCGCGCGGTTTGATTCCCAAGTTTTTCTTCCCTTTGATTGCACACCGCGCCCCCTGTCCCTCAAAGCGAGGTGCATCTCTGGCGGAGCCGAGCGGGCAGCAGCTTTGCTCCCGGCAGGTCGTGTTGGTGTGCGCGAGGTCTTCCACCTCTTCGCTTGCAACACTCGCCTTTGCCGGCCCGCCAGGCACGGCGCAGCTCTGGCGGGGCCAAGCGACAGCGTCGGTTAGGTCCCGGGCGCAAAATCAAAAGGGAGGGTCGACACTGTGGACAAACAATGGACCCTAACACAAAGGGCAGAAAACTTCGACGCACACCCGCGCGACATTCTGTGAAGGAAAATACGCCACCCGCCTGACCTCGCCGGAGTTCCGCCGCGCCCGTCGGTCCAACGTGGCCCGGGTTGCAAGCGAAGTGGGTGAAAAGCTCACGGCCATCCTCGCGAAATATCGTACAATGCCGCTGCAAAACACGGCCCGGGCGCGGCTGCTCCTAGCGGATCGCAATGCAGCTCTGATCAGGGGGATCTTGCGGGAAGCCGGGAGGGGCGCGGGTGTCAAGCAACGGGCTAATAAACCTCGTCGAATACGCCCGCGACGGGCCGGTATAGAAGCGATGCCGCCAGTTTGTCCCCGCCGGAGCTCCTCCAAGCCAGGCAGGCCGAAAGTGGCGCGGGTTGACAACACAGGGTCCAAAACTTCAACGCACAACCAAGCGATCGTCCAGCTTTATGCAGCCTTGTACAAATTGTGTTTTCAAATTGTTCGCCCGAAACAGTTTTGTCACTCCCACAAGACAAACAAGCTATTTTTTTTCAGATGGCAGTGGAACTGATGAAGGCCTTCCCCAGACATTCCGTGCATCAATTTTAGAACATTATGTGGCGATGGAAAATAAGAGAACAAGACAATCGTCAGAAATACTGACCACAGCAGGTTTATTGGATGATGATCACCCATGCAAAAAATGTTTAATTGTGGCATCCAGAAATGATGCCAAAGATATATTTTGTTTCAAACTACTTCATGAAGAGGAAGTGTTGATACCAGGGATGAATTCTGAAAGCTTATGAGAAAGTCATTTTTTATGACTTGTACCACAACGAAAAATCTCGTGTTATTCACTGCTCCGATGAAAATAAAATGTCAAGATAAAATTTCAATCCCATATTTACACACTGTGAATTTTAAGTTTAATGTTCACTGATATTCCGTCATGTTGTCGTATTTGTTCTCGCCATGCACTGTGGCATGCTCTAAATGGCAAAACCACCTGGAAAAGGTCCTCTGACAAAACGAGTGATTTTTACAATGGAAGAACACACAATTTATCTTGCATCGACATTGTCTTCATGATGCTTTGCATGCATCATTGAAATTGGGTTGGTTCAAGTAAAAGAAAAAATTTGAATTTTAAAAGCAACTTAGAGTTATCCTGATTGAAATTTACGAACATATAATCTTGCGATGTTAGGGTTCTCTCCCCCCGGCCCCCTTTTGACGAGACCCAGTGCGAAAGGTGGTACCATGAGCAGTGTCTTGAGAAGAATTTGCATGAATTGAGCGGCCGAAGACTGGTATTGCTGCTGTGAGTGCACATCACAATGTTGGAAGTCATGTAGACCTATATCTAATTTTGTGAGTGTTGTTCTGGAAAAAAATTAATTCTCACAAGAAAATGACAGACATGTCAGCTGCTCAACCCGTATTGTTTTGTGTTTTTTGTTATTGTAAAGTGTCCTTGGGTGTCTTGAAAGGCGCTTATCAATAAAATGTATTATTAGTATTATTATTATTATTAAGTTGCCTACACTGGTAAAGTTTTTTAAAATTTGAGTTTTTATTGCTTTAAATGCATTTTCAGCCCGAGTTGAGCACGTTTTGTGAGTTTGAATGTATCTTCATAGGAATGAGTTGTGTGGTCAAATTAATGCTCATTTAGGCTTCAGGTGGTCATCCTGAACAAAATACATGTTGAAGTGTGTGCATAAGTCCTTTGGTTTAGGCGTGACACTCAATTTGAGTTTTTATTGCTTTAAATGCATTTTCAGCCCGAGCTGAGCACGTTTTGTGAGTTTGAATGTATCTTCATAGGAATCAGTTGTGTGGTCAAATTAATGCTCATTTAGGCTTCAGGTGGTCATCCTGAACAAAATACATGTTGAAGTGTGTGCATAAGTCCTTTGGTTTAGGCGTGACACTCAATTTGAGTTTTTATTGCTTTAAATGCATTTTCAGCCCGAGCTGAGCACGTTTTGTGAGTTTGAATGTAGCTTCATAGGAATTAGTTGTGTGGTCAAATTAATGCTCATTTAGGCTTCAGGTGGTCATCCTGAACAAAATACATGTTGAAGTGTGTGCATAAGTCCTTTGGTTTAGGCGTGACACTCAATTTGAGTTTTTATTGCTTTAAATGCATTTTCAGCCCGAGCTGAGCATGTTTTGTGAGTTTGAATGTATCTTCATAAGAATGAGTTGTGTGGTCAAATTAATGCTCATTTCGGCTTCAGGTGGTCATCCTGAACTAAATACATGTTGAAGTGTGTGCATAAGTCCTTTGGTTTAGGCGTGACACTCCATTTGAGTTTTTATTGCTTTAAATGCATTTTCAGTCCGAGCTGAGCGCGCTTTCTGACTTTGAATGTATCTTCATAGGAATGAGTTGTGTGGTCAAATTATTGCTCATTTAGGCTTCAGGAGGTCATCCTGAACAAAATACATCTTGAAGTGTGTGCATAAGTCCTTCGGTTTAGGCGTGACACTCAATTTGAGTTTTTATTGCTTTAAATGCATTTTCAGCCCGAGCTGAGCACGTTTTGTGAGTTTGAATGTATCTTCATAGGAATGAGTTGTGTGGTCAAATTAATGCTCATTTAGGCTTCAGGTGGTCATCCTGAACAAAATACATGTTGAAGTGTGTGCATAAGTCCTTTGGTTTAGGCGTGACACTCAATTTGAGTTTTTATTGCTTTAAATGCATTTTCAGCCCGAGCTGAGCACGTTTTGTGAGTTTGAATGTAGCTTCATAGGAATTAGTTGTGTGGTCAAACTATTGCTCATTTAGGCTTCAGGAGGTCATCCTGAACAAAATACATGTTGAAGTGTATGCATAAGTCCTTTGGTTGAGGCGTGACACTCAATTTGAGTTTTTATTGCTTTAAATGCATTTTCAGCCCGAGTTGAGCACGTTTTGTGAGTTTGAATGTATCTTCATAGGAATGAGTTGTGTGGTCAAATTAATGCTCATTTAGGCTTCAGGTGGTCATCCTGAACAAAATACACGTTGAAGTGTGTGCATAAGTCCTTTGGTTTAGGCGTGACACTCAATTTGAGTTTTTATTGCTTTAAATGCATTTTCAGCCCGAGCTGAGCACGTTTTGTGAGTTTGAATGTATCTTCATAGGAATGAGTTGTGTGGTCAAATTAATTCTCATATGGGCTTCAGGAGGTCATCCTGAACAAAATACATGTTGAAGTGTGTGCATAAGTCCTTTGGTTTAGGCCTTACACTCAATTTGAGTTTTGATTGCTTTAAATGCATTTTCAGCCCGAGCTGAGCACGTTTTGTGAGTTTGAATGTATTTTCATAGGAATGAGTTGTGTGGTCAAATTAATGCTCATTTAGGCTTCAGGTGGTCATCCTGAACAAAATACATGTTGAAGTGTATGCATAAGTCCTTTGGTTTAGGCGTGACACTCAATTTGAGTTTTTATTGCTTTAAATGCATTTTCAGCCCGAGTTGAGCACGTTTTGTGAGTTTGAATGTATCTTCATAGGAATGAGTTGTGTGGTCAAATTAATGCTCATTTAGGCTTCAGGTGGTCATCCTGAACAAAATACATGTTGAAGTGTGTGCATAAGTTCTTTGGTTTAGGCGTGACACTCAATTTGAGTTTTTATTGCTTTAAATGCATTTTCAGCCCGAGCTGAGCATGTTTTGTGAGTTTGAATGTATCTTCATAAGAATGAGTTGTGTGGTCAAATTATTGCTCATTTCGGCTTCAGGTGGTCATCCTGAACTAAATACATGTTGAAGTGTGTGCATAAGTCCTTTGGTTTAGGCGTGACACTCCATTTGAGTTTTTATTGCTTTAAATGCATTTTCAGCCCGAGCTGAGCACGTTTTGTGAGTTTGAATGCATCTTCATAGGCATGAATTGTGTGATCAAATTAATGCTCATTTAGGCTTCAGGTGGTCCTTCTGAACAAAATACATGTTAAAGTGTGTGCATAAATCCTTTGGTTTAGGCGTGACACTCAATTTGAGTTTTTATTGCTTTAAATGCATTTTCAGCCCGAGCTGAGCACGTTTTGTGAGTTTGAATGTATCTTCATAGGAATGAGTTGTGTGGTCAAATTAAAGCTCATATAGGCTTCAGGAGGTCATCCTGAACAAAATACATGTTGAATGTGTGCATAAGTCCTTTGGTTTAGGTGTGACACTCAATTTGAGTTTTTATTGCTTTAAATGCATTTTCAGCCCGAGCTTGAGCGCGCTTTCTGACTTTGAATGTATCTTCATAGGAATGAGTTGTGTAGTCAAATTAATGCTCATTTAGGCTTCAGGAGGACATCCTGAACAAAATACATGTTGAAGTGTGTGCATAAATCCTCTGGTTTAGGCGTGACACTCAATTTGAGTTTTTATTGCTTTAAATGCATTTTCAGCCCGAGCTGAGCACGTTTTGTGAGTTTGAATGTATCTTCATAGGCATGAGTTGTGTGATCAAATTAATGCTCATTTAGGCTTCAGGAGGTCATCCTGAACAAAATACAAGTTGAAGTGTGTGCATAAGTCCTTTGGTAATCAAACAGCACGAAGGTCCGGGACCGAACGGATGCCACCCCCTTGGCCCCGCCGGAGCAGAAGTAAGATCGGGCGGCCCGAGCCAGAGCCCGAGCCCTACCCCTACCCGAACCCGACCGCCCTAAAATGTCCCTCATTGCTTCGGGTTCGGGGCGCACGGCACCCGTACGGCGGAGAGTATCCAGCGTTACCAGTGAAGCGGAGGAACATCTCACGCCCACCCGCGCGAAATGTCGTACCGAGTTGTTTATGCCCACGGCACCGCCGATGCTGCACCGTTTCGGCGCGAGGGACGCTCCAAACGAGGAGTTTGGGTCGAATGTGAATTAAAGTGTTAGGTTTCGTGAGAGATCAATACAAGAACCACACACAGACACCAAAAACGAAGAGGGGTTTTATTGCCAGAAAGTTGGTCAGGTCGAGGTGTAAACAACTGAAAGCTAGTCAAAATGATCACGTTGAGGAGTGCAGAAATGCTGGAGCGTAACGGCGTGGCAGCAGCTAGCTCGGCAGGAAGGATCGCTGACGAACTGGCAACGGGTGGCTGTTCACGCTGTCTTTTATGGTGCAAGTGGCAGATGAGATGAAGACTCGCACGTGTGTAGGGGAGGCAGGTGCACTGATTCGAGAGGCGCCCAGCCCACACTGAAAAAGAGACAAAAAAAGGGAGGGGCGGCACCGTGGACACACAATGGTTTCGAACGCAAAGGGCAGAAAACGTCGGCTTCCAGCCGCGCGACGTTCCGCGAACGAATACTGAATCGTATTGAGACACGTTATCCGTGGCATCATAAACTCCGCGAATTTAAGTCAACATCTCTCTGCTCCCAAATAAAACAATCATCCCTATTCAGTCAACTGTAAACGAAGAAGTCAAGTCTGGGATTTTTTTTATGACCCTCTAAAAATAAGCAACAACATAAAATGTCCGCCCTGTGAACATGAGCTGAAATCGAATCTCAAACCAAATACATGTGAAAGCAAAAAAAAATCGAAATATATCAATTTAGAATTCAAAGAACGTCGTGTCCCCATCACACTTTTTAATTGTCTTTTTTCTTTTTTCTTTTTTTTTGCATCGACACGCCTCAAAATCCTTCTGATGTGAGCGTTTTTAAAAAATCTTGGCTCTTTTGACTTTTTTGGGGGGTTCTTGGGACGGAAAAAATTGACGATGAATTGACAATATTTGCTGCTCAGAGCTGATGCCACGTTGTGTCACTCTTGTGCTTTCTGAAATGCGAGAGCCCTATTTGTCCATGCACGGCCAGCACTTTACGATAGCCTCTGCTGGTGAGAGTTGGCCATTGCAGCCTTCCATATGATTTCCTGTGACCCTCTAAAAATAATGAGATAAAATGTGCGTTGTGTGAACATGAGCTGCGCTTGAAACTACACCCAAATACAAGGAAAAGCAAAAAACAAAAATCTAAACGCACCAATTCAAAAGATAAATGAATGCCACGCCACCATCACACTTTTTCATGATTATTATTACAATTATTATTAATATCACTGCATAGGCAAGGCTCAAAATCCGCCTCATGTGAGCGTTTTTTCAAAAGATTTTCTTAATCTTGCTACTTCGGACTGGGCTTTTTTTTTTGGATATTGGGACAGAGAAACTTTATTATGTATTGACAGTGTTTGCTCTTCATCTCTTTTTCAACCTGGTGGACGCCCTCTCTTTGGCCGAGCATGACCTGATTTGTAGTCAGACGCCTCATGCATTGCGCCACGAACTCCACGAAATCAAACCACTATTTCTCTGTTCTCCTGTGGGGGAATTTGCCGCTCCCAAAAAGTTATTGTTACCTTTTTCAGTGTGGGATGGGCGCTTCTCTAATCAGTGCACCTGCCTCCCCGACACACCTGCGAGTCATTATCTCATCTGCCACTTGCAGCATAAAAGCCAGCCTGAAGAGCCACCCATTGTCACTTCGTCAGAGATCCTTCCTGCCGTGTCGACGACGCCGTACCGCTCCAGGATTCCTGCACTCCTCGAATTGATCATTTTGACTACCTTTCAGTTGTGACCACCTCGGCCTGTCTCGCTTACTGGCAATAAAACCCTTCTGTGCTTTTTGTGTCTGCGCGTGGTTCCTCTCTTCATCTCTCACGAAGCCGAACACTTTGCTTAACACCCGCGGTTCTCCCAGCGCTCCGCCCCAACATCCTCGTCGGAACAGCCTGAGCGCCGCAGCGGAGCAACTCCGGCTCGGCCGTGGGCAAAAACGGCTCTGTCCGAAATTTCTCACGGGCGGGCGCGAGCTGTTCCTCCGCTTCGCTTATCACACACACCACTCTCGGCCCTACCTGCCCCGCGCAACTCCGGCAGGGCCAAGCGGGTGGCATCGGTTCGGTCCCGGACCTTCGCGCGGTTTGATTCCCAAGTTTTTCTTCCCTTTGATTGCACACCGCGCCCCCTGTCCCTCAAAGCGAGGTGCATCTCTGGCGGAGCCGAGCGGGCAGCAGCTTTGCTCCCGGCAGGTCGTGTTGGTGTGCGCGAGGTCTTCCACCTCTTCGCTTGCAACACTCGCCTTTGCCGGCCCGCCAGGCACGGCGCAGCTCTGGCGGGGCCAAGCGACAGCGTCGGTTAGGTCCCGGGCGCAAAATCAAAAGGGAGGGTCGACACTGTGGACAAACAATGGACCCTAACACAAAGGGCAGAAAACTTCGACGCACACCCGCGCGACATTCTGTGAAGGAAAATACGCCACCCGCCTGACCTCGCCGGAGTTCCGCCGCGCCCGTCGGTCCAACGTGGCCCGGGTTGCAAGCGAAGTGGGTGAAAAGCTCACGGCCATCCTCGCGAAATATCGTACAATGCCGCTGCAAAACACGGCCCGGGCGCGGCTGCTCCTAGCGGATCGCAATGCAGCTCTGATCAGGGGGATCTTGCGGGAAGCCGGGAGGGGCGCGGGTGTCAAGCAACGGGCTAATAAACCTCGTCGAATACGCCCGCGACGGGCCGGTATAGAAGCGATGCCGCCAGTTTGTCCCCGCCGGAGCTCCTCCAAGCCAGGCAGGCCGAAAGTGGCGCGGGTTGACAACACAGGGTCCAAAACTTCAACGCACAACCAAGCGATCGTCCAGCTTTATGCAGCCTTGTACAAATTGTGTTTTCAAATTGTTCGCCCGAAACAGTTTTGTCACTCCCACAAGACAAACAAGCTATTTTTTTTCAGATGGCAGTGGAACTGATGAAGGCCTTCCCCAGACATTCCGTGCATCAATTTTAGAACATTATGTGGCGATGGAAAATAAGAGAACAAGACAATCGTCAGAAATACTGACCACAGCAGGTTTATTGGATGATGATCACCCATGCAAAAAATGTTTAATTGTGGCATCCAGAAATGATGCCAAAGATATATTTTGTTTCAAACTACTTCATGAAGAGGAAGTGTTGATACCAGGGATGAATTCTGAAAGCTTATGAGAAAGTCATTTTTTAT
Source organism: Hippocampus guttulatus (assembly GCF_054856545.1). Classification (NCBI taxonomy): domain Eukaryota; kingdom Metazoa; phylum Chordata; class Actinopteri; order Syngnathiformes; family Syngnathidae; genus Hippocampus; species Hippocampus guttulatus. The sequence continues at coordinate 2,321,981 of NC_141271.1, forward strand.
GACTTGTACCACAACGAAAAATCTCGTGTTATTCACTGCTCCGATGAAAATAAAATGTCAAGATAAAATTTCAATCCCATATTTACACACTGTGAATTTTAAGTTTAATGTTCACTGATATTCCGTCATGTTGTCGTATTTGTTCTCGCCATGCACTGTGGCATGCTCTAAATGGCAAAACCACCTGGAAAAGGTCCTCTGACAAAACGAGTGATTTTTACAATGGAAGAACACACAATTTATCTTGCATCGACATTGTCTTCATGATGCTTTGCATGCATCATTGAAATTGGGTTGGTTCAAGTAAAAGAAAAAATTTGAATTTTAAAAGCAACTTAGAGTTATCCTGATTGAAATTTCCGAACATATAATCTTGCGATGTTAGGGTTCTCTCCCCCCGGCCCCCTTTTGACGAGACCCAGTGCGAAAGGTGGTACCATGAGCAGTGTCTTGAGAAGAATTTGCATGAATTGAGTGGCCGAAGACTGGTATTGCTGCTGTGAGTGCACATCACAATGTTGGAAGTCATGTAGACCTATATCTAATTTTGTGAGTGTTGTTCTGGAAAAAAATTAATTCTCACAAGAAAATGACAGACATGTCAGCTGCTCAACCCGTATTGTTTTGTGTTTTTTGTTATTGTAAAGTGTCCTTGGGTGTCTTGAAAGGCGCTTATCAATAAAATGTATTATTAGTATTATTATTATTATTAAGTTGCCTACACTGGTAAAGTTTTTTAAAATTTGAGTTTTTATTGCTTTAAATGCATTTTCAGCCCGAGTTGAGCACGTTTTGTGAGTTTGAATGTATCTTCATAGGAATGAGTTGTGTGGTCAAATTAATGCTCATTTAGGCTTCAGGTGGTCATCCTGAACAAAATACATGTTGAAGTGTGTGCATAAGTCCTTTGGTTTAGGCGTGACACTCAATTTGAGTTTTTATTGCTTTAAATGCATTTTCAGCCCGAGCTGAGCACGTTTTGTGAGTTTGAATGTATCTTCATAGGAATCAGTTGTGTGGTCAAATTAATGCTCATTTAGGCTTCAGGTGGTCATCCTGAACAAAATACATGTTGAAGTGTGTGCATAAGTCCTTTGGTTTAGGCGTGACACTCAATTTGAGTTTTTATTGCTTTAAATGCATTTTCAGCCCGAGCTGAGCACGTTTTGTGAGTTTGAATGTAGCTTCATAGGAATTAGTTGTGTGGTCAAACTATTGCTCATTTAGGCTTCAGGAGGTCATCCTGAACAAAATACATGTTGAAGTGTGTGCATAAGTCCTTTGGTTGAGGCGTGACACTCAATTTGAGTTTTTATTGCTTTAAATGCATTTTCAGCCCGAGTTGAGCACGTTTTGTGAGTTTGAATGTATCTTCATAGGAATGAGTTGTGTGGTCAAATTAATGCTCATTTAGGCTTCAGGTGGTCATCCTGAACAAAATACACGTTGAAGTGTGTGCATAAGTCCTTTGGTTTAGGCGTGACACTCAATTTGAGTTTTTATTGCTTTAAATGCATTTTCAGCCCGAGCTGAGCACGTTTTGTGAGTTTGAATGTATCTTCATAGGAATGAGTTGTGTGGTCAAATTAATTCTCATATGGGCTTCAGGAGGTCATCCTGAACAAAATACATGTTGAAGTGTGTGCATAAGTCCTTTGGTTTAGGCGTGACACTCAATTTGAGTTTTGATTGCTTTAAATGCATTTTCAGCCCGAGCTGAGCACGTTTTGTGAGTTTGAATGTATCTTCATAGGAATGAGTTGTGTGGTCAAATAAATGCTCATTTAGGCTTCAGGTGGTCATCCTGAACAAAATACATGTTGAAGTGTATGCATAAGTCCTTTGGTTTAGGCGTGACACTCAATTTGAGTTTTTATTGCTTTAAATGCATTTTCAGCCCGAGTTGAGCACGTTTTGTGAGTTTGAATGTATCTTCATAGGAATGAGTTGTGTGGTCAAATTAATGCTCATTTAGGCTTCAGGTGGTCATCCTGAACAAAGTACATGTTGAAGTGTGTGCATAAGTCCTTTGGTTTAGGCGTGACACTCAATTTGAGTTTTTATTGCTTTAAATGCATTTTCAGCCCGAGCTGAGCACGTTTTGTGAGTTTGAATGTATCTTCATAGGAATGAGTTGTGTGGTCAAATTAATTCTCATATGGGCTTCAGGAGGTCATCCTGAACAAAATACATGTTGAAGTGTGTGCATAAGTCCTTTGGTTTAGGCCTTACACTCAATTTGAATTTTGATTGCTTTAAATGCATTTTCAGCCCGAGCTGAGCACGTTTTGTGAGTTTGAATGTATCTTCATAGGAATGAGTTGTGTGGTCAAATTAATGCTCATTTAGGCTTCAGGTGGTCATCCTGAACAAAATACATGTTGAAGTGTATGCATAAGTCCTTTGGTTTAGGTGTGACACTCCATTTGAGTTTTTATTGCTTTAAATGCATTTTCAGCCCGAGCTGAGCACGTTTTGTGAGTTTGAATGCATCTTCATAGGCATGAATTGTGTGATCAAATTAATGCTCATTTAGGCTTCAGGTGGTCCTTCTGAACAAAATACATGTTAAAGTGTGTGCATAAATCCTTTGGTTTAGGCGTGACACTCAATTTGAGTTTTTATTGCTTTAAATGCATTTTCAGCCCGAGCTGAGCACGTCTTGTGAGTTTGAATGTATCTTCATAGGAATGAGTTGTGTGGTCAAATTAATGCTCATATAGGCTTCAGGAGGTCATCCTGAACAAAATACATGTTAAAGTGTGTGCATAAATCCTTTGGTTTAGGCGTGACACTCAATTTGAGTTTTTATTGCTTTAAATGCATTTTCAGCCCGAGCTGAGCACGTCTTGTGAGTTTGAATGTATCTTCATAGGAATGAGTTGTGTGGTCAAATTATTGCTCATTTAGGCTTCAGGAGGTCATCCTGAACAAAATACATCTTGAAGTGTGTGCATAAGTCCTTCGGTTTAGGCGTGACACTCAATTTGAGTTTTTATTGCTTTAAATGCATTTTCAGCCCGAGCTGAGCACGTTTTGTGAGTTTGAATGTATCTTCATAGGCATGAATTGTGTGATCAAATTAATGCTCATTTAGGCTTCAGGTGGTCCTTCTGAACAAAATACATGTTAAAGTGTGTGCATAAATCCTTTGGTTTAGGCGTGACACTCCATTTGAGTTTTTATTGCTTTAAATGCATTTTCAGCCCGAGCTGAGCACGTTTTGTGAGTTTGAATGCATCTTCATAGGCATGAATTGTGTGATCAAATTAATGCTCATTTAGGCTTCAGGTGGTCCTTCTGAACAAAATACATGTTAAAGTGTGTGCATAAATCCTTTGGTTTAGGCGTGACACTCAATTTGAGTTTTTATTGCTTTAAATGCATTTTCAGCCCGAGCTGAGCACGTCTTGTGAGTTTGAATGTATCTTCATAGGAATGAGTTGTGTGGTCAAATTATTGCTCATTTAGGCTTCAGGAGGTCATCCTGAACAAAATACATCTTGAAGTGTGTGCATAAGTCCTTCGGTTTAGGCGTGACACTCAATTTGAGTTTTTATTGCTTTAAATGCATTTTCAGCCCGAGCTGAGCACGTTTTGTGAGTTTGAATGTATCTTCATAGGAATGAGTTGTGTGGTCAAATTAATGCTCATTTAGGCTTCAGGTGGTCATCCTGAACAAAATACATGTTGAAGTGTGTGCATAAGTCCTTTGGTTTAGGCGTGACACTCAATTTGAGTTTTTATTGCTTTAAATGCATTTTCAGCCCGAGCTGAGCACGTTTTGTGAGTTTGAATGTATCTTCATAGGAATGAGTTGTGTGGTCAAATTAATTCTCATATGGGCTTCAGGATGTCATCCTGAACAAAATACATGTTGAAGTGTCTGCATAAGTCCTTTGGTTTAGGCCTTACACTCAATTTGAGTTTTTATTGCTTTAAATGCATTTTCAGCCCGAGCTGAGCACGTTTTGTGAGTTTGAATGTATCTTCATAGGCATGAGTTGTGTGATCAAATTAATGCTCATTTAGGCTTCAGGAGGTCATCCTGAACAAAATACAAGTTGAAGTGTGTGCATAAGTCCTTTGGTAATCAAACAGCACGAAGGTCCGGGACCGAACGGATGCCACCCGCTTGGCCCCGCCGGAGCAGAAGTAAGATCGGGCGGCCCGAGCCCGAGCCCGACCGCCCTAAAATGTCCCTCATTGCTTCGGGTTCGGGGCGCACGGCACCCGTACGGCGGAGAGTATCCAGGGTTACCAGTGAAGCGGAGGAACATCTCACGCCCACCCGCGCGAAATGTCGTACCGAGTTGTTTATGCCCACGGCACCGCCGATGCTGCACCGTTTCGGCGCGAGGGACGCTCCAAACGAGGAGTTTGGGTCGAATGTGAATTAAAGTGTTAGGTTTCGTGAGAGATCAATACAAGAACCACACACAGACACCAAAAACGAAGAGGGGTTTTATTGCCAGAAAGTTGGTCAGGTCGAGGTGTAAACAACTGAAAGCTAGTCAAAATGATCACGTTGAGGAGTGCAGAAATGCTGGAGCGTAACGGCGTGGCAGCAGCTAGCTCGGCAGGAAGGATCGCTGACGAACTGGCAACGGGTGGCTGTTCACGCTGTCTTTTATGGTGCAAGTGGCAGATGAGATGAAGACTCGCACGTGTGTAGGGGAGGCAGGTGCACTGATTCGAGAGGCGCCCAGCCCACACTGAAAAAGAGACAAAAAAAGGGAGGGGCGGCACCGTGGACACACAATGGTTTCGAACGCAAAGGGCAGAAAACGTCGGCTTCCAGCCGCGCGACGTTCCGCGAACGAATACTGAATCGTATTGAGACACGTTATCCGTGGCATCATAAACTCCGCGAATTTAAGTCAACATCTCTCTGCTCCCAAATAAAACAATCATCCCTATTCAGTCAACTGTAAACGAAGAAGTCAAGTCTGGGATTTTTTTTATGACCCTCTAAAAATAAGCAACAACATAAAATGTCCGCCCTGTGAACATGAGCTGAAATCGAATCTCAAACCAAATACATGTGAAAGCAAAAAAAATCGAAATATATCAATTTAGAATTCAAAGAACGTCGTGTCCCCATCACACTTTTTAATTGTCTTTTTTCTTTTTTCTTTTTTTTTTTGCATCGACACGCCTCAAAATTCTTCTGATGTGAGCGTTTTTAAAAAATCTTGGCTCTTTTGACTTTTTTGGGGGGTTCTTGGGACGGAAAAAATTGACGATGAATTGACAATATTTGCTGCTCAGAGCTGATGCCACGTTGTGTCACTCTTGTGCTTTCTGAAATGCGAGAGCCCTATTTGTCCATGCACGGCCAGCACTTTACGATAGCCTCTGCTGGTGAGAGTTGGCCATTGCAGCCTTCCATATGATTTCCTGTGACCCTCTAAAAATAATGAGATAAAATGTGCGTTGTGTGAACATGAGCTGCGCTTGAAACTACACCCAAATACAAGGAAAAGCAAAAAACAAAAATCTAAACGCACCAATTCAAAAGATAAATGAATGCCACGCCACCATCACACTTTTTCATGATTATTATTACAATTATTATTAATATCACTGCATAGGCAAGGCTCAAAATCCGCCTCATGTGAGCGTTTTTTCAAAAGATTTTCTTAATCTTGCTACTTCGGACTGGGCTTTTTTTTTTGGATATTGGGACAGAGAAACTTTATTATGTATTGACAGTGTTTGCTCTTCATCTCTTTTTCAACCTGGTGGACGCCCTCTCTTTGGCCGAGCATGACCTGATTTGTAGTCAGACGCCTCATGCATTGCGCCACGAACTCCACGAAATCAAACCACTATTTCTCTGTTCTCCTGTGGGGGAATTTGCCGCTCCCAAAAAGTTATTGTTACCTTTTTCAGTGTGGGATGGGCGCTTCTCTAATCAGTGCACCTGCCTCCCCGACACACCTGCGAGTCATTATCTCATCTGCCACTTGCAGCATAAAAGCCAGCCTGAAGAGCCACCCATTGTCACTTCGTCAGAGATCCTTCCTGCCGTGTCGACGACGCCGTACCGCTCCAGGATTCCTGCACTCCTCGAATTGATCATTTTGACTACCTTTCAGTTGTGACCACCTCGGCCTGTCTCGCTTACTGGCAATAAAACCCTTCTGTGCTTTTTGTGTCTGCGCGTGGTTCCTCTCTTCATCTCTCACGAAGCCGAACACTTTGCTTAACACCCGCGGTTCTCCCAGCGCTCCGCCCCAACATCCTCGTCGGAACAGCCTGAGCGCCGCAGCGGAGCAACTCCGGCTCGGCCGTGGGCAAAAACGGCTCTGTCCGAAATTTCTCACGGGCGGGCGCGAGCTGTTCCTCCGCTTCGCTTATCACACACACCACTCTCGGCCCTACCTGCCCCGCGCAACTCCGGCAGGGCCAAGCGGGTGGCATCGGTTCGGTCCCGGACCTTCGCGCGGTTTGATTCCCAAGTTTTTCTTCCCTTTGATTGCACACCGCGCCCCCTGTCCCTCAAAGCGAGGTGCATCTCTGGCGGAGCCGAGCGGGCAGCAGCTTTGCTCCCGGCAGGTCGTGTTGGTGTGCGCGAGGTCTTCCACCTCTTCGCTTGCAACACTCGCCTTTGCCGGCCCGCCAGGCACGGCGCAGCTCTGGCGGGGCCAAGCGACAGCGTCGGTTAGGTCCCGGGCGCAAAATCAAAAGGGAGGGTCGACACTGTGGACAAACAATGGACCCTAACACAAAGGGCAGAAAACTTCGACGCACACCCGCGCGACATTCTGTGAAGGAAAATACGCCACCCGCCTGACCTCGCCGGAGTTCCGCCGCGCCCGTCGGTCCAACGTGGCCCGGGTTGCAAGCGAAGTGGGTGAAAAGCTCACGGCCATCCTCGCGAAATATCGTACAATGCCGCTGCAAAACACGGCCCGGGCGCGGCTGCTCCTAGCGGATCGCAATGCAGCTCTGATCAGGGGGATCTTGCGGGAAGCCGGGAGGGGCGCGGGTGTCAAGCAACGGGCTAATAAACCTCGTCGAATACGCCCGCGACGGGCCGGTATAGAAGCGATGCCGCCAGTTTGTCCCCGCCGGAGCTCCTCCAAGCCAGGCAGGCCGAAAGTGGCGCGGGTTGACAACACAGGGTCCAAAACTTCAACGCACAACCAAGCGATCGTCCAGCTTTATGCAGCCTTGTACAAATTGTGTTTTCAAATTGTTCGCCCGAAACAGTTTTGTCACTCCCACAAGACAAACAAGCTATTTTTTTTCAGATGGCAGTGGAACTGATGAAGGCCTTCCCCAGACATTCCGTGCATCAATTTTAGAACATTATGTGGCGATGGAAAATAAGAGAACAAGACAATCGTCAGAAATACTGACCACAGCAGGTTTATTGGATGATGATCACCCATGCAAAAAATGTTTAATTGTGGCATCCAGAAATGATGCCAAAGATATATTTTGTTTCAAACTACTTCATGAAGAGGAAGTGTTGATACCAGGGATGAATTCTGAAAGCTTATGAGAAAGTCATTTTTTATGACTTGTACCACAACGAAAAATCTCGTGTTATTCACTGCTCCGATGAAAATAAAATGTCAAGATAAAATTTCAATCCCATATTTACACACTGTGAATTTTAAGTTTAATGTTCACTGATATTCCGTCATGTTGTCGTATTTGTTCTCGCCATGCACTGTGGCATGCTCTAAATGGCAAAACCACCTGGAAAAGGTCCTCTGACAAAACGAGTGATTTTTACAATGGAAGAACACACAATTTATCTTGCATCGACATTGTCTTCATGATGCTTTGCATGCATCATTGAAATTGGGTTGGTTCAAGTAAAAGAAAAAATTTGAATTTTAAAAGCAACTTAGAGTTATCCTGATTGAAATTTCCGAACATATAATCTTGCGATGTTAGGGTTCTCTCCCCCCGGCCCCCTTTTGACGAGACCCAGTGCGAAAGGTGGTACCATGAGCAGTGTCTTGAGAAGAATTTGCATGAATTGAGCGGCCGAAGACTGGTATTGCTGCTGTGAGTGCACATCACAATGTTGGAAGTCATGTAGACCTATATCTAATTTTGTGAGTGTTGTTCTGGAAAAAAATTAATTCTCACAAGAAAATGACAGACATGTCAGCTGCTCAACCCGTATTGTTTTGTGTTTTTTGTTATTGTAAAGTGTCCTTGGGTGTCTTGAAAGGCGCTTATCAATAAAATGTATTATTAGTATTATTATTATTATTAAGTTGCCTACACTGGTAAAGTTTTTTTAAAATTTGAGTTTTTATTGCTTTAAATGCATTTTCAGCCCGAGTTGAGCACGTTTTGTGAGTTTGAATGTATCTTCATAGGAATGAGTTGTGTGGTCAAATTAATGCTCATTTAGGCTTCAGGTGGTCATCCTGAACAAAATACATGTTGAAGTGTGTGCATAAGTCCTTTGGTTTAGGCGTGACACTCAATTAGAGTTTTTATTGCTTTAAATGCATTTTCAGCCCGAGCTGAGCACGTTTTGTGAGTTTGAATGTATCTTCATAGGAATCAGTTGTGTGGTCAAATTAATGCTCATTTAGGCTTCAGGTGGTCATCCTGAACAAAATACATGTTGAAGTGTGTGCATAAATCCTTTGGTTTAGGCGTGACACTCAATTTGAGTTTTTATTGCTTTAAATGCATTTTCAGCCCGAGCTGAGCACGTTTTGTGAGTTTGAATGTAGCTTCATAGGAATTAGTTGTGTGGTCAAATTAATGCTCATTTAGGCTTCAGGTGGTCATCCTGAACTAAATAAATATTGAAGTGTGTGCATAAGTTCTTTGGTTTGGGCGTGACACTCAATTTGAGTTTTTATTGCTTTAAATGCATTTTCAGCCCGAGCTGAGCACTTTTTGTGAGTTTGAATGTATCTTCATAGGAATGAGTTGTGTGGTCAAATTAATGCTCATTTAGGCTTCAGGAGGACATCCTGAACTAAATACATGTTGAAGTGTGTGCATAAGTCCTTTGGTTTAGGCGTGACACTCAATTTGAGTTTTTATTGCTTTAAATGCATTTTCAGCCCGAGTTGAGCACGTTTTGTGAGTTTGAATGTATCTTCATAGGAATGAGTTGTGTGGTCAAATTAATGCTCATTTAGGCTTCAGGTGGTCATCCTGAACAAAATACATGTTGAAGTGTGTGCATAAGTCCTTTGGTTTAGGCGTGACACTCAATTTGAGTTTTTATTGCTTTAAATGCATTTTCAGCCCGAGCTGAGCATGTTTTGTGAGTTTGAATGTATCTTCATAAGAATGAGTTGTGTGGTCAAATTAATGCTCATTTCGGCTTCAGGTGGTCATCCTGAACTAAATACATGTTGAAGTGTGTGCATAAGTCCTTTGGTTTAGGCGTGACACTCAATTTGAGTTTTTATTGCTTTTAATGCATTTTCAGCCCGAGCTGTGCGCGCTTTCTGACTTTGAATGTATCTTCATAGGAATGAGTTGTGTGGTCAAATTAATGCTCATTTAGGCTTCAGGTGGTCATCCTGAACAAAATACACGTTGAAGTGTGTGCATCAGTCCTTTGGTTTAGGCGTGACACTCAATTTGAGTTTTTATTGCGAAATGCATTTTCAGGCCGAGCTGAGCACGTTTTGTGAGTTTGAATGTATGTTCATAGGAATGAGTTGTGTGGTCAAATTTTTGCTCATTTAGGCTTCAGGAGGTCATCCTGAACAAAATACATGTTGAAGTGTGTGCATAAGTCCTTTGGTTTAGGCGTGACACTCATTTTGAGTTTTTATTGCTTTAAATGCATTTTCAGCCCGAGCTGAGCACGTTTTGTGACTTTGAATGTATCTTCATAGAATGAGTTGTGTGGTCAAATGAATGCTCATTTAGGCTTCAGGTGGTCATCCTGAACAAAATACATGTTGAAGTGTGTGCATAAGTCCTTTGGTTTAGGCGTGACACTCAATTTGAGTTTTTATTGCTTTAAATGCATTTTCAGCCCGAGCTGAGCGCGCTTTCTGACTTTGAATGTATCTTCATACCAAAGAGTTGTGTGGTCAAATTATTGCTCATTTAGGCTTCAGGAGGTCATCCTGAACAAAATACATGTTGAAGTGTGTGCATAAGTCCTTTGGTTTAGGCGTGACACTCAATTTGAGTAAATATTATTGCTTTAAATGCATTTTCAGGCCGAGTGGAACAAGTTTTCAAAATGTGTCTTGAATCATGTTATGGTCTATGTTGCCCTCTACTGAAAAAAGTCCGTTATTGTCTCCGAGGCCTGAAACCATCTTACATTTATATGACTGTATAACTGTACTCTTGAGCCAATTATTCAATTTCTCTTTGTTCTTGAACTAATTATAACTCAACGCGGGTACCATGACTATACTCAATTTCAGTTTTTATTGCTTTAAGTGCAGTTACGGGCCGAGCTGAGCACTTGTTCTGAGTTTGAATGTATCTTCATAGGAATGAGATGTGTGATCATATTAATGCTCATTTAGGCTTCAGGAGGACATCTTGAACAAAATACATGTTGAAGTGTGTGCATAAGTCCTTTGGTTTGGGCGTGACACTCAATTTGAGTTTTTATTGCTTTAAATGCATTTTCAGGCCGAGCTGAGCACGTTTTGTGAGTTAAAATGTATCTTCATAGGAATGAGTTGTGTCGTCAAATGAATGCTCATTTAGGCTTCAGGAGGTCACCTTGAACAAAATACATGTTGAAGTGTGTGCATAAGTCCTTTGGTTTAGGCGTGACACTCAATTTGAGTTTTTATTGCTTTAAATGCATTTTCAGCCCGAGCTGAGCACGTTTTGTGAGTTTGAATGTATCTTCATAGGAATGAGTTGTGTGGTCAAATTAATGCTCATTTAGGCTTCAGGAGGACATCCTGAACAAAATACATGTTGAAGTGTGTGCATTAGTCCTTTGGTTTAGGCGTGACACTCAACTTGAGTTTTTATTGCTTTAAATGCATTTTCAGCCCGAGCTGAGCGTGCTTTCTGACTTTGAATGTATCTTCATAGGAATGAGTTGTCTGGTCAAAATAATGCTCATTTAGGCTTCAGGTGGTCATCCTGAACTAAATACATGTTGAAGTGTGTGCATAAGTCCTTTGGTTTAGGCGTGACACTCAATTTGAGTTTTTATTGCTTTAAATGCATTTTCAGCCCGAGCTGAGCGCGCTTTCTGACTTTAAATGTATCTTCATAGGAATGAGTTGTGTGGTCAAATTATTGCTCATTTAGGCTTCAGGAGGACATCCTGAACTAAATACATTGAAGTGTGTGCAAAAGTCCTTTGGTTTGGGAGTGACACTCAATTTGAGTTATTATTGCTTTAAATGCATTTTCAGGCCGAGTGGAACAAGTTTTCAAAATGTGTCTTGAATCATGTTATGGTCTATGTTGCCCTCTACTGACCAAAGTCCGTTATTGTCTCCGAGGCCTGAAACCATTTTACATTTATATTACTGTGTAACTGTACTCTTGAGCCAATTATTCAATTTCTCTTTGTTCTTGAACTAATTATAACTCAACGCGGGTATCATGACTATACTCAATTTCAGTTTTTATTGCTTTAAGTGCAGTTTCGGGCCGAGCTGAGCACGTGTTCTGAGTTTGAATGTATCTTCATAGGAATGAGATGTGTGATCATATTAATGCTCATTTAGGCTTCAGGAGGACATCTTGAACAAAATACATGTTGAAGTGGGTGCATAAGTCCTTTGGTTTGGGCGTGACACTCAATTTGAGTTTTTATTGCTTTAAATGCATTTTCAGGCCGAGCTGAGCACGTTTTGTGAGTTAGAATGTATCTTCATAGGAATGAGTTGTGTCGTCAAATGAATGCTCATTTAGGCTTCAGGAGGTCATCTTGAACAAAATACATGTTGAAGTGTGTGCATAAGTCCTTTGGTTTAGGCGTGACACTCAATTTGAGTTTTTATTGCTTTAAATGCATTTTCAGCCCGAGCTGAGCACGTTTTGTGAGTTTGAATGTATCTTCATAGAATGAGTTGTGTGGTCAAATTAATGCTCATTTATGCTTCAGGTGGTCATCCTGAACAAAATACATGTTGAAGTGTGTGCATAGGTCCTTTGGTTTAGGCGTGACACTCAATTTGAGTTTTTATTGCTTTAAATGCATTTTCAGCCCGAGCTGAGCACGTTTTGTGAGTTTGAATGTATCTTCATAGGAATGAGTTGTGTGGTCAAATTAATGCTCATTTAGGCTTCAGGTGGCCATCCTGAACAAAATACATGTTGAAGTGTGTGCATAAGCCCTTTGGTTTAGGCGTGACACTCAATTTGAGTTTTTATTGCTTTAAATGCATTTTCAACCCGAGCTGAGCGCGCTTTCTGACTTTGAATGTATCTTCATAGGAATGAGTTGTGTAGTCAAATTAATGCTCATTTAGGCTTCAGGAGGTCATCCTGAACAAAATACATGTTGAAGTGTGTGCATAAGTCCTTTGGTTTAGGCGTGACACTCAATTTGAGTTTTTATTGCTTAAAATGCATTTTCAGCCCGAGCTGAGCACGTTTTGTGAGTTTGAATGTATCTTCATAGGAATGAGTTGTGTGGTCAAATTAATGCTCATTTAGGCGTCAGGTGGTCATCCTGAACAAAATACATGTTGAAGTGTGTGCATAAGTCCTTTGGTTTAGGCGTGACACTCAATTTGAGTTTTTATTGCTTTAAATGCATTTTCAGCCCGAGCTGAGCACGTTTTGTGAGTTTGAATGTATCTTCATAGGAATGAGTTGTGTAGTCAAATTAATGCTCATATGGGCTTCAGGAGGTCATCCTGAAGAAAATACATGTTGAAGTGTGTGCATAAGTCCTTTAGTTTAGGCGTGAGACTCAATTTGAGTTTTTATTAATTAAAATGCATTTTCAGCCCGAGCTGAGCACGTTTTGTGAGTTTGAATGTATCTTCATAGGAATGAGTTGTGTGGTCAAATTAATGCTCATTTAGGCTTCAGGAGGACATCCTGACCTAAGTACATGTTGAAGTGTGTGCATAAGTCCTTTGGTTTGGGCGTGACACTCAATTTGAGTTTTTATTGCTTTAAATGCATTTTCAGCCCGAGCTGAGCGCGCTTTCTGACTTTGAATGTATCTTCATAGGAATGAGTTGTGTGGTCAAATTAATGCTCGTATGGGCTTCAGGAGGTCATCCTGAACAAAATACATGTTGAAGTGTGTGAATAAGTCCTTTGGTTTAGGCGTGACACTCAATTTGAGTTTTATTGCTTTAAATGCATTTTCAGCCCGAGCTGAGCACGTTTTGTGAGTTTGAATGTATCTTCATAGGAATGAGTTGTGTGGTCAAATTAATGCTCATTTAGGCTTCAGGTGGTCATCCTGAACTAAATACACGTTGAAGTGTGTGCATAAGTCCTTTGGTTTAGGCGTGACACTCAATTTGAGTTTTTATTGCTTTAAATGCATTTTCAGCCCGAGCTGAGCGCGCTTTCTGACTTTGAATGTATCTTCATAGGAATGAGTTGTGTGGTCAAATTATTGCTCATTTAGGCTTCAGGAGGTCATCCTGAACAAAATACATGTTGAAGTGTGTGCATAAGTCCTTTGGTTTAGGCGTGACACTCAATTTGAGTTTTTATTGCTTTAAATGCATTTTCAGCCCGAGCTGAGCACGTTTTGTGAGTTTGAATGTATCTTCATAGGAATGAGTTGTGTAGTCAAACTAATGCTCATATGGGCTTCAAGAGGTCATCCTGAACAAAATACATGTTGAAGTGTGTGCATAAGTCCTTTGGTTTAGGTGTGACACTCAATTTGAGTTTTTATTGCTTTAAATGCATTTTCAGCCCGAGCTGAGCACGTTTTGTGAGTTTGAATGTATCTTCATAGGAATGAGTTGTGTGGTCAAATTAATGCTCATTTAGGCTTCAGGTGGTCATCCTGAACAAAATACATGTTGAAGTGTGTGCATAAGTCCTTTGGTTTAGGCGTGACACTCAATTTGAGTTTTTATTGCTTTAAATGCATTTTCAGCCCGAGCTGAGCACGTTTTGTGAGTTTAAATGTATCTTCATAGGAATGAGTTGTGTGGTCAAATTAATGCTCATTTAGGCTTCAGGTGGTCATCCTGAACTAAATACATGTTGAAGTGTGTGCATAAATCCTTTGGTTTAGGCGTGACACTCAATTTGAGTTTTTATTGCTTTAAATGCATTTTCAGCCGGAGCTGAGCACGTTTTGTGAGTTTGACAGTATCTTCATAGGAATTAGTTGTGTAGTCAAATTAATCCTCATATGGGCTTCAGGAGGTCATCCTGAACAAAATACATGTTGAAGTGTGTGCATAAGTCCTTTGGTTTAGGCGTGAGACTCAATTTGAGTTTTTATTGCTTAAAATGCATTTTCAGCCCGAGCTGAGCACGTTTTGTGAGTTTGAATGTATCTTCATAGGAATGAGTTGTGTGGTCAAATTAATGCTCATTTAGGCTTCAGGAGGACATCCTGAACTAAGTACATGTTGAAGTGTGTGCATAAGTCCTTTGGTTTGGGCGTGACACTCAATTTGAGTTTTTATTGCTTTAAATGCATTTTCAGCCCGAGCTGAGCGCGCTTTCTGACTTTGAATGTATCTTCATAGGAATGAGTTGTGTGGTCAAATTTATGCTCGTATGGACTTCAGGAGGTCATCCTGAACAAAATACATGTTGAAGTGTGTGAATAAGTCCTTTGGTTTAGGTGTGACACTCAATTTGAGTTTTATTGCTTTAAATGCATTTTCAGCCCGAGCTGAGCACGTTTTGTGAGTTTGAATGTATCTTCATAGGAATGAGTTGTGTGGTCAAATTAATGCTCATTTAGGCTTCAGGAGGTCATCCTGAACAAAATACATGTTGAAGTGTGTGCATAAGTCCTTTGGTTTAGGCGTGACACTCAATTTGAGTTTTTATTGCTTTAAATGCATTTTCAGCCCGAGCTGAGCACGTTTTGTGAGTTTGAATGTATCTTTATAGGAATGAGTTGTGTAGTCAAATTAATGCTCATATGGGCTTCAGGAGGTCATCCTGAACAAAATACATGTTGAAGTGTGTGCATAAGTCCTTTGGTTTAGGCGTGACACTCAATTTGAGTTTTTATTGCTTTTAATGCATTTTCAGCCCGAGCTGAGCGCGCTTTCTGACGTTGAATGTATCTTCATAGGAATGAGTTGTGTGGTCAAATTAATGCTCATTTAGGCTTCAGGTGGTCATCCTGAACTAAATACATGTTGAAGTGTGTGCATAAGTCCTTTGGTTTAGGCGTGACACTCAATTTGAGTTTTTATTGCTTTAAATGCATTTTCAGCCCGAGCTGAGCACGTTTTGTGAGTTTGAATGTATCTTCATAGGAATGAGTTGAGTAGTCAAATTAATGCTCATATGGGCTTCAGGAGGTCATCCTGAACAAAATACATGTTGAAGTGTGTGCATAAGTCCTTTGGTTTAGGCGTGACACTCAATTTGAGTTTTTATTGCTTTAAATGCATTTTCAGCCCGAGCTGAGCACGTTTTGTGAGTTTGAATGTATCTTCATAGGAATGAGTTGTGTGGTCAAATTAATGCTCATTTAGGCTTCAGGAGGACATCTGAACTAAGTACATGTTGAAGTGTGTGCATAAGTCCTTTGGTTTGGGCGTGACACTCAATTTGAATTTTTTTTGCTTTAAATGCATTTTCAGCCCGAGCTGAGCACGTTTTGTGAGTTTGAATGTATCTTCATAGGAATGAGTTGTGTAGTCAAATTAATGCTCATTTAGGCTTCAGGAGGACATCCTGAACTAAATACATGATGAAGTGTGTGCATAAGCCCTTTGGTTTAGGCGTGACACTCAATTTGAGTTTTTATTGCTTTAAATGCATTTTCAGCCCGAGCTGAGCGCGCTTTCTGACTTTGAATGTATCTTCATAGGAATGAGTTGTGTAGTCAAATTACTGCTCATTTAGGCTTCAGGAGGACATCCTGAACTAAATACATTGAAGTGTGTGCAAAAGTCCTTTGGTTTGGGAGTGACACTCAATTTGAGTTATTATTGCTTTAAATGCATTTTCAGGCCGAGTGGAACAAGTTTTCAAAATGTGTCTTGAATCATGTTATGGTCTATGTTTCCCTCTACTGACCAAAGTCCGTTATTGTCTCCGAGGCCTGAAACCATTTTACATTTATATGACTGTATAACTGTACTCTTGAGCCAATTATTCAATTTCTCTTTGTTCTTGAACTAATTATAACTCAACGCAGGTACCATGACTATACTCAATTTCAGTTTTTATTGCTTTAAGTGCAGTTTCGGGCCGAGCTGAGCACGTGTTCTGAGTTGGAATGTATCTTCATAGGAATGAGATGTGTGATCATATTAATGCTCATTTAGGCTTCAGGAGGACATCTTGAAAAAAATACATGTTGAAGTGTGTGCATAAGTCCATTGGTTTGGGCGTGACACTCAATTTGAGTTTTTATTGCTTTAAATGCATTTTCAGCCCGAGCTGAGCACGTTTTGTAAGTTTGAATGTATCTTTATAGGAATGAGTTGTGTAGTCAAATTAATGCTCATATGGGCTTCAGGAGGTCATCCTGAACAAAATACATGTTGAAGTGTGTGCATAAGTCCTTTGGTTTAGGCGTGACACTCAATTTGAGTTTTTATTGCTTTAAATGCAGTTTCAGCCCGAGCTGAGCGCGCTTTCTGACTTTGAATGTATCTTCATAGGAATGAGTTGTGTGGTCAAATTATTGCTCATTTAGGCTTCAGGAGGTCATCCTGAACAAAATACATGTTGAAGTGTGTGCATAAGTCCTTTGGTTTAGGCGTGACACTCAATTTGAGTTTTTATTGCTTTAAATGCTTTTTCAGCCCGAGCTGAGCGCACTTTCTGACTTTGAATGTATCTTCATAGGAATGAGTTGTGTGGTCAAATTATTGCTCATTTAGGCTTCAGGAGGTCATCCTGAACAAAATACATGTTGAAGTGTGTGTATAAGTCCTTTGGTTTAGGCGTGACACTCAATTTGAGTTTTTATTTCTTTAAATGCATTTTCAGGCCAAGCTAAGCACGTTTTCTGAGTTTGAATGTATCTTCATAGGAATGAGTTGTGTAGTCAAATTAATGCTCATATAGGCTTCAGGAGGACATCCTGAACTAAATACATGTTGAAGTGTGTGCATAAGTCTTTTGGTTTAGGCGTGACACTCAATTTGAGTTTTTATTGCTTTAAATGCATTTTCAGCCCGAGCTGAGCGCGTTTTCTGAGTTTGAATGTATCTTCATAGGAATGAGTTGTGTGGTCAAATATTGCTAATTTAGGCTTCAGGAGGTCTTCCTGAACTAAATACATGTTGAAGTGTGTGCATAAATCCTTTGGTTTAGGTGTGACACTCAATTTGAGTTTTTATTGCTTTAATTGCATTTTCAGGCCAAGCTAAGCACGTTTTCTGAGTTTGAATGTATCTTCATAGGAATGAGTTGTGTAGTCAAATTAATGCTCTTTTGCACTTCAGGAGATCATCCTGAACTTAATCCATGTTGAAGTGTGTACATAAGTCCTTTGGTTTAGGCGTGACACTCAATTTGAGTTTTTAATTGCTTTAAATGCATTTTCAGCCCGAGCTGAGCCCGTTTTCTGAGTCTGAATGTATCTTCATAGGAATGAGTTGTGCGGTCAAATTAATGCTAATTTAGGCTTCAAGGTCTTCATGAACTAAATACATGTTGAAGTGTGTGCATAAATCCTTTGGTTTAGGCGTGACACTCAATTTGAGTTTTTATTGCTTTAAATGCATTTTCAGGCCGAGCTGAGCACGTTTTCTGAGTCTGAATGTATCTTCATAGGAATGAGTTGTGTGGTCAAATTAATGCTAATTTAGGCTTCAAGGTCTTCATGAACTAAATACATGTTGAAGTGTGTGCATAAATCCTTTGGTTTAGGCGTGACACTCAATTTGAGTTTTTATTGCTTTAAATGCATTTTCAGGCCGAGCTGAGCACGTTTTGTGAGTTTGAATGTATGTTCATAGGAATGAGTTGTTTGGTCAAATTAATGCTCATTTAGGCTTCAGGAGGTCATCCTGAACAAAATACATGTAAGTGTGTGCATAAGTCCTTTGGTTTAGGCGTGACACTCAATTTGAGTTTTTATTGCTTTAAATGCATTTTCAGCCCAATCCGAGCACGTTTTTTGAGTTTGAATGTATCTTCATAGGAATGAATTGTGTAGTCAAATAATGCTCATTTAGGCTCCAGGAAGACATCCTGAACTAAATACGTGTTGAAGTGTGTGCATAAGTCTTTTGGTTCAGGCGTGACACTCAATTTGAGTTTTTATTGCTTTAAATGCATTTTCAGGCCGAGCTGGGCACGTTTTCTGAGTTTGAATGTATCTTCATAGGAATGAGTTGTGTGGTCAAATTAATGCTCATTTGGGCTTCAGGAGATCATCCTGAACTTAATCCATGTTGAAGTGTGTGCATAAATCCTTTGGTTTAGGCGTGACACTCAATTTGAGTTTTTATTTCTTTAAATCATTTTCAGGCCAAGCTAAGCACGTTTTCTGAGTTTGAATGTATCTTCATAGGAATGAGTTGTGTTGTCAAATTAATGCTCATATAGGCTTCAGGAGGACATCCTGAAGTAAATACATGTTCAAGTGTGTGCATAAGTCTTTTGGTTTAGGCGTGACACTCAATTTGAGGTTTTTTTTTTTTGCTTTAAATGCATTTTCAGGCCGACCTGAGCACGTTTTCTGAGTTTGAATGTATCTTCTTAGGAATGAGTTGTGTAGTCAAATTAATGCCCATTTAGGCTTCAGGAGGTCTTCCTGAACTAAATACATGTTGAAGTGTGTGCATAAGTTTTTTGGTTTAGGCGTGACACTCAATTTGAGTTTTTATTGCTTTAAATGCCTTTTCAGGCCGACCTGAGCACGTTTTCTGAGTTTGAATGTATCTTCTTAGGAATGAGTTGTGTAGTCAAATTAATGCCCTTTTGGGCTTCAGGAGGACATCCTGAACAAACTACATGTTGAAGTGTGTGCATAAGTCCTTTTGTTTAAGTGTGACACTCAATTTGAGTTTTTATTGCTTTAAATGCATTTTCAGCCCGAGCTGAGCACGTTTTCTGACTTTGAATGTATCTTCATAGAAATGAGGTGTGTAGTCAAATTAATAGTCATTTGGGCTTCAGGAGATCATCCTGAACTTAATCCATGTTGAAGTGTGTGCATAAGTCCTTTGGTTTAGGCGTGACACTCAATTTGAGTTTTTATTGCTTTAAATGCATTTTCAGGCCGAGCTGAGCACGTTTTCGGAATTTGAATGTATCTTCATAGGAAAGATTTGTTTGGTCAAATTAATGCTCATTTAGGCTTCAGGAGGACATCCTGAACTAAATACATGTTGAAGTGTGTGCATAAGTGTGTTGTGTTTATTATTTTACTTCATGTTAACTGTTTTGTTAAGCGCTTTGTTACAGCTGCCGCTGTTGTGAAAGCGCTATATAAATCGGCATGTATGTATTGTAAGTCCTTTTGTTTAGGCGTGACACTCAATTTGAGTTTTTATTGCTTTAAATGCATTTTCAGCCCGAGCTGAGCACGTTTTGTGAGTTTGAATCTATCTTCATAGGAATGAGTTGTGTGGTGAAATTAATGCTCATTTAGGCTTCAGGAGGTCATCCTGAACAAAATACATGTTGAAGTGTGTGCATAAGTCCTTTGGTTTAGGCGTGACACTCATTTTGAGTTTTTATTGCTTTAAATGCATTTTCAGTCCGAGCCGAGCACGTTTTTTGAGTTTGAATGTATCTTCATAGGAATGAGTTGTGTCGTCAAATTAATGCTCATTTAGGCTTCAGGAGGACATCCTGAACTAAATACATGTTGAAGTGTGTGCATAAGTCCTTTTGTTTAGGCGTGACACTCAATTTGAGTTTTTATTGCTTTAAATGCATTTTCAGCCCGAGCTGAGCTCTTTTTCTGACTTTGAAAGTATCTTCATAGGAATGAGTTGTGTGGTCAAATTAATGCTCATTTAGGTCTCCGGAGGACATCCTGAATTAAATACATGTTGAAGTGTGTGCGTAAGTCCTTTGGTTTAGGCATGACATTCAATTTGAGTTTTTATTGCTTTAAATGCATTTTCAGCCCGAGCTGAGCACGTTTTCTGAGTTCTAATGTCTCTTCATAGGAATGAGTTGTGTAGTCAAATTAATGCTCATTTGGGCTTTAGGATGACCTCTTGAACTAAATCCATGTTGAAGTGTGTGCATAAGTCCTTTGGTTTAGGCGTGACACTCAATTTGAGTTTTTATTGCTTTAAATGCATTGTCAGCCCGAGCTGTGCACGTTTTCTGAGTTTGAATGTATCTTCATAGGAATGAGTTTTGTCATCAAATTAATGCTCATTTAGGCTTCAGGAGGACACCTGAACGAAATACATGTTGAAGTGTGTGCATAAGTCCTTTGGTTTAGGCGTGACACTCAATTTGAGTTTTTATTGCTTTAAATGCATTTTCAGCCCGAGCCGAGCACGTTTTTTGAGTTTGAATGTATCTTCATAGGAATGAGTTGTGTGATCAAATTAATGCTCATTTAGGCTTCAGGAGGACATCCTGAACTAAATACATGTTGAAGTGTGTGCATAAGTCCTCTGATTTAGGCGTGACACTCAATTTGAGTTTTTATTGCTTTAAATGCATTTTCAGGCCGAGTTCAGCACGTTTTCTGAGTTTGAATGTATCTTCATAGGAATGAGTTGTGTGATCAAATTAATGTATAAATGTTTGAGGAAGATAGGAAAGAGGGATAAACCGGCCGCTCGGAGCACGACTGTGACGGCAAATGAGTTTAGGGAGCATTTTGAAAGTGTGTCGAGAGAAAGGTACGAGGAAGAACCAAGAGTGATTGAGGAGGCGGTTCGAGGAGCCGTAGATCTCAGGGACGATTGTAGGGCGAGCGAAGCAAATAAGATCATGAATGAGGTGCCAGATAGGGAGGAGATCATGGAGGCTATGTGGGAGATACGAGAGTCGGCACCGGGAGAGGATGGGGTGAATAGGATATTTACGGAATGCGTGTGAGGAAGTGTTAGGAAGGGGGATTAAGATAGTGAGGAGGATGTTTGAGCAGAGGGCGGACCAGTGGGATAGAAGTGTAAAAGTGGGACTGATGGTACCGTTACATAAGAAGGGGGACAGGAATGACAGAAACAACTACAGGGGAGTGTGCCTGCTGAGTATGTGCAGCAGGGTCTTAGGAAGAGTGTTAGCGAAGAGACTGAGTTGGTGGGCCGAACACCTGAGGCTCCTTGATGAAAACCAAGCGGGCTTTAGGAAAGGGAGGTCCACAGCAGATGTGACGCAGATGATGGTACGCATACAGGAGGATGTAAAAGATTGTAAGAGAAGAGTGACTCAGGAAGGGGTGAAGGATGTGAAGGATGACGACTGGCCATGTGCAAGACTGTTAGATCTGAAAAAGGCGTATCCGAGAGTGAGTAAACCAGCGTTGTGGTTGTTGCTGGAACGGTATGGGCTAAAGGGAAAATGTCTGGACACCATTATGGACCTGCATGAGACGACAGAGTACAAGGTGAGGGGAAGGGAGGGAGTGAGTGGAGGATGGATGCCAGCAAGAGGGCTGCGAGAAGGATGCTCTACATCGCCGATCCTCTTTAATATCTACCATCAGGCGGTGATGAGGCAGGCACTGGCGGCGAGGAACCGAGATGGCAGGGAGGAGAAAATGGTGGTGTGGAGGTGGATACCAGGAGGGTCGTTCGCAGGGGAACATGGCTGGGAGAGAGGGAGCTCGGAAACAAAAGCAGTGCGGGTATCGAGCGCCTTGTTTGCAGATGACACTACTATAGTGGGAACGAAAGGAGAGATACACGAGAGTGTAAGGAGGGTGAAAAGTGTGATGACGCAGTGGGAAGAGAGGAACAATGAGGAGAAGGAGGAGGTGCTGGAGTTTGGAACGCAAGAGGGGGAGGAGATTAGAGTGTTAGGAAGCTGGATTGGGACTCAGATAGACGTAAAGAACAGGATCAAAAGGGCGGGACAGTTATGGGGGAGTGTGAAAGGGTGGCTGAAAGGGACACGACTATCAAAGCGGTGGCAAGGGAGAGTAGTGGAGGTGTGTGTGGAGAGCAGCTTGTTGTATGACTGTCAGGTAAGAACGTGGTTGAAGAGGGATGTGGGGAAACTACAGAAGTGGATGGATAGGTGCTATAGGTATGTGTGGAGTGATAGAAATGGAGAACCACTGAGGCAAATGCAAGAAAGGGGAGTGAATATGTATGATGTGAGGAAAATGTTGGGAGTAAAATCCGTTGAATGGAAAATTGAGAGGAGAGTGTTGCAGAGAATCGGACATGTGATGCGTATGGGGAATGAAAGATTAACAAAAGCTATGGTATTGGGATGGTGGGAGGAATTGGAAGGAAGAGGGAAGAAGATGGGGCACAAAAGGAAGACGGTGTTGTATTGGAAGAGAGTGATGAGGAATGCAGGAATGGACTGGACGGAGGTGGAAAGATTGACGAGTGATAGGGAAGGATGGAAGCGGAGAGTGAGCGAGCGAATGGATCACCTGTATAAATGGGAAAATCAGAAGGGTCACAGATATGAGGGGGGTAGGAACGAGGAGAGACTGGGAAGGAATGTTAGGAGAGTGAATGACGGGTTGGTATGTAGGTATGAGGGGTGCGGAAAAGTATGCAGGAGTAGAGCTGGTCTAACCATGCACGAAAAACGCATACACCGCAGGAACGAGGAACAGGTGGAGTTTGAGTGTGGGAGGTGTGGGAGGAGGTTTGGGTCGAAAGGGAATAAAATAAGTCACGAAAGGAGTTGCACGGGAGGGGCGTATGAGGAGAAGGGAGAAAGGAGACAGTGCGGAGGGTGTGAAAGGTGGGTGACGAAAGCAAACTATGCCAGACACGTGAGAGGCTGTGAAAGAGTGGACGGAGAGAATGAGGGGGAGAAGGGAGGAGGGAGAAGGGAGGGAGCGGGTGGGGCGTGTGGAGGGGGGGCTGGGGGGAAACGAAGGGCGAATGGGGGTCGCGGAGGGAGAAGGGTGGCTTGCGGGAGGTGTGGGAAGGAAATGTTGGCGGGGAACCTTGCAAGACACCAACGGGATTCGTGCCGGGTGTGGGACCCGGGAGGGGGGGCAAGTCCCTGACGGGGGCCGACTGCCCAGGATAGGATAGGACAGATCCCTGTTGTACACCTGTGGTGACTGGGGAGGGCTTTGAGGTGAAGGGTTTGAGCTGGACAAACTGAGTGCGGCCGGTGAGGTAGGAGTGGAACCAACTGAGGGGAGTGTGGGAGAGACCAATGGAGAAGAGTCTATTGAGGAGGATAGGGTGGGAGATTGTGTCAAAGGCGGCGCTCAAGTCTAAAAGGATGAGGATGGAGACTAAACCGGAATCAGATGCTATGAGGAGATCATTTACAATGCGGATTAGGGCAGTCTCTGTGCTGTGGCGGGGGCGGAAACTGGACTGAAAGGGTTCATAGAGAGAGTGAAGGGACAGGTGGGAGTGGAGTTAAGCAGGAACAGTTTTTTCTAGGATTTTCGAGATAAATAGAAGGTTGGAGATGGGGCGGAGGTTATCGAAGTTATTGGGGTCAGAGCCATGTTTTTTCAGTGTGGGGGTGATAGCAGGGGTTTTGAAGAGTGATGGGACAATACCAGAAGAGAGTGAGGAGTGGATAATAGCAGATATGAGAGGAAGCAGGGAAGGAAGGCAGGATTTAACAAAACTGGAGAAGGAATGACAAGGAGGAGATGGTTCAGATGGGGGGGGGGGGGGGGGGGCAGGCAGGTTTTGATGGAGGTGGTGATGGATGTTAAGGATTTTGTAATTGAAGTGCTCCATTATGGAGTTGGAGGTTGCTGTGGAATACAGGTGGAGGGGGAGAGAATTTGGTGGCCGGAGGATTTTGTTCATGAATTGATCATTTTGACTAACCTTTCAGTTGTGACCACCTCGGCCTGTCTCGCTTACTGGCAATAAAACCCTTCTGTGCTTTTTGTGTCTGCGCGTGGTTCCTCTCTTCATCTCTCACGAAGCCGAACACTTTGCTTAACACCCGCGGCGCTCCCAGCGCTCCGCCCCAACATCCTCGTCGGAACAGCCTGAGCGCCGCAGTGGAGCAACTCCGTTTCGGCCGTGGGCAAAAACGGCTCGGTCCGAAATTTCTCACGGGTGGGCGTGAGCTGTTCCTCTGCTTCGCTTATCACACACACCACTCTCGGCCCGACCTGTCCCGCGCAACTCCGGCAGGGCCAAGCGGGTGGCATCGGTTCGGTCCCGGACCTTCGCGCGGTTTGATTCCGAAGTTTTTCTTCCCTTTGATTGCACACCGCGCCCCCTGTCCCCCAAAGCGAGGTGCATCTCTGGCGGAGCCGGAGCGGGCAGCAGCTTTGGTCCCGGCAGGTCGTGTTGGTGTGCGCGAGGTCTTCCACCTCTTCGCTTGCAACACTCGCCTTTGCCGGCCCGCCAGGCACGGCGCAGCTCTGGCGGGGCCAAGCGACAGCATCGGTTAGGTCCCGGGCGCAAAATCAAAAGGGAGGGTCGACACTGTGGACAAACGATGGACCCTAACGCAAAGGGCAGGAAACTCCGACGCACACCCGCGCGACATTCTGTGAACGAAAATATGCCACCCGCCTGACCTCGCCGGAGTTTCGCCGCGCCCGTCGGTCGAACGTGGCCCGGGTTGCAAGCGAAGTGGGTGAAAAGCTCACGCCCATCCTCGCGAAATGTCGTACAATGCCGCTGCAAAACACGGCCCGGGCGCGGCTGCTCCTAGCGGATCGCAATGCCGCTCTGACCAGGGGGATCTTGCGGGAAGCCGGGAGGGGCGCAGGTGTCAAGCAACGGGCTAATAAACCTGGTCGAATACGCCCGCGACGGGCCGGTATAGAAGCGATGCTGCCAGTTTGTCCCCGCCGGAGCTCCTCCAAGCCAGGCAGGCCGAAAGTGGCGCGGGTTGACAACACAGGGTCCAAAACTTCAACGCACAACCAAGCCATCGTCCGGCTTTATGCAGCCTTGTACAAACTGTGTTTTCAAATTGTTCGCCCGAAACAGTTTTGTCACTCACACAAGACAAACAAGCTATTTTTTTCAGATGGCAGTGGAACTGAAGAAGGCCTTCCCCAGACATTCCGTGCATCAATTTTAGAACATTATTTGGCGATGGAAAATAAGAGAACAAGACAATCATCAGAAATACTGACCACAGCAGGTTTATGGGATGATGATCACCCATGCAAAAAATGTTTAATTGTGGCATCCAGAAATGATGACAAAGAAATATTTTGTTTCAAACGACTTCATGAAAATGAAGTGTTGATACCAGGGATGAATTCTGAAAGCTTTTAGAAAATCATTTTTTATGATTTGTACCACAACGAAAAATCTCGTGTTATTCACTGCTGTGATGAAAACAAAATGTCAAGATAAAATTTCAATCCCATATTTACACACTGTGAATTTTAGGTTTAATGTTGACTGATATTCCGTCACGTTGTAGTATTTGTTCTCGCCATCCACTGTGGCATGCTCTCAATGGCAAAACCACCTGGAAAAGGTCCTCTGACAAAACGAGTGATTTTTACAATGGAAGAACACACAATTTATCTTGCATCGACATTGTCTTCATGATGCTTTGCATGCATCATTGAAATTGGGTTGGTTCAAGTAAGAAAAAAAATTTGAATTTTAAAAGCAACTTAGAGTTATCCTGATTGAAATTTCCTAACATATAATCTTGCGATGTTAGGGTTCTCTCAACCCGCCCCCCTTTTGACGAGACCCAGTGCGAAAGGTGGTACCATGAGCAGTGTCTTGAGAAGCATTTGCATGAATTGAGAGGCCGAAAACTGGTATTGCTGCTGTGAGTGCACATCACAATGTTGGAAGTCATGTAGACCTATATCTAATTTTGTGAGTGTTGTTCTGGAAAAAAATAAATTCTCCCTAAAAAATGACAGACATGTCAGATTAAGTTGCCTACACTGGTAAAGTTTTTTTTTTTTTTTGGCCACTGGTTGTGTGTTGGTCTCAGTGGCTATATGATGTGAAAAAAATTACACCCAAAAAATTGGTTTCGAACCGGAGCTGCGCCGTGCCGACGTCCCCGCCAGAGATGGAAATCGCTTTGAGGACCAGGGGGTCGCGGTGTGCGATCAAAGGGAAGAAAAACTTGGTAATAAAACAGCACGAAGGTCCGGGACCGAACGGATGCCACCCGCTTGGCCCCGCCGGAGCAGAGGTAAGACCGGGCGGCCCGAGCCCGAGCCCTACCCGAACCCGACCGCCCTAAAATGTCCCTCATTGCTTCGGGTTCGGGGAGCACGGCACCCGTACGGCGGAGAGTATCCAGGGTTACCAGTGAAGCGGAGGAACATCTCACGCCCACCCGCGCGAAATGTCGTACCGAGTTGTTTATGCCCACGGCACCGCCGATGCTGCACCGTTTCGGCGCGAGGGACGCTCCAAACGAGGAGTTTGGGTCGAATGTGAATTAAAGTCTTAGGTTTCGTGAGAGATCAGCACAAGAACCACACACAGACACCAAAAACGAAGAGGGGTTTTATTGCCAGAAAGTTGGACAGGTCGCGGTGTAAACAACTGAAAGCTAGTCAAAATGATCACGTTGTGGAGTGCAGAAATGCTGGAGCGTAACGGCGTGGCAGCAGCTAGCTCGGCAGGAAGGATCGCTGACGAACTGGCAACGGGTGGCTGTTCACGCTGTCTTTTATGGTGCAAGTGGCAGATGAGCTGAAGACTCGCACGTGTGTAGGGGAGGCAGGTGCACTGATTCGAGAGGCGCCCAGCCCACACTGAAAAAGACACAAAAAAAGGGAGGGGGCGGCACCGTGGACACACAATGGTTTCGAACGCAAAGGGCAGAAAACGTCGGCTTCCAGCCACGCGACGTTCCGCGAACGAATACTGAATCGTATTGAGACACGTTATCCGTGGCATGATAAACTCCACGAATTTAAGTCAACATCTCTCCGCTCCCAAATAAAACAATCTTCCCTATTCAGTCAACTGTAAACGAAGAAGTCAAGTATGTGATTTTGTTTATGACCCTCTAAAAATAAGCAACATCATAAAATGTCCACTCTGTGAACACGAGCTGCAATCGAATCTAAAACCAAATACATGTGAAAGCAAAAAAATCGAAATATATCAATTTAGAATTCAAAAAAACGTCGTGTCCGCATCACACTTTTTAATTGTCTTTTTTCTTCTTTTTTTTTTTTTTTTGCATCGACACGCCTCAAAATCCGTCTGATGTGAACGTTTTTAAAAAATCTTGGATCTTTTGACTTTTTTTGGGGGTTCTTGGGACGGAAAATTATGACAATGAATTGACAACATTTGCTGCTCATAGCTGAAGCCACGTTGTGTCACTCTTGTGCTTTCTGAAATGCGAGATCCCTATTTGTCCATGCACGGCCAGCACTTTACGATAGCCTTTGCTGGTGAGAGTTGGCCATTGCAGCATTCCATATGATTTCCTGTGACCCTCTAAAAATAATAAGATAAAATGTGCATTGTGTGAACATGAGCTGCGTTTGAAACTAACCCCAAATACAAGGAAAAGCAAAAAACAAAAATCTAAACGCACCAATTCAAAAGATAAATGAATGCCACGCCAGCATCACACTTTTTCATGATTATTATTATTATTATTATTAATATCACTGCATAGGCAAGGCTCAAAATCCGCCTCATGTGAGCGTTTTTTTAAAAGATTTTCTTAATCTTGCTACTTTGGACTGTTTTTTTTTTTTTTTGCGGTTATTGGGACAGAGAAACTTTATTATGTATTGACAGTGTTTGCTCTTCAACTCTTTTTCAACCTGGTGGATGCCCTCTCTTTGGCCGAGCATGACCTGATTTGTAGTCAGATGCCTTATACATTGCGCCACGAACTCCACGAAATCAAACCACTATTTCTCTGTTCTCCTGTGGGGGAATTTTCCGCTCCCAAAAAGTTATTGTTACCTTTTCCAGTGCGGGATGGGCGCTTCTCTAATCAGTGCACCTGCCTCCCCGACACACCTGCGAGTCTTTATCTCATCTGCCACTTGCAGCATAAAAGCCAGCCTGAACAGCCACCCATTGTCACTTCGTCAGAGATCCTTCCTGCCGTGTCGACTACGCCGTGCCGCTCCAGGATTCCTGCACTCCTCGAATTGCTCATTTTGACTAACCTTTCAGTTGTGACCACCTCGGCCTGTCTCGCTTACTGGCAATAAAACCCTTCTGTGCTTTTTGTGTCTGCGCGTGGTTCCTCTCAGAATCAGAATCAGAATCATCTTTATTGGCCAAGTATGTAGAACACACAAGGAATTTGTCTCCGGTATAACACGCTGCATTAGTATCATCGTAAACAACAAATCATTGAACCATTTTAGAGTAACCAGTAGCAGTATTTGTAGTACAAGAAGAGTGACTACGTCAGTGACTGTTTAAGGAGTTAATGGCTAGAGGGAAGAAGCTGTTTAAGTGTCTACTGGATTTGGTGCGCATGGATCTGTAGCGTCTGCCTGAGGGGAGTAGCTGGAAAAGGTGGTGGGCAGGGTGCGGGGGATCCAGGAGGATTTTCCATGCCCTTGTCTTGATTCTTGCAGTGTGCAAGTCCTCAAGAGTGGGTAGGGCGGTGCCAACGATTTTTTCCGCCGTCCTAACTGTCCGTTGAAGTCGGATTTTGTCCTTTTTTGTGGCGGCCCCAAACCAAACCGTGATGGAAGAACACAGGATTGATTCGATGACTGCCATGTAGAACTGTCGTAGCACCTCCTGTGGCAGGCCATGCTTCCTCAGCAGCCTCAGGAAGTACATCCTCTGCCGGGCCCTTTTCAGGATGGAGATGGTGTTGACTTCCCACTTCATGTCCTGGGAGACTGTGATTCCCAGGAACTTGAAGGTCTCGATGGTTGACACAGGGCAGTTGGATAGTGTGAGGGGCAACTGTGGAGAAGAATGTTTCCTGAAGTCCACGATCATCTCTACAGTCTTGAGCGTGTTCAGCCCGAGGTTGTGTCGGCTGCACCAGAGCTCCAGCTGCTCCACTTGTTGGCGGTACGCAGACTCGTCGCCGTCTTTGATGAGACCGATGACCGTGGTGTCGTCTGCGAACTTTATGAGTTTGACAGCTGGATCTGTTGAGGTGCAATCGTTTGTGTAGAGAGAGAAGAGCAGTGGAGAGAGGACACATCCCTGTGGGGCTCCAGTGCTGGTGGTGCGTATTGATGATGTTGTTGCTCCCAGTCTCACCTGTTGTGTCCGTCCCGTCAGGAAGCTGAGGATCCACTGGCAGATCGTAGGGGACACACCGAGGTGGAGAAGTTTGGGGGTGAGGAGTTCCGGGATGATGGTGTTGAACGCAGAGCTGAAATCCACAAACAGAATCCTTACATAGGTCCCTGTGCAGTCGAGGTGCTCGAGAATGTAGTGCAGACCTATGTTGACTGCGTCTTCCACAGACCTGTTTGCCCGGTAGGCAAACTGGAGAGGGTCCAGCAGGGGTCCGGTGACGTTCTTTAGGTGGTTCAGCACAAGGCGTTCAAAGGACTTCATGACCACAGACGTCAGGGCGACAGGCCTATAGTCGTTCAGTTCCGATGTTGCCGATTTCTTGGGAACTGGGATGATGGTAGACTGTTTGAAGCAGGATGGGACCTCACACAGCTCCAGAGATCTGTTGAAGATTTGTGTGAAGACCGGAGCCAGCTGGTCAGCGCAGACTTTCAGGCAGGAGGGGGACACTTTGTCGGGCCCCGCAGCTTTCTTGATCTTCTGCTGCTTGAAGAGCCGTCTCACGTCCTGTTCGTGGATCTGTAGTGGAGAAAAAGAGGGTGGAGGGGTAGATAGAGTAGTTTCTGGTAGAGGTGGGTGTGTGTGGGAAATGGGGGTGTCCTTTTCAAATCGGCAGAAAAACATGTTTAGTTCATTAACAAGACCCTTATTGTTCACTGTTTGGGGGGATGGCATTCTATAGTTAGTGATTGCTTTCAGGCCATTCCATACAGATGCAGAGTCGTTAGCAGAGAACTGTTTTTTCAGCCTCTCTGCATAGCTTCTCTTAGCGATGTTAATTTCCTTTGTCAATTGGTTTCGGGCCTGTTTGTACAGTGCCCGATCTCCACTACATCAGACGGATTTTGAGGCGTGTCGATGCAAAAAAAGAAAAAAAAGAAAATTGAATAGTGTGATGCGGACACGACGTTTTTTTTATTCTAAATTGATATATTTCGTTTTTTTTTGCTTTCACATGTATTTGGTTTTAGATTCGATTGCAGCTCATGTTTACAGAGCGGACATTTTATTTTGTTGCTTATTTTTAGAGGGTCATAAACAAAATCACATACTTGACTACTTCATTTACAGTTGACTGAATAGGGATGATTGTTTTATTTGGGAGCAGAGATGTAGACTTAAATTCGTGGAGTTTATGATGCCACGGATAACGTGTCTCAATACGATTCAGTATTCGTACGCTCCAGCATTTCTGCACTCCTCAACGTGATCATTTTGACTAGCTTTCAGTTGTTTACACCTCGACCTGTCCAACCTCCTGGCAATAAAACCCTTCTTCATTTTTGGTGTCTGTGTGTGGTTCTTGTGCTGATCTCTCACGAAACCTAACACTTTAATTCACATTCGACCCAAACTCCTCGTTTGGAGCGTCCCTTGCGTCCCTTGTTCTCTTATTTTCCATCGCCAAATAATGTTCTAAAATTGATGCACGGAATGTCTGGGGAAGGCCTTCATCAGTTCCACTGCCATCTGAAAAAAATAGCTTGTTTGTCTTGTGTGGGTGACAAAACTGTTTCGGGCGAACAATTTGAAAACACAGTTTGTACAAGGCTGCATAAAGCCGGACGATGGCTTGGTTGTGCGTTGAAGTTTTGGACCCTGTGTTGTCAACCCGCGCCACTTTCGGCCTGCCTGGCTTGGAGGAGCTCCGGCGGGGACAAACTGGCAGCATCGCTTCTATACCGGCCCGTCGCGGGCGTATTCGACCAGGTTTATTAGCCCGTTGCTTGACACCTGCGCCCCTCCCGGCTTCCCGCAAGATCCCCCTGGTCAGAGCGGCATTGCGATCCGCTAGGAGCAGCCGCGCCCGGGCCGTGTTTTGCAGCGGCATTGTACGACATTTCGCGAGGATGGGCGTGAGCTTTTCACCCACTTCGCTTGCAACCCGGGCCACGTTCGACCGACGGGCGCGGCGAAACTCCGGCGAGGTCAGGCGGGTGGCATATTTTCGTTCACAGAATGTCGCGCGGGTGTGCGTCGGAGTTTCCTGCCCTTTGCGTTAGGGTCCATCGTTTGTCCACAGTGTCGACCCTCCCTTTTGATTTTGCGCCCGGGACCTAACCGACGCTGTCGCTTGGCCCCGCCAGAGCTGCGCCGTGCCTGGCGGGCCGGCAAAGGCGAGTGTTGCAAGCGAAGAGGTGGAAGACCTCGCGCACACCAACACGACCTGCCGGGACCAAAGCTGCTGCCCGCTCCGGCTCCGCCAGAGATGCACCTCGCTTTGGGGGACAGGGGGCGCGGTGTGCAATCAAAGGGAAGAAAAACTTCGGAATCAAACCGCGCGAAGGTCCGGGACCGAACCGATGCCACCCGCTTGGCCCTGCCGGAGTTGCGCGGGACGGGTCGGGCCGAGAGTGGTGTGTGTGATAAGCGAAACAGAGGAACAGCTCACGCCCACCCGTGAGAAATTTCGGACCGAGCCGTTTTTGCCCACGGCCGAAACGGAGTTGCTCCGCTGCGGCGCTCAGGCTGTTCCGACGAGGATGTTGGGGCGCAGCGCTGGGAGCGCCGCGGGTGTTAAGCAAAGTGTTCGGCTTCGTGAGAGATGAAGAGAGGAACCACGCGCAGACACAAAAAGCACAGAAGGGTTTTATTGCCAGTAAGCGAGACAGGCCGAGGTGGTCACAACTGAAAGGTTAGTCAAAATGAGCAATTCGAGGAGTGCAGGAATCCTGGAGCGGCACGGCGTAGTCGACACGGCAGGAAGGATCTCTGACGAAGTGACAATGGGTGGCTGTTCAGGCTGGCTTTTATGCTGCAAGTGGCAGATGAGATAAAGACTCGCAGGTGTGTCGGGGAGGCAGGTGCACTGATTAGAGAAGCGCCCATCCCGCACTGGAAAAGGTAACAATAACTTTTTGGGAGCGGAAAATTCCCCCACAGGAGAACAGAGAAATAGTGGTTTGATTTCGTGGAGTTCGTGGCGCAATGTATAAGGCATCTGACTACAAATCAGGTCATGCTCGGCCAAAGAGAGGGCATCCACCAGGTTGAAAAAGAGTTGAAGAGCAAACACTGTCAATACATAATAAAGTTTCTCTGTCCCAATATCCGCAAAAAATAAAAATAAAAAACAGTCCAAAGTAGCAAGATTAAGAAAATCTTTTAAAAAAACGCTCACATGAGGCGGATTTTGAGCCTTGCCTATGCAGTGATATTAATAATAATAATAATAATAATCATGAAAAAGTGTGATGGTGGCGTGGCATTCATTTATCTTTTGAATTGGTGCGTTTAGATTTTTGTTTTTTGCTTTTCCTTGTATTTGGGGTTAGTTTCAAACGCAGCTCATGTTCACACAATGCACATTTTATCTTATTATTTTTAGAGGGTCACAGGAAATCATATGGAATGCTGCAATGGCCAACTCTCACCAGCAAAGGCTATCGTAAAGTGCTGGCCGTGCATGGACAAATAGGGATCTCGCATTTCAGAAAGCACAAGAGTGACACAACGTGGCATCAGCTATGAGCAGCAAATGTTGTCAATTCATTGTCAAAATTTTCCGTCCCAAGAACCCCCAAAAAAAGTCAAAAGAGCCAAGATTTTTTAAAAACGCTCACATCAGACGGATTTTGAGGCGTGTCGATGCAAAAAAAAAAAAAAAAAGAAGAAAAAAGACAATTAAAAAGTGTGATGCGGACACGACGTTTTTTTGAATTCTAAATTGATATATTTCGATTTTTTTGCTTTCACATGTATTTGGTTTTAGATTCGATTGCAGCTCGTGTTCACAGAGTGGACATTTTATGATGTTGCTTATTTTTAGAGGGTCATAAACAAAATCACATACTTGACTTCTTCGTTTACAGTTGACTGAATAGGGAAGATTGTTTTATTTGGGAGCGGAGAGATGTTGACTTAAATTCGTGGAGTTTATCATGCCACGGATAACGTGTCTCAATACGATTCAGTATTCGTTCGCGGAACGTCGCGTGGCTGGAAGCCGACGTTTTCTGCCCTTTGCGTTCGAAACCATTGTGTGTCCACGGTGCCGCCCCCTCCCTTTTTTTGTGTCTTTTTCAGTGTGGGCTGGGCGCCTCTCGAATCAGTGCACCTGCCTCCCCTACACACGTGCGAGTCTTCAGCTCATCTGCCACTTGCACCATAAAAGACAGCGTGAACAGCTACCCGTTGCCAGTTCGTCAGCGATCCTTCCAGCCGAGCTAGCTGCTGCCACGCCGTTACGCTCCAGCATTTCTGCACTCCTCAACGTGATCATTTTGACTAGCTTTCAGTTGTTTACACCGCGACCTGTCCAACTTTCTGGCAATAAAACCCCTCTTCGTTTTTGGTGTCTGTGTGTGGTTCTTGTGCTGATCTCTCACGAAACCTAAGACTTTAATTCACATTCGACCCAAACTCCTCGTTTGGAGCGTCCCTCGCGCCGAAACGGTGCAGCATCGGCGGTGCCGTGGGCATAAACGGCTCGGGACGACATTTCGCGCGGGTGGGCGTGAGATGTTCCTCCGCTTCACTGGTAACCCGGGGTACTCTACGCCGTACGGGTGCCGCGCTACCAGAACCCGAAGCAATGAGGGACATTTTAGGGCGGTCGGGTTCGGGTAGGGCTCGGGCTCGTAGGGCTCGTCCCGGACCTTCGTGATGTTTGATTACCGAGTTTTTCTTCCCTTTGATCGCACCCCCTGGTCCTCAAAGCGATTTCCATCTCTGGCGGAAGCGTCGGCACGTCGCAGCTCCGGCGGGGCCAAGCGGGCAGCATCGGTTCGAAACCACTTTTTTGGGGTGTGATTTTTGTACATCATATAGCCACTGAGACCAATACACAACCAGTGGCCAAAAAAAACGTGACCAGTGTAGGTAACTTAATCTGACATGTCTGTCATTTTTTAGTGAGAATTAATTTTTTTTCCAGAACAACACTCACAAAATTCCTGGTTAATGCCAAGGTGCCCTTGAGCAAGGAACCCTCCACAACTCCCCACTTTAGAAGGTGCAGCACCGTTTGCGCATACCGTTCACTCTCTCCTTGCACTCTTGTGAACTGCTTCCCCGGGTGGCGGTCTGTGAATCTGAATGGATTTCCCCCATTTTATGAGCATCCGTTTATCATCCTCCTTGTAAATTATTTTTAAAAAGTGATCCCACTCCAGTCCACACGGTGGTAATAGCGCACCTACAGCTCCTCTTTGACTGCCGTTTTGGGATGCAGAAGGCTTCCTCTTTGAGACCGACAAGAACGCGATGTGTTTTTCAGATAAAAATCTCGCCCCATCTTGAACCTGAAGAGAACAACTCATGGAATACATGACTACCCATAACGGCACGTTCCGTGACCATTTACTTTTCCTTTTGCTCTCTCTTTTTGTGAGGATCCATGCAAGTCATGGTAAGTTTTTGTTTATTTGCCTGACGTTAGTGCGTTTGTACTGTGACCTAACAATGCTGTCTTAACAATTTGACGTCCAGAAAACATAGTACTTGTAGACGGGAATTATATATTTATTTATTTATCGACAGGTCGATTTTTGTTGGTGTATATGTTTTTATGTACAGATCAAGTGACACCCAATTTTGAGTTATAGTTGGGACACATTAAACAACCCATATGCGCCGGTATCAAAAATGCACGTATAGCACACTGCAAGGGGTCTTTTTGCGGGTAGCAATAACACGGAAGTCAAGTTGTCCTTTTATTTTTCAGTGATTGAAGCGCTGCCCCCGCCACGGAATGTAGTTTTGATGACCTTAAACACCAATTACACACTGAAGTGGGACTGGAACGAGATGACTTCGAAGACTGAAGTTGTTTCGTTTTCGGTCCAATATATTTCGTGAGTAGAACTGCGTACTGTATTACAATTTTGAGCTGTGTCTGTGAATGAGACATTTTCATTGGCTTAGATACATTACTAATCCAAACATCTTTTGTGGAAACATCAATTTTTCATGTGAGAAAAAGTATTACAACTTCTGACGGAGGTGGTTTGTTATGCGGGATTGTCCTGTTTGGCTCAACCCAACTGTATTTATCGAACACTTTAAAACAATCATAGCTGTGTACAAAGTGCTGCGCATGTAGCAAAAATAAACCATACAACAAATTAATAACAAAGACGGTAGATTGCACAAAAACAGTAAAACTACAAATCAAGTCTCCTGCTGAGTCAAAAGCCAAATAATAAAAACGAGTTTTGAGACAAGTTTTAAAGATAGGCATTTTGTTGTTGTTGTTGTTCTTGTCTTTCCAGGAACTACAAGCTCGAATCCAAGAAAAGGCACAACTGGTCTATTGCCTGTGACAAGACATCTTCCAAGTCTTGTGACCTTACCGCATATAACCTGCACTATATGGGCATCTACATGCTGCGTGTACGCACCAATGACAATCACAGTCATTCAGACTGGGTGCAGAAAGAATTTTGTCCTGAGAAGCATGGTGAGTAATTGTAGGAAAGTGGGGAAACGTTCCAGAAAAATGAAAAATTAAGACACTTCAATTATATATATATATGTATAATGCTTGTAACAGCCAGCGGTGTGCAATTTACAAAATGTTCTCAGTCCGTCATTAATTATTCGTCAGCCGCCTGGGCGCCTGCCTGTTATCGTTAGTCCGTCATTATTTCAAGCCGAACCAAACTGTAATCATCAGTCAGTCACTCCATCGTTGCGTCAGTAAATTTCACCGGTCCGCCAAGTCATTTCCAATCCGTCAGTCCCCCCCCCCCATCCCCAAAAACGCAATGAAAAATCAAATTTGATTAAAATGGTGTTGCAGTACTTTGTATATAATTCAATGTGCCAAAATCAGGGGTCACCAACCTTTTTGAGAGTGAGAACTGATTGTGTGAAGGGCTACCAAATTGATACCACGCCCGAAATAACATTTGTCCAAATGACCTTTAATAATATGAGCATGTGTTACTTTTCATACATGATGATTCAGCCGGCAGGAGAAGCTTCATTGGAAGGGAATAAGCTGACAGCCGACGTCGGGGGTCAGCAACACGCGGCTCATGAGCCGCATGCGGCTCTTTAGCACCCCCGAGTGGCTACCTCGAGCTTTTTCAAAAATGTTTGAAAATGCAAAAAGATAGGACGGAAATATATATTTTTGGTTTCTGTCGGAGGACAAACATGACACAAACATTAACGTTTTCCGATGCTGTAAAAATGTGTCGAATAAATATGAAATGTCAACATTTCGTCAACGACTATTTCCGTCGTAGCCTGCGACACACGCTTCTATTAGCAGGGCGGGATGTCAGTCAGGGGGCCGTTGTAAAAAAAAAACAAAAAAAATAGCTGACTTTCATGTACAATTCACTGAGGGTACTTGCTAAGAATGGGAATCTGGGCGGCCAAGAGAAGCATTTTTAAACAGTACACATGAGCTACGATAGTTAGCACGTGGCTAAAGTGCGTCCCGTGCCTCGTTCATCTTAGCGGCCGTTATGGCTGTTGCTCATTACTGCATGCGTGCAAGTGTGTGCGTATGCGCGCGTGTGCAGTAACGGGTCGATCGCGGAAGGTTGGTTGTTCGAAAAGTAGATCTTCCGTCAAAAAGGTTTGGGCACCCTTCCTCCACAGGATGGCAGGTGGGAAAAATACTTTTTTAATCATGAATGCTCGTGTATTTGTAGCCAACTAAGTCACGTTGATAGCAGGCTAAAATACAGTCAAACCTTGGTTTTCGAACGTCTCAGTTCTCGACCAATTCGGTTTTCGACCAAAAATTTCGAGTTTTTTATGCCTCGGATGATGAACAAATTTCGGTTCTCGAACAAACTGAGCGCACTTGAATGCACCATTTGACTCCTCTCGCCTTCCTTACACGAGGAAGTGACGCTTCCTCGGGTAGACGAGGAAGTGACGCTTCCTCGTGTTGCTTTCCGTTGTGAGCAGACGTGTTCAGTAAACATTTTTATTTTAAAAATAGCGTGGTTTCGGTTTTCGAACAATTTCGGTTTTCGAACAGCCTTCTGGAACGGATTATGGACGAAAACCGAGGTTTGACTGTAGCTCCTATAAATACATACAGCATGCGTTGCCTTCATTAGAAGGCTTTTAATTTTTTGCGGCTCCAGACATATCTTTCAACATTTTGGGTTGCCGACTCCTAGCCTACATGAAGGGTGTGGGGTGGGCGATGAACACTCGGACTCATGCGTTGACAGAACTCAATCGCAAAGTGAATGCGGTGGTCAAGTCGCTTCGCAAAATGGAAAAGAATGAGGAGTAGTTGGCTCGGCCTGGAAAATTGATTGAGGATTCAACAAATTGACCCCATTTTTGTTAGGCTCAAACCATGCTCCCATTTAAAGAGAATGGTTGGAGTCTGGCGGGGGGTGGGGGTGGGGGGGGGGGAGTTCTTTTCCGTATTGTTTTCTATTCACAACATCAAACCGTTGCTTCCCGTTCTGTCACCCCCTGTTGGTCATTGTTTTTTTGATGTTCCTCTGGACGGATTGTAACTGGGAAAGTAAATTCCTTGTATGTTTTACACACTTACAATCTGTTTCTGATCTGCACCCATTTAATCCCAAAAATTTCCCAGACATTTAAAAGTCAAAATCAGGTGTCATTGGTAGCCCTTTTAAGTAATCAGTAATAAACATTTTTCGAGCCCTGTAAATTAAATCATTGTTGTCCTTCACAAATGTGACCGGTGGGATTAAATGGGTTAAGAATATGAGCAAAATCTTGGGCCTAACAAGCCACCGTAGCCTGACATCATGGGAAATATTAGCCCGTCTTGAATGTTGGTCATTCGTCATCCAATGTCTTTTGTTTAGGTACTCCAGTGCCAGTATGTTGGGGGTCAAATCAGCTCTAATAACAGTAGAAACACGGGTTTGTGTTTTTGGTGCTGCCCTTGTCATTTCTGTACAATGAAAGCACCGATCGTCACAAGTGTCTATCTTTACAGAATACAGTGGTACCTCTACTGATGAAATTAATTGGTTCTGGAAGAAATTTCTTAACTAGAAAATTTTGTAAGTAGAGACGCGTTTTCCATGTAAATGCCCTAATCAATTAAATCATAATACAGTCACTCGGGTGTAGCCTAAAATTTCAGTGGGGTGGCCGGGATGACACAATATACCTCACATAGGGGTGACCATCCGCATGCACACATAGCATTCGCTTTAATGTAACCCTCTTTGGAACTGACATGTCATTGTTCATCATACCACTCACAGGCAGAGTTTCATGAAAAAAATTGCATACATTCAGAACCTTGCCCAACACACTCATAAAAATAAGCAGGAGCAAGTCTAAGTAAAACGCAATATTTTGCTGTTTAATTCACTAAAGCAATGATTTTGATTGACATTGACAGTAAGAATTAAATGTTGTTTACCAAAGGCAGTCTTTTTCAGTTGCCATTCAGCTACATTGTAAATGTAATTTTTAAATATGTAGTTACCGTATTGGCCCGGATATAAGACGGCCCTGATTATAAGACGATCCCCTCCTTTTTCAAGATTAAAGTTTGAAAAAAGACTTGAGTCTTTTAATACAGAAAATAATGACAGTACATCTGAAACTAATGATTCTAACAATATATTTGAGAGAAAAAGCATGTTATTTTGCCTCATTCAAATCTTAATATCTGAACATTTAAATATGTAAACTGAAGTGCAATCCCATTCGTAAATGAATGGCTTCTGGTTTTGAAATGTAAATGACATCATAACTTCTCCTCAGCTGCCGGTTAACCTGGCCGATCTTCGACCCACTTTTCCAGATTGTTGCTACGTTTCCCCATTTTCTGTTATCGCTTCTATTATTTTCTTCTCTTTTCTTTCTTACCGCTATTTTTTATTTTTCTTCTTCGTGTTACCGCTATTTTTATTTTTATTCTTCATGACAGGGTTCACTTTGGCCTGGGGAGTCAAGTTCAGCATTCGCTTCAATGATATCTGGTGCCATCTAGCGTCATGAATGGGTATAATGTCTAAACTCTGAATATAAGACAACCGCCACTTTTTCAGTCTTATTTCAATGCAAAAAAACGTATATTTGGGCCAATACGGTACTTTAAAAAAATTGTGACGATGTGTCAAGGGTTTTTACGAACACTGCGTTCATGTGAATCAAAATGGCAGAAAGTCCCACGGATCAAAATCCTCCCCCACGGTTGGGTGGCCAAGAAGTGAGAACCCTATGTAGCATCGCCCCTGCTGTAACCCCGATACTTCACTGCGGGTCATTTTCTCAGTTCCTTGTCTTCATTTATGCCACATGTATCCGGGGTTATAAATACAATTGATTGTTGAAGCCACCGATTTTCAGATCTCCTTTCTCTTCTGTCTTTGTAGCTGCAGTTGGTCCACCATCCAAAGTGGAATTGGCTGTTTCTGTGAACAACCTTGATGTTTTTATCTCCGATCCACTGACCAGTTCAAATTGCTCGATGAAAGTGAATCTTCCCAAGATGTACTACAACATTGTGTACTGGGAACATCATGCAAACAAGCGGGTAGGAACTACCGACTTTAAAGTTTCTCGTACCTACACAAATTTTATTCGCTTTTCTCATGAAGGTAGAAAATTCATTTACATCTTACCTGGCAGGCGCAAATTTAACTGTACAATCGATGATAAATGGGATACATTTATATTGCAGATTTATTTCCTAGGTATAGATTTCCAAGGGACTGTGAAACTCCTCTACAACAAAATCATGAAATTTTTCACTGTAGCAAATTTGATCTCAGATGGAAACACGCACACACACACACAAACGTATGTGTAAACGCACACACAAACATGTGTACTCTTTATTTTTATTCCAATAGTGCATAAGTATGAGCATACACTTCATATAGTCAGTGTAGAAAGAAAAAAAGGGAAAGAAAGTGCGAAATTTACGATCAGCATTCACTTTCACTTACAACAATTTATTGGATAATGTCTTTTGTTTCCTCCGTCTTTCATTTTGATCACTTTTACCCTCTCTTCCAGCGTCAGAGCTCTTCTTGTCTTAGCTGCTTGACATCCAAAGGTCCGTTTTGTAGCCATTTTAGCAATGCAACATCCATGCTCGTCTGAATCTAACAATAACAAATACTTCAAGGATTACTGCGCATGTTTAAACCAGTGTGGTGGTTGCTGTTGCCGTTTACGAACGAAGCAGTAGAGGTCGCTGTTGGATTAGACTTCGTTGTAGTGAATCTCGTCGCGAGGCAAGAGCAGACGAAAATATTTCGTATAGCACAACAGGGAGTTTTTTCGTTGTATGGAGGGAAGGAAAGTGGGAATGGTGTGAATGCATGAAGATTTTTTCACACTAGGGGGTATTTTCGCCCATGTAGGTTTCGTTGTAGAGGAGCTTCACTGTACCATAATTTCCAGACTATAGAGCACACCTGATAATAAGTCGCACCCATTACATTTTTAAAGGCAAACCCATTTTCTTCACACACACCGCACCTATCTATAAGCCGCAGGTGACCAAATTGTAACATGAGATATTTGCAAAGAAAGACGGTACACAGAAAGAGGTTTCAACGTTTAATAACATACCTTAACTGTTGTTTCACTACGGCAATAAAACAGCACTCACGCGGCTGGTTTAAATAAAAAAAGGAAAAAGAAAATTAAAGGCACCGTTGCCTGTCGAGTAATGCCTTGTTTTAAAATGAAAAAACTCCTCGCTTATCGCAATACTCGGTCAGCCATTCCTCATTCGGCTTTCTACCAGCCACGCTTTCGTGTCAACATTCACAACAATGTCTTTGGGGGGGGTTTCTTTTGATATGTAACCAGGTGAACAATACTATGACTGTTGTAGTGAATGCTGCCTCGTTTAATAAGTGGAGCACTGCCACTTTAAAAGGAGCATTGGATAATCTTGTGAGACTTGGATCAGGAAGTGAAGTGAGACGAACGCTGAGCTGTGCTTATTCTTCTGTTGTATCTGCAATCGGAATTATAACCTGGCTGATATTGAGTAAAATATCGTTGTTTGGGAGTTTGAACGGTGTCGCATGATGGGTCGTGTGAACAGCCGTGAAGCAGGGGAAATTTGTTGTTTTCCACGTGTTTCGGGCACATACATGGAAAGTGCTCTCAAGCCACTACTGTTGTCTATTTTTGTATACTTTTCTAATTGTTAGTCCCATTCGACATATCTCAGAAAATGTACAGCATTAATAAAATAAAAGACTATGTTCAGTCATGAATAAACCCTTCATAAATTTTTTTTTGTGTTGGGTCAAGTCTGTCATTGACCTGGCCACACCGCTTTCGGATTGCAGTCCAGCTCAAAACAGAGATGAAATGCGCCCTCTCGTGGCCGGTTGTTTCATTGTGACACATGATCGCATCTCACTGTTACCTTTTCCGCTCTAGCGCTCCCTGGCGGCCGTTGGAAAAATCTTCTAACAGGCCGCATCATTCAATAAGCTGCAGGGTTGGAAGCATGTGACAAAAGTAGTGGCTTATAGTTCGGAAATGACGGTACTTTTTACTACGTTGTAGTCTGTCTAAGCAGAATTCCGCACAACAGGCGTTGCAATCATGTAAACTTCAGACATTAAACCATTTTCTTCATTTTTCTTCAGACTCCAGTTAAACTGCATTAACTACAGTATTTTAGTGATTATGATATTCAAAAAAGTAGCTCGTTATTTGGACCGGTTCAGGAGTTTTGTCTCACATCGTGCATACCCCGTAAGCCATTTTGTGTGGGAAAGAAAACGAGTGTGATGTCTTGCTATATACTGTATTTATAGTGTTGTATAACAATAACAATAATTAACTGCTTGTCTCTGGCTTGCAGGCCCCACAACCCCAAATTATGAACACCAGTACAAATATGGTAACTCTGACAGACCTGAAATCTTGGACATTGTACTGTGTTCGGGTCCAGTCACGTTCTGACCGTCTCGATAAGAGCAGCAAATTCAGCTTGCCGCATTGCATTCAGACTGATGGTATCTAAAATGTTTTTGTTTTTTTTAATCCTTTGTCAATATTCTTTTGAGGTCAAATTAACAAATGTAACTGTTTGAATAAGAAAATACAGTCCATATTTTATCCCATTTTAAAACTACTGTGCAGATGCAAATGACCACAAGTCGACTGTGAGCATTGTTAGGATACATGACATGCTACATGACACAGTAATAATCATTTGTGTTTCTACTTTTCAACAGGCTTCATCCCTTGGTGGCAAATTGTTGTGTACTTCTTGGGCTCTTTGGTGATGTGTTGTACAGTTGTGGCCCTCCTCTTGTATATTGTCTTTAGATGTTATGAGACATTCAAGATGACGTTCTGTCCCTTGATCCAGCTTCCACAATTTTTCCAAAAGGTATGAAGGCAATACACGCACACACACAAAAAAAGAAACATTTTCTAACACAAAATGGGTTTTTTTTCACTGTTTCTTTAAATCAGGGCTGTCAAACTCATTTTTTGTTGCGGACCACTTCAGAGTGATGGCTTCCCTCGGAGGGCCGGTGCAAAATCTCAACATTATTTATTACCCATGACAATTTGACACTGCGGTACGGAATTCAGCAAGAATCATGATAGTTGACACGCATGATTTGCTCCCGCGGGCCACATAAAATGACATGGGGGGGGGGGGGGCCAGATCTTGCACACTGGCACATTAACCTTATTTTCGTAAGGCATTTTTCATCCATCCATCTATCCATCCTACTGTTAACTTTTTCAATCCCCATGACGTATAAATACATCTTGAAAATCTGCGACGGCTGCCTACCCAGGACGTATTTATAAGTCATTTCCTTTTTCTTCTTCATCTGACGCAGCCCCTTAATAACGATCAGGCTTGTCTGCATTGTAAACCGTTTAAAATGTGTCCAGCGGGTGTAAGGGATAAGCCAGGAACACAGATGCAGAACAAGTAAAAATAGAGGGGGTGAGCAGGGTATAGCGTGTAGTTGGAGTGCATTCAAACCAGTCGTGATGGAGAAATTAAAACGACCCGTGAGGATTGCTTTTTGCCCATGACGAGGGAAAGGAGTTTCTGAAAGCAGCAGTACGCTTTCATTTG
This sequence comes from Hippocampus guttulatus, assembly GCF_054856545.1. Classification (NCBI taxonomy): domain Eukaryota; kingdom Metazoa; phylum Chordata; class Actinopteri; order Syngnathiformes; family Syngnathidae; genus Hippocampus; species Hippocampus guttulatus. The sequence continues at coordinate 2,365,340 of NC_141271.1, forward strand.
TGCAAAAGCAGCAGCCATCAAAATAGGCTCCGCGTGCACCAACATCGTCAGCCTCATTCAAATGCCACACCGCAGCTAGAGTGTCTTTGCAAAACCAAGGGAAATGAAATCAGAACGCGGTGCAAGACATGTTGTGTGCCCATGTGTCAGGGCAATTGTTTCATTTTGTATTACACGCACACACAAACATGTGTTTACTTAATATTGATAAATTAAGTATACATTTACATACAGTGCATTTACACATGCAGACATACACGTGCACACTCACTGAATTGGTTCACTTCTGTTCATAGTTCATTTCAGCAGTCCAATAGAGTGCAGATCAATATTTTTGTGACAAAAAAGCCTTTTTGTGGTGTTGTTCATTTCGTTTTTTATTATATTTTATTGTCTTATTTAGATGTTTTGAGATGTCACAAAAGCAAAAAAAATAGTGGTGCTATACTTGAAATGAACAATTGGTAACCTCACAAAAAGCAATATAGTAACAATATTTAATTTACAGTATAATATCTTGGGGCGGGGTGAATATGCCATTATGTCCGTTTATCTTCCCAGTATCCTCTTGACTCCCTTGGATCTGATATTCCTTGTCTTCTGCCCGTGGAATCTGAAGCGGAACTCTTTTGTGATATTGTCACAATATGTCCAAAACCTCCGGAACATCACAGTCACTCCTCAAAAGATCCACTGATGCCCCCTTTCGGTCTGGAGCCTGCTAGTAGTTCAACGTAAGTTCACTTTGCATTGTTTTTACGGAATGATCATTTTTAAGGCTAGCTCATGCTCATGTCACAAACTAGCAATCACATCAACTGAATGTTGAAATGCCATGATTTCTACTTTATTGTGGTGACCAGAACCTTTAGCGACCTAATCCACCTTCTAATGTTGCTACTATCAATGTTGGACTTTTCCAAAATAACAGCCAAAAATGCAATTCCATTAGCCAAAGAGCAAAGGAGGCATTTGGGCCGAGTACCGTTATTACTTAAACAACAAACGCAGTTAACCTGTGACCTTCCAACAATTCCAAACCTTGACTGGAATATCATTGAACAGGCCAAAAACTTTAAATAAAATACATAGTCACCAGAGATGACAATTTGTTATCTTTCCTCTTCAGGGTGAGTTAGTTTTCTAACTCTTAAGTCAGAGCTAGCAAGTCATTGTGCTCTTCAGGGCTAATGTGGACATGTCAATTAAATCCATTCGTAAGGTTGAAACACATCAGTCAGCTATGGCATTGGTCGACCCATCCTCACAATGTGTCAATTTTTCTTTGGAAAGTCCGCCTCGAAAATACATTTTTAATGTTGTCCGACATTCACCCTCATCAGTCACCCGGCACACAAATTGCAAGATTCAGCTCTGATCAACCAGTCAGAGATCGAAAGAATGCCTCTGAGTGATGTCACGCTCAACTTTTGTGAAGGCCCAGTTTTGTGAGTCTAAAATCTGATTGCTTAAAAAACAAAACAAAAAAACATCTGGTATTGCTACTAGCGCGTATGTGTCATGGGCCTCCTCTTGATTATGAAGGCCCTTGGCAGATTACATTGACAAATGCTAGAAAATGAAGATGATACAGGTAGGACCGTTGGAAATAATCCCATTACATCTTGGTCGAGCTTCTGCGAGTGTTAAGGCCTTGGTGGCCTGCTATCATGTAAGGTGTACGTATAATGGCGTTAACTTATTGAATTTAATGAGCCAAGAAAGCCTCTTGGGGACTCGCAGGATTATATTTTTGCAGCCCCCACACTTGAGACCAAAGTGTAATGTTCGTGCAGCCCCCACCTTTTTTTGCCATGTAATTGACCTGACCATTTTGTGCTTTTAAAAAAAAAAAAACACTTTTTTTTTTGTTGTCATTTATGGGATACTACGGTATACCTCAGGCTCATCACAGCTTTCGGCGAAACGTAATTCTGAAGTGAAACCATGTGGAAGGAAAATATGCTGTCACCCAGTCCCAATCGTGTCTTTTTTTTTTCAAAACCGGTCGTGAAGTGAAAGGTTGACACCGAAAACGGACAATTTCAAGAAAAAACACCAGACGGAATGTTTGTTGTGCACAAGGGTAGAACCACATCTTGAACACATGGGGAAAGTTGCGGTTTTCAATAAATCTGACATAATTACACATGCTGAAGAGTATGTTAAGTGCCAGGGAGATTAGATGGAGGGATGACTTGCCAATCTTGCGCACGCTCTGCAGAACCATTCATGTTCTGAAGTTTTATTGACTTTGACAAAATTGGATTAGTTTTACTTTTTTTTGATACTTGAACGCCCTTTTTGTGGGATACTTGATGCAGCCTCAGACTCTCATTTCCAGCCGCCCCTCCACTTAGTCTAAATTGAATTTCTGACTCCTGCTTTCCAACAAAATTCCCAATTTACCTGGTCAGCAGAACAAAGATTGTTTCATTCATTTTTTTTTAAAAATTCCAATCCATTGAAGACATCATTCTTTGCTTCTTCTTTCAGTTTGGTAGTTATCAAGCAGTTAGAAGCCAGGTTCTTCTCAACTATAATTTATCACTCTGTAAAAGTAATAGATTACATTACCTAAATTGTAATTGCGTTACAATTCTTGCGCATTACTTTTTTCACCAAATCCCCAAAACGCACTTTGACACAGCAATTCTTTAAAGCGAAGTCTTTTTCGTCAGCGCTTGATTAACAGCTGTCGAATGTTAAACTTGGCCGCAACTATTTTCTGCTACTCTGTGCGTGTCGCTGAAAAGAAAATGACCGTTTGGAATCGGAAGTGATCTGTCGTAGTTGCACAAAGAAGAAAAATAAGTCTGAACTAAGCGATACAACACACATAAAGTCATCAGTGCAGAACATCAAGGTTTTTGTTCAGAGAAAAATGTATCCTGAACTCCCATGTGAACACATGTCACAGAGCTGTAATATTCGGTATGTAAATTCTAACGAGGTCTGCTCTGTTCTGTGTCCTTTCCAGTGCTCTGTACAATCATCAGGACATAAGGAGAAGCACAGACTCTGGAGTTTACTCCACTGACGGCAGCAAATGCCAGCAACATCAGTTAAACGGCAGTCAATCCTCCTTCGGGGCCGACCAAGGCCCTGTTGACTTGGATCCTGTGAAAATACACGACACAAGTTCAAGGCATGACAGTCAGTGTGAGATTGCGGTTGAACGTTTTATAGACCATTGTGTCTGAAGATATGCAGTGGAACCTCTCAGGTGAAACAAAACTAATTTCCCAACAATGGCATATTTTTCCCTCAAAATGTAGTCATACAATTTAGGAGGGTCTCTATCCATCCATCCATCCATCCAAACCGCTTATCCTCACAAAGGTTGCGGGCATGATGAAGCCTATCCCAGCTGACTTCGGGCTGGATGCGGGGTACACCCTGAACCGGTTGCCAACCAATTGCAGGGCACACATAGACAGACAAACATCAACAATTCACTCTCACAGTCACGCCTTAGGACAATTTAGGGAATCAATTAACCTATCGTGCATGTTTTTGGAATGCAGGAGTAAACTGGAGCACCCGGAGAAAAACGCACGCAGGGACGGGGAAAACATGAAAACTTCACATAGGAAGGCTGGAGGCCGGATTCTAACCCATGATCTCTGTACTGTGAGGCAGATGTGCTAACCAGTCGCCCACCGTGCCACTTAAGGAGGGTACCAGTGCCCCTTGCCTAATCCCCTGAAAGTTCTGCCGGCGGTGGGAGATAAAACTCCATCGGACACGGGATTCTTCTTCCTTTCATAACTTCGCTGCTGTGAATCGGGAATTTCTCCATTGCGAGACTAATAAAGGTTTTCTTATCTTATTCTGCCAAACATCGCCAGCAGAGGATCAAAATGCTTTTGGGCCTGCCTGCCAAGTTGGACCGGTATCTTCCCTCACCATCTGAGCCAGCAGAACACCAGATGGTGGTCAGTTGACAGCTCCGTCCGTCTCTTAAGACGACTATCTCTGATAGTCTGATGACACAACGATGTTAACTTACAAAGCCAATTCCAATGAAGCTGGGACATAAATAAAACCAGAAAACAATTATTTGCAAATGATGTTCAACTTATATTTAATTGAATACACTTCTAAGACGAGATATATAATGTTCAAATGAATGAACTTTATTGTTTTTAGCAAATATCATTAACCTTGAATTTTATGGCTGCAAGATTTTCTGAAAAAGCTGGGACAGGTTTTGGAGCAGCGCAACTGAAGGCTCTGGCTCCCATGGTGCTCAGGCGGGCAGGGGGCACTGACAGGCGGAAGGAGGACGAGGATCTGATGGAGTGAGTGGGGGTATGCACCTGAAGAAGGCGTGACAGGTAGGGAGGGGCCAGGTTGTGGATGGCCATGTATGTACTGTATGTAGGAGCAGTTTGTAGTTGATGCGGTCTTGGACAGGGAGCCAGTGGAGCTGCTGAAGGACGGGGGTGATGTGTGAGAAGGCACGGAGTTGGGCGCAGACGTGTCTGTTTGTCGACACGACGTTTTAAAAAACCAACACCACAGCTCTCCTTTTTCGGAGCTGCAACATGTATCTATATCTATTTGAGCTATACTGTATTAGCCTACGATCAAAATCTTTTTCCATTTTCAAACATTTTTTATAAAGCTCCAGGGAGCCACTAGATGTCGCTAAAGAGCCGCATTTGGCTCTGGAGCCGCGTGTTGCCGACCCCCGAGCTAGACAACGCCAGACCATATTCTGTTACAACAGCGTGGCTTACTAGTAAAACAGTGCAGGTAATTGGCCTGCCTGCAGTCCAGACCAGTCTCCCATTCAAAATGTGTCTCACATTATGAAGTGTAAAATATGACAAGGGAGACCCCAGACTGTTGAAAAGTTGAAGCTGTACATCAAGAAAAATTGGGAACGAATTCCACCGACAAAGCTTCAACACTCGGTGTCCTCAGTTCCCAAACGTTCATTGAATGTTGGAAGAAAAGGATGTAATACAGTGGTTAACATGACCCTGTCTCAGTTTTTATGGAGCATGTTGCAACTTTAAAATTTAAAAAGTTATTTACTAAAACAATAAAGTTAATTATTTTTTAACATAACCTGTTGTGAATGCACTGTAGAAATACAGATGTATTGTTTTGTCTTTTGTTCAATTAAATATAAGTTGAATGTGATTTGCAAATATTATAACGTCGGCTTTATGTTTAATATCTTCATTGGAATTGGGTTTGTATGTTTATTGGGGAATTTTTATTCTACAGTATTTTGTTTGTATGATTCAGTTGCCTTGCAATTTGATTCTTATAGAATCTGCATTGATGTGTGTATTATCTTGTTTTTATACCAAATTAAAATAATATGGAGGACTGACATTTTCATGCTTATTATAACAAACAATTGGGTGTCTGCCCATTCATCAAGTGTCAAATAGCTTTTTATCCATCCATTTTCCGATCCGCTTTATCCTCACGAGGATTGCGGGGGGTGCTGGAGCCAATCCCAGCCGTCTTTGAGCAGTAGGCGGGGGACACCCTGAACCGGTTGCCAGCCAATCTCGTGGCAGACAGAGACGAACAACCGTCCGCGCTCACACTCACTTGGGGACAATTTAGAGTGTCCATCAGCCTGTCATGCATGTTTTTGAAATGTGGGAGGAAACTGGACTACCTGGAGAAAACCCACGCGGGCCCAGGGAGAACATGCAAACTCCACACAGGAAGGACGGGATCGAATCCACGACCACCGCACTGTGAGATCGACGCACTAACCACTGGCCCACCCCAAATAGCTTTTTAAATGATAATAATTATTTATTTTCAATCATTTCCATCCATCATTATCTGCTCCGCACGAGGGTCCTGGGTGTGCAATTCAATTTATGCACAGTAATTGTTTATGGCATTTTGGTGATTTTAGCCTCACTATCTGAAACAAAACTGATATACAGTAAATACAGCACTGCACAACAGATGGCAATTCATTTCCTGAGCAATTTCTCTGAATTTCCCCATTTTCGACATTCTGTCAACACCTTGACCACAAGAGAGTTATTGTGGTGGATGACTCTCTCACCTGGTACATGTTGCTCCTTTATGGCTTCAATATTTGTTTTTGTATTTGTTGCATCTACCATGCAACGGTGGATGCAGTTGCCGCCTGAATTAAGTATCGGAGGCTGTGAGACGTGTCATCCAAAGTATCTGCCTATGGATTAATCAACCTTTAACAATTCCCTCTATTGAATCGGATTGATCAGATCTCAAAAGTCACTTTTATTTTTAGGTTTAAAAAAAAACAAAACATTACAGATTTGTTTATGCATGGACAATAGATTCAGTTCCTATTTTGTGTAGTGTACAAATAGCTTCTCATTTTTGTATTTCCTGTATCCGCTGTTGCTGTTGAAACAATGTAAATGTCCCCATTGTTGGACAAATCAAGGTCATCTTATATGATGAAAATGTAATTTCAGTGTCGCCCCCGCCCCATCTAATTCCTGAAGCAAATTTGTACTTGCCAGCATCTGAGAAGCGTTTTGGTGGGCCGACACAGCGCCATTGTGACACACCGGCCACCCTTAATGTGAGACACTGGATTAAAAAACAAACAAAAAAACATCTGGAACAATCAGTGTTATGGACATAATGCTTTAGCGGTTCAATTTCTGTCAAAAAATACAGATGATCTGTCACATTTATCAGCTCTGTATAGCCAGCGCTGTGTCCTATAAGATAGAAACCGGGCGTCTCATGTATAAAAACTGTTCATCTTGCTGCTCTTCTTCATCATCAGAGCAGGAAGTTCCTTCAATGGCGTCCCAGGTTTCTGGCAGTATCACGGAAATGCTGTCACGCTCCTGCAAATCAACGGTATCCACATTCCGTTGGCCCAAAATGTTTTTCTGCTCTTCCTCCACAAACCTACCCCAAATTATAGAGTGGAGGTTAACATCTTGACCGTCCCTTTTTTCAACCTCCCAATTTTCCACCTCAATTGGATGTAAACTGTCAGCCGTAAAACTGGCTTGGTCTGAAACTGGACCACGGTCTGAGTTCGAGAGATTGTCAGAAAGCGAGGCTGCGTTTGTGGATGAATGTTGGGTAGCAGCATCCCAAATCCACGCTTGGGGCAAGGGACTAAAAACATCCACGGTTGGAAACACAGAATTCGGGTTTGCAGTGTTGTTTGGAAGTGACGCTGGCTGAGACGTGTCAGGAAGTGACGGAGATGACGAGCACAATAAATCCGAGGCCAAACGCATTTTGTAACCACTTCCGTTTCCAGAAGAGCTTTCGGTATTCCAAAGATCTGATGATTGACAGTCTTTCTCTTCCCATGGGGAGTGCAGCGTTGGCATAATTAGGAGGGAAGACAGGAATGCATTGCGGGGCACAACAACCCAGACCTCTTTTGTGTGATGGATGGATGTCTAACACAAAAAAAAAAAAAGAGAGGAGGAAATGAGGAAAATTAATAATCATAAAATAAAAGACCACAAACTTTGTGACATTCGCAAATATCCAAACATATTTCGCAACATTTAGGAAATTAACAGCTGCTAGAGCCTTGAAAAAAAATCATCCGGAAGACATGAGCAATGCATTTATCAAAGTCAACTTTGACGGTGAAACTCCAAAGTCAAAGAAAATTTGCAATTAGTGTGTAACGAACATCACACAAGGCATTAGCATCCAGTGTTGGATGAGATTGACAGTAGATTAGGAATCTACCTCCATGAGTTTATTTGACTTTTTCTTTGGCCTTTTTCTCATCGGATGGTGAAGAGAGGAAAGACAACGAACTGGAAACAGTGCGTGCAACGTGCGAAAAGTGGTAGCCGACCCATGTGTGACAAAGTAATGAGCAAAGAACAGAAAGTGCACCAGGAAGTGACCTGCCACTAATCTTGAATAAGCGAGACATTACTGTAAATGAGATGTACACATCATTTCAAAATACTATCAAGAAGGAGTGTGCATCTAATAAAATATGAGTCCACCTATCTTGAGTCCATGTCGAGTCAGAGTCCCGACGGTCCGTGTGTCAAGTCAGAGTCCACAAAGTCCGAGACAAAGTCCAAGTCCAGATGAGATCAAGAGTAAACCTTCCGACAGAAGAATCCTATTTTCCCGATTATGCTCAACACTTCTTAGACGTTACGGACTTCACCATGTGTGCAGATAAAGAACAAAAACAACTTCAAAAACAACGTTGCTTTGTTAACGGTGTTTGGTCTCGGGCGTGGGACGAGGAGGAGAAGCATTTTTGTGCTTACACTGTTTTTTGAAGAGGTAGCTAATAACAGCAGATCTCAATTTTTTTAATCCTGCTGTTGGCTGACATGACTGTAAGACGGTGACTGCATCCTAAAGGCACGGCAGGGTATCGAGGAGCTCAGGCTCCTTTGTGAGCTCCAGCAATTTGGAGATTGCGAGGAGGTGTGCCCAATACTTTTTTACTGAGTAAATCGCTTGCTGAGTTCAAAAACAAATTCAAAAAAATAGTACAAACAACCTACATCAATCAGAGTTCAAATGATAAATTCTAAACATTAAATATAATGATAAATCAGAACTAAGTTGATAAATAGAGAAAGGTATTGAAATATTCATTATGAATACAAGAGAAAATTGACACAAGAGTGCCAGGGTGTAGATGTATATAATCCTGATACAAACCAAAAGTTGTAAAAATATCACGGTTAACGGTAAAGTATGAGCTTTAATGGAGACTTCTTTCTTCTTATTTTTTTTCTTTTCTGATTGATATAAAAATGATTTATTAGATATAAACACATAACGGGGTAGGACTAGATAAGTTTTTTACTTCTTCCTACTCCCTTGAACATAATAACTGTGTTGAATGAAGACTGATTTCTTTTTTTTTACTATTTTATCTACCTTATTTTCTGTCAAATTATTACTGTATATGTTTTATGTTCAATAAACAACAACACCAATACTTCTTCAAGTTTGTCCGTGCTTTTTTTCACTGCAGCGTAACAACAAAGCTAACATCAAAGTATCTTTCTTATTTCACTCTGCAATCGCTCTGGCCCCATCTCTTCTACATGGCTATGCCGATGGCCGTCACAGCGGTGCTGTACCCGAACTGAAACATTTTCAACGGGGGGTGGCACCGCATCATGAAACGGCGTTTCGTCAGGGGAGCCGTGACAAACTCACGCCATAAACGGTGTGGTGTGAAAAGGTCCTTCTTAACCAACCTCAATCTCAATCCTCTTATTTGGTGTTCAGCCTTATGAGTTATGGAGTTGCGACATGTGATGTATGGTTCCCATCTCACCTACCGGCTAACTTACCAGAACGGATGGCATACGAATGTTTCTCAGACGGAGGAATCCGGTATAGACGAGAAGGATCGCAATGACGATGGTGGCAATGGAAATAACACACAACACGGCTGAGGTCACAGAGTCTAGAAAGAGCATCAACAAAGGGTTGTGAGAGACATATTTTCTTTATTAACATGAAAAGCAAACAATAGAGATGCTGTCCAATGTCATTTATTCAATTAAAGGGATGGGGAAATATTTTGAGATACCTCTCAGAGGTACTACTGAAATGCTCTCACACATTAACACATGAATGAAATCATTACAGATTTTTTCCCCCCTCTCAGGTAGGTCATTGAAAGACTCACACAGGCACACACAAATGAGTTAGGATCAGAAAGCCCGCCCGTTCCAGTCGTGCATTCAAGTACTGCATATGAGAGCCTTTTTACTCGTTCTGTGTGTAAGAGGACGAAAGGAAATCCCTTCCGGTTTTTCCAAACTCAAACATCCGCTTCTCTCCGACACCCTTTTATCGTTTGCCCAAAAGCCCAAGTAGCATAGTAAGCACAGCAGAGATCATCAGAACCTTGTCAAATGCAACAGCAAGCAGACAGCTGACAACCATTTCAACATGCTGGATCGTCACTTTGCATCGGACACGGGGGCACACTGTCACTGTCGCAGAGAGCATTGTCAAATCAAAAGGAGAGCCATTTACCTGAATTATAAATCCCCGGGGTAACAGCGCAATGTTGCTGGCTATAGTTGGACTCCCTTGGGATGAGTCTGTCGGAGATTCGAACGGATATGCAATAGCGCCTGCCGGGTGCCAGGTTCTTCAGAACAGTTCCATTCAGAGATTTGGTTTTCTGAAAAAACTGCACCCACCAGCACAGACCACACACATACATTAGTGCAAGAAAAATCAAGGCTTTCGCCCACCCTTAATAGTAATTAATTAGCAAGTGAGGGGACAGCAAGGTGGTTTGTAAGGTCAAAGGTTTAAAGAGTGGCCCCATATATTTAGCTAATCAACTAATTCATGTGTGTGTCTCCCACCACCCCCACGCCCGACACATCCAAGTGAAAGAAGGAAATGAAAAAGTGAACACCTCGTTTTCTCAACATTTCAAGTATACTAGTCGTCAACATTACCAGAGCTCTGCTTGGATCACTGCTCTCCATCCTGAATTGGTAACCGAGTGAGTTGTAGAACTCCCACAGATGCTGCATTGGAGACAGAAGGTCCACACACAGATTTTTTCCACAAGGATTCACAGCCACCACTGGTAGGTCCAGGTGAGCTGAATCACACAAGTTAAAGAGAAAGTCAAGCCTGAGAGAGGTATATTTTACCCCACCGAGGCTACGTAATGTTCATGGGGTTATTTCAGCAATGTGCCAGAGATGTAACGTGACAAGTTACATATGCTATGGAAATGTTCGTGTTTCAGAGACTTTTGGAATTTTATATGATCCACAGATAAATCTTGAGAAAATAGATGAACACATACGAAAGTTAATTGTTGTATTTTCTGTACTAGAAGGTATAAGGAGCACCTTCAATGAATGGCCTATTTCAAAGCTGTTTTTATATACAGTATATGGCACACCACATTATCAAGCGCATAGAATAGAAGCAACAATAGTGGCTGCAGTTGCGTTATACATCCACTAGATGAAGCTACGCTAATGGAATACATTACAGTTCAATCAATAGCGCTTTATTTATATAGCGCCTCCACAACCGCTGCGCCTGTAACAAAGCGCTTTTCAGAACATTTAAAATACTATGTCCAAGAAATCAGAATATTGATCCATATGAAGCTCCCACAGGATGCCGCATGAAGCACGAAATCCATAAAAACACAGGGTTTATTCCTTGGCAACCCGTGAGAACTGGCCACAAAAACGGACATGAAACATAAACCTACAAATGGCATTACAACACAATAAATGAAAGACAAAAGTTATGAAGACAATTGATTCAACAATAACCTCGAGGGGCTAAATATATTTCATACAATAATAAATGTCTTACTTGTCTCCTTCTTTCTTCGTTTAGTCAGTAGTTAACTATGCTTTTGGTATTATCTTTGTTTCATAATGGCTGCACAGAGCTAACAAAGTAGTTGTCTGAGTGTGTGTTGGTGAATGCACGTGTCAATTAGTGTCAGGCAGAACCCTTGTACGTGACAATCGGTTGCTGCTAATAATCACCAATAGATGGCATAGGAACACTAACAGGGAAACACCTCAATGGCGGGCGGGGGGGAAGAGACAGACAGACCACATCGGATTATAAGGCGCACTGTCGGCCTTTGAGGAAATTGAATGCTTAGAGGTATGCTTTATAGTGCAGAAAATAAGGTAAATGCAAAATTAAATGAAGTGTCACTAACTGTCTTTGATGGGCTGGAATCCAGGGTGGGTCGCTGGTCGAGAGGCTTGAGCTTGCCACTTAGCTGTAACCTGGGTTATGTAGACCTGCCTTGGATCGGAGAAGGCCTCTGTCATGTTGCAAGCCAGTGGGTACCGGACATGCTGACAGCCAGCCACTGGGACCCAGGCAGTTCCCCTACATGATGCAAAAACAGGAATGCATCTTGAGCAATGTAAGACATCAACATGCAACAATGCACACGAAAACGCTTCTTCAATGGACCCCAAAGTAGATCAAATTACTTGCGTCCCTACATTTTCCGCTTGAGCCCCTCAAATTTTCAGGTCAGGGGCCACTGTGCTCCTCGTAAGAAAAAGTTAGTCTGAAGCCCTGGTTGCTCGCTCCCTGTAATTATCAGTTTCAGAGTTTTGGCTGCATTGCCAGCAGTAAATCGGATTTATTTCCAGAGAGTGCTGCGTGCTACCAAGACTGATCTTTGTTACCAACTCTTTTCATAACCTTTATGGACGTCATTTTAATGTGCAGTCGAGGCGTTGAGGGGGCTGGGTGGTGCAAGGTTAGCTGATGAAAATAACAAAACAAGACCAGAAGACCTCACCAGAGAGGCGTCCAGGAGGCATCCTAATCAGATGATGATAAGCGGCTCGACTTTGAGCTCTCCCGGATGGCCGAGGTTCTCACCTTATCTCTAAGGGAGAAAACTCATTTCGGCCGCTTGTATCCGGGATCTCGTTCTGTCGGTCACGACCCATATAGCTTGTGACCATAGGTGAGGGTTGGAACGTATATTGACCGATAAATTGAGAGCTTTGTCTTTTGGCTCAGCTCCTTCTTCACCACGACAGGCCGATACAAAGTTCGCATCACAGCAGACGCTGCACCGATCCGCCTGTCGATCTCTCGCTCCCTCCTGCCCTCACTCGTGAACAAGACCCCAAGATACTTAAACTCCTGCACTTGGGGCAAGATCTCCTCCCCTACCCGGAGGGGGCACTCCATCCTTTTCTGACTGAGGACCATTGTTTCAGATTTGGAGGTGCTGAGTTTCCCGATCCCAACCGCTTCACACTCGGCTGCGAAACGCTTCAGTGAGAGTTGGAGAACCGTGCCTGAAGGAGCCAACAGTACCAAATCATCTGCAAAAAGCAGAGATGTAAAACTGAGGCCACCAAACCGGACCCCCTCAACGCCTCGGCTGCGCCTAGAAGTGCTGTCCGTAAAGGTTATGAACAGAATCGGTGACAAAGGGCAACCCTCACTGGAAACAATTTTTAACACTGTATGGTAAACTGCTACGATGGCAAAAATGTTGGCTCTACAACTAACAATTGCAAACGTTTGACTGGTTACGGTCGTTCTTGAAGGTGCCACAATATTTACAAGAATTGTCTCCTTGGAATAAAGCTGGGATGTATGTCATTGAACTAAAAGAATTCATAAAAATCAACAATGAAGAAACTCACACATCTGTATTGATACCGATTTGGTAGTAAATATCCACAGGTGTGCCTGGTCCAGGTGCCCATGTTAGCATATGAATGAAATTAATTGAGATGATTCCCACGTTGACTGGTTGGGGAAGTTCACTGGAAGCTGAAAAACAAACACAAACGGCTTTGTAATCTATTGCATGTGTGTTCCAGATCTCTTTTCAAGTGAAATGCCAATAACTGCACAGCTCCTTGTTTCAACTCTGCTTTGTCAATCAGCAAATGAGAAAAAATATTTCATTGATGCATTAATCCATGGTAACTATGTGTGGCAACCGGTTGAGTCAAAATCAGGAATAATCCAGTGATTTTGTTTGTTACAGTTGCCAATACAGCTAAATTGGCCGGGCTCTATACGTAACATATCGAAATTATTTCATCCTTCACAATACAATATTAATCCATTCTTTAATTATAAAAATTTAGCATTGAAAAATGTAATGTGGAATTAAATCCTGATCAATTGTAATACTGTGGACAATCGAGTGACCACTCATTCAATAGTTTCAGGTTGCTTCGTTATGGTTATTTTGAAATTTAATCAATGTTAACCTCTTCGTTCGCAACGATATCATTGCCACACTGCTGCATCTCTCGGCTAAATATATTGAGTACGTGTTATAACGTATGTCAGACAAGAACTAAACTATTTGAAAGGTGATACTCATAAGAATGTGCAGTACAGACCTGAGAGAATACGGGGAAGTGACGTCAGCGTCCAAAAGACAAATATCATCTCAGCACGCTGTTTCTTGGTCGCCTTTCTGGTTCTTGGTGTACCCCTCTCTTAGACTCTTTCACTTTCTGTATGAATCTGTCCGGACAATTTTGAGACGGTGTCTTGTTGAGGTAAACCACATTATGTCATGAAAATCAACAGGCTTACTGTACTTTCGACTGCTTTGGATGAAAATACCCCATTGCACAGCTCAACAAGAAACCAAGACAATGACAAACAAAAATTACTTCCAACTGTTATTATAGGACTGATTAGACATAAGAGAACACGAAATAATTAAACAAGCTTACGTTAAGTAAAATAAAATAATAGACATGGCAGCTACCTTCAGTGGAAAGCATTCCACATACTGTATCATTTTGCCCGGGACCTTCACACCTAAACTTGAAGTACCAGTAGTCGTACAATCGCTGCATTTACAGACCTGCTGTACATGGAAAACTTACAGACAATTTGTCAAACAAGATGCAGTATACACTTTACAGATGATGCCAAAATTAGAGAGTTATGTTTGGGGGGATTATTAAATGAGGTGTAAGGGAATACACATTAACGGCAATAACTACATTGTACTGGGATAGTGGAATTTTTAAGAGGTCTGATTACTCTGTTGTTTCCTGAAGGCACCAGATAGGAAATCACATGATCGCGTTTGTGTTGTAACGTAGAGACAAGAGGCATCTTTGAGAGCACGTTGGCCAGCTGCTGCAATACGCCAGCGTGTCCGCCATATTGGATTTGCCATATCTTCCTATGAAGTAACGGACTGGACTTGCTCAAAAGCCTTTTAGTAAACTGCTTTAAGTTAATGCCGCTCATTAAACCATTCCCAAATATTTTGAAAGAGATAGGCACCATCGCAGAATCTGACAACGTATCTGACTTCTACTCTGACGATTATGTTTTATGAATCGGGGCCGTGCATTTCAACCTTCGGCCTTCAGTGACGTCACATACATACACAATATAGGCTCGTGAAGGAGCACTTAATTTCAGGAGCATTTAAAACCATCAAGTATGCATTCACAATTGAGAGCAGGTGTTGGGATTGCCTTTTACGACTGAGCCAGTAGGGGGCAATATAGCTCTACTTTTGTTTCATAGTGAGTGACGTGGTCGGCCCTATAAAAGGGACACGCCGATACATGGCTGATGGAAACACCTCACTCGACTTGTCATTCTTGGATGTTAGGCAGAAGGATGCCAATCTGCACGTGCTGTGAAGCGACTCTGCTAACAGCAGGAAACTACATTTACAGATATAATCAAAAATAAAAAGAGGATTTAAAAAACTAAATAAAATGCGACCCAAATTACGCTGTGTGATCTTAAACAAGTCTGTCCAATAAATTGCGCAATGTCGCAGTTTCATATAAGACACCAACCAAACAATAACAAAAAACATTATTTGAAAATAAAGTAAACAGATCATTTGCATTTTGAGAATAGGCTATACAACAGCAAATAACTGAAAATGTTGAGCAGCTGAGATTGAACGAACTTTCGTGCGCAATTTACAATGCGCAATTATAAATTGCAGGTGAGCAGATTTATTTGATACATTTTTGTATCTCTGTCATTTTATTTCGTTACCATTAATTTAATACTAACGAAATAAAATGACAAGAAGAAATGTAAAATAAAATTCATTTCCTCCCAATGTGGTGCCTGTTCACTGAGCTGCAGATCTACGCGAGTGTCCCCAAACGTTTTTAAATGCACCATAGCTTGTAAGTGCCCAGCCGTGCTCTGATGTTTCCTTGCTGCCTTGGTAAAACAATCCAGTGTGGCTCCAAACAGCAAATCGGTCAGTTGCAAGCAATAGGCATTCCCAGCAGTACAATTTGCAGTGTTTCTCAGAGGCTGTGAGCCACGGGTACCGTTCATAATTGCTCGTCTGAAAATGACGGACAAACCCTTTTTCTTGCTGGGACAGGCTAGCTAGCGCAGGAGTTGGGCGTCCTCTTCGCACAATATCCAGCTTTTCGTGGAAGGTCCGTCTTGAAAATTGTGTGGATAGTAGTTCTGTAACCAGATCAACGGCTTCTCCTTCGGCCATTTTGGGTTAAAATGCAGTGATAGCTCCCTCTAGCAGGCGCTAATCCAATCACCGAACGCGCACATCCAGTCTCGACTAAGCCCTTCTAGCTGGCCCTGGTCCGCAGACTCGTGATCTGATTGGCTATTGCGAGCTGACTGTGCCCGTTCATTTGCAGCGCGCAGGGGCCTGCTCTGTTTAATCTGAAGGCCCCGAGCAAGTTTAATTTACCTGGCAACACAAGCTAGCTGAAATATGATTTGTTAAAAACTCTACCATAATAAATAAGTTATTTATCGAGTGGCTTTCAATGTTGTTTAAAATAACATTGAAAGCCACTCGACTAAGTGGAAATAATATGACGTAAAGAATACAGAGAATAATTTTGTTTACATATTTATGAAAATAAAATAACAAATTAAATTTGTTATTCTCAGAAAAGTACATTTATTAAATTTACTTTTCTGAGAATGTTTAGGCCAGCAGAGAAGGCCTTGCTGGCCCTGACGGAACGCCACTGCTCCTCATACAGTGCAAGTCAAAAGTTTAGAAACACCTTCAATTCAACATTTTCTCCCCCATCCATCTATCCATCAAATGTTCTAAGGTGCTTACCCCCACAAGGGTCACGGACATACTGGAGCTTATCCCAGCTGTCTTCAGGCAGTAGGCAGGGTACACCCTCAAGTGTCGGTGAACCGATCAAAGCACCATATTTCATTTAATGAGCTTTATATTGTATCATGACATGCAGGTCTGGATTAACAGTTGCATTATTATTATTATTATTATTAGTAGTAGTAGTAGCAGTACTAGTAGTATTTATTTATTTATTACTATTTTTGGGGGCAAATTCAGCTTCAAACTCTCATGTACATGAACACTCTGTTGATGTCAAGTCATATGAGTCTGTTGGCATGTCTGTGTGTAGCAAACTTTGCTTTGTGGCTGCGAACATGTCATCATTCTGTTGTCTTGCTCGTTACTGTGGCATGTACAGAAAGTCAGCCATCACATTTTCCAGATTTGGTCACATCATATTCCATAAATAGGATTGAAGGTGTGATGCTGAGGGGTGGCCCAGTGGTCAAGCAGTTAGCCCGTCGACCTCACAGTGCAGATTCCAACTTGGGCAGTGCTGTATTTACTTTATATCCGTTTTGTTTCAGCTAGTGAGGCTAAAATCAAAATGCCATAAACAATTACTGTGCATGAATTGAATTGCACACCCACGACCCTCGTGCGGAGCAGATAATGGATGGATGGAAATGATTGAAAATAAATAATTATTATCATTTAATAAGCTATTTGGGGCGGCCTGGTGGGCCAGTGGTTAGTGCGTCGATCTCACAGTGCGGTGGTCGTGGATTTGATCCCGTCTCCGGTCTTCCTGTGTGGAGTTTGCATGTTCACCCCGGGCCTGCGTGGGTTTTCTCTGGGTACTCCAGTTTCCTCCCACGTTCCAAAAACATGCATGGCAGGCTGATTAACCACTCAATGTTGAGAGGGAAGAAATCTCATCTGTGCTGTATGTTACATGTTGCACATACAGTACATTTGACAATAAAGTTTTATCCAATGCAATCCAATCCAAAATTGTCCCTAGGTGTGAGTGTGAGCATGGATGGTTGTTCAGGGTGTCCCCCGCCTACTGCCCGTAGTTGGGATAGGCTCCAGCACCCCCCGCCACCGTTGTGAGGATAAGCGGATCAGAAAATGGATGGATGGATGGTGTGATGCTAAATGTTGTCATGGCCACAGGGACCTGAGTCGGAGAGCAAGGAAAAATTCTAGAGGGGATAAAATGGTGGTTAGTGCAGACCTCAATGGACATAGAGTGGTTACTGGCAGGGGCGGTTCTGGATCAATTTCACTGAGGGGGCCGGGCTGGGGCCAGGGGTTTTGATGGGGGGGGCACATTCAACCCAGGGCTAAAAAGACAGATTCGAAATCTTATTTGACTTTTTATTTCTTCAGACTTTGAAATTGTAGTCATAACATTACAGTGATGTGAAAAAAAACAGTATTAGGAGGGCTAAAATGTCTGCAAGCGTAACAATACGTCTGTTGAGAATATTCAAGCCAGGGGATGATATGGTACCAGCCTGCCGGGGACAAAAATGGCAAATACACTGAAGCTAGATGTTTTACATGCATATAATTATCCAAATTTTAAAAGGCAATGTCTTATATATTGATCCTGTTAAATAAAAATTAAAATAAAAAGGGAGACTAAAAAAGTTACACACACACACACACGCACACACAATCACACGCACACACACACTCACGCAAGCACACACGCACGCACCCCCAGAACCGCCACTGGTTACTGGAACAGAGGTGATGGCCATGTTTGGGGTTAAAAAAATGTAACTCGGAAGGACCTATGGTGGAGGATTTTGTGAAGAGAAAGAACTGTCTGATCAACAAAAAAGAGAAACAAGGAGACATGCAAGAGTGGAGGGCAGGTGTACACATGGCCTACATTTTCGTGCAGGGCTCACCAACAAGCACCAGGTAGCCCTCAAGGGCCACATAAGTAGCCCGTAGGCTTGTTCTAAAAATGACAAACGAGTGATCGGTCATTGTGAGTTTCTGGGAATGTTGTAGAATTGATCATTTGAAAATGGCAGAGATTTAGAGAAATAGAGTGTTGCACATTGACATTCATCTGTTTCCCAACTACTGTGAGAAGTCAAGAACATGATGACATAAATTATGAATCAGTAATTCAGTAACATTATTTAAGGTATTTTGAGCAAATTTGTTATTTCACAAGTGGATAAAGAACTGGTACCTCTTCACCTTAATCAGGACACAGTTGTGAGGTGCTAGATGGATCCTTCAGACAGACAAATGAAGATTAATTACTTTGTAGAACAAAAGGATCCAGGAAAGCGTACATAAGCACAGGATGAAGGGGGAGATGGATTGAGCTGGAAAGAATTTGCAGCACAGATAGAAATCAGTGATGGGAATTTCCACTCTTCTAATAGTGCCGTTTGTTTTTTCTTTCAGCTTGACCCCCTAAAAAGCCCTTCCTCTTTGGGGGGCTGTGGGGGGGGGGGTGAGTCTTAAAACATGGTTCCCCCAGTGGCAAGTGTTTAAATGAACTACTTGGCCACAGATGCCCTGCCTCTTATCAGATACAGTTTCCTTACAGACTTCCCGCGCATATGTTTTTTGAAGTGGTAAGTGCCCCTCAACCCCACTGCCTGTCAAAAACACTCCCTCCACTCCCCCGATGACTGGAACCCCCACATACAGCCCCTAAGCCAGGGGTTGGCAACACGTGGCTCGCGAGCCGCATGCGGCTCTTTGGCGCCCTCTCGTGGCTCCCTAGAGCTTTTTCAAAAATGTTTGAAAATGGAAAAAGATGGGAGGGAAATATATTTTTTTGCTTTAATATTGTAATGCCCTTCAATGTTGTCAAGGGTGCACGCAGTCGCTGATGCAGTCTGTTCGCTTTTTAATAAACAAAAAGAGGCAGCAATTAAAACACATTCACAGGAACTGCTGCTGGCCACAACTCACGCCCATGCGCTCCACACTCAGACTGACTCCTCAACCTGGCTCGTTCCCTCTCTATGACGTCACCCCTACTCAACTAACCCAGCCCTCAAATACACAAATAACAAGGAACAGATATTGCAGTATGGTTTCTGTCAGAGGACAAACATGACACAAACATTATTAACGTTTTCCGATGCTGTAAAAATGTGTCGGAATAAATATGAAATGTCAACATTTCGTCAACGAATATTTGCGTCATAGCCTGCGACACACGTTTCTATTAGCAGGGCGGGATGTCAGTCAGGGGGCTGTTAAAAAAAACAACAAAAACCCCCCAGCTCCTTTCAGATTATAAGAATGGAAATCTGGGTGGCCAAGAGAAACAATTTTAAACGGTACATACGTTTCTATTAGCAGGGCGGGATGTCAGTCAGAGGGCTGTTGTTTAAAAAAACAAAACAAAAAAAAAAACAGCTCCTTTCATGTACAATTCACCGAGGGGACTTGCTAAGAATGGGAATCTGGGCGGCCAAGAGAAACAGTCTTAAACGCTACACGTGAGCTACGATAGTTAGCACGCTGCGAAAGTGCGTCCCGTGCCTCGTTCATCTTAGCGGCCATTCTGGCTGTTGCTCATTACGGCATGCGTGTGCAAGTGTGTGCATATGCGCGCGTGTGCAATAATGGGTCGATCGCGGGGGGTTGGTTGTTCGAAAAGTAGACCTTCCGTCAAAAAGGTTTGGGCACCCCCTCCTCTACAGGATGAACTGCAGGGGGAAAAAAACCTTTTAATCATGAATGCTAGTTGTGTATATGTAGCAAACTTAGTCATGTTGATAGCAGGCTAATATAGCTCATATTAGATACATACAGCATGTGTTGCCTTCATTTATAAGGCTTTTTTTTCGGCTCCAGACATATTTGTTTTTTGTTTATTTTGGTCCAATATGGCTCTTTAAACATTTTGGGTTGCCGACCCCTGCCCTAAATCTCCAGTCTTTGTAGTACCACTACCAACTAACCTCTCTGCAGCACTCCTAAATCTCTGATACTAGAATCAGGACCTGGCATTTAAAATGAACAAGAAACTGACGCAACAAGAGTGTCAATTTGTTTTTTGTCATTAATGTATGTAACACTGTTGCAGAAGCATATTATCGTCCCATATATCCTAAGAATTGTTCTTCCCCCAACTTATCTTGTGTCTCAAGATCATCGCATCCACGCTCATAGTTGGTCTCACCAAAACACGTACACTCTGTTGATGTCAAGTCATCCGAGTCTGTTGGCATGTCTGTGTGTAGCAAACTTTGCTTTGTGGCTGCGAGCATTAAAGGTTCCCATTCAGACAGCCTCAAAGAATCAGCATGTGAGTCTTCACTATTTAGATGTCCTTTCTCGTGGATGGCTACGGCAGTCAGGGTCACTGATGATAGGTTGACATTTTCAGACATGTTGACAGTCTTTTCATCCATTTCCTCTTCCAACTCAAATATGAGTTGCTCCTCGACTTGCATTTCTGGCCACCGAGACAAAAAAGTGTCATTTTCAACTCCATTCTTGAGTTGATCGAGCTCCGCTGGAACAGTCTCAGATGATATATCAGATGTATCTGCTTCAGCGCGTGACTTTGCAGTCAAACTTGTCCTTAATACATTACAAGAGTCATGACAGGAACTTTCCCTTGATAAATTTTCACCATCTCTGTTAATATAGAAATTACTTCCTTCATTTTCTTCCTCTTCTTCACCAACCTCCTCGTCTTTCATCCCTGAACAGGTGATTCTGGGGGTAGGACATAATGATGTGATGATAGCGTACTTCTGCTTGAATGTATCCGAGCAAACTGAGATCAGATCAGGGCTAGTTTCCTCTACTGGCAGAGATTTGGCATGCATGAGGGCCGTCTACAGTGAGGGGAAAAAAGATAAATAGCAATTAGTACTTTTTGTGACCAAAAGGTACTCTTCAAACATTGGTTTTGGGTCAAGCCCAAGCTGAAGCATGACTGTCGCACGGACTGGGACACAAACCAGTGTATTATACCATCATATAAGAACAAAAAAATAATAAACTAAGAGAAGCTGTGAGGATTATGTGCAGTACTCTTTAGCCAGGCACCTCTCACAGTGGGTAGCTCCAGAGTGAAATTGAGTTCAACCTCTCTAAAGAGACTTGGTACCAGCGCCCAAGTTTTATGTTGAAGTAAGCCCGACAAGTCTGGTCAGAACCTCACACACCACCTCGGGCTCCTTCGACCTCACATTCCACATCTGTAAAGCAAGCTTTAGTAGCCAGGAATGGAAGGGGAAAGGTGACAGAATTTGGCCACCGCCAAGCTCTCGAAGCATCCGAACCACTTGGGCCCCTCCCACAGGTATTGAGCCTAATACCGCTTGCCCACTGAAATTAGTGGGTAGTAGTGATCCGTGGCGACACGCAACCAATTGGCATATATGTCCCTTTCCCATTGACCAACAGAAGGCGATTCTGCCCCCCCAACCCCCTTCCACCACTTTGCGTCTGGTTACGTCACCACACTGTGATTGCGTAGATGATAGTGCGGCAGATTTCTTTGTGGTAAACAAAGCAACATGGAAGCAAGTGTTCTTTCTTTTATCAAGCTTTTTACCGTCCTCAAAATGGTCGAAAAACAGCGGAGGATCAACTCTTTGCTACTACTGAGACAACAGCTTAAGGGACGATCTCATAGCTTGGTTGTGGGGGCGTGCTATATATGAGGCCGATGTTGTGACACATCACGTACCACCCTATGCCATCACGTAATTACTGGGAAGTCCCGTGTTAGGCTTTCACACTGCAAGCGAAGGCGATCCGAGGCGATCACAACCCGCCTCCGATGGCGTGCTGGCGGACACGGATCGACACTCCTTTCCCATTGCCCAAAAAAGCGTGTTTATAGGGGTATATGGGAAGGGAGACCCAGATTGCTTCTTCAGACTGTGTCCAGTCGGGCCCCATGATAAGTCAAGTGGGATAGGTTGATGTTTCTTTGCGCTAGTGTACACCAGATAGAAAATATGTACCGATACTACTTTGGAAAAACGTGTTTTTCCTCCTGACAGCTTTTTGGGTATAATATACTTGAGAGTTGTGAACAGCTTTGATTCCGAATACAATATAAAATTAGTTTTGTTTTATTTTTGTGCTTTGAAAAAAATATATTGTATAACACACTTTTTATACTTACAATTAGTGCTCTTGGGAGGGTTGCTTGAAGTTTACAAAGGAATCCAGTGTAATACAGACAATATGTCAATGTCATCAAGGTACCAATGCAACATATCAGAAGCCCAAGAGTTATGCCAAGAACAGGTACTGTGGAGATATGCACACACACACACACACACACACACACACACACGCTTTTTACACATATTGGGTTTTTGTTTTTAGTATTTAATATTGTACGACCTCCATGGGGCATGCCTGGAAGCTCCACTGTGTCAGCAAAAGTCACAATAATTTACAAACTGATTGCGTTTATTGTTCACCTTACCTCTATCTAACTCTGCAATCGATGTGGTGGTGCATACCCAGGTTGATGGCTCAGTATTTTTATTCATAGTAATCTCAGTTTGAATCTGTACACAGTACTGTTTGCCTTTCTCCAAATTGTTAATTTTAACGCTCCTGGCTTGGGTTTTGTAAACCTCCTGCAAAGTAAACGGAGAATATCAATAAATGAATGGACAAATGAAATGTATGTATTATTTCCATATTCATTTTTTGTATGCATGGACATTGAGAACATTTCCCTATTCCATTACCTAGTCTACCCAAGGTAAATTAGGTTTTTATTGCAAATATCCATAATACTTTCCTATATTTCTCGGTACATTATTCAGGAATCACAAAGGCAAACGTCCTGCATGTATACAGGTGGAGGGTACAACTGTGCCCAAAGGGTTTCGACAGTCCCCCGCCATCAAAGTTAAATTTAATTAAATATGTACAAGCATGGGGCAGCCCGGTAGTCCAGTGGTTAGCACGTCGACTTCACAGTGCAGAGGTACCGGGTTCAATTCCAGCTACGGCCTCCCTGTGTGGAGTTTGCATGTTCTCCCCGGGCCTGTGTGGGTTTTCTCCGGGTACTCCGGTTTCCTCCCACATTCCAAAAACATGCGTAGCAGGCTATTGAACAATCTAAATTGTCCCTAGGTGTGAATGTGAGCGTGGATGGTTGTTCGTCTCTGTGTGCCCTGCGATTGGCTGGCAACCGTTAGAGGACGCATCCCTTGACCTTATAACAGTCTTAGGGAATATGAAAAAGGCATATGCCCGATACAGTCTTTTGTTGCTGATTGTTTTTGTTAATCTGAATAGTACCGGTAACTAAATCAAATAAGCATTTGCAAATTGCAATCAAAATGCAATTTTTAAATTCATTTGACTTCTGGAAGTTGGATCTCTTACCTCAGTTTTATTAGATTTCTTCCACAAGACCCTGAACTTAGCTTTGTAGATGGCCATGATGTCATTGTTTGGTATCCCTAAGCTGTTGTCAGCCTCTGGCAGGGATATGTTGATTTGAATGCAGTTGCCACATTCGGTCACCGTTACTTTTGGAGGACCTATTATAGCTAGGAACAATAAGAGAACATATAGTTACTTGTACTGTACAATGGATTGCTTTTGCTCCACTTTGAGATACAATAAACCCCTGATTGTGGACTTATCCAGGTCGGCGTGGGGACAGGATTTTAAGCAGGAAAAGTCAGACATCAATATGAAAATCATCCCCTTTTTCAGACTGAAACCATGGTCCTTCGTCTGAAAAGTGTGGAGTGTGCTTTCCAGGTCGGAGATGAGATCCTGCTCCAAGTGGAGGAGTACAAGCATCTTGGGGTCTTTTTCACAACAGCGTCTGCAATGATGCAGACTCTTATTGAGGCTGTAATGGTTCAGAAGGGGCGGCCCGGTAGTCCAGTGGTTAGCACGTCGGCTTCACAGTGCAGAGGTACTGGGTTCGATTCCAGCTCCGGCCTCCCTGTGTGGAGTTTGCATGTTCTCCCCGGGCCTGCGTGGGTTTTCTCCGGGTGCTCCAGTTTCCTCCCACATTCCAAAAACATGCATGTCAGGCTGATTGGACGCTCTGAGTTGTCCCTAGGTGTGAGTGTGGGCGTGGATGGTTGTTCGTCTCTGTGTGCCCTGCGATTGGCTGGCAACTGATTCAGGGTGTCCCCCGCCTACTGCCCGGAGATGGCTGGGATAGGCTCCAGCACCCCCCGCGACCCTAGTGAGGATCAAGCGGTTCGGAAAATGGATGGATGGATGGTTCAGAAGGAGCTGCACTAAAAGGCAAAGCTTTCTGCATTTATTCATTGATCATCGCGCCTACCCTCATCTACAGTCATAAGCTGTGGGTCACGATCAAAAGAACAAGATCCTGGATATACTGTATGTGGCCGAAATGACTTTCCTCAGTTGGGGATTGGGGTCTGCTTTTGAGATCGAGTGAGAAGCTCAGTCATCCCGGAGGGACTCAGAGTCCAGCTGCTATTCCTCTGCATTGGTGGCTCGGGCATCAGGGTAAGATGCCTCCGAGGTGATGTGTTCCAGGCTGTCTTATGACTGGCCTGGGAATGTCTTGGGAGTCCCTTCACAGAGTTGGACCAAGGGCCTGGGCTTCCCAACTCCGGATAAATGGAGAAAATGGATGGATGGAGAGTGATGAATAAGTATTTTAACATGATTCCTAATTCTTTTTATCCAGAAACGTCCAGTACATTTGGTTGAAACAAAAAGATTACATGCAGAAATGTTCACACTGACATACTTTGTTCAAATGGAGAGAAGGAGACTTCTTCAGACTCCGGAGACCAGGTTCCATTGTAGAATGCTTGGACAGTAAAATAATATTTATATTTGTCCAACTTCAGCTGTAAAGATGTTGCGGTTGTCATGTAACGATTCTGTGTTTTTTTCTCAGTTTCTCCGCTTAACCTGCACAAAAAAAAATTCAATGTTTTAATTCATGCTTTATGAGGAAATAAATTAATAACTGCCATATCCTCCCGACTACCAGGGAAAAAAATGTTGTCCAATCACATTTATTTTGAAATTCCCCAATCTATGTGAAGTAATTGGACTAGTCCAAAATAATTTTTTGAAATTCCACTACATTTTTTAAACACTTGAATACTAGGCTCAAATACACTTAAAACAACTCAAACAACACTTTAACGTGTTCATAAGAGTCTTATAAATAAAATGCCAACAGCATTTCAAGACAAAATGTGTTTGATAAAAAGTGTTACTTTTCCTCTGAGGGAAGCCATTTTCCCACTTTTTCTAACCCCTACAAATTTGGGATCATTGGAAAGCACTGAATGTCCTCTTTAGAGTAACAAAAGGAGTTAATGCGATTGGATGCACTGGGTGGCAGATATTTAGGTTCACAAATGTCCTCTACAGAGGACAAATTTGAACTGGTAGTCAGGAGGATATTTCCCACACTATAAGGTGCACTGAAAAGCATTAACATTTTCTCAAAAGCCGACAGTGCACCTTATAATTCGATGCGCTTTATATATGGATCAATATTCTGATTTCTTGGATGTAGTCTTCTAAATATTCTGTAAAGCTGTTTGTTACAGCTGCAGCGGTTGTGAAAGCGCCGTCTGAATAAAGCTGTAATGTATTGTATTCCTTTAGCGTAGCGCCATCTAGTGGATGCTTAATGCAACCTCAGCCACTATTGTAACTTGTATTCTACGTGCCTTATAATGCGGTGTGCCCTATATATGAAAACAGCTTTAAAATAGCCAATCGTTGACAGATTACTCAATTACTGCAATGCCCTTTACTTTGGAGTCAGCCAGTCCTCCATTAAGCGCCTTCAGCTGGTCCAGAATGCCGCTGCTCGCCTCTTGACTGGTACTCGTAAGAGGGAGCACATAACTCCTACTCTGGCATCCCTTCCCTGGCTCCCCATACATTTTAGAGTTCTTTTCAAGATCCTCTTATTTGTTTTCAAATCTCTAAATAATCTCGCGCCACCTTACCTCTCTGAGCTCATCCGCCCCTACAGACCTGCCCGGCGCCTCAGGTCTGCGGACCAGACATTATTAGAAGTACCAAGAACTAAACTGAGGCTCAGAGGGGATCAAGCCTTTTCTGTTGCTGGCCCCTCTCTCTGGAATGAGCTCCCACTGAACATTCGGCAAGCCTCCTCGCTGCCCATCTTCAAAACCTTCCTCAAAACTCACTTGTATTCTTTGGTATTCGACTCAGCATGACTTCGATTTGTTCTTGGTTTTACTGTTTGGTGCTCTCTACCGTCTTTATTACCGATTTGTTTTACTGTTTATTGTATATGTTAAATTGCTCCATGTACAGCACTTTGTATGCAGCGATGGCTGTTTGAAAGTGCTCTATAAATACAGTTGACTTGACTTGACTTGACAGTGCACCTGATACTCCGAAGCGCCTTATGGTGCAGAAAATACGGTGCATTGTGGAAATAAAGTAATAATGACAAGTCATGTTAATATTAAATTTTAAATCATGGGTGTCATGGAAGAATGCCATTTTTAGTTGGAATAAAGACTGCTAAAATGTCACAACTTCCAAATAGCTAAAGATTCAAAGGCTTTGCTCCTGAGTAGGTCAAATGCTCTCAATGAATAATCAAGTTCAGAGTTGATGACGTGTGATATAACCGACCTGGTTTGCTTTTGAAAAGGTGCGGCACTCACCGAGACCTTTGATATACCAAGCTCGTGATGGACATTGTTCTCAATTTGTTCACGGGAGATGCTTACAACGTTAACGATCTCATGAGCAGTTAAGTGTCTACCATCCATCATCATGTGATTAACGCAGCCGATATTTTCCCGGGAGGTGGCTGTGGCAGGACACTCAAATCTTGGGTCATCTTCAAGGCTTTCCCCTAAAGCATGTAGCTGTCAACTTTTGCCCAGATGATAATACAAGATGGAGCAAATAAGGCAACCATGTCAGCATTAATCTCCTTGGGGGAGAAAGTACTTTTTTTCTCCTTTGCATATATTTGCTAAAAGCACGGTGCAAAATTTGATCCATTTTCAGAACTTATTCTGATGGTGGGTTCATACCTGATGCAAAGCCAAGTATTGCCTCTATGCAGGTGTTCATCAGTTCATTCATGAGAAACAAACTATTTTATCAAGACAGAAGCCCTCAAATAAAACTTTTGTGGTTTGGTAACTTCTCCTGTTTTTGGCAAGAAAAGAAATGTAACTAAGTAGTGATTACATTTAAATGGACTGAAAATGTTGAATCAAAATCACACTCCAATAAGTCATTTCAGTACAAATGTCACCCCATGAGGTCAAGTTTAAAAAAAAAAAAAGTGTCTGAGCCAGCTCCTTTCCGAAGTCGCAGTTCAGTTCTCTCTCTGGTATCAAGTCTGACAGGACCATTTCACTTCCCCTCCTTGCAAGTGTGACAGGACCATTTCACTTCCCCTCCTTGCCATCACTTGTTCCCACTCTCCCAAAATGTCACAAAAACTATGGAAATATAGAAACACTGGTTAAATCTATACGTTCACTGAAGTCTCACAAAATTACTGATGTTTAGCGTTGCGTCAAAAAACAGATCAGCGAAATAAACGTAACAGGCAGTTAACATTCAATAATACATTGTGGAGTCAACATGTGGAAACACGAGTCATAGCGAGGGTCAGAATGCACGACAGGATGAGTCTGCGAGGTGAGGCGATATAAATGTGTTTCCAATTAAGAGCATATCGATGCAAAGCCAACATGTGCTGTATGTGACTGAAACTTTTTTTTCTTTATTAGTCTTTCCATATCATCTCAAAAACACACGAGCCAGTGACTTTGACAAGGAGTGACTAAATCAATTTTCCTGGCTCAGGCATACTGAGGAAGGCATGCACTGTCATTTATGCCAAAAGCACTGTGCCCAACACAGCAGGCAATTGCTGCTTCCATCAACCAGCTTTGAGACAGCCATCAACCAACGAGAGGCTGGACACATGAGGTGATGGCCATTCACAAAGGGGCAGAAAATAAAAAGTATATTAAAGATGGTAGTACCTAAAAACACTCAATAAAGTTTAAAAAAAAACTAAAATACTGTAATATAGCCAGGAAAAACACTGGAATGGGTAATAGAGATAACGATTAAAAAAAAAGATAGACCATTCAAACAAAACTTGTAACATCAAATGCTTCCTTGCAATACAAACAAAGAGGGTATCGGAAATGTTTAAATGAGTTTCATACTCTTCTTACAGCTTCCACTTTATTGAAAGCCTTTTAGTTGTTTTGGGGTTGTGATAAAATATGATGAATGGGGAATTTACCTTGAAAAGACCTTATACTGTACACCTGGGGGGGTGGCAGGCCCAGGATCCCAATGCAGGATGTGAAGGAAGTTAACAGAGTGAACAGACACATTCGATGGCGCAGGGAGTATACCAAGCACTGTGCAAAATATAATGATGGCAGTGTTAGTGCTGCAGATCGAGTTAGAGAAACACATATACATACATACAAAAACAAACAAAAAAAACGATTTTGATTGGTATGTTGTAAATCTGAAGGTTTCGCGTTATTAAAATCTCAGAAAAAATATATATATTTTACTCACCAGACTCAAGCAGGAACATCACATTTAGATAAAAACACATCCAGTTCATCTTGGTATATGCTTAGGCTGTCGTAGTCATTCTTAAAGGAATGCAGTTTTTAAAAAAAGATGTAAAGCACATTCAGTATGACACTTAAGCTATCACAATAACGTGTGATATCGTTATTAATTATGTGTATATAAGATATCACAATAAGGTATGCCATCATTATCAATTAAGTATGTGTACATCTGCCGCTGAATAAGTAAGGACCCCAATTACTTGGCATTGAGACGTTGGTCAGACATGTGTGCGTTTTCAATGATTTTAAAAATGGGAAAATGCTGCTTATGTGTCTGGAATCGTCTTTCGATCTGTCTCTTCATGCTGGTATCATGCAAATGAACGAATCTATGAAATCTTGCACACATACCTATATTATGTACTGCAAAGACAATTCCAAACTAGCTACTAAATGCTGGAGTATTGATATGTAAACAATGTTCGCTCACCTTATTTACGAACAACCAACACCATCTATCTCTGTCCGTCGTTACGACTAGTAAAACAGTATTACTTTTAGCGGTTCAATAATTGCATAATCTCACTCCAGAGCTAAATGGGGATCAAAAATTCAACACCGGAATGCCCACACTTAACTGTCTGACCGAAATACAAGCCTGGAGCGGCGGTTTCCGAGAAACAAGCTTGCTAGCGCCTGTCACTGACTCACTCAGTAAAACATCCTCCCGTCTTTACACGGCCGACCACTTCCTTTTACGTTTTCAAAGTAAAATCTTACGGGACGCGACATACTCTTGTTTCACTGCAATTCTTCTAACTGCATATTGAACAGCAATCGGTGCCACTGTTCAAATTGTGACATCGTACAAATACTAATATAAGATTCCTTCCTTTATTCATTCATTTTCCGTACCGCTTTATCCTCAGTGGGGTGTGCTGGGCTGGAGCCTATCCCAATTGTGTTTAAAAACAAACAAACAAAAAACACCACAAGGACAGCTTAAATGTATTTTTTCTGTCCTAAATGAATACTAAACTCTCTCTCTCCCTCTCTGTCTTTCTCTACTTTCATTTACCGGTTTGGTGGTTAGAGGGTACTTTCCAAACGTCATGCTCTGGTTTCCATGTTCTATCCGACTTCTAAAGCTGTCTCATTTCAGTCGCCGCAAGAGGCCGTGCAATTGACAGAAAAGTGAAATCTCAATTCTGTAAACATTCGGTCGGTCGGTGAAGGCCCTCGTTATCGAGGAATGCGGCCCCCAGGACAAGGCGACGGCTCCTGGTGCTTGTGTCTCCGATGACTGTAGAGGCCCAGTCTTCCCCGAAAGCCCCGCCCGCAGGATTGACAGAAGTGGGTTGGGGGGCCGGGCGGTTGCCGGGCCCTCTCCCTCCTCCGCAGCGACGCGTCGAGTAACATTACATTGTCCTCAAATGCAACCCAACTCAGTTTAAGTTGTACTAGCTCCTTTTGGAGCGTATAAAACCAGTTAAGTTTAAATATGAATAATCTAATGAAACGTTTCCTCCCACATTCCAAGTCGTGCGTGGCAGGTTAATGGTACAGTCTAAATTGTCCCGAAATTGTGAGCGTGGATGGTTGTTCGTCTATATGCGCCCTGCGATTGGCTGTACCTCGTCTACTGCCCAAAGACAGTTGGGAGAGGCTCCAGCACGCCCGCGACCTTTGTGAGATAAATAGATTAGAAAATAGATGGTAATCAATTGAGTTCGGGGTCAGCAACTTAATTATTCAAAAGACCATAATGAGGACTCGTTTCCAAAAAGAAAAAGCAGAAACTACAAAACCCCACTGACATTGAAAAGTAAGCTTTCTCGTGAATAAGATAAGTCATGATTTTCTTTTACAAACTCTTCAACCTGCTGCACTCTGGTAGACGCTAGGGGGTTCAAAATACACGGACAGATTCAAAGACAGTTTGTTTCCCAGAGCCATCATTGCTCTCAACAAGGTATAACAACACTACCTCCAATAAAATGTGCAATACCTGAAATCTGTGAACAACATGTGCAATATCTGTAACCTACGGAAGAGGATTAGGGCCAATGAAGAAAGAAAAAATAAGGTTGGCAAGATTCTCACTTTAATCTCAGAATTCTGACTTTAAAGTGAGAATTCTGACTTTAATCTCAGAATTCTGACTTTATTCTCAGAATTCTGACTTTAATCTCAGAATTCTGACTTTAATCTCAGAATTCTGACTTTATTCTCAGAATTCTGACTTTATTCTCAGAATTCTGACTTTAATCTCAGAATTCTGACTTTGTGACGTTTGTGGAGCTATGAATTGTGGGGGGACCGTCAGCGTGTGGCGTGTCTTGGAAGAAAGGACATCATGTCGTCACCCAGCGACTTTTTGCGTGGCCGAGGAATGTCGGAGGACATCCTTTCACTTTTGGAGGAGCAGAGGGTGAGTAAACACTGTTTACTAAACAATGCGTCGTGTTTGTTTCATTTGGTGGCTATCGTGTCCATAGTTAATGTGCTCCATGGAGCTTGTAGCTCCGTTGCTAGTCCGAATGTCATTAATGGATGCACCCAGTTTACATTCGTGAATAAGTAGAACGTAACCAAATTAATGGGTACGTCCCTGTGACGCCACATAACGTTGTTAAAAATAACACCACTCTCGACATCGAACCCCTTTGTGTGGATGACAGTGGCCGGCTGGAGCATCGTTGCAGTCTAATTACCGTGAACTGAACACACCGATCACGCGGTCGTGTCGTAGGAAGTATGTGCACACCCACCTCTATTTACTGAATATGAGTATACTTGAGTTTGAACTAACACAGTACCATGAGCGAGAACATTATTAAAAAACTTTAACAAGCATACGGTCATGCAGTCATGTTTTCAAAATGTCCACCGTTGTTTTTTGTCGGATGGTAATTGTTGTCTCTTTTCTTGTGCAGATAAAGTGACTGATGGAGGGTGCAACTCAAACAGTGGCTGGAAATCTAGATTTGGATGACTTGATCAAGCTATGCTTTAGACTTGGATTCAGCAATAAGGAAATACTAGCAATTTTAGCACATAATGCTCAAACTATTTTAAGTATTCGGACTCCGAAAAGGATATGCAAAAGACTTGGTCTTTTTCGAAGAAAGAACCAGTCAGACCTGGGAGACGTGTTGGCTTTTGTCCAGCACGAGATCATGACTAGTGGACAGATGCAAGGTTATCGCTGGCTTCATCTGCGTGCCATTCAAAAAGGATTTGTTGTGTCACAAGATACAATAAGACAAATTATAAAATTTGTTGACCCTGTAGGTGTGGGAATAAGAGCACGGCGCCTAAGAAGGCGCCAATACAACTGTCGGGGGCCAAATGCTCTTTGGCACCTGGATGGCTATGACAAATTAAAGCCCTACGGGATTGGCATCAATGGCTGTATTGATGGCTTTAGTCGGTATGTGTTATGGGCGGAAGCCTATACCACAAACAGTGACCCTAAGGTGGTTGCAAGTTATTTTATAAAAACAGTTTCACACATTGGTGGGTGTCCAGAGAGGATCCGTGCAGACAGGGGCACAGAAAATGTTTGTGTCGAACAGATGCAGATGTTTTTGCGTAGAAACCACTCAGACAATTTTGCTGCGGAGAAAAGTTTCCTTTACGGAAGAAGTACAGCCAATCAGCGTATTGAAGGGTGGTGGTCCACCCTTCGCAAACAGAGTGCACAGTTTTGGATTAATTTATTTCAAACTCTTCAAGATGATGGCCACTTTTCAGGAGATTTTCTGGATAAAAGTCTTATCCGGTTCTGCTTTCTTAATCTTGTGCAGGTAGAATAATTTTTCTGGAGAAATTGTTTTTGGACGAATGAAAATATAATACTTAACTATGCTGCTTTGTGTTCAGGATGAGCTGGATGAAGTTGTGAACACGTGGAACGCACACAAAATAAGACCAAGATTGCACCATGATACAGCTTCGGGTCGACCAGTCGTCATGTATTCATTCCCTGCGATGCACAGTGCCGAGGATCAATTAAAACCTGTTGGAACGGAAGAGGTCACTGCATGTATGGAAGAGTGCACTACAAAAGGCAATTTTCCTTGTGATGAAACTGTATTTGAACTGTGTTGTTTGCTTACGGAGGAAAATGAATGGCACGCGCCATCAGATCCATTGGATGCAAGTGACTTGTATGTTAAGTTGAGAGAGGAATTACTGAAGTCTATTTGACATGTGTACTGATGAAATTTTGGGAAAATGAAGCTTCAAATTTGCTCCATAAACCAGTTGTTGTTTTTTGACTTCTCTAGATTGCACTCTTTTCACACAGACTTGCCCTTTCTGAAACCTTTATTTTAAACAACAGTGCCATGGCTACAGCATGCCCCGTGACCCTGGAGGATATGTGGATCAAAAGTGGATGGATGTCTTATTGTTAATATTGATAGAAAACATCTCCACAATTTTTCTGATCCGCTTTATCCTCACAAGGGTCACGAGGTATGCTGTGCAGCCTGTCCCAGCAGTTGTTGGGCAGTAGGCGGGGGACAACCTGAACCGGTTGCCAGCAAATCGCAGTGCACACAGACGAACAACCATCTGCCGTCACAATCACGGACAATTATTTGGAGTGTCCCATTAACCTGCCCGCATGTTTTTGGAATGTGGGAGGATGCGGAGTAGCCGGAGACTCCACACAGGAAGGCCGGAACCGGATTCGAATCCTGCACCTCTGCACTGTGAGGCCGACGTGCCTCACAGCCATTAGGAAATATCTGTAAAATGTTATTAAACCATTCACCGTTGCACACAAGTATATTAACCGTCAACATTCATGTGTAGACTGAAAAACATAGTGAATGAAGAGTAAGTTTATTGAACACAATAAATTCTTACTTTTAATAATAGAAGCATGGACCTAAATATAAATAATACAGCATAGCTGTTGAAACAACCATCCAATGGTTATGTATAACTTCTTTGGCCTTTTTGTATATAAAACCCCAGAACTGTATATTACTGTAATATAACACCAGATGCAAGTTATTTCTATATACAGTAACTATAAAAACAGCAAACAATGCAACGTTTGTTTCTACAAACTTATCGTAAACAGTGAACACGGTAATGTACCCAAGCCATGTAGTACTGATGCAACCTACGATGGCTTATTAACATAGTTACGGGTACGAAAAAGCTAAACAATGTCTATCACCCAGACATTGCTTTCAAGAACCGCATTGAATTCCGATCGGAAATCTGGAAAATTTTCATAGCTGTCAGCAATATGCAGAACCTTTCCACATGTGTGCCCCAGCGGCCTTCTACTAAACTCCGTCATTTCCTGGAACTCCACAAGAATGGCATTGGTTACAACAAGATCAGATCCAGTGCAAAACCGGAGAAACCTCTGAAGCTTGAATTCATCCAACTCTCTGATGAACCTTTTCAGATGATTTATCATTTCCTTCTGCTTTAGGGTTAAATCAGTTGCAAATTTCAGCAGTTGGCAGACTTTTTTTGAGGTAGGTTGCAAGTCCGAGCACAACTTGTTCAGTGCTTCAAGACTGATGGAGACACGGTGAAGAGTAACCTCCCTCCAGCAGTCAATCACAAACATGGGCTTTTGGATAAGCTCTTTGTGTGCTATTTCCTGCAGTACTGTGGGAAAGGTTTCAGCAGAGATTCTTTTTCTACACCCGTAGCTGTCAAGAACTTCCACAAGATCATCTAGGTCCACTTCTGAAAAGTCCTTCATTGCTTCCATCAAAACTTCACGTTCTTGGCTGCTCACAAACTGCAGAAAATGGACTTTTAGATCACTATAGACACAGTTGAAAAGCACCTGCTCGAGGAAAGGAAATGCAAGTTTGTTTGGGAAGTAGCAACAATCTTGGTATCCCTTTAAAAGAATTCTCCCAACTGCTTTCCACTTTTCTGCAGGAAAATCATGGCGAATGAATGGTACTTTAATTGATGTACCAAGGGTGCATCGGTCATAGAATTCCTGCCAGAAGCAGCTGAGAACATCTCTCAGTACTCCAGATCCAACACCTGCTTCTTCTGTATTATCTGGGAGTATGTGTTTCACATTGAGTGATTTGTTTCAGATTGCATTTTCAGAGAATGCTATGATCATATCATTCAATGTGTCAGTGTAGTGTACAGTTATTGTCATCACATCTTGTGGATCAGGTGGACCATCATAGATAAGTGTGATGTCTGCATCTCCCTCTGTGTTGTATGTGGAGCCAAAAGTAATTTCTGAATCAACAGAAATGCCGAATGCCGTGTAGATTTCATTTGAATCGACAGAGACCTCTTCAATTTCAGAGTTGTAGTCACTGGCATTGTGTGACACAACCAATACTTCTTTGGACGCTGTGCTGCCATCATGGTGGTCGTCCTTTGGCCTTGTGGCAATGTAAAAGCGCAACAACGTGAGCTTTGCAGCCTCATACATGTTGCCGATGGATTGGCAGGTTTCATCAGTGAGGAGGTTTTGTTTGAAATCCCACACCTCAAACTGAAAGTCCAATTCAGATCCTTTAGGAGAAATTCCATCGGGGAAAAATAGTTTCTTTCCTTCCTTGAGAATTTCTTTCAACCCAGCTTCTGTGGACATTTGAAGTTTTCTGGTACCCCCTCCCTGCTTCTCCCTCACCTGTTTGGTTATTTTTCCATCATTGTGTATCCATCCGATTGCAACATTTCTCGTTGTTTTCTGCCTCTTCGTCTGTCTTGCTTGTTGTGTCTTGGAGGAAGTGTCTTCTTTCCCGCTTTCTTTCCTGATTTTCATTTTTTCACGTAATTTTTCCAAAAGTCCATTTTTTCTTTTGGATGGGAGCTGTTGAGTCTTGCAAAAATTGAAGAGTGCTATACGGTCTCCATAGCACGGGACATAATTGGCAAGGGTGGCATCGTCCATCAGTGCTATGACATCACTGTCAATCTGCACAACAAGACAAATAGAAAAAATATACACTCACGTCACGACAGTACTTGCTACGACACTACCACAGGTGTGTTCAGTTCACGGTAATTAGGCTGCAACGATGCTCCAGCCGGCCACTGCCATCCACATAAAGGGGGTCGATGTCAAGAGATTTGTTTTTAACAACGTTATGTGGCGTCACAGGGACGTACCCATTTAAATTGGTTACGTTCTACTTATTCACGAATGTAAACTGGGTACATCCATTCATGACATTCGGACTAGCAACGGAGCTACAAGCTCCATGGAGCACGTTAACTCCAAATGGAACAAACACGACGCACTGCTTACTCACCCTCTGCTCCTCCAAAAGTGAAAGGATGTCCTCCGACACTCCTCGGCCACGCAAAAAGTCGCTGGGTGACGACATGATGTCCTTTCTTTCAAACCACGCCACACGCTGACGGTCCCCCCACAATTCATAGCTCCACAAACGTCACAAAGTCAGAATTCTCACTTTAAAGTCAGAATTCTGAGAATAAAGTCAGAATTCTCACTTTAATCTCAGAATTCTGAGAATAAAGTCAGAATTCTGAGATTAAAGTCAGAATTCTCACTTTAAAGTCAGAATTCTCACTTTAAAGTCAGAATTCTGAGATTAAAGTGAGAATCTTGCCAACCTTATTTTTTCTTTCTTCATTGGCCCTAATCCTCTTCCGTAGTAACCTGCTAATGTGCAATCATATCTGTAAACATCACTAAGCGACCTTACATATTTTATTATTTTTTATGTTTTGATTGCTTTTTAAAAATATATTTGCAATTTTCAGTGTTCAATAAGTGTCCAAAAAGCATATCATCCATATCGAAGTGTTTATCAATGTCTGTCATTGCATTTCCTCTTTCACTCAGCAGATGTCGCTGCAGATTTCGTCA
The DNA here is from genome assembly GCF_054856545.1 of Hippocampus guttulatus. NCBI lineage: Eukaryota > Metazoa > Chordata > Actinopteri > Syngnathiformes > Syngnathidae > Hippocampus > Hippocampus guttulatus. The sequence continues at coordinate 2,402,283 of NC_141271.1, forward strand.
ACTGCTGCTGTTTGTCACTCCACAAACGGCTTGTATTTGTTCGGATGTATTGTATTTATAAATGGCTTGTTTTCGTTATTGCTCACTACACACTATGGGTCATTCCAGAATACGAGGACATTTGGGCTTCAAAATTCTTGAAAAATAAGTATTCACTGTTCTGATTTTCTACTACATATTAATCAATAATAATAATAATAATAATAATGATCTGCCAATGGCTGGGAACCAGTTTAAGGTGTATCCCGTGTACTGCACGCCTGACACTTATGGCTTAGAAAATGGATGGATAATAATCATAATCATAATAATAATAATAATGCATTTACAATCATGTATTATTACTTTATTGATCATGTATAAAGTTTCTCTGGGCCTAAAGAGATTAAGATCGAGTTCACTTTATCAATGTGACTATGGTAATCTCTCGTTTATCGCGGTTAATGGGGACCAAAACCACCCGAGATAAACGAAAATCTGCAAGTAGCGACTCCTCCCCATATTGGTACATGTACAGTACATAATATTTATAAGGCCACATTTAATGGTATACATGCATGTAGAAGTAAATGTTGAAATAATTAACATGACTTAATGCTGTATACTAATAGATTTAAACATGTATAAATTAGGTTAGTTTATGAATAACAAAATACAGTAAACATATGAAAATTTTTTAAATGGTTCGCGACAAGCCGCGAAAGTCAGCAAAACAACAGCAAGTCACACAGAGCAACATATACAGTACTGTACTACATGTATACGAAAAAAAAATCTATCTATCTATCTATCTATCTATCTATCTATCTATCTATCTATCTATCTATGTATCTATCTATCGATCTATCTATCTATCTATATATATATATATATATATATATATATATATATATATATATATATATATATTTATACATAAAGCTGTATGCTAAGAGCGAAAGGGACATAGACTCCCTGATCCACACAACCAGGATCTACAGCAGCTACATCGGGATGTCATTCGGGCTTAAGAAATGTAGTCGGATGGTGACGAAGAGAGGAAAGGTAGTCCGCACTAAAGGGGTCTCACTCCCTGAAGGAACAATAGCAGACATTGAGGACAGCTACAAGTACCTCAGTATACCACAAGCCAATGGCAACCTCGAACTGGCAACAAGGAAAGCGGCTACGGCCAAATACCTCCAGCGAGTGAGGCAAGTCCTAAGAAGCCAGCTCAATGGCAAGAATAAGACCCGGGCAATAAACAGCTATGCCCTGCCAGTGATCAGATACCCTGCAGGAATAATAAGGTGGCCAAAGGAAGAGATTCAGACCACGGACGTTAAGAGCCGAAGGCTCCTAACCATGCAAGGAGGGTTCCATCCCAAATCCAGCACCCTGAGACTGTACGCAAGCCGAAAGGAAGGAGGCCGGGGACTAGTGAGTGTGAGAGCCACTGTCCAGGATGAAACATCCAAGCTCCATGAATACATCAAGAAGTCTCCAACGGATGACATACTCAGAGAATGCCTCAGACAATGGGGAACAGAAGATGAGGCGCTGGAAGAGGGACCATCATGGAAGGACAAGCCCCTACACTGGATGTACCACCGGACCATAACTGAAGTGGCCGATCTCAAGAAGTCCTATCAGTGGCTAGAGAGGGCTGGCCTGAAGGACAGCACAGAGGCACTCATCCTGGCTGCTCAGGAGCAGGCCCTGAGCATCAGAGCCATTGAGGCCCAGATATACCACACCAGACCAGACCCAAGGTGTAGGTTGTGCAAAGAGGCAACTGAGACGATCCAACACATAACTGCAGGGTGTAAGATGCTGGCAGGGAAAGCCTACATGGAACGTCATAACCAGGTGGCTGGCATAGTCTACCGAGACATCTGTGCGGAGTATGGACTGGAAACCCCAAGGTCAAAATGGGAAACACCTCCGAAGGTGGTGGAGAATGACAGAGCGAAGATCCTGTGGGGCTTCCAGATCCAGACTGACAAGATGGTAATGGCGAACCAACCAGATATCGTGATCATAGATAAAGGGCAGAGGAAAGCCGTTGTAGTGGGTGTAGCGGTCCCAAGTGATGGAAACATCAGAAAGAAGGAACACGAGAAACTCGAGAAATACCAAGGGCTCAGAGAGGAGCTGGAGAGAGCCTGGAAGGTAAAGGTGACAGTCGTGGCTGTGATGGTCGGAGCACTCGGGGCAGTGACCCCCAAACTAGATGAGTGGTTGCAACAGATCCCGGGAACAACATCGGACATCTCAGTCCAGAAATGTGCAGTGCTGGGAACAGCAAGGATACTGCGCAGAACCCTCAAGCTTCCTGGCCTCTGGTAGAGGACCCGAGCTGAATGAGGGACGGACACCACCCGAGGGGTGAGACGAGGATTAAAAAAAAAAATATATATATATATATATATATATATATATAATATTTATTATTATTATTTTTATGAATATGTTTGAAAAAATTCGCGATGCACTGAAACCGCGATAAACGAACCGAGCGAGGGATCACTGTACTTGTTCCTTTGTTCAACAGAGAGTGTGTTACTGTGAAATTATTGCGGCACCTCTCACCACCACGCCACACCAAGCTGCCTGATGGAGGACAGAAAGTGTCTCCATATTTGGTCGCTAACTATGGCAACTACCCAAGGATGAAATACGTTCTTTCACACTGTGCAGTGGCATTATTAACTGCCTGAAAGAAATATGCAATAATTTTGTCTTCTTTCAATAGATAGACAGATGGATAGATAGACAGATAGATGCATGATGAGGAGTGGAAGGTGGTCTCCAAGTGTGAATTCATAGCGATCTTGCAGTTCCTTTTACTGTAAAAGCACTTTCTCCATGCCCCATAAAGACTTGCGCTTCTCTTTGCGATGAATTTTAAGGGAACGAGCTGGGAACCACTTTGATTGGCCGGGAGCTGGCTGGTTTTCCTCCCACAATGGCGCAAACACCCTCGATCTGTGCTAGTCGAATCCAAGCCCATTGTGGCTTGTGCTGGACTAGCCCTGAGCATGAAAATAAGACCTACTTGCTCGTAGCTTTTGCATGCTACACCCTGATTTTGGACTCCTCTTCTCCCACCGGAAGCAAACATGGCTGGTCCGTTTCTTTGTGAGTCGATGCATATCGGGGCACAACTAAATCTAAAATTACATGTTCACTTTCCTAGAATAATTTCTGAAGAGAACAGAATTGCTTTTTAGTGAACACAGTCATGTAACTTTGTATCATTCTCCTGCCAAATAGATCCCTTATGTCACACAACACGTACAGTGATGCAAATATTGTACTAAATAATAATTTGATTCGAAGTAATACCATTTAAAAATAGGAATGCGTTACTACTTTATAGGTATTTGTTTCTTCTCTATTCATTTTTATTCCGTTTTCTTCATCTAATTAAATAATAGGTACATTGATTTGTGAAATAAAATACACATTTAGTCTTATCACAATGAATTATGGAGACGTTGAGCAAAAAATGTGATCACCTCATGCAAGTTTCATTAGATACCATTGTGGCCTTTAAATGTAAAGTGCATGGGACACACATCCAATCACTTATGTTGTTTAGTTGACTGAGTAGAAATCAAATGTTTATCTGTTTTTGTATTTCCATTCAAAGAGATTGACAAAAACACAAATGTCTAAATCAGGAACGGAGCTGGAATTGTGCACTGCACTGTGAGGTCAACATGCTAACCACTGGACCACCAGGCCACCCCCATAGAAGTAATATGATATACTGTACAGGTAATTTTTTAAAAATGGTGTGTTGAATTTGCTCACTTTTAGTTCATCAGGTGGTTCAGATGATTCTATTGTGTCACGTTTTGACAAAATAAAATGCAGTACATACAACACACCATTTTTTCAATTGTAGGTTTTCGTTGCGTTCACCGTTCCCCACTAGGGGGAAATCTTTACATAGTTTTGCTGTTGTCCTCCAGTCAACTGTTTTCATGGGAGTAGGAATGAAGAAATGCTGTTTTTCTTTCCTACAGATCTCTGAAGTCGAAAAGGATGGGAACTTAATAATCAGCTGCTGCTCTGCTATGCTGCTTGTATTTAGCAAACAGGTTCTATGGTGCTAAATTCAGGCCGTAAGGTTTGAAATTTTATGAAAATAAAACAAACCAAAATAAAACAAACAGAAAAAAAGATTTGTGCTTTACAAATCAGGGTTTGCTTCTAAAACGATATGGTACTGGAAGTAATCCCAAAGTCTGAAATCACAAGACATAACAGAAAAATCTGAAAATGAAAAAAAAACAACTTAGAATTAAAATTATTTATTAAAACAAAACAAAAAAAATCTATGCATATTCTTTGACTTAGATGGGTTGTCAAAAAACAACAGCAACAAAAAGTTGGAACTATGTGTACATTGCAAAATTTGATCAGCTTTTAAAATTCAAATTCAAACCTGATTGTACCATGACACTCAGAGAGAACTGAGCACTCCCTGGTTGCCGATCTTTTCCATTACTGGTTCTTTTCTGCTGAGGCATATTAAAAATAACAAGAAATGGAAAGATTTATTTCGTGTTTACACTGTGGTCAAAGGCACAAAAAAAAAAATCTAAAACTTTGCACTGACTACGCTCCATTGTTGTAAGGTTCCCGCACAAGGATGCGTTTATGATGTTGTATCCGCGTTTATTATTTTCTGATTGTTTTCATTATTCATTATCTTGAAATTATAGATAGATAGATACAGTAGATAGAGGAGCGTCGGCATGGAGCGCGGACGCGCATTTGTCACTGAGAGTCAGTGCTTGGAATTGAAGCAGAATTACAGGGGACAGGAGAAGTGAACCAAGTCCTTTTTTCGTCAATGGACGCTACAGCTTCTTGTTGACCTTCAAACATAGCTTGTAGCAGTCGTGTGGGACGCCATGCCCGTTTTGAGCATGACGTCTCTGATCCACTGGCGAAAGGACATTTTGATTCGCTCCTCTTTCATCTATAACTGCTTCAAACAACAAGGCGTATGCAGGAATAGTGGTTACGATTGTCCATGTCTTATGTTATGTTGTTATATTGCCCTATTTTGTTATTTAAGTTAACTGTTCTGTAAAATGCTTTGCTACAACAGCATCTGTTGTGAACCCGCTATATAAATAAAGATTTATTATATTGTATTGTAAATGAATGATTAAAAGCACTTTTACAGGACAGTGACGTTACCACACACACAAAAAGAAAGCAAGAATCCTCATCGCCAGGAGCAGCCAACCTCACTGACCTAAGATGTGCCCAGTGACATTTTATGAATCAGGATCAATATTGACTGACAGCCATGTGCTCAACAAGAAGCCTGCTTAGTTCCCAGTTGAGCATCTGGGGAAAAATGATACTGCCCCCTGCCCTCTCCACTGTTTGAGTAAACAGTGAGAGTGTATCAGTCCAAGTGCATAACTGCAACAGTGACAAAGGGGACATTGTCTTTCAAAGGCCAAATATACACAGCTGACCTCCCTGCTTTTAGGCCCCTTTGACCCATCTCTCCTCCTATATGTCAATACGGGCCCCCTTTCTTAAGAAGTTGAACTTTCACCTCTACCTAACAAAGTGAGAAAGAAAACGTTATTTGGGGAGGGATTTTACAGTAGTTTGTTGCATGCTGTGCAAACAAAGCAGACTCATTTCCAAGACCTACTTGGAGGTGGATATGCTTCAATACTGTTGATCTTTAAGTGGGTAGATATTAGGGCTGTATACAGCTATATCTATCGCACATTTGTACTTGGTTAAAAAAAACATGAATAGAAAGGAGAGAAAATTGCACTTTCTATGGCTCTATGCACAGTCTAATGGCTGTTGACAGTCGAGTAGCTAGCTGCTACCCACCAGCCGCCAACATCAGAAACTTGTGTAGTTCATGAGCATTAATTTGGGGTTTGGAATTACAATTTGAGAATGATTTAAGGACCACGTGGTGTTGATGTTGGTGGCAACAAGTTGTGATGACGTCTCAGGTCAGCCAACCCAATTGGGAGGACAAGTCGAGCCAGCCACCACACACTGTAGATACCAATTTGAAAATAAAACCCTACCGCGACATTGATGTCCATGTATTATTTGGGAAGATTTTTTAAAAAATAAATAAATAAAACCGTCACAGTGTACCACCATGCATAGCATGAGCATCTACGGCTGGCTCAACATATCTTCTCAACAGGTTTTTTTAAATCGAGGTAGTTTAATCGAAGTACAATAACATACAGTGCAATTTTTGTCATGAAAAACACACGACCAAAATGTTTGGTTTTTGTGGAGAGGCTGGAACGGATTAATTGCTTTTCTGTTCATGTTAACGGGGGACATATTATTTCAAGTATGAAGTCTTCGGAGTTGCGAGTAAGGTCAAAGAACAAATTATTATTCACTCATCTTTATTTGTCGATGTAAAGCAACTGAGAACAGATGCTCTTTTGCAATGCCATCATGGCAAAATTTAAAAAAAAAAGAAAAACAAGATTTGGAACTTTCTCTTAACATTGCATTTTTTTAGAGTCTGTTACATCTGTGGTTTTTTTCTCTCTCTCTCTGGGCTCACCAACTTCCTCCCATAGTCAAGGAAATATGTGTACGCTAGCTTGCCTTTTGTGAATGATTGCCAATCTACATGTCAGCCGAGTAATTGACTGACATGTCAAGGCTGCATCGAACCTTTCACGCTTAGGGGTTGGGACACTTGATGAGCGGGCAGGGGCTCCAGCGGACCCGCTTTCCATACGAGTAATTAAAAATGTCAGTTTTTCTCAAACGCAACTTTTGGAAATGTGTTTTTTGAATGATTGCTGTGAAAAATGCAGGGTATGTAATATACGCACTTGATGAAAAGGCGTGTGAGTTTGGTTCTTTTAAGTCATACAGATTTAACTTGCTGACCCCAAAATGATACCTTTGGCTGTCATAGCGACCTTCCTTTTGCAAATGTTTTTTTTTCCTTTTTTTACTCCTGCCATTACTGCTTGATTTATGAAGAAATTTAACCATTTCACAGACAGTGGTTACTACAGCGGACAGCTTATCAGGTTACAGCTTATCATAATTTGTGCATGAAAGGGTTAAATAGAAATAAAATGTACAGCAATGCAGACATACAGTTTGCCGCCAGTTCCCATCACTGAGTCACAGTGGAAGGGAGCTGGGAGTAAGCCAAGGCATCATTCCCACCTGATCCCAGCATGAAAGGAAGGGAATAATGGCAATTGTAGGAAATGGGGAATAATGGGCAGAAAACCGATGGCAGGTTGATAATGGGTGGGAAGTGAGGCAGTTTGACAGTGGGAGATCCTTGTAGCAGGAAACATGCAGTGATTAAGATGTATTACAAGTAGCGTTAACATACTAAAAGTCTATTCAAATCTATTCATAACTCAACTCGCTGAAATAGGACAGCATCTCCATGATCACAAAGTTGGCAAACAAGGCATTGTATTGATATGTTTATAGTCCCACTAGCTCTGTGATGTCCAAAACGCCCCATCGGTGGTACTCTCAACATAAGTGAAACGATCAGGGAAAATAAAAGCAAGCAGTCTTTTGTTGCATCTGCTTTACTTCTCTTTTTTAAGTTTTTCATTCGTGAGCATTTTATGTTTGTCTCTATCTTATTGTTGGATAACAAATTAGAATGTTTCAAAATGTTCCCTCGGCCCTCACGGTGTGTTGGATTTTGTCATTTGAGTCTGCCGAGTCCATAACTGGTCAGAACGTAAAGCCAGTTGAGGAGTGGAATTTGGACCCAGAGACAGACTAGAGACAAAAATGGCAAAGTAAAAGTCTTTATATGCAAAAATAGAAAGTAATAAACATAAAGAGGGGCTGGCCGCAGCAGGGCATAGAAGGCTGAACATTCTGACAACATGTAAGTGAGTAACTCAAGCTTATACATAGAAAACCAAACCCAGCCAGGTGTGACCAAATAAAGGACCAAAGTTACAAACACCATCATGGCAACAAAGAGCAAGACTCTGTCACAGTCACAACAGTGCCGCTAGTACTTTTTTCACACTTGCCCCATCACTGTACTGTAGCAACTCGATAGCCTCTGCAGTATCCTTAGTCTTTTTCTTTTTCCGAATAACAGCTTCCTTTCACACAGCTTTGGTGACAAGTAAGCTTTGTATAGTGCACGTGTGTAAGGCCTCAACATCTGACAGCATTACCTCCATTCATTCTCCTTACTCTGATTTAATTCTTTTGGTTCCTTTCATTTGCAAATGGGGGCGTCTTCATGTACATTTACAATCTGGCTTTAGGTCATAGTGGCTTTCCAGCTCTTTGGGTGGGAGAGAAGAAACACTTAGAGGCAACAATAGCGGTGAAGCGGTTGCTCCACCGTGCTCTTTCATGGAACCATGGCTGGGACGTGTGTAAATCTTATGCTCACATACATGAACAAAAAGGGTTCTCAATTCAACGTGGGACACTTTTACAATGCCAACTACAAGTCGCTGTGGATTTGGCACAATGTCAGCCACAAAACTGAGACAACAGGCTCAACGTTTGGTTTGGAATAGTCCTTTAAATTGTTTTGTTTGATGCTGAATTGGAAATTAAGTTGTCAGTGTGAGTATATGTTTAAGTGTATTGAGTTACTGCAGCTGGATTGTCTGGTTCGAGATCTTCATCTAGGAATTTATTTTATACTACTCATCAGCGTGAGGGAGCTACAGCCTACCGGTAGGAACTTGGGGCAACTATATTCTGGACTGGTTGCCAGTTACTGAATAGGAAATGTCTCGCGCTGCATGCCGAAAGAGAAAGAATAGCCAAGTGGAACAATTACACGCCCGTCAGAAGATTCCTTCCTTTTGACAAATAGAATAGAATGTGACATTTCCTTTATCTCAAGCAGTGCTCGTTTTCTTGTTTTAATCAACCATGTGCCAAGCAGAAAATGACATTCCTAGTGTCTTCCAGTTTTAGCCCCCCCCCTTTTTTTTTTAGTATATTAAAATTTTCAATACTCATTCTCATTTTAGATTCAGTGCAAATTTAACTTGACTTAACTTCACTTGAGTTCTCTATTACTGCAGCCACTGTCGCTGTGATACAGACATCTTTGGAAGGGAGTCAGTCATTTTGAATAAGAGTTTAAGTGCCCCCCCCCTTACCAAGACACCTGTTGTGGACAGGAAGACAATGGGTTATACTTCATGTGGATCCCGGGCCCATCCACTATCCCACAAAGGCCGGACTGACATTTACCCACTTGAAACCAAAAGTCTGGTATACGTTTGCACTGATGTATCGATGTGTGGGTGTAAAATTCCTCTCATACGACGTATTGTTTTTATATTGTACTTGGAAGAGGTGGTCTAAGGCCTGGTATGATTGATCATGCACTGGCGCGCAACATTGATGTGTCATATAATTAATTACTCTACTGCAATTGTTGGTTATTTGTGATAACCGCCGGCTTCCACAATATAAATTAACACAATGACGGGAGTGCATAGTCACGGACGGGGGCACAAGTGGGGGCACAAGCCACGTCTGTTATAATTAACATGATTGCTGCTTGCTCTGTCGGTTATTCATGCTAACCAGCGGCATGTACAATAGCAACTGAAATAATCCAGGAACAAAAGTCTCTAAAACAGTCTGCACAGTTATTACCAGAGGTGGGCATTCCATCAATACTGACAGAAGGTACCTTACTGAGGGACGCCCTTTTTTCTGACGATTCACAAAAGACAGGAAAAAAAAAAGACAAACTAAGCACTGACGCAAATGGATTTTTATCTCTCAGTGTAATGGCTACTAATGGGTAATTTTAGAGTTCCTTTAAAGATTATTTTTTTGGGGTGGGGTCTTTAAATCTTTAATTGGTCCCGCCCGCTGCCACAGTTAGTGGACCAGATGGGACTGCAGGCACTGAGGATTTTGTGGAGGTCAGAAGGGATCGGGCTTTTTACATTGCATGTCCCTCGCATTGGAATGATCTACCGCTGAACAAATAGGCAAGCCCACTCTCTGTCCATTTTTAAAACTCATCTTCAAACCCATTTAGATTCTTTGGCTTTCGACTCAGATAACATTCACCTTGCATATCGTAGTTTCTCAAGAAAAACACAAAACATTTTGTTTAAAAAAAAATCATCCAAAATAAGGGGTGGAGGGGGGGCGTAAATAAGTACACTGAAATTACAAAAATACATCACATTGTACAGATGCGTATTAATATCGAGGGGTTTTAATAAATGTAATGTCTAATGCTAATTTTCTATATATTTTTATATGGTGGTTTTGACAAAATTGTCCCACATAATTGGGGGGTGGCCAAATGTGCAAACTAAGAAGGGCTTACGCCATTTTGTAGGAGTGTCCGAATGTCCGGGAAGGATAAATGTAGGGTACTCAAAAATAACTATAACACATTTGGAAAGGTAGTATCAATGTTCACTCAACAGGTTAATATAGACCACAATGCATCTGTGAACAGGAAAACAACAATTTCAAAGTGAGACAGTAACTATACACCGTGCAAATAATTAAATCATTTTATTTAATTGAAAGTATGTACAAGGAAATCAACTACAGCAGGGGTGCCCAAACTTTTTGGATCGAAGATCTACTTTTCGATCAACTAACCTCCCGGGATCTACCCTTACCGGCACGCACGCGCGCACACACACACACACGCACGCACGCACGCACACACACACGCACGCCATGATGAGAAACAGCCTGAAACTGAGGCATGCGATGCACTTTTGCAGCCTGGTAACTATCGTAGCTCACACGTACCGTTTTAAAGTGCTTCCCTGGGCCCTCCTAGATTCCTATTCTTTGCCCGTGCCCTCGGTGAATTGTACGCGAAGCAAACTCTGAATGAGAATCATGACGATAAAAGATAGAGCGCAACAGTTCTGATCACAAGCTGCAATTGCAGACTGCTGAGAGCTAACAACTTCCGGTGACGTAATCACGCGCCACCGTAAACTCAAGATTTACCTGCTTTATTTTATTTTTAAAATATTTTTTGGGTGAAAATGAGACTGATAAGATGATTAGGGTGCAGTGTACATTAACACAAAAAAAATATTACTAACATGTACAAAGACACACAAATGGTTGTTTGTTTGTTTTTCTCCTCGACACTGCTCGGATCTACTTGGGACCCGTCTTAGATCTACCAGTCGATCAGGATCGACCTAATGGGCACCCCTGAACTACAGTTTGAAATAAATATTTGGGCTTAATGCGCACATGAGTCATGACAGGTATGGTGGTCGTGTGACGAGGAGAAAGTAGTGAGCCGGCTATCCGAAACAGAATGAGGGGACTACTATGTAGTCCGACCTATATCATACTGTGTGATAAATAACATCGGTGCATTTAAATAGGACAGATGTGTGGATTAAAAGAGTCACCCCTTTGACATTTAATGGGAATGAGTAGCAGAACACCTGACTTACGCATCTGGTTCTAAGTACAAGTTCTTCTGATACTTTGAGATACATTTTTGTAGACAGATTAAATGGACTCTCAGTTGGTGGAAAATCTTACTATCATCTCCTGCCTCTTTTGTAGTCACTGACTGGCAGAAGAATGTGGACAACAACATCAAAAAAATGTCAGCAAACATGTTGACGGGGGCGACCGTAATTCTGAAGCCAGGTTTGCCACGGCCTGTTTTGGTTGACTCCATTTTTCATCGAGAAAATGTTTCAGCAGAGTTGAATTTTTTGGATGCTACACAATATAATGCCGGAAATCTTCAGATGTCTTTGAGACAAAAAAAGACAACTTTCTGGACTTGGTGGTCAAAGAAAGGGCCCATGACAACATGTCATTATGCTGTACATCACAGTCCCCTTTTCCCTTTGCACTAGTTATGTGGCTGCTGCCGTGGCATAATTGGACTCTAATTATACTTTTGTCTGTGGTGCGGGAAGATGACCCCAGAGTAGACACAATTTTTATTGTGGTTTTAAGGGTAAAAAAAAAGCATAGCGAACCTGAGCAGAATGACGAGAGGTGCAAGGATACAGGATTTGGATAGGCAAGAAAACAAGGTCAGCCCCAGGCAGGTGTGCAGCTGCAGGCTCTTTAGACAGAAGTAAAGAACAGAAATCAGAATCGAGATAACAGAATGTAGACATGAGATGATCGTGACTGACTGGGCGACAGAGTGAGTCAATCTGGCCACGAGATGAGTTCGGAAATGGCTTGAGTCTGCCACAGATGATGATTGCTTGTACCTGGTCCCAGCTCGCTCTCATCTCTCCAAACCTACACATAGATATACACAGACACACAGGGAGAAAAGGAGGGCCAGAAGACCTGACACTTTTATAATTTACGACTTGCCATGTCCCAATCGGCTATACCTTAAAACCAGACTCAATTTCTTCCTGCTTAGATTTGATGTTAATTCTCCTTCGGTACTCCACTCAGATGCTGTTATTGTATTTCTTTTTTTCTTTTCATTTATAGGTTAATATAGATTAAGATAGGTTGCTCCTATTTGTGGCGTAATTGTGACTATTACTGCTGCTAATTTTCCTTAACCCTTTCATGCACCCTGTAACATGATAAGCTGCTGTCCACTGGAGTAGCCGCTGTCCCTGAAAGGGTGAAGGGATAATTGTGTCTGCTCGTCCGTCCGTCACAACCACTATGCAGGTTGTTGTCTGGGTCACTCTGCCACTTTCTTGCCGACATCACAAACTAGTGACATGGTGAC